>NC_134870.1:27867286-29283536 GCF_049852395.1 Peromyscus maniculatus bairdii | reverse complement strand
ATTTTAAATGCCATACTCTGTAGGTTATTGAAGTGTTTGAAGATTACCTACCTAATTGAAATACATCTATGTATACCTAGAAAACTTAACTAACATGACTATAAGTATGATTATCATAGATGACTAATTATTAATTTATATTTATTAGTTATACATTACAATTTCAAATTAGTTGCATAAAAATAATACTTTAAACAAGAGTGAAAATATATATACAGTATAACAAAATTAACTTTAAAGTTGTATTAATAAACTAAAATACATAGCAATGTAAAAAGCATTTTAAACAAGTTGTTGTTCTTTTCTTTTTTCTTTTTTTTTTAATTTATTTTACAACACCATTCAGTTCAACATAATAGCCACAGATTCAGCCGGGCGGTGGTGGCGCACGCCTTTAATCCCAGCACTTGGGAGGCAGAGCCAGGCGGATCTCTGTGAGTTCGAGGCCAGCCTGGGCTACCAAGTGAGCTCCAGGAAAGGCGCAAAGCTACACAGAGAAACCCTGTCTCGAAAAACCAAAAAAAAAAAAAAAAAAAAAATAGCCACAGATTCCCCTGTTCTCCCCCTCGCCCCACTCCCCCTCCCCCAGCCCACCCCCCATTCCCACCTCCTCCAGATCAAGGTCTCCCCCGAGGACCGGGGTCGACCTGGTAGACTCAGTCCAGGCAGGTCCAGTCCCCCCCTCCCAGACCGAGCCAAGTGTCCCTGCATAAGTCCCAGGATTCAAACAGCCAACTCATGCAACGAGCCCAGGACCCGGCACCAACGCACAGCTGCCTCCCAAACAGATCAAGCCAAATGACTGTCTCACCCATTCAGGGGGCCTGATCCAGTTGGGGGCCCCTCAGCCTTTGGTTCATAGATCCTGTGCTTCCATTCATTTGGTTATTTGTCCCTGTGCTTTATCCAACCTTGGCTTCAACAATTCTCGCTCATATAAACCCTCTTCTTTCTCACTAATTAGACTCGCAGTGTTCCACCAGGGGCCCAGCCGTGGATGTCTGCATCCAAATTCCTCAGTCCTTGGATGGGGTTTATGGCACAACTATCAGGGTGTCTGGCCATCCCATCACCAGAGTAGGTCAGTTCCTGCCATCTCTCGACCGTTGCCAGCAGTCTTTAAACAAGTTGTTGTTCTTTAAAAGTAGAGTCAATAATCTACCCTTTTCATCCTATCATATCTACACCAGGGCACAGTTAGAATCAAAGCAAAGCAAAACCAAACTCCAATATGTAATAGCTTAATTGCCTGATGTCTGAGACTCATGATCTGGGTTCCAAAGGACTCATGCAGTTTCACTTCTCCAGTTCTGCCATCCACATCACACGTATCTTGTCTTATAGACTCAGCCAGCTCTTCTCTGCATTTGCTGCTGTCCTTGACTGTCATTTCATGGTCCTGCTATCTCCAATATTATGAAGTCTCCATTACAACCTTACTAATAGCTTCTCTGAGCTGTCTTCAGGAACTTCTTTCCATGACCCCTTTCATCCTGGGGTTTCTACTGCAACTGATGCTTTACTTTCACTAATATTCTCTCATTATACCAAGGTTCAGCTGATTCCCATGATCTGTTAAAAACAGTACCATGTGGGAGATTTTACACACCACCAAATTCAGCTGCGAGCATGAGATGCAGCCTTGGCTCCCTCTAGATCACAGTTCTGGGTGCTAACCCTAAGGAAATACTTCCCAGATTGCAGCTCAATGATACTGGTATCTTCTTTTGTCTCATGCAGTAAAGCTATTTTTTGTACAAGAAAAGTAACATGAAGTTAATAATGGTGAAGGCAATCTGATGTAGAAAACCCATCTAGCTGCCGACTCTGACTTAAGATGTTTCAAGCTCCTGCAATCTTTATTTAGACAAACCAATGGAAATAAAATCGGGATTTTACCTAGCTTCTCATGGCTTATATATTTCACTTTCTTAAAGATTTATCTATGCAATAGAAGGCAGATTTTCCTTTTAAATAATAAAATGTAATAAGATAAAAAAAACTTAACACATTGGAATTGGACAAAACAAAGAAGGAAAAGAGCCCAAAGGAAAGCACAAGAATCAGAGACCAACACGCTTGTTTACATGCTCAGAAATCCCATAAGAACCCTAAACTGGAAGCCATAATATACATATGCAGAGGACCTGGTAAGGACCCATGCAGGTTCCGTGCACGCTGCTTCAGTCTCCGTGAGTTCACATGAGCTTTGATCACGTTGATTTAGAGAGTTTTGTTCTCTTGGTGCCCTGCATTCCCTCTGGCTCTTAAACCCTTTGTGTGTTCTTTCCTTCAGGGTACCCTGAACGTTGAAGGGAGGGATTTGACATGATGATGGAGACATCATATTTAGATCTGGGTGTTCCAAGACCTCTCATTCTCTGCATAATGTCTGGCTGTGGGTCTTTGTATTCATTTCCACCTGCTGCAGGAGGAAGCTTCTTTGATGATGGATTAGCAAGGCACTGATCTATGAATATAACAGAATGTCAGTAGGAGTCATTTTATTGCTACAAAACTCTCTTTTGCATTTTGGTGAAATGTTTTATAGATGTCTGTTAGGACCATTTGAGTCATAACATCTGTTAGTTCCCTTATTTCTCTGTTAAGTTTCTATCTGGAAGACTTGTCTATTGGTGAGAGTCGAATGTTGAAGTCTCCCACTGTAAGTATGTGAGGTTTGATGTGTGATTTAAGTTTAGTAATGTTTCTTTTACAAATGTGGGTGCCCTTGTATTTGGAGCATAGATGTTCAGAATTGAAACTTCATCTTGATGGATTTTTTTCCGTGATGAATAAGAAATGTCCTTCTCCATCTCTTTTAATTAATTTTACTTTGAAGTCTATTTTTGTTAGATATTAGGATAGCTACACCAGGTTGTTTCTTAGATCCATTTGATTGGAAAATCTTTTCCCAACCCTTTACTCTGAGGTAATGTCTGCCTTTGAAGTTGAGGTGTGGTTCTTGTATGCAGCAGAAGGATTAATCCTGTTTGCATACCTATTCTGTTAGCCTGTGTCCTTTTATAGGTGAATTGAGCCCATTGATACTAAGAGATATTAATTAGCTGGCGTTTTAGAGCCCACTACCTATGGTGGGACATCTTGCACAGCCTTGATGCAAGGCAAGAGGCTTGGACCTGCTTTTACTGAATGTACCAGGGTCTGCTGACTCCCCATGGGAGGCCATACCTTGTTTGAGGAGGGAATGGGGGTTGTTTCAGGGGGATTGCTGAAGGAACAGGAGGAGGGAAGAGAGGGGGATCTGTGGTTGATATGTAAAATGAATAAAAATTCCTTAATAAAAAGATATATTAATGATCATTAATTGTTAATTCCTGTTATTTTTTTGGTGGTAGTGTGTGTATTTCCCTTCTTTGGGATTTGCTGATGTGAGATTATCTATTGTCTGTGTTTTCATGAATGCAGCTAACTCCCTTGGGTTGGACTTTTTTTCCCTAGTACTTTCTGTAGGGATTGATTTGTGGATAGGTATTGTTCAAATCTTGTTTTGTCATGGAATATCTTGCTTTCTCTGACTATGGTGATTGAAAGTTTTGCTGGGTATAATATTCTGGGCTGGCATCCATGGTCTCTTAGTGTCAGTAAATGTCTGTCCAGGACTTCTGGGTTTCAGAGTCTCCATTGAGAAGTCAGGTGTAATTTTGATAGATCTGCTTTTATATGTTACTTTTTCCTTTGCAGCTCTTAATATTCTTTATTTTCTGTATGTTTGGTGTTTTGATTATTATGTGGGGAGGGGACTTTTTTGGTGCAGTCTATTTGGTGTTCTGTAAGCTTCTTATACCTTCATAGGCATGTCCTTCTTTAGGTTGGGAAACATTTCTTCTATAATTTGTTGAATATATTCTCTGTGCCTTTGAGCTGGAATTTTTCTCTTTCTATTCCTATTATTCTTAGGTTTGGTCTTTTCATGGTGTCCAAGATTTCCTTGATGTTTTGTGTTAAGAATTTGTTGGATTTAACATTTTCTTTGAGCTATGAATCACTGTAACAATTGGAAGAAGAATAAACACCTGTACCTATAGGTACCCCAACCCAAATGGGTAAAAGGTAGTGTTAAAATATATTCAACAACATTAAGTGTAATATGGCACCACCAGAACCTAGTGGTTCTACAACAGCAAGACCTGAACATCCCAACACAGATGAAGCAGAAGAAAATGACCTTAAAAGTAACTATGAAGATGAGAGAGGTCCTTAAAGAGGAAATGAAAAATTCCCTCTAAAGAAATGGAGGAAAAGTAAAACAAAAAACATTAGAAGAAATCAATAAATCACTGAAATAAATAAATAGAAACAAATCTATTTCCTTTATCATTTTCCAATGCCTGAAATTCTCTTCCATCTCTTGTATTCTGTTGGCGATTCTTGCATCTGTAGTTCCTGTTCATTTACCCAGATTTTCCATTTCCAGAATTCCCTCTGTTTGTATTTTCTTTATTGCCTCTACTTCAATTTCCAAGTTTTGAACTGTTTCCTTCACCTGTTCGATTGTTTTTTTCCTTCTTTCTTTTTCTTGCAAACCAAATACAAGAACACATAAAAAGATCATCCACCATGATCAAATAAGCTTCATTGTAGAGATACAAGGTGGTTCAACAATATGAAGATTAATAAATGTAATCCACCTTATAAACAAAAAGAAAAAAAAATCACATGATCATCTCATTAGATACAGAAAAGGCATTTGGCAAAACCTAACACCCCTTTATAAAAGTCTTGGAGAGATTAGAGATATAAGGGACATACCTGAATACAATAAAGGCACTTTACAGCAAGCCCACAACCAACACTACCTTAAATGGAAACCCAAACAATTCCACTAACATCCAGAACAAGACAAGGTTGTCCACTCTCTCCACATCTATTCAATATAGTACTTGAAGTCAGATACAGCAACAAGACAACTGAGGGAGATCAAGGGAATAGAAATTGGAAAGAAAAATATCAAATTATCTCTATTTGCAGATGAGATGATAATACACATAAGAGACCCTAAAAATTACATGGGGAAACTCCTGCAGTTGACAAACACTTTCAGAAAAGTAGCTGGATGTAAAATTAAATCACAAAAATCAATAGCTCTCCTATATACAAATGAAAAACAGTCTGAGAAAGAAATCATGGAAACAACATCTTTTACAAGGGCCAAAAATAATGTAAAATTATTCAGGATAACTCTAACCAAGCAACGGAAAGATTCATATAATAAAAACTTTAAGACATTGAAGGCAGAAATTGAGTAGGATATCAGAAGATGGAAAGATCTCTCATGTTCATCGATTGGTAGGATTAATAGGGAAAATAGCTATCCTACCAAACACTGATTCAGTGGATTAATAAGTTGGAATCTTATTAAAATTCCAACATATTTCTTCACAGATCTTGGAAGGGAATCTTCAGAGTCATATGGAAACAAACAAACAACACCCAGGATAACTAAAACAATCCTGTGTAATCAAAGGACTCCTGGAAGTACAACCATCCCCAATTTGAAGTTGTACTAACAAGTATAGTGAAAACCAGAATGATATTGGAACAAAAATAAACACATTACTTGATGAAATTGAGGACCCAAACATAAATCCACACCCATATGCACACCTGAGTTTTGATAAAGATGTCGTAAACACATACTGGAAAAATGATAGCATCTTCAACAAATGGTGCTATTCAAACTGCATGATTGCACACAGAAGAATCCAGTTGGGTCCACACTCCTCACCCTGCACAAAACTTAATTTCAAGCAGATCAAAGACTTCAAGATAAAACCAGATACATTGAACCCAATAGAAGAGAATGTGGGAAATATTCTTGAACTCATTGGCACTGGAAAAGACTTTCTGAACAGAACACCATGAGCATAGGTACTATAAGATCAAAAATTAATAAATGGACCTTATGAAACTGAAAAGCTTCTGCATGGTAAAGACACTGCCATTTGGACTAAGCAGAAGCCTACAGAATGGGAAAAGATTTTTACTAACTACACATCTGATAGAGGACTAATATCTAAAATATGTAAAGAACTCAAGAAACTAGATGTGGTGGTTTGAAAGAAAATGGCCTCATATATGCTCAAGGTCTCATTTACGCTCAAGATACCACACAGTTTCTCAGGCCACTTCATGTTGTCTTTTAACCAAGATGTAGGACTCTCAGTTACTTCTCCAGAACCATGTCTGCCTGCATGCCACCATATTGCACTATGACAATGGACTAAACCTCTGAAAAATGTTGGCCACCTCAATTAAATGTTTTTCTTTGTAAGGGTTGCCATGGTCATGGTGTCTCTTCACAGCAATAGAAACCCCAAGACAGAAGTTGGTACCAGTCATAGGCCTGACCATGTTTTTGTTTAGAGGAATTTAGATTTTTGTACTTTGGGTTAGGAAAGTAATGGAATGCTTTAAGCACTGCTTAATGGGCCTTACTAGTAGGAGCATAGAAGACAATGGTGCTGAGTATGATTTGAACTGTGAGGGGCTGACTCAAGAGGTTTGAGAGGAGAAGAATTTTAGTATGTTGCCTAGAGATCATTCTTGAGATATTTTGGTGAAGAATGTGGCTTCTTTTTGTACTTGTCTGAAGAGTCTGCCTGAGGCTAAAGTGGGAAAGATTTGGATTAATTCTGCTGGCAAAGGAAATCTCAAAACAGCCTAGTATAGACCCTGTTGTATGGTTACTAGTCTTCATGTTTATAAAGATTTATAATAAAAAGGAACAAGCTGAGGGAGCACCAAGAAGTAGAATGGACCTAAGTAAGTCCTGTGTTCAAGGAGATAAACAAATTAAGAAACAGAATAAAGGCAGTGGTGATCTCAGGGCAAGATTCTATCCAGCTAAGTTTCCAACTTGTGAAAAGAAATTAAAGAAAAGCTTAGAGCGGGGTATGGTGGTGTACACATTTAATCCCAGCACTTGGAAGACAGAGGCAGGCAGTCTCTGAGTTTGAGGACAGCCTGATCTACACAGCAAGTTCTAGGACAGCCAAGCTTAGGCAGTGAAGGTAATCACTGAAAGCAGAAAGCTGGTGAAGATATAATTGAGCAAGGGGACCATGTTTCAGTCCCAGCAAGCAAAAGAACTTGGCAGCTTTGGTCACATGGTTCTGGCTTTAGAGTTAAGGACAGAAGAAAGGGGTTATGGAATTTGCCTCCACTACTAAGAAAAACTACGGAGACCAGCCATGTGTCAGGGGTGTCCTTGAATGGAGGCCTAGAAAGGCCATTTCATAAAGGTGTGAAGGTGAAACCTGGATTGCCTTGGAGACCTCAGAATGTTAGAGATGCCAGAGTCATGGCATACTTGCCAAGGAAGGCTGCTAGTACGGAGTGGAACCAGCTCAAGAGAAAGAAGTATGATATAGTCAACAAAGTTGAAATGAATTAGAGATCTGAAGAGCATTTTGACATTAGACACGGAGATGCAGAGTTTGGAGTTTGCTCAGCTAGTTTTAGGTCTTGCTTTGGTTCAGTATTTCCTTATTATGCTCCCTTCCCTGCATTTTGGAATGGTAATGTATATCCTGTGCCATTATATTTTGGAAGTATGTGATCTGCTTTTTGATTTTGATTTTACAGGGGATTACAGTTAAGATATTGCATGACTCTCAGAAGGGACTTCAAACTTCAGAGTTTTAAGTAAGTTTGAAACTGTTATAGACTACAGGGACTTTTGAAATTGGACTGAGTGCATTCTTTACATTATGATATGGCTACAAGCCTTTGGGGGCCAGGGGGTAGAATGTGGTGGTTTGAAAGAAAATGGCCCCCAAAGGGAATGGCATCATTAGTAGGTATGGCTTTGTTGGAGTAAGTATAGCCTTGTTGGAGGAAGTGTGTCACTGTGGAGGCGGGCTTTGAGGTCTCATATGCTCAAGATACCACTCAGTGTCTCAGACCACTTCTGGTTGCCTACAAATCAAGATGCAGGACTTTCAGCTACTTCTCCAGAACAATGTCTGCTTTCATGCCACCATGTTGCACCATGATGGTAAAGGACTAAACCTCTGAAAAATGTAGCCACCTTAATGAAATGTTTTTCCTTTATAAGATTTGCCATGGTCATGGTGTCTTTTTACAGCAATAGAAACCCTAAAATACTAGATATCAATTAACCCAAATACTAGATAACAAATAACCCAATTTTAAAATGTAGTGCAGTTCTAAGCAGAGAATTCTCAAAAGAGGGCACTCAAGTGGTTGAGAAATACTTAAAAGAAATGTTCACCATCCTTAGTCATCAGGGAAATGCAAATCACAACTACTTTGAGATTTTATCTTATACCCATCAGAATAGCTAAAATGAATAAAACAAGCAACAGCTCATGCTGGCATGGATGTGGAGTAAGAGGAACACTCATCCATTGCTGGTGGGAGTGCAAACTCATACAGCTATTGTGGAAATCAGTGTGGTGGCTCCTCAGAAAGATGGGAATCAATCTTGTGGAAATCAGTGTGGTGGCTCCTCAGGAAGATGGGAATCAATCTACCTCAAGGCCCAGCTATACCATTCTTGGGCATTGCCTTATTTAGGGTTTCTATTGCTGTGAAGAGACTATCACCACAGCAACTCTTATAAAGGAAAACATTCAATTGGGCATGGCTTATAGGTTCAGAGGTTCAGCCTATTGTCAGGTGGGAAGCATGGTGGCCCACAGACAGACATGGTGCTAGAGAAGAAGCCAAGAGTTCTACAGATGGATTGGTAGGCAGCAGTAAGAGACAGAGAGACACTGGGCCTGGTTTGAGCATTTGAGACCTCAAAGCCCATAGCCAGTGACACACTTTATCCAACAAGGGCATACCTCCACATAATGCCATTCCCTGGTGACCAAGCATTTTAAATCTATGAGTCTATGGGGGGCCTTTCCTATTCAAACCACCACAGGAATATACCCAAAGGATGACTAATCCTACCACAGATATTGGTGTTTTCTTAATCACACCTGGTTTTCCAGCTCCAGCTGATGAGCACCAATTACTGCAGTTAAAGCAAAGATTTCACTTCCACAGATTTTATTTCCAAGACAGGGTTTCTCTGTGTAACAGCCCTGGCTGTACTTTAACTCACTCTCTAGGATAGGCTAGACTTGAACTGACAGAGATCCACCTGCCTCTGCCTCCCAAGTGCTGGGATTAAAGGCGTGCGCCACCATACCAAGCTCACTTCCACAGATTCTTAATCCAAAATATCACATGAATGGCCCTGGTAGTCTTTGCTTCCCTCTGAAACCCCATGAGCCAGGCCTCCATTATCTGCCTGTCTTTCTGCATTGTTACCCATGCTTCCATAGCAGCTCCCTAAGCTCAATGACTTCTAGCCCATTAGTTTGAATAATCCTATGAGCATCTTCCTCATACTAAATTTTACACCCCAGAAGGAAAGTAGGTGTTCTGCATAAGTCACATGTTATAGAAATCACCCTTTTCAGTTAGAGATTGGTGGGGGGAACACATTCAGAATCTGAGTTTCAATGCCATCTAGAAGTTGCAGACTCAGGCCCAATATGTTACCTATTCTATGCACAGTCTACTACTTGGCCTCTTGATAATGTGTCTTTATGACAACATTATTACCAGTAGAACCACATACAGCATGAGGAGACCTACATGCATCACTGACTTTAGTTATTCCCACCATTGGTTCTATATTTGTCAAGTTAAAACAAATCCCAGTAACTGTGGAGATTGGTCTTAGAAAAATAGGTATAGTTTTCCTCAAGTTTTGAACTAAGATTTTGAACCTTGTCTAAGCCATCCACATAGGCACTACTCTGGTCAGTAAATTGAAGCTGATTTGAATACCTTGTATGCTGAGCTAGGGTCATGAAACTAAAGGTTTCTGACTTAATTGCTGTGAAGAGACACCATGACTAAAGCAGGTTATAAAAGAAAGCATTTAAATGAGGGCTTGTTTACAGTTTCAGAGGGTATCTTAGTTAGGGTTTCTACTGCTATGATGAAACATCATAACCAAAAGCAACTTGGTGAGGAAAGGGTTATTTGACCCATGTTTTCACATTACTGTTTATCATTGAAGGAAACCATAACAGGAACCTGGAGGAAGGAGCTGAAGCAGAGGCCATGGAGGAGTGTTGCTTACTGTCTTGCTCCACAAGGATTGCTCAGCCTGCTTTCACAATGGGCTGGGCCCTCCCCCATCAATCATTAATTAAGAAAATGCCATACAGGCTTGTCTACAGCCAGATCTTATGAAGGCATTTTCTTAATCGAGGTTTGCGCCTCTAAAATGACTCTAGCTTGTGCCAAGTTGATACAAAAACCAGCCAGCACAATTGACCTCTTGTCAACTTGAAACACAAACACATAATTTCTTAAGCGAGCCTCTCCTTTCTTTTGTCCCTAATATCTCTTATTAATAATATACTATAAAACATATTACAAACTTTAAAAGTTCCACATTCTTTACAAATTTAAATGCTTTAAAAGTTCAATCTCAAACCAAAAAAAAAAAAAAAAAAAAAAAAAAAAGCCAGGCGTTGGTGGCGCACGCCTTTAATCCCAGCACTCGGGAGGCAGAGCCAGGCGGATCTCTGTGAGTTCGAGGCCAGCCTGGACTACCAAGTGAGCTCCAGGAAAGGCGCAAAGCTACACAGAGAAACCCTGTCTCGAAAAACCAAAAAAAAAAAAAAATTCAATCTCTTTATAAATCCAAAGTCTCTAAAAAAAACTACAAATTCTCTTCCAAATTTTCAACTCTTTCAACGGTGCTCTCCTGCAAAATAAAAAAAAATAAGTTAAATACTTTCTTATTTCAAGAAGAAAGAACCAAGTTACAGTCAGCTTACTGTAAGGCAACACCCTGTTCCAGAAAAAGCTGTAAACTGGCACCATCCTGGAATGGGGACCAATTAGCATTCCAATTCCAATACCTAACATTCCAACCTAAGGGAAAAGTACCTGACATTCCAAACATTTCTGACCATTACAGATAAGATCACCAGATCTCCCTTAGCCCAGCACACACCTATCCCCTTTTGCCAAGATACTCCTAGATGAATGTCAGCCAACCAGGGTCCTGAACTCTAGAAATTCCCTCACTCCAACCTCTGCTGTGATAAAACCCTACCCTGACCTGGCTTGGGGCTCTCTGCTCTTACTGCTGCATTGGACAGATGGAGAGCCCAAGCTTGAGTGTGAATAAAGGCTCTTTGCTTTTACATATGGATTCAGTTTCTGTGGTGATCTTTCAGGGGTCCCTATGATCTGGGTATAACAACAATCACTAATTCTCTAGTCCATGTCTTTAACTCCCCAAGTTGCAGATATGTTTAAATAAATCAATGTGTCACAATCTTATGCACTAAATTAAAAATATCCACCAGAAGCTCATGGTTTGAACATTTTGGGGATCTCTATGACCTTCACAGCCAGCAGAAAGATGATCCCAGGGAGACTATAAGGAAATTTGGCTCAACACAACTCAGTAGCTGGTGTTGACTCAAACTTCTAGAGTCTGACTCTGAGTAGTTTATTTTAGGCATGTTTAAGCACAGTACAATTTAGTGAAAACTTATTCTGGAGATAATTAACTCAATCCTTCATTCACAACATAAGCATATGTAAATCTCTTTGAGGAACAAAGTAAGCTAAATACAGGTCAGATGTGACTATACTGAAACTCTTTGTAAAGTCCATAAAGATAGTGTTGTGCCCAGATCGCGACCCCCAGAGAGACCACCAAGGACGAGCAAGCCGGAATGCAAAAGCAAGGTTTAATTCTGGATATCCAAAAGCAATACAAGCCTAGGCAGGGACTTCGTCCAATACATCCAACACAGTGGAGGCTGGAGGAAGCGCCCACCTGTCTGCAAGCTCAGTTTTTAAAGGGAAAAGTCACAAGGTTACATTATTTAGGGGTGCTAGTACAGGTACAATTCTGATTGGCTCGCTTCTAGGGACTTCTAGAAATTACTTCTAAGGGAGTGGTTGCCCGCCACCATTTCTCATTGGCTGCCCTCAGGTGGAGGCATTTCTGTGATCAGTTACCCTGGAAACCAGGGAGAGGACATTCCATAGTCTGGCAGGCATTACCTCGTGACTATCTTGTGGCTCTGTACTTTTACACTTCCTGGTTTCTGGAATCTGAACTGACTGGTCTCAGTAACTTCTGGCCTGTTCCAGTAACTTATGGCCTGTAGCTAAAAGGAGCAGTCTTAGGCCTTTAGTTTTGGGGTGAGAGCATTTTGGTCTTATTTTGGTTCCACATTTCCCCCTTCTCATGTGCCTAATGGAACCCAATCATGGGTTTGGGACAGTTAGTTCCTAAGTATCCCTCTTTAATAATGGCCATGTATAGTTAGCCATCTTGTCTCTATGCCAGGGAGTTTTCTTTTGACCCAGCATTTCAGCCTTTTCTGAACAGGGAACATGGGTGACGTTCTCTTCTGGAACTGCTTCAAGCTGGCATTGGGGCGCCGATGTCAGGGGGCCCCAAAAGGCTGAAAAGCTGGGCAACGGGGTATTTGTCAGAAGCATGTAGCTGCCTGACCCCATAGGGACAGGGAAGAACCATATTAGCTGGGCTGGTCCACGTCAGCTTTTAGCAAGTCTGGAGCTCCCAGTTGTCTGGAGCAGTGGAGTCAGCAACTGAAACCTGGAGGTGACGAGCATGCTCGTCTTGTTGTGCCCAGATCGTGACCCCCAGAGAGACCACCAAAGACGAGCATGCCGGAATCGTGACCCCCAGAGAGACCACCAAAGACAAGCATGCCGGAATGCAAAAGCAAGGTTTAATTCTGGATATCCAAAAGCAATACAAGCCTAGGCAGGGACTTCGTCCAATACATCCAACACAGTGAAGGCTGGAGGAAGCGCCCACCTGTCTGCAAGCTCAGCTTTTAAAGGGAAAAGTCACAAGGTTACATCATTTAGGGGTGCTAGTACAGGTACAATTCTGATTGGCTCGCTTCTAGGGACTTCTAGAAATTACTTCTAAGGGAGTGGTTGCCCCCCACCATTTCTCATTGGCTGCTCTCAGGTGGGGGCATTTCTGTGGTCAGTTACCCTGGAAACCAGGGAGAGGACATTCCATAGGCTGGCAGGCATTACCTCGTGACTATCTTGTGACTCTGTACTTTTACACTTCCTGGTTTCTGCAATCTGGACTGACTTGTTTCAGTAACTAATGGCCTATTCCCAAAAGGAGAAATCTTAGGCCTTAGTTTTTGGGTGAAAGCATTTTGGTCTTATTTCTAAGATGGCTCATTTTGGTCTCACAGTGGGAGCCCACAACTGACTCAGTGAATCTGAAGTCTATTCTTAGTCAATAGAGTTCAGGCTTGCTTGCTCCAGGGCTGTGAGAAAGTCCTGATTAGCACATAGAGTCTCCTTGAAGGGCCGTGAGAAAGTCCTGAGTAGCCCATGGGACAGAATACACTATCTAGCTATACGCAGGCTGCCAATGGCTGCTGGAGGTGCATCGAGATAGAAATTGAAACTGCCTGCTTCTTGACCCAAGGATAGGATAGACAGTAGTTGAATGCCTGTGCTGTGCATTGTTCTACTTCTGTCCTTCTGTATATAAGTTGGCTGTGAAATAAACTCAGGCACTGTTCGGTACTGACTGGCAGTCCTCTTGACTCTGTTCTGTCTTCTTCATTGTCTCTACAATCTGCATGCCTCCACCCAGATACCCAGTTGACTCATCAGCAGGCCCCAACAGGTGGTGCCTGAGCATGGAGGATTCTGTGACGGACACCGCAGGAGAAAAAGTAGTGCACTTGAAAAAAAGTGGAAGCTGTGGTAAGTACAACTCAAGAGTAAAAGTGATCAGTGTAAACAAAAAAGATGTGCAGTAAAAAAAAATTTTCCGCTGGGCGGTGGTGGCACACGCCTTTAATCCCAGCACTGGGAGGCAGAGCCAGGTGGATCTCTGTGAGTTCGAGGCCAGGCTGGGCTACCAATTGAGCTCCAGGAAAGGCGCAAAGCTACACTGAGAAACCCTGTCTCGAAAAAAAATTGAGACTAAGTGTAAAAAAATAAGTGTGAGCAAAGGAAATAGAAAACAGTTGTTTGTACATTTACGTAAAGATATCTTAAAGGCCAGAGGTACCAAAGTAGGACATCAGCAACTGTGTAAATTTTTGGAATTTGTAGAAAATATTTGTCCTGAGTGGGGTACCTTGGATGCCGGTGTGTTGGAGTTAAGATACAGCAGTATTATGATAGGTATGGTCCAGAAAAAATTCCAATAGATACCTTTAGTCTTTGGACACTTATTAGGGACAGCTTAGACCTCCATCTTGAAAGACAGAAAGTGTTTCCTGAAGTAAGTAAAACTGAAACTAAACCTTCTGCTCTGCCAGAGGGAGCACTTTATGCGGATGCTTTTACAAAGTTATCTAATGATGATAACCAGTTAGATTTTGGCAATGAGGCAGAATTAGAGGAAGAGGCTGCTAAGTATTATAATGAAGATTCTCTCCTACCTCAAGATTCTCCCCTCCTCCACTTCTGACTATGACTGGTTCCTCTGGAAAGATTAAATGGGTCACTACTGCAAACTGTGTATTGCAAGAGACGCCATCTGTTAGACTAGACTCCCTAACTGCAAGGGAGGCAGTCATCTCAGTGCTGGTGTACTGGTACTTGGTTGTTGGTGTAAGTGTTACTTGTTTCTGTCTACTAACCTCCCTCATTTTGCTGGAAGAGAAGGAGAGAGAGGCGTGGCAAGGGCTGCCTCCCTCCTCCATATCTCTCTTGCTATCAGGCCCGCAGCACAGGCAGAGCTGGTCTTAGCCAGCAGGAGAGGCCTGCAGCCAGCCAGCAGCTCTCACAGAGGTTGAGGGCACATGTTCTTGGAGCAGGAAGGGCAGAGATGGGAGCTATGGGTGAAGTGGAAGGAGGTTTACTGGCTACAAGTGACAAGGTGAACAAATGCCGAAAAGAGAATCTGGGGTGAATTGTTAATTACTATAGTCAGAGGAGTTAACAAAACCTTTTTTTTTTTTTTCAGGAACACTGGCAGCCAAGGACACACTCTGTGCCCACTGTCCCTCTCCTTTCCTTCCTAAGCCAAGTTCTTCTTTACTGTAATAACTTCAAGGTCTCTTCTGCTGGCCAGTAGCTTCCCAACTTAACCCTTCTCTGTCCTGATACTGCTTGAAAAAAATGTTAAATTACCAGCCTGCATACTTTGAAAAGCTTTGACTTTAGAATAAAGTCAAAGATACATTATGTTTGGGAAAAATCATGCATTTGCTTCCGTAGGAGAAGAAAAAATACATGGATTTTGCTCATTTGAGTTCAATGAGTTACAAATACTTTTCATTATTTAAGAGAATTGGTTACAAATTATTATTGGTTAAGATAAGAAAAACTGCTGCTAATCTCAAATGTTTCACATGGATACAGATTTTTATATATTAATGCAAATATAAGTTTTTTATGATATATGCATATATTTATATGTTTCTACTTTTGTTTGAAATGTTATACCTACGCAATGTTTTAAACTGCTGGGAAGAAACTACAAGAATAAGGACTTTGATGGAAATTTGCATGTTGTCTGAAAAGCAAGAGAAGGCAAAAGACTGAAATAATGAAAAGAGAGGGAAAAAAAGAAATTTGTCTATGCCTGGCTGATCCAGAAGAACAAACATAGGGAAAGGCCTGACCTGAAGGTACATGGGAAGTTATAGAAGGCCAGAGGGGATGTGAACTCTGCTGAATTTGAAGGGAAACTATAAGATATACTGAGGATTTAACCATATTATTTTAATTCTGGTTGGTTTTCTTCATTTTAAGAAATAGCTGATGATTATGTCTTTTCAATATTTAGGACATGTGTTATACCCTAAGGAATTAAAGTCTCAGAAATTAGAAATAAGAAAAGATGGGTTAAAAACATTGAATGATTTTCAAAAGTTATTAGGAGATATTCAATGGTTCTGATCTTATTTAAAAAATACCTACTTGTCATTTAGAACCTTTGAGTGATATCTAAAAGGAGATAGTGATCCTAATTCACCAAGACAGTTAACTGAAGAAGGAAGACAGGTTCTTTCACAGGTTGAGAACACTATTCAGTATCAACAAGTACATTATATTGATTATGATCAACCTTGGCAAGCATATATCCTGCCCACTACATTTACTCCTACGGCAGTATTATGGCAAAATGGTCCTCTTTTATGGTTATATCTTCCAGCTTTGCCAGTTAAAGTATTATATCCATATTATGAAGCTGTAGCATGTTTAGTGCAAAAGAGTCAAGTTGAATCTAGAAGATACTTTGACAAGGAGCTTGAGATTATTGGTGTGCCATTTACTTGACAACAAATTGATTGGCTGTTTCAAAATAATGATTCTTGCACAATTGCTTTTGCTCAATTTTTAGGTCAAATTGATAATCATTATCTTGCTGATCAGTTAATACAGTTTGCTCAGATGCATTCTTTTATTTTTCCCAAAGGAGTAATGCAAACTCCAGTGAAAGATGCTGCTTTGGCTTTTACTGATGGTTCATCTAATAGGAAAGCAGCTTATGTGATTAATGGTAAATGATATGTATGTAGTTCAAACTATTCCTGCCTCAGTTCAAGTGGTTGAATTGGGAGTTGTTGCAATGGTCTTTCAAGTATTTAAAGATAATTCACTTAATTAATTAATTAATTAATTATTTTTGTTTTTTTGAGACAGAGTTTCTCTGTGTAGCTTTGGAGCCTTTCCTGGAACTCACTCTGTAGCCCATGCTAGCCTCAAACTCCCAGAGATCCACCTGCCTCTGCCTCCTGAGTGCTGGGATTAAAGGTGTGTGCCATCACCACCCAGCTTCATTTAATTTATATACAGATAGTCATTATATTTATAGAGCTCTTCAAGTTATAGAAACTGTTTCTTATATTAAAACTACTAATGAACAAATAAACATGCTATTTCAACAAGTTCAGGATGCCATTCATTTAAGAACATTGTCATATTTTGTGGGACATATTAGAGCACATTCAAATCTTCCTGGTTCATTGGCTGAAGGTAATGCTTTAGCTGATAAATTTACTCAGTTGATCGCTTTATCTCAAGTTGAGCTTGCTCAGCAATCACATCCTTTGCATCATCAAAATAGTAAAAGCTTAAGAAAACAATTTGGTTTAACAAGAGAAACTGCTCATCAAATTTTAAAAAATGTGCTATGTGTCCACAATATCTGCTTGTACCTCATTTTGGGGTAAATCTTCCAGGTCTTCTTCCTAATGATTTGTGGCAAATGGATGTTACTCGTATTACAGAATTTGGAAAATTGAAATATGTGCATGCAACAATTGATGCTTATTTAGGGTTTTTAATGGCTATTGCTCAAACTGGTGAAGCTACCAAGCATGTAACATTTCATTGCCTGAAATGTTTCTCCTATATGGGGATACCAAAAGTTATTAAAACTGATAATAGATCTGGATATGTTAGAAAAACCTTTTAACAGTTTTGTTCTCAGTGGCAAATTGAGCATGAAACAAGTATTTCTTATAATCCTTAAGGACAAAGAGCTCATGGTAGCCTCAAAATACATCTTCAAAAATTGAAAAAGGGGGAATTATACACTAAGTCATCACATAATGTATTGAATCATGTCTTATTTGTTTAAAATTTTTAAAATGTGGGTGCTGCTGGAAAATCTGCAGCTGATTGATTTTGACATGAAGGCACCACCATAAAATTTGCTCAAGTCAAAAGGAAAGATTGATGTACTGGTTTATGAAGGCTCTGATCCTGTTTTACTATGTGGACGATGGCATGTTTGGTTTTTTTTTCATTGTTGTTCATTGGTTGCCTAAACATCTGATGTGCTGTATGAAACAGAGAGATGCTGATCCTGATATTGCTCATGACCATCCAGAGATGCCAGAGTGAGACCTATTGGGCCTATGTTCCTGATCCACCAATTTTACACCCTGCAACTTGGGAAGGAAAAGAAACTGTGGTTGCAGTTAATGATACCAGGCTTTTAGATCAAACTACCACCCAAGTGTAGCATGAATCTTAAAGGATCTTATTAATGAAATCAAATCTGAGGCCAGTTATTGGGGTGAATGCTGGAAGATCAGAGAAGCAGAACAAGCCACAGCTACCTCACCTTGCCAGTTCCTCAGCTGATCCTGTTTCCTCTGACTGGAAGCCTGTGAGTCCTCATCCAGAATGAATCTCAGCTGAACTGCTGCTCAAAAGCCTAAAGGCTTAACCAGCCAAAAGCTTCTAGTTTCTGGTCTTCATGCCTTATATACCTTTCTGCTTTCTGCCATCACTCCCTGGGATCAAACGCTCACTTTCTGGGATTAAAGGTGTGTGTCATCATGCCTGGCTGTTTCCAATGTGGCCTTGAACTCACAGAGAGCCAGAGGGATTTCTGCCTCTGGAGTGCTAGAATTAAAGGCGTGTGCTACCACTGCCTATCCTCTATGTTTAATATTGTGACTGTTCTCTTCTCTGACCTCAGATAAGTTTATTAGTGTGCACAATGTTTTGGGGAACACAATACCACCACACCCAAGAGTTCCAGATTGCCTGTAATTTTTCTTATACTGGGTATGGTAAAGGGATTCCTGTATGTTTTGCAAAAAATATTACTTTGAAGGGATGTCTTGGAATATTTCCAAGTGAGTATTGGGACATGATAAACAATGTACACATTATACAAAGTTATTGCTTCCTCAAAGTAATTGGATAAATAATACTTCACCCCCTCAATGATTTTCTTCATGCACAAAAGAAATGTGAGAGTCTAACAAAACTGCTATGGAGACGATGTACTGACATTGTTTCTTTAAAGTATAACATCACAGGGACACAGCAGTATATTCTTGATTGGTCTGGAAATCAGGATGATTATGGTGAATCCTATTCTGTGTCTACAGCAGAATCTTGGGACCAAGGACTGTAAGCTGGAATTTGGTATTCCAGTTCTGGATCTCCACAAACTTATGTTTGGAAATTTGCTGCCACCATGGGAAATCTGTTTGTCCTTTGAAAGGTATTGTTTTAGCTTGTGTTAAAGTGCCCTTTTGTTCTTTTTGTTGGTGAAACAAATATTTTTATGAATGGTTCTATGTTTAATGTATTATGTCTTAATTGTATTTTGACTAATTGTATTTCTCAAATAAATAATCATACTTGTGTAATAGTGTTAAAACAACCTTCTTTTGTAATATTGCCAGTATGTATGAGTGATTCATGGTTTGATGATAAAAGTTTACAAGTGATTGAAGAAATCAAAAAATCTTTAAGTAGACAGAAACCTGTTGCTGGATTAGTTATAGCAAGAATTGCAGCTCTTTTTTTTACTATGCTTGATAGTACTACTATTGCTTCAGTGGCTTTGTTGCAATTCATTCAGACAGCAGGGTTTGTCAATCAATTTTCTATGAATGTTTCTATGACATTAAAGACTTAAGAAGATATAGATGTGAAAATAGGACATAAATTAAATGCTTTGTATGAGGTGGCACAATTTCTGAGAGATGAGCTCCAAAGCCCGAAAACTAGAGTACATTTGAAATGTCATGCTAATTATGAATGGATTTGTGTTACATCTTCTGTGTATAATGAAAGTTCTGTTGGATGGGAGAGAGTTAAGGCACATCTTAAAGGAATTTGGCGTAATTCTAATGAATCCTTAAATTTGGCTAAATAACATCAAGAGATTATAGAAATGAAAAAAGCTAAATTGGACTTTGGTGCAGTTAGAACAGCTGAAGATATTTTAGAATAACTCAAAAAGGCTATTCCATCATGGTCATCATTTACTTCATTCTTAAGTAGTGTTGTAGCTATTGGAGCATGTGTCTTAGTAGGCATAATCTGTTTGCCTTTGATTTTCAAGCTGATTATGAACTTCTTATGGAGATTGGGCTCAGAATTCCACAGAGTAAAACTCTGCACATTCCCCTGATTTATGATACCAGAGGCTGTTGCCAAAGATGAGTAAGTTTTCTTTGCCTCCTTTCAACCTAAGACAGGACATGAATGATGGAATTCATGCTCCCATGGTGCCTAAGACTGGAGTGTGGTAAGGAACCACCTAAGATGGGCACAATCATCTGAGAGACTCAGTGGAGTCTTAAATAATAAAAAAGGAGGAATTGTGGGAACCCAAAACTGACTCAGTTTCCCAGTTTGAATATGAAGTCTATTCTGAGTCAATAGAGTTCAAGCTTGCTTATTACAGGGTCGTGAGAAAGTCCTGATTATCCCATGGGAAAGAATATACTATTTAGTTGTATTCAGGCTGCTGACACCAGCTGGAGGCACATCAAGATAGAAAATGAAACTACCTGCTCCTTGACTCAAGGACAAGATACATAGTGGTTGAATGCCTGTGCTGTTTATTGTTCTACTTCTGCCCTTCAAGACCGTATATAAGTTGACTGTGAAATAAACTCAGGCACTGTTTGGCATTGACTGGCAATCATCTTGACTCTGTTCTGTCTTCTTCATTGTCTCTACAATCTGCATGCCTCCACCCAGATACCCAGTTGATGTGTTGGCAGGCTCCAACAAACATTTCAGGTTCTCCTAGTGCTTACCTGTGAGCACAAAGACCTCCATGCCTCCTACAGAACACCTATTCCCCAGCTGTTTAGGGAAGCTGTGAGCCCTTTAAGGTGTGTGACTTCTAGGCAGGTCAATAGGAGCCTGATGCAGATCTGGGTGTAGAACTCCCAACTACTTCTTCAGCATCATGGCTGCCTGCATGCCACCATGCTCCCTAACATTATGAGAATGGACTCTGAAATTGTAAGTAAGCCTCCATTAAATGCTTTCCTTTATAAGAGTTGCCATGGCCATGGTGCCTCTTCATACCAATAGAACACTGGCTAAGACAGAAGTTTATACCAGGGTGTGGGATATTGCTGTGATATGCCTGACTATGCTTCTTGTTGGCAGAATGGAGACTTTGGGACTTTGGATTAGGAAAGTAGTTAAACACTTTAAGTGGGCTTAATGGGCCATATTAGTAGAAGCATGGAAGACAGCGGTGCTGAGAGCCATGTAGATTATGATGGTTTGACTCAAGAAGTTTTAGAGAAGAATATTATTAAATGGCCTAGAGACTGTTATTGTGATTTTTTTTGGTGAAGAATTTGGCTGCTTTTTGCCCTTGCCCAAAAAAATCTGCTTGAGGCGAAATTGAGTAGTTTTGGATTAATGGTGCTGAAAGAAGGGAATTCTAGACAGCCTAATACTGACTCTGTCCTGTGGTTATTAATGGTCACTACTCTGTAGGTTTATAATGAAAAGAAACAAGATGAGGGGCTGGAGAGATGGCTCAGAAGTTATGAGCACTGGCTGCTCTTCCAGAGGACCTGAGTTCAATTCACAGCAACCACATGGTGGCTCACAACCACTGTAATGAGATCTGGTGCCCTCTTCTGACCTGCAGTCATATATGCTGTATACATAATAAATAAATAAATCTTAAAAAAAAACAAGATGAGAAAGGAAAAATACAAAATGTATAGTTTGAGGAGAAAAGGAACACAAGGAAGTGTAATGGAGCTTAGTCCAGTGCTCAAGGAGTTAAAAAAAGTTTAAAGAAAAGCCGGAGGCTAAGTGAAATAAAGGGAGTGGTGGCCTCAGGGAAAGACCCTACCCTGCTAAGCCTCCAACTTGTGAAAAGGAATTAAAGATTGAGCTTTTTTATTGTATGAGAAAAGAATATTTTCATTAAAAGGAAAAAATGAGGAAAAAAAAGAGTTGCTGTGGTCATGGTATCTTTTCATAGCAATAGAACACTGACTAAGACAGAGTTCATATCATACTATGACATGCTATGGATGTCATACACAGAGATATAGAACTTGATGTTTACTCTGCTGGATTTTAGTCTTGCTTTCATTGAATTCTATAATTTTAATGAGAATGGTTCCCATAGGCTCATATATTTAAATGCTTGGTCCCCACTTATTGAAACTGTTTGGGAAGGAGTAGGAGGCATGGCCTTATCAGAGTAGGTATAGTCTTATTGGAGGAGGCATGTCACTGAAGTTGAGCTTTGAGGTTTCAATAGCCAATGCTGGGCCTAGTGTCTGTTTCTCTCTGCCTACTGGCTGCAGATCAGTATGTAAAGCTCTCAGCTACTGCTCCAGCCAGTACCATGCCTACCTCCTTCCCAACATGATTATCACTGATTGACCCTCTGAAACTGTAAGGAAGCCCTTAGTATAATGGTTCTTTCTAGAAGTTGCCTTAGTCACGGTGATTCTTCACAGCAATCAAACAGTAACAAAAACAAATTACTTTTGGCTATTTTTCCATTTCTTCCCTTTGGAATATGTACTTATCTCAACATGATGCCCAAACCCATAACTTTCTTTTTGTTTCTATAGATGTTGTGGCTTGAATTATGAAATGTCTCCCTAAACAAATAGGTTCACTTGTTTAAACTGGTTCTCAGCTGGCAGCACTGTTTGGGAAGACTGTGAATTCTTTAGGAGGTGGAGCCTTGATGGAGGAAGTGAGTCACCAGGAGTGGGCCCTGACATGTTATAGCTCAGCTCTACTACACTATTCATGTTCTGGTTCATGTAGGTGGGTGCAATGTGATCAGCCAGCCTCTGCTCCTGCCATGATGATGTCTTTTCTGCTTGTTTCCATGTCTTCCCTGACACAACAGATTGTATCCTTCTGGAGCTGTGTGATGATTTGAGTGAGATATCCCCCATAATGTTAGGCATTTGGATATTTGATATCCCATTGGTAGCACTGTTTGTGTAGGATTAGGGGCTTATGAGGCATGCACTTATGGGAGGAAGTATGTCACTGGAGGTGTTTTTTAAAAAATTATTTATTTATATATATACTTTGCATGTACATCTGCACAACAGAAGATGGCATAAGGCAGCTGTGAGCTGCCATGTGGATGCTGGTAATTGAACTCAGGACCCTTTGAAGAGCAGTGAGTGCTCTTAACAACTGAGCCATCTCTCTAGCCCCTGGAGGTGGGTTTTGAGAGTTTAAAGACTAGCACAATTTCATGTTCTTTCTCTCTATTGCCTGCTTACAGTTAGAGAAGTTAGTTCTCTGCTGTTCTTGTTGTCATGTCTGCTGCCTGTTGCCATACCTTCCGTCTTCCATCATGAACTCTTTATCCTCTGGACCTGTAAGTCCAAATAACCTATAAATTGTCTTGGTTATGATGTTTTATCATGCAATAGGAAAATGACTAATGAAAACTGTAAACCCAAATGAGCCTTTTGTCCCATAAGTTGCATTTGTCAGGGCTTTGTATCACAGCGACAGGAAAAGAAACTAAGATAGGTATGCAAGCAGTTAGCTTTGGTAGATGAGACTCAGAACTTGGAGCTTCAGGGACTCTTGGAGATGGACTAAATGCATTGTGTTATTATGTAAGGTGAGATGAGCCTTTTTGGAGTCAGGATGGGGTGTTACTGTGCTTTTAAAAAATACCCTGCTACTATCTATCTATCTATCTATCTATCTATCTATCTATCTATCTATCTATCTATCTATCTATCTATCTATCATCTACATCTATCTATCAATCAATCAATCAATCAATCAATCAATCAATCAATCATCATCATCATCATCATCTATCATCTATCTTTATTTATTTTATGTGTATGGGTGTTTTTCCTGTACAACACTTGTATGTCTGGTGCCCACAGAGGTGAGGAGAGTTGTTGGATCCCCTGGAACTGGAGTTACAAATGATTGTGAGCTGCCATTTGTGTGCTAGGAATTGAATCTGGATCCTTTGGAAGAGCACTCAGCACTCTTTTTTCTTGGCAGGGCTTGAGACAGGATTTCTCTGTGTAACAGCCATGGCTGTCCTGGAACTTGCTCTGTAGACCAGGCTGACTTGGAACTCACAGAGATCAGCCTGCCTCTGTCTCCTAAGTGCTGGGATTACCAACATGTGCCACTATCACCTGGCGACTTCCTCCTCCTCCTCCTCCTCCCCCTCTTCTTCTTCTTCTTGTCTTTAACTAAATATATTTAAATTTATTTGTTATTTTACATATTGGTTGCAGTTTCCTCTCCTTCCTCTCCTCCTATTCCTTCGCCCAACCTCCCCTCTTGCTCTCCCCCACAATCCCACCCTCTGTTTCTGTGAAGAAAGTGACAGGCCTCCAATGGGTATCAACAAAGCATAGAATATCAAGTTGTGGTAGGACTAAGCTCCTCCCCTTGTATTAAGGCTGGGCAAGGCAACCCAGTATGAGGAATAAGTTTCTAAGAGCCATCCAAAGCTTTAGGGACAGTTCCTGTTCCCACTGCTAGAAGTCCCACAAATAGGCCCAGCTACACAATTGTCTCACATATATAGTGGGCCTAGGTAGGCTACTGGCTGTTAGTTCAGACTTTGAGCTCCTAAGTGTAGCATGAATCTTAAAAGTTCTTATTAATAAAATCAAACCCGAGGCCAGTTATTGGGGTGAATACTGGAGGGTCAGAGACAGAACAAGCCACAGCTATCTCACCTCATCCAGAATGAATCTCAGCTGAACTGTGCTGCTTCAAAGCCTGAAAGCTTAACCAGCCACATGCTTAACCAGCCAAATGCTCTAGTTTCTGGTCCTCAAGCCTTATATACCTTTCTGCTTTCTACCATCACTCCCTAGGATTAAAGGCTTGCTTCCTGGGATTAAAGGCGTGAGTCACCATGCCTGGCTATTTCCAATGTGGCCTTGAACTCACAGAGATCCCAGATGGATTTCTGCCTCTGGAATCCTAGGATTAAAGGCGTGTGCTATCACTGCCTAACTAGTGGCTTGTCTGTTCTCTGACCCCAGATAAGTTTATTAAGGTACACAATATTTTGGGGAACACAATACCACCACACCTAAGAGCCCAGGTTGGTTGTTTTCATAGGTTCCCTTATGATGTCCTTGACCCACCTGGCTCATATAATCTTTCCTCCCTCTCTTCAGCAAGATTCCTGATCTCAACCCGATGCTTGGCTGTGGGTCTATGGCCCTGTTTCCATCAGTTACTGGATGAAGGCTCTCTGATGACAATTGAGGTAGTCACCAATCTATGAATATAGCAGTATGAGTATATCATTAGGCATCATTACATTGGCATTATTTTCTTCAATCATGTTTGGCTCTATCCTAGGTCTCTGAGCCATCCAGCCTCTAGTCCTGGCACTCCAGGCAGTGTCGGTGGTGGGATCACTCTTATGGTATGGGTCTGAGGATGGACCAGTCACTGGTTGGTCACTTCTGCAATCTCCATGCCAACCTTACTACCCCCTCTCCCTTCCCACATACTATATGCAAGACAGACTAGACTGTAGGTCACAGGTTGTATGGCTGGGCTGGCTTCCCAGTCCCTCCACTGGAAGTCCTGTCTGATCACAGGAGATGGTCAGTTCAAGCTACATATCCACCATTGCTAGGATTCTTAGTTGGGGTTATCTTTGTAGATTGCTGGGAGCTTCCCTTGCATAAGGTTTCTGTCTGACCCTGAAATGCCCCCTCCCCTTCCAGTCATCTCTTTGTGGTGATAGTTTGTTCGTGCTTTCACAAATAAAGCTTTACTGGAGACCAGAGTGCAGAGCTAGCCACTAGAGGCCAGGTGGTGGTGGTACACACCTTTAATCCCAGCACTTAGGAGGAGGAAACAGGAAGTGATTTGGCTGGTAGTGAGAGGAAGTGATAAGGCAGAGTGGAGACAGGAGCTCCACCCTTTCAGGCTGAGGATTTGGTAGAGGTAAGAAGTTTCTCTAGTGGCTGGCTCCTTTACTAATCTTTCAGCATTTTCCTCAATATCTGGCTCCAGGTTTTTATTATTAATACCAATTAGGATTTTTGCTACATCTGGTATCCAACCCGTGGGGCACAAATTCACTAAAAAGCTACCAGCACAGGCTGGATCTGCACACAGTTGGAGTCACTACTCTGCTGGCTAAGTTTCTGTTGCAGCCCATCTGCAGCTCCAAAAACTGCAAGAGTTAGCTGCTTTTTTATGTTCCCTGTGCAGACATCTGGCTCTTTGGCTTCTTCTTTCTCATGGGTTGTGGGACTTTCCTAGACCCCCTCCTTAGGCTGCTACCACACTAGGTAGCTACCTTGAAACCTGCTCGGGCTTCTACCATTCTATGCAGAAGCAGTCAGTCTGAATCATCAGCATCGACAAATTTGGTGAGACAATGGAGAATTCTTAAATGGAGGAATTAGTTAAAAGAGAGCTTTTTCCACATTAAAATATGAGAAACACTATTACAATGGAGGGAGTTAGGTCTCTATATGATTACATGATGCACGGTTTGAAAAATAGAATAATTAGATGAGAGTCTATTTAATTTAGATGGGATTTACATAATGTCAGTATAAATATTATCTGTTTTATCATTTAAAAAGTTAATTAATATGAGTGCCAAAACAAAAGTTTTAGAAAAACTTATTAAAGCAGATCATAGAGATATTTAGACCCAAACAGGGGAGTTTAAAGGAGAACCAATCTTAGCATTGCATTATAAAGTTAGAGAGGTACAGCTTAAGATTTTCAAACAGCAAACCTTAATTTATCCAGTGATCTTACAGGGACTGCCAAATGATAGATATCCCCAAGGCTATGTATCAGGGACTATGGGGGTCCAGTCCCTCAACAGTCCCTCCCAGGGTCTGGGAAGAATCTACAACCAGCTGATAATTAATCTTTGATGAAAAGAAATGAATCTATGTACACGAAACTCCTTAGTTCATACACTTTATTATTCTGTGATAGTTCTCTCTCTACACAGCTTCTATTCTGCTCTCATGTCTAGCTCCTTTCTTGCCTGATTTCTCTCTATATTTATCTAGTGTCCCCTTTAGGTTCTATCTTAATTCCTTCATCTAGTTCTGACCCTTCTAGGTTCTCATCCACCTAGTTCTTTCCCCTATCAGCTCCTCTCCCATCTCATTTTCTCTCATCTGGCTCTTCCTCATCTTGTTCTTCCCCATCTGGCTCTTCCTCATCTCCCATCTCATTCCTCTAGTACTCTCTTCAAGCCCTTCAGTCTAGTTCTTCCCCATCTCAGTTTGTTACTCTCAAGTTCTTACCCATCTAGTTCTTCCATTCTCTTTTCTCTTCTTCATGCTGTTCTCTCTCTGTCTACAGAAAATACCTGCCTTTTCTTTCCTTGGGCATGTGGTTCCCTGCCTCCTCGAGAATGTTGTTTTATCTCTCACCTTGATATGTAAAAACCTCTTTTGTTCTCAAAGTGCTCTGGAGAACCACTAGGCCTCCTCAAGGCCAGGGGATGATCTGAGCTTCATTAGCACAGGAAACAAAGCCATGAGTCTCCCGCCAGGTTGTCTCCTAAGCTCAGCAGGGCAGTTAGTAACTTAGTAGGTTCAGCAGGTCAGGGGAGCTGAACTGTTACCAATTGGTCTGGGAACATAAGGATTGCATAGCAGAAGACAGGTGAAATATTAAAGGCTGGGTAACACCAAATATTCATAATAAATGGCTTGCCTTTTGACAGACCATTGGCTGGTCAAAGTTCAGCTTTAATACATAGCTGAATCTCTATGATATATTCTTGCGGCCCACAAGAGCTATGTAAGAGCTGAATGTACTCCTGTGCAAATGTTAGATTTGAGGAGATTTAAGGAAGTGATAGTCTCATATGGCATGCATTCAACTTTTGTGAAACAGATGTTAAATTTGTGGTCAACTTGTAATTGAATTATCCCTCAATACTGGAGAGGTTTGGTTAAAGCAGTCTTGGAGGATGGTCCTCAATTACAATGGAGCACCTGGTAGAAAGATGAGGCTAAGTTCATTGAACAATGAAGTGGGGCTAGATGTATGGAAATCTCGCAAGACAAACTTCTTGGAGAGGGAGATTATGCTAATGTGCAAAGGCAATCTCTGTATGATGACCACACCCTGGGCTTATGCCAAGCAGCAGCCTTGAATGCTTGGGACAGAATTGAAGGAGTAGGAAATAAAATTGAATCATTTACAAAAGTTATGCAGGGCCCCAAAGAAACCTTTGCTGATTTCTTATAAAGATTGACTTCATGTTTTTCCATTGGTTTGGCTATTTGTCCCTGTGCTTTATCCAACTTGGTTTCAACAATTCTTGCTCATATAAACCCTCCTCTTTCTCGCTGAACTATGAACCAAAGGCTGAGGGGCCCCCAACTGGATCAGGCCCTCTGAATAGGTGAGGCAGTTGATTGGCTTGATCTGTTTGGGAGGCATCTAGGCAGTGGTACCAGATCCTGGGCTCATTGCATGAGTTAGCTGTTTGAAACCTGGGACTTATGCAGGGACACTTGGCTCAATCTGGGAGGAGGGGACTGGACCTGCCTCGGGGGAGGCTTTGCCCTGGAGGAGATGGGAATGGGGGGGTGGGCTGGGGGGAAGGGGAGGGGGGCAGGAAGGGGGAGAACAAGGGAATCTGTGGCTATTATGTAGAACTGAATATTTTAAAATAAAGTAAAATTAAATTAAAAAAAGAATGACTTCAGCAGTAAATAGAATGAAGTAAATATTCAGAAGCTAGACAAATAATAATTGAGTCTCTGGCTTTTGAAAATGCTAATGCACAATGCAATAGGGTAATTAGGCTGTTAAAGGTGTGAGACCAAAATGAGCCATCTTAGAAATGCTTTCACCCAAAAACTAAGGCCTAAGATTTCTCCTTTTGGGAATAGGCCATTAGTTACTGAAACCAGTCAGTTCAGATTCCAGAAACCAGGAAGTGTAAAAGTACAGAGTCACAAGATAGTCACGAGGTAATGCCTGCCAGACTATGGAATGTCCTCTCCCTGGTTTCCAGGGTAACTGATCACAGAAATGCCTCCACCTGAGGGCAGCCAATGAGAAATGGTAGTGGGCAACTTCCCTTAGAAGTAATTTCTAGAAGTCCCTAGAAGCAAGCCAATCAGAATTGTATCCATACTAACACCCCTAAATGATGTAACCTTGTGACTTTTCCCTTTAAAAACTGAGCTTGCAGACAGGTGGGCGCTTCCTCCAGCCTCCACTGTGTTGGATGTATTGGACGAAGTCCCTGCCTAGGCTTGTATTGCTTTTGGATATCCAGAATTAAACCTTGCTTTTGCATTCCGGCATGCTTGTCTTTGGTGGTCTCTCTGGGGGTCACGATCTGGGCACAACAAAGGAAAGATCAGCACCTTTAGAGGAATGGATCTGAGATACAGTCAATATTGAACCTCATAACCATTATGATGCTTGGGTAGGAGAAGTGATTTACAGAGGTTTGAAGAAAAATCAAAATGTCAAGTGTTCCAATTGTGGTAACGAAGGTCACCTAAAAAGGGATTGTAAATGGGGCATTCCTAGAAACTGTTTTTTCTAAGAATAATCCCCAAAAAAAATGTCCCTCCCTTCTGTAGTATGCAGAAGGTGTGGCAAAGGCAGACATTGGACTAATGAATGTAGATCAACAAAGGACAGTCAAGATAACCCTTTGCCATTGGAAAATGCCTTGAGGGGCTTCTTGCAGGCCCCCATGTCAGAACTGGTTCAGTCCCTCCTGTAATCATGGAGGGAACTGCTTCTCAGAGCAATTAAAGAACCTAATACCTATTGTTAAAAAAACCAATACTGCTCTGAATGATAGAACAGCTATAGAAGAGAGAACAAAAAATTCAGGAGAAACCATAAATCAAAACTGATAAAGATTAGATTTGAACAAGAGAGACCTCTTGATTAGAAGAGATGATAGTTCATTAATCAGCATGACCATTCAAACTAAACTAACTTACATGGCTAACAAATGCTTTTCATTTGATCAGCAGATATAACTTGCCCAAAGAGAACCTCCCCAAAGTTAGTAAGGCAGGGTTTTGTTTTTGTCTTTCAGGAGAATGAAAGAATCCAGTTAAGGAAATCTGAAGAACACTGGACAAATTAGACATGTGAAGAAAAAGGGCAAACCATCAAAAAAGAATGTCCCAAGAAAAAGAATAATTTGTTCTATTGATATATCACATTTTCAATAGGATAAAATTTTATAAATCTTCCCAAATGTTTGTTTCTTCTTTTCTCTACAGACACATAATGCAAATGGTCTTTTTGTAGTCCCAGTCTAGTTAAAAATTAAAGCTAGCTTTGGAGTTGGAGTGTGGCTCTCTCCTTCTCTATACCCAAGCGTGCTTGTTAAAAGGAAAATCCAAAATCTCTGTCTTATATCAGAAGAGCCACCTAATATGGGACAGAAGAAAATCCAAATTTAGGGACTATTTTATTGCCACTATTCTCATAATCCTTTGGTTTTATTTTGACTCTTTAACAGCTTTTCTTAAGGTATAAATATTATCTCAAAATTTATAAGATTAATATATATTTTTAAAACTTTTTGTCATGATATTAATGGTCATATAGAGTACTAACTAATTCTGGAAAAAGGCTTTATCTAGCTTTCTGTACATGATTTTAGGTTTGAGTCTCTATCAGGTAACTAGGAATTAAGTTTTTGTACTCTGGATGTATTTAACAAATATTGATCCTTTAATCTTTTGAGATGTGCTGCATATGACATTTGAAATGTTTAAGTTTTCTGCAACGAACCATGACCATGCCTAACAGTGACCTTTGAAGTTTCCAAAAGGATGATGGGGCCCCACAACAGTTTCACCAGGAGTAAGATAACACCATTAAGTTGACAAACAATACCTAAAGATCAGCTTTGGACTACAAACTGCTCAGGACAATCTTGAGGTGGCTCAGTGATATGAGCCAGCCTCACAGACTACTCCAGCCAGGACTTGAGACAAGCCCTGCACTTTCCCATTATGCAGAGACTGGACAGCAAATGATACAGCTACTTCTCCCAGGACTTGACAATTAATCCAAATTTTTCTTTTCAGGATCCCCTAAAGATGCTGCTGCCCCCAGACAGCAGGAAGTAAATTTAAGAATGTGATACCCATATTCCCAAGAGGTGGGGTGGGTAGCTTTTGGTCTTTCAATGGGTTATGGATATCTGTCATTGTTTAGGGTGGTTGGTTACAAGTTGTTATTGGTAATGGTTAGGAAAAAAGCTGAACAAAGGAGTTTAGATTCAGGGTCCTTGTTTTGAAAAGAAAAAAAAAAGGGGATACAGAAATGATAGGATAAAAGGGTAGATTGTTGAATCTACTTTTAAAAAGCAACTACTAGTTTTAAATATTATACATTGATATGGATCTTTGTATATTGATGCAAAATTAAGATTATTTTTGTTAAAGATACTGTACATATGTTTCTAATCTTGTTCAAGGTATTGTACCTATACAGCTCATTTACTAATGTAATGCAAATTTCTAGTTCTTGAAAGTTATTATTACAAAATAATTAGGATATAAAGAAACACAAGTTAGTAATTACAATCAAACTTGTAGTCATATTAGGTATATTTTCAAGGTCAAAGAGAGATATATTTTAGATAGACAGGTCATATTCAAATACTTCAGAGATCTATAGAATATGACATTTAAGGTGTTTTAATAACATAGGTTCTTTTTTTTTTTATGACAGTGAGACATGTCTGCTTCTGGCAGCACCAATCTGCTTCAGAGAAGATCATGGGCATTGAAGAAATTCCATATGGAGCTTACTTTCTTTGTGGCAAAAGTTAGTCACTGGGCAAGAAAATGCCCTTGCCTTGACTGCTGACAGTATGCTGTCCAGATGGGACAAGCAGGACGTAAAAGAAAGGACTGGTGAACTTTGCCAAGACAAGGTAGGGAATCCCTTCAGAAAATTCTGCTTCACAGATAAGTCTGTCAGATATTAGGCCTGTAGGCCAAAGATGGATGCCCCATTGTTACAGAGGAAGCTTGTGTGACTGTCCAGGTAGCCAGATGTTTCTGTTATTTCTCACATTTTTGGAAGTGCTTATTTGTACTTCCTGCTTGCTCAGGGAGTATTATTTCTTTCTCAGGTCTCTGATGGAGTTGAAGACTTTATAGTTATAGTTATGTTTTCCTTGTTCCAGATTCAGAAAAGAAACTCACTAAAGAGATGTAAAATGTATAAGGTTAATACATTAAAAGACAATTTTGGTAATGCAAGTTAAAATAGAAAATGAATTAGGTACAATCTTTTGGACTCACCAAAACAGGATAGATAATGGAGTATTTTCTCTGAGTTGGTCAAATGTTTATGGACTAAGACATTGTTGATGTATTTATTGCCTGTATATATTATATATAGCCATTGGATTTACTTAGTTTTTCTTACATTAGTTATAACCTTTTTAAAATTTTAGACAAAAAGGGGAAATGTGGTGATATTTTGTTTGTTCTCTCACAAATAAAGCTTGCCTGGGGTTCAGAGTGCAGAGCCAGTCACTAGAGGCCAGGCAGTGGTGGCACACTGGGCCCTCCTTGTTATGCATAGCCTCTCTGGGCCTGTGGGTTGCAGCATGGTTATTCTTTACAGCTAATGTCCTGGGTGAGTACATACCATTTTTGCCTTTCTGGGTATGGGTTATCTCATCCAGGTTGATTTTTTTCTAGTTCTATCCATGCCTTTAAATTACATGATGTCCTTGTTTTTAACAGCTGAGTAATACTCCATTGTGTAAATGAACCACATTTTCCTTATCCATTATTCAGCTGAGGGGCATCTAGGTTGTTTCCAGTTTCTGGCTATTACGAATAAAGCTGCTATGAAAATTGTTTAGCAAGGTCTTTGTGGTATGATTGAGCATCCTTGGGTATATGCCTAAGAGTGATATAGCTGGGTCTTGAGTTTCATGAGGTCCCATTTATTAGTTATCAAACTTAGTGTCTGTGCACTGAAGTTCTATTCAGGAAGCTATCTCCTGTGCCGATGCATTCAAGGTTTTTTTTTCCACTTTTTCTTCTGTCAGGTCCAGTCTAACCGGAGTTATGCTGAGGTCTTTGATCCATTTGGACTTGAGTTTCGTATAGGGTGATAGGTATGGATCTATCTCATTCTTCTACATGCCAACATCCATTTTTGCCAGTATTATTTGTTGTATATGCTTTTTCCCCCATTGTATAATTTTGGCTCCTTTGTCAAAAAGCAAATGTCCACAGATATGTGGATTTACATCTGGATCATTGATTTGATTCCATTGATCCACCCTGTCTGCTTTTATATCAATACTATGCTGTTTTTATTATGATAACTCTGTAGTAGAGCTTGAAATCAGGGATGGCAATACCTCCAGAAGTTTTTTTTATTATACAGGATTGTTTTAGCTATTTCAGGGTTTTTTTGGATATAAGTTGAGTATTGTTCTCTCAATGTCTGTAAAGAATTGTGTTGCAATTTTTATGGGTATTGCATTGAATATGTAGATTGCTTTTGGTAAGATGACCATTTTTACTATGTTAATCCTACTGATCCGTGAGCATGGGAGATCTTTCCATCTTCTGATATCTTCTCCAATTTCTTTCCTCAAAGATTTGAAGTTCTTTTCATACAGGTCTTTCACTTGCTTGGCTAGAGTTACACCAATATATTTCATATTATTTGTGACTATTGTAAATGGTGTCATTTCTCTGATTTCTTTCTTAGCCTATTAATCATTTTTATATAAGAGGGTTACTGATGTTTTTGAGTTTTCCTTGTATCCAGCTACTTCACTGAAGATATTTATCAGCTGTAGAAATTCCCTAGTAGAATTTTTGGGATTGCTTATGTATATTATCATATCATCTGCAAGTAATGATACTTTGACTTCTTTTTTAATTTGTATCTCCTTGATCTCCTTTCCTATTTCTCTAGCTAGAACTTTGAGTACTATATGAATAGACATCGAGAAAGTGAACATCCTTGTTTGCCTGATCTTGATTTAATTTTGGTATGTGGTATATACCAAGACATTTGTTCATTTCTTTTAGGTTTTCTAATTTTGTGCAGTACAGGTTTTTGAAATATGACCTAAAGATTTTATGGATTTTCTCATTGTCTGCTATTATATCTCCTTTTTTGTTAATTTGGATATTCTGTCTCTACTTTTTAGTTAGTTTCGATAAGGGTTTGTTCATCTTGTTGATTTTCTCAAAGAATCAACTCTTTGTTTCATTAATTCTTTGTGTTATTATCTTTTTTCCATTTTACTGATTTCAGCCCTTAGTTTGATTACTTCTTGTTGTCTACTCCTCTTGGGTGTGTTTGTTTCTTTTTGTTCTAGAGCTTTCAGGTATTCTGTTAAGTTGCTACTTTGAGATTTCTTCAAATTCTTCATGAAGGCATTTTGTTCTATGAACTTTCCTCCTAGCACCACTTTCATCGTGTCCCATAAGTTTCCGTATGTTGTGCATTGATTTTTATTGAATCCTATGAAGTGTTTAATTTCTTTATTTTTTTCCTTGACCCAGTGGTAACTCAGTTGAGAGTTGTTTACTTTCTATGAGTTCCTAGGCTTTCTGTAGTTGGTGTTGTTGTTGAACTCCAACTTTAATCCATGGTGGTCTGATAACATATAGGGGTCATTCCTATTTTTTTTATATATATATATTGAGACTTGCTTTATGACCAAATATGTGGTCCATTTTGGAGAAGGTTCCATGAGGGTCTGAGAAGAAGGTATATTCTTTTGTGTTTGGGTTAAATGTTCTGTATACATCTGTTAGGTCCATTTGTGTCATAACATCTGTTAGTTCCATTATTTCTCTGTCTAGTTTCTGTCTGGATGATCTGTCCATTGGTGAGAGTGGGGTGTTGAAGTCTCCCACTATTACTGTGTGGGGCTTTATGTATGATTTAAACTTTAGTAATGTTTCTTTTATAAATGTGGGTGTCCTTGTATTTGGGGCATAGATATTCAAAACTGAGACACCATCTTGGTGGATTTTTTCCTTTGATGAATATGAAATGTCTTCCATCTCTTTTGTTTAAAGTCTATTTTGTTAGATATTAGGATAGCTACACCAGCTTGCTTCTTAGGTCCATATGATTGGAAAATCTTTTTCCAATACTACTCTAAGGTAATGTCTCTCTTTTATACTGAATTGTGTTTCTTGTGTGGATTGTTTTCATACCCATTCTGCTAGCCTATGTCTTTTTATTGGCAAACTGAGTCCATTGATATTGAGAGATATTAATGATCAGTGGTTGTTAATTCCTGTTATTTTTGTTGTTGTTGTTGTTGGTGATGGTTGTGTATATATTTGTGTATGTGTGGTGGTAGTGTGTGTGTGTGTGTGTGTGTGTGTGTGTGTGTGTGTGTGTGTTTTCCTTCTTTGTGTTTTGTTGGTTTGAGATTATCTATTGTTTTTCATCGGTGTAGCCAATTTCCTTGGGTTGGAATTTTCCTTTTAGTACCTTCTAGGGGGCTTGACTTATGGATAGATATTGTTTAAATTTGACTTTGTGAAATATCTTGTTTTCTCCATTTATGATTAGTAGTATGGGTTGGCATCCATGGTCTCTTAGAGTCGGCAAGATGTCTATCCAGGCCCGTCTGGCTTTTAGAGTCTCCACTGAGAAGTCAGGAATAATTCAAATAATTCTGCCTTTATATGTTACTTGGCCTTTTTCACTCACAGTCTTTTAATATTCTTTATTCTGCATGATTAGTGTTTTGATTATTATATGGCAAGGGAACTTTTTTTTCTGGTCCAGTCTATTTGGTGTTCTATAAGCTTCTTGTACATTTATAGGTATTTCCTTTAGGTTGGGAAACTTTTCTTCTATGAATATATTTTCTGGGCCTTTGAGCTTAGAAGTTTCTTCTTCTTCTATTCTTATTATTCTTAGGTTCAGTCTTTTTATAGTGTCCAAGATTTCCTGGATTTTTGTGTGAGGGATTTTTTTAGATTTAAAATTTTCTTTGATCAATGAATCTATTTCCTCTATTGTATCTTCATTGCCGGAGGTTCTCTCCTCCATCTCTTGTATTCTGTTGGTGATGCTTGCATCTGTAGTTCCTGTTCACTTACCCAGTTTTTCCATTTCCAGAATTCCCTCAGCTTGTGTTTTCTTTATTGCTTCTATTTCTATTTTCAGGTTTTGAACACTTTCCTTCACCTGTTTGTTTTTTCTTTGATTTCTTTGCTTTCTTCAGTGAATTTATTGATTTTCTCCATTTTTGTTTGACCTTCCTCAATTTCTTTTTAGAAAGATTTATTCATTTTTACATGCATTGATATTTTGACTGCATACATATATCTGCGTGAGTGTGTTGAATCCCCTGAAACTGGATTGGAGCTGCCATGTGGGTACTGGGAATTGAACCCAGTATCTTTGGAAGAGCAGCCAGTGCTCTTAACCCCTGAACTATCTTTCTAGCTCATTATTCACTTTCTATAAGGAATTTTTAATTTCCTTCTAAAGGACCTCTATCATCTTCATAAAATTATTTTTAAGGTTGTTTTCTTGTGGTTTATCTGTGTAGGAATGTTCAGGTCTTGCTGTCATAAGATAGCTGGGTTCTGGTTGTGCCATATTGCCCTTTCTGTTAATGATTGTGTTGCTGTGGGATGTTCTATATGGCAAATGTGTTGTTCTGATTGGTCAGTAAATAAAATACTGATTGGCCAGTGGCTAGGCAGGAAGTATAGGCGGGACTAACAGAGAGGAGAAAAGAAAGAACAGGAAGGCAGAAGGAGTCACTGCTAGCCGCCTCCAGGACAAGCAGAATGTCAAGACACCGGTAAGCCATGAGCCACATGGCAAGGTATAGATTTATGGAAATAGATTAATTTAAGCTATAAGAACAGTTAGCAAGAAGCCTGCCACAGTCATACAGTTTGTAAGCAATATAAGTCTCTGTGTTTACTTGGTTGGGTCTGAGTGGATGAGGGACTGGCGGGTGAGAGAGATTTGTCCTGATTGTGGGCCAGGCAGGAAAACTCTAGCTACATTGTGTTCTTACATTGGTATTTAGGCATTTGGATTTGGGATGATTATAGGCCTCGGTGTTACTCTCTGTGTTTGTCTTTGTTGGATGTATGTTTTGTTCCTTGGTTTCTGTTTCCTCTGGTCTTCCGGCCTAAGTGGCCAAGGGTTCTGGTGACTGATGAGTCTTCAGGTCTCTGCTGGGATTTTGGGGTCCTTGGATCCCTAGATCTGGCCTGGCCTCCAGTAAAGCCTGAATCTTCTTCTGAAGTTGTAGGTAGTAATATGGAGCCCAGATGAGTGGGTGCAGTCTGAGATTGTATGGTGGGCTTTAAGGAGTGTTATCCAGCAGTAGGCAGTGTCTTACCTGGGGTACCTACCACCAGCCTGGTGGGACTATGGGCAAGGGGGAGGGCCATGGGATGTGCCCTGGACATTGGGGTCTGAGGATTGTGCAGCTTAGCAGGGAGGTAGGTCACTTACCTGTCCTTCTGATGGATGTGGACTGTGCCTGGGCCTATGGAGTCTGCTGGAGTTGTGGGGAAGGGCTGGCCATGGGGAGGATGATGAAGTGGGAGTGGTTGGGCAGTGGAGTATGTCTTAGGGAACAGAATGCAGTGGGTTATGGCAGTCCAGCTGGCAGGTGGGTCACCCATCCTCTCGTGTTGACTGGTGAGGACCGCACCAGAGCAGCGGAATTCCACTGCAGTTGGGGGTAGTGTTGAGAGGGTTGGGGGATGAGCCCTGGGGATCTGGGTCTGGAGAGTGGGGCAACTCTGCTGTGAGGCAGGTCACTTACCTGTTCTTCTAACTGATATGAACTGTACCTGGGTCTATGGAGTCTACTGGGGTTGTGGGGAAGGGTTGACCATGGGGAGGATAATGAGGTGGGAGGGTTTGGGTGGAGGAGTGGGTCTTGGGGAAACAGAATCCAGAGGGTGGTGGCAGTCCAGCTGGCAGGTAAGTCACTCACTGGATCATCAACTGGTCACAGCCAATGCTCTTAACTGCTGGACTACCTCTCCAGCCCTCATGTTATGGGGATTTTAAAAATAATTTATATATATATATATATATATATATATATATATATATATATTCTACATATATATGACTATTGTGTCTATATTTATATTAATGTGCACTACGTGCATGCCTGGTGCCTGTGGAAATAAAAAGAAGGTATAATCTTCCTGGAGCTGGAGTTATGGACAATAGTGAACTATCATGTGCAGTTGGGAACAAAAATGAGCTGTTTGTAAGAGCAGAAAGTGCTCTTCACTTCTGAAACATCTCTCCAGCACCTGTTATGGGGCTTTGATGGCAGTGTTTCCATAAAGCTTTGATGTGTTTAAAACTTGCTTGGCAGATTATGAAGTTTTCATAGGTGATCAGATCATGTGATAGTCAAGAATGATTGTCGAATTATGGGAATTTAAACCGCTATGGAAGCATCTGAAAATGTCTGTAAGAGTTTCTGGGTTAGGTTAATTGTGATAGGCAGACACACTCTAAATGTGGTTGGCACCATTCCATGGCCTGGGGTCCTGGGGTGAACAAAATGAGAGAGACAGCCAATCACCAGTTATCAGTTGACTGAAGTTACTGCTGCCATGACTTCCTCACTGTGATGAGCATACCTTTGAATTGTGAGCCCAGATAAACCCATATGTTGTGGATTAGAAGTGGAATGTGCCTCATGGACTCCTGGCCTTGAACACTTGATCCGCAGCTGGTGGCACCATTTGGGAATTTGAAGTAGAGCCTTGATGGAAGAAGTGGGTCGCTGGGAGTGGTTTTTGATATTTTGTAGCCCAGCTGTACTTCCTATTCACCCTCTGCTTCCTGACTGGCAATTCAGCGTGGACAGCTGCCTCCTGTGCTGCTGTCGTTCCTTCTCTCCTGAGATGGACAGTATCCCTTCTGCTGTGGAATGTCCTTCTGTATGCTGTGGATGAGTGTTGCTGATTGGTTGATAAATAAAATGCTGATTGGCCAGTAGCCAGACAGGAAGTATAGGTGGGATAAGCAGACAAGGAGAATTCTGGGAAGAGGAAGGGCTGAGTCAGGAGTCACCAGTCAGACACAGAGGAGGCAAGATGACAAGGCAGAACTGAGAAAAGGTACCAGGCCACGTGGCTAAACATAGATAAGAATTATGGGTTAATTTAAGTGTAAGAGCTAGTCAGTAGTAAGCCTGAGCTAATGTCCAAGCAGTTAAATTAATATAAATTTCTGTGTGATTATTTTATAAGAGGCTGTTGGATTGTGGGTGAGTTCCAGGCCAGCGAGGGCTACCTAGAGAACCCCTGTCCTCCCTTCTGTTCTGTGCTAGTTCTGTGGGATGTTATGAACTAGCGGACTCCTTGTGATTTATGCCAGAGTTTTCATGGGGCAGTATTTCTCAATCAGGGTCTAGCTTTCTTTATTTCATTATCTGCTCACAAGAACTCTCAGTGAGTTTAGCCAAAACTCAAGAGAGACAGTAATGCATCAGCACCAGGTATATTGCTAGCATATAAACTACCCGCACATGTAGATGCTTTCTAGCACTTATTTATATTTGAAGATGGAGTGTCTGTCACACACAGTCAAGTTTAGATGAGTCATATAACATCTAGAGCCTTACAGGCAGCTCAGATCATACAATCATTTAGTTTTCCATAGTTAGATATTCAACCTCCACCATGGCCCAATATTAAGCTAGGGGCTATTTCATAGGGCTAGCATCTTTGGGAAGCAGATTCTGAGATAGTATATAGGATATTTACCATGGGATTCCTTTGGGATTAACATCTATACTGGTTAGTTAACTGTCAACTTGACCTAGAATCCCCTTGGAAAAGGATCTTTAAATTTTTAAAATATTAGATGTATTCTTTTTATGTGTGTTTTGCCTGCATGAATGTATGTGCACCATGTACACACTTTGTGTCTGAGAAAGTCAGAAGAAGGCATTAGATCCTCTAGAACTGGAATTACAGATGAGTGCTGGAAATAGAATCCGGGTTTCCTGCAAGAGTAACAAGTGCTCTCAACCACCAAGTCATTTCTCTGGGACCCTGGAAGGGAGACTTAATGGGGCAATTATCTGTATCATATTGGCCTGTGGGCATGTCTATGGGGGTTATCTTGATTGAGGTGTGAAGATACACTTCAAATGTGGTTAGCACCATCTTATGGGTTGGGCACTGAACTGTATGAAAGTGAGAAAAAAAAGCATCTGAGTATAAGTAGAGAGTAAGCAAGCAAGGATCTATGCATTCATTCTCTCTCTGCTCTTACCTGTGGATATAATACTTTATGCTCACACCTTGACTTTCATTCAATAATGGAGTGTAACATAGAATTGTAAGCTCTTTCTCTTGGAGTGGCTTTTTTGTCAGGATGATTTTTATCACAGCCACAGAACTAAAACTAGAACATTCGTGCCTAGGAGGTAACAGACAGGATTTAGGCAAACAGCAGAGGGCGCTCTAGAGCAAAAAAATCTCTTGACTTGTGTTGCATGAGGCCTGCGCTTTATATTCCTACTGTGGCAGCCATTGGATGTGGTCTGCTCCCAAGAAGGGTGTGATTTGATTCCACAGTTAACAGCTGAATGGTGCCTGCTGATAACACTTGTGGTACATTCAGCTGCACTCTCTGAAACAGCTCAGCACTGGAGGAAGATCTGAGTGGTGTATCTCCATGTCCACCTTCCCTGACACTCATCCTCTTCATATTTATTCAGGGAAAAATTCTTCATGATTCTCATAGACCTCTCTTCCTGGGAGAAACTTGGAAGAAACAGTGTGATTAAGATTACCCCCACTGGTCTCAGTGTTAAAACTGACAACCACCCTCTCCTCTCTCTGCCACCTAGTCTCCGTTTCTCCTTAATGTTCCTTAGCAAGTCTGCTGGTCAGAGTGGCTTATCTGATGGTGTAACCAACACCACCACCTTTGAGAGACCTCAGCCCTGGTCACCGTGTGTCATCGTGTCCTTCCCAATCTGGGACTGTTACGTTTATCCACTTGTGAACTAATTGGCAAGCATTTGCTGGGTGGGGCAGTTGAGCGTCATGTTTTCCTTTCTCCTGCTGTCATCCCTGCTTTTTTCCTGATAATCAAGACCAGGTCTCCTGCCAAATGCTGAGTCCTTTTCTCTCCTGCCACTCTAGTCATGTGAATCCCAAAGAACCGAGGCCACTGCGTTAGCCCATCCTATATCTGGAATTTTGCTATGTCTCTTCAGGAAAACTGTTTTCCCAGGCTGGAGAGATGGCTCAGCGGTTAAGAGCACTGGCTGCTCTTCCGGAGGTCCTGAGTTCAATTCCCAGCAACCTGCATGGTGGCTCACAACCATCTGTAATGAGATCTGGCACGCAGGGAGAACACTGTATATATAGTATGTAAATAAACCTTAAAAAAAACCTCTGTTTTCCCTTAGGAGTTAAGATTTCTTTTTTTGTTTGCTTGTTTGTTTTTTGTTTTTTGAGACAAGGTTTCTCTGTAGCTTTGAAGCCTGTCCTGGAACTTGCTCTATAGACCAGGCTGGCCTCAAACTCACAGAGATCCACCTGGCTCTGCCTCCCGAGTGCTGGGATTAAAGGCGTGTGCCACCACCACCTAGCATAATATTTCTAACTCTTTAAAGAGTTACAGAGATAATATCCACAAGTTCCTCAAGTGTGTCATTGGGATTATAGATAATGGGGGCCATTCCTGCCATTTAAAGGGTTTAATACTGCCTGGGTGGTAGTGGTGCACACCTTTAATCCCAGCACTCTGGAGGCAGAGGCAGGCGGATCTCTGTGAGTTCGAGGCCCACCTGGGCTACAGAGTGAGTTCCAGGAAAGGCACAAAGCTACACAGAGAAACCCTGTCTCAAAAAAAAGGTGGTTTAATGCTGATTTTTTTCCTGCTGACAGCATCAACACCTGGCTATGGGAATGTATCATACCCTTTCAGAATTTCACATATTCTTTGCCTCAACATCCCTGCAAGAAACTATGTGGACTCCTGCCGTACTATCAGGTACTTTAGTAAAAGGCTATTCCTTGTTATGAGCTACATTTCTTGCCCCCTCTGCCTGTGACTTAGTTACAAACACCCCAATGAAATCCTTTCCCGTATGCTGCTTGTATGCTCCTCACTGCCAATAAAAGCATTGCACGAAAGTTCCTACTCTACTGATGCTCTACCTGCTTGGTAAACATGTCCCTCCAGCACTCCCCTTGGGGTCCTTAATGTCACATTGTACCTTCCTTTCTAGAACCTCTGAGCACAGTAGTAGTTTAATTCCTATGCATCTCCTAGTAGAATTTCTCTAGTTGAGGTGGAGTGCTCACCCTTCAAGACACAAGAAGCAGCTGGCTCAGCCCTGGGAGGCAAGGCACACACATAGCTTCTGTCACTGCACTGTGCTCTCTTTGTTCGCATGTTCCCCAAGCCAGTAGTGGTCTGTTTAGTCTGACTTCAACTAAACAAGCCACCTTATCCACTTTGGTTTACGTTCCATGTATAACTTCTAGTGGCCATTAATTTTACCATGTAAATGTCATTGTATTTTGTATTGATACTCATGTTGGCCAACACAATTATGAGACAGAATTCCTTATATTCCAGTTTCCAGCATTCTAGGGTTTTTATCAGGGACCCAAGTCACTTACCATTAAATATGAAGCTACTTACATTGCAACCTTGTATGTTTTGGTCCATACAAGTAGATAACCAAGCTCATCCCATGAATCTCTGCTCAGCTTCATGGGGATTTACCAGCCAGTGAGGCTCTATTGTGGCTGACATTATTTTTTGTGTTGCACCCATACACCAAGCTGATCCACTCATAAATTAAATTGTTTCCCTCACTTCACCGTCAGCTGGTCACAGGGGTTCCCCTACATCAGGAGACACGAGATGGGGGATGTGCTGAGGAGGTGGTGCCAGTACAACAATACAATAACCATTCTTCGACCTTGTGTCCTCTGGTTCTTCTTGTGCTCAGTTCCATTTCTACCATACATACATTGGATTCTTTCTTGACATATCTTATCTTATGACTTGACAGTTCTACCAAACCCAGACCATGATAGGTAGTTTTACTCCCACAGCAGTTTGGTGTCTCCTGAAAAGGTGGCCTTTTCTCTATCAGGCCAAATAGTATACCCGGCTTTGTTTCTGCTTTTAGAATGGTCTTGATTTAGCACATTAGGATCTGAATTCTAAGTCTTCCCCTCAGAATTCCCATGAGCTTAACACAGCATCTTTTTTTTTTTTTTTTAACAATTCTTAGGACAAACACTGACAATTCCTAGGGAGAAAGATGCTTACCATGAAGCATGGATCTTCTTCAGCGCCCTGTACCACTTGAGATCCTTTCAAAATTGGCAGTCCTTTGTGTCACACGATATATAGGTCCAAACAGCATTTTCAGGTGTAGAACAATATTATCAGGTAGTATGCTTCCATTTTTGTGTTGGAAGATGAAAAATTTCAGCAAAATTGATATTTTACTTTGGATCCTACTTTTAATCCCTAGAGTCCTAAAAACTACCATTATGACATGCTGTTGATTATTAATACACTAACTCTAGTTTGAATAAAAAATGTCCCTCATAAGCCTAGGTATTTGAAAACTCAGTCCTCAGTTGGTGGTGCTATTTGGGGAGGTGGTGTAGTCTTGCTAGAGGAAGTACATCATTGGGGATGGGCTTTGAGAGTTCATAATCTCACTCCACTTCCAGCTTGCTCTCTCTGATTCCTATGTGTAGTTGAGATGTGGTCACTCAACTTCCTGCTCTTGCTTCCCTGCCATGATGGACTCTAACCCTCTCTAACCATAAACCAAAATAAACTTTTTTCCTTCTACAAGTTGCTCTTCATCATGGTATTTTATCCCAGCAACAGAAAGCTAATACAGCTCCTGATTTCAAATTCATGTATCCTACCAAGACCTGTAATATGCTAACTACATTTGTTTACCTAGACCAGTTAGCACTCACTGATAATTGTAACACTATACTAATGTTCAGAATATGCAGATCTCTTTGGATGGTAAAGGGAAAAGGAGATAACACAGGCAAAATTGGAATTGTGTGCTATTGTTCATTTCATGTAAATGCAAGTTGGTTTTGGTCCTCATTTCTGATAGGAAAATAATTCATCTCCCAAATCAGTGGCTATGTACCATATAGCTAGCAAAGGTACTACATATTCCCTGAAAACTGTGTTAGGGCTAACACTCAGTTCAGTTTGTAGCAGTCTGTTGTAATCCTAATGAGTTTATTTGGCTTCTGCAGAGAAATAAAATGAAGACTACAGTCACTAAACAGATCAGTAAGAGTGGTGGTAATTTTATTTTTTGCTATGCCCCAGGATATGATATCAGTTTTGATTTTTTTCTAGTTGGGGGGATTTTAGAGACTTCTATTTACCCCCATCACAATAATCCTTAATTTAGACAAATGGGGTATTATTGTCTATTAAGATTTGTGGGGGTCTCTATAACTGCCATGCCAAGCAGAAAAATGATTCACAGGGGCAAGAAATTAGCTCTGTTCAACAGGATTCAGTAGCCAAAGTTGGTTCAAACTTTGGGAGTCTGACACCAAGTAGTTTATTTGCATATTTAAGCATAGCACAATTTGGTGAAAACTTCTCTGGTAATAATTAACTCAATCTCATGTGCATAATAAAGCTTAAGAGTGACTACATTATGCCAGGTGATGGTGGTGCTGGCAGTGGCAGTGGCAGACACCTTTAATCCCAGCACTAGGGAGGCAGAGCCAGGTGGATCTCTGTGAATTTGAGGACAGCTTGGTCTACAGATTGAGATCCAGGACAGGCATCAAAACTACACAGAGAAACCCTGTCTCAACTCCCCCCCACCAAAAAAAAAATAGTGACTACATTGAAACTCTTTATAAAGTACATGTCTATATTCCATAAAGATGGGTTCTATAGATTGACAAGTTCATGATAAAGATCTGAGGGAGAAGCTGATGTGGTCTTGACCATACAGATATCTCAAAGGTCATCAGGTTATATTAAACACATTGGCTCCCAGCTCTCTGGGTGGATAACAGGTTATGAATCACTCCATTTGAAGGAACAACCCTGTGTATTTAGCAACCCTGGTTTCTCTAGTGCTTATCTGTGAGGACAAGAGCTTCTATGCCTCCCACAAGCAATGTCTACTCCAGGGCCTGGAGTGATGGATCAACAGTTAAGAGCACTTACTGCTCTTGCAGAGGACCTAGATTTGGTTCTCAGCATCTATATGGTGGCTCACAACTATCTGTAACCCCAATTTCAGGGTTTCTGTTGCCTTATTCTGGCTTCCATATGCACCAGACATTCACATGGTGCGCATACATACATGCAGGTAAACACACTCATACACGTAAAATTAAAAATAAATATATTAAGAAAGAATGGATACTCAAATTATAGTTTTGGAAACCAAACAAATGGCTACTAGGCAAGTCTTATATTTTCGTGATACACCATGAACTGGACTTTGAACAGGAGTTCACTTTTTGACTGATCCCTAATAACTCTCTTATAAAAGGATCTAAGATACTTTAGACCTCTGTCTCAGTGTCAGCCAGCTTTATGTCTAATAGTCCTGGAAATGTTTAGACATTCCACTTTTCTTTGTGAATTGTTTCCTTTGTAAATTCCTTTAGGTTCTTTGGGAGGATAGGCTAAGGGAATCATTTGTATGTGCACTCACCATAATGTCCAGAGTATCCAGAGCCCATTTTCTTCAAGTCAAGTCCCTCTTCAAATGATGGGTTTTGATATGAAAACAAGCTGAAGAAGGAAACTGGGCAAGCAGATAGGAGTTTTGTTTGAACATCCTTTAAACCTCAGAATCAACCATTTTCTTTAACAGTTCAAGTTGTTTATTACACAACTATCATAAGAGACAATGATCTCTAGAACCCTCTGAAAATAAAGAACACATAGATACCACCTGAACTTTACCAACGATGAAAGCTGCATCTCTGAATTTTGATGATTGCTGTTGCCTGACTCCACAGTATTGTTTCCACTGCCATCATTGAGCCGAATTCTAAAGTGATGTCTCCTACTATTATCCCTGATCTGTGGAGAATAGCCATTACTGAATTCTTTGATAATATCTTTGCCCTTCTTCTATCTGCCTTGCTGACTGACTTGGGACTAGTTGACCCTTGGATCATTTAATGGATCACAATCATCTGGTAGATCTTCTTGTTGCATAGAAGTGATTGTTCTTTCTTTTTTTTTGTATTTATTTTACAATACTATTCAGTTTTACATAACAGCCACAGATTCCCTTGTTCTCTCCCTTCCTGTCCCCCTCCCCTTCCCCTCAGCCCACCCCTCATTCCCACCTCCTCCAGATCAAGGTCTTCCCTGAGGACTGGGATTGACCTGCTAGACTCAGTCCAGGCAGGTCCAGTCCCCTCCTCCCAGATTGAGCCAAGCGTCCCTGCATATGTCCCAGGTTTCAAACAGCCAACTCATGTAATGAGCCCAGGACCTGGTACCACTGCCTAGATGCCTCCCAAACAGATCAAGCCAATCAACTGTCTCACCTATTCAGAGGGCCTGATCCAGTTGGGGGCTCCTCAGCCTTTGGTTCATAGTTCATGTGTTTCCATTCATTTGGTTATTTGTCCCTGTGCTTTATCCAACCTTGGTTTCAACAATTCTCGCTCATATAAACCCTCCTCTTTTTCACTAATTAGACTCCCAGTGCTCCACCAGGGGCCTAGCCGTGGATGTCTGCATCCAGATTCCTCAGTCCTTGGATGGGGTTTCTGGCACAACTATTAGGGTGTTTGGCCATCCCATCACCAGAGTAGGTCAGTCCCGGCTGTCTCTCGACCATTGCCAGCAGTCTTTTGTGGGGGTATCTTTGTGGATTTCTGTGGGCCTCTTTAGCTCTTTGTTTCTTCCTTTTCTCATGTGGTCTTCATTTACCATGGTCTCCTATTCCTTGTTCTCCCTCTCTTTTCTTGATCCAGCTAGGATCTCCCGATCTCTTTCCCTCGACCCTCGCCCTTCATTGCTCCCACTCATGTCCAGGCTGTTCATGTAGATCTCGTCCATTTCTCCGTGTCTTTCTTGGGGTCCCGTTTTCCAGGTAGCCTCACTGGTGATGTGAGTAGCAGTCCAGTCATCCTTGTTCCACATCTAGCATCTTCCTATGAGTGAGTACATACAATATTTGTCTTTCTGAGTCTGGGTTACCTCACTCAGGATGATTTTTTCTAGATCCATCCATTTGTCTGCAAACCTCATGATGTCATTTTTTCTCTGCTGAGTAGTATTCCATTGTGTATATGTGCCACAATTTATTTATCCATTCTTCAGTTGAAGGACATCTAGGTTGTTTCCAGGTTTTGGCTATTACAAACAATGCTAATATGAACATAGCTGATCAAGTGCTCTTGTGGTATGATTGAGCATTTCTTGGGTATATGCCCATGAGTGGTATAGCTGGATCTTGGGAGAGATTGATTCCCAATTTTCTAAGAAAGCGCCATATTGATTTCCAAAGTGGTTGTACAAGCTTGCATTCCCACCAGCAGTGGAGGAGAGTTCCCCTAGTTCCACATCCTCTCCAGCATAAAGTGTCTTCAGTGTTTTTGATCTTAGCCATTCTGACAGGCGTGAGGTGGTATCTCAGAGTTGTTTTGATTTGCATTTCCCTGATGATTAGGGATGTTGAGCAATTCATTAAATGTCTTTCAGCCATTTGAGTTTCCTCTGTTGAGAATTCTCTGTTTAGTTCTAAAGCCCATTTCTCAATTGGACTGTTGGTCATTTTGATGTCTAATTTCTTGAGTTCCTTATATATTCTGGATATCAGTCCTCTGTCACATGCCTCCATAAGATCAGGCTCTAGCCAAGCTAGTAGGACATTTTCTTCTTAATTAGTGATTGATAAGGGAGGACCCAGATCATTGTGGGTGGTGCTATCCCTGGGATGGTGGCCTGGGTTCCATAAGAAAGCAGATTGAGCAAGCCATGGCAAGCAAGCTTATAAGCAGCACCCCTCCATGGCCTCTACATCAGCTCCTGCCTCTAGGTTCCTGCCCTGTTTGAATTCCTGTCCTAAATTCCTTCAGTGATGAACTACAATGTAGAAATATGATAAACCAAACAAATAATTCAAATAAACCCTTCCTCCTCCAAGTTGCTTTGGTCATGTTATTTCATCATGACAATAATAACCTTAACTAAGACAATAGTTCTCCAATTTCTGATAGATTGCAACAGTTAATATAGTCTCTTCCAGCAGCAATGTTGTAGGAATTTAGCAGAGTTGCTGTGTCTGGGGTAGACATTAGAATGAACAGCTGTATTCTAGAAGTACTTTGACTTTGAAGAATCATTGTGGTAAACAGTAAAGAATCCTTGTGGAAAACAGGGATGGATCATTTCCCATGATTTATAGAATTGTTTTATTGAGGGGGCATTGCAGCCATCCCATGACTTTGGTCTAAAAACAAAAACAAACAAACAAACAAACAAACAAAACAAACACACCTCACGCACACCTGAGGCTCCTGTGTTATTGTGTATTGTAAACTATACACAATAAAGGACTAAAGTCACGAGGGCCATGTGGTGCTTTCCTTAGTAGGACATGTAAATTAGATTAGGGACCTTGGTATGAGGAAACACTGTGTAACAATCTGTAAGCATTCTGTTTTATGGCTGTTCCGTGTTCAGTTCCTCAGGGAGGCTGGACCTTCCTGCTGCCACTTAGGCCTTAAAATTTCATCTTGGAGTGCCTTCTTTCTTCAACCAACCTATGATACACAGAGTACCTTGACACAGCAGAATTTTCTGTTTGAATTCGCCACTAGTTAAAGTCTTAATAATTGATTGTTTTAAGGTTTTAATTTTTATGCATAGTATGATTGCAAAACAGTATTTTAAATTAATTTCCTCTATATATCTGCTTCTTTGTAACATAATCCTTTATTGATTCTTTGAGGATTTCACATCATGCACTCCAATCCCACTCACCTCCCAGTCCCTTCATATCCACCCCTCATCACTGCAGCATGCCCTCCCAAGAAAACCCAAAAAGAAAAAAATTAATTAAAAACAAAACAAGAAAAACAACACCTCACCCATCCATCTTCCCCAACACCTCTTCATTCATCCTAGTGGCACTGGAAGCACCAGTGTGTCCAGGGTGTTAGTGTGTCCAATCTGCCACACCTGCAAATGTTCATTGCAATGAGTCACTGGTCAAGTTCAAGGCCTCTGGCCTCTGGCACACCATTATCACTGGACCCTCACTAAAACTCCTCTCAGATATTCTGCTGTTGCCCCAAGTCATGGAGATCCTTTGGCTGTTGTTCTACAGGACCAGTCCCTTCACATGCTCTGGTAGGTCATAGATGGGGTAGATGTTAGGGTGGGCCAACCCAAGGCCCAAGATGTGGGCCTTGGTGGTAGCTGAGCTGGTCAGTCCTGAATGCTGTGACCATCCTGCTCAGGGGAGGAGTGGAGCCAGCTCTCCTGTGCCCATGCCATTGGGGCCAGCTCTTCTACACCTATGGTGAAGGGTGGGGCTATCTCTCCCAAGTGCAGGGACCAGCTCTCCTATGAGGGGCAGGGCCAGCTCTATTGTTGAAGTGTCCAGCAAGGGTAGGGCCAGCTATCCCAGGGATAGTGAAGGGAGGGGCAGGCTCAGCATGGCCCTGGAATTTCAATACACATGGTTTCTATGGCCCCCAGTGCTAACACACCTATGGACATCAACCCAGACCCTGGCTGCTACAGGACCATGGACTCAGACATGGCCCCAGACAGCAGCTCAGGCCTGGACATCACCATGGCCTCTGGTGGCAGCACAGGCCACCCAGATCAGCATCGACTGGGTGGCAGCATGGTCCTTGGACACCTTAAAAATTGACCTTTTTGCATTGAGTTAGGATCTGTATTCTTCCTATCATTTTACTTTATTCACCTGCTTGGCAAATAGTGACCCAGTTTGAGAACTGTATATTATCATCTGTTTTACAAGAGTACCTCTGTCATATATGTGTCTGGGACCCAAATTTTGAGATGAACTTTGGTGAAGGATGTTTGTTAGGTTGTGCTCCTGGGATTTCTACCCATGAAGTGGAAGGAGGAGAAAACACAACTATGACATGATCTTTACAATAAACTAGCTAACCCATCAATAACTCACAAGTTAAATCTGACCAGCAGAGTTATTCCACATTTGGCCCCACATGGTTGGGACTTTATATATTTTTCTGGTCAGCCATTAGTAGGGTACTCCATGAAGGGCATGACCTTGGGTGATAGATATGCAGAACTGAGTGCAACTCTGAGGGTCTGCAGTTGAACCTTGCCTGATGATAACGTTCCCATGACTTCAGTTGAAAAGGTCATCCTTGAGAAACCCTGTCTTGAAAAACCAAAAAAAAGGTCATCCTTGAAAACAAATGGAGCAACATATCTCCAAAGTTCATTAAAAATATTTTAAATATATTTTATTGTGAAATAACTTTTGACACAAAACATTTATAACTATAGTACAAAAAGGTTTCATTCATCATTTATTTAACTTGTTCAAATGTTAACATTTTATGTAAGATGGAAAAGGAAACTACTGACACTATTAAGTCAAATCCACATTAGTAATTCAGATTTTGTATGTTGCTTTTATTATGTTTAGGTATGTTCCTTGTATCTCTGATCTCTCCAAGATCTTTATCATGAAGGGGTAATTGGATTTTGTAAAAGAATTTTTTCAGCATCTAATGAGATGATCATGTGTTTTTTTTCTGTCAGATTGTTTATATGGTGTATTACATTGACAGATTTTCATATGTTGAGCCATCCCTCAACATATGAAGTCTACCTGATCATGGTAGATGATTTTTTCCCCCAATGTGTTCTTGGATTCAGTTTGTGAGTATTTTATTGAGTATTTTTGCATCAATGTTCATGAGGGAGATTGGTCTGTAATTCTCTTTCTTTGTTGTGTTTTGTGTGGTTTGAGTATCAGGGTAACTGTAGCCTCCTAGAAAGAATTTGACAATGTTACTTCTACTTCGATTGTGTGGAACAATTTCAGGAGTATTGGTATTAGCTCTTCTTTGAAATTCTGGTAGAATTCTGTGCTGAAACCATTTGGCTCTGGGTTTTTTTTGGTTGAGAGACTTTAAATGACTAATTTTACTTCCTTAGGTGTAATAGATCTATTTAAATTGTTTATCTGGTCTTGATTTGTGGTACCTATCAAGAAAATTGTCCATTTCTTTTAGATTTCCCAATTTTGTGGAGTACAGGTTTTTTGAAGTATGACCTGATGATTCTCTGGATTTCCTCAGTATCTGTTGTTATATCTCCTTTTCATTTCTGATTTTGTTAATTTGGATATTCTCTCTCTGCCTTTTGGTTAGTTTGGATAAGGGTTTGTCTATCTTGTTGATTTTCTCAAAGAACCAACTCTTTGTTTCATTGGTTCTTTATATTGATCTCTTTGTTTCTATTTTATTGGTTTCAACATTGAGTTTGATTTCCTGAAATCTACTTCACCTGAGAGAGTTTGCTTCTTTTTGTTCTAGATCTTTCAGGTGTGCTGTTAAGTCATTAGTATGAGATTTCTCCAAATTCTTTTTGTAGGCCCTTAGTACTATGAACTTTCCTCTTAGCACTGCTTTCATTGTGTCCCATATGTTTGGGTATGTTGTGCATTCATTGTCATTGGATTCTAGGAAGTGTTTAATTTCTTTCTTCATTTCTCCCTTGATCCAGTGGTGATTCAGTTGAGTGTTCAGTTTCCATGAGTTTGTAAGCTTTCTGTATTTTGTGTTGTTGAATTCTAACTTTATCCCATGGTGACCTGATAAGATACATAATGTTATTGCAATTTTTTGTATCTGTTGAGATTTGCTTTGTGACTGAGTATGTGATCAATTTTAGATGTTCCATGAGGTGTTGAGAAGAAGGTATATTCTGTTTTTGTTTGGGTGAAATGTTTTGTAGATATCTGTTAAGTCCATTTGAGTCATAAAATCTGTTAATTCCATTATTTCTCTGTTAAGTTTCTGTCTGGAAGATCTGTCCATTGGTGAGAGTGGGGTGTTGAAGTCTCCCACTATTAGAGTGTAGGGTTTGATGTGTGATTTAAGCTTTAGTAATATTTCTTTCACAAACATGGGTGCTCTTCTATTTGGGGCATATATGTTCAGAACTGAGACTTCATCTTGATGGTTTTTTTCCTTTGATGAATATGAAATGTCCTTCTCCATCTTTCTGATTAGTTTTCTTTGAAGTCTTTTGATCCTCAGTGGTCTGGGGTGCAGGCTTCAAACCTGTAGCTGTTTAGCAACAGAGTGGTTCAATTCCACCTTTCGGGTGCCAGTTGCCCCGCCTGCAGGGCTTCAACGGGTTCTCGACCACCCTAAGGAGGGACTGTAGGGACAGGAGATACAAAGGAAAAGACACCAAGTCTAGATTCTGATCAAGGTGCTACTTTATTTCCCTTCCAAAAAGGTTTATATAGTTCCGCAGGGTAGGGGGAGCAAGAAGCTGTCATCTGCATAAGGTGGGGCAAGCTAACAGGATGTTTGTATAGGATGTTTACAGGGTGAAAGGGTCAAGGGCTCTGACTCAATGTCCTGTTGCTAGGCAACCTGACTGTAAGATGATCTAGTTTCCTGTCTTATCGGGGGTCTGTATTTTTCCACTAGCTAGAGATTCTGTCCTTGTCCCTGACAGTCTTTTTTGTTAGATATTAGCATAGCTACACTAGCTTGTTTCTTAGGTCCATTTGATTGGAAAATATTTTCTCAACCCTTTACTCTGAGGTAATGTCTGTCTTTGAAGTTGAGGTGTGTTTCTTGTATACAGCAGAAGGATGAATCCTGTTTTCATATCCATACTGTTAACCTGTCTTTTTATATGCAAATTGAGTTCATTGATATTAAGAGATATTAGTGACCAGTGATTGTTAATTCCTGTTATTTTTTGGTTTTATTGTTGTTGTTGGTAGTGTGTGTGTGTGTGTGTGTGTGTGTGTTTCTCTTCTTTGGGATTTGCTGGTGTGAGATTATCTATTGTCTGCGTTTTTGTGGGTGCAGCTCACTTCCTTGGGTTGGCATTTTCCTTCTAGTACTTTCTGTAGGGCTAGATTTGTGGATAGGTATTGTTTAAATCTGGTTTTGTCCTGGAATATCTTGTTTTCTCCATCTGTGGTAATTAAAAGTTTTGTTGGGTATAGTATTCTAGGCTGGCATCCATGGTCTTTCATTGTCTGCAAAATGTGTGTTCAGGACCTTCTGGCTTTCAGAGTCTTCATTGAGAAGTCGGGTATAATTCTGATAGGTCTGCCTTTATATGCTAGTTGGCCTTTTTCCTTTTTTTCCTCCAAGACAGGGTTTCTCTGTGTAGTTTTTTGGTGCCTCACAGAGATCTGCCTGCCTCTGCCTCCCCAGTGCTGGGGTTAAAGGTGTGTGCCACCACTGCTTGGCTTTGAATCTTGATATTTTTTGAGACAGGGTTTCTCTGTGTAGCTTTGTGCCTTTCCCGGAACTCACTCTGTAGCCCAGGCTGGCCTCAAACTCACAGAGATCCACCTGGCTCTGCTTCCCGAGTGCTGGGATTAAAGGTGTGCGCTACCACTGCCCGGCTTCTTTTATTGCTCCTAATATTCTTTCTTTGTTCTGTATGTTTAGTGTTTTGATTATTATGTGGTGAGGAAACTTTTTTTTTGGTCCAGTCTATTTGGTGTTCTGTCAGCTTCTTGTATCTTCATAGGCATCTTCTTCTTTAGGTTGGGAAAATTTTCTTCTGTGATCTTGTTGAATGTATTTTCTGTGCCTTTGATCTAGAATTCTTCTCCTTCTTCTCTCCCTATTATTTTTAGGTTTGGTCTTTTCATGGTGTCCCTGATTTCCTGGATGTTTTGTGTTAAGAATTTGGTGGATTTAACATTTAACATTTTCTTTGACCTCCACCGTATCTTCAATGCCTACAATTCTCTTCCATCTCTTATATTCTGTTGGTTATGCTTGCATCTGTAATTTCTGTTCTCTTACTCAGATTTTTCATTTCCAGAATTCCCTCTATTTATGGTTTCTTTATTGACTCTATACCAAATTTCAAGTCTTAACTGTTTGCTTCACTTGTGTGGTTGTTTTTTATTGGCTTTCTTTAAGGGACTTATTGGATTTCTTCCAATTTTTTGTTTGTCTTTTCCTCAATTTTTAAAGGGAATTTACCATTTATTCTTTCAGGGCCTCTACCATCTTCATAAGGTTATTTTTAAGGTTGTTTTCTTCTACTTCATCTGGTTGGGGTGTTCAGGTATTATTGTTGTAAAACCACTAGGTTCTGGTGGTGTCATATTACTGTTTATGTTGTTGAATATATTCTTAGACTGCTGTCTACCCATCTAGGTTTGGGGTAGTTTCTTGTGATGTCTTAGTTGGATGGTTTTTTGTTCCTTTGTTATTTGTTTCCTTTATTGTCTTTTGGCCTGGATGGCCAATGGTTTGGGTAATTGGCTGGTTGTCAGGTCAAGTAGAGTTGTCATAGATGAGGTTTGGGGTTTGGGTGCCTAGATCCAGTATAGCATCTAGTTCTACTGGCAGGTGTGGGCTTTACATGTGCCTATGCAGTCTGTTCTTCCATCTGGTATAGGTTTTGCCTATTCCTGTTCTTCCAATCTGTGCATGTGGTGTTTGTACCTCTGGGGGCTGGTGATATTGCAGGGGGTGGTTGGTCAGGTGTGGGGAGGAGGATGGGTTAGGTGGGTTTGGGTGGTGGAGTGAGTCTTGTAGGTTACAGTGTCCAGTGTGTGGCAGTGGTGCTGGAGTAGCCTGCCCACAGGACTCTTATCTGTTGACTGGCTGCTGGGGCTGAGATGGGAGTGGGAGGGGCATGGGCTATGCCCTGGGGTTTAGGGCCTAGGTATTGGGGTAGTTTAGCTGGGAGAACCAGTTACTCACCTCTTCTTCCAGTTGGTGCAGGTGGGGCTTGTGCCTCAAGGGGCTGCTGATGTTGCAGTGGATGTTTGGCCAGGCAGAGGATGACAGGTTTGGTGGGTTTGGGTGGTGCAGTGGGTCTTGTAGGTTACAGAGACAAATGTCGGCATCAGTGGTGGAGTGGTCTGCCCAGGACTCTTACCTGCTGGCTGGCTCCATTTGAGATTCTCCTGCTGAGAGTTATCTCTTTAGATCTGTGCTCTGTTTTTAAATTGGATTATGTGGTTTGTTGATATTTTCTTCAGTTCTTTGTATATTTTAGAAATTCACCCTCTGTCAGATGTGGGGTTGGTGAAGAGCTTTCTCCATTCTGCAGGCTTCTGTTTTGTCCCATTGGCAGGTCCTTTGCCTTACAGAAACTTTTCAATTTCATGAGGTCCTATTTATTAATTGTTGATCTGAGTGCCTGTGCTATTGGTGTTCTGCTCAGGAAGTTGTATCCTGTGCCAGCTTGAGATTATTTCCCATCTTCCCCTCTATCAAGTCAAGTATATCTGGATTTTTTTTGGTTTTTTGAGACAAGGATTCTCTGTGTAGCTCTGGTTGTCCTGGAATTCACTCTTCAGACCAGGCTGGCCTTGAACTCATAGAGCTCTGCCTACTTCTGCATTCCTGAGTGTTGGGGTTAAAGGTGTGTGCCACCACTACCCGGTAGTGTGTCTGGATTTATGTTGAGGTCTTTGATTCACTTGGACCTTAGTTTTGTGCAGGGTGATAGATATGGATCTGTTTGCATTCTTCTACACGCTGACATCTAGTTAGACCAGCACCATTTGTTGAAGATGTTTTCTTTTTTCCATGGTATAGTTTTGACTTCTTTGTCAGAAATCAAGTGTCCATAGGTGTGTGGATTTACATCTGGGTCTTTGATTCAACTTCATTGATCTACCTGTCTGGTTTTAGACAGTACCATGAGGGTTTTATTACTATATCTCTGTAGTAGAGCTTGAAATCAGGGAAGGTGATACCTCTGGAAGTCCTTTTATTGTACAGAATTGTTTTGTTTTAGCTATCCTTTTTTTTTTTGCTTTTTCATATGAAGTTGGGTATTGTTCTTTCAAGGTCTGTAAAGAATTGTGTTGAAAATTTAATGGTGATTGCATTGAATCTGTAGATTGCTTTTTGGTAACATGGCCGTTTTTACTATGTTAATCCTACTGATTCATGAGCATGGGATGTCATTCCATCTTCTGATATCTTCTCCAATTTCTTTCTTCAAAAATGTGAAGTTCTTGTCATACATGTCTTTCACTTTCCTGGTTATAGTTACACCAAGATGTTTTATATTTTTTGAGGTTATGCTGAGTGGTGTTGATTCTCTGACTTCTTTCTCAGCCCATTTATCATTTGTTTATAGGAGGGAAACTGATTTTCTTATCTTGTTTCCAGCCACTTGACTAAGGGTATTTGTCGGCTGTAGGAGTTTCCTGGTAGAGTGTTTTGGGTCACTTATGTATACTATTACATCATCTGCTAATAGTGATACTTTGACTTCTTTCCAAATTGTATCCCCTTGATTTTCTTTAGTTGCCTTTCTGCTCTAGCTAGAACAGTAAGTACTATATTGAATTCGTATGGAGAGAGTGGACAACCTTGTCTTGTTCCTGATTTTAGTGGAATTGCTTTGAGTTTCTCTCCATTTACTTTGATGTTGGCAATAGGCTTTCTGTATATTGCTTTTGTTATGTTTAGGTATGTCCCTTGTATCACTGATCTCTTCAAGACTTTTAATATGAAGAGGTGTTGGATCTTGTCACAGATTTTAACATCTAATGAGATAATCATGTGGTTTTTCATTCAGTTTGTTTATATGGTGGACTACATTGACAGATTTTCAAATGTTGAACCATTCCTGCATCTCTGGGATGAAGCCTACTTGGTCATGGTGGATGATTTTTTTTATGTGTTCTTGGATTTGGTTTGACAGAATTTTATTATTTTTGCTTCAATGTTCATGAGTGAAATTGGTCTGTAATTCTCTTTGTTGCATCTTTGTGTGGTTTGGGTATCAGTGTGACTGTGGCCTCATAAAGAGAATTTGTGAATGTTCCTTCTATTTCTCTTGTGAAATAATTTGAGGAGTATTGGTATTAGCTTTTCTTTGAAAGTCTGGTAGAATTCTGCATTAAAATTATCTGGCCCAAGCCGGGAGGTGGTGGCGCACGCCTTTAATCCCAGCACTCGGGAGGCAGAGCCAGGCGGATTTCTGTGAGTTCGAGGCCAGCCTGGGCTACCAAGTGAGCTCCAGGAAAGGCACAAAGCTACGCAGAGAAACCCTGTCTCGAAAAACCAAAAAAAAAAAAAATTATCTGGCCCTTTTGGTTGGCAGACTTTTAATGAGTGCTTCCATTTCCTTAAGGATTATGGGCCTATTTAAATTGTTAATCTGATCTTAATTTAATTTTGGTAAGTGATATCTATCCAGAAATTTGTCCATTTCTTTTTTTGTATCTGTTGAGATTTAGTTTGAGATTGGTCAATTTTAGAGAAGGTTCCATGAAGTGTTGAGCAGAAGGTACATTCTTTTGTGTTTGGATGAAATGTTCTGTAGACACTGTTAGGCCCATTTGAGTCATAACATCTGTTAGTTTCATTATTTCTCTGTTTAGTTTAGGATGACCTGTCCATTGGTGAGAGTGGGGTGTTAAAGTCTCCTACTATTAGTGTGTGGGGTTCAATGTGTTATTTGAGCTTTAGTAATGTTTCTTTTACAATTGTGGGTGACCTATTTGGGGCATAGATATTCAAAATTGAGACATCATTTTGGTGGATTTTTCCTTTGATGAATATGAAATGTCCTTCTCAATCTTTTTTGATTACTTTTGGTTAGACGCCTATTTTGTTAGATATTAGGATAGTTATACCAGCTTGATTCTCAGGTCCATTTGATTGGAAAATCTTTTCCGACTCTTTACTCTGATAATGTCTATCTTTGGTGTTGAGGTGTGTTTCTTGTATGCAGCAGAAGGTTGGGTCCTGTTTTCATATCCATATCCTGTTAGCCTATGTCGTTTTATTGGTGAATTAAGTCCATTGATACTGAGGGATATTAAGGACCAGTGGTTGTTAATTCCTGTTATTTTGTTGTTGTTGTTGTTGTTGTTAGTGTGTATGTGTGTGTTTGTTTCCCTTCTTTGGGTTTTTCTAGTTTGACATTATTTATTGCCTGTGTTTTTTTGGGTGCAGTTACCTTCCTGGGGTTGGAGTTTTCCTTCTAGTACCTTCTGTAGGGCTGGATTTGTAGATAGATATTGCTTAAATGTTACTTTGCCATGAAGTGTCTTACTTTCCCCATCAATGGTGATTGACAGTTTTGCTGGGTATAGTAGTCTTAGTTGGCATCTGTGGTCTCCTAGAGTCTGCAAGACATCAGTCCAGGCACTTCTGTATTTTAGAGTCTCCATTGAGAAGTCCAGTGTGATTCTAATAGGTCTTCCTTTGTATGTTAGTTGGCCTTTCTACCTTTCTGCTTTTAATAGTCTTTCTTTGTTCTGTATGTTTAGTGTTTTGATTATTATGTGGCAAGGGGAGTTTTTTTCTGATCCAATCTATTTGTGTTTTATAAGCTTCTTAGACCTTTATAGGAGTGTCCTTCTTTAGGTTGGCATATTTTTTCTATGATTTTGTTCAGTGTATTCTCTGGGTTTTTGAGCTAGGTTTTTTTCCCTTCTTCTATTCCTATTATTCTTATGTTTGGCTTTTTCATAGTGTCCCAGATTTTCTTAATGTTTTGTGCTAAGAATTTGTTAGATTTAACATTTTCTTTTATTGACAAATGTATTTCTTCCATCATATCTTCAGTTCCTGAGATTCTGTCTTCCATCTCTTATATGCTGTTGGTGATGCTTGTATTTTTAATTCTTGTTCACTTACCCAGATTTTTCCATTTTGAAGATTCCTTTTGCTTGTGTTTTCTTTAGTGCTTCTATTTCCACATCTTGAACAGTTTCCTTCATCTGTTTGTTTGTTTTTTTTTTTCTTGGCATTCTCTTAGGAATGTATTGATTTCTTCATTTTCTGTCTTTTCCTCAATTTATTTAAGGGATCTCTATCATCTTCATAAAGTCATTTTAAGATTGTTTTCTTGTGTTTCAGCTGTGTTGGATTGTTCAGGTCCTGCTGCTATACAATAGCTGGGCTCTGGTGATGCCGCATTTCTGTTATTGATTGTGTTCTTACACTGGCATTTAGGCATCTGGATTTGGGATGATTATAAGTCTAGGTATTGATTTCTGCATTTTTCTTTGTTGTAGAAGTGTTTTGTTCCTTGGTTTCTCTTTCCTCTTTGGCCTTCTGGACTATATGACCAAGGGTTCTGGTGACTAGCATTTCTTCAGGTACAGTAGAATATTGCTTCTAGGGCTTTGGGGGCTAGGGCTTCCTTGATCTATCTTGTCCTCTGATAAAGACAAAGTCTTCTTCTGAAGTTGTAGACCAGTATATGGAGCTCAGGGGAGGGGGTACAGTCTGGAGTCCCTAGATATGGTCTGGTTGCTGGGGTTTCTAAAACTAGCCTGGCCTCCAGTACAGCTGTTAGGGCTGGGGTCCCTAGATCCAACCTATGCTCTGGTAAAGCTGAACTCTGCTTCTGAAGTTGTAGGCCTTGGGTCCCTGGATCTAGCCTGGCCTCTGATAATATAGAAGACTTCTTCTAAAGTTGTAGATCAGGATAAGGAGCTAGTTAGTAGTGGTGGTGGTGGTGGGGTACAGTCTGGGATTATTGAGAAGGCTTAAAAGGGTTTTGTGGGTAGTGGGTGGTATCTTTCCTGGGGTCCCTAGGACCACTCTGGCCTCCAGTAAAGCTGCTGGTACTGTAGTCGAGAATAAGTTATTTCTTAATGGGATGGTAAATAATTATTTGCTGGAAAGGTAAGACTGTGTTACAGATGCTAGTGGCTCAGACTTTTATTCTCTTATTCTGTAATATGGCAGGTTTCATATAGTGTTTGATTTTTTCTAGAAGTACAAGATCATTTTATCTGCTGAGTTCTAAGTTCCAAGTAACAGTAATGTTCTTAGAACATTCTGGAGGGACTACAGTCAAATCTCTGTTTCTGGGTTCAATTTAAAGCTGTCATACTTAATATTCAGCCAGGGATTCAGAGCAGGGAGGGGCTTATGCAGGTATCCATATATACCCTTTTCAAGGCCAAGCTTGACAGCCACTTATTCTCAGCACTTTGGCCAGATATGAGTCTCTGCATTAACTCCTGCTCCCCGCACAAAGAAGCTTTTCTCATATAGGTTGAGAGCAGCACTAGTCAATGAGCATAACTATAAATATTTGGAGGACAGTTTGAAAGCATGCCAATTCAGTAAAATAATGGCAGTAGTTCTCCCCAGAGCACCAATGACTTCCCTATACATAAGTTTTTTGACCAGGCTTACAGTACTAGACATGAATTCCTCCTTCTGTATCAGGACTCAAATCCTACAAGAAAGTGCCTGTTTACTCCAGGAACAGCCATTGTCATGATTGCATCAGTACACATATCTTACTCAGTTGGTCAGTGGTATGATATGTAGAGTGTACTCCCAGATGTACTACTGGTGAGCTTCTACTCTGGCTTCCTTGGCAACTTCTGACACAAGGAAAGCTATCCATCAGGAAGGAAGTTTCCAAGTCAGTCTAGATTGATTTCTCTGTGTCCTAAAATCAAATTATATGGTGTCTTCAGCAATAGGGTCTTACTATGTAGTTCTGGTAGGCAACCAGGAGCAATGGAAACGGTCTGTCTTGTGTTGTGTGCCTCTGTGCCTTCCATGACCAATGACTCATAGGGAAGTATCACACATCTGGCACATGTATTTTCACTTAATACCTCATGACTTTTGGTGACATCCTTACCCATCCATGCAAGATACCACCAATCAAAATGCCTTACATTTTTTTGAGGCAGGGTTTCTCTGTGTAGCCCTGGCTGTCCTGGAACTCACTCTGTAAATCAAGCTGGCCTAGAACTCAGAGATCTGGCTGCCTCTGCCTCCCAAGTACTGGGATTAAAGGCATGTGTCAGCATGCATTGCTGCCTTAAAAATTTTAAATTAGCTTAGAAAGAAGTGGGGTTTTGTAAATTTTCTCACATATCCTTAGTTTAGTTAACGCTCTCCCATTTGCTCCAGTTTCCCATTTTATATCCATTTTTTTTTGCTCAGGGATATTTATTTTATGTCTATGGGTATTTTGTGTGTTTTGTCTGCATGTATGTCTGTGCAGCATATGTGTGCAGTGCCCACAGATGCCAGAAGAGGGCCTATCACATCACATCACATCACATCACATCACATCACATCACCTGGAACTGGAGTTACAGACTGTTGTAGCCTCCATGTGAGTACTAGGAACTTAACCTGGGTCTTTTGGAAGAGCATCTAGTGTTCTTAACCAGTGAGTCATCTGTCCAGAATCAGATTTTCTCCCTCCCTCCCCACTGTGTATATGTGTGTGTGTTTGTGTAAGTGCACATGTGTGCAGATGCACATACCCATGCCTTTTTATGCATGTAGAGGCCAGGGTACAACCTCAGTTGTCATCAATGAGGTATTATTTATTTTATTTTCTTGAGACAGGATCATTCATTTGCCTGGAATTTACCAAGTAGGCTAGCCTGGCTGTACAGGAAGTCATAGTAATCCATCTGTTTCTGCCTCCTCAGTGCTGGGGTTACAAATGACACAATCACCACATTCAGATTTCTCTTTTAAACTAGGATTCTGAGCAATCAATTTCAGGTTCTCATGTTTATAAGGCAAGGACTTTACTGGTTGAAGTATCCTGGCCTTCTGTGTTGACATTTGTATTCATTTCATTAGGTAAAAAAGCAGAACAGGTATATTATAAACCTTGGCATCTATTGGGAGGAGGGAGATGGAGAAGAGGAAGCAATTTTTGAATTAGAAATGAAAGCAGGAAGATTCAGCAATTGATGTCTGAGATGTGGAATGGTGCTCAAAGAAAGAATACTGAGTGCTGGCACAAACATTCTTAGGATTTGGATAGTATTCAAAGGAGAGATAGAAATGTAGAAAAGGAAAAGTATTGCTTTCTGGGTTAGAATTCATGAACAGGAAAATTATTACTTCCTAAACATATGTTAAGGCAGTCAACTTTGCTGAGGCCAGCTGATAAACAAGCTCAGTTGCATTAACTCTTAAAGGAGAGAATAATAGTATGTAATGTTAGACTCATTAGGTAGTTTAGAATGTTATGTTTCTAGATATGGATTTCAAATTCAATTCTTTTGGCTAAGAGGAAGTAGTTTTCTCTTAATGAATTTCAATAAATCCTAGATACTTTCTTCCTTTCATAACAATATTTTTTTGAAGCCACTATGTAGACCAGGATAGGCTTGAACTAATAGTGATCTACCTGCCTCCCTCTTCTGAGTGCTGAAATTAAAAGTATCTAAAACTATGCCTAGCCTTTATAGTATTTTAAATCCTAAGTAATAGGAATTGTGATACTTCCTTTTCTTATGTGTTACTATGGAAACACAAGGTGGATTCCATAGCTGATTATGAAAGACGAGCCCATCCTCAATGACCCAAGCCTACCAATGCCTGACTTGCTGCCTAACATCACCCCTCAAGATTTGAGACCCTAAAACACTTTAGAAGATGAGTGCCAATCCAAGGCAATCTGGCTACTTATGGCTAAAATGGGGATGTAGAAGACTATAGGGTCTCCACTTTTGCTAACTTTCCAGCCTTAGAGAATGATCAACAAGAGAGCTTGAGCTAGGCTGTAGAAAGACGATCAGAGGGTGGATCCACTGTAAGAGAAGAGAGATAAAATTAAGAGAGCAGTTAAGCACACAAGTTTAAATGTTAATAGAATTGCTTCTAATATTATAAAGGTAAAATTAATTTCCCCCATAGAGATCTAGATTCATTCAGTTCCAAAACAGTTTGTCAAAAGGGATGATAGTGTCCAACACAGCTGAAATCTGACCACACAGACACAGACAGACACAGACACAGACACAGACACAGACACACACACACACACACACACACACACACACACACACACACACACACACCAGTCAATGAAATGGTGAGGAAAACCATGAGTCCTTTGATCTTGTTGTAGCTGAGTGGCTGTGACATGTCAATAGTACATACCTGTGTTTTAATGAGGAAGTCTGTAAAGCCTGAATTATTTATTTCTTTCGAAAGTAGAGCCTAGTTCTTTTCTATTTTAGAGTATTATCTATTACTTTACTTTTTGGTTATACTTTCCTATTGTGTGTTTAAGGTCATTTAGGTGGCCAAAAATTAACCATTTTCCTTTTTATTGGAGAAGCCAATTTGGGCTCTTTAGGGGTTACTTTTATAGACTTCAAAGATGCCTCTTTTTGCTTCTTCCCCCCTCCCTCCCTCCCTCCCTCCCTTTTCCTTCCTTCCTTCCTTCCTTCCTTCCTTCCTTCCTTCCTTCCTTCCTTCCTTCCTTCCTTCCTTTCTTTCTTTCTTTTGAAATAGGGTCTCATTTTTAGTTCCTGTTGCCTGGGAACTTGTGTTTGTAGATCAGGCTGTCATCAAGCTCACAGAGAAGGCATCCCCTGCCTTTCAAGTGCCAGGATTAAGGGTGTGCTTCACCATACCTGACTACATTCAGTGCTTTCTTTACCAGCTGTGCCCTTTGTTGGGATGGGTCAAAGTTATCTGCTATGTGACTTCCATTGGACCGACTGAGACATTTCCCTCTGTAATTGGCCCCCCTCTTTTGGAATGTACACTGGTTAAGAGTCCAATGTTTAGGAGCTTTGTGATCAAAATAACAAAGTGATGTTTCAGAGCTTTAATGATTCTTCCAGAGGTGGCCTATCAACTTCTGAGGCCTGGCTGACATGGAGGCAAGAGTCAAAATGTTGGCTGCAGTTTTAGCCACTACACCCTTATTTAATTTTACCCCCAGGTATGCTTGTTCAACATTTAGAAGGTCAGTGTGGTGATTTGAATGATGATTGCCCTAATAGGCTCATATATTTGAATGTTTGGTCCCCACTTAGTGGAACTGTTTTGGAAGAATTAGGAGGTATGATCTTGTTGGAGGAGCTATGCCACTGGGGGAGGGCTTTAAGTTTCAAAAGACCTGCCAGGCCAAATCTCCAGCTCTCTGTCTGCTTGCTACAGAGAGAATTAGATGCAATTCCCAGCTACTTCTCCAGCACCATGCCCTACTACTTGACACTACACTCCTTGCTGTGATGACCCTCTGAAGTTATATATACAGGCCCCAGTTAAGTGCTTTCTTCTATAAGTTGCTTTGATCATGGGTCTTGTCACAGCAATGAAACAGTAACTAAGAGAGTCAGTTACACTAGTCTTAAAAAAACCGCAGATACAGAACATATCTGCTTACTTTTCACCTTTTATAAACCAGATCTATCTGGAAGATGGTATTAAAGCTTAAGTGGGTCATTCTCTCTAACAATTACTTAAACTTTCTGGCAACACTATAAGTATAAGGCCAACTTAATCTCTTTTTAAGACTTAGGAATATAATTCACCCTAATTATGGGGACTATACCTGAGAGGTAAATTAGTAGTATTCAGAGGTGGGAGATGATAAGAAAACTGGGAATTGGGAGTTACTTTAGTTGGTGCAGGTCAGGGCCAACACATTGCCTGGAAATAAGGAGTGTGCTTTGATCAATTCCATGGTCACTTTGAGGAGAATCAAGGACTAAAGTGTTCCTGGGAATTCCAAGAGTTACCTTGGTTGGTAGGGACTAAGTTTTCTGGTTGGCAAGACTGAAAGGTTGCTTGATTGGTTGGATTGAGTTTTAATTTTCCTCTTTCATTTTTACATCATAAATATACAATTGCCTCTCTTGGTTATAGCATTAATTTCATTCATGTAAAGATCTGTAGTGGTCAGAAGAAAACCCAGAAAGAACTGCTTCCTGCCTGCAATGTGTTGGAGGCTCATGGCTGGAGGAGAAAGTCCATGCTCCCTTGAGAGATCAGTTGGTACGTTAGGTGAAATATTGTCTCCAGGACAGAAGAAACCATCATGGAGGCCTGATACAGAAAAACCACTAACCTTATCACATAGCAATAAGATTATCCAGAAACATTACCTAAGGGTAATCACCCCTTTTTAATGAAAGGCTCCTGTGCTAGATTAGCATGGAATCCCATTGCTGTGTGATAAGGTTAATGATGTGAAGAAGTACATGGAGAAATATGGCCATACCTTTGGAGTTAGGGTCTAAGAATGCAAGAAGGTTCGCCAATGGAGGTCTGTAAGCAGCTGTATGCCAGGGTGTGGTTCAGAGAACAAGAGTGCTCAGAGTGTCTGGACAACTGTGCTGAGGATTTTTGTCAGTATTCAAAGAAAGAAATGTGCAAAAGTTATCCCTTCTGAGTTAGAACTCAGAAAAGCACGCAGGCTTAGCAGTGAAGGTCACCTACCAACTGATACCACATTTTTTGCTCTGTTCATTCATTGATAGGTACCTAAACTGATTTAATAACTTGGATGTTGTCTTAGTTGGGATTTTTTATTGCTTTGATGGAACACCATGACAAAAAAGCAAGTTGGAGAGGAAAGGGTTTATTTAACTTTTTACACTTCCACAGCATTGTTCATTGTTGAAGGAAGTCAGGACAGGAACTCAAACAGGGTAGGAACCTGGAGGCAAGAGCTGATGTAAAGGCCATGGAGGAATGCTGCTTACTGGCTTGCTTCCCATGGCTTGCTTAGCCTGCTTTCTTATACCAGGACCACTAGCCCAGGGATGGTACCACCCACAATGGGCTGGACTTTCCCCCATTGATCACTAGTTGAGAAAATGTCTTACAACTGAATCTCATGGAGACATTTCCTCAACGGAGGCTTCTTCTCTGATGACTCTATAGCTTGTGTCATGTTGACACACAATCATGCAGTGCAGATGTTTCTATTGTTATAATAAGATAACATCACCAAAGCAACTGATAAAAGAAAGTGTCTAATTTGGACTCATGGTTGCAGTCCTTGACTATTATGGTTTGAAACATGGCAGCAGGCAGACATGGCACTGAAGCAGTAGCTGAGAGCTTATGTCTTGATTCATAACCAAGAGGCAGAGAGAGGGTGACACTGGGAATGGCATGGGCCTTTGAAACCTTGAAGCTTTCCCCTCTTAGTTTACCTCCTCCAATAAGGCCACACCTTCTAATCCTTCCCAAACAGGTCTATCAACTGGGGACCAAGTATTCCAACACATGAGCCTATGGGGACCATTCTCATTCAAACCACCACAGATATTGTGATAATGATGAACTAAACATGGGTATGCAGATATGTCCATTGCATAATGCATTTGATTTCTTTGGGTATACATCCAAGGATTTTATACCTGGAGAGTCTGGCAGTTCTAGTTTTCATTTTTGGGAGGAATCTTCCAAATACTTTCCACTGTGGCTTCTCTAACTTACCTTCCCTCCAGCAGTGTATAGGAGTTACTTTCCCCCAGATATTTGATCTGATTTATGGTTGATTTTTTGTTTGATGACAGACATTATAACTGGGGTAATATGGAATCTCAATATGGTTTTCATTTACACTTCTCTGATGACACTAAACATTTCTTTCATCTATTTATTGGCCATTTGTATATTTTAAAATATTTCTAAAGTCTTGGTGATGTGTTCAAAAAGTTCTCACAATTCTTTTAATATGCATTTCTTCTAAATTAGGACTTGCTTGGTATCTGCCCCTTTTGAACATACTGGTATTTGACTTTATATGATTAGTGGCATGAAGAGTTGATAGGTAGAGTCTATCCTTTCACAACACAATGGTCTCAGTTGAGGTTATCACAGAGTACAAATGTGGGACAGTACCACTAAGAAAGAAGGTGAGTTTTCTTTTGCTGGAAAATGACTCTCTTAGTATGAAAATCTAAGATACAATTTTGAATAAGCCTAGACAGTCTCATTCCTATTTCAAAGACACTTACTTTTTTTCACAATCAACACTCTAACGTTTAAAAAATACATTAACTATAAATTCAACATCTGCAATTATTTGCTAAACTAAAGGATTAGATTTTATGTCTAGGTTGTATTTATGCCACCCTTGTGGATAGATCTAGGATGAAAAAAACTTTTTAGAGAAATTCTAAGAATGGTTGCATTTCAGATTATGTTCTAAACTGAGAATTTTAAAACTTTGTTATTTTATTTAAACTTTACAGCAGTTACATGTAGTGACTTCCCATATGTAACTTCCTCATTTTCACAATGATATAGTGTTGTTGATTATTTTTTACTCTCTACTCAATGGGAGCCCTTTTAGGGTGCCTACTACCCAGCTCCCAAATAAATCACATATGGAGGCTTATTCTTAATTATAAATGACCAGCCTTAGCTTGGCTTGTTTCTTGCTAGCTTTTCTAAACTTAAATTATTCCATCAACGTTTTGCCTCTGGACTTCTACTTCTGGGCTCTTGCTTCTGTAAATCTTACTCTTACTCCATGGCTGGCCAGGTGGCTGGATCGCTGGTCCCTGATATCCTCCTCCTTTTCTTGCTCCTTTTTCTCTCCCTCCCAGATTTCTTCTTCTATTTATTCTCTGCCAGGCAGTCCCACCTATTCTTCCTCTTGCCTTGCTATTGGCCATTCAGTTCTTTATTAGACCATCAGGTGTTTTAGACAGGCAAAGTAACACAGCTTCACAGAGTTAAATAAATGCAAAATAAACAAAAGTAACACACCTAAAAATATGTTCTACAACAGTTTAGCAACTATCTACTTTTCTTGATAGAGGCTGATTTGCACAAGAAATTCACTATAGGTGAACATCAGAGTAAACATTTTGTTTTTTGCTTGCTAGGAACTACCATTGTCCCAGTTTCTTCAGGAAATGAGATGATTATTGCCTTCATATCTAGTCAGATTATACAATATACACTAAATGTCATTGTTGAGTATCTATTGCTTGTAACCTCTTAGCCAAACTACACTTTTCTTGGGCCCAGAGTACATAACAGAAGCAACTCAAGATAGGTGAGGAAAAATACTTAATATACATGATTATATATTTATAACATCATTGGGTTGTGTGGATAACGAAACTTTAGAAGTTATTGATTTTCAAGAGCACATTGATACCTATGATGTAGGTGTTGGTAGGCCACTACTGCTATTGACATATCTAAGAACCCAAAGCATTGTGCCTTGATACTGGGTAACTATATCTAGCTGTTGGTCCTACTGGAATTAAAATAGTGAGACTTTATAGCTCCTTTTTCTTATTAAGAAAATTTGTATTCATTTTACATACCAACCAGTGATCCCCTCCCCTCCCTCCTCCCACCTCCCAGCATTCTCCCCCATCCCAACCCCCATTTCCACCTCCTCCAAGGCAAGGCCTCCCATGGGGAGTCAGTAAAGTCTGATTAGCTCCTTCTTAATATATATTGCTGCACCATTATTTGTCAAGTTGTCAAGAGACACAAGTGGCTATACCAATGTAGCAGATGTTATTTATATGTCCCATTTATAATAGGTCTTTCTTTGGACCACCAGCTCCCAAATAATGACATGAAGACTTCTTATTAAGAATGAAAGCTTGGCCTTAGTTTAGGATTCTTCTCAACTAACCCTTAAAACTTAAATTAACCAATTTATATTAATCTACATTCTGTCACATGGCTTGTTACCTATCAGTACAGTAAGTCTGACTTCCTCTGCATCTTGCTGGTGAATCCTCTGCCTCAGATTCTTCATCTGAGTCCTTCTCTCTCCCCAAATTCCTGCCTATCCTCTCCTGCCTAGTTATTGACCATTCAACTCTTTAATTAAACCAATTAGAAGATACCTTAGGAAGGTGAGGTAAAAAAGAGACACATCTCTCACACAATGTGATCAACACATCTCTTACACAATGTGATCAATTTCCCACAACACCCATTGGCCTACCTTAGAGTTCATCTTCAGTTCAGTGGAAACTAGCAAGCTGATTTTTTTATTTTACACTTTTTTTGTGTTTTTGATTCTCTTCTGAAAAAGTTTCTCTGATGTCATAAGTGTTTTATGTGCTCAGGCACAAAGCAAACTGTAATTTCTGGAGATTTAATGCACCTAAGAGGTTAACTCCCAGTGAAGAATTGGAATTGGTTATCAGTATACTAATTTCCCAGTCTCTCTGGATAAATGGAAAAACACATTGTTCACAATCTTTTAGAGGGTTCACAAGTACTCGCAAATGTAATTATTTATGAAAACAACAATCTAAAATTTACTGACTTCTCTTTTCCATTTACAATTTGCCACTTCCTTACTTGTGCTTCCTGAAAAGTCCAATGAAGTAATTACTTATGGTTTTGACTGGGTCTGCTTTTGGAAGAAACTAGCAAAGATGATTGTATCATAAAGCAAATCTTCAGGGTGAGAATCTGTACTTCAGTTACTTATAGATCATACAGTAATAACAGACTGTTTTCATGGTATAACATCACACTAAGACTTATTGAAATGAGGGACATGTATCAGAAGCATTGGTCTACACAATAGTTTAGAAATAAATGGAGAAATATGGGATTGTGTTGTTGGCTTATCTTGCTTACTTATTTTAATCTCTGAATAAATATAATAACAAGCTCAAATTACCCTGATTGCTTAATATGTGCCAGTAGGAATAGGGGATATTCAACTTAAATAGGTTTTAACTGTGATAGACATTTAAGAAAACATTTTGTCTCCTATAGTTAAGTGTCTATGTGTGCTGAAAACAAAGCCTAATATTTGAATACATCACTTTTTACAATAGTCACAAATAATATAAAATATCTTGGGGGTAACTCTAAGCAAACAAGGAAAAGACCAATATGACAAGAACTTTAAGTCTTTGAAGAAAGAAATTGAAGAAGATATCAGAAAATGGGAAGATCTCCCATGTTCTTGGATAGGGAGGATCAACATAGTAAAAATGATGATTTTATCAAAGGCAGTCTACAGATTCAATGCAATGCCCATCAAAATCCCAAGATAATTCTTCACAGACCTCAAAGAACAATACTCAACTTCCTATGGAAAAACAAAAAATCCAGGATAGCCAAAACAATCCTGTACAGTAAAGGAACCCCTTGAGACATCACTGTCCCTGACCTCAAGCTCTGCTATAGAGCTATAGTAATAACAACAGCTTGGTATTGTCATAAAAACAGACATGTAGAACAATGTAATTGAGTTGAAAACCTGGCATTAATCCACACACCTATGAACACCTAATTTTTGACAAAGAAGCCAAAAGTGTACAATGGAAAAAAGAAAGCATTTTGAAACATGAAGCTGGCATAACTAGATGTTGACATGTAGAAAAATGCAAATAGATTCATATCTATCTCCATGCACAAACCTCAAGTCCAAATGGATCAAAGACCTCAACATAATTCCAGTTACACTGAACCTGATAGAATAGAAAGTAGGAAGTATCCTTGAATGAATTGGCATAGGAGACTACTTCCTAAATATAACACTAGCAGCACAGACACTGAGAGTAACAATTAATAAATGGGACCTCCTGAAACTGAAAAGCTTCTGTAAAGCAAAGGACACAGTAAAGAAGACAAAATGGTAGCCTACAGAATGGGAAAAGATCTTCACCAACACCACATCTGACAGAGGGCTGATCTCCAAAATATATAAAGAATTCAGTAAACTAGACATCAAAATACCAAATAATCCAACTTAAAAATAGGATATAGATTTAAACAGAGAATTCTCAATAGAAGACTCTCAAATGGCTGAAAGATGTTTAAGGAATTGCTCAACATCCTTGGTTATCAGGGAAATGCAAATCAAAATGACTCCAAGACACCATTTTAACATCTGTCAGAATGGTTAAGATCAAAAGCACTGATGACAGCTTATGTTGGAGAGGATATGGAGAAAGAGGAACATTCCTCCATTGCTGGCAGGAGTGAAAACTTGTACAGACACTTTGGAAATCAGTATTGTGTTTTCTCAGAAAATTGGGAATCAATCTACCTCTAGACCCAGTGATATCACTTGTGGGCATATACGTAAAGGATGCTCAATCATACCAAAATGACACTTGCTCAACTATGTTCTTAGCAGCATTATTCATTATAGCCAGAACCTGGAAACAACCTAGATTGCCCTCAACCAAATAATGGATAACAAAATGTGGTACATTTATACAATGGAGTATTATTCAGCAGTAAAAAACAATGACATCATGAAATTTTTCAGGCAAATGGATGGAACTAGAAAAAAAAAATCATCCCGAGTGAGGTAACCCAGACCCACAAAGACAAACACAGTATGTACAAAGCAAAGGACAACCATGCTACAATCCACAGCCCCAGGGAAGCTAGATAACAAGGAGAACCCTAAGAGGGACACACATAGATCACCTTGGGAAGGGGAAATAGATAAGATCTCCTGGGTATACTGGGGGTAGGGTTGGGAGGTTGAGAGGTTGGGGGAAGAGAACATGAGGGAATGAGATGGTTGAGTTGGGGGAAGGATGGAGAGGGAAAGCAAGGAAAGAGAAATTTTGATAGAGGGAGCTGTTAAGGGTTAGGTAGAAACCTGGTGCTAGGGAAATTACCAGGAATCCACAAGTATGACCCCAGCTAGGGCTCCTAGCAATAGAGGAGAGAGTGCCTGAACTGGCCTTCCCCTGTAATCAGATCAATGACTACCCTAATTATCATCATAGAACCTTCATCCAGTAACTAATAGATGCAGATGCAGAAATCCACAGCCAAGCACTGGGCCAACCTCCTGGAGTCCATTTGAAGAGAGGTAGGAGTGATTATATGAGCAAGGATTGTCAAGATCATGATGGGAGAACCCACAGAAACAGCTGACCTGATCTAGTGGGAGCTCAAGGACTCTGGACTGACAGTTGGGAAGACTGTATGGGACTGAACTAGGCCCTCTGAATATAGGTGACAGTTATATGGCTTGGTCTGTTTGTGGGGCCCCTGGCAGTGGGACTAGGATTTATCCCTGGTGCATGAACTAGCTTTTTCAAGACCATTCCCTATGGTGGGATACTTTTCTCAGCCTTGATACAGAGGGGAGGAGCTTGGTACTGCCTAAACTTTACATGACAGGCTTTTTTGACTCCCCATGGGAGGCTTTACCCTCTCTGATGTGTGGATGCAGTTGGAGAGAAGAAAGCAGTGGTCGGGAGAAGAGTAAGGTGGGGGAACTGTGGTTGGTATGTAAAAATGAAAATAATTAAATAAAAAAAGAAAAAAATCTTGTCTTGGAAACTGCATGATATCCAACAAGTCACACCATATACCCCATTTGTCCATACATCTCTACTTGCAAGTATTCTGTAGTGGGTAGCCATTCCAGCTTTGATCTGGAAGTTCCAATCCCCATTGAGGCTGGACCGAGCAGAGCTCCAGAGAACAATATCCCAGCTAGCTCAGTCGGTAGAGCATGAGACTCTTAATCTCAGGGTCATGGGTTCATGCCCCACGTTGGGCACCAGATATTGGTGAAATTATTAAGGCCTCTCCACGTAGTTAAAAGGAAGATTTATTTAGTGGGTAACTTACAAATGAAGGGATAGGTAGGTTGCGGGGTCTGGGGACAGTGTATCACAATCCAGTGGTGTTCTCTGGAGCTCTGCTTGGTCCACCTCCACCATCCAGGGTCCAGGAACAGAGAGAATGCTGGCCCATCCAGCTCTAGGGTCTCCAGGTGTCTCCCTTGGCCCCACCTTGTAGGCATGACAGTTGCCGAAGCCTCAGTGGGGGTTGTAACTTCCAGATCAAAGCTGGAATGGCTACCCACTACATATTCATTGCAAAGAGTCATTGGTCTGGTTTGAGGCCCCTGATCTCCACTACATGTTTGCTGCTGGGCCCCCATTAGAACACTTAATGCTGTTGCCATGTGTTGTGGAGATCCTGCAGCTTTGGGTCTGTGGGTCAGGTACCTTCATGTGCTCCATCAGATCATAGATGGGATGGATGTTGGGGCATGCGAAGGCATAACCCTGGGTCTGAGCATGGGCAGCTGTAGGGTTGGTATGCCTGATGGGAAATGGGAATAGCTCTCCCATGGTCACAGTTTTGTGGCTCGCTCACCTACATCTGTCCTAACAGTGTTGTCTTTATTGTGCTGCCCTGCTGAGATGCAGGGCCTGCTCTCCTAATGCTGCAGCTGGTGGGGATCAGGGATGGTCTCCTACTCTTATGACTACAGGCCAGCTCGTCCATTTGCCTCTGGCACTGATGGGTGGGGGAGAGGAGGGTAGCTCTCCCCAGTCCATGCCATCACAGGACAGATGGGTAATGGGGATGGCTCCCCCATGCTCTCAATTTCAGGGTTGGCTTATCCACACCTATCCTAACAGAATTGGCTCTATTTTGCTGCCCTGGTGATATACATGGCCTGCTCTCTTGAATGTTGCAGCTAGTAGGGGCCAGGGATGGCTCTCTCACTCTTATGACCACATGGCCATCTCTCCTACCTGGCTCTGGCATTGATGGGACAGGGTGGGAAGGAGGGCATTTCTCTTCTGCCCTTGTCACCACAAGACAGATGGGTCATAGGGACACCTGTCCCGTGCTCATGATTTCAGGGCTGGCTCACCCACACCCCTGCTAACAAGGTTTGCTCTATTTTGCTATACTGACAAGGTGCTGGGCCTGTTTTCTCTAATGTTGGAGCTGGTCAAGGTTAATGATGGCTCTCCTACTCCTATGACCACAGGGCCAGCTTTCCCATCTGCCTCTGGCATTGATGGGTCTTGGGGGGATTGCATCATTCCCCCACCCATAGTGCCTTAAGACAGATGAAAAGTAGGGGCATCTCTCCTATGCTGACAACTTTCGGCCTCTCTCATCCACACCTCCACTAACAGGATTGGCTCTATTTTGCTGCCCTGGTGAGCTGCTGCAGGACCTGCTCTCCAAAATGTTGCAGCTGTTGGGGATTAAGGATGGCCCTCCTGCTCTTATAATCACCAGCCAGCTTTCTCACATGCCCCAGGCATTGGTGTTTTGGGGGAGAGGGCAACCCTCCTCTGCCAATGCTGTCTCATAACAGATGAGTAATGGGGACAGCTCCCCCTTGTTCACTACTTAGGGACTGTCTCATTCATACCTCCACAAACAGAGTTGGCTCTATTGTGTTGCCCAGGGAAGGTGCAGGGCCTGATCTTAGAGCTGTAGCTGGTGGTGGGCAGGGACAACTCTTCTGCTCTTGTGACCTCAGGGCCAGCATTTCCACTGCCTCAGGTGTTGATGGCTGGGAAGAGGACATCTTTCTCTCACCTATACTGCCATAAGACAGATGGGAAATGGGCAGAGTTCTTTCTTGCTCACACCTTTGGGGCTGGCTCACCAACACCTTCACTAACAGGGTTGGCTCCATTGTGCTGCCCTGGTGAGGTATCGGGCCTACTCTTCAAGTGTTGAAGCTGGTGGGGGCCAAGGATAGCTCTCCCACTCTTATGACCAATGGGCCACATCTCCAACCTCCCCCAGGCATTGATGGCAGCTGAGGGGTGGGGCTAGGTCTCCCACACCCTTCTCCTCAGGGTTGGCTTACTTATGCTTTCACCAACAAGGTGATCTCTGCTGTGCTGCCCAAAGTACAAGGCTCACTTTCCTGTGAGTTGCCGCTGGTCAAGGGGTCATCTCCCTCACCATCTCACCCTGCTCCTTTCTTCTCTCGGCCCTTGAGATTTGCCTCTGTCCATAAGACCTGAACACCCCTCCTCTCTCCCATAAGACACCATATTGTACCTCTGCTCACTCTAATAGTGACCTTCTGGTTGGTGCTGCAAGGTACTGGGTGGGCCTGTGTCTCCTCAGAGCCTGAGGTGGGCAGTCTGTGGTGGGTCTCCTTGTCTCACAACACTGTGGAACAAGACTGGATTTTTCTTCCTCATCACAAGAAGATCATTATAGTGCCCAACCACTGGATGGTTATGACCGGCTCCTGGTTGGTGCATTTGGCTGTGCACCCCAGCCACATGGCATGGGGTGGATGCTTGGTTGGAGTTCTGCTACATCCAGGGTTGGAATCCCATGCCCCTACTCAGCTGTGTTGTGTCCATCGCTGATTTAGGCCTGGGTTGGGCCAGCAGCTCCTGCTTGAATGTGGCCCCTGAAGACCCAAGAATCTGGTCGGTGGGGTGCCCTCTGTGTCCATTGCCAATTCAGTCCCAGGTTGTGTTGGTGGATTTTCTATAATCTTGATAGATATTTAACTATTGATTCTTACTCTCTGACTAAAGAATATGAAATATTTTAAGTCTTATATTTTTCTTGTTTGTATGAGTTCTCTTCAGTGTATGTACTCACATATGTACTAAAGAGGAAATACACTTTATTATATTTCTTATAGTTACATAATATCCCTTTAGTATGAACCTTTATATATCTTTGAAAGAATGTATACATACATACATATATATCAGTTTATATATATAAACTTTTCATATATCATTTTGGTCTAGTGTGAGTTCTCATATTTCATGATGGATGAGAAACAGCCGAACACATTTTTTTTTTCCAGATTTTTCCTCTCTATTGAAAAACAGAGAGAGGGTCTGAGGAGATGGCTCAGTGATTAAGCGTACTATCTTCTCTTCCAGAGGACCTGGGTTCTATTCCTAGGACCCATATGGTAGCTCACAATCATCTGTAACTTTAGTTCCAGGGGATGTGATTCCCTTCTTTGGCTTCTGTGGGCAGCAGGCATTTATACAGTGCATAGAAATACATACAGTCAAAACACCCATACAAATTAAAAAGAGGATTCATTTATTTCACATGATTATGGATATTATGAACCCCTACAACATGCTACATGCAATCTAGAAAACCAGCTAAACTAGTAGTAAAGCTTAGTTGTAATCCAAAAGCCTGAAACTATGTGAGCTGGATTTTGAAAGTCCTGGAGTCCAAACATTGGAGTTCTGTTATTCAGATTCAGGACAAAGTTAGTGTTCCTGATGCAGAAGACAGCTGGCACCAGGTTCCCTTGGGTGAGAGTGGATCTTCTCTATCTGGACTAATAATTCAAATTTTTCATTTCTTTCAGAAACACAGACATACCCAGAAATAATGCTTTATCAGCTCTTTACATGTTCCTTAATCCAGTCAAGTTGGCTTTTAAAGCTAACCATTATATATGATTTCTCTCCAACGAATCCACAAAATGTATAATATATATATATATATATATATATATATATATATATGTATATATATATATATATATAGCACAGTAAAATATCAAGAACAATTGAAAGATTTGTCACATTGTTCAAATCATAGAGACTTGTTTTATATTTGTACCCACATAGTTATAAATGGAAGACCAGAACCTAAATTTCTTATAATTGTAGAATGCCTCTATTTTTCTTACTTTTTGTGTAAATTTTAAGGAAGATTAAGTGAAAATTTTCTCACATTCATATCCATAAGTCTTCTCTTCAATGATAATACTTACATGCACATTAGGAATATAAGAAATAAGACTGTCTCACATTGTATTAAAATCACAAGTTAGAAATGCAATATGAGTTCTCACTTCCACCCTAACAGATAATTAACAAATGGAGGGGCTCCTCCAATTTTTACACTCAGAACATAATTGTCATCAAAAGTTGGAAGGAATTTTCACTGTTCCTATATTCATGAGACTTTTCTCCACTGTGGTTACATGTACAGTGGTGGGTGAAGAATGAATGCTTTCCACGTGTTGTATCCTCATAGTATTTGTCTTCAATGTGTTCTCTACATGAGTCCTAAGGTTCAAGGAACATTTGAAAGGTTCTCTGTATACCTCATATTGATTGAGTTTATGACTAATGTGTTATCCCATATATGTCTTAAATGAGAAGTCAATAAATGCATTCTTATGTTCATTGATTTTCTATTATTTCTTGCCAGTATGAGTTCTCTAGTGAATATTTTGTTTTGGAGTCTGGACGAAGGCCCAGTTCTTTTAATTACTTTAATTTCATTTCTTTCCAATTAAAATATATGCTATATTCTAAATATAAAAGTCTTTTTGAGAATTTTCCAATTATATTATAAACACAGAGTTTCTCTACCATATGAATTCTCAAATATAACTCCTCTGTTTTGTATTGATCTTTCATGCCATAGAAAAATGAAGGAAGATCAAATACTTAAAACTGTTTTGTGTGTTATGTGACTTTAGTCTAGTGTCAGCTTAAGGTAAATTGTGATAAGAAATGACTATTTTGATCATTTTTTGAGAAAAATATCCATAATAATTTTACTACTAAATGCAACTGAAGATCTAAATAAATATTAAAAGTTCTTAAGCAAAAGGAAACAGAAAATTATAAACAGAGTACTGAAAACAGATGGTTTGAATACAAAATATAATAGGTACAACCATAGAAGTATTGTATATTACAAATAAATGGAATGGCCTTTTCAATTCTATGACAGAACCAATAGTGTTGGATAAAAAAGCAAAACCCCAACTCTGCTGTTTACAGAATACTCACATTACATATAAATGCATGTTGAATATAAAATTATGGAAAAAGAGATATCATGCAAAACTAAAATCATTAAACCTATGAAATTGAGTGGTTGGCACTAGGTCAGAAAGCCTAGGACCTAGGACCTGCAAACTGGGCTCACTAACTGCTGCCCTACTGCTTTTCTGTCCACCCTTCAAATGACTTCAGTCCCTCAGGTCTCTGATCTGGACTAACTTCTGTCTTACCCCTTATCCCCCTTCCACATCTTCAAGAAAACCACCTTACCTAGAAACTGTCATGCTGGGTTCTGGCCATGCAACTATCCACTGACTAGGATCTCTCCATCTCAGCCCCAGCAACCCACTTCCCCACCAGCCCTAGTCCAGCTCCAGCTCCAGAGCAAAGTTAGAGGAGAGCATTGAAACAATGTATGTGTTGAATGTCAAGGGCCTAAATAAGAAGATAATGGAGTAGAAGGCAAACTGGAAAGAGACAAAGGGGTTGGAGGTGGAGATTGTATCTCAGGAGGAAGATAAAGAAACTACGGAACATGTAGAAGGGTGTTAGAAGGTGATGAAGATGATAATGAGGTAGAAGAGGACAACACAGGGATTGTGCTTTAAAGAGCCTTGAGGATAGCAGATCCCAAGCATCAGAAGATAGCTTGTCATCTTGACACAAACCTGAGTCTCCCCCAGAACCTATATTGAGGAATAGCCTCTAGTGAACTGACCTGTGCACACATCTGCGAGACGTTTTCCTTATTGATAGATGATATGGGAGGTGTCGCCATAGGGTCTGTGTTGTATAAGAAAAGTAGCTGAGTAAGCAAAAGAAAAGCCTGCCATCAAGCAGCTTTCCTCCATGATCTCTGTTTCAGTTCTTGCAGCCAGGTTCCTGCCCCAATTTCCCTCAATTGCGGGTTGTGACCCAGGAGCTAGAGTGAATTATTTCCTTCCCAAGTTGCTATTGGTCGGCGTTTTAGCAAATCGCAGCAGCGAAGCAAAGTAGGAGAGCAGGGCTTTAGTATTAGCATCTGCTAATGGACTAGTGGTGGGGGCCCTTGGGGTTCGAGTTAGGGAGAGAACAGATGAGCACAGCTGCCTTCCCCTGGATATCTGCTCTTGACCCGTCCCAGAGCTGACACCCTCTGGCCCCTTCCTGGCTTGCCAATTACTTGTTTCCAGAAACAGCCACTGTTCCACCTCCTGACCTGCTCCATCTGAGCTCTGTAGCTGCCTCCACTTGCCCCTATCCACTTCTCTGCTCCCCTCCTGCCTCCCTCCACAATCCCACTTGTCCTGGCTCTCCTATAGCAGCCTCTCCACCACACACTCCGCACCCATGTCTCCCGCCCTGCCACAACCGTCTCTTGCTTGACCCTTCAGTCTCCCTCAGGTCCCCTCCTCTCAGATAGTGCCAAGCTAAGGTTGGACCATGATCAGAGCAAGCCTGACAGCCTAGCTCATTATTGTAGCTGGAAGGTTTCTCCAGTTCTGCCTGGTCCTGAGGTCCCACAGCCACTTATAAGATAATCACTCAGAGGCTTAATATTATTTATAAACTGTATGGCCTGTGTCAGGCTTCTTGCTAGCTAGCTTTTATGACTTAACCCATTTCTACTAACCTATGAGTTGCCACATGGCTGGGGCATTACCTGTCTGCTGGCATCTTGTTGCTCCTTCAGCAGTGGCTGGCATATCTCTCTCTCTCTCTCTCTCTCTCTCTCTCTCTCTCTCTCTCTCTCTCTCTCTCTCTCTCCTCTCCTCTCCTCTCCTCTCCTCTCCTCTCCTCTTCTCTCCTCTCCTCTCCTCTCCTCTCCTCTCCTTTCTTCTCACTGTATATCTGCCTGGGTTTCCTGCCAGCCTCTAAGCTGCCTTGCCATAGGCCAATGCAGCTTTATTTATCAACCAATCAGAACAACACATATTCACAGCATACAGAAAGACACCCCACAACACTTCATCCTCCCACTTTTGTGTAACTTAGTAAAGAAATAGTCATAACTCTAAAAAGATAACTATGGGATGCCTATATCAGACAAATGTTGACTAGAAACTAAAAGAGGTACATTCCACAATAATGAATGCCAACTCATCACACTAAAACAAAACAAATAACAACAAAAACCCCTGCCTGTATGAATCAAATAATAGATTCAAAGTGAATAAGGTTTTGAAAAATTCTAGACTTGAAAAGGGAGATAGACAAATAAATACACTAGCATATTTGAAGAAATTAACACATTCTCCTAGTAAATTATTAAATATATAGGAAATTATGCATAAATAATATTTAAACATTTAAACAACTTTTATTTAATATTTATAAATCTTCATTCCTAGCAACTACAGAATATACATTTCTTCCAAATGGACATGGGGATTTTACCAATATACTTCAGAACACTGGATTCTTTGAACAAAATAATTCAATCTGTTTTCAAGGCTGCAGTTACACAGAATATAGTCTCAAATCCAAAAAATTGGAGAGTATTAAAATAGTGAAGTACCACACAGAGAAAAAGTACATATTCATACTTTATGTGCCTTGATTTAAGTTAGAAAAGTAACACATAGAATAAAGAAGAAAACTAGCAATAAAAGAAAGCTAAAACCAAAGGAGATATGGGAAATTATAATATAATAGTAGAATTGGATGAAACAGAAAATAGAAAGCAATAGGCAATGTATCAAAGGGAATGCTGGCTTGTTTTAAAAAAATTAATGAACTTGATACTCTCATATTAATGCTTATACTAAGAAGAGGGGAGGTTGGGGATTTAGCTCATTGGTAGAGCACTTGCCTAGCAAGCACAAGGCCCTGGGTTTGGTCCTCAGCTCTGGAAAAAAGAAAGAAGAGGGGAGAAAATACATATTACCAATATATAGAAAAAAAGAGAGCATCATTGTATAGTCTAAATACAGTAAAAGATGTATTAATATTATAAATAATGTCTTTCAAATATTCCCTAACTTGCATAAATTTTGAGATAAAAAGTTGAGATTGCAATGCAGCCTTCCCAAAGGAAAACAATTTACCCATGGATTAATTTTTCTTTCATTTTTTTAAGGGAATTTTTAATTTCCTCTTTAAGGGAGTTTTTCATTTCATCTTTAAGGGCCTCTATCTTCTTAACATCATTTTTAGGATTGATCTCTTCTGCTTCTTCTGCCTTGGTATGTTCAGGTCTTGCAGGTGTAGAACCACTAGGTTCTGATGTTGTCATATAGGTCTTTATGTTGTTGCCAGTATTTTCACACTGGCGTCTACTCATCTTGTTCTTGGCTCAGTGCAGGTGGTGTCTGTGTCTGAAGGTGCCTCTCTTGTTCTAATTGTTAGTCTTGGTCCACTAGGAGTTCTTGGTTGAATCAATGCTGTTGGGCTCTGTTTCTCTGGGAGCAGCTTAGTCCAATCAGTGTTAGTGGGTTCTGTTTCAGTGAGTTGTTTCCACTTGGTGCAGGGTGGGCTTATGGCTCCAGTGGTTGTTGGGTTCATAGGGGTTGGTTTTTTTGTTTTGTTTTTTTTTGGTAGGGGAGCAGGGAAAGGTAGCTGTCTGGTCCCTGGGACTCTTATGGTTGGGGCCTAGGTGCTAGAGTCCTAGTCTGGAGATGGGGGCTTACCTGTTCCCAGTCAGTATAGGGTGGGCTTATGAGTCTGGTGATCTGGCTCGGTGGCTGGGCAGCACCTTCTTTTGTGTTCTCAGGTCACATTTTGCTCATTTGTCAACTTCTCAGCTGATTTTGTTTCCCCAGACTGCAGACTGTAGGATTCCGAAACCTCTCCTGAATGGATCTCAGCTGAGCATGTTGTTTAGTAGGGCAATCTCACCAACACCTCCAAGTTGTTGGATTTCTCAGGATCAGCAGCTGGGCCCTGGGTTGACTTCAGGCAGAATGTTCCAGTTTGTTCTGGTCGCATCCCACTGAGACAGCTCCTTCCCTGAGTGCTGGGATTAAAGGCGTCCCTGCTCCAAGCTCTTAATCTCCATGTTCTCATCAACTCCTCAGTGGATAAAAGCTCAGCTTCTGGTCTTTATTAAGACCACACCTCTGCCTCCTCTTCCTCTGCCCCTGTATACCCATGGATTATTTTAATGCTAAATTGTGTCAAATTCATAAAATAAAAGAAAAATAATAAAAACTTCATTAGTTACTCTTCTGATGTTATGACAATGTACCATAACCAAATGAGACTGAAGGAAGAAAGAGTTTATTTTTGCTTACTTTTCCAGAGAGAGCATAATGGTTGGGGAGGTATGGAAGTAGACATCCATAGCAAAAAGCTGACAGATCACATCTTCAACTACAAACACCAAGTGGATAGAGGAAACTGGATGTGGGGTAATGCTATGAACTCCTGAATCCCAGCCAAGTGAGTTGCTTTCCATCAGGCCCTCACTGCTTCCCCAACAAGCTCCACAAACTGGGGACCAAGTGTTCAAATATCTGAGCCAATGGGAGACAATTTTCATTCAAACTACCACAAACACCTCATATTAACCTTCATTATATAGAAGAGGAAGAGACAATTCCAAACAATTTGTGAGACTATGGAAACTTGAATGAACTGACCTAACAAGTTTGAATCTCTGGGCCTACTTCAAAACATCTCAGCTTATGGGAAAACTGTTAGGATTAACTCAAGTATAATATTTAGAAAAATCAAGAGAAACACCAAATTTAAATGTACTTCTTTCTCTCATTTTGTATTCAAATCAACATTATTATTTTGAAATTTGTCATCAGTGCTTCCAAGTGACAGGAACTACTCCTGACTGGCTGTTAATGGCAATAGTCTGGAGAAAACAATACTTTTTATTTTCTAACCCATTACCAGTCATACTGGAGACTGAAAAGATGAGACCGACTTCTGAAAGTTCTGTCAGTCAGACCATATGGTAAATGTGATCACAGCAATCAGAGTCGCATTATACCTGTCTAGGTACATTAGGGAAAAGTCATTAAAAACATATTAATAGAAAATATATTTGTCCCTGCAAAGAGACTTCTGTATTACTAACTTCTCTGAAATTTCCCAGGCAATAGGGAAAGGTTTCTCTGTTGTATGTAAGTTTTTCTTTCCAATGCATGTGTAAATTGTCCCAACTGCCCAGTCTTAAATAACTCACTCAGAGGCTGAATATGAAATATAAATGCTCAGCCAATAGCTCAGGCTTGTTACTAGCTAACTCTTACACTTAAATTAATTCGTGTTTTTATATATGCTTTGCCACATGGTGGCATGACACATTCATCTCCTGCTCCCTCAGCATCTGTCTATTGATTCTTTACTACATCCTTCCTCTTCCCATCATTCTTAGTTTGGTCACACCACCTATATTTCCTGCCTGGATACTGGCCAATCCGCATTTTATTAAACCATTTTGAATGATAAATCTTTACAGTGTACAAGAGGATTATTCCATAGCATGCATGCATCCCTGGCAGTGAATCTCCTGATTTTAACATATGTTACAAGGCAATTATGATGAAAATTTCCTCCATTCACTCATCTCATATTTTACTATAAAGAGTGAGAAGAAATCAGGGTGTACTTTCAACACTTTTCCAGGAAATTTCCTTAGCCAAACATCCAAATGCATCAGTTCTTTTCCTCATCTAATGTATTTCACAATTCAGCTAACTTTTCTGCCACTATATAAGAATAAAAGTAGGGGCTGGGCATGGTAGTAGATCTCTGTGAGTTTGAGGCCAGCCTGGTCTACAGAATGAGTTCCAGGATAGGCTCCAAAGCTACACAGAGAAACCCTGTCTTCAGAAACCATAAAAAATAATAAAATTATTAATTTTCCTCTAATTTTCAACAATGTTCTCTTTATCTGGGCTCTATCTAATAATAACTATAATGTCCATAATTCTCCCCATAGTTTGCTTTAAATGATTTATAAGTTCTAAATGCCAACATTTCTATAAGCACCACATTCCTCACTTCCTTTTGCATTTTCACCAACAGACTTGTTACTATCACATTTCTATCAAGTCTGTTCAAAGCAATTTGAATATGTTCTATTCTGTGTCTGCAATTTCAACTATATGCTTTTTTGAGACAAGGTTTCTCTGTGTAGTCCTGGCTGTCCTGGAACTCACTCTGTAAAGCAGGCTGGCCTCAAACTCAGAGATCTGCCTGTCTCTACCTCAAAAGTTCTGGGATTAAAAGGTGTGTGCCACCACTACTGGTCCTTAGCAAATTTCTTCTTCATATCTTTCTCTTTTTTTGGCGTGTGTGTGTGTGTGTGTGTGTGTGTGTGTGTGTGTGTGTGTGTGTTTTCAAGACAGGGTCTCACTCTCTAGCTCTTTCTGTCCTAGAACAAGGGTGGCCTTAAACTCTGCTTTCACATGCTGGGATTAAACAAATGTGCCACAATGCCTGGCTGTTCTTCATCTTAAGGTAGACTCAACTTTGCTTTTAAAGCCTTTCACTGTTCCTATCAGACCCATCCAAATGATTTAGGATATACTTCCCACTTTCCATTTAGTTTATAAACTACTTCAATTTCATTTGTATTTTATCTTTACAATGTAAAGTTACAGTCATAGGTTCTAGGGATCAGGAATGAATATCTTTGAGGTCATTTTTTTCTGAATAATTTCTCTTAATCATTCAATACTACATCAATGTATCCATTACTAAAATTTGTTTGGCTAACTAATATTAATTCTGTAATGCATTTTCTTCCAAATTCCTTATCAATCAGAGCAATGTCATCATCCAAAGCAAGCAGATATCAGCATGTTATACCACCAGAAGCTATCCTGAGCCAAGAATTTGGGGTTTACACCAAGATTTCCTCACTATAAAAAGTGATAACAGCAAGAAATATATTATTGTTCCTGGAGTCTATTGGCTTTACAGAAAGTTCTTGAACACAGGCAGTCTGGGAGCAACATGCTAAGTACTCCCATTGGCTAAAGATAATGGAGAGGCTTTTAATCTTTTCTATGTTAACTTATACCAGAAAGAACAGGCGATGTGGATATATTTTCTCATGAGACCATATTTACAGTGAACATCCAAAAAAAGCTTGAAATTACCTTGTTACTTCCTGTTAGAGAATAGAAAACATAATCAGGGAATCTGGAAGAAACAGCATTAATGAATATGAACTGCTACTAAAGAAAACACAAATAAGGCTATTGAAGTCTTAGCCATGCCAAAAAAAACCCCTAAGGATTTCCAATTTTAAAATGAAGTGTGATTTTAAGAAATCATATATTTTTCTGTGTTGTCACAATTCAGGAATGCATTTTTATTTTGGGGGACTTACTATGTCCTATTCATCATATAGTCCAGGCCTAGCTTGAATTCTCTAAGTAGTAGATGACCTTGAATTCATGATAGCCTGCCTCCACGTTTAAATGCTAGGATTACAGGGTGATCCAACCTAGGGCCTCCAACAAACTGTACAGGCACTATATAAACTAATCTGTTCTCCTGTGTCAGGAAACATACTTTTAAAATTAGGATTGTGTTCATTAGAAGAAATTCACATTCTTTGGGAGAGAGTACTGCCAGTTCAATCAGGAACATGAAGTGTCCTGATGTAAAATGCTCAAAACAATACAACTTGAAAAATACTTGTACAGTAAACAAGTTTATAAACAACAATACTACCTAAACTCGTAGAGAAAAGGAAAAACAAATACAGATAAACTTACTACAAAATTTGAAAAGAAAGTGCAAAATCAAAAGAGACAGAATTATACAGCCAGGGAAACGTGAAGTTTCACATGCCTAAAATACTTGGGAAGGGTGGATTATCTCCTGATTGCCCACCAGAGTTTTGGTCTAGAATATTGGAAAACACAGGCTTTAGGAATCTGAACTCATTACTCTGAGAGTCTCCAGTCAGACACACCTCATACTGGTAGCTCTGGGACAGAGTCCCCGCGCCACTGACATCCACCAGGTGACCAGGAAAGTGTCCCTCAGGCACAGAGCAGCCACCCAGAGAGGCCGCCCTGGCCCTCCTGCACAGCCTTACCCCCACAAACAGCAGCACAGACAAGAGGAAGAGGGAAGACACAGAAGCCAAGGCAATGACCAGGTACAGTGTGAGCAAATCGTCATTGTCATGCGCAGGGTCGCGCGCCACCTCTGGCAAAGGCAGGTAGGGCTGAGAGAAGCCATCCACCAGCAGCACATGCAGAGTGACACTGGCAGACCTTGGAGGATCTCCATTGTCCTTGACCAGCAGCAGCAGCCTGTGCTTGGGAGCATCGCGCTCACTCAGCAGCCTGGCAGTGCGCACCTCGCCATTGTGAGCCCACAAGCTGAACAGCCCGGGCTCCGTGGCCTTGAGCAGCTGGAATGACAGCCAGGCATTCTGTCCAGAGTCGCGGTCCACTGCCACCACCTTGGTGACCAGGTAGCCTGGCTCTGCCGCCCTGGGCAGCAGCTCTGTGCAGGGCGCAGAGGCGTTCTGCAGCGGGTAGAGCACGAAGGGCGCATTGTCGTTGGCGTCCAGCACCAGCACTCGCACCAGCGCCTGGCTGCTGAGCGCAGGAGAACCTTGGTCTGTGGCGCCCACGTGGAACTCGAAGGTCTCCAGGGCCTCATAGTCCAGCGCCCTGAGCGCGAACAGCTGCCCGTTGTCGGCATTGATGGAGATGAGAGAGTCGAGGGCCAGCTGTGGGTCGTGGGTGGGCAGCAGAGAGTAGGTGATGTGGGCATTGGAGCCTGAGTCTGAGTCCGTGGCGCTGATGGTGCCTATGTGCAGGGCGGGGCTGTTGTTCTCTTGGACAAACAGGGTGTAGGAGGTTTGGGTAAAGGTGGGAGCGTTGTCGTTGACATCAGACACCTGCACTGTTATGGTGTGCTGGGTTGTGAGCCTGGGTGAGCCCATGTCGGTGACTGTGATGGTGATGTTGTACTCAGCTCTGCTCTCTCTGTCCAGCCCTCCTTCTGTCATCAGTCTATAGAAGTTCCCAACAGAAGGGTCTAGTGTAAAGGGGACACCATCCTGTATGGAACATACTGTCTTTCCATTTTCCCCAGAGTCTCGGTCCCGAATCCGAAATAGAGCCACTTCTGTCTCCGGTGAATTTTCTGGTACGGGGCTGGTCAGCGAAGAAATAGTTAGTTCTGGGTAATTATCATTGACATCCACCACTTGAATAGAAACTGAGCATTTTCCAGAAAGCCCCCCGCCATCGGATGCCTCTAGGTCTATTTCATATGAAGATGTTGTCTCAAAGTCCAGTGTTTTAATTAGTCGAATCTCTCCTGACAGAGCATTTAGCTCAAAAGTTTTGCTCATCTCCTGAGAACTATGAAAAAGAGTGTACGATACTTCTCCGTTTGTTCCACTGTCTAAATCCTTGGCTGTGACCTTAGCAACTAGGGAACCCACCGGGCTGTTCTCTAAAATTTGCACCTGATAGAGCGCCTGCGCAAACTCAGGGGCATTGTCATTGACATCCAAGACAATAATCCGGATTTGTGAGGTGCCAGTCCTGGGCGGAGAACCACCATCCAGCGCTGTCAGAGTTAACCTGAACTCTGCCTGCTCCTCACGATCAAGTCCTTTGTCCAACACCAGCTCTGGATATTTCCTCCCATCACCTCGGTTTCGGATGGAAACATGGAAATGAGAATTGGTACTAAGGTTATAGTTCTGAATGCTGTTGTTGCCCACATCCAAATCCTGAGCGCGTTTGAGAAGAAACACAGCCCCAATAGAGCTAGTCTCCAGGATTTTCACGGTCATTTCTCTTTCAGGAAACTCGGGAGAATGATCATTTATGTCTCCCACTCGTAGCTCAGCTCGAAATATTTCCAGTGGGTTTTTCAGTAACACTTGGAAATGAGTGACACAGGGTTCAATGGGGCCGCACAGCTCTTCCCGGTCCAGTTTTTCATTTAATATTAGCTTCCCAGTCTGTAGATCAAGCTGCAGGTGTGATTCGTTATCCTCAGAGACCACCTGGGCTCCTCGAGCAGCTAGCTCCGCAACTCCCAGCCCTAGGTCCTTGACTAGATCAGCCAAAACCGTGCCGCTTGGTGTTTCCTCCAACACAAAGTAACGGCGGGGCTCCCAGCCCGCCCCAGCCACTCCCAGTAAGATAAAGATCAACAGAACTTGCCTTTGTCTGCTCTCTCTTCCAATCTTCATCTTTGCTTCCGCACCCAGCCAGGATGCAAGGGCACCCAGACAGCGGTCGATCAGTTTATAGCCTGTTCCGATGTGTAAGTTAGCAGCATTCTCTGTAAAATTGGTCTTTTCAGCCGGAGATCTGAAGAAGCATTTTTTTTTTTCCCTTTTCCGCGTTCGTCCTTTCTTAAGCCTTAGCCAGCAGCGCCACCATGCGTTGATTTTGCTTCTCAGCCGATCGCTGCATGGTTCCATTCTTTTTATAGTCTATTTGGTTGTCAGAAGTTTGGAAATAAATTCAATCACCGAACAACGTTATTTTGATTATGCAGTCCCTCACTAAACAAAAAGAATCCTTGTTTTTAATGCGTCGGATTCTGAAAAATACAGGAATAAACAACCTCGACAAGCTGCCTACCTATTAGAAGCCCTACAGTCAGTGTTGGGGCACTCTAGGGGAAACAGAAATGAAAGAAGACAGTACTGATTGATCAGTCATCTTATACAGTTAGTAACATATAGCCATGCAATTTAAAATTCAGCATAAAGTGGGGGTCAATACTTCTGGGGCTTCTTTGTCACTTTATGTCTCCCAGGTAACAGGATTGTGGTTCCCATTGGTAAAGTTTCATAAAGGAAAAAAAATCTACATGTTAGTTGCAGTTTATGATACACTTCCTACATATGGTCAGGAACTTAAATTTCTTTATAAAACGTTTTGCCTATGAGAAAACTCAAACGAAAGCACCTTTCACTCCATTTCCTTTTACTCCGTGTTCTCTCTCACACCAGATGTAGCAGATGAATATATTTGGTCATTTCCTTTGTGTAACCTGTAAGCAATTCAGCACTCTTTACTGCACTGCTGCACCACAATATCTAAACTAATCCTTGGGACAGAGAAGATGCTCAGTAAACATTTGCATAATTCATCATAGAATAAAACACAAAATTGTGTGCCCTTTCCTTCTACTGTAGATGCCTCTTGCTTTGTTGGGATCCTAACTCTTTTTTTTTTTTTTGGTTTTTCAAGACAGAGTTTCTCTGTGTAGCTTTGTGCCTTTCCTGGAACTCGCTTTGGAGACCAGGCTGGCCTCGAACTCACAGAGATCCGCCTGCCTCTGCCTCCCGAGTGCTGGGATTAAAGGCGTGCGCCACCACCGCCCGGCCTAACTCATTTTATAATAAGCTGTATAAACAAGACAGCATTTTCCCAGGTAGCAGCTCTCTGTACTCTTTCCGTAGTCACATGAAATAACCGAGGGTCTAAACCATCTTTTCATTAAAGGAAAAACACTGTGGCTTGTCCTAACAAAAGAGGTCTTGAGGCCCAGCCCTGTCCTTAGGATCTTGCCTCAGCATCCTGAGAGGACCACCACTCCTATCCTCAAAATTACCCATTTAGACCAAAGATTCACAGTGCCTTTCCATGTAACTGCAATAGTTTACAAACTTTTTGATTTGTGTTATAGTAGCTCAATGAAAGTACAAAATTAACAGGAATAATTCACCAATGTAGGCAGGAATATCTAAGTATGCTTTAAAACAAAAACAAAAACAAAAACAAAAAAACCAACCAACCAACCAACCAACCAACCAACCAACCAACCTCTACTGAGCTGGACTAGAAAAATCTATTACATGAGCACGTCTTAATTCTCTGTCCCCAGCCTCACCCAACAGTGAAAGGTTACTTGGGGATTACTAAGAAGAACATCCTCTGCAGGACCTCTGTCCTCTCCTCCCTCAGAGTTTTGAGATGACGTCACTTGGTTGTAATATTCCTAAGAGAAAGACTAGAATACATTTGGTTTCTAAAGTGATTTTAAAAATAAACAGGATCAGACTGGCTCAGCTTAGAATAGCAGTTCCCATCACTTTGTCCAATTGTCTGAAACCATAGAGGGACCCAAGTTGTATGAAACAAATCAAACTTTGATCCCATACCTATGCTGAAGAGAGAGATTTTCAGGAAATGTGAGGTGGGCTAGCCAGATGTCACAGGAGGGATCTGGCATTTTATAAATTTTGAGATAATCTAAAAATATTTTATCAATATTCATATGTATTACATGCTGGATGTTCATATGAAGATAATAAAAGCCTTGGCACTTCAGAGAATTGTCTTTCCAATTAAAACTGCTGTACAACAAAATCATGCATTTCAGATACTCTATTCTAGATAGTAAAGCATAATATACAGAAGGTACACTGACAATTCATGACATCTCTATCACATTTCAAATCTTTTGGAAATGTTTCTGTACAACAATCAAATAAAACGAAGGTGAGTATTTTCAAATCAATAATGATTTATGTTGAGAATCTGACAAGTTGAAGAAACACTGTGACTTTCAAGGAATGAGTAAAGTTTTATGTCTTTATCAAGAAGTGATTTTTTAAAAAGAGACTAACCTGTAAGGGGATGCATGGAACTTACCATCTCCTGAATTAGGAAAATAAAGACAAAACATTAGAAATTCCTTATGAAGATAAAATAGTGGAAAACAAGAATGTTTAGAAAGAATGAACATTCATCCAGAACCATCTAAAAAGTCAACAAATTGTTAATTGTATCCAAAACCACTCAAAGAGGTAGAATTCTCTTCCACGCAATTCACAACCTCATGGTTGGGAGACACAGACTTTAGGAACCGAAAATTTTTGGTATCCGACACTCCAGTCAGACAAACCTCATACTGGTAGCTTTGGGACAGGGTCCCCGCGCCACTGACATCCACCAGGTGACCAGGAAAGTGTCCCTCAGGCACAGAGCAGCCACCCAGAGAGGCTGCTCTGACCCTCCTGCACAGCCTCACCCCAACGAACAGCAGCACAGTCAACAGGAAGATGGAAGACACAGAAGCCAAGGCAATGACCAGGTACAGTGTGAGCAAGTCCTCATTGTCGTCTGCGGGTTGGCGCGCCACTTCTGGCAGAGGCAGGTAGGGCTGAGAGAAGCCATCCACCAGCAGCACATGCAGAGTGACACTGGCAGACCTTGGAGGATCTCCATTGTCCTTGACCAGCAGCAGCAGCCTGTGCTTGGGAGCATCGCGCTCACTCAGGAGCCTGGAGGTGCGCACCTCGCCATTGTGAGCCCACACGCTGAATAGCCCAGGCTCCGTGGCCTTGAGCAGCTGGAATGACAGCCAGGCATTCTGTCCAGAGTCGCGGTCCACTGCCACCACCTTGGTGACCAGGTATCCAGGCTCTGCCGCCCTGGGCAGCAGCTCTGTGCAGGGTGCAGAGGCGTTCTGCAGCGGGTAGAGCACGAAGGGCGCATTGTCGTTGGCGTCCAGCACCAGCACTCGCACCAGCGCCTGGCTGCTGAGCGCAGGAGAGCCTTGGTCTGTGGCTCCCACGTGGAACTCGAAGGCCTTCTGGGCCTCATAGTCCAGTGCCCTGAGTGCAAACAGCTGCCCATTGTCAGCGTTGATGGAGATGAGCGAGTCGAGGGCCAGCTGCGGGTCATGGGTGGGCAGCAGAGAGTAGGTGATGTGGGCATTGGAGCCTGAGTCTGAGTCCGTGGCGCTGATGGTGCCTATGTGCAGGGCAGGGCTGTTGTTCTCCTGGACAAACAGGGTGTAGGAGGTTTGTGTGAAGGCGGGGGCGTTGTCGTTGACATCAGACACCTGCACTGTTATGGTGTGTTGGGTTGTGAGCCTGGGTGTGCCCATGTCGGTGACTGTGATGGTGATGTTGTACTCAGCTCTGTTCTCTCTGTCCAGTGGACTTTCTGTTACTAGAGTGTAGAAATTTTTGAAAGTAGGCTTCAAGAGAAAAGGGAGATTGTCTTGAATTGAGCACATCATTCTGCCGTTGTCTCCTGCGTCTTGGTCTCGTACACTGAAAACAGCGACGACCATCTCTGATAAGCAGTTTTCTGGGATGGGGCTCATAAGAGATGTAAAGACTATTTCTGGTGGGTTGTCATTCACATCTATAACTTGAACAATAATGGCTGATTTTCCAGAGAGACTCCCACCATCAACAGCTTGAACATTTATTGTATAAGACTGAATCACCTCAAAATCTAGGAGTGCTTTCAAATGGACTTCACCAGAAACTGGATGGATTTTGAATGTTTCCCGTACATCTCTAGAGACACGAGAAAATGAATAAGATATTTCTCCATTTATCCCTGTGTCCAAATCTGTAGCAGACACCTTGATTACTAGTGAGCCCACATGGCTGTTCTCTGGTACTTGAACCTCATACAGCGTTCTTTCAAACTCAGGGGCATTGTCATTGACATCCACAACCACAACTTGAATCAGTGCAGTTGCTGACCTGGGCAGTGACCCACCATCCACAGCTGTTAGTATTAAGCTAATTGAAGGCTCCTTTTCTCTGTCCAGAGATCCATTCAGTACCAGCTCTGGGTATTTTCTTCCTTTACCACCATCTTTTAACTTAAGGTTGAAATAGGGGTTGGGGCTTATTGTATAGTTTTGGACACCATTCATTCCTACATCTAAGTCCTGAGCATTATCCATTTGGAATGAGGTTCCTGGAGTAGCACCTTCTGAGATATTTAGAAATATGACTTTCTCTGGGAACGTGGGAGAATGGTCATTTATGTCTTCAACCAAAAGCTCAGCCTGAAAGAATTGCAAAGGATTTTCCAATAACACCTGGAAATGCAGTATACAGGGTTCACTGGTACCACAGAGTGCCTCCCTGTCCAGTTTTTCATTCAAGAGCAAGTTGCCAGTCTCAAGTTCTAACCACAAATAAGGCTGATAGTCATCAAATATAACTCTGGCCCCCCGTGCGGCCAGGTCACCCACACCCATGTCTTTAATTATGTTGGCTATAGAGGAGCCAGTCTCCATTTCTTCTGCCACAGAATAGCTCCAGGTCTCGGAAAGAACCGAGGACCCTTCCAGGAAAACAAAGAAAAGCAGCACTTGCCTTAGATGCTGAGCAGCCCTCACTCCTGACTCCATCATTCCGTAGACAAGACACTTTCTGCTGTTCTGTTTCAACTCAGTCCCTGGCAGCTCAGAGAGCAGGTCCGCTCATCTGGACCTTCAGGAATTTATAGGCTTGCACTCCTTTCTGAAGGGTCTTGTCCTTGCCCTGCCTTTTCAGACAGCCTGTTTGCCGTTTTATCCGGTGCTTTCACTTCCGCTGGTTATGAGGCTACTGAGCCGCAGCTAGGAAACAGTCTCCCATCTTATCCTGCAGCGCCACCAAGTGACTGTACAGGTTGTCAGGTTTCAGACAAAGCCGAGTGAGTTTGAGATAAAATACTAATTTATCAGATGTATTTGTTAAGTAACCTAAATAATATTTTCTTCTTTAGTCCCCTTTCCATTTCTGAGTTGTAGCTTTTGTGATTAACGTAATGAGTTACTATCCGATAGAGCTGTACTGATGAAATGGTTTAAAATAGAATCCTTGTTTCAAACAGTTCATGGTTTCTCCTTGAAGACAACTGTAAAACTAATGATAGTTCAAAGGACTCCCATGTCATTGATTTTCAAAGATGAGCAAGATATTCTTAGGAAAAATTGAAACTGTAAACCTAGAGATCTCTTCTAGCCATTATTAAATGCTCTCAGAAAAGGCTGGATAGGTATGTTTAGGCACTTGAAGTTGCGTCTGGTATGTGCAAATAGTTGTTTGAGGGAAGCTGGATATTTTGGGCTAGGTAAATGGTACCATTTCCATAAGAATACTCCATAGTAGACGTATCTGGCTGCAGTAGAAAGTAAATACTCACTAGAGAATAGAGTATGATCTGTACAGGTTCTGACAACATAAAACTGTGAAACTGAATTTCACTATTTTGCCATCCAGGGCTTCCAAAGGCATGGTTCTAAGTATTTTATTTCTCTATTCTCTGATTTGCTCAGTGAATTTTTATTAAGCATGCTCTTGAGCTAGTGGTAATGTATTAGGGAATGAATGATAATCACAGAAGTTACTTCTGTCATGAAAAATTGAGAAAAAAGAACACTTAACATGAAAAATAATGGCTGTCTCCATGAGGAAGGCTCATGCTAATATAAGATCAAAGAGGAACTAACCAAAATTTGGAGGTGGAGAAAAGGCTTTCCTGGAGAAAGCGTATTCTAAACTGATACATGAAAAATGAGTGGAAATAATCTGAACAAAAATAATGTTTGGGAGGGCTGGAGGCGTAGCTCACTGGTAAGAGAGTATATGTGAATCCCCAGTCTCCAGGAAAGTAAAAAAACATGGTGCTGCAAATCTAAAATGAGTGGTGTGATTCAAAAGAACTGAAATAAGACCACGACAATGCACAGAGCAAGAGGAATTTGGTGAAAGCTGAAACTGGAAAAGCAAAGAGTTTATTTTTCTTTTTCCCCCTTTTTGTTTTTTTTCTTTTTCTTTTATTTTATATTCTCTAAGCAAAGAGTTTGTAAGGAATGTCAATGGAAATGCAAGACTGTTAAAGTGTTCTGAACAGAAAAGTAATATAATCAAGGTTTTATTTTTTTAAAGATAAATATGCTTCAGAGTTGAGCATAAACTAGGAAGGAATAATATAAAAAATTAGACACAGATAAGAGCTGGTTGCAATAATAGTGGTAGGAGATGATACTGGCCTCAATTGAAAATGTAGTAATGCATTTGCACCCAAACTACGAGATAGTATGGGATGAAGTGATAGATCAGTCACATGGGGAGTGTTATAATAAGGAAAAATTACTTCACTTACAAGATTTAAAAATTGAATGATATTAGTGCTGTTAGCTGATAGTGGAACACAGGAAGGAAATAAGGAAGAGGGATAGGCATGAGCTGGAGGAAAATAATTTTTCAGTTTAGGGGAAGGGGAAATTTTAACTTAAACACATCTAGGGTATTAAAAAGTTTAAGGTGACCACAGAACATCCCTGTAGTGAGACACATGATCTTCCATCATATAACTGAAGCTGAGGAAAGAAGTGAGCTTCAGTGACAAATTTGGGATTTGCTGACATAAAAGGTGTTTGAAACGCTCCAAGAAAAAGTAATAAAACACAACTTGAGGATGCTTGAATTTCTGATTTGGGGGGCGGGGATGTAGCGCAGTGGCACAACACTTCCTTTGCACATACAAAGGACTTTTATTCGTACTTGTGCTCATTTCTGGAGAGTCCTGTTTTTTTTTGGGGGGGGGCAAGGAAGAGAGGAGAGAAAACATAGCCATGAGAGACTACCATTTCCAGAAGGTTCTCGTGGTCATATGTTGACATTCTAGACTAGAAATGAATGTGGAATCGGGCATGATGATACACACTCATAATTCCTGCACTCTGTAAGCCGAGGCATGGGAATTACCAGTTTGAACCCAGTCTGGACCACTGTGAGACTTTATCAGGAGAGGAGGAGAAAAAGAATGTGGCTAGAGGCTAGAAACAGAGACAGGTCAAACTCCTAGACCACATCTGTGGTAAGGTATGCGTCAATAAAGAGAAAATGTATTTATACCACTTCTTCCCTGTGGTCTTTATTAATTAAAACTAAAATGATATCAAGTTTGTTCGATTTCCTCCTTTGACAACTCTATAAAAAGACCAGGTGGAATGGTTTATGAACCTCTGTCAGGAAAGGAGATTTCTCATTTCCCTTGCTTCTACTGAGAAACACGGATCAATTAGGACAACATCTGTGTTGAAGTTAAATTTCTCTTTCTTGTGTTTTTTAATTAAAATTTCTCTTTTTCTTTAGTTTTCTGAAATTTCACTATTATGTTTATAGACACGAGCATCTCTGTAATGTATTCTTTTAGATTTACAGCTATCTCTTAGACTTGTTTGCTGATGTATCATTAATTCTAGAAGTCCCCCAGTCTTTAGTTCTTCAAATACTGTTCTGGTTGAAATTTGCTCATCGGTCTTGCTGGGCAGTGGTGGTGAACATCTTTAACCCCAGCACTCAGGAGGCTGAGGCAGGCAGATCTCTGAGTTCAAGGCCACCTGGTCTATAGAGCAGGTTCCAGGATGCCAGGTCTTCACAGAGAAACCCTGTCTCTAAAACTAAAACAAACAAACAAAAACTCATCTCTCCATTTGTATGTCTGCTAAAACTTTTACTCTGTCCTATGTTTTTAATAATCTCCTCTTGTGTTTTCATTGTATTAACTTTTGAGTTACATAATGTATGAATTGTATTCCTACATATTTTATGCAACTAAATATTTTGCTGTGTTTTTTATTGTCTTTTATTCTGTTTTAAAATTTGACTTTTGATTAATGTGTTTTTCATTATGGAAGCTTAATTTTGTCCTTCGTATTAGTGTTGATGTGTCTGCGTGTGGTTATGTGCATTCGTGAATGCAGGTGCTGGCAGAGGTCAGAAGAGGGAGTCAGTTTTCCCAGAGCAAGACTTAACAGTTGAGCAGCCAGGCATGGGTAGTGGAAATGGAATTCCCACTCTTAATACCTGAACCAATCTCTCTATCCACCCACCTGTCATATCTTACAGGTTTTTTGCTACCTGTACATTTTCAAGTTTAACTTCTATTTTAACAAACATGTTTAGTATGTTGTGGATTGCTTGATAACAATAATAATTGTACATTTTGGATTGTCTGATAATGATAATAATTTTACATTCTTTCAAGTTATTCTTGTTTCCTGCTGGCTCTCATTCATGGTTTCATGTTTCCTAGGGTACACAGTTGTCAAGTAAAGAGTATTAAAAATGCAAAGCAATAGGGTGAGTAATCTATGATTAGGGCATAATTTATTTTATATAAACCTGCATTTGATTTGACCAGCACCTAAGATTACTGCCTATCAGTGATAGCTAATTAAACTTAAGGCTAAAATGTCAAGTTCAAGGCTAAAATGCCACACAAGGGCTGATGCATTTCCAATTTACTCTTAGTTCACAAAAAGTTGCTCTGAAGGTTCATGCTGACTAATGGGAAGGACTTGTGTAAATCACCCGGTTTGTTAAGAGTTTGATTTCCATTATACAAATCATTGACATCAAGGTCTGAATTTCCAAGATTCTAAATGGCCTCAGGAAAATACACACTTTGTAATTACCTTTTCTCTACATTTCAACATTAAATTTGAGTGGATAATATATTGTGTTTTTGTTTGTTAGGTTGTTTTTTCTTTCTTTTTTTAAATTTTATTTTACAATACTATTCAGTTCTACATAATAGCCACAGATTCCCTTGTTCTCTCCCTTCCTGCCCCCTCCCCTTCCCCCCAGCCCACCTCCCATTCCCACCTCCTCCAGATCAAGGTCTCCCCCGAGGACTGGGCTCGTTGCATGAGTTAGCTATTTGAAACCTGGGACTTAGGCAGGGACGCTTGGTTCACTCTGGGAGGAGGGAACTGGACCTGCCTGGACTGAGTCTATCAGGGTTGTTTGGTTTTTTGAGACAAGGTTTATCTGTGTAGTCCTGGCTGCCATTTTATCCTGGCTGCCATGGAACTCATATCTGTAGACCAGGTTGGCCTCCAATTTACAGAGATCTGCCTGTCTCTGCCTCCCAAGTGCTGGGATTAAAGGTGTGCACCACCACTGCCCAGTATATATACTAGTGTCTTAGTAGCTAATTGCTTCCCGTGAAAACAGAGGCCAACATAATGCTAGCCATATAGTCACACTGCATTGTAGCTATCTGTCTATACTCCTCCACTGAACTGTCTATCTATCGAATTGAGACCTTATAGTTTGAAATATAATTAGGCATTTATCAATCATAAATACAGATCTATTATTTGTGGCTATCTGAGAGAGACCACAAGTATTAATAATATTTTAAAGTTACTTTTTTTGTGCATGCTGAAAATTGAACTTTGGGCATCTAAAGTGCTCAGGGTGCACATATTCCTGTATATACTCTTTTCTGCTGGGAGTTGAGAGCCAAGCCAAAATTTTGTACCTACCTGCTAGGTCCACACAACTAGACATTATATTTATACCTTTCATTCTTCTTTTTAAGATCATAGGGGTTCCTTTTGAAACAGGGCCTTGGTCTGTAGCAGAGGCTGGTCTTGAATGCATTGCATAAGCATGGTTGTCCTTCCATATCGTGTCCATAGCATGTCATAAGTCCTGTCAAATTATGACAGCCTCCTGCCTCAGTGTCTCAAGTGCGAGGATTCCGATCCTAATTCTGTTTCTTTTTAATTTTGGGGCCTGTGTCTGACAGAACTCAGCCTGGCTTCCCACTCAGTCTCTCATATGCCTCGGTTATAGGAATATGCCAGCATATCAGGTTCTGTTTCCTTTTTAATTTCTTTTTAAGGAAAACTCCTACTATGCAGTCCAAACCAATCTTGAGTTGATTATTCTCTGTCCCCAGTTGCCTGAGTGCTGAGATTACAGATTTGTGCATCCACGCTTAGCTTATATTTACTTTTATTAATGGTTAGGAAAAGTAAATCCAAATCTTTTAAACAGTTTAAAATATTTATTTCAGGGCCTGGAGAGGTGGCTCAGCACTTAAGATCACTGGCTGCTCTTACAGAGGACCCAGATTCAATTCCCAGAACCCACTTGGCAGCTCACAACCTGTAATTCCAGTTCCAGGGGATCCGACACTCTCACAGAGACATACATGCAGGCAAAACACCAATTCACATAAAATAAAGAATAAGTCATTTAAAGATCTTTATTTTAATTCCTAGCAAGTTTTTATCCTGTTCTTTTCTGGTAAAAGACTATTTTAATTAGAACAAGATTATGATCTTATTACCTGCTTTAAGCAGATATAGAGTACCACAAATTTTAACCAAGCAAACGGTCTATTTAAAACCAAGAAAACAGCAGTATCAAGACCTAGAATATTTTGAGAATTAGAAAGCATCATTAGAAAATAGGTAAGGAAAAACTACTTAAGCAGTCAGTATTTAATGCAGGTCACACAAACAGAAATCAGTTCTTGAAAACATAAGGACACAAAGGCCTCTGGGACTGGACATGGAGGGGCAGCATTTTAAAAAATCTTTTATGACGAAATAATCTAACAGAGACTACTACAAATGATACAATATAATTTCTACCCAGATGCAGCAACATTTAAAATCTCTGCTTGCTGGGTTTTAATAGTGTATTGGAACAACTCCGGTATACGGTGACATTTGCCCCTTTTAGTTCCCTCCTCCTCTTCTTCCCTCCCTTTCTTTTGTTGGAGATCATCCACCCAGAGCTGCCTGCTTGTGGACTCTACCAGGTACAGTAACCACCAGCTCAACGCATTTACTCTAAATACTTTAGTTAGTATTTCCATTTCTGAGTCTTGCATAACAAACAGCAGAACCGTTAACATAAAACTTCAAAATAAATGAAACAAATGGTGCAGATTGTTTCGTCACATCACTAGAGCCCCATAGCAACTGTGAGAAAAACATGTAAGATGAAAATGCATGCAACACCAGCAAAACCTAAAATCCATTGCACATCAAGAAAAAAAAAAGCATCTGCAATTTTTCAGTAAGAGGAAAATATTAAGAGTTTATAGGAGATTTTTTTTATTGAATATTAAATCCAAGACTATTGCGAAAGTTCTCCTTTTCCTGCATATTAGAACCAGCATCCTGAAGTTGAAGACTGGGCATGACCGGCTTCAGGAATTTGAACTCATTTGTCCCAGTACCTCCTGTCAGACACACCTCATACTGGTAACTCTGGGACAGGGTCCCTGCCCCACTGATATCCACCAGGTGACCAGGAAAGTGTCCCTCAGGCACAGAGCAACCACCCAGAGAGGTCGCTCTGGCCCTCTTGCACAGCCTCACCCCCACGAACAGCAGCACAGACAACAGGAAGAGAGAAGACACAGAAGCCAAGGCAATGACCAGGTACAGAGTGAGCACGTCCTCATCCTGGGCGGGGTCGCGCGCCACCTCTGGCAGAGGCAGGTAGGGCTGAGAGAAGCCATCCACCAGCAGCACATGCAGAGTGACACTGGCAGACCTTGGAGGATCTCCATTGTCCTTGACCAGCAGCAGCAGCCTGTGCTTGGGAGCATCGCGCTCACTCAGCAGCCTGGAGGTGCGCACCTCGCCATTGTGAGCCCACACGCTGAACAGCCCGGGCTCCGTGGCCTTGAGCAGCTGGAAGGACAGCCAGGCATTCTGTCCAGAGTCGCGGTCCACTGCCACCACCTTGGTGACCAGGTATCCAGGCTCTGCCGCCCTGGGCAGCAGCTCTGTGCAGGGCGCAGAGGCGTTCTGCAGCGGGTAGAGCACGAAGGGCGCATTGTCGTTGGCGTCCAGCACCAGCACTCGCACCAGCGCCTGGCTGCTGAGCGCAGGAGAGCCTTGGTCTGTGGCGCCCACCTGGAACTCAAAGGCCTGCTGGGCCTCGTAGTCCAGCGCCCTGAGCGCGAACAGCTGCCCATTGTCGGCGTTGACAGAGAAGAGTGAGGCCAGGGCCAGCTGTGGGTCGTGGGTGGGCAGGAGCGAGTAGGTGATGTGGGCATTGGAGCCTGAGTCTGAGTCTGTGGCACTGATGGTGCCTATGTGCAGGGCGGGGCTGTTGTTCTCCTGGACAAACAGGGTGTAGGAGGTTTGTGTGAAGGCGGGGGCGTTGTCGTTGACGTCAGACACCTGCACCCTTATGGTGTGCTGGGTTGTGAGCCTGGGTGTGCCCATGTCGGTGACTGTGATGGTGATGTTGTACTCAGCTCTGCTCTCTCTGTCAAGTGCTTTTTCAGAAAGTAGAGTGAAAAAGTTCTTGAAGGTGGGTTTTAGGATAAACGGAAGGTCGTCCTGAATAGAGCAAAGGATCTTTCCGTTGTCCCCAGAGTCTTGATCTCGGACACTGAAAAGAGCGACCAGGGTCTCTGAAGCATTCTCTGGAATTGTCTTTGTAATTGATGATATGGTCACTTCTGGTGCATTGTCATTTATATCCAATACTTTAACTAGAAGAGTGCATTTTGCTGAAAGACCGCCACCATCTGTTGCTTGGATATTTACAGAATAGGATTGTATTACTTCAAAATCCAGTAATGATCTCAGGTTGACTTCCCCAGATGTTGGGTTGATGTCAAAGGTTTTTCTGATACCTTCTGATGCATGCAAAAATGAATACGATATTTTCCCAGAATTTCCTGTATCTAAATCCTTAGCAGAGATAGCAATAATACTGGAACCAATGGGCATGTCCTCTGGGACCTGCACCTCATAGAAACTCTGAGCAAACTCAGGAGCATTATCATTGATGTCCAAGACCTTTATGAGAATGGATGTTGTCCCAGACCTGGGAGGAGACCCACCATCCAGTGCTGTAAGTGTCAATCTAAGTTCAGACTCCTCCTCATGATCTAGAGCTCTGTCTAGAACCAGCTCTGGATATATCTTTCCATCACCACTGTCATGAACTTTAACATAGAAGTGAGAATTGGGGCTAATGCTGTAGTCCTGGAGACCGTTACTTCCTACATCCACATCTTGCACATTCTCAATTAAGAACATGGATCCGATAGTTGTGCTTTCTGGTATTTTAATAGTTATTTCTCTGTCCAGGAATGTAGGGCAGTGATCATTTATATCTATGACATGCAGCTCAGCTTGATAAAACTGTAAAGGGTTTTCCAGAACCACCTGAAAAGGCAGCACACAGGGCTGGGTGGAGCCACACAGCTCTTCCCGGTCCAGTCTCTCACTCAGGAGCAGATCTCCCGTCATCAAATTAAGGTGTAAATGCTTTTTATTATCATCTGACACTACCCGGGCCTCCCTGGAAGACAACTCCACAACCTCCAGCCCCAGATCCCTTGCCAGATTAGCCACAAAAGAGCCAATTTCTGTTTCCTCTGCTACAGAATACTGCAAAGATTCAGTACTTGCCTGAGACAATCCCAGCAAAACAAAGAAAACCAAGACTTGCCTTTTCTGCAGAATGAGTGTCCTTCTGGTTCCCATGGTTCCTTTGGGTGACCTCTTTTGTCGCAAAATTTAAATTTGGTCCCAATTTTGAGAGATGAAAGTCCGGTTCTTTCTATTGAAAATCCCTTGGCAGCTCTGTCGGTGAAGCCCCTATGATATGTTCTCTGGTTAGCGGAGCCCACAGAGCTGGCCATGCACTGTTTCATCTTATCCTATAGCGCCACCATGTGTCTCTGTGAAGTTTTTCATTTAATATTTTTCTCCTAAAAATTTGTGAATACATCTATCTAGATTATTCAAAAGCAAATTTCACACAGACTATGTTTTTCTTTAAATGTTCATTATTTTTCTAATTAAAACATAATTACAATATCCTTATCATAATTGACTTATTTAGAAATAATTTTTGGTTATAACTTATAACCCAATCTGTTTGGGCTCTTCCACTTTTCTACGAAATGTCTCTTGTTGCTGGCTTGTTTGGATTAGAACTGAAACGAAGTTCATATCCCCCATGAACTCACTAGTGCTTTGAATTTCCAACTCAAAAGATCCACTAAAGTGCTCCAAAATAAATAAGTAATATTTATTTCAAGACAATTCTTTAGTAGTTACAATTATTTACTTCCTCTCTGGTAAACATTTGTTGGTGTGAGTCCATAGTATAATTGATAACACCATTACATTTTACACACACACACACACACACACACACACACACACACACACACACACACACACAGAGAGAGAGAGAGAGAGAGAGAGAGAGAGAGAGAGAGAGAGAGAGAGAGAGATCTGGAAAAATTACTTAGTTTAAGTCATGGGAGTATTAGACTCCTTGATTTTATATTTAAAAAAAAATAGTAGAGTGTGGTGCTGCATGCCTTTAACTCTAGCATTTGAGAGGCAGAGGCAGGGGATCTGTAAGAGTTTGAGGTCAGCCCAATTTATATGGTGAGGTCCATGCAAGTGAAGGATGTGTAGGGTTTCATTATCTGAAAATCCATACATACACATATGCATACACACATGAACATATATATAAGTAAAGAAATGATGCAAATAAGATGATCTTTTTATGGAACTTGCAGGCTAGAAAAATTGATAAGCTAGAAATTAAGATATATAACAATGTATAAATAAAGAATAATGGAAATATACAGAAAATACAAGTAACTATGACCTAAGAGATAGATAAAATTTAGGAACATAGGTTTTGGAACCAGGATGTCAAGATTGGAATCCTGGTACTGTCATTCACTACCTATAGACCTGGGCAAATTATGTACTTTTGTTTTCCTCCCTATTAAAAGTAGGATGCTGATGCTGATAGCTTTACCTCCTGGTGTCATCATAGTAACTAATGAGTTGGCATTTTAAAGAAACCAGAAAGAACTAACTAAGTGTTAAGAGAAAATAATTAAAATATAGGGAGGTAGCTCAGTAGTGGTGTGAGTGTATGGTGTCCTCATTAGGGTCCTGATTCAATCCCTAACTCCAAAGCAATAAAAGTATAAAAATAAAATTAAATAAATCACAACATATCCTCAAAATTTCATTTGTATGTAAGATTTTCCCTTGTTACCAGGTATTGGGTATTGTAAGTAATCCAGGGATAATTTAAAGTATATGAGTGGGGTTGTGTAGGTCATGGACAAGTGCTACTCTTATTGGAAAACAATTATCATTTGTGAATTTTGTCATACACAGGACCCTAGAACCAATGACCACTTACATAAAAATTGAAAATAAGTATCTTTCTTTGAACAAAGAAGACTTAGAGTTCAAAATCATTCTTTGAAAGGCAAACAGAATCTCAAGGAAATGAGAAAGAGAAAGAGCAGAAAATTCTCTAAAGTCAAGACAAAAGCAAGTATTACAGGTGTCTGTTGTATTTAAGACAGTATTTGTGGATGACCCTGAAAAATGTCTGCTAGAATATGTACCACTCTTCTATGTGTATCCAAACACATGGTGCCGTGGTTTGATAGAGAATGCCTGCCAGGGAATCTTATGTTTGAGTATTTGGTCCCTAGTTGGTGGGACTATTTGGGAAGGATTAAGAGGCATGGATTGTTGCAGAAGAAGTGTCACTTGGGGTAGGCTTTGATGTTTCAAAAGACTCATGCCATTCCTACAGTTTTCTCTTTGCCTGCCTCCAATTTTGAGATCAAGACGTGAGCTCTCAGCTGTTCCTGCCACCAGACATTTGCTCCACCATCATGGACTCTTAACACTCTGAAAACATAAACCCCAAGTTAAGCACCTTTAAAAAACATTGCCTTGGTCGTATGTTTTATTACAGCAATAGAAAAGTAACCAAGACACATGGCAACTGAGCTGACCTGCCTGTCTGAGCCTCCTTTGTAGTTTGGTTTGGCCTTGACAATTTCACAGATGTATTGAGAGCAGAGTTTTTGTTTACTGCTTTCTTGTCTGGGAAAGAAGCACTCTAAATGGTCAACTTTTCCCCAAGCCATCTGAAATATAGGTATGATAGTGAGAAGTTACAGCCATACAGACTATTAGTTTGCCATAGGGAATGTGGGAGCAGTCATTTGGAGTAAAATCTGATTCTACAAGGACCATCAGGGCAAAGCTGCTTTGTTTGCATAGCCATTTGCATTGACACTGTCACACGAAAGAGTAAGACCTTTTTCAAAGCATTGTGTAGTTGCATTTCTTTGATTTGGTAATATAGCATTATTTAATTTACATTATACTTAATATACATTATTTAATGTATACAGACATCTTTTATGACCTTAAAATGCCATTTTCAGAAGGATGGTTGCAAGGAAAATGAAACTGTCCTTGGTTAAGAAGTTTGAGGGATGTGGAAGCAAATGAAGGTAGGAAAAAGGTCAAGAAATATATAAATGAAAAAGAAGTTCTAATAGCTGATGAGAACTATAGACCCAGCTTTTAAAAGACTGGAGAAACTTGAACATATTTTTAATGGTGGTGTTTAATGTTTACTAGAAAGGGAGAAAATTAAAATACAGAAAGGATAATCAATGTAGAGGCCCCAGAGGTCAGTTAAATACTGGATCCAGAATACAGAAAGGGATTGAACTTGGTATGAGGCATCCCAGAATGAGAAAAGTATGGCTTATGCTGCCAAGGTGTAGACTTGGTACAGGAAACTAAGATAATTAACATTTGATGGGTTCTATTTTGTTATTAAGGTTCATGAGGCAAGTCCACCTGCTGAGTAATTGAGTGAGAGAATTAAAGCAAGATAATCAAGCTTTTAGTAGTTGTAGACACTGGGAGGGAAAGGTTATTAGGAAAATTATAGGGGAATTTTTTGGCCTTAAATCTAAATACACATTAAGTTATTTATTTTTTAATTGTATATATGTATATATGTGTGTATGTATCTGTGTGTATGTGTACAGGAGTGCAGGTACCTGAGGAGGCCAGAAGAGGGTGTAGGATCCCTTGCAGATGGAGTTACAGGAGACTGTGATCTGTTGGATGTGCATTCTGGGAATGAACTCAGGTTCTTAGCATGAACAGCTACTTAACCACCGAACAGTCTCTCCATACCCCTCAATATAGTTTTTATACGAAAAATTCATAGTGGCAGTGGTGTTAATAACTTCATCCGTTTTGTCTTAGGGTGCTGCAATCCAGGTATAAGAGGAGAAAGAAAATAATTGCATCCATATTAAGTGGAGTTTTGTCAAGTTGTTTTAGTGAAGGAAATTGAACAAGGTAATTGGGGATCAGGGCACAAGTGTGAGTGTGAGCAGGAAAGCAGGGATTGGTTGGATAAAAAGGAAATTTAGAGCAGGAACAGGAGCTGGTTGAAACATTGTAGCTGTGTCAAGTAGAGGAGGTTATGACAAGGTCAAAGGTATGATAGGAGTAGCAGCATGAGAAGATTTAAAGGCACAGAAGTTGGTATTCCCAGAGGGAGATGCCTAGTAACTACATCACAGGAAGGGCAGTCCTTGGTGGAGAAGTGCAGCGTAAGAGCTGACTGGTGAAAACCAGACTATAGATGAAGAGCTGTGGTCTGAACAGCCATGTGTTTAGATTAAACAGTGCACTGGACCAGGGATGGAAGCCGATTATGGGTTAGAAAGGAGATGATAACAGTCCATTTATAAGTTAAAATGTCCTAATAACACAAGTCCTTTACTTCCAGTACTTGTAGGCAATCACAAGTTAAACTTCTAGTTGGCTTTTATAATTAAGAGGTTTCAAGAAAATCCATTCTTGGAGGTTGTATCTTTTTTTTAACATGTATTTCTAATCAACTTTCCTCCATTGCCTATGAGAGCTTTTTCTTTCTTTCTTCCTTTTATTATTGTGTCTTCCCTCTTTTTATTAATTAAATTTATTTATTTTTATTTGTTTTACATATGGACCACAGTTTCCCCTCCCTCCTCTCCTCCTATGCCCCCCACCTCCCATCTACTTCCCATCAACTTCTCTGGCTCCTTTCAGAAAGGGGCCAGCCTCTCATGGGTGTCAACAAAGCCTGGCACACCAAGTTGAGGCAGGATCAAACTCCTCTCCCTGCATCAAGGCTGGGTGAGGCAACCCAGCATGGGGAATACGTTCCCAAAAGCCAGCAAGTGTCAGGGACAGGTCCTGATCCCACTGCTGGGAACCCCACAAACAGCAAGCTACACAACTGTCACACACATGCAGAGGGCTTAGGTTGGTCCCATGCAGGCTCCCTAGCTGATGGTCCAGAACCAGTGAGCTTCCACAAGCTCAGGTCAGCTGGTTTCCCCATCATGACCTTGACCACCACCTCCTCTGGTTCATACGATGAGAGCATTTCCTTAATTACTTATAATTTACAGTAGTTGTTTATTATAAAATTGACCACTACACCTTGATTTGAATGCACTGTGTTTAAATTTAGCTGTCACAAACATATTTGAAGTCTTAGAGAAAGCCTTGCTTTCAGCAAAGCATTTTGGAAGATTGGTTGGTTACTTGTATGTGAGCGTGGGAGCTCATGAAGGCTTGGTTACTCTCCACTAGAGTGTGGAAACACAATTTCTTCCAAAATAGAGAAATCTTGATGCTCATATATCTGGAAAGCTTGAAGCAAGACAAGTACCTGGACCTTCTGTTTTGTCTGGAGGGTTCTTCTACCTTGGCGGTTTGAATTTCTCTTTACACTTTCATCATCATTGATAAGAGAAGGCACAGCTTACTTGGAATCATAGGCTTTTGGAGACATTGTCCATTACGTTGGACATCTTTGTTGAAATAGAGACACCATAATATCCTGCCATTTGAAGTATAGAGTTTAATGGTTACTCCTATATTTTCAGAATTGTGCAACTCCTACCATTATTTCTAACTTAAAATGTTTTCATTGTCCCCCATATAAATTGTAACCAACTATTCCACACTCCTATACATTTTCCCAACTTTATACAACCACCAAGACATTTTCTGCCTCCATATGCTTTGATTATTTTGTATAAACAGAATTATAGAATATGTGATTTTTAAAATGACATTTTTTTTATTCAGCATAATATTTTTGTGAGAGCACCAAACCCTAACCAGTACACTGCCAAAGAACATCAAAATTAACACCGTGTTTTTGAGATTTCTCATGGTGTATGTGCTGGTGAGTTTATGTCAACTTGACACAGGCTGGAGTCACTGGAGAGGAGGGAGCTTTAATTGAGAAAATGCCTCTGTAAGATGGGGCTGTAGGCAAGCCTGTAGAGAATTTTCTTAATTAGTGATTGAAATGGGAGAGCCCAGCCCATTGTGGGTAGGGCCACTTCTGAGGTGGTGATCCTGGGTTCTATATGAAAGCAGGCTGAACAAGCCTTGGAGAGCAAGCCAGTAAGCAGCACCACCCCATGGCCGCTATGCCAGCTCCTGCCTCCAGGTTCCTACCCTGTTTGAGCTCCTGCCCTCCCTTCAATGATAAACATTGATGAGGAAGCTTAAGCCTGATAAACCCTTTCTTCCCTATGCCGCTTTGGTCATGGTGTTTCATTACAGCAGTAATAACCATAACTAAAACTGCACACTGTATTACACTCATTTTATTGCTCACTAAGAATTGCTGGGCAGTAGTGGCGCATGCCTTTAATCCCAGCACTAAGGAGGCAGAGCCAGGCGGATCTCTGTGAGTTCCAGGCCGGCCTGGTCTACAGAGCGAGATCCAGAACAGGCACCAAAACAACACAGAGAAACCCTGTCTCAAAAAAAAATTAAGAATAATTTCATTACATGGAAATACCATATTTGGTTTATCTATTTATCAGTTGATGGATATTTGGGTTGTTTAATTTTTTTAGTGTTAGGTACAGCACTGATATGGACATTTGTTCATAAATGGTTTTGTGTAGATATATACCATTTCTTTTAGATCGGTATATAGAAATTGAAATCCTGAGTAACAGAAGATTTACATATATATTTAATATTTTGAAGAACAGACAAGCTACTTTCCAAAGCACTGTACCATTTTTTTAAATTTCTACAGCACCAGTATTCCACTTTTTCTACATCCTGTCAACACTCATTATTTTCTTGTTTGTCCTTTTCATTATAGCTGCTCTGGTGCCTGGGAAGTGGTCATTTACAGGGTGTTTTTGTTGTTTGCTTCTGTAATCTGTGTATCTTGTCTGATAAGCTATAATGTTTTAATTGGTCCTTCACTAATCTAGTCCCCACTCAGTAACATAATGAGAGGAGGTAATCTTAGTATTTGGTTTTGATTTACTGCTATTCTGTGAATTTTGTTCTCTATAGAAAGGAGGTTTCATTTAAAGAAGAGAACTTGCTTCAACTTCTACTTCTCAAAGTAGGAAATTGAATTTAACTAGCCTGTATCCACATTTTGCCTGGCTGCAAAGATTCCATAGTTCAATGGGCCAATAATGAAATTCTAGCTTTCAAAAATTATGAACACTGATTCCAGCTTGTGGGACTGGAAGGATCATCACCTAGTCCCTCCCCTTCTTACTGTCATGGCTTACCATCTTTCTGTCTCCATGGCGACTCTTTTTCTCATCTGCATTTTCCTTTGCCTACACATACAGACTTCAGACTTTTTAGGAAACTCACAGGAAACTTCATCTCCAACCATTATATTTTTCTCTGTCATGTTGTCAGACCATTAAGGACAAGAACCATTATAGGCTGGTCCTTCTCAACACAAGATCAAACTCCCCTTTGTGGCAGTTGAATTTAATTTTTAAAAAAAATTAGAACCTGAATTATGATCTCTCGAGACTTCTCAGTGTTACACATATATGACACTTTCATACATGCAAATTAAAAGTGGTCAACAGTCTTTTGGATGCTGCTCTTCAGTAGAGTCCAGGACCAATTTAGTGGCTTGTGACCGTATCAGGAAGTTTAAGCAAAGGAATAAAATAGGAAATTTCAAGCTCACAGTATACTAAGTACTGAGCACAAAACATTCCTTCCTGTTTGGTTTGAATGTTGCATAACACACTCAGCACTCAGGAGGCAGAGGCAGGCAGATCTCTGTGAGTTCACACATGGCATAATCTTATGTGTGAATTAGTACTCGGTTCATATTCATTTTTTCAAAGAGAACATAAATAAAAAGCTTGCTTTCCTCTACGGCCACAGTATTCATGTGCCTCCCCAGCCACCTTCCAAGACACATAAGATAAAGTTATTAAGAAGCTCATTACTGTCCCCACTTCTTTATTCTGTGTTGTGATCTATCTGGGGACCTATGACTGAGCCATTCCTAGACCCACTACGGGCTCCTTTTCAATGGGCCTAATGGCTGTATCACAGTATAGATTTTCCAACATATCAATACAGTCAACATTAACAAATATTTAAACATAATATCTCAACTAGGGTGGTTTTTTTTTAAATAAACTTACTTGAAAATAGCATCGACAATAATAAGCCACAAGAAGAACTACCGAAAGAGCGACAATGAAAGATATGCTTGGACATTTCAACTACCCCTGCAGTGGTCTGTTTATTTCATCGTAAGCACAGTGAAGGGGAAGGTGCAACTGGAGAAGACAGATCGGGTGATTTTGTGTTGTTTAAGGAGATAAAGTCTTTACAAGGTAGAGAACCGGCCACAGAATAAATTAGCATCTTATTACAAGTGCTGACATAAATTGAAAAGTGGGAGGCACAAAGGAACTGTAAATACTAGCAGATGTGAAGATCATGCAAACTGGGAGAAATGCGCACTGCCTTGGGATAGCCATGCAATGAAACATATATGAAATATAGCATCAGTTATGGTCACTAAATAACCCAAAACTATTGTGGAGAGTAGGGCTTTCCTCCAGTTCTTTTCCAGGGAACTGGGGTGGTAGATTGGGGGGAATTGGCTTCAGGAATTTGAACTCATTTGTGCCAGTACCTCCCATCAGACACACCTCATACTGGTAGCTCTGGGACAGGGTCCCTGCCCCACTGACATCCACCAGGTGGCCAGGAAAGTGTCCCTCAGGCACAGAGCAGCCACCTAGAGAGGCCGCCCTGGCCCTCCTGCACAGCCTCACCCCCACAAACAGCAGCACAGACAAGAGGAAGATGGAAGACACAGAAGCCAGGGCAATGACCAGGTACAGAGTGAGCACGTCGTCATCCTGGGCGGGGTCGCGCGCCACCTCTGGCAGAGGCAGGTAGGGCTGAGAGAAGCCATCCACCAGCAGCACATGCAGAGTGACACTGGCAGATCTTGGAGGATCTCCATTGTCCTTGACCAGCAGCAGCAGCCTGTGCTTGGGAGCATCGCGCTCACTCAGCAGCCTGGAGGTGCGCACCTCGCCATTGTGAGCCCACACACTGAACAGTCCGGGCTCTGTGGCCTTGAGCAGCTGGAAGGACAGCCAGGCATTCTGTCCAGAGTCGCGGTCCACTGCCACCACCTTGGTGACCAGGTAGCCTGGCTCTGCCGCCCTGGGCAGCAGCTCTGTGTAGGGTGCAGAGGTGTTCTGCAGCGGGTAGAGCACGAAGGGCGCATTGTCGTTGGCGTCCAGCACCAGCACTCGCACCAGCGCCTGGCTGCTGAGCGCAGGAGAGCCTTGGTCTGTGGCACCCACGTGGAACTCGAAGGCCTGCAGGGCCTCATAGTCCAGCGCCCTGAGCGCGAACAGCTGCCCATTTTCTGCATTGATAGAGATGAGCGAGTCCAGGGCCAGTTGCAGGTCGTGGGTGGGCAGGAGCGAGTAGGTGATGTGGGCATTGGAGCCTGAGTCTGAGTCTGTGGCGCTGATGGTGCCTATGTGCAAGGCGGGGCTGTTGTTCTCTTGGACAAACAGGGTGTAGGAGGTTTGTGTGAAGGCGGGGGCATTGTCGTTAACATCAGCCACCTGCACTGTTATGGTGTGCTGGGTTGTGAGCCTGGGTGTGCCCATGTCGGTGACTGTGATGGTGATGTTGTACTCAGCTCTGCTCTCTCTATCCAGTGCTCCCTCAGTTTCTAAGTGGTAGTAATTTTCAATCGAAGATTTTAGCACAAATGGGAGGTCCTCCAGAATAGAACAGATCATCCTGGTGTTCTCTCCTGAGTCCTTGTCTTGGGTACTAAAAATCATAACTAAAGTCTCTGGGGTGTTTTCTGGGATTGGACTGATAAATGATGACACAACAATTTCAGGAGAATTGTCATTCACATCCATCACCTGAATTCTTACTGTAGATTTCCCAAAAAGTCCTCCCCGATCTGTAGCCTTAATGATTATTGAGTAGGATTCAGTTGTTTCAAAGTCCAAATATCCTATTAACCGTATTTCTCCAGAGTTTTTATTAATTGCAAATGTCTTTTGAATATCCTCTGATGCATGAGAAAAGGCATATGAGAGTTCACCATTAATTCCCGAGTCTAGATCCCAAGCTGATGCAGTGATAACCAGTGAGCCAAGGATGCTATTCTCTGGAATCTTCACTTCATAGAACATGTGCTCAAACTCGGGGGAGTTGTCATTAATATCTATGACTTCCACCCGAACCAAGGCAGTCCCAGACCTGGGTGGAGTCCCGCCATCCAAAGCAGTGAGGATGAGACTGAGCTGTGGCTGCTCCTCGTAGTCCAGTGCCTTGTCCAAAACTAACTCTGGGTATTTCCTGCCATCAGGATTAACTCTCATTGTAATGTGGAAATGAGAGCTCTGGCTTATGATGTAGTTTTTCACAGCATTGGGTCCTACATCTAAATCCGTCGCACTTTCTAGTAAGAACACAGAACCAACAGGGCTATTCTCTGGGATTTCTAGAACCATTTCCTTTTCCAAGAATATGGGGGAGTTGTCATTTATATCCCTGACCTGAAGCTCAACTTGCAAAATCTGTAAGGGGTTTTTCATTAACACCTGGAAATGCATCAGGCAGGGCTCGGTGGAGCCACACAGCTCCTCCCTGTCTAATGGTTCGCTTAGGAGCAAATCTCCTGTATTTATGTTCAAAAGCAAAGGCAGTTTGTTATCCTTAGAGACCACTTGAGCCCCCCGTGAAGACAGCTCAACTACCTCGAGCCCCAGATCCTTTACCAAATTGCCTACCAAGGCCCCACTCAGCGTCTCCTCCACCACCGAAAGTCTCCCAGGCTCAGCGTGCGTTTGAGACATTCCCAGCAAAACAAAGAGAAGCAGGACTTGCCTTGTCTGTGGATACTTTCCCCCTCGGTTCTCCATAGCTCCTTTCCGGCAGGCTTCTGAAAGAATCACTTCTGCCTCACCATGCAGTTCTGTAAAATATGTCCCTTGATTTGTCCACAGAATCCTCGGAATCCAACGGATGAAAGGTTTTTAGGTAGCACCTTTCACGGCCTGTTATTTCTTCCTAGTTTTCCGTGCTTGCTTGGGCTGTGTGTCCGCAGCATTGAACGTGATTTTTTTTTTTTCTGTAACATGGTCCTGCAGCGCCACCATGTGTCTTCTCAGATTTTCACAGTTTGATGAATGCTACTTAAGTTCCACTTACAATGAACGTCCCTCAGAGACAAATATTTGTTGGTTTTGTGGTTACTAGCATATTTTTTTTCCATCAGTGTTCTCTATAGCTCATGATGATGTGAGTATTTGTTTTAAAGCACGTGTTAAGTATCTCAGGAATATAACACTGTTAAATTTAACACATCCCCCCTCACTAGACCTTGCTTAGGCAGAAAGGGAAAGAAAAAGTGTCTACATAAAGTTTCAGAGGTTCTCTTAGGGCTATGAAACTGCATTAGCCAGGAGATGGTACACATTAAGGAACATATTATATAAATTCACAGTTGCGTTCCAGTTTCTTGCAAGTGACAAAAATTCAGAAAGTGGTGTACAAATACAAGTATGGGCTGTTTCATGTGAAGTACACTCTTACTCCTAACACTGACCTCCCTCAGGTTCACAAAATATTCTGCCAACAATACACAGCAGTTTGGGGAGAAAAAAAGAGAGACATCTGGTTTCCTAAAGAGAGCGAAAATTTAACCTCCGATGAAACCAATTAATACCGTGTTCTGGCTAGCAAAGTAACATACAGTTACTCAAATATAGCATCCTAGGGTTATCTTTTAGTCACAGAGCCTGAAGATCTGCCCTTTGCTTGTTTAACCCTAACTAGTGTCATCTCTGAAGCTTGGGGATAGGGTATCCCTAACTGAAGATCAAGATTGCTACTGAAGGAGGAGACTGTTGGGAACAGATGCTAGAAGCTCATCAATTATATCCACTATTGAAAGTTTCAAAAGTACGCAGGAATGCATGAAACAGTTGGAATTGAATTTTTAAAAATTTAAGTTCTATACATGGTTGAAATAGAAAATAAACCAGCACAAAAGATAAAAACTGAAAGATGGATGTGCTGGTAATATGTAGTTATCCTTCTGCCTTTAAAATACCCAGGAAGCTGACAGGAAGGTAACAAATTGAGAACTCATAAAATTAAAGTGTACACATGTGTTTGATGATAGAAAGCAGATGGAAGAAACTTACTATGAAGTTCCAGGAAATGTCTAAAAATCCATCACTGGAGATAGGGCAATTAACATGTTTGTCTCTCTGAATACCGTTCACATTCTAGATTTAGAGAAACTGGAAGATTAATGTTAATCATGAGATGAACAATTTATTATTTGTATTTACAGTAGTAAATTCTCTGTTCTCAGTGACTACAGAGACAGAAAAGTCACTCAAGGTAGAGAATGGATACTTGATGAGGAGAGATTAGCAAACCTTGTCTAGTGTGACATGTGCTGAAGAAAAAGTATGAAATTAAACTAAAGGAAAGTAGAACTTTAGAGTTTTGAATAGTGAGATTTCAAGTCTCTTCTCAAGCAATGCTCTCAGACTGTAGAACACAAGGTCTATGGTGGACACAATCTCAGACAGTAAATAGTCCAGAATTCTAATCTGGAAAGTGTGGAAGTGCAAATAAATTATTACACTTACCGATGTGGGTCTGCCTACATAATACCTGTAGTCCCAATACTTAAGAGGCATAGTCATAAAGATTGCATATTTGAGGCTACCCTGTACTATATACTTGAAATCCTGCTTCAAAAGTTAAGAAAAGAAAGCAGAATAGATAGGGGACTTAAATGTCCCATACAAACTATATAATTTTGGTAAATTTCTTCAACTTCCCTGAATCACTCTTAATTTTTAAAGTGGCTATATAACACTAACAATGCTGAACTAGTATATCTTTGTAATATATTCTAAGATGGAAAATTACAGATAAGAAAACATATTGCATTTACAAATTTTCTACCAAAAAGGAAAGCTTACATATAAAGATTGAATACTTAAATGAGCAGTGTAAGAAAGTAGAACCAGAGGCAAATAGGAACTACAAAAGGAAACATGCTTAGGATCTTAATAGAACCAGTCCAGTTAGTCAAATAGTTAATACAAATTTTTAGAAACTACAGGAGAGAAATTATGGCAAAATAAAACGAATTTTTTCTCTGAACTGATAGTCTGAACATTGACAGGGTATATCCTTGTGAAAAGCTTAACAAAGAAATAGTCCCTGCTATGGCATTTTCAGACTATTGAGGTTAAGTTTTCCAGTGCTTTCAGAATGAATGGAAAAAATATTGCAGAAAATGGGATACAATTTAGAATAGAATTGTCCTTGTGAAAGGTGAGTCTATACAATTAAGAAAAAGAAAAGTGCTTTTTTAAGTATGAGAGAAATTTTCAAATTATACTTTTATACCCAGTCAAACTATCAATAAGACAAAAAATTGCTTCACTTATGTAAATTATCAAAAGTTGTTTTTTAAAAACTACCTCTGCATCTATTTTAATGAAATTGGGTTCCAACCAAGTAAGAAAGTAAATGCAGAAATGATACTGGGTTGTATAAAAGGTAGGCAGTGTGGGGAAAGTATTAAAAGCATGACAGCCATAGAGTAAACAGTCTAAACAAAGAAGAGCTATGAATAAAATATCTTTAGGAATCAAACACAATTTATTTGTATTTGATATTTGAATATTTGAAGGAAAAATGTTAATATTTAAGAGGACTATGATGTGAAAAATCATTAGAAAGAATGGAGGGTACTGCTTATGGTAACCCATTGCTTTGCTTGCTCACTTAGTGTGGAAAGAGAGGGGCAGAAAAATCTCTAGCACAAAATAGAACTTTAGCCTGATCTAAAACAGCAGCTATCAGCTCTGGGGAAGATATCTTCCAAAAAAGAAAAGTCATAATACTGTACTACTAAGTATACATAGATAAGAGACATTGGTAGGTAGACATTAATATTAGTTTCATTTCAGGGATGGTACTCATTTAGGAGGCCTTGGGTTTGATCCCTAGAAACCCACAGAAACAAAACTGACAATATTTTCTGACACTTCTCCCAGGAAACTAGAAGGGAAATGTGCAGCTTTTGTGTGTGTGTGTGCCTAACGTGGGAAATAAGAACTGTAAATCCTTTTGCAACGAGTGGGTAACACATAAAAGTTGACTATTAAGATAAAGCAGTCAAAATACATCACTTGGAAGTAGATCAAATTTGAAGAACAACTGTGTTGAAAGGAACTGGAGATAAAAATTATTTTCTCTACAAGCTTTAATTTGTCTGTTTCTAAATTTGACAATTAAGTTTCAATATAAGGTGAAAAGCATCCTTCCATCAGTCCATCAGTGTTGTCACACCAAAATTTAAATGTGTTCAAATTTATGTTGATTTTCATGCAGACTATTACATTGTATTTGCATTATACGACACAATCCATTTTATATGTCAGCAAGAATGAACATCAGAAAGAGCTCTTGGTCTTGTGGGGGGTGAGAAAGAAAGGGTAATGAAGTCACTGGGACAAGAAAACAGAATGGGGTCTTGCAGGAAAAGGGAAGGGATCCAGGGGAATAGCAGAGGTTAGGAATGAATGAGACCAAAAGGAATGACATGTTTGCAGAAGTCATGCTGAAACCCAGTAATTAGTATGCCAACACAAGAGTTATCAGAATACTCAAAATCATAAACATGGGAAAGATCTTGTAAGGGAGTAAGGGAAGTAACAGGGGTTGCAGGGAGGTGGAGTCGGAGGTCATAAGAAACAAAATGCATGACATAGATGTGTGAAATTGTCAAAGAACAAAGTCAAAGAAAGTTAAAATACTATACTTTAAAAGAAGGGACTGGCTAGAGATAGAACTCAATGGTAGATCACTTGCTTAGCATGCAAAAGGCTTGCGGTTAATAATTAGTCACAAAACAAAACAACAAAAAAACCCTAATCTCAATTTTCTGTAATGAGAAAAGACAACAAATTATTGTGCACTAAGAAAGAATTAAAACATCAGATTTAAAGTGGTACATACTCTACTAAAAAAATCACTAATGTAAAAAAATTGTAAAAATGTAAATGTGACCTAATTGGAAGTTGAAAATGAAGTTGTGTTGTAGCAACTACTGCATGACTAAACTAATATTCACATGGCTGTATCATACATTAATGGAATGAAACATTACTCAGAATTGGAGACTTCAAAATGTGGGTTTTTCATCACCATTGCTCTGGAAACTATGAGCATGAACATCAGGGTAAACAGGTTTCAAGAACTTGAAATCACTGGTATCAGAAGAGCCTCCCATCAGACACACCTCATACTGGTAGCTCTGGGACAGGGTGCCCATGCCGCTGACATCCACCAGGTGGCCAGGAAAGTGTCCCTCAGGCACAGAGCAGCCACCCAGAGAGGCCGCCCTGGCCCTCCTGCACAGCCTCACCCCCACAAACAGCAGCACAGACAACAGGAAGAGAGAAGACACAGAAGCCAAGGCAATGACCAGGTACAGAGTGAGCGCATCCTCATTTTGTGCTACATCGCGCACCACCTCTGGCAGAGGCAGGTAGGGCTGAGAGAAGCCATCCACCAGCAACACATGCAGAGTGACACTGGCAGACCTTGGAGGATCTCCATTGTCCTTGACCAGCAGCAGCAGCCTGTGCTTGGGAGCATCGCGCTCAGTCAGCATCCTGGAGGTGCGCACCTCGCCATTGTGAGCCCACACACTGAACAGTCCGGGCTCTGTGGCCTTGAGCAGCTGAAACGACAGCCAGGCGTTCTGTCCAGAGTCGCGGTCCACTGCCACCACCTTGGTGACCAGGTAGCCTGGCTCTGCCGCCCTGGGCAGCAGCTCTGTGCAGGGTGCAGAGGCATTCTGCAGAGGGTAGAGCACGAAGGGCGCATTGTCGTTGGCGTCCAGCACCAGCACTCGCACCAGTGCCTGGCTGCTGAGCGCAGGAGAACCTTGGTCTATGGAGCCCACGTGGAACTCGAAGGTCTGCAGGACCTCGTAGTCTAGCGCCCTGAGCGCAAAGAGCTGTCCATTGTCAGCATTGATGGAGATGAGCGAGTTGAGGGCCAGCTGCGGGTCGTGGGTGGGCAGCAGAGAGTAGGTGATGTGGGCATTGGAGCCTGAGTCTGAGTCTGTGGCACTGATGGTGCCTATGTGCAGGGCGGGGCTGTTGTTCTCCTGGACAAACAGGGTGTAGGAGGTTTGTGTGAAGGCGGGGGCGTTGTCGTTGACGTCAGACACCTGCACCCTTATGGTGTGCTGTGTTGTGAGCCTGGGTGTGCCCATGTCAGTGACTGTGATGGTGATGTTGTACTCAGCTCTGCTCTCTCTGTCCAGAGCTCCTTCTGTCATTAGGATGTAAAAATTGTCTACAGAGGGTTTTAGAAAGAAAGGCAGATTTTCTTGAATGTAGCAAACTGTCTTTCCATTTTCTCCGGAGTCTCTGTCGTTAATCCTAAAAACTGCCAGCACAGTTTCAGGAGAGTTCTCAACAACTTCATTGACAAGCGATGATATGATCAGTTCAGGGGGGTTGTCATTGATGTCTAAAACATGAACTATAACCATACATCTAGCAGAAAGGCCCCCACCATCAACTGCCTGTATATTTAACTTGTAGGACTTTACCAACTCATAATCAAGCAAGGCTTTGAGCACGATTACCCCAGAGAAAGGGTTGATTTGAAAGGTTGCTCGAATGTCTTCGGACGCATCAAAAAACGAATAGGTTACATCTGCATAGACTCCTGAGTCTACATCTTCTGCAGAGACCGTAACAACAGGAAGTCCTACTGGGCTATTTTCTGGTGCCTGGGTTTGATAAAGTTCCTGGGAAAACTGGGGGGCATTATCGTTGATGTCCATGACCAGAATATGTATAGTGGCTGTTCCAGACCTGGGCGGAGACCCACCATCAAATGCTGTGAGTGTTAAACTGAACTCTGGCTCCTCCTCCCAGTCTAGAGGTTTGTCTAGCACCAGCTCTGGATATATCACCCCTTCATCGTTGTTATGAACTGTAATATGAAAAAAGGGGTTGGGGCTGATGGTGTAGTTTTGGATGCCATTGCGTCCTCCATCTGAGTCTAGGGCTCTTTCTAAGCGAAATGCTGCTCCTACAGCTTTGCTTTCTGGTATTTTTAAAATCATCTCTTTGTCCTGGAATGCAGGTGAGTGATCATTTATATCCACGATTCTCAGCTCAGCCCGGTAAATCTGAAAGGGGTTATCCATTAAAATTTGGAAATACAGTATGCAGGGTTCTGTGGAGCCACACAGCTTCTCCCGGTCCAGTTTCTCATTTGTGAGCAAGTCTCCGGTGTGAAAATCCAGGAGCAAAGGCTGTTTGTTATCATCAGAAATCACCCTGGTTCTCTTTGCAGCCAGCGCTTCCACCCCTAGCCCTAGGTCCTTTGCCAGATTTGCCACAAATGATCCCCTTTCTGTTTCCTCGGCTACTGAATAACGTCCAAACTCAGAACCTGCCAAACTCAGTCCCCCGAACAGAAAAAGAAATAGCACTTGCCTTTGTCCGGGGAAGCATGACCTTCTGGCTGCCATTGTTTCCTCCCTACAGGTCCCAGCCACGGCTCCCAGCAGTCATAAACCTCAGATGTTCCACTTAACTGGAAGGATCCAGGATATTTGTTCCTTTCTCAGTCTTGAGGAGCTTCGGCTTTTCTCCCAGCGGTCAGGATTTTCCTTTATTGGTTAGTGACGCCTGGTGCAGTCTCAGTTAATTTTCCTTGTGTCTCTTTAGCCTGCAGCGCCACCATGTGGCCACGAACAGATTGAAAACGCTGTTTCCCAGTTTATGTGTTCGATGTGTTCGTATTTCCTACAGTGGCCTTTTTTTTTTTTTTTTTAAAGTTTTTCACTTTTTCTTTTTGTTTGTTTTGTGAAAATAATACTGAGACAGAGGTCCATTAATACTTTTTCTTCACGGCTTCATGGGAAAGTTAAGATTCTACAGCTGCATAGGAGGTTTGTAGCCATAACTTTGTTTCACTATTAGATCTAACTCCAGGCTAGTCCTTTCATTCCTGGCACAGGCTCATGCCATCAAAGGAAAAATTGTGGGCATGTCGTTTGATAACATATTTTACAGTTCTGGAAACAAGGACACAGGGACACAAGAAACGGGCAAAAGAAATCTTTGGCACGTTCCTCAGAAACCTTATTCAAACTCTGTGTCACATTCCTTGAACAGAGGCACTACTTTGCATCCATAACTGAGCAATCATGCTGTCCTTCCTCTGTGCCCCAGAATGCCTATTACTGTGACTCATGCACATCACTATGCTTATTGTGTAAATAACATTGCTTCCGGTTTTATAAGAGTCTATCTCTCCTTCGGTATGTGACCTACTTGGGATAGGAACTGTGTCTTATCTTTGGCAAGTCATCCAGTCACTTACATTTATTGAGTCAAAGCACACACAAAGGAACTATAAGGAGAACAAGAAACGGCCTGTGAACATCAGTCCCTACCATTGGAAAATCATGTTATTTCACTTATACTTAAAATTTCTGTTCCTTTCCTTTCAAATTTGTCTTTATTTTCTTATAATAGCCAGTTGAACAAAAGTCCCACCTTTGTTTAAATGTCCCTCTTAATAAAATCTAATATGATCTGATTACTGTACATTAAATAAAAGATCAAAACTATGACAAAGTAACATATCTTAATGATGTTGAAAGCAAAGATATATCAATAAAACATCTTCCTCACAAAGAATTTTATTCAAAGGCTCAGACTGCCTTAATTTTCCCACTAAAAGCAAATGGTATAGATTGAACCTTTGGATATGAACATGAAAAAGATTACACAGAGCCCCAAACCCCAGCTCTGTTGCACAGAGAAGTCACCACATCCGCCTGGTGATACACATACACTGTTTATTCAGCAGAGTGCAACTGGATTGTAAGCCACGGAAAACTCAATGTCTATCTAAGGTTTCCATGCAGAATTAAAGCAAATTATTAAATGCTTCATTTTGATGCCTTAGAATGCTGAAGTTTGCCTTCATGGCCACAAATTTAGGCACATCTACACAAACAATATCTTACAATATGTTTGTTTTCAAATTGACTAGGTGCTTCTATTACTTATGACAGAAATAGATTTTAAATCAAGATATAGAAACAAAGAAAATAGAACTATAAAACACTAGGATGGCATTAGACAAGTATTCTATATAATGAAAACCAAGGACTAATCAACAAGACTGCCAGAATAGAAAAGGAATGCAGAAATACTGAGTAGTTTACATGTACATAACAAGCAGTGCAATATTTTAATAGTTCAAGAAGTCTAGAAACAGAACACTCACAGGAAATGTGCAGAGCTAATGAAGTCAACAAGTGCAAAGTGGTAGAAAAGTTTTAACAATCACTTTAACTGTGCAGATAAAGCCTTTTCAGTTACTGGGATCCTATGAAGAAATTCTATGCAATAAAAAAAGAGTAAAGCCCGCTCTATGACATTAAGCATAAACCTGAAAACTGACGAGTAAAGTGAAAATTAAAATTGTTGTTAGTAACAGTTATACAGAACTTAGCTAATCAACAAGAATATTAGGAAGTAAATACCTATTAAGTAGTTTTCTAAGAATAATTAAACCCAAAACTATTCCGGAGGGTAGAATTTTCCACTATTTCTTTCCCAGAGGACTGGGGCAGGGAGCTAGGGAGAACTGGCTTTACGAATTTAAAATCGCTGGTCCCAGAAGAATCGCCCATCAAACACACCTCATACTGGTAGCTCTGGGACAGGGTGCCCATGCCGCTGACATCCACCAGGTGGCCAGGAAAGTGTCCCTCAGGCACAGAACAGCCACCCAGAGAGGCCGCCCTGGCTCTCCTGCACAGCCTCACCCCCACGAACAGCAGCACAGACAACAGGAAGAGAGAAGACACAGAAGCCAAGGCAATGACCAGGTACAGAGTGAGCACGTCCTCATCCTGGGCGGGGTCGCGCGCTACCTCTGGCAGAGGCAGGTAGGGCTGAGAGAAGCCATCCACCAGCAGCACATGCAGAGTGACACTGGCAGACCTTGGAGGATCTCCATTGTCCTTGACCAGCAGCAGCAGCCTGTGCTTGGGAGCATCGCGCTCACTCAGCAGCCTGGAGGTGCGCACCTCGCCATTGTGTGCCCACACACTGAACAGCCCGGGCTCCGTGGCCTTGAGCAGCTGGAATGACAGCCAGGCATTCTGTCCAGAGTCGCGGTCCACTGCCACCACCTTGGTGACCAGGTAGCCTGGCTCTGCCGCCCTGGGCAGCAGCTCTGTGCAGGGTGCAGAGGCGTTCTGCAGCGGGTAGAGCACGAAGGGCGCATTGTCGTTGGCGTCCAGCACCAGCACTCGCACCAGCGCCTGGCTGCTGAGTGCAGGAGAGCCTTGGTCTGTGGCGCCCACGTGGAACTCGAAAGTCTGCAGGGTCTCATAGTCCAGCGCCCTGAGCGCGAACAGCTGCCCATTGTCGGCATTGATGGAGATGAGCGAGTCGAGGGCCAGCTGCGGGTCGTGGGTGGGCAGCAGAGAGTAGGTGATGTGGGCATTGGAGCCTGAGTCTGAATCTGTGGCACTGATGGTGCCTATGTGCAGGGCGGGGCTGTTGTTCTCCTGGACAAACAGGGTGTAGGAGGTTTGGGTGAAGGCGGGGGCGTTGTCGTTGATGTCGGACACCTGCACTGTTATGGTGTGCTGTGTTGTGAGCCTGGGTGAGCCCATGTCGGTGACTGTGATGATGATGATGTATTGCTCTCTTTCTTCCCTGTCTAGTGCTCTCTTGGTTACTAAAGTGTAAAAGTTCTTTCCTGAAGGTTTTAGAAGAAAGGGAAGGTCCTCCTGGATGGAGGAAATCACCTTTCCATTTTTCCCGGAGTCAGGATCTCTAACACTGAAAACAGCAACTACCTCATCTGGAGAGTTTTCTGGAACTGGGCTGTTAAGTGCAGATAGCATCACTTCTGGGGGGTTGTCATTCACGTCCACCACCTGCAGGAGCAGAGTGCATTTTCCCGAGAGACCTCCCCCATCCGTGGCCTTAATATCCACTTCATAAGAGGGAATTGTTTCAAAATCTACCTCTTTTCGTAGCCGAATTTCCCCTGTTAAAGGATTTACTTCTAATGTCTTGCTGATAGCTTCTGAAGGCTGAGAGAGTGCATACAGTACTTTTCCATTATCTCCACTGTCTAAATCACTGGCTGAGACTGTGACTACCAGGGACCCCGTGGGGCGGTTCTCTGGAATTTGCACTTGGTAAGTTGGCTGCTGAAACTTGGGTGCATTATCATTGATGTCTACTACTTCAATGAGAACCCGCGCCGTCCCAGACCGGGGAGGAGAGCCACCATCCAAGGCTGTCAGGGTTAACCTCAGCTCGGGCTCCTCCTCCCGATCCAGTTCTTTCTCCAGCACCAGCTCTGGGTACTTCGTGCCATCGCTGCGGTTGCGGGTTACAACCAGGAAATGAGAGTTGGAGTTGACTTCATAGCGCTGAATGTTGTTCATTTCTACGTCTGAGTCCAGAGCATTATTTAAAGGGAATGTGTTTCCCAGTGGACTGTTTTCTGGTATTCTCAGTATCATTTCCTTTTCACTGAACACTGGAGAATGATCGTTTATGTCCTTCACCCTCAGTTCAGCCTGAAATACCTCTAAAGGGTTTTCCATTAACACTTGGAAATGTAGAACACAAGGTTCAATGGAGCCACACAGCTCCTCTCTATCTAGTTTCTCGTTTATGAGCAAATCTCCAGACTGAACATTGAGCTGCAAATGCTCTTTATTTTCCTGGGAAATGATCCGAGCCCGGCGGGTGGAAATCTCTGCCAGCTCCACCCCCAGATCTTTCCCAAGATTTGCCACAAAGGAGCCCCTCTCCATTTCTTCCTGTATGAAATAGGGACCCAGCTCGGTACCTGCCTCACACACACTCAGCAAAACAAAGAAAATCAGGACTTGCCTTTGCCTCAGATTGTGCATCCACGCAGTCTCCATGGCTCTTTCCTCTTTCCTGTTTGCTTCACAGTAGCTTCGCCTATGCCCAGGATCCGGACAGCACCGTCTCACAGTCCAGAACGTCAGAATCAAGCCTCCAAATAGAATATTTAAGGTTTTACACTCGCCCTTGCTTTGGCTGAAGAAAGCGCGTCTTTTGCTTCTAGGTGGTGAGAAACTGGCCCGGAGGAGATCGCAGAAGCAGTTCCTGTGCTCTGTCTTCTTAACCTGCAGCGCCACCGCGCGGCCTCACGGAGCCTTACATGTTCAGATTTAACAGGAGACAAAATTCTCCAAGACATATGGACTAAACTATATAATGCGAATCACTAACTTCTTTTCAAGTTGCTTTTGTGCGTATAAATAAAACACTGAGGTATTGCATAAAACAAAATACAAAAGTAAATTTTCATTCACGGTATTGAGTATTTAATGCTGCCGATGAGTCAATGACGTAAGATAGTGGAATCAACATTTGCATTGAGGGGCAAAGTCTCAAAAATAGCATGGGGAATGTTTCACAGGCACATATTTTTCGTCATGCACACCACGGAGCTAGAAATGAGTGGGCAATGCAATAATTTCAACCAGTGAATTCTACAGAATGTAGACATGCTTTATTAAAGAAGGCATGGACTCCGTCTTCTCTCCAACATCCAAGGAAAGAATGGTGGGTTTTCCCAACGTTCAATTACCACAAAATTATTTCATAAAAAGACATATGTGGACCTGGATTGGTTTTTATATTTGGCATGAAGAATGCCTGTGTCTTGTAATATACAGCTTTGGAATATAACACACACTTAAACACGTCCATTTAAAGTAAAGCTTGGAGCTCTTTATCATATACACAAAGTGGCGCATCCATCAGTTTTGGAGCATATATCTTACACCAAAGAAGAACCTCACATCCCTTAACTCCCATCTTAGTATTTCCTCTTTTTCCTAGGCAGAGCCCAAAGGAATAATCAGTCTCCTTTATTGATTTCTATGGAGTCCTCTATTGTAGACTTCCATATGAGTAGAATGACAGAATATGTGAACTTCTGAGGTCAGCTTCCCTCCTGATGCTTTCAAGGTTCATCCAAACTCTGGCATGTGTCAGTATTTTTATTATTTTTTCTGACTGTAGCAGGCTCACGTTTATTTGGGCATTTGGAATGTTTCTACCCTTTTGCTTTTCTGAGCAATGTTACTATGAAGACTCCCATATGTATGCGCGTGAGACAGGGTTTCTCTCTGTAGCCCTGGCTGTCCTGGAACTCACCCTGTAGACTAGACTGGCCTTGAACTCAGGTCCACCTGCCTCTGGCTCCCTAAAAGCAAGTGCCACTACCTCCCAGCTCATGTACATATTTTGTGGAACATATATTATTTATCTAGGAGCTGAATTGCTTACCACATGATAGCTGTATGTTACCCATTTGAAAAATTGACAGGCTGTTTTCGAAAATGGCTGCAGCATTTTACATTTCATGAGCTGTGTGACAGGGTTTCAAAATTATGACATCCTCCCAACACTGATCTGACGCTTTGGTCCTCGCCATCCTGGGAGGTCCAAGCATCTTGCTGTGATGTTGATTTGATGAGCGATGTTGTAACAGCTTTTCGGGTGCTCATTAACCATGGGCATATCTTCTTTGGAAAATATTCTGGTTTTTGCTTATTTTTAATTAAATTGTTCATCATTCAATAATTGAGTTGTGACAGTTTAACAATAAATTTAATTTTTTTCTTTTTTTTAAATTTAAATTTATTCTATTAGATTCTATTTAAATTTAAAGATAGAGCTTACGTTCTATAATGAAAGCCTGGATAATCTGTATTCTTCTGTTTATATTTTCTGTTTCCATAATTCGAATTGAGTTTCAGTGAAAATTCACAATGGGCAGAGCAGGAAGTTCAGTGATAGAGCACATTTAGCATGTGTGCAACTCAGGGTTTGAACTCCAGTCTACACACACACTGAGACCCTTACTAATTCATCATTTTTGCTAATTGCTCCAGAAGTTGTTAACTGGATTCCTCAAACCAATGAGGCCTAAACTCTTGTTATAGCAATCTTTATATATCTTCATTTGATAGGAGGTGGTATTCCTAAACACACACACACACACACACACACAGACACACACACACACACACACACAGAGAGAGAGAGAGAGAGAGAGAGAGAGAGAGAGAGAGAGAGAGAGAGAGAGAGAGAATAATTGCTAACTCACATAGGGGGTTTATGAAAAGATTTAAAACATTATAAATGTAGGGACTGGAGAGACTGCTCTGTGGTTAAGAGTACTTGTTGCTTTTGTAGAGGACCTGAATTTGGTTCTCAGAACCCAGGATAGGCAGCTCAGGGCCCTTTGTGACTCCAGATCAAAGAGATCTAATGGTTCTGAGGGTACCTGAACCCATATGTACATACCCACATGCAGACACATCTATGTGCAATTAGAAATTGGCAACAGAGGGAATAATATGAGAACTCCTGAGTCATCCAGGACCCCATCTCTATTAAGTTTATTCCATACTATTTCAGCCCACCATTCCTATCATAGATCCTACATGTGCACTCATCATACCATACACATCCCAAGGAGAACATAGTTTTAAAGCAGTGATTCTCAACCTTCTTAATAATTCCGTGACAATTTAGTAGAGTTTCTTGTGTGGTGATCCTCCAACCATAATATTATTTTGTTGCTACTTCATAACTGTAATCTTGCTGCTGTTATGAATATTAATGTATATATCTGATAGGCAGGATATCTGATATAGTATACGACCCCAGAGGTGTCGAGATCCACAAGTTGAGAACCACATTAAAGGGTTGAAAAGGTGGGAATCCCCTGTGAGGTGAGATATCTCCCTTTGAAAGTGTTCGTGGAGGTTTGCAGTCCTATATCAGTGATACCGTCCTTACTTAACATGCATGGGGCCCTGGGTTTATCCTCAACTGAAAGCCTTTGGAAGCTGCTTCTTTTTACATCTCACTATACCCCAGCCATGTGCCCAGATCTATTTGCCAAAGAAGACTGTGAAAATGTATTCTTTTGACTAAGCATACAAATAGCCAGAATGGAATTTGAAATCCGACAGTGAAGAAGGGGGGCATGGCGGAGAAAGAATGAATATTGTCAGGAACAGTTTTTTTCCCCCACTGGCCAACATTTCTCAGAAGAGAAAAGTCAATTTTACTGCCGTGCTATTTCAGCTTAGCAGGTAAATAAGGCAGATTTCTGAACCCTCAACACCAACGAAGCACTGTGGAAAGCAGTTTAAAATCGTGATATTAAAAACAATAATGGGCAAAAGGAGAGCCATGCAGCTATGTAACATTTTTAAGAGAAAACACCAACAAAGAAGTTAGTCCAGTAGAAGCTGAATAAAGCACAAGCCAGCGCCTCGTCTTTCCCCCTTTCTGATTAGATTTCGAGGCGTTTGAGCAATGCCATGGAGTATGTTCTCGATGGCTCACAACTGGGAACAGAACACACACTAAACCGCATCTGATTGGGTTGAACTGATCGTAGAACAAGGATTTGTACAACTAGTGACATGTTAGAGAGACAAGATTAGAACATTTCATCTTCCACTCTGGAGAAAAGACCAGATACTCTCACTAAAACCATGGCCAGAATATCCTGAAAACAAGTTTTCAGCATGCTTCAAATTTTCAAAATGGGCACAGCAAGAACAGTGGCTTGAGTTTCAAACAAACAAACAAACAAACAAACAAACAACACTACCCATGTTAAAAACAAAACAAAACAAATAGTTATTTTAACTAAATGCCGAAACCCAAGTCGTTCCTGCAGTTGGAATTTCCTCCCATTTCTGGTCCAAGAGGATGGTCTTGGAAATTAGGTAAAATTGGTTTCAGGAATTTGAACTCACCTGTCCCAGAGTCTCCCCTCAGACACACCTCATACTGGTAGCTCTGGGACAGGGTCCCTGCCCCACTGACATCCACCAGGTGGCCAGGAAAGTGGCCCTCAGGCACAGAGCAGCCACCCAGAGAGGCCGCCCTGGCCCTCCTGCACAGCCTCACCCCCACAAACAGCAGCACAGACAACAGGAAGAGAGAAGACACAGAAGCCAAGGCAATGACCAGGTACAGTGTGAGCAAGTCATCATTGTCCTGCGCGGGGTCGCGCGCTACCTCTGGCAGAGGCAGGTAGGGCTGAGAGAAGCCATCCACCAGCAGCACATGCAGAGTGACACTGGCAGACCTTGGAGGATCTCCATTGTCCTTGACCAGCAGCAGCAGCCTGTGCTTGGGAACATCGCGCTCACTCAGCATCCTGGAGGTGCGCACCTCGCCATTGTGAGCCCACACGCTGAACAGCCCGGGCTCCGTGGCCTTGAGCAGCTGGAATGACAGCCAGGCATTCTGTCCAGAGTCGCGGTCCACTGCCACCACCTTGGTGACCAGGTAGCCTGGCTCTGCCGCCCTGGGCAGCAGCTCTGTGCAGGGCGCAGAGGCGTTCTGCAGCGGGTAGAGCACGAAGGGCGCATTGTCGTTGGCGTCCAGCACCAGCACTCGCACCAGCGCCTGGCTGCTGAGTGCAGGAGAGCCTTGGTCTGTGGCGCCCACGTGGAACTCGAAGGCCTTCAGGGCCTCATAGTCCAGCGCCCTGAGCGCGAACAGTTGCCCGTTTTCAGCATTGATAGAGATGAGCGAGTCGAGGGCCAGTTGTGGATCTTGAGTGGGCAGCAGAGAGTATGTGATGTGGGCATTGGATCCTGAGTCTGAGTCTGTGGCGCTGATGGTGCCTATGTGCAGGGCGGGGCTGTTGTTCTCCTGAACAAACAGGGTGTAGGAGGTTTGTGTGAAGGCGGGGGTGTTGTCATTGACGTCAGACACCTGCACTGTTATGGTGTGCTGGGTTGTGAGCCTGGGTGTGCCCAGGTCGGTGACTGTAATGGTGATGTTGTACTCAGCTATAGTCTCTCTATCCAGTGGTTTTTGTGTTAATAGCGTGTAAAAGTTTTCCCCAGTAGGCTTTAGGAAGAAGGGTAGATCATCCTGAATGGAACAGCTTGTTTTTCCGTTTTCTTCTGAATCTAGATCAGAAACGCTAAAAATTGCCACCATAGTTTCTGGCAAATTCTCTGGGATCGGGTTGGTAAACGCAGACAGGATAATCTCTGGAGCGTGGTCATTCACATCCATGACTTGTGTCAGAATCGTGCATTTTCCAGAAAAGGTTCCAGCATCTCTGGCCTCAATATTGACTTCATAGGACTGAGTCTTTTCAAAATCAAGTTGCTCTTTCAATCGCACTTCCCCTGTCAAGGGATGGATAGAAAAGGTTTTGCTAATATCATCTGAAGCCTGGAAAAGTGAATAGGAGATCTCTCCATTGACTCCTATGTCCTTATCTGTAGCCGAGACAGTGGTGATCAGAAAGCCTATTGGACTATCCTCAGGGATCTGTACCCTATAAAAAAGCTGCTCAAATTGGGGGGCATTGTCATTGATGTCCAGGACTTCAATATGGACCTCAGTGGTGCCAGACCTAGGTGGAGAGCCACCATCCTGCGCTGTGAGGATTAGCCTGAGCTCAGCTTCCTCCTCTCTGTCCAGTGCTCTGTCTAGAACCAGCTCAGGGTATTTCTTGCCATCGCTGCGTTTTCGAGTAAGCACGTGGAAATAGGAATTGGAACTGACAAGGTAGTTTTCAATGCCATTTTGACCCACATCCATGTCCTGAGCGTTCTTCAGAGGAAATGTAGTCCCAGGAAGACTGCTTTCTGATATCTTTAGCATGATTTCTTTGTCCAGGAATGCTGGAGAATGGTCGTTTATGTCTGTAACTTCCAGCTCAGCTTGGAAAATATGTAAGGGATTGTCAAGCAGCACTTGGAAACGCAGCAGGCATGGCTCTGTGTGCCCACACAGTTCCTCCCGGTCCACTTTCTCAGTTAGTAGCAAATCCCCCGTCTCCTGATCCAGCTGCAAATGCAGTTTGTTCCCTTTCAAAACGACCTTAACCCCTCGTCTGGAGAGCTCTAGCTGCCTGAGACCTAGGTCATTTACTAAATTGGTTACAAAGGACCTGCCCTCCCTTTCCTCCACCACAGAATAGCGCCTCAGTTCCCCGGCACTTGCCAGAGACAATCCTAATAGGAAAAAGAAAAAAGGGACTTGCCTTTGTCTGCAAGGGAGCTTCCTGCTGGCCTCCATTGTTTGTGGTGGTGCAGCGTCCTGGAGGATGTTTCAGCAGAACTGTAAATTCTCCCTGGTATCTGGTACTGTAGTTATTCACTAGATACCTGAGAATTATTCCAGTCCGTTCCTGAGGGCACAGACCTTCTCTCGGAAGTGTCGGAGCTTCTCTGGGCTTCCAGGCTTCAGAAGGTTTCTTCTTTCCCTTTCCTTTTTTTAAAAATCCTGTTAATGGAGCTACAGCTGCCTTCTAGTTTTTCTTTCTTATCCTACAGCGCCGCCATGTGTTCGCACTGTGTATTAACATTTTGTGGGATGAATATGGATGTAAAAAGCCTAAAGCTGCCTGTATCTGGCAGTGGGCAAGGTAAGGCTGCATTACTTCTCCTACTGCTTTGCCTTCTGGGGCAGACAACTGCCCAAAAGCCACACAAGAGAAATGACATTGGTGGAGATGCTTTCAGTAATGCTAATTGAGCTTTGAACAAAGGGTACATATTTAAATAACACCCAGGAGGAAAAATAGATGCAAGAAATATACACATATGTGTGCATGCATTTTTCTAGAAACAGAAGATTTTGGGAATTATATATTTTATTGTGGTGAACCACAGAAACAGTTGTGATCCTTGGGAAATTTATTTACCCTCTCCACCTTACTTTCCTCATCTATAGATGAGGTATTAGAATCTAGGTCCTAGGATTGCTGAGGACTCCTGTCTTACAAATGAGAAATAGATGTTGTTCCATACCTCTTCTTCCACCCCTTCCTCCTCCTCCTGCTCCTCTTCTCCTCCATCTTCTGAGACAGGAGTCTCTCTATGCAGCCTCGGCTGTCATGGAACTTTCATTGTATAATAGGCTGGTCTCAAACCCATAGAGATCCCCCTGTATGTGCCTCCTAACTGCTGGAATTAAAGACATGTTCTACCATGCCCAGAACCAAACATTTTTTAGAACTGAGATTTAGTTAAGTCACAGCTTTAATAATAGTTGGGTAATAAACCCCCAAAGAGGGATTGTCAGTTTATAAGAAAATGGGACTACAGGCCAAGGGGAGCATTGCTATTTCTGAACACAGGAGAGACCAGTGAGCAATGTATGACAGATAATATCTAATGATAGAAAACAGCATAATATTGTTGCAAGGTCACCTGCCTGGAGATGAACAGAATGAGGACTCTTTCACATGTCAAATAAGAAAAACAAAACAGAAAATATTAGGAGGTACTCTGCTTTGCTAGTTAATAAATGTGGAACTTAACCAAGTCTCTGTGAATGTCTACTTGCTTGTTATTGAAATGTGGCTACTCACTGGTTTCTTCTGAAATAAAGTAGTGAAATAGGCTGATGCCTGTAAGTCCAGCACTTTGGGCAGGAGGATCAAGAGTTCAAGGCCATCCTGAACACAGGGAGACCATGTCTCCAAAAAGTGATGAAATTATGTACTATGCACAGTAATTACTAAAGAAACTTTTAAAAAGTCTGTGTGGTATAACCTCCCCAAATATAAGGTAGGGATTTCTACATGTGATTCCAATCAACTCAGGACATAAGTATCAGTGAAGAAATTACATGATGGAAAAACAATTGAAACCATCCTTAGCAAGATTTGTCATTTAATAGATTGCATTTCAACAAAAGCTTAAAAACAAAGAGGGATCAAATTAAATTTGAGATAGCCTACAACCCATGCATTTCATGCTTTAGAGAAAGTTCTTGAGAATAACCAAAGGAAGTCTTTTCTGAACTAATTTAATTAACCTTGAGATGTTAGCATAAAATCATTCTCCTACACTTAACAAGGGCATGCTTTAAATTAGGGCTGCATCCAGAGGTAGAAATCTTTAGTTTTTATTCTATTTCTCTCCCCATGCTTTCGGTTAGAAAGTTGGGAACAATTGGTTTTAGGAACTTAAATTCGCTGGTTATCCCTGACTCTCCAGTCAGGCATACCTCATACTGGTAGCCCTGGGACAGGGTTCCGGCGCCGCTGACATCCACCAGGTGGCCAGGAAAGTGTCCCTCAGGCACAGAGCAACCACCCAGAGAGGCCGCCCTAGCCCTCCTGCACAGCCTCACCCCCACGAACAGCAGCACAGACAACAGGAAAATGGAAGACACAGAAGCCAAGGCAATGACCAGGTACAGAGTAAGCGCATCCTCGTCTTGTGCTACATCGCGCGCCACCTCTGGCAGAGGCAGGTAGGGCTGAGAGAAGCCATCCACCAGCAGCACATGCAGAGTGACACTGGCAGACCTTGGAGGATCTCCATTGTCTTTGACCAGCAGCAGCAGCCTGTGCTTGGGAGCATCGCGCTCACTCAGCAGCCTGGAGGTGCGCACCTCGCCATTGTGAGCCCACACGCTGAACAGCCCAGGCTCTGTGGCCTTGAGCAGCTGGAATGACAACCAGGCATTCTGTCCAGAGTCGCGGTCCACTGCCACCACCTTGGTGACCAGGTAGCCTGGCTCTGCCGCCCTGGGCAGCAGCTCTGTGCAGGGCGCAGAGGCGTTCTGCAGCGGGTAGAGCACGAAGGGCGCATTGTCGTTGGCGTCCAGCACCAGCACTCGCACCAGTGCCTGGCTGCTGAGCGCAGGAGAGCCTTGGTCTGTGGCACCCACATGGAACTCGAAGGTTTGCAGGGCCTCATAGTCCAGCGCCCTGAGCGCGAACAGCTGCCCGCTGTCAGCATTGATGGAGATTAGAGAGGCGAGGGCCAGCTGCAGGTTGTGGGTGGGCAGGAGCGAGTATGTGATGTGGGCATTGGAGCCTGAGTCTGAGTCTGTGGCGCTGATGGTGCCTATGTGCAGGGCGGGGCTGTTGTTCTCCTGGACAAATAGGGTGTAGGAGGTTTGTGTGAAGGCTGGGGCGTTGTCGTTGACATCGGACACCTGCACTGTTATGGTGTGCTGTGTTGTGAGCCTGGGTGAGCCCATGTCGGTGACTGTGATGGTGATGTTGTACTCAGAGTGCGATTCCCTATCTAAAGGCATCTCTGTTACTAAAGTATAGAAATTTTCCACGGATGGCTTCAGGACAAAAGGGAGATCTTGTGGAATGGAGCACATGGTTTTCCCATTGTTTCCTGAATCTCTGTCTCTAATTCTAAAAACAGCAACGACCGTCTCTGGTGAGTTTTCAGCAATTGGGCTAGTAAGCGAAGACATGAGAAGTTCAGGTGGGTTATCATTTACATCCAGTACCTCCACAACCACAGTGCACTTTCCAGAAAGTCCCCCGCTATCTTTGGCCTGTATAGTTATCGAGTAAGTCTGAATTGCTTCGTAGTCGAGCTCAGCTTTAAGATAAAGATGGCCGGTTGTAGAATTGATTTGAAACGTTTGGAGAATTCTTTCAGTGGCATAGAAAAACGCGTATGCTATCTGTCCGTAACTTCCCGTGTCTAAATCCCTGGCGGACACAGCAACAACCAAGGAGCCAACCGGGGTGTTTTCAGGTAGCTGTACTCTGTAGAGGGACTGCACGAACTCGGGCGAGTTGTCATTTATGTCTAACACCAGGATTCGAACCACGGCTGTCCCGGATCTGGGCGGAGATCCACCATCTAAGGCTGTGAGCGTTAAAGTGACCTCTGCTGTTTCTTCTCGGTCCAGCGTTTGATCCAGTACCAGTTCGGGAAAGACAGTGCCCTCCCCTCCACTATGCACGTCAATGTGGAAATACGCGTTGGGACTGATGGTGTAGTTACTCAGGCCGTTCGTCCCCACATCGGAATCCTGCGCCCTCTCCAAGAGAAACGTCGCCCCCGGAGTTGTGCTTTCTGATATTTTCAAGGGAATTTCCTTGTCTAGAAATACTGGGGAATTATCATTTATATCTCTGACATGCAGCGCAGCCCGATGAATCTGAAATGGATTTTCCAACAGCAACTGGAAAGTCATCACACAGGGCTCCGTGGGGCCGCACAGTTCCTCCCGGTCCAGCTTTTCATTTAGAATTAAGTCCCCCGTAAGCGAACTGAGCAGTAAAAACCCCGTGTTCCGGTCTGAAACAATTCTAGCCCCTCGAGCTGACAGTTCCCCCAGCCCCAACCCCAAATCCTTAGCTAGATTGGCCAGGGGCGTCCCTCTCTCCGTTTCCTCCTCCACAAAATACTGAAGCTGTTCGGCGCCAGCCCAGGACGCTCCCAGAAATACACAAAGAAACAGTACTTGCCTTTTCTGCACAGCTCGCTCCAATCTGGCCTCCATTCTTTCTCAGACGTTCAAAATAAAAACAAAAATCCTTCTGCTTAGCCTCAAGCAGCTCCCTGGAATGCAAGCAGCTTGGAATCCTTAGGAATGATCTGGACACTAGCAATTCCTGTGAAAGGAGAGAGGCACCGTATCCCAGCGCTTGCTGCCGTTATATCATTTCCTATGGCTTTGTCGGAAACCTAGACTATTCTTTGTGCAGTTCCCCCCTTCCTGTCTCTTCCCTTTCCTCTTTTTAGCCTGCAGCGCCACCTTGCGTTGTACACGTGCTATTGCCTTCCTCAAGAATACAGCAGAAAGATGACCGATTAAAGGCATTCTGCCCAAGGATTTACATTAAACTCCGATTCTCCACCAAAATCTAAGAAAATCTAAAAATCTGTCTTAAAAGTTGACGGTAAAGATTATAAAAGAGAAACAAACCTCCACCAAGAAGTCAACAAATGTGTTATTTGTAAACCACTTAGCAATAATGAATACTAACACAGGACTAGGTTTTTTTTTCCAGTTTCTTGTGAATTGGATAATTTTTCCACTTCCAAGGTCTTCACTCCTCTTCTATACTTTCTATAATACTTTTTTCTCCACACTTTTTACACTCCATCTGCCCTAAGTACTATATATTGGTATTAATTGCCACGATCTCTAATACCAGCCCTAATACTGGCTGTAGCAAATAGGTCAGATTTACATTTGATGAAGTGCTTTGATATTCCATGTTTATGACAGCTGCTCTCAAAGAAAAAACACTGAGATTTTTGTTTGTTTGTTTCAATACAGGGTTTCTCTGAGTAACAGCTCTGACTGTCCTGGAACTCTGTAGACCAGGCTGGCCTCAAACTCACAGACATCCTTCGGCCTCTGCCTTCCAAGTGCTGGGATTAAAGGTGTGTGCCACCACTGCCCAGCTGAGACTTTAAAATCAAGAATGTTTTCTTTTTCTTATACAAAATATTTTTTGAATATTTCTTTAAATTGTCCATGTGTTACTTAGCTTTTAAAGCCTTGTGTCCTTAACATAAATTAAACTTAACCACGACGAACTAGTTTTGATGCACAGGTGCATTTGATATGTTATCCTACTTTTAAGTCTCTCTTCATGCTTAACTTACATGGTTTTGGTAGTAGGTTGTCATCCTGGCCTCACAGAAGAGTGAGGAAGCTTTCCATCTATTTTTGCAGACAAGAACAAACATAGGCATATTGTTTTCTTCTGCATGCTTAATTGCAATTTGCCTCTTAAACTGTCCGAGTTCAGTGCCTTCATTGGTAGATCTTTATCTTGTCCATTCTGTTTTGGGTTATGTCTGTTCAGAATTCTATAGGCACCTTTCCTTTTATTAAAAGTCATTTTTTCTAGTTTTCACATTTGTTCGTATTATTTACCTTTTCCTATTATCATCAGCACATCCTATCTGCCTTCTACTGGTGATGAGACTTGTAAGAACTCCAGGTTATTGACATTTTAAAATTCATGTTACCCCAGAATAAAATGTAACCTTTATTTTTTAAAAATCAAACACTAAAAGATTTAAAATATAGTGATACCTGCCTTCTCACCTCTTCTCTGTTTCTCTCCCAAGATGCAGTCATTTTTAATCACCTCCTCTGCCACTGATATTTTAAAATATATGTTAAGCTCATACATTATCAACTGACTCCTAGGTAAGTTAGATTAAATCTGAACTCTTTCGTGCCTATTTTTACTTTCAGTGTGTCAGGAACATTGCTATGTAATAACTATGCTTTCCACACTTATTTTCTTGACATTAATAATTGCCTTGTACCAATAGTATTTATCCATGTCTTCTCATGATTCCAATTGCCTCCCAGTACAATTCTGCACGTGGTGACTCCCATGTTTCCAAGATACCAGTTCCCCTTTAAACTGGACGATTGCTTTCCACATCTGTTATACAACTGCCATTATGGAACTTCTCACTGTTGTCATCAAGAGATTCTTCATCTTTTATTCTAGTTAAATTTCCCATTTTGATTTTTTTGGTGTCTTTCTGTTTTCCTATTTACTCATGGGCTTTAAGAAATCACATTTTTAATAGGTTCCTGTGACTGAAAAGATGATATGATGTCAAAGGACTCACTGATAAGTATTCTGCAAGACACTAATCCCTTGAGTCACCAACATTCAACTGGACCATTGTTGTTTGCTGCACTTGAGACATGGCCATCATCCTGGAATCATCACAAGGACATTATTTTATTTTCCTTTGATTTTGTATATCCTCTTTTCTGTTTTTTCCCCCGTCTCTTTTATTCTACTTTGGGTTACTTTTCTGTTTTATAGGCATCATCCAGTAGCTTCCAGAAAAGGATGTATGAAAGATAAATTTTGTTATGATCTTTGAAAAATTATTTTTCTGTGCATGTGGTGTTTGTATTCATGTGCACATGGGTGTGTGTGTGTGTGTGTGTGTGTGTGTGTGTGAGAGAGAGAGAGAGAGAGAGAGAGAGAGAGAGAGAGAGAGAGAGAGAGAGGTTGATGTCAGAATTGGTTATTCTCCACCTTACTTCTTTTGGGGGACAGAGAGAAGGTTGTTTTTCTTTTCTTTTCTTTTCTTTTCTTTTCTTTTCTTTTCTTTTCTTTTCTTTTCTTTTCTTTTCTTTTCCTTTCCTTTCCTTTCCTTTCCTTTCCTTTCTTTTCTTTTCTTTTCTTTCCCGAGACAGGGTTTCTCTGTTTAACAGCTCTGGCTGTCCTGGATCTCACTCTGTAGATCAGGCTGGCCTCAAGCTCACAGAGATTAACCTGCCTCTGCCTCCTGAGTGCTGGGATTAAAGGCATGCACCACCACCACCCGGCTTTTCTTTTTAATTTATTCTTGTCTCGGATATCATACTCACCGAAGTTTCTCCTCCCTCCTCTCCTCCCAGTCCATCCTCCCATCCTCCCTTCTCCCCCATGTCTACTCCTCCTTTCTCTTCAGAAAAGGGCAGGCCTCCCAGGGTTATCAACCAAACACAGCATATCAAGTTATAAGAAGACTAGGCACATCCCCTCATATTAAGGCTTGATGAGGCAATCCAGTGGGAGGAAAAGGGTCCTAAAAGGAGGCAAAAGAGTCAGAGACGGCCCCCACTCCCACTGCTAGTAGTCCCACAAGAACAACAATCATAACATATATGCTGAGGACCTAGGTCAGACCCATACAGGGTCCGTGAATTTTGACTCAGTCTCTGTGAGCTTGTATGAACCTTGGTTAGTTGATTCTGTGGGCTGTTTTCTTGTGTCTACCTTACTTTTAAAAGATTTATTTATTTTATGTGTATATACACGTGCCTGAGTGTATGTGTATGCAGGAGCCTGTGGTGGTGGTCATAAGAGTAAGACAAATCCCTTGGAACTGTGGTTGCTAGTGTTTCTGATTCACTGTGTGGGTGCTGTGAGCTAAATCTGAGTCTTCTGCAAGAGCAGTAAGTGCTCTTAACTGCTAAGCCAGTCTCCTCAGCCACTTCCTCTAATTTTTTTTGAGACAGGGTCTACCACTGAGATGTTTACCAATTGGTGCTTTGGTAGCGTCTGGGGCTTTTCACTCAAGTCTTCATGCTTGTCCAGGGGGCATTTTACTGACTCAGCCATCTCCCCAGCCTCTTTGTTGCTATCTTTTTTTGTTGTTGTTTGTTTTGAGACAAAGTCTCACTGTTTAGCCCAGGCTGGCCTTGAACTCACAGAGAACCTTCTGTTTCTGCCTCCTGGGTGTTGGGATTAAAGACACGAGCCACCATGCCTGGCTACCCTTATTGTGATCTTAAATGTATTAAAATGCAGTCACTATGAAATCTGAACCTAATCATTTTCTTATTATCAAAAATGTCATATATATTTTACTTATTGTGTTAGAATTTTCACTATCCCCACCATTTAGAAATTAACAGTCATTCATTCTTTGGTTTGAGTTTACATTCCATTCATTGTACGAGATAATTGATGGGCCATTTAACCCAGGAAACCGGTTTCCTTCATCTTCTTCAAAGTTTCAGTAATTTCATTGATTCCTCTCTTTCATTGATTCCTTTCTCCCCTCTTCTTTGCAGAGTTCTTTTAATTCAGTTGTCCTCTGGTATGGTTCTCTCATTTCCATGTTTTATTTACCTTATTGCCAATTAAAAGTATTTTTCAATATTTACCGAGGTATATTTTTTTTCTTTTTTCTTGGAAAAAGGTCTCTGTAGCCCTGGATGGCCTAGAACTCTCTGTAGACCAGGCTGACCTTGAGTTCCAGAGATCCACCATCGTCTGTCTCCTAAGTGCTGGGACTAAAGGTGTGTGCCACCACACCTGGCTTTTTGAGGGAGCTTTTAAACTTTATTGTTAAGCCCTTCTTTTTTGTAGTTAAAGAGCTTTATTTAATTTTTTTTTTACTTCAGAGAACAGCTTTTTATTTGGGTCCTCCCCCAATAGGATCTCATGTAGCCCAAGCCGGCCTCGAATTCCCCGTGCAGCTGGTGACCTTTAATTCTTGATGCTTCTTATCTCTGCCTCCCCAAGTGCTGGGATTACAAGGGAGTTCTGTCACGGCTGCACTCATTTGTCACCGTAGAACAATATTTATTGAGTTGGTAGATCCTGGAATTTTCAGGTTTATTGTAGAAAATAGGGAGAATTTTTAAAAATTGTTTTTGGCTGGGAGAGTAAAGTGCTTGTTGCTGAGAAGTGAAAATAGATGGATTCCGGGGCTGACTGGGCCCCCAGCTTCAAATTCCAGGTCCCCTGAATGATTCTGCCTCCATAACTAAGGTAGAGCGTGATTATGGAAGACATCCCAATTCTAACCTTTAGCCTTCATGTATACATAGGCACATACACATTTGTTCAGTAGTGTTACCAATTCTACTGTTCTTATACACATATGTATGTAAAATTTATATAAGTTTATCATCTAACTTTATGTTGTAATCATTTTCTCATTTCGTTAACATTTCTATGGCAACATGATTTTTAAAGCCAAATGAAATACTTTGGGTGCATTGTATTTTGGGTGAATAGTAATTTATACAGTTTTTGACATGCCTTTGCAAATACTGAAATTATCATTCTCTGTCTCTGTCTCTGTCTCTCTCCCCCTCTCTCCTGCATGCTAACAGTGAGCCACACCTCTAGCCCCTAATTTTTTCATTTATTTTATTTTATTTTTTCTATTATCAGCTTGATACAGTAGAAATTCTTATCCTAATAGTGAAATGTTGAGCCCTTCTACTGAGATTTTCATTTATTATGTCCATATTTTCCAAGAACTTATTCATTCTTATTGATTAGATGCAATAAATTTTCCCTCTGATGATAATACATTTATTTCCCAATATTTCCCTTCCAAATTCTTCTCTTTGAAAATGGTCTAGTTTTCCAAGAGTCCTTTTACATTTCTTTTATTTTTCTAATTTTTTATTTATCCTTAGTTTTTTTTCAGTGCTAGGGATTGAACCTAGGGCTTCTTCCATGCTAGCTACCACTGGACCACATCCACAGCTCAAGCATTTGTCTTAATTCAACTTTAAAGACTGAAGAGCAGAGTGGTAGCTCTCAGCAGGTTGATAGTGCTTACTTAAATCATAGTAAGGTGAACCAGAAGCACTCCAATGTGTATGTGTGACTCTTTTCCTATTTATTTTCATTTTCTCTTTTTTTTCTGTCCATCCCTCCTTTCTTTTCTTCATATGTATTTTTCATTCATCAGTGGTCTATATTTTCTATCTCATTATTGTTTTTAACTTGTTTCTTTTTTTGGAGATAGAGTTTTGTGATTGAGGTCAAGCTAGCTTTGTATGTAGCCAAGGCTTCTCCTGCATCCACCTCTGACCTTCTTGAATGAGAGGCTTGAGCCTCCATGCCCTGAGTTTTCCCTGTTTTCTACCCAAAAAGGAAAAAATGTGCAGTGAAACAGGTAAAGGTTTGGTTAGGACTAGAGGGGTGGAGATTTTCATTGAAGGATGCTGGTAGCCATATCAGAGGTGCAGCAGGTGGCAATTGATGTTCAGGTATCAGTTCACCAAGAGGAATATCTCTGATGGATCAACCTCATTTTAGGCAAGGCCATGAGACTACAGACTCTGAAATATCTTTTGCTTCTGCTGTACCTTGAGTATCTGATATGATACATATGGTGTGGGGAGTCCCCCACTACCTGTATTGCAGTGTGTTTATCTCATGAATACATCAATCTAATAGGCATTTATATGTGTAGACTGTCTAAAAGATGATTACTCCTTAGCTGTATAATTTTGATGAATAAAAATAGGGTTCATAACTAGGCCTATTGTTCCACGAGAGCCGTGAGACACTTAGGGCCTGTTTTATATCACAGCTCAGGCTGACATAGGAAAGTAGTTGAATCTCCCCCAGCTTTCATGACAGCTGTATACCATTAGCTGGTTTAAAGCTTCAAAGTAACTTTAGATTAGACCAGGTGCCTTGCTAATGGGTTTTTTCTTTCATTTTTCTTTATTAAGAAATTTTCTACTCACTCCACATACTATCCACAGATCCCCCCTCCTCCCTCCTTCCATCCCCAGCCCTCTTTCCCAAGCCACCCCGCTTACCCACATCCCCCAAATCGAAGTCTCCTATGGGGAGTCAGCAGAACCCAGGACACTGAGTGGACAGGTACAAGCCCCTTCCCACTGCACCAAGGCTGTGCAAAGTGTCACACCACAGCCACCAGATTCCAGAAGCCTGCCCATAGACCAGGGACAGATCCAGATCTCCCTGCCTGGGTGCCCCCCAAACAGTTTGAGCCAGACAACCGTCTTCCATATCCAGAGAGCCTAGTCCAGTCCCATGAGGGCTCCACAGCCACCAGCCCACAGTTCATGGGCTTCCACTAGTGTGGCTGGTCATCTCTGCACGTCCTCCCATTATGATCTCTCCTCTCTCTCATCAGTTGGATTCCCAGAGCTTACTAATGGGTTTTTAAGATAAACACTTCCAGGAAAAGCAATCCATTCACAAGGACATATATCCAGCTGTCTGATGTGTTGAACCAAGGTTATAGGTACAAAGGAAACTAATTGCTATGTCAGCCTTTCTTGCTAAGTCTGGCTGATAACATGGGCCAGTGATTAACTCTCTGCACAAATTCCAAATCTTAGTTTTATGATATAGACATGTAACTTGAAGACTCGAAGTTCAGCCAACTCAGTTTCCTTTTTTATAGTCTAAAGGTACACACAGGGCAGAAAAATATATTTTAACATTTAAAATGCTTTTAGTGTCACTGTGCCTTGGAGAGTGCCGAATGAGCTCATATTAAGAGAATTAAGGCAATAAATGACTTGTTCTTTCTTTGAAGCTGCAGTTGCAAGGTTACAGCCCACCAGTTAAGAAGTTGAGATTTGTTGCATGTGTGTTGCTGGGAGGACTCTGTCTTTTATCATTTACTTAAGAAATTGAATGTGGACTTAAAATGTAATTTCTATATTCAACATAAAAGATTCTGTTGGATATCTATAGCTGTGAAGAACAAAGAGATTGGGAGCCAACATGAGAAATATAGAGAAGCCATCAGAATGCATGTGAGCTCATTCTTTTCCAAAAAGAATCCCTCAGATGAAAGTCCCAAGTTTTGCTATGCTTCAGCTTTTTCTTTGAGCCCTCTCTGCAGCCTGGGGCTGGTCTCAACAGGCTGCAATAGAAGGGGGGCTATATTTATATTTTACTTCAGTATCAAATCAGTATCATGTAACTCCTTCAAATTTCAAAGGCTTGTTATAGTAGGTTCTCCTATTACATGCCTTACACAATTCCATATGAGTTCTCACAGTAGTCATCCAAGGACCCAAGATGTGCTTTAATCAAGACTAGTGGGGAAAAGTAAATATGTTAAGATAGGCACCTTCATCTCAAATGATGTCATTTCCAGGCTTTTAGGGTCAACCATTCTAATGCTTCTAAAATGTCTGTGGTATAAACAGGATTAGATGTACATATAAATAAATATATATAATATATGCATATTATATAAATCTATATAATTTTTTCTCTATTGTCTTTATTCTCTTCATCTTTGTAGGGCTGAATTTTAAAAATGTCTATGCTTTTGTTAATACATTTGCAAAAAAGACCAATTTAAAGATAAATGTCAAATCTACAAATTATACATAGAACACAAAATATCTTTGACTTTTCAAATTTTCAGTGGTCATATTCTCTATAGTTTTCATTGTGGGTAGTTACTTTATGCATTTATATTTTTAATTATCAAGTCATTTACTTTGCCTCTTTAATCTCAATAACTCTTGGTTTCTAAGACATTCACATCTCAATTTTTGCTGTCCTTTAGTTCTTTAAATATTACATTTGATCTTCACTATTGGTTATTTTTATGTGTTCAGCATATGTGAACTGTATGACATAATAGGTTTTATTATGGTGTTTTCATCTGTATCTAGTCCAGCATTATTTGCTCTTCTTTCTCCTTGTCTTTTCTTTGCTTTTTTTCTCTTCCCAAATACTCCCTGTGATGGTTAATCTTGATCCTAAACTTGACTGGATCAGCATCCTGAGAAAAATTTCTGGGACTGTCTGTGGTGGAGTTTCTAGATTGAGGTAATTGAAGTAGGAAAGCCCATCCTACATGAGGGTGTCACTATTCCCTGGGCTGTGGTCTCAGACTGAATGAAAATGAGAAAGCTGAGAAGAAGCATTCATGTCTCTCTTTGCTCTGTGACTGTGATGTCATGTCTGACTGCCCCACGGTGTACTGTACTCTTGGCCAAAATGAACCCTTACTTCCTTAAGTTGCTTTTGGTGGTTATCTTGTCATGACAATGGGAAAAGTAATGAATAATCTCCCCCTTATACTTGCATGTCTTAAAAAACAACACACCCAGATTCTGCATAGGTGAGAAAGCATGGGATACTTGTCTATTTTACTTTGGCTTATTTTACCTACAGTGATTATCTCCAATTCTACTTTTCTATAAGCAATGCCATTTCATTCTTCTTTGCAGATAAATAATACTGAGATATATATATACATACATACATACATACATATATATACATATACACACATACACACACATCTTGTTTATCTATTGACTGGCACTCTTATGTAGCTGTTTCCTCCAATTTGAAATATTTGACTTATGAGATTCAAGAAGGTCACAAAAGTTTGAAGACTTGCCCAAGAAACTGCAAAATTCCCAGTGCCCCTCCCTAAGACATATAAGTGTAAAAATTTGCAAGGAGAATAGGAAATCCTCTTGGGTGGAACAGCTTGCAAGTTGGGAAGGGAGATTGAGGGGAGTATATTTATATTATATTTCAGTATCAAATCAGTATCACATTACTCCTTCAAATTTCAAAGGCTTATTATAGTAGGTTCTCCTATTACATGCCCTACACAATTCTATATGAGTTCTCATAGTAGTCATCCAAGGACCTAGGATGTGCTTTACTCAAGATTAGTGGGGAAAAGTAAATAAGATAGGCACCTTCACCTCAGATGATGTCGTTTCCAGGCTTTTAGGGCCAACCATTCTAATGCTTCTAAAATTTCTGAGGTATAAACAGGATTGGAGATTATATATATATATGCATATGTACATGTATACATATGTATATAAAATCCAGGGCAATAATAAGTGTCAGTTACATAGTTATTAAGTGTCAGTTATTATCAAAGAAAAGCCAAAGCCCAAATGGCTAAGCTACCGAATTTCACCAGCTGTTTAAATTATAATATCAGTTACTTAATTGATATTAGTTCTTTGTGTGTGGGTATGCATGGGCACCAGAAGGGGGCACTGGGTCTCCCTGTGGCTGGGATTAACGTCTATTGGGAGCCCTAGACATGTGCTGGGAACTGAAGTGGAATCCTCAGAAGAATATTTGCTTTTAAGCATCGAGTCATCTTTCCAGTCCCTGATAGTTTTAATCAGATGTTATAAGTTTATTGTAATTCACTTTTAGAGACCCGTTCTCATTTGTTAGTTTAGGTCTCATTTACATTCATATGAAGAATTTAATTACTTACTTTTTTCTTCTTGATGCTGGGCATTGGATCTAGGGCACCAGCACACTAAGCACATGTTCTTCCATTGAGCTATACCTCAAGCTCCAGGAGATATATTTTAGAATAATGTTGACTTAATGAAAGTTTTATGGTGAAAGCATACTAATGCATCTTCTTTGTATTTACTGTGTATGTATTAATTATGTAGAGAATATATCATGTTAAAAGGATGAGAATAAATATCTATACACCAACCATTCATGGAAAATTGGTCACAAGACTACCAACAAATCTATCACTTTTTAATATAGCATACAGAGTTTTTCAGAATGCCAAAAGATGGTTCAATTAAATTTTATCTATTTTGAAATAAAATACTCAGTTTAGAAACATAAGCCTGATTAACCAATGTTTCATTTGCAGAAAGAAAATAGGGCTCTTGAGAACAGGCAACAGACTCATAGGATTTAGAAAATCACAAAAATGTTCACATAATTGAAAATTATTTTTGAAACTGAAAGCCATCTTTTACAATAGTGTTAAATTCACCCTAATGATAACCATAACTTTGAAACATGACTTCTTTGATTATAAGAAATCAATACACAGTCTCAACTACCAGGGGCCTGAAAACACCTGTGATATTTTAAAAATTGTGATGAAAATAATACCACCTAGAAAGAACATTTTTGCAGTTGCTTTGTGCCCTTGAGTGTAGTAATATAGCTAACCAAAAATGCAAGCAGTACTAGACAATTAGAAACAGCTATAAATGTGATTATTAGTAACGTGCTAATTTGCTCTTTACAATGAGCAAAAGGTTGGAAAATTATATATGCATCAGTGAAGACTGTAGTAATTAATTACACAAGGTCAAAGTACGATTTCTAGTTAAACCCCAAATGATTCCTAAAATTGGAATTTTCCTCGCTATTCCTATAAATCTCTTCATTCAAGAAGTTGGGAAGTATTGGTTTAAGAAATTTGAACTCATTTGTCCCAGTACCTCCTGTCAGGCACACCTCATACTGGTAATTCTGTGATAGGGTCCCTGCTCCGCTGACATCCACCAGGTGACCAGGAAAGTGTCCCTCAGGCACAGAGCAGCCACCCAGAGAGGCTGCCCTGGCCCTCCTGCACAGCCTCACCCCCACAAACAGCAGCACAGACAACAGGAAGAGGGAAGACACAGAAGCCAAGGCAATGACCAGATACAGTGTGAGCAAATCCTCATTGTCCTGCGCGGGGTCGCGCGCCACCTCTGGCAGAGGCAGGTAGGGCTGAGAGAAGCCATCCACCAGCAGCACATGCAGAGTGACACTGGCAGACCTTGGAGGATCTCCATTGTCCTTGACCACCAGCAGCAGCCTGTGCTTGGGAGCATCGCGCTCACTCAGCATCCTGGAGGTGCGCACCTCGCCATTGTGAGCCCACACGCTGAACAGCCCGGGCTCTGTGGCCTTGAGCAGCTGGAATGACAGCCAGGCATTCTGTCCAGAGTCGCGGTCCACTGCCACCACCTTGGTGACCAGGTAGCCTGCCTCTGCCGCCCTGGGCAGCAGCTCTGTGCAGGGCGCAGAGGCGTTCTGCAGCGGGTAGAGCACGAAGGGCGCATTGTCGTTGGCGTCCAGCACCAGCACTCGCACCAGCACCTGGCTGCTGAGCACAGGAGAGCCTTGGTCTGTGGCGCCCACGTGGAACTCGAAGGCCTGCAGGGCCTCATAGTCCAGCGCCCTGAGCGCGAACAGCTGCCCATTGTCGGCGTTGATGGAAATGAGCGAGTCAAGGGCCAGCTGCGGGTCGTGGGTGGGCAGCAGCGAGTAGATGATGTGGGCATTGGAGCCTGAGTCTGAGTCTGTGGCGCTGATGGTGCCTATGTGCAGGGCGGGGCTGTTGTTCTCCTGGACAAACAGGGTGTAGGAGGTTTGGGTGAAGACGGGGGTATTGTCGTTGATGTCGGACACCTGTACTGTTATGGTGTGCTGGGTTGTGAGCCTGGGTGTGCCCATGTCAGTGACTGTGATGGTGATGTTGTACTCAGCTCTGCTCTCTCTGTCCAGTGCGCCTTCCGTTACCAAAGTGTAGAAATTTTCTTCAGTAGGTTTCAAGAGAAAGGGAAGACGGTCTTGTACGGAACAAACCATTTTCCCGTTGTCTCCAGAGTCTGGATCTGAAATTCCAAAGATCGCGACTACAGTTTCAGGAGAGTTTTCTGGAATATCACTGATAAGTAATGACATGGTGAGTTCAGGGGCATTGTCATTTACATCTGTCACGTCTATTACTACCGTGCATTTTCCTGAAAGACCTCCGCCATCAGAGGCCTGGATTTCCATGCGGTAAGATTGAATTTCCTCAAAGTCCAATAGTCTTCTTATTCTAATTTCTCCGGTATCTGTATTTATTTCAAAAGCCCGAAGGACTTCATTTGAGCACTGAAAAAGCGAGTAGGACAGCTCCCCGTGGGTCCCAGCATCTAAATCTCTTGCTGATGCAGTGATGACAAGTGACCCCACAGGGCTGTTCTCTTGAACCTGCACCTCATAGCGCTCCTGGGCAAATTCAGGGGCATTGTCATTAATGTCCAGCACCACGATGAGAACCTGTGTAGTCCCAGTCTTGGGAGGTGACCCACCGTCCAGAGCTGTGAGTGTTAATTTCACCTCTGCCTGCTCCTCCCGGTCCAGCGCTCTGTCCAGCACCAGCTCTGGGTATTTCCTGCCGTCGCTGTGAATGCGGGTGAGAAGGTGGAAATGCGAGTTCATGCTGACTGTATAGTTCTGAACTGTGTTGCTACCGACGTCCAAATCTTGAGCTATTGTCAGTGGAAACTTGGCCCCTGGATGGCTGCTTTCAGGGATTTTAAGGAGAATTTCATCTTCCATGAATTCTGGGGCATGGTCATTTACATCTTGGAGCTGTATTTCCCCCTGAATAAATTGCACTGGGCTTTTTAGTAACACCTGGAAATGGAGGGTGCACGGGTCCGTGCTCCCGCACAACTCCTCCCGATCCAATTTTTCTTTCAGGACCAAATTTCCACTCTTCTGTTCCAGCTGCAAGAGCTGCTTGTTACCTTTGTTAAGAACCTGGGCGCCCCTGATGACCAGATCCCTTAAGCCCAATCCCAGATCTTTTGCAAGGTTGCCCACCAAAGAGCCCCTGTCTGTTTCCTCTAGAACTGAATACTTAATGGTCGCACTGCCTGCCTCCCACAATAGTAACAGAAAGACAATGGCGGTCACTTGCCTTTTCTGTAGTGCCCTGTGGAGTGGTGTCTCCATCGTCCCTCAGGTCCAAAAGACGCAGCAGTTAATCACACAAGAACTGCTTTGTGAGCAGCTCAGGAATCTTGGCTCAATAATTTTGAGCTTCTTTTCTTTTTAGCATTGCTGGACACGGTGTATCTGCCTCTCTGAAAGGATCTATCGGCAGAAATTTAAAAAGCTTCCTTTCTCAGCCGCAAGAAATAGCTCCGCTTTTACAGGCGTGAAGTCTGCAGGTTTTCGTTTTCTTAGCCTGCAGCGCCACCAAGCGTTCGGCTTTACAACTTCAGATAATTTTTTGTTTCTAAGTGCTCTGTAAGGGCTAAAATGCTCAGGGTTTAGGTCAAAGTGTTCGATTCTCTCCTTTCTCGCTCCTTTGCCCCTAAGCCTCATTTGGCATCCTTGAGACAGCTAATCTGTGTGACAGAAATATGTATCTTCCTCATAACGGTACAAACTCAGTACAGAAAGCTCTGGATTGTCATTCATTTAACAATTGTTTGTCTGTACAGGTATTCATTTAGTTTCTGACCATAGCACCATGGAGGAAATACAAAATATCTTGCTGTTGGAGGAGTTTTCATTCTATTATAAAAGTTATTATTTTTCTGTTTTTTTTTTTTATTTTGTTCTATTCATTCACAGTTAATACAGAGAATACTTGGAAACATTTCCATATAATGTTTGACACAGAAATCATCAAATAGAAGTATACAATGTTGACAGGAGGCAGTACATTTATAATTTATAACCCCAAATGTATTTATAAATTGGAAATGGAAAGATCTACAAATGAAATTATGAAGGTTCACCAAAGTCATTTAATCTGTCAGTTTCTCATTCATTTTTATGTCTTAATAATATTCTATTGTATGAATAAGCCACATTTTATTTCTCTCCAGTATTTGATAGCTATTTGAGTTGTTTTAACTTTTTTACTATTAGCAACACACTGCTGTAAACTTTCATGTACATGTTTCATAGGTGCACATTTTCAGTAGTTTAAGGATTTATTCCTAAGGGTAGAATTGTTGAGTAACAGAGTAACAGTGTTTTGCATTTTGACCAACCACCAAACTGTTTTGCCAAAGTGGCACACCATTTTACAATCTCACCAAATCCTTGTTTTTAAGGCTCTGATTTTTGTACAAAAGCATTCAATCATTCTGTCAGACCAAACCAGGAAAAGTAAGCTATGGTTCAGAGCTGTTCTATTCCATTTACTATGCAAAGCCATTCTTGGCATTTGCAACTCTCAGCCCTTTTGAGTATTCTTGCAGTGTTCACCTTTTCCTCCACCACTTTTTTTTCTTCTTTCTTTCTGGTTTATTTCTATCTATTACAAATGTATAAAAAATCCTCCATCAACGCTGCTGTTAGCAGCAGAACCTTGAGAAATATACCTTTGGATTGCCTCAGAAAAGGAAAACATATTGCACTGTAAAGTTTATAAAATTGGCGCAAAACATTGTGATAATGTTACAATACCAGTTTTAAGAGTTCAGTGACTAATGGGGAGCCGATGGGATACATGCAGAACTGTGATAGCGATCTCACTTGGCCAGCTGTACACACAGACTGTAAATCTACATTCAGATCATTTCTGAACTAAGACTATCATCTCAGTTTATCTGTTGAGGTCAACCAGGAAACCCTAGAATATACCTTGATTTTTGCAAAAAACAAAATAGGGGGAGGGGTTTCTTCAGCATTTCAGTCCACGAGTAACAGTATCCTAACAGGCAAAGTGTCTCTCACTGTCAACATAGAATGAACTGCTGCTGGAGGTCAACTTGGGTTTTAATTTGCATTAGCACTTACATGCATAGTAGTCCAAGTTGTTGACCTCATGACTTTAAAAAGTAACTCTAAAAAAGTAAAATGGCCCTTCTTGGAAGACTAAAGAAAGACATCCAGCCACAGTTGTAAAACGTCTCATCAAAACAATATACCCTTTTATGAATTACGCCTCAATTAAAAAAAAAGTAGCCCCAAATAAGAAGCAGCTCTGAAAAAGAAAATATAACTTAAGATATTTGAAAAAATACTTGCAGCTTGATCTGCACTGACAATGATTGTCGAAGCCTAGAATTCAACATTTACAAATTCTCATTCACACACACAAAACACACTATTATCACACGACTTGTGTCTTGAGAGAATCTTCTGCTTTTTAAATCTTTGGCCTCCCAGTCAATCCCAAGTTCAACCAACTTTAACTAAAACTTCACTCAGAATTTCACCAAGCTTTTCACCCACACATTAATGCTTGTTGTATCTTTCATCAACTGTCAAAATCTGAAGTCTGCTCAGAGATCGCCAGGTAAAAGAAAATAAATGAAATACACAGAGGTTATTTCAAAACAGAACATAACCATCATCCAAAAAAAAAAATGTCACGATTCCCGATTGGGATCATCTTTTGTTTCCCACGTTGGACTATTTCACACTCGGGCATTGGCCAAAGGACACGAGAGCTGGTTCTGGAGCATACAGTTTCTCACACAGATGTCCCCAGAGGAACACCAGAGACAAAGTCATGTGAGGCCTCTCCCGTACAGAGACTGTCTCACAGGGGCAGTGAGGGAGGACACCCACTAGTTTGTGGAGATCCCTGAGAGAGTATGATTCTTAAAATCTGGACTTTACATAATTCACATCAGCCCTGTTCAGGTACTTACTGGAAGAAAGATGCAGCTATTTGCCAGAACTCAGCACTCCACTCTAGATCTCTGCTGCCTTAGTCTCCGTCGCAGATTTCCGAGTTCTGGTAGTTACCTGGACCACTGAGGCATTGCCACAAGACTTCTTCTCTTTTGAAACATCCTTTTTCTCTAGATATTAGGATAGCTACACCAGCTTGTTTCTTAGGTCCATTTGCTTGGAAAGCCTTTTCCCAGCCCTTTACTCGGAGGTAGTGTCTATCTTTGAAGTTAAGGTGTGTTTCTTGTATGCAGCAGATGGATGGGTTCTGTTTTCTTATCCATTCTGTTAGCCTATGTCTTTTTATAGGTGAGTTGAGACTATTGATATTGATGGATATTAATGACCAGTGATTGTTAATTCCTGTTGTTTTTTTGTGGTTGTGTTGTGTTGTGTTGTCCTTTTGTGGTGTATGTTGGTGTGGGATTATCTATTGCTTGATTTTTCATGGATGTGTTTAGCTTCTTTGGGTTGAATTTTCCCTTCTAGTGCTTTCTGTAGGGCTGGGTTTGTAGACAGGTATTGATTAAATCTGGTTTTATCCTGGAATATTTTGTTTACTCCGCCTATGGTGATTAAGAGTTTTGCTGGGTATAATAGTCTGGGTTGGCATCCGTGGTCTCTTAGTGTCTGCATGAGATTTGTCCATGATCTTCTAGCTTTCATAGTCTCTATTGAGTAGTCTGGTGTTATTCTGATGGGTTTACCTTTATATGTTACTTGGTCTTTTTCCTTTGCGGCTCTTAATATTTTTTCTTTGTTCTGTGTGTTTAGTGTTTTAATTATTATGTGGCGAGGGGACTTTTTTTTTGGATCCAGCCTATTCGGTGTTCTGTAAGCTTCTTGTATCTTCATAGGTATTTCTTTCTTTAGGTTAGGAAAGTTTTCTTCTATGATTTTGTTGAATATATTTTCTGTGCCTTTGAGTTGGTATTCTTCTCCTTCTTCTATCCCTATTATTCTTATGTTTGGTCTTTTCATGGTGTCCCAAATTTCCTGGACTTTTTGTGTTACGACTTTTTTGTCTTTAGTGTTTTCTTTGACTGACGAATCTATTTTCTCTATCGTGTCTTCAGTATCAGAGATTCTCTGTTCCATCTCTTGCAATCGGTTGGTTATGCTTGTTTCTGTAGTTCCTGTTCGTTTTGTCAGGATTTCTATTTCCAGCATTCCCTCAGCATGTGTTTTCTTTATTGTCTCAAATTCATTTTTCAGATCTTGGAATGTTTCTTTCATCTGTTTAATTGCTTTTTCTTGGCTTGATTTGATTTCTTCCCATTTTTTGTTCGTTTTTTCTTCCATTTCTTTAAGGGAGTTTTTTATTTCCTCTTTAATGGAGTTTTTCATTTCCTCTTTAAGGGAAGTTTTTATTTCCTCTTTAAGAGAGTTTTTCATTTCCTCTTTAAGGAAAGTTTTTATTTCCTCTTTAAGGTAGTTTTTCATTTCCTCTTTAAGGAAAGTTTTTATTTCCTCATTGAGGGAATGTTTTATTTCTTCTTTAAGGGCCTCTATCATCTTCTTAAAGTCATTTTTAGGGTTGATTTCTTCTGTTTCTTCTGTCATGGTATGTTTAGGTCTTGCAGGTGTAGAATCACTAGGTTCTGATGTTGCCATATAGGTCTTTATGTTGTTGCCTGTATTTTTGCACTGGCGTCTACTCATCTTTTCCTCTGTGCGGTGCAGGTGGTGTCTGTGTCTGAGAGTGCCTCTCTTGTTCTAATTTTTAGTCTTGGTTTAGTAGGGGTTCTTGGTTAAATTGGTGCTATTGGGCTGTTTCTTCAGGGACAGCTGATTTCAGTCGGTGAATTATATACTTATGATTCTGGTGATCTGGTTTAGTGGCTGGGTAGTGCCTTCTTCTGTGTTCCCAGGTCACGTTTTGTTCATTTGTCAACTCCTCAGCTGATCTTGTTTCTTCAGACATCCAACTGTAGGCATCTGAATCCTCTCCCAGATGGGTTTCAGCTGAGCAGGGTAGTCTCACCAACACCTCCAAGTTGTTGGGTTTCACAGGATCAGCAGTTGGGCCCTGGGTTGTCCCCAGACAGAGTGCCCAGACTCGGCCTGGTTCCGACCCATGGAGATAGCCTCTTTCCCAGGTGTTGGGGCCAGGGGCGTCCCCGCTCCAAGCTGCGTCTGCCCTTCTCCGTCCCCGGGCCTGTCCACTCCTGCGGCCCGCCGCCACAGGCCCACCTGTGTCCACTTGTCTCAACCGCCGGGCCTGTATGTCCCTGTCAGCTACCGCTGGGTCTGTCTGCCTCTGCGGGCCGCCAATGGGCCTGTATGTCCCTGCTGGCTGCCACCGCGGGCCTACCTACCTCTGCTTGTCACTGCTGCCAGGGGCCCATCCACCTCTACGGGCCGCCACTGGGCCTGTATGTCTCCGCCAGCTGCCACCGGGCCTGTATGTCCCTGTCGGCTGCTGCCACTGGGCCCGTCCACTTCCGCAGGTCGCTGACCTGCGTCCGCCTGTCTCTGCCGCGTGGCCCCGTCCACCTCTGTGGGCTGCCGCCAGGCCTGAATGTCTCTGTCGGCCGCCGCTGCCGGGCCTGTGCACCTCCGTCTGTTTATCTCTGCCACAGGGCCTGTCTACCTCTGTGGGCCGCCGCTGGGCCTAAATGTCTCCGCCAGCTGCCGCTGGGCCTGAATGTCCCCTTCGGCCGCCGCCGCCGGGCCCGTCCACCTCCACGGGCCGCCACCACAGGCCTACCTGCATCTGCTTGTCTCCGCCATCTTGAATCCGGCTTTTTTTTTTATTTTTCTGTTTTATAATAAAAAACATCATTTTAAAAAATCCAGTTTCTAACTTCCAAATGGCAATGTGTCTATAACTCAAGAAGGGAAACTAAAATGTGTGTTTCGTTTGACTGTTTCTCTCTGTGTGGTGTACAGTCCTAGGAGCTTTCCTTCAGAAATGTGCTATGTGTGATGACCAATAAAACTGAATGGCGATGATCACTAGTTTTGTAAGTAGTCAGTTCTGACTCAGAGTTCAACTGTCTCTTCTACAAACATGAAGAGGATGTCGAAGTCAACAAAGTAAAAATGATCCTTTCTGGGGAAGGATTTTGATCTGTCTGCCTTGGGTAGAGGACCTTTGGCCTGTGGAAGCTGTGTAGTTGAAAAGCACTCAAGTTCCAACCAGAGCTGTGTGGTCGGAGTGAAAGAAGCCAATCCCTCTCCCAAGAAAAAGGACACTGTTTGAAGGTCAGAACAAACATTCCAGAATCCCACAGAGCAAATGCTTCGTCTGCACATTATAGTTCACTATGATTAAGGTTAAAAGTAAACTATCCACCCACCACCTTACTATAATTTGCCTTCCTTTGACAAAAATTTAAAAAGAATGTTTTTCATAAACTATAACCTACAAAACAAGGCTAAGAATATATAAATGGCTTTGTAGTTAATAAGTGATGTTTATAGAATGTTAGAGGAGAAAATATGGATACTTGAGAAAGGCGAAATTTAGAAAATATAACTTGGATTTGACAAAATAACTTTGAATTTTCAAACTGTTAGACAAAAACAAAATAAAATGTGCTCTCCTGAATTTTATGCTTAACAATAGAACATAGAGTGTTCAGAAAGATATTTTCTGTATTGAAGGAAAGAAGATAATCTTAGTAAGCACTATTGTTTTAAATTTCATGTGATTGTAATTAAAATAAAAACTTCACTCATTGGCAAAGGCACATTGTTGTGAGAGAATGCTAGCATTTCTTTGTAGACAATGTATTTTTTTTTTTACAAAAAAGGACTGTTGGATGGTTCAGCAAATATTTATTCAGCATTTGTAAATACTTTGATGCTAAAAGATCATACTGCTCTTACACAAGGCTCACAAACTATTGATAGTTTAGAAAAATCTATATTCAAGGATACGTTAACTATTAAGACATACTGAAACATAATTAAGAATAAATAAGGTATGTGTCTTAGCACTTAGATTTCCTTACTTTTATATTTAGAGGTGCACATAATTAACTAGCTTCCCCCCAAATGATACTAAATTTGCAAAATTCAGAAATATCAAATATTCACATTTAAAGTATTCCTACACACTAATAGGAAAATTAATTTAATCACTTGTTTGAAATGCAATCTCAAAGGCTTTACATGATCATATATTTAAAAGATTGTTTGATTTCAAATTTTGCTGAAGAGTATTTTTCCCTTAAATTATTAAACATAGGTTAGTGCCACTGACTTAAAAACATAAAAAGCATAATAGAGAAACTAGTGGAATCTCCAGAAACTGACTTTTTAAAAGTATAATCTTGGTTGGGCAGTGGTGGCACATGCCTTAAATCCCAGCACTTGGGAGGCAGAGGCAGGAAGATCTCTGAATTTGAGGCCATTCTGGTCTATAGAGAGAGTTCCAGGACAGTCAGGGCTACACAGAGAAACCCTGTCTTGAAAAAAGGGTACAATATCAAGAATAATAGCAACAGGACAGGCAAGACCAGGCATGATGACAAAGGTTTCTGACCATAGCATTAAGGTGACAGAGGCAAGTGGGTCTCTCTGAGTTTCAGGCCAGCCAGTTCTACATAGCAAGGTTCGGACCACCACAGGCTACAAAGTGAGACCACGTCTCAAAAATAGAAAAAAAATAAGTAAATAAAAAGGTTTACAGTTTAGCTCTGTGGTTGAGTTTCCCTAACAGGCATGAAACACTGGATTCCAGTTCCAGGAACTATTATAAAAAGTAATACCAAAAGCCTCACCAAACATACATCAATAGCATGCGGATTCAGGTTAAAAGGTACTTCTAAGCTTAGACAGAATTTACTACTACACTATGGTATTTAGATGAATAGGAAACTATTCCGAAGAGTAGGAGTTTCCTCTGTTTTCCTCTCAGATTCCAAAGGAGGGAAGTGGGGGTTAATTGCCTTTAGAAATCTGAACTCACCAGTCCCAGAGTCTCCCCTCAGACACACCTCATACTGGTAGCTCTGGGACAGGGTCCCAGTGCCGCTGACATCCACCAGGTGACCAGGAAAGTGTCCCTCAGGCACAGAACAGCCACCCAGAGAGGCCGCCCTGGTCCTCCTGCACAGCTTCACCCCCACGAACAGCAGCACAGACAACAGGAAGAGAGAAGACACAGAAGCCAAGGCAATGACCAGGTACAGAGTGAGCACGTCCTCATCGTGGGCGGGGTCGCGCGCCACCTCTGGCAGAGGCAGGTAGGGCTGAGAGAAGCCATCTACCAGCAGCACATGCAGAGTGACACTGGCTGACCTTGGAGGATCTCCATTGTCCTTGACCAGCAGCAGCAGCCTGTGTTTGGGAGCATCGCGCTCACTCAGCAGCCTGGAGGTGCGCACCTCGCCATCGTGAGCCCACACGCTGAACAGCCCGGGCTCCGTGGCCTTGAGCAGCTGGAAGGACAGCCAGGCATTCTGTCCAGAGTCTCGGTCCACTGCCACCACCTTGGTGACCAGGTAGCCTGGCTCTGCCGCCCTGGGCAGCAGCTCTGTGCAGGGCGCAGAGGCGTTCTGCAGCGGGTAGAGCACGAAGGGATCATTGTCGTTGGCGTCCAGCACCAACACTCGCACCAGCGCCTGGCTGCTGAGCACAGGAGAGCCTTGATCTGTGGCGCCCACGTGGAACTCGAAGGCCTGCAGGGCCTCGTAGTCCAGCGCCCTGAGCGCGAACAGCTGCCCATTGTCGGCATTGATGGAGATGAGCGAGTCAAGGGCCAGCTGAGGGTCGTGGCTGGGCAGCAGCGAGTAGGTGATGTGGGCATTGGAGCCTGAATCTGAGTCTGTGGCGCTGATGGTGCCTATGTGCAGGGCGGGGCTGTTGTTCTCTTGGACAAACAGGGTGTAGGAGGTTTGTGTGAAGGCAGGGGCGTTGTCGTTGACATCAGAGACCTGCACTGTTATGGTGTGCTGTGTTGTGAGCCTGGGTGTGCCCATGTCGGTGACTGTGATGGTGATGTTGTACTCAGCTCTGCTCTCTCTATCTAGTGCCCCATCTGTTTCCAAAGTATAGAAATTCTCCACAGATGGTCTTAGGAGAAATGGAAGATTGTCATCTATGGAACACGTAACCTCCTGGTTATTTTCTGAGTCTGCATCTGAAATGCTGAATACTGCCACTACGATGCTTGGCAAATTTTCAGGGATGGGGCTGTTGAGTGAGGATAGGATCACTTCTGGAGCATTGTCATTCACATCTAATACTTGCACAACTAAAGAGCATTTTCCTGTTAGCCCACCACCATCTATGGCCTCAACACCCACATGGTAGGACTGAAATGCTTCAAAATCCAACGTGCTTCTCAGTCGAATCTCCCCTGTCTTTGTGTTTATTACAAAAGGCTCGTTAACATCATCATCTTGCAACAGTGCATAAGAAACCTCTCCAAAGGATCCTGTATCGAAATCTCTTGCTGAGAGGGTAATAAGCAGTGTGCCAATGGGGTTGTTCTCTGGGACTTGGACCTCATAGAGCTCCTGAGCAAATTCCGGAGTGTTGTCATTTATATCTAAGACAAGTATTTGAATCTCAGTGGTCCCTGACCTGGGCGGAGCCCCGCCATCCACTGCAGTAAGCGTTAGTCTGAGCTGAGCCTGCTCCTCACGGTCCAATGCCTTGTCCAGCACTAGCTCAGGGAACTTCTTGCCATCGCTGCGGCTGCGAGTGAGTACATGGAAGTGACTGTTGTCGCTGACAGTGTAGCTCTGAATGCTGTGGCTGCCAGTGTCTAAGTCCTGCGCCATTTTCAAAGGGAATATCTTTCCCGGTGCAGTTATTTCTGATATTTTGAGGAGCACCTCTCTGGCAGGAAACTCTGGGGCGTGGTCATTTATATCTATAACTCTCAGTGCAGCCTGATAAAACTGCAAAGGATTTTTTAGTAACACCTGGAAAGGCAGCATACAAGGCTCCGTGGAGCCGCACAGCTCTTCCCGGTCCAGCTTTTCATTTAGCACCAAATCCTGGGTCTGTGGGTCAAGTTGCAAATACTGTCTGTTCCCCTTGAAAACCACTCTAGCGCCCCGCGCAGCCAATTCTCCCACCCTTAGTCCCAAGTCCTTAGTCAGATTGGCCACAAAGGTGCCACTTTCTGTCTCCTCCAGCATGGCATACTGAATTGATTCTGAACCCACCTCCCACGAAAGCATCAGTGTAATTAAAATCATCACTTGCCTTGCCTTGCCCGGCTCCTTTGTTTGTGGCATCTCTAATGTTAGGTCTGGTACAGGAGGGAAAAAATCCCTTTCAGCTCTCAATCACGGAGGTAACTTTGGCCTTCCGGAAAGTCTTTGCTGTGGAATTTTTTGATTTGATCTTACAAGTTCCCGGTGACTCCTCTTCTCCCGAATGCTTTTGTCTTAGCTTCAGCAGCAAATGGTTCAGCATTCTGCTTCAGTTTCTAGGCAAGCCAGGGAATCCAAGGACTTTAAAGACTTCTTACTCATTCTCTTAGTCTACACCGCCACCATGCGTTCAAATCAATAACTCCATGAGCTATTTTCAGATAAACATTGAACATAATAAAGACTGATCATTTTAAAGACTTTTATCCAAATCTGGGCATTATAAAGATTTTTAAGTTGAGTCAATGTTTCTCAAACTGAATGTGTAAAGGGTTTCTTAGGGGTCTTGATTATGTGTGCATACTTGTATTTTGTTTTTAAGTTGGTTTTTAAGCTCACTCTAGATCTTGAGTCAAACTGTCTGCTGATCTAAGGGGAGGCCATACTTCAGTCTTTCATGTGTGGGAACATCTAAGAATCACTCTTCTGGCCATTCAAACTGCTCACAATCCACTGTGATTCTTCAGCAGTGCAACTGATTTCTGATGAGAGCTATAAATTCATGAGTTTAAGAGGTACAATGTTTGTCTCAGTAAACACATCAACAAATTATTAGAATGTGAAAGTTGGTCAGAAACATAAATGTTGAATTAGACATTAAGTTCTCTAAAATACATGACTCATAAATGGCATGAACAACAGACTTACTTTGCTACAAGGCCACATGAGAACAGTAATGGTAATCATAAGGCTATTGAGGGGAAAACTGTGGTCAAAAGGTACATATGATTGCAATATCTAAAAAAAACTCAATAATTTAAAATAGGAATTAGGAGCAATTGGTATATGTCATAAAAACTTTAAGATTTAATTTTATTTCTAAGTGAATAGAATTAGTCATAGTTTTGAGAAATCCAAGTGTTTTACTATAATCTTTCATTGGACAAAATGTCCTCATGTTGGTTGACCAAAGACCAAAGTTATTAGAAATGGCATGATGCAGAAGATGACATTCAAGGATGCACAGTGGTGCACAACTGTAATCCCAGAACTTGGGGGGCTGAGACAGAAGGATAGCAAGTTTGAGGCAAGAAAGACTGTGTCTCAAAAAACAACAAACAGATGCAGACAATGTGAAAGGGGTCACAGTTAAATATACCATGGAATTCAGTGACTGAATATCACGGTTATATTCTGTTATTGTCTTGTCCTTTACTGATCAGATAAATTGGAAAGTGTCTTTAAATATCATTTAAAATGTGAGTGAGTACACATACAAGAGCATAATATATGCTAAATATAGTTGATTTTCGATGGAGTTTGTATTTACTTAAAGATAAATTCTATTAAGGCTGAGAATACTTAACTTCACATAAGACCCATGTCAATAGGAGATGGGAAATTAGAATATATTTAAAATATTTCTAAGTAAAATAAATAAAATTAAAATCTGATGGTCGAGGTCATCTTATAGCTAGAAATCACATATGTGCATCCAATGGACTGAAGAGAATGAGAATACCAATATCACAATCCTCCGGGGTTTATTCGCAAAAACCATTTCTGAGTATGGACATTTCTTGAGCATGTGAATAGCAAATGGAACTAATGGAGTAAAACCAAAAGTCATAAATACTGTGCATGGGTTTGGTCATTTCTGGATCATTTCTAAACATTCTTTCCGAATGGTGTCATGGTTGGTTAGTCATGGTTGTTGGTTGAATTGGCCTGAGGAGTACCAACAAGATTGGTAAAGCTAATCTCCTGCAGTGGGAAATCCCATAGTCTGAAGTCAGAATCGGAGAAGAAAAAGGAGAAAGACCACCAGGTAAGCAGTCTCTACCCCAGGTTCTGGCCACCTTGATGGGCGTTCTTCCTTCCATGATGGACTGAAACCCTGGGTCAAAATAAATCCTCCCTTCCTTGTTTTCTTTCACATTTTGTCAGAGCAGTGGGAGATCTGACTAACAATGGGGGATTTTGAGTTCTGATTCCAGTTTAACAGCATACGTATCTCCCAAAGTCCTTTATTCACTCTTTGTCGCTACAGTAGCACCAGGTGTCTTCAAATATGGCTTATAAAATATCCTTGATGTCAAAACAAATTTTTATCAGCATTACAGTGTGTGTTGAACTCAATCTAGACAAAGAAAGTTCCTTTAAAAGCATTGGTACTTACGTGGTAATATCTTGATATTACCCCCCCAAAGACACCAGTTGAGCATGTCAAGTGACTCCCTTTTTATAGAAATTACATTTTATAGTACATTGTATTAGATCCTCACAGAAGAATGCATCTTTGCTTGCCCTCTTTTTCTTTTGAATAGAGCCAAGTTGATTTTACTTCCAAAAATCTATTTTCCCAAGGAGATATTGAACACTTTTGTCATGAAAAATGTCTAACATTAAAAATGAAATGTGATAAACTTCTACATAGACATTACTCAGATTTACAACATTATCTTGTTTCCTTTATGATTTTCCTTCCACTCTATTGCTAACAAATACTTGCTTTCCTATGGCCCCTTTTCTTTTATTGGAAATAGATTCTGCTTTCATATAACATATCCTGAACACAGTTTCCCCTCCCTCCACTCTTCCCAGCTTCCCCCACTTCCCCTCTTCCCCAGATCTACCCTCCAACTTCCCTTCAGAAAAGAACAGGTCTCCAAGAGACAACAACCAAACAGGACAAAACAGGATACAACTAGTCAAGGCAAAAGCCCTCATATCTGACTCAGCTGGACAAAACAATCCAGTAAGAGAGCAAGGGTCCCAAGAGCACATGAAAGAGTCAGAGACACCCCACTACTGTTAGGAGTCCCACAGAACATTAATACAACAGCCATAACATATACAGAGGACCTGGAGCAGACCTGTGCAGGCCCTGTGCTTGCTGCTTTAGCCTCTGAGAGTCCATATGAACCCTATTTAGTTGATACATTGGGCCATGTTCCCCTTCATCTCATCTGATTCCTACAATATTTCCTCCTCCTCTTCTGTGAGATTCGCTGAGCTCTGAGCTGCAAGCTCCAAGCTGACTTGATTATGGCCCGTTTCTTAAGGTAACATTTGCAGAAATTGAAATCCACTAACCTTGACCATTTTAACAAGTGTGGGACGTTGGCAAGCTCTCGAATGAAACAGATGTTAAAAAAAGAATAAAAATGCCATTCATTAAATTCATTAAAAATTAAGCTATTATTAATAAAACACTAATAGAAGCTTTTGGTTTACTTAAATAAGTGTTCAATGTAGTGACAAAGTTATAAGTAAAGATTGGGAACTTGAGATCATTTTATGTGTGCTTCTTAGCGTACATAATTAGCAATCATTACAGATCACCTAAATACTGAAATACTTAGTGAACTAAGGCTGACAACACAAAATTGAGAACTCATATTCACCCTTCTAAAATCTGGAAGCTTAAGATGAAAGGATTGGCAGGGATCATTTTATTGTGAGGTTTCTGTCTTTTCCTCACAGATTATCTCTTCCTCTGGTAACTTCACACAATTACCATCTTTTTCTCTCTCTCTTCTTCCCCTCTCTTCCTTTCTCCCTCTCTACACTTTTCTTAAAGACACCAGATCCCTTGTTATTAAGGGTCTAGCCTAACCACACATTGTAATATAATAATATCATTAGAAGCTTTATCTGTGCTGGGTGTGGTGGCACACAACTTTAAACCCAATACTTGGGAGGCAGAAGCTGGAGGATCTCTGTGAGTTCAAGGCCAGTTTGGTCTACATAATGAGTTTCAGGTCTTCCAGGACTATGTTATAAGATCACCTATCAAAAAGAAAAGAAAAAGTCCTATTTAATGGCACCAGCTTTCATAGTAGTAGGTACCAGGGCCTAAATATTTAAACTTTGAGGGTGCTAACAATTCAGCTGATAATAGTTAAAAACATTTCTTAGTAATGAACAAGTTGGTGAACATTTTTTAAAAAGGGCTGAAAGTGCTTTTGAGCTTGGGAAGTGTTGTGAGGGTGTAAAAACACCTGTCTGCACAGGCATGAAGACTATGGTTCAAGTCCCCAGAACTCACATAAAGACTAGACACTCATGTCAGGAACATCTGGATTTCCAAGCTCTCCTTTAGGGACATGGGAGGAAGACACAAGGGAATCCCTAGAAGTTCTGGAACCAGCTAGGCTGGTGTGTGCAGTAGAAAAGTAGCTATGGGACCCTGCCTGAAATAAGGTGGAAGGCTATCCCAAAGTTGTCTTCTGACCTCCACAAATGTATGACCTCCAAACATGCCTGCATTGTACACGCACGCACGCACGCAGTGGTTGCCAATGAGAACAGGTTTTGGAAAGAATATAGACAAAGCTGTACATGCAAATATTGCTATTTGTATTGTAAGGTAGTTCAACCAATTTGGAAACCTGGTTGGAAATATCTACTGAAAGTTTAGTTATACAACTCTAGCCCCAAGAAGTGGGTGTCCATCACAAATGCAAATATACATCTAGTCAAAATATATATGTAAGAATATTCATAATATTATTGAAAACAACCAAACCTTAATCTGACAAATGAATAATTTAGTAATAGGTTGTGGCATACTCAACCAGAATAATTTATGTCAATAATAATAATGAAATAACATTAAAGCAGTATTATGCACACATTTCATAAAGACAATATATGGAGAAAGGAATGTAACACAAAGCAGCTGATACTCTCCTACAAGGAATTTACATAAACTCCAAAGTAGCAAGATTACAAAATTGGAAGTCAGTGTGTTTGCTGTACATGGGCCAAAAGTGGTTGTAAAGCATCATTTATGTGGCACCTGGGATGTTAGTGATGCTTTATTTTCACACGGCACTGGTGGCAGGATGTGTTCTTACCTTGTGAAAATACATTTAACTGAACCTTAAGGGCTAACTTTCTTTTTTTACCGCAGGGATTAAGACTGACAAAAGAACAACTGTCCATAGAAGAGTGTTCCATTGTACCATGTTTTCTTAGACAAGGTTTGCAACGTCATTTATTCCATCAACAAAGACCCAAATAAAGAGAATACTTTAAAGCACTTTGAATTTTCAACTTAGCATCAAGTAGACAGTAAAGAAGATTGCTAGAATACTCAGAAAATGCAACTAGTATTTGATCTTTATCAAGGCAAACGTCACCACGGCTAAGCCTGTTGGTGCATGCTCATAATTCCAACATTTCGGGCAACAGAAGCAGATAGATTCCCCACAAATTTTCCGTCAATCTGTACTCAGCCATTCCAGATCAGCTAAGGCTACAAAGACCCTACCTCAAATAACCAAACAAAATAAGGTGCCACTAACAATGAAAGAAGTTCCAATTTGTTACAGCAAAACTAGTTCTAAGAATCAACAAATACAGAGAAAAAACCAAAAACCTCAGCATGCATTGTTAGAGCATGGAAATATAAACAAGAAGTAGATTAAAACTTTCTATAAGGAAATTTGAATAAACAAATCCAAAACAAGGGATAAATTAAACGTATAGCTCAAGATGATTCACTGCACTCTACATCAGGGATAGTTAACATAAATGAGGTAAAAACCACGACAAAATAATCGCTCTAATAGAATACAAAGCTATTGCGCACCACAGCATTTTCATTTTCTTCAGCAGCAGCCTGGGTCTCAACGTTGGGAAACAAAGGTTTAACAAATTTGAACTCATTTGTTCCGGTACCACCTTTCAGACACACCTCATACTGGTAGCTCTCGGACAGGGTCCCAGTGCCACTGACGTCTATCAGGTGGCCAGGAAAGTGTCCCTCAGGCAAAGAGAAGTTACCCAGAGAGGCCGCCCTGGCCCTCCTGCACAGCCTCACCCCCACGAACAGCAGCACAGACAACAGGAAGAGAGAAGACACAGAAGCCAAGGCAATGACCAGGTACAGTGTGAGCAAGTCCTCATCCTGGGCGGGGTCGCGCGCCACCTCTGGCAGAGGCAGGTAGGGCTGAGAGAAGCCATCCACCAGCAGCACATGCAGAGTGACACTGGCAGACCTTGGAGGATCACCATTGTCCTTGACCAGCAGCAGCAGCCTGTGCTTGGGAGCATCGCGCTCACTCAGCAGCCTGGAGGTGCGCACCTCGCCATTGTGAGCCCACACGCTGAACAGCCCGGGCTCCGTGGCCTTCAGCAGCTGGAAGGACAGCCAGGCATTCTGGCCAGAGTCGCGGTCCACTGCCACCACCTTGGTGACCAGGTAGCCTGGCTCTGCCGCCCTGGGCAGCAGCTCTGTGCAAGGCGCAGAGGCATTCTGCAGCGGGTAGAGCACGAAGGGCGCATTGTCGTTGGCGTCCAGCACCAGCACTCGCACCAGCGCCTGGCTGCTGAGCGCAGGAGAGCCTTGGTCTGTGGCGCCCACGTGGAATTCGAAGGTCTCCAGGGCCTCATAGTCCAGCGCCCTGAGCGCAAACAGCTGCCCGTTGTCGGCATTGATGGAGATGAGAGAGGAGAGGGCCAGCTGTGGGTCTTGGGTGGGCAGCAGAGAGTAGGTGATGTGGGCATTGGAGCCTGAGTCTGAGTCTGTGGCGCTGATGGTGCCTATGTGCAGGGTGGGGCTGTTGTTCTCCTGGACAAACAGGGTGTAGGAGGTTTGGGTGAAGGCGGGGGCATTGTCATTGACATCAGACACCTGCACTGTTATGGTGTGCTGTGTTGTGAGCCTGGGTGTGCCCATATCGGTGACTGTGATGGTGATGTTGTACTCAGCTCTGCTCTCTCTGTCTAGTGGCCCCTCTGTCACTAAAGTGTAATAGTTCTTGAAAGTGGGTTTAAAGAGAAATGGGAGATCATTTGGAATAGAACACACCATTCTTCCATTGTCCCCAGAATCTGAATCAGAAACACTGAAAACAGCAACTACAGTCTCTGGGGAGTTTTCTGGGACAGGAATTGTGAGCTTTCTGATGGTCAGCTCTGGGGCGTTGTCATTCACATCCAACACCCGTACAGACACAGTGCATTTCCCCGAAAGGCCTCCTCCATCCATGGCTGTGATTTCTATGTTATAATGGCTATTTACCTCAAAATCCAACTCATCACTCAGACGAATTTCTCCTGTGACCTCGTCTATTACAAATGGTTGAGAAGCTGCATCACCTTGAAACAGAGAGTAGGCTACATTCCCATAAGGTCCCACATCTAAATCCCTGGCAGAGACCGTGACAATTAAGGCATGGAGGGGGCTGTTCTCAGGGACTTGCACTTCATAGAGCGACTGTACAAACTGGGGGACGTTATCATTGATGTCCACAACTTCAATGCGAACTGTAGTAGACCCAGACCTGGGCGGAGACCCACCATCCACAGCAGTGAGGGTTAAAGTGAGCTCAGGCTCCTCCTCCCTGTCCAGGGCTCTGTCCAACACCAGCTCTGGGTATTTCCTGCCATCAGCGCGACTCTGAGTAACCATATGGAAATGGAGGTTGGAGTTGACTGTGTAGTTCTGAACAGCATTGCTCCCTATGTCAGAGTCCTGAGCTGCCTTCAGAGGAAACACAGTCCCTGGCTGTGCGCTCTCAGGGATTTTTAGGAGCATTTCCCTGTGAGAGAACTCTGGAGCATGGTCATTTATGTCTGTGATCTGCAGGTCAGTTTGGAAGAACTGCACAGGGTTTTCCAGAATGAGCTGGAAATGCAGCACACAGGGGTCTGTCACCCCACACAGCACCTCACGATCTGGCTTTTCCTTTAAGAACAAATTCCCGGTCTCAGCATGCAGCTGCAAGAGCTCTTTGTTTCCTTTGGAATGGATTTGTGCCCCTCTGGTGGCCAGTTCCCCCACCCTGAGCCCCAGATCTTTGGCCAGGTTAGCTACCAAGTAGCCACTCTCCGTTTCTTCTGGCATGGAATATCTAATCGCCTCAGAATCAGCCTCCCACAAAAGCAGCAATATAGTAAGTAAAATGACTTGCCTTTTCTCTGGCGTTTTTGATAGATCTGTCTCCATTGTTCAGATGCAGTCCAGAGGGCGCTGCTTCTTCTAGTCGATAATAATCCACTCAGGGGTCATTAAAATATTCAACTAAATCGGATTAGAGAGGCACCTTCTTCCCAAATTCTCCCAGAAACCTTTCTTATTACCTTCTCTTTCAAACAGCCAAAGTTCTGGTTCTCAGCTTGAAGAGATGGCGTCCTGGGCATCTGCAGAGCCCATTCTTCACACTCTTATCCTGCAGCGCCACCAAGCGTCCTTATTTGTTCTTGCATTTCATTTTACCATTTCCTTCCAAATTTTAAATTTAATATATTTCAGTATCCTTTTAATTTATACACGCAGTTCTTAGCAATCGGAAGTTCTAAATATTATTTTGTTGAAATAAGTTTTGGTTGTAGGTATAAGTTTTAGAACAATCGAAGATGGCATTAATGTTTTGTTATAAGAGTACTGAGTAGATGAATCAGTTTTCTTGTGTAGGCTTATTTGATTTTTTTTCCAAGAAACTAAAGATAATTGACATATAAAAATCAATTTTACACTTTTTATATATGCTTTGAAATATAACATACATACTTAATGGAGGAAAAGTCAGAATTCTGAAATCCATTGAATTTTCATAATGTTACTTAGCTCAGCTTAGATAAAAATAAAATAGGACAAATTCCCAGAAACCAAGCCTACTATGGTTTGGTTACTTTGCTTCTTCAAAACATAAACATTTTGCCTGTGTATCTGTACTAAGATCATGAAGCATGAGAGTTCCAGTTGCTTCATATCCCTGCTGGCATTTGTGTTGTCTTCTCGATTTTTAGAACTTTAGTAAGTGTGTGTTGACTTCATATATAAATTTAATTAGCATTTGTCTGTCATTTATGAAGTGATGCACATTTTCACATTCACTGGCCATCAGTATAGAGTCTTCTGAGGAGCTTGTTCATATCCTTTATGATTTTTTCCGATATGAGGCTTTTATTTGTTTTCTGGTTGGTCTGAAGAAGTATCTTGTATATTTTGGATAAAATCTCTTTTTTAGATATATATGCTCAAATATTTTCTAGTCTATGCCTTGATTTTTTTGATACTGCGATTTGATCAATAACATCTAAATTGTGCTTAGTTTGATCTGGTAATACTTTTCAATTTTGTTGACTACTTTATCCATAATTCAAGGTCATAAATATATATGTATATTTCGAAATTTTACTTTTCATATATAAGGTTATTAACTTAAAATATGTTTTGAATGAATTAAATTGAATTTCTTGATTGCAAATACCTTTGCACTATGTTACAAAGGTGAGACCCCCTTCTGAGGGGCTGTGACTGTCCTGAATCAGGGTAGTCATAAGTCTGCCTTAGTGTTCCAGTTTTCTGAGTGTCATATGTCATGTAATTCTATGTTATCTTCATTACTCTAGATTTATAACAGATTTTATTGAGATGAAAGTCTCCTTTAAAAAAAAAGAAGTCTATTTTTGATGAATAGTTTTACAATCACATAAAATTGACTTGGAAATGCAGATATTTTTCTCTCCACAACATGTACAACATTCCTTATAATAGTTATCTGTAGATGGAAGTTTCTGTCCCATCAACAGCTCCCAACTACATGGCAGCCACTTCCCAAATTACCACACAGAGGCTTATAGTAATTTTAAGTGCTCAGCTGATAGCTCAGGCTTGTTACTAGCTAACTCTTACACATAAATTAACCCATATTTGTATTTGTGCTTTGCCACATGTTTATGGCTTATTGCCTCATTTTTTACACATCCTGCTTGTTCAGAGGCTGGAGTCGTTCCTGACTCTGGCCTCCTTCTTCTCATCATTCTTAGTTTGGTTTTCCTGCTTAACTTCCTGACCAGCTACTGGCGTGTCAGCTTTTTTGTTAACCAATGAGAATAATACATCTTCATAGTATAGAAAAAGATTGTTCCACAACATTTCCCATTTTTTGTCTAATTAAAAAGGAAATTTTTAACCTTAATAAAGTAAGATTATGTGCAACAAAAACAGCTATCAGGAAAAATTACAGTAACAATATCCAATCCATTTGCATTTATTTTTAGAACAAAAGGATAAAATGAGACCATCCAAAGTCTTGATTATCAGAGGATTTCAGTCTTTACTTCTGTTATTCAGATTAGTTTTCAAACAGTATTATGTACAATGATTTAATAAGATATGATTTGTATCTGTCTGCATGCTGCTTCTTGGTGCCTAAAAGTGTACCTAGGCCCTGGCATGCATGCATACTCTGTCATTGATTATACTCTCAGTATGGAACACTTGTTTAGTGATTGAGATGACAAATTATTAGTATATAAGGTTATCCCTTTAATATTTATAAATGAAATTGTTAAAACTAATATTTAAGGAACAATGTGCTAGATATGTGGTGAACAAATAAGGCACACGATCTCTAACATATGTGGTCCACATAAGAAGAAAATGGCCACAATTCTACTGTCTAAATATTTTAATAAGTGAATGTTCATAATTTGGAAGACAAGTATGCAAATTGTTAATGGTTACTCAGGGTAACTGTAAGAACCTTCAGCTACTAATGAGGCTCACTATCAGAATATACGGTTAGCAGGTAAGAGGTCCTATATTTAATATCCAATAGCAAAAAAATAAAGTGGAAAATATGTAAACACATTGGCCATAAAAATTAGAAATTTTGTAGTAAAAACAGGTAAAATGGGCAACATTTAAGAGACAGAGATAGATGCATGTCTATCAGCTTGAGGCCATCCTGGTCTACATAGAGAGTTCTAGAACAACCAGAGCTACATAACGCAAGACGCTGTCTTCAAAGAAGAAGGAGGAGGAGGAAGAGGAGGAGGAGGAGGAGGAGGAGGAGAAGAAGAAGAAGAAAAAGAAGAAGAACCCCTCTCCCCCAAAAAACTAAACAGGAAAAAAAAACCCAAAACATTTACAGTGTATTTTGTTGTGTGATATTGAGCTAAAGTAAAACATAAGGTGAAATAGAGAAATTGGGTTAGTAATATACATTATTCATTACACCTGAAACTGCTAAAGTAGATACCAAGAGAGAAAAAAAAATTATTAATGGAGGATATGCACATGCTTCATTTACAATGTCAATATTATATAAAATGATCAACTTTCTTAAGCGAACCATACTGCTAGAGATTCGTCAAAATAAATTCACTGAACCAGATACAACAGTTAACCAAATACAAAGCTGTCTCTGCATTGGGGACTTTCCTTAACTTCTCTCCCAGCATCCTGAAGCAACAAGTTGGGGATCATGGGTTTGAGGAAATTGAACTCACCAGTCCCAGAGTCTCCCCTCAGGCACACCTCATACTGGTAGCTCTGGGACAGGGTCCCAGTACCGCTGACATCCACCAGGTGACCAGGAAAGTGTCCCTCAGGCACAGAGCAGCCACCCAGAGAGGCCGCCCTGGCCCTCCTGCACAACCTCACCCCCACAAACAGCAGCACAGACAACAGGAAGAGAGAAGACACAGAAGCCAAGGCAATGACCAGGTACAGAGTGAGCACGTCCTCATTGTCATGTCCAGGGTCCCGCGCCACTTCTGGCAGAAGCAGGTAGGGCTGAGAGAAGCCATCCACCAGCAGCACATGCAGAGTGACACTGGCAGACCTTGGAGGATCTCCATTGTCCTTGACCAGCAGCAGCAACCTGTGCTTGGGAGCATCGCGCTCACTCAGCAGCCTGGAGGTGCGCACCTCGCCATTGTGAGCCCACACGCTGAACAGCCCGGGCTCTGTGGCCTTGAGCAGCTGGAAGGACAGCCAGGCATTCTGTCCAGAGTCGCGGTCCACTGCCACCACCTTGGTGACCAGGTAGCCTGGCTCCGCCGCCCTGGGCAGCAGCTCTGTGCAGGGCGCAGAGGCGTTCTGCAGCGGGTAGAGCACGAAGGGCGCATTGTCGTTGGCGTCCAGCACCAGCACTCGCACCAGCGCCTGGCTGCTGAGCGCAGGAGAGCCTTGGTCTGTGGCGCCCACGTGGAACTCGAAGATCTGCAGGTCCTCATAGTCCAGCGCACTGAGCGCGAACAGTTGCCCGTTTTCGGTGTTGATGGAGATGAGCGAGAAGAGGGCCAGCTGCGGGTCGTGGGTGGGTAGGAGTGAATACGTGATGTGGGCATTGGAGCCTGAGTCTGAGTCTGTGGCGCTGATGGTGCCTATGTGCAGGGCAGGGCTGTTGTTCTCCTGGACAAACAGGGTGTAGGAGGTTTGTGTGAAGGCTGGAGCGTTGTCATTGACATCAGACACCTGCACTGTTATGGTGTGCTGGGTTGTGAGCCTGGGTGTGCCCATATCGGTGACTGTGATGGTGATGTTGTACTCAGCTCTGCTTTCTCTGTCTAGTGGCCCCTCTGCCACTAAAGTGTAATAGTTCTCGAATGTGGGCTTTAAAACGAATGGAAGATCATTCTGAATAGAACACACCATCCTTCCGTTGTCCCCAGAATCTGAATCAGAAACACTGAAAACAGCAACTACAGTCTCTGGGGAGTTTTCTGGGACAGGAATTGTGAGCTTTCTGATGGTCAGCTCTGGGGCGTTGTCATTCACATCCAACACCCGTACAGACACAGTGCATTTCCCCGAAAGGCCTCCTCCATCCATGGCTGTGATTTCTATGTTATAATGGCTATTTACCTCGAAATCCAACTCATCACTCAGACGAATTTCTCCTGTGACCTCATCGATTGCAAATGGTTGAGGAACTCCACCACCTTGAAACAGAGAGTAGGCTACATTCCCATTCATCCCAGCATCTAAATCCCTGGCAGAGACCGTGACAATTAAGGCATTGAGAGGGCTGTTCTCAGGGACCTGCACTTCATAGAGTGACTGAACAAACTGGGGGGCGTTGTCATTGATGTCCACGACTTCAATGCGAACTGCTGTGGTCCCAGACCTGGGAGGAGACCCACCATCCACAGCAGTGAGGGTTAAAGTGAGCTCAGGCTCCTCCTCCCTGTCCAGGGCTCTGTCCAGCACCAGCTCTGGGTATTTGCTCCCATCAGTACGACTCTGAGTAACCACATGGAAATGGAGGTTGGGGTTGACTGTGTAGTTCTGGACAGCATTGCTCCCTGTATCAGAGTCCTGAGCTGCCTTCAGAGGAAACACAGTCCCTGGCTGGACATTCTCTGGGATTTTTAGGAGCATTTTCCTGTGGGGGAATTCTGGAGCATGGTCATTTATGTCTGTGATCTGCAAGTCAGTTTGGAAGAACTGAACAGGGTTTTCCAGAATGAGCTGGAAATGCAGCACACAGGGGTCTGTCACACCACAAAGCACCTCGCGGTCTAGTTTTTCCTTTAAGAACAAATTCCCGGTCTCTGCATCCAGGTGCAAAAGCTCTTTGTTTCCTTTGGAATGGATTTGAGCCCCTCTGGTGGCCAGTTCCCCCACCCTGAGCCCCAGATCTTTGGCCAGGTTAGCCACCAAGTAGCCACTCTCCGTTTCTTCTGGCATGGAATATCTAATCGCCTCAGAATCAGCCTCCCACAAAAGCAGCAATATAGTAAGGAAAACGACTTGCCTTTTCTCTGGCGTTTTTGCCACAGCTGTCTCCATTGTTCAGATGCAGTCCGGAGGGCGCCTCTTCTTCAAGGCGATTACAATCCACTCAGGGTTCGTGAAAATATTGAACTAAATCTGATTAGAGAGGCCCCTTCTTCCCAAATTCTTCCAGAAACCTTTCTTATTACCTTCTCTTTCAAACAGTAGCCAAAGTTCTGGTTCTCAGCTTGATGTGATGGCGTCCTGGGAGTCTGCTGAGCCCATTCTTCACACTCTTATCCTGCAGCGCCACCAAGCGTCCTTATTTGTTCTTGCATTTCATTTTGCTGTTTCTTTCCAAATTTTAACCTTGATGTGTTTCAGTTAACACAGGCAGCCTGAATTGTAAGCCCACTTCTTAGCAATTCGAAGTTCTAAGTGTGATTTTGCTGAATTAAGTTTTCGTCGTAAGTATAAATTTTAGAATAATCGAAGACGGAATTAATGTTTTGTTATAAGAGTACCAAGTGAATGAATCAGCTTTCTTGTGTAGATGTATAATTTGATTTTGGTCAAGAAACTAAAGATAATGAACATTTAGAGAAATTTGTTGTATACTTTTTATAACCACCTTGAATTTAACATGCATCCAGAAGGGGGAAAATGTAATTGCATAATCTATTGACTTTTTAATAATGTTATTTAGCTCAGCTTAGGAAAAAAAATAAAATAGGCCAAATTCAAGAGAACCTGGCCTGCTATTGTTTGGTTACTTTGCTTCTCCAAAACATAAACATTTTGCATGTGTAGCTGTACTAAGATCATGAAGCATGAGAGTTCCAGTTGCTTCATATCCCTGTTAGAATTTGTGTTTTCTTTTTGATTTTTAGAACTTTAGTGAGTGTGCGGTGACCTCATATGTAAATTTAATTAGCATTTGTCTGTCATTTGTAAAGTGGCACATACTTTCACATTGACTGGCTATCAGGATAGAGTCCTCTGAGGAACTTGTTCATGTCTTTTATGAACTTTTCTGATATGAGGCTTCTCTTTGTTTGCTGGTTGATCTGAGGAAGTATTTTGTATATAATGTATAATCTTCTTTTTCAGATATATATACACAAATATTTCCCAGTCTATGCCGTGAATTTTGTTGATATTGTAGTTTGATCAATAAAACATCTTAATTTTTTTTTTTTTTGGTTTTTCGAGACAGGGTTTCTCTGTGTAGCTTTGCGCCTCTCCTGGGACTCACTTGGTAGTCCAGGCTGGCCTCGAACTCACAGAGATCCTCCTGGCTCTGCCTCCCAAGTGCTGGGATTAAAGGCGTGCACCACCACCGCCCGGCAATTGTGTTTATTTTGATCTGGTAATACTTTTCCATTTTGTTTAGTACATTTAAACTTCCATAATTCAAAGTCATGAAAATATGTGTGTATTTTGAAAGTTTACCATTCACGTATAAACTTTTAACATAAAACATGTTTTGAATGAATGAAGTTGGAGTTCTTGATTTCCAAGCACCATTACAGCATGCTACACAGGTGAGGCACCTTCTTCTCAGGGGCTTTGGTGTCCTGCCTCAGGGTGGTTCCAGGTCTGCCCCAGTGTTCCAGTGTTCTCTCTCATGGCCATGTAATCTTCTGTTGTCTTCATTACTCCGTTACTTCACTTCATTTTATTGAAATGAAAATCCCCTTTTAAAAAGCAGTTTATTTTTAATGAGTAGTTTTAAAATCACATACAATGACTTGGAAATGCAGAAACTTCCTCTCCACACTATGTGCACCCTTCCTCACTGTAGGCACCCCTGTAAACTGGTATGTTTCTGACAACTGATGATCGTACATGTGTACCACTGAGTCCATAGTGTACCACTGAGTCCATAGTTTAAATCAGGTTCCCTCCTGGGATATAAGTCTGTAGACATGGATAAATCTAATCATGCATGCACATATTTTTAGAGTATCATATCATAGTTTCACTGTCTCTTCCCACTCCCATTGCATCCTCTAAATCTATCTGTTTCTTTATCCTGTCTTATTAGAATCTTTGGAAATCACTGACACTTTTTTCCCTACACAGTCAGAATTTTACAGTATTGGGTTTTTTTTTCAGCTTAGCATCTATGACTTACTAATGTGCACTTAAATTTGTTAATGGTTTTCCATAGGTTGATAGCTCATTTCTTTTTGTTGTTGAATAACAATCCCCTGTGTGGGTCCCCACAGAGACAGAGGACTGTAGAATCCACTGGAACTAGACTTACAGATGGTTTTGTTGGGACCCAAACCTGGAATCTCTGGAAAACAGCAAGTGGTCTTAAACACTGAGACATCTGTCAAGCCACCATTTTCTACTATTTAAAAAAGATTTGTTTTTTAATTTATTTTGTATTTTGTTGCATGTGAGTAAATGTCATAACAGTGTGAATATTCTTTAAGAGGGTGTTGGATCCCTGAGAGCTGGAATAAAGGCAGTTGTGATCCCCCTGACAAGGGGTGGGTGCTGAAACCTGAATTCAATCCACTTGTTCTTAACCACTGAGCCATCTCTTCAAGACTTCAATTTTTTCTGTATTTATTTTAAATATTTCATATTGACATGCATTACATTAGCTAATTCTGTATTCCTTTATTTCCTTGAAGCTTTACCATTTTATAGTTTTATGACATATGTATTTATGTTATGGAATTGACTTTGAGTCTTAAATATCAATTGTCTTTCTGTTTATTTGCTCAATTGTTGCTTGTTTCAAAAGTATTAACCACTTTATTTTAATGACATAGTTATTTTATTCTAACACATGCATCTTATAGGTCATTGTGTTTTGTTCTCCACTGGTTTTCTTTATATTATCCAGTTTTGTGATGTGCACCTACTGACGGCTGGTACTTATATAAAATCTGTCCATAATCATGATACTACTATCCTCTTCCAGGAAAGGCTCACCCTTTGCTCTTAGCCTGAGAGAGCACTGTCTTGTGCAATCACTCCAAGCCAAACAGGCACTAAACCTGGCCAAGGTTCTCTGAATCCTTACAAGCATGGAATTTTGATAAATTTCTCATTACAAACATGAATTCTCTACATCGACTCTGCCAGGCCAGTCCCAATCTGTAATCTTTGTACTTTGTACAAAATCTCATTCTGCCTTCAGAGAGTTTTCAAATTACATTTTTAGTCTTCTTTCCTGGGCTGCTGAGTTGACAAGTGTCCTGGGAAGGAAATGGATTTTCCATTCTGTCAGAGGCTACTTAATAATGATGTCTATACCAAGAACCTGTTGATTATTCTTCAAGCAAACTGTTGTAGGACTCAGTTCTCACATAAGTGGCTTCCAGATGTATTGAAAGGATAATTTCTGACATTTAGTCAGTTTTTACAGTTGTTTTCTGGTGTCAAATAATACATCTAAGCTGGAGGGGAATTCTCCAAAATACATGCATAATCTTTAACTTCGTATTTTAAAATGCATGATTTTTGAGACTTTTGATCATGAAGGAAGAGCGGAATATTTTTTATTCCTAATGTTGGGGAGATTGAACCAAGGGAATAGCATCTATTAGGCAACTGTCCTACTGTTGAGCTATAACAGCAGATCTTGGCTTTTTTCTGTTCAGGCAGGTATCCTGAGTACTGGACATCACACCAGAAGAGGTACATTGGCACTTCAAGGTCAGGTCATTAGAGTTGTCTGTCATACTTGAGCCTTACATGCTTGTCTGCATTTACTTTTTCTCAGTTTTACTTCTTTCTCACTTTGATTTTAAAATTGAATAAACAAAAATTATAGTTGTAGGTAAGAGGATGATCAACAATTTTCGTTTTATATTTCATTACATCCTTAGGGGAGGAAACATTAATTCAGGGAAAGATGCAAATACTTAAACTCCATAAGAATGACACTTGAGATTTAAAAACAAACAAAAGGTAAACATGATCAATGTGTACACATTATGTACATGCATTAAAAATTCAAAAGGAAATCCATTGCTTTGAAAATGATATATACCAACCAAAAAGTAAAACATGTAAAGATACTATAAACCAAGCTCTTCAATTGTTCATTTTCTGGCAGGAGTTAAGTAAAGTTTTCTTGCAGTTGTACACATATGAATTTAACCATTAGAAAGCACACAATAAGCTTACATGACTCATTGAATATTATTTGGTTATAATTCAGTTAAATATACTATAGTTCAAATCAACTAAGAACCAGTAATGTTTGTATTATGCAGTAATCAGCACAATTGAATAACTAAATTTAACTGATTATACTTCAAGGTTACACCAAATAATAAAACAAGTAATAGTTAAATATCACAAAAGAATTGTTTTGCTTTCCATATCTACAAAACATTATCAAGTGAAAAAGATCAGAACTAATAACAAGAATCAAATAGAATATTGAAATTTGCAGAGTCTTTTGAAAGGTGAGGAGAGAAGCTTCAGGAAAACCAAAGGAAACATAGGTATCAATATAAACTACAACAGGGCCACAGTGAACAGCATGCTTAGAATGTTTAGCATGCTTAGGGTATGGTATCTGATACCATATGACCATACAGGCTGTCTTAGTTATTTTTTCTATTTCTAGGATAAAATAGGAAGGGTTTTGGCTCACAGTTCAAGATTACCCTATGATAGGGAAGGTGAAAGACAGGAGTTTGAACAACTGGTCACATTGTATCTCCAGGCAGGAAGTAGAGAGCAATGAACACTTGTGCTCAGCCCACTTTCGCCTCTTCACAGTCCAAGATCCCAGCCCAGGGAATGGTGCCACCCACAATGGGCTTCCCATCTCAATTATCCTAAGCATGATAATCCTCCATGGTCAGATGGTTCTAAATCTCATGTTCACAACTGAGATTAACACAAAACCACAAAAGCTCAATGAATACTTTTATTTCTAGAACAAAAGGATGAACAATAAGATAAAATGAAACCATCAAAAGTCCTGATTATTGAATGATTTTAGTCTTTACTTCTGTTATTCAGATTAGTTTGCAAACAGTATTGTGTCCAATGATTTAATAAGATATGGTTTGTGTCTATTTTTGTTGCCTTTTGGTGCCTAGAAGTGTACTTAGGGTCTGCGTGCATGTACGGTCTACCACTGATTATATCCTCAGTCTCAAACTCTTGTATTTAGTGATAGAGATGACAAATTATTAGTATATGAGGTTTATCCCGTTAATATTTATACATGATTGATTAAGTTAATATTTAAGGAACAATGTGCTATGTATGTAATAATGCAAATAATCTCTCAGATATGTGGTCCACATATGAAGAAAAGAGGTCACAATTCTAGTGTCTAAATATTTTAATAAATGGATGTTTATAATTTGGAAGACAAGCATGCAAAGTGTTGTACTCATGGCTACTTGGGGGTAACTATGAGAAACTTCAGCTGTAGGGAAATCTCACTAGTAGAATGTATGCTTAGCAGGTAAGAGGTCCTATATTTCATATCCAAGAACAGTAAAGTGAAAAACATATAAACACCTTGGCCATAAAAACTTGAGATTTTCTGCTTAAAAACAGGCAAAGTAGCCGCATTTGGGAGACATAGACCAATGGATGTCTATCAGCTTGAGGCCAGCCTGTTCTACATAGTGACTTCTAGGACAGCCACAGCATAGTGAAACTCTGTCTCAAATTAAAAAAAAAAAGAACAAACAACCAAACAAGCAAAATAAAACAAAACGAACCCAAAATATGTAAAGTGAAATTCATTTTATTGTGTAATACTTGAGCTAAAGTAAAACATAAGGAGAAATATAGATTAATTGTGTTTATAATATTCATTATACCTGAAACTACCAAAGTAGATACCAAGAAAAAAACATGATAGAAATGGAGGACATGCATATGCTTCATTTACAATGTTAATACTTAGATGAAAATGATTCACTTTCTTCAGGGAACCATACTGCTAGAGATTTGTCAAAAATAAATTCACTGCACGAGATACAACAGTTAGCTGAATACAAAGCTGTCTCTGCAGTGGGGACTTTCTTTAACTTCTCTATTAGCATCCTGAAACAGGTTAGGGATCATGGGTTTGAGAAATTTGAACTCACCAGTCCCAGAGTCCCCCCTTAGGCACACCTCATACTGGTAGCACTGGGACAGGGTCCCTGCACCGCTGATATCCACCAGGTGGCCAGGAAAGTGTCCCTCAGGCACAGAGCAGCCACCCAGAAAGGCCGCCCTGGCCCTCCTGCACAGCCTTACCCCCACGAACAGCAGCACAGACAACAGGAAGAGAGAAGACACAGAAGCCAAGGCAATGACCAGGTACAGTGTGAGCAAGTCCTCATCCTGGGCGGGGTCGCGCGCCACCTCTGACAGAGGCAGGTAGGGCTGAGAGAAGCCATCCACCAGCAGCACATGCAGAGTGACACTGGCTGACCTTGGAGGATCTCCATTGTCCTTGACCAGCAGCAGCAGCCTGTGCTTGGGAGCATCGCGCTCACTCAGCAGCCTGGAGGTGCGCACCTCGCCATTGTGAGCCCACACGCTGAACAGCCCGGGCTCCGTGGCCTTGAGCAGCTGGAAGGACAGCCAGGCATTCTGTCCAGAGTCGCGGTCCACTGCCACCACCTTGGTGACCAGGTTGCCTGGCTCCGCCGCCCTGGGCAGCAGCTCTGTGCAGGGCGCAGAGGCGTTCTGCAGCGGGTAGAGCACGAAGGGCGCATTGTCGTTGGCGTCCAGCACCAGCACTCGCACCAGCGCCTGGCTGCTGAGCGCAGGAGAGCCTTGGTCTGTGGCGCCCACGTGGAACTCGAAGGCCTGCAGGTCCTCGTAGTCCAGCGCCCTGAGCGCGAACAGCTGCCCATTGTCAGCGTTGATGGAGATGAGCGAGGAGAGAGCCAGCTGCGGGTCGTGGGTGGACAGCAGAGAGTAGGTGATGTGGGCATTGGAGCCTGAGTCTGAGTCTGTGGCGCTGATGGTGCCTATGTGCAGGGCGGGGCTGTTGTTCTCCTGGACAAACAGGGTGTAGGAGGTTTGTGTGAAGGCTGGGGCGTTGTCATTGACATCGGACACCTGCACTGTTATGGTGTGCTGGGTTGTGAGCCTGGGTGTGCCCATGTCAGTGACTGTGATGGTGATGTTGTACTCAGCTCTGCTCTCTCTGTCCAGGGGTCCCTCTGTCACTAAAGTGTAATAGTTCTTGAAAGTGGGTTTTAAGAGAAACGGGAGATTGTTTGGAATAGCACACACCATTCTTCCATTGTCCCCGGAATCTGAATCAGAAACACTGAAAACAGCAACTACAGTCTCTGGGGAGTTTTCTGGGACAGGAATTGTGAGCTTTCTGATGGTCAGCTCTGGGGCATTGTCATTCACATCCAACACCTGTACAGACACAGTGCATTTCCCTGAAAAGCCACCGCCATCTGTGGCTGCGATTTCTATGCTATAATAGTTAGTTACTTCAAAATCCAACTCATCACTCAGACGAATTTCTCCTGTGATCTCGTCTATTACAAATGGTTGAGTAACTCCACGGCCCTGAAACAGAGAGTAGGCTATATTCCCATAAGGTCCCACATCTAAATCCCTGGCAGAGACCGTGACAATTAAGGCATTGAGAGGGCTGTTCTCAGGGACCTGAACCTCATAGAGCGACTGTACAAACTGGGGGGCGTTATCATTGATGTCCACGACTTCAATGCGAACTGTGGTGGTCCCAGACCTGGGAGGAGACCCACCATCCACAGCAGTGAGGGTTAAAGTGAGCTCAGGCTCCTCCTCCCTGTCCAGGGCTTTGTCCAGCACCAGCTCTGGGCATTTGCTCCCATCAGTACGACTCTGAGTAACCACATGGAAATGGAGGTTGGGGTTGACTGTGTAGTTCTGGACAGCATTGCTCCCTATGTCAGAGTCCTGAGCTGCCTTCAGAGGAAACACAGCCCCTGGCTGGGCGCTCTCAGGGATTTTTAGAAGCATTTCCCTGTGAGGGAACTCTGGAGCATGATCATTTATGTCTGTGATCTGCAGGTCAGTTTGGAAGAACTGCACAGGGTTTTCCAGAATGAGCTGGAAATGCAGCACACAGGGGTCTGTCACCCCACACAGCACCTCACGATCTGGTTTTTCTCTCAGAAGCAAATTCCCAGCCTCTCCATCCAGCTGCAAGAGCTCTTTGTTTCCTTTGGAATGGATTTGAGCCCCTCTGGTGGCCAGTTCCCCCACCCTGAGCCCCAGATCTTTTTCCAGGTTAGCCACCAAGTAGCCACTCTCCGTTTCTTCTGTCATGGAATATCTAATCGCCTCAGAATCAGCCTCCCACAAAAGCAGCAACATAGTAAGGAAAACGACTTGCCTTTTTGCTGGCGTTTTTGCCACAGCTGTCTCCATTGTTCAGATGCAGTCAGGAGGGCGCTGCTTCTTCAAGGCGATTACAATCCAGTCAGGGTTCGTTAAAATATTGAACTAAATCCCATTAGAGAGACACCTTCTTCCCAAATTCTCCCAGAAACCTTTCTTATTACCTTCTTCAGACAGCAGCCAAAGTTCTGGTTCTCAGCTTGATGAGATGGCGTCCTGGGTGTCTGCAGAGCCCATTCTTCACACTCTTATCCTGGAGCGCCACCAAGCGTCCTTATTTGTTCTTGCATTTCATTTTACTATTTTCTTCCAAAATTTAAATTTTGTATATTTCAGTATCCTTTTATTTTACCACCCAGTTCTTAGTAATCAGAATTTCTAAATATTATTTTGCTGAAATAAGTTTGGGTTGTAGTTATAAATTTTAGAACAATCGATGATGGCATTAATTTTTTGTCATAAGAGTACTGAGTGAATGAATTGGATTTCTTGTGTAGGGTTAATATTTGATTTTGTTAAAGAAATCAAAGATAATGGACATATAGAAAAATTTTTCACTTTTATATATGCCTTGAAATATAGCATACATCAGGAAAGGGTAGGAAGTTATAATTGTTTAATTAATTGTATTTTTATAATGTTATTTAGCTCAGCTTAGATAAAAATAAGTCCAAATTCAATAGAACCTGGCCTTCTATGGTTTGGTTACCTTGCTTCTCCAAAAGATAAACATTTTGCATCTGTAGCTCTACTAAGACCATGAAGCATGAGAGTTCCAGTTGCTTCATATCCCTGTTAGAATTTGTGTTGTCTTCTTGATTTTTAGAACTTTAGGGAGTGTTTGGTGACCTCATATGTAAATTCAATTAGCATTTGTCTGTCATTTATGAAGTGATGCACATTTTCACGTTGACTGTCCATCAGGATAGTGTCTTCTGGGGAGCTTGTTCATGTCTTTTATGTATTTTTCTGATGTGAGGCTTCTATTTGTTTGCTGGTTGGTCTGAGGAATTATCTTGAATATAATCTATAATCTCTTTCTCAGACATATATGCTGAAATATTTCCCAGTCTATGTCTTGAATTTTGTTGATATTGTGGTTTGATCAATAAAACATCTTAATTGTGTTTAGTTGATCTGTTAATACTTTTCAGTTTTGTTTAGTACATTTAAACTTCCATAATTCACTGTCATAAAAATGTGTTTATTTTGAAAGTTTAGTTTTCACATGTAAACTTATCAACTTATAATATGTTTGATTGAATTACCTTGGGGATTTTTATTTCAAATACCTTACAGCGTGTTACACAGGTGAGGCACCCCTTCTGAGTGGCTAACATGTCCTGAATCAGAGTGTTAATGGTCTGCCTCAGTGTTCCAGTGTTTTCTCTGAGTGTCATGTAATACTCTGTTGTCTTCATTACTGCAGACCCTATCACAGATTTTTATTGAGATGAAAGTCTCTTTAAAAAAAAATAAGTCTATTTTTAATGAGTAGTTTGGAAACCACACTAAATGACTTGGAAATGCAATTATTTCCTCTCCACACCCTGTGTACATCCTTCCTCATTATAGGTATCTGTAGATGAAAGTTTCTGTCACCCCAGCAAGACCCAAATACCCAGCAGCCACTTTCCAAATTACCACACAGGTGCTTATATTAATTATAAATGCTCTGCCAATAGCTCAGGCTTGTTACTAGCTAATTCTTACACTTAAATTAACCCACATTTCTATTTATGTTTGCCACGTGGCTCATGACTTGTTACCTAATTTTTACATGTCCTGCTTGTTTGGCAGCTGACCATTGTCTCTCCTGATTCTGCCCTCCTTCTTTCCATCATTCTCAGTTTGGCTTTCCCACCTAACTTCCTGCCCAGCTACCAGCCTGTTAGCTTTTTATTAACCAATGAGAGTAATACATATTCATACAATTTAAAAGGATTGTTCCATAGTATTTCCCCTTTTTTGTCTAATTAAAAAGGAAGGTTTTAACCTTAATATAGTAAGATTATATACAACAAAAACAGTTATCAAGTAAAAATTACAATAACAATATCCAATTCATTTGCATTTGGCAAAATAGGAGAAAATAATTATCTATCTTATCTTGGTGAGTCTAAAGTTTTTTTTATCTAATTTACTTTCTATTGTAATTAAGGACAATTATAACTACAACTATTTAGTCTTGGACTCCATCAAAGACCCCAGAAGGGTTAAATGTTACTGAATGACAAAGACATTAGGCTGCCCGGACGTTCACCCAAAGTTCCTTTGTAATGTTGGGGCATCCAACTCTGTCCTATGGGCCTAGCATATCTGACAGACTTTCCTGTGAAACAGGGAATTTTGAAAGATTGTCCTACCCTGTCTTGTCAAAGTTCAGCAGTCCTGGTTGTCCAGTTTGGACAGTGTACTGTCAGCAGTCAAGGCAAGGGCAGTTTCTTGTCCTAAAAGCTAGCTTGTGCCACAAAAAAGCAAACTCTGTATGGAGTGTCTTTGATACCCATAATCCTCTTTAGAAGTAGATCAGAGCTTCCAGGAGCAGACGTGTCTCATATCAAGAAAAGTCTGTTTTAAGACATTTTAAATGCCACATTCTGTGGTTCTTTGAAGTGTTTGAAGATTACCTGAAGATCTATCTGAAATATATCTCTGTATGACCTTGAAAACATACCTAACATGACTATAAGTTTGCTATTATAGATGACTGTTAATCTTTATTTCTTAATTATACATTATATTTTTAAATGAGCTGCATAAACATACTATAAAGAATAGAAATATACATTCAGTATAACAAAATTAACTTTAAATTTGTATCAATAAACTAAAATCTATACCAATGAAAAATATTTTGAGATTAGCACTTGTTTTTGGATTAAAGTAGATTCAATAATCTACACTCTTTTTTTTTTGGTTTTTTGAGACAGGGTTTCTCTGTGTAGCTTTGCGCCTTTCCTGGAACTCACTTGGTAGCCCAGGCTGGCCTCGAACTCACAGAGATCCGCCTGCCTCTGCCTCCCGAGTGCTGGGATTAAAGGCGTGCACCAACACTGCCCGGCATACACTTTTTATCATATCATTTCTCTATCACCCCTTTTTCTTTTCAGAAAGATATCCCTGAGTCTAATCTTCTTTGTTCAGCTTTTTTCCTGACCATTACAAGTGACAACTTGTAACCCCCCCAAATAATGACAAACATTTATAACCAACACTTTGGGAATGTGGGCATAGTTCTATAGGCTAGTTCCTGTTGATTGTGGCTGCTGGTAATCTTTGAGGGATCCTGAGAAAATTTAGGATGATAATTAAGTCTTGGCTGGAGTAGTTGGTGAGTCTGGATCCTCTCAGCCAGCATCCTTGAAGCTGTTCTGGAAACAGAACTCAGAGGAAACTGTAACAGGTAACCCTGGCAAACTGGTGCATTTTTGACAACTGATGATCCTGCATGTGTACCACTGAGGCCATAGTTTAAATCAAGGTTCCTTCTTGGTACTATACAGTCTGTAGGCATGGAGAAATCTAATCATACATGCACATATTTTTAGAATATCATGTTTCACTGACTCTTCCCACCCCAACACCATTCTCTAAATCTATCTCTTTATCTATCCTGTCTTATTAGAATCTTTGGAAATCACTGACACTTTTTCTTCCTCCACAGTCAGAATTTTACAGTATTGAGGTTTTTTTCAGCTCAGCATCTAAGACTTACTAATGTGTATAAAAGTTTCTTAATGGTTTTCTGTAGGTTGATAGCTCATTTCTTTTTGTTGTTGAATAATAATCCCCTATGTGAGTCCCCACAGAGACAGAAGGCTGTAGAATTCCCTGGGACTAGACTTACAGGTGGTTTTGTTGGGACCCCAAATCTCTGGGAAAACAGCAAGTGGTCTTAACCACTGAGACATCTCTCAAACTCTACTGTTTAAAAAGGGTTTGTTTTTATTTATTTGTGTTTTGTGCATGTGAATAAATGTCATGATAGTGGGAGTGTCCTTGAAGAGGGTGTTGGATCCCTGAGAGCTGGAGTAAGGGCAGTTGTGATCCCCCTGACAAGGGGTGGGTGCTGAAACCTGAATTCAATCCACTTGCTCTTAACCGCTGAGCCATCTCTTCAAGACTTCAATTTTTTCTGTATTTATTTTAGATATTTAATATTGACATGCATTACATTAGCTAATTCTGTATTCCTTTATTTCCTTGAAGCTTTACCATTTTATAGTTTTATGACATATGTATTTATGTTATGGAATTGACTTTGAGTCTTAAATATCAATTGTCGTTCTGTTTATTTGCTCAATTGTTGCTTGTTTCAAAAATATTAACCACTTTATTTTAATGACATAGTTATTTATTCTAACACATGCATCTTCTATATCATTTTTTTCTCCTCTGGTTTTCTTTATATTATCCAGTTTGTGACATGTACCTACTGACGGCTGGTACTTGTGTTAAATCTGTCCATAATCATGATACTACTATCCTCTTCCAGGAAAGGCTTATCATTTGCTTTTAGCCTGAGAGAGTACCATCTTGTGCAATCATTCCAACCCAAACAGGCACTAAATTTGGTCAAGGTTCTCTGAATCCTTACAAGCATAAAGTTTTGGCAAATTCCAGGTTACAAACATGAATTCTCTACATTGACTCTGCCAGGCCAGTCCCAATCTGTAATCTTTGTACTTTGTGCAAAATCTCATTCTGCCTTCAGAGAGTTTTCAAATTACATTTTTAGTCTTCTTTCCTGGGCTGCTGAGTTGACAAGTGATCTTGGCAGGAAAACTGGTCCTGAGCTCAGGTTTTCCTTTTTATCAGAGGCTACTCAATAAAGGTGTCTATATCAAGAACCTGTTGACCGTTCTTTAAGCAAACTGAGTAGGATTCATTTCTCATATAAGTAACCTCCTGTTGTACTGAAGAGATAATTTCTTACATTTAGTCAGTTTTTACAGTTGTTTTCTGGTGTCAGATAATCCATCTAATTTGGAGGGAAATTCTACCAAACACATGCATAATCTATAACTTTGTATTTTAAAACACATGACTTTTTGTGGCTTTTGATCATGAAGGAAGAGGTGAATATTTTTCTCCCTAATGCTAGGGAGATTGAACCTAAGGATTTGCACCTATTAGGCAAATGCCCTGCTGTTGAGTTGCAACAGCAAATCTTGGCTTCTAACAGTTCAGGCTCGTATTCTGAGTAGACACCATGCCAGAAGAGGTATCTTGGCACATTATTGGCAAGCCGTTAGAGTTATCTGCCATATTTAAGTCATATATGTTTGTTTGTATTTACTTTGTTTTACGCTAACCTCTTTCTCACTTCAATTTTAAAACTGAATAACCAAAAATTACATTCCAAGGATAAGGAATGGTCATCAATTTTCTTTTTATGTATCACTTCATCCTTAGGGGAAGAAACATTAATTCAGGGAAAGATGCAAATATTTGAACTCCACATGACACTTGAGATTTTAAAAAGAAACAAAGGGTAAACATGATCAATGTGTATGCATTATGTACATACATAAAAATTCATAAGGAAATCCATTGCTTTGTACAATGAATATGTACTAGCTAAAGAGTAAAACATAAAGATAGTAGATTATAAACCAAGTTCTTCAATTGTTCATTCTCTGCCAAAGGTTCAATAAAGTTTTCTTGCAGTTGTAGCCATATAAATTTACATAGTTAGCAATCACACAATAAGCTTACTTAACTCATTGAATATAAGTTAATTTAATTCAGTTAAAATCCTTAGAGTTCAATTAAAAACCAATAATTTTTGTATTATGCAATAGTCAGCATAATTGAACAACTAAATCAACTGAGACTACTTCCAGGTTACACCAAATAACAATTCAGGTGATAATTTTAAATATCACAAAAGAATTGTTTAGCTTTCCATATCTACAAAACAATATAATGTGAAAATGATGAACTGATAATGAGACTCAAATAGAATATTGAAATTTCCAGAAATTTTCAGAGTCTTTTGATAGGTGAGGAGAAGCTGCAGGAAAACCAAGGAAACATAGGTATCAATATAAACTTAAACAGGGCCACATTGAACAGCATGCTTAGAATCCTCAAGTCTCTGGGTATGGTATCTGATACCATGTGACCATGCAGGCTGTCTTAGTTATTTTTCTATTTCTAGGATAAAATAGGAAGGGTTTTGGCTCACAGTTCAAGACTACCCTATGATAGGGAAGGTGAAAGACAGGAGTTTGAACAGCTGGTCACACTGTATCTCCAGGCAGGAAGTAGAGAGCAATGAACACTTGTGCTCAGCCCACGTTCTCCTCAACATACAGTCCGGTATCCCAGCCCAGGGAATGATGCCACCCACAATGGACTTCCCACCTCAATTATCCTAAGCATGATAATCCTCCATGGTCAGATGGTTCTAAATCTCATGTTCACAACTGAGATTAACACAAAACCACAAAAGCTCCATGAACACTTTTATTTCTGGAATAATAAGACAAAATGAGACCATCAAAAGTCTTGATTCCTTGAGGATGTCAGTGGTTTCTTCTGTTACCCAGATTAGTTTTCAAACAGTATTGAGTCAAGCAAAGATTTAACAAGTGTTTATTTTTTTTCTGTTTGTTTCTTTTTCCTGCTTGGAAGTGTACCCAGGCCTTGGCATGCGTGCTTGGTCTATCACTAATTATACTCTTACTCTAAAACAGTTTTGTTTAGTGAAAGAGATGACAAATTAACAATACATAAGGTTATCCCTTTAATATTTATAAATGAGATTGTTAAAATTAATATTTAAGGAACAGTGTGCTAGGTATGTGGTGGACAAATAACACAGACAACCTCTAGCATGTGTGGTTCACATAAGATGAAAAAGGATCACAATTACAGTGTCTTATTCTTTTAGTAAGTGTGTTTATAATGTGAAGACAAGTATGTGAATTTTTATGCTCATGGCTACTCAGGGTAACTATGAGCAACTTCAAGTGTGAGTGAAGCTCACTATCAGAATCTATGGTTAGCAGGTATGAGGTCCTATATTTAATATCCAATAACAACAAAATAAAGTTAAAATTATGTAAACACTTTGGTCATAAAAACTTGAAATTATCTGGTAAAAATAATAAAGGAGCTGGCTTTTGGGAGCTGGAGAGAGAAGATGGATGTCTATCACTTTGAATCCACCCTGGTCTATATAGTGAGTTCTAGGACAGCTAGAGCTACACACAGACACACTATGTCAAGAACAAAAAACAAACAAACAAACAAAAAACCCAACCAACCAAACCAACCAACCAACCAACCAACCAACAAAAACCCAAAACAAGTTAACTAAAATGCTTGTAATTGTTGTGCAATACTTGAGCTAAAGGAAAATATAAGTTGAAATTGTGTTCTTAATATTCATCACACCTGAAACTTCTAAGTACAGTAAATGCCAAAAAAGTAAAAAAAAAAAATGGTTAATGGAGGACATGCATATGCTTCGATTACAATGTCAATACCTAGAGAAAATGATTCACTTTCTTAAGAGAACCATATTGCTATAGGTTTACCAAAAATAAATTCAGTGAGCAAAACACAAAAGTTAACCGAATACAAAGCTGTCCCTGCAGTGGGGACTTTCCTTAACTTCTCTCCCAGCATCGTGAAACAAGTTGGGGACCATGGGTTTGAGAAATTTGAACTCACCTGTCCCAGAGTCTCCCCTCAGACACACCTCATACTGGTAGCTCTGGGACAGGGTCCCAGTGCCGCTGACATCCACCAGGTGACCAGGAAAGTGTCCCTCGGGAACAGAGCAGCCACCCAGAGAGGCCATCCTGGCTCTCCTGCACAGCCTCACCCCCACAAACAGCAGCACAGACAACAGGAAGAGAGAAGACACAGAAGCCAAGGCAATGACCAGATAAAGAGTGAGCAAATCGTCCTTGTCCTGCGTGGGGTCGGGCGCCACCTCTGGCAGAGGCAGGTAGGGCTGAGAGAAGCCATCCACCAGCAGCACATGCAGAGTGACACTGGCAGACCTTGGAGGATCTCCATTGTCCTTGACCAGCAGCAGCAGCCTGTGCTTGGGAGCATCGCGCTCACTCAGCAGCCTGGAAGTGCGCACCTCGCCATTGTGAGCCCACACACTGAACAGCCCAGGCTCTGTGGCCTTGAGCAGCTGGAAGGACAGCCAGGCATTCTGTCCAGAGTCGCGGTCCACTGCCACCACCTTGGTGACCAAGTAGCCTGGCTCTGCCGCCCTGGGCAGCAGCTCTGTGCAGGGCGCAGAGGCGTTCTGCAGCGGGTAGAGCACGAAGGGCGCATTGTCGTTGGCGTCCAGTACCAGCACTCGCACCAGCGCCTGGCTGCTGAGTGCAGGAGAGCCTTGGTCTGTGGCGACCACGCGAAACTCGAAAGCCTGCAGAGCCTCGTAGTCCAGCGCCCTGAGCGCGAACAGTTGTCCACTGTCGGCGTTGATGGAGATGAGCGAGTCGAGGGCCAGCTGCGGGTCGTGGGTGGACAGTAGAGCATAGGTAATGCGGGCATTGGAGCCTGAGTCTGAGTCTGTGGCACTGATGGTGCCTATGTGCAGGGCAGGGCTGTTGTTCTCCTGGACAAACAGGGTGTAGGTGGTTTGGGTGAAGGCAGGAGCGTTGTCATTGACATCGGACACCTGCACTGTGATGGTGTGCTGGGTTGTGAGTCTGGGTGTGCCCATGTCGGTGACTGTGATGGTGATGTTGTATTCAGCTCTGTTCTCTCTGTCTAGGGGTCCCTCTGTCACTAAAGTGTAATAGTTCTCGAATGTGGGCTTTAAAAGGAATGGGAGATCGTTCTGAATAGAACACACCATCCTTCCATTGTCCCCAGAATCTGAATCAGAAACACTGAAAACAGCAACTACAGCTTCAGGACCATTTTCTGGGATGGAAGTAGTGAGCGAAGATATGGTGAGTTCAGGGGCATTGTCATTCACATCCACCACTGCAACAAGCACACTGCATTTTCCTGAAAAGCCACCACTGTCTGTGGCTACAATTTCCATGTTATAATATGGAGTTGCCTCAAAATCCAGTACCCTTTTAAGACGAACTTCTCCTGTAACTTCATCTATTACAAATGGTTGAGAAACTCCACCGCCTTGAAACAGAGAGTAGGCTATATTTCCATAAGGTCCCATATCTAAATCCCTGGCAGAGACCGTGACAATTAAGGCATTGAGAGGGCTGTTCTCAGGGACCTGCACCTCATAGAGTGACTGTACAAACTGGGGGGCGTTATCATTGATGTCAACGACTTCAATGCGAACTGCTGTGGTCCCAGACCTGGGCGGAGACCCACCATCCACAGCAGTGAGGGTTAAAGTGAGCTCAGGCTCCTCCTCCCTGTCCAGGGCTTTGTCCAACACAAGCTCTGGGTATTTCCTGCCATCAGCACGACTCTGAGTAACCACGTGGAAATGGAGGTTGGGGCTGACTGTGTAGTTCTGAACAGCATTGCTCCCTATGTCAGAGTCCTGAGCTGCCTTCAGAGGAAACACAGTTCCTGGCTGGGCGCTCTCGGGGATTTTTAGGAGCATTTCCCTGTGAGGAAATTCTGGTGAATGGTCATTTATGTCTGTGATCTGCAGGTCAGTTTGGAAGAACTGAACAGGGTTTTTCAGAATGAGCTGGAAATGCAACACACAGGGGTCTGTTACCCCACACAGCACCTCGCGATCTGGCTTTTCCTTTAAGAACAAATTCCCGGTCTCTGCATCCAGCTGCAAGAGCTCTTTGTTTCCTTTGGAATGGATTTGTGCCCCTCTGGTGGCCAGTTCCCCCACCCTGAGCCCCAGATCTTTGGCCAGGTTAGCCACCAAGTATCCACCCTCCGTTTCTTCTGGCATGGAATATCTAATCGCCTCAGAATCAGCCTCCCACAAAAGCAGCAACATAGTAAGGAAAACGACTTGCCTTTTCTCTGGTGTTTTTGCTAGAGCTGTCTCCATTGTTCAGATGCAGTCCAGAGGGCACTGCTTCTTCAAGGGGATTGTAATCCACTTAGGTAAGGTTTGGAGAAATAACTTCGAATTAAATTTTCTTTAACGCTATTGTTCCTGGGGACATCTCCCCTAGATCACACTTCCTTACGTTCTCCTTCTGGGGAGCAGACAGCGTTCTGATTTTCAGCTTTCCTGGGCATCTGCAGAGCCCTTCATTCTTACTCTTAGTCAACAGCGCCACCAAGTGTCCATTTTCACAATTGCTTATAGTTCTGTCCTTCCAAATTCTAACCCTGCTTTTGAGGTACAGCTGTACCCTCTAGTTCATGTCAGCTCTTAAGTATTAGTGGTGCTAAGCCTACCTTTGCTGAGCTGCACTTAACGTATATTTACTATATAGTACATTAATGTGGTCTAGTAATCTTAATACAATTCTTTTGAGAAAGTGAAAAACCTTTTTATGGGCTTATAATTTATTAAATTGAATGGTATATAATTAATTTTATACAGAAAAAATGAATTTCATACAATTTAATTTTTTAAATATAGAACATAGAAGTTTTTAAATATAGAATATAGGGACACAACAGGAACATTTTCCATGATTAATATGTTTCTATAAGCAGAAACTAAAAAAAACTAAAATGTACAATAACATACCATGTTCCTCTCTCCATTATTTTGTGACCAACTCTCTCTACAAAAACAGCATATTGACTGTTATCATTGCACATTATTCTATATTTGTTAGAACATTTATGTTTGTACAGTATTTCTCTCTTGTGCTGGTTGTCTGTCATTCAACATTGACTTTGTGAAGCTGATATGTGACAAGTTGTCCTATCTAGTGTTCTTCTCGCAGTTTTATATTGCTCCTCTGGTGAAGTGTGCCTGATTCATTGAGTCTACCCCTGCCTGTGAACTATGTTTTCAGTTTTGAACTTTGTTGAAGAGTAATACTGTGAACATTGCTGTATATGCCATTTTGCTGTAATATATATTTTGAAGGCTTGGATTACTGTGCATTAAAATGTGATAATAAAAAAAATTGAGATTTAGCCTAGATTGTAAGTTTTTTTTTAATCAAAAGTGTGGTTTTACTGTTCCGGCCGTGGTGGCATGTAATCCCAGCCATGGTGAGACACAGAAGAGAAGTTTCAAGTCCAAAGGCAGAGCATTCCAAAGGATGGAGACATCTCAACTGTAGACCTCTTGTCTGGCGTACTCAAGGGTGATTCACAGCACAGTAAAACTTAAGCAAAAAGCAATAGAATGGGAGTTCCAGTTGCTCTCTGGTCTTGTCAACATTTTCTGTTATCATTTCAGTTTTAACCACTCTATTGAGCAAGTGATGATGCCATATTATAAGTTTAATTAGCATTTCTCTGGTGATTAATGAAATTATCCACATTTTCACGTGGATTTTTTCATTATGATACATTTTTTGAGATCAGTATTCAGGTCTTTAATTTTCTATTTGGAACATTTGCCTGCAGAAATAATCTTGTAAAGACAGGCACAGTGGTGCATGGCTAAAGGCATCCCAGCACTTGGGAGCGAGAGGAAGACAGATCTCTGTGAGTTCGGGAGATCACTGATGTCTTTTCTGTCACTACAGCTATTCCCTTTTCCAAAATGCCACGTAAGAATCAAAGGTTATGGAATCTTCAGCTTGTCTTACTCCACTTACTACATGCACTCAAGTCTTTGCAAGGCCTCTTCATGAGGCAATAGCCCCTTTTTATGTTAAACATTTCATTTTCTGCTTCTACCACAATGCATTTATCCGTTGACCTACTGAGGAATCTCCATTACTTTAAGTTTGACATTTATGAATGAAGTTTCCAGAAGCATTCATGCTCCGATTTTTGGGTGGATGCGTTTTCAGTTCCTTTGCATGAGTGCTATAGAACATGATTACTGGATGACATAGTAAGAGTACACTCAATGTTACAAGACACTACCCAACTGTCTTTCAAAGTTATCATTCTCATCACCCAAGAATCAGAGTTCCTGGTGCTCCACACCCTCCTCAGCATTTGATGATGTTGGTGTTCTGCAATTTGGACATTCTAATAGCTGTGTTGTGGTGTCTCGGTATTATTTGAAGTAGCATTTCTTGAGAGACATACAATTTGTAACCATTTTTCACACTTATTGACCATGTGTGTGTCTTGTCTGCTAATGTGTCTTAGAGCGTTTTTATGTGCCACTGGTTTTTGTTGTTGTTGAGTCTTTAAAATCATGTATATTGTACACAGCCATCCTTTCTAGAATATGTCCTTTGGGAGCCTTTCTCCAATCTATAGTTTGACTTTTCATTTTCTTCATAGGATATTTTGCAGAAGAGAAGATTGATTGAGTTTTCAACATTATCAGTTCTTGTTCCATGAACTGTGCCTTCATTGTAGTAACTTTAATTTTATCCTCTTTAAAAATAAAAAATTAAAATTATATTGTTTGTATTTCCACATGACATATATATTAAGAAAAGACCTGAAATGTTTAAGATTTTATTGTTTTTATAAATTGATTGGGGGAGAACTTGATTTTCACCTGCAGAATCTTTTAGTTTGTGACCATTGCGTGAGTATTACTCAATTTATTTAGACTTAGCTTTTTCCCAAAATGCTGTATAGTTTTCTATACAATAGTGGTATGGCCAGGATGTTTTTAGATATTTTATGTTTTGAAACTTTTTTAAAGGCTAGTTAAACTTTTTTGATTTTCTATTTTTTCTTACTTCAGTTTTGGAAAACCATAGTTTAAATGATGATTTATAAGTTTTCAACTTTATTGGTACAAAATTGTTTAGAATATTAACCCTGCATGTTTTTGAGTCATTGTCTCTCTATATAGCCTTGACTGTCCTAGAACTCACTATGGAGACCAGGCTGGCCTCAGACTTACCCACCTGCCTCTGCCTCTGCCTTTCAAGAGCTGGGATTAAAGGCATGTGCTACCATCTCTGTCTCTTTCATTTTTAAAGAGACCTTTAGCATTGCAAGGTGCTGTTTTATCTTTTTTCTTGATTCATTTAAGAATTTTAAATACTATTATCATTAGAAAAACCCACTGTGGACTCATTTTCTTTCTTGTATACTTATCCTCTACTTCATTCACTGCTTCACGTGTGTGGGTTCTGTCTGCCCTCTTTTTTAAAAATATGTATTTGATTTGCTGTGCCACTTCTAACTTCCTGAAATAAAACCTTAGTCATTTTTCTAATAATTGCAACTAAGATTTTAAGTTTTCAAGTTTTATAGTGATGTTAGTGGTTTTTTTTTTTTTTTGCATTTCAAAACAAGCTCTCTGGCTACATAGCCTAGGCTGGCTTTGAACATAAAGGTCTTTCTGCTTCCATCACTTTAGTTTCAATATTTCTGTTCTTAATTTTTTACCTTGTGGAAAATATTAGGAATTTCTGTTCTAAGTCATCTTTAAATCATGATTTCTATGATTTATGTTTGAAGCATTTCTGCATTTTTGTTATGTTTTTCATATCCATAGTCCTCGAATAACATTGTCTTAATATAGCATATTTCTGATATGTTTTCCTTTGTATTATTATAGATTTATCTTTATTTATAGCATTGTGTTTTTGCCTTAAAATCTCTTTGCATTGACTCAATGAATACAACTTCGTTGTTTCATTTTGCATGAAATTTGTACTAAATAATATGAAACTTTCAGTCTTTTCCTGTTTTATTTTCTCACACATAGATATTTACTCGACTGTGTATAATTTACACTTCTCTTAAATGTAGTTTGATAACATAGGTTGTGTAATTGGTTTTTTAATTCAGCTATAATTTATATAATATATATTTTCATCCATATTTAGGGTCTGTTTTCATTTGTTCCCTATGTTTTGTTCTTGCTATATTATTCAAATGTTTATTATCTGATTTTTCCTCAAATTAGTCTTTGAATCATTATTTAGAAGTTACATAAGAAGTTTCAGCAAAGCAGTTTCATCTACAATGATGTAGTAAAATAATTCATTTTCCTATTTCTATGGTAGTGCATAGAACTCTCTAAACAGCCCCGCCTTTTGCACGCCTGATTTCATGCATTTTATATGCATTTTTAAATCCTTTAAAAAACTGTTATTGTTGGAGACATAATCAACGCTCAGTCAATATTCACTTCCCATTATTTTTTCTTTCTTCCTGTAGTTCTTGCCTTTTGTTTTTTGGAGTTCTGCTAACATATTCCTTTCAGTGTTCATGTATCCTTCATTAATTTTCTTTGTCTGAAAACTTTTTAGAAGGTTCTGTTTGCTGGTAACAGAATTCTAGTGTGCTAATCATTTTCTTTGGAGATGTTGAAAATGTGGTTCATTTGTTGTTGGTATTATGATCCACGTTGAGAAGTTCTCACTCCATGTTACTGATGTTTCCTTAAAAATAACACATCTTTTTGTGTGGTTGCTAAAAGATTTTTTTTTTTTTGCTTTTCTATTTGACTTTGATATTGCAAAACTTTCCTATGAGCTCTTAAGGTGAGCTTCTACTTTCATTGTCTAGACTGGATTTCACAAAACATCTTGAACCAAGTTTTGAGCTGGGAGCCTTCACATGCACATGTCAAGGTGTGTGTGTGTGTACAAGTCAGAGGATAACTTTCACAAGCCGGTTCTCGCCTTCCACCTTGTGGGTTCCAGAGAGCAAACTCGAGTTGGCAGGCTTGGTGGTAGCAAGCACTTTCCCCCCGACTGAACCAACTCAATGGCACTATTCACTACTTTAATCAATTAACTAAAGTTGGTTTGTTTTAATCCTATCCTTTCAGTCTAAGATCTGAGCCTTCTAAGTCACATGTGCTATCTGTTTCCTCTTGGTTTATTCTTATCACCCAGTAGTGGGGGCTTGCATTGACTCTTTCTATGAAGACTGGATGTCCATGTGAAAACTTAACCTAGGATTAAGGTTCTATTATTTTCCCCCTGGAGAAAGTCTTCTGAGCTTTGCTTGATAGAGCCCTGGCTAATCAAATTACCCTAATCCAAATAGGTATTGTGTCTGATTAAGGTTATTTTTAGGCCTGATAAGCAACAAACACTACCTAATTTCCAGTTGAGAACTTGTATGCTCCACATCTTCTTCATGCTGCAGGCCCCAAACTCTAATTTTTGCATAGCAAGAAAAGCATCATTCCACAGCCTTGAACTCTCAGAGATCCTCCTGACTCTGCATCCAGGTTATTAGTTTTTAACTGTGCACGTCTTCTCAGGGAGAGTAAGTGTCCCAGGAGATGGAAATGGCCTTCAGGTGGAATCTTCAATCTACCAAAGTTTACTGATTTACTCTGTCTCCATGACAACCAACCTATTGCTTGCTCAGACTCAGCAAAGTTCTATGGGAGCAAGACAGACAATAGAACTCACTTTCATTCATCCCCAAGTGATTTTTATTCTCAGAAAGGTAGGCCCACTCAGTTCGTATCATACGATGTGTTTTCTGTGGCAGAACAGTAATGGTGTCTGACCTTTAACCTGATTTTGTTTGTTTTCTCTTACCACATCATTCATGTAACCTTCGAGTGACAGGAAGCGGAGAAGATAAATAGGAGCACTTTCTTTTTCCTCCTGTTTAAAGACAGTATTGGTACTCCATGAACAGCTTAGCATGTTTACATGGTTAACTGTTCCGAGTCACCACACCCGCCCTGTATAGATGCTTCTGGAGGGATATAAGGTTAATTCCAGCAAATCTAAATAGACGAAGCACAAGAAGCATATGACCCTGTTATCCACAGGATGAGCGAAGAGTTCAGGTGATGGTGGTGAGAAAAACAGAGACATCACAACTCTAAAACATGTGATTTACGACCTGCCCAGAGGGATAAGACTAAATTCTGCTGCCTAGAAGTGAGACATAGGAGGTTTTTAGGGTACTGACTTGCTGCCTTCTCAGATTGCCAGCTCTCCAAATAAATCACAACTTAAAGATTCCGTTTCTGACTCTCCTCACTGGCTTCTGTGGAGCAAGGTAGCACAGGTTCCAGTATTCCAGCTACGTTTTGAGATCGGGTCTGGCAATATAGCATTGGCTTGCCTGGAGCTCGCTACTGAAGACCACACTGGCCTTGAACTTAAGGAGAACTTGCCAGGTTGTATCTCCTGAGTGGCAAGAATAAAGGCATGGGCCAACATGCCCAGCTAAAGAGAGATTTTTTAATTCCCCATTTTCTGTCTGAAGTTCGCTGTTTTACAGTAATATCTACATAAATATAGCAAGGTAGAATTGCACAATGTGCTTACCATGGAACATAACATAAGGCAATTATAATTCAATAAGTGTACTGCTGTTTAATCATGCACAAAACAATACTTATCTTCTATAAAGGCAACTTCATTTGATTGAAAATTTAAGATAAAAATAACTGAAATCACATTATGCATCAGAGAAGAAAGGGAAATAGCAAAATTCTACTGTTGGTTCAAAAAAAAAAATCCATAGCTACCAAATGACATAAAGCAAAAAAAAGTGGTCACAATAACAAGAACTAGACTGTCAGAATCCAGAAGAAATTTCTTCAATTGGAAGGTGGGACAAACTGCAGGAAACAATCTTACACTTCAGCTTTGAGGAGGAAAGGAGAAATTTGATGCTTCTTCAGCTTGGAATGCTTTGGAAGAAGTCAGGACAGACTTCACACTGGCTGTCGCTTTTTAAAAAGATTATACGTAGCAACAGATTAACAATTTTATTTGATGGAAGAAACAACAAATTATAGGACATTTCCTCTTTAATTTTCATAAAACAACAATGGAAAATTTTAACTTTGCCATATTTGGAACACTTGCAGTCACATAAAACAAGCACTAACACTTAGGATGCTCTCAAGTGTCGTACTTGAGCATACTAATGTTCTAATGAAGGCTGTCTTGACATAAATTTGACAGAAACAAGCATGCTAAGGCCAAATAAAAAGCTATGTATTCTGGTTCACGCCTTTAATCCCAGCACTTGGGAGGCAGAGCCAGGCAGATCTCTGTGAGTTCGAGGGCAGCATGGTCTACAGAGCAAGATCCAGGACAGACTCCAAAGCTACACAGAGAAAACCTGTCTCAATAAAACCAAAACCCCCAAAAAGCTATGCATTCAAAACTTAAAAAGAAAAAGGTATATGGCAGAAACAGGCAACACAATTATACAGAAATTCAAATTCTCTTATTGGCTTTAAAGAAGAAAATAATTGAACAATTCTTATGCTACTTGAGTTATTTGTAGTTATGAGAATATTAGTCACCAAAGACATCACAATATGAGGAAAACACTTACTAAACCTGTGGTATAATGAGATGCTTCATATCAGTAGGAAAAATGAGAGCTGTTAGACCGGTGCACACGTGCAGTGCTTTTTTACACTTATTTATATAAGAGTCATTATGACAATTCTTAGATTCATTGAACCACTTTGAACACTTAACTAAATACAAAGCTGTCCCTGCAGTGTGGATTTTCCCTAATTTCCCTCCCAGTTTCCTGTAGCAACATGTTGGGGATCATGGGTTTGAGGAAATTGAACTCACCAGTCCCAGAGTCTCCAGTCAGACACACCTCATACTGGTAGCTCTGGGACAGGGTCCCAGTGCCGCTGACGTCCACCAGGTGACCAGGAAAGTGTCCCTCAGGCACAGAGCAGCCACCCAGAGAGGTCGCCCTGGCCCTCCTGCACAGCCTCACCCCCACAAACAGCAGCACAGACAAGAGGAAGAGAGAAGACACAGAAGCCAAGGCAATGACCAGGTACAGAGTGAGCGCGTCCTCATCTTGGGCGGGGTCGCGCGCCACCTCTGGCAGAGGCAGGTAGGGCTGAGAGAAGCCATCCACCAGCAGCACATGCAGAGTGACACTGGCAGACCTTGGAGGATCTCCATTGTCCTTGACCAGCAGAAGCAGCCTGTGCTTGGGAGCATCGCGCTCACTCAGCAGCCTGGAGGTGCGCACCTCGCCATTGTGAGCCCACACGCTGAACAGCCCGGGCTCCGTGGCCTTGAGTAGCTGGAATGACAGCCAGGCATTCTGTCCAGAGTCGCGGTCCACTGCCACCACCTTGGTGACCAGGTAGCCTGGCTCTGCCGCCCTGGGCAGCAGCTCTGTGCAGGGCGCAGAGGCGTTCTGCAGCGGGTAGAGCACGAAGGGCGCATTGTCGTTGGCGTCCAGAACCAGCACTCGCACCAACGCCTGGCTGCTGAGAGGGGGCGAACCTTGGTCTGTGGCACCCACATGGAACTCAAAGGCCTGCAGGGCCTCATAGTCCAGCGCCCTGAGAGCGAACAGCTGCCCGTTTTCGGCGTTAATGGAGATGAGCGAGTCAAGGGCCAGCTGCGGGTCATGGGTGGGCAGCAGAGAGTAGGTGATGTGGGCATTGGAGCCTGAGTCTGAGTCTGTAGCACTGATGGTGCCTATGTGCAGGGCGGGGCTGTTGTTCTCCTGGACAAACAGGGTGTAGGAGGTTTGTGTGAAGGCGGGGGCGTTGTCATTGACATCGGACACCTGCACTGTTATGGTGTGCTGTGTTGTGAGCCTGGGTGTGCCCATGTCGGTGACTGTGATGGTGATGTTGTAATCAGCTCTGCTCTCTCTGTCCAGTGGACTCTCTGTCACCAGGGTGTAGAAATTCTTGAAAGTGGATTTTAGAATGAATGGCAGGTTTTCTGGAATAGAACAAACCACCTTTCCATTCTCTCCAGAATCCCTGTCTCCAACTCTGAAGATGCTGATTATGGTCTCAGGAGCATTTTCTGGGACTGAGCTGGTCAGTGAAGATATGGTCAGCTCTGGGGCATTGTCGTTCACATCCACCACCTCTATCACCACCTCTCCCTTCCCAGAAAGACCTCCTCCATCTATGGCCTCGATTTCCAGGTGGTAAGATTTAATTTTTTCAAAATCCAATTCCGATTTCAGTCGTATTTCTCCTGTGACTTCATTTATTGAGAAGGTTTGTTGAATTTCATCTGATGCTTGGAACAAGCCATAGGAAACTCTCCCAAAGTTGTCAGCATCTGCATCCTTTGCTAGGACAGTCAGGACTGGGGATCCTGGGGGACTGCTCTCCAGGACCTGCACCTCATAGGGGGTGTTCACAAATTCTGGGGCATTGTCATTGATATCCAGGATCAGGATTCTAACCATGGCTGTTCCTGACCTAGGTGGAGACCCACCATCCAGAGCTGTAAGAGTCAAGCTAAGCTCTGACTGTTCCTCTCTGTCCAGGGCTCTGTCCTGCACCAATTCTGGGTATTTCTTGCCTTTACTGTTATTTCGAGTGAGGACATGAAAATGTGAGTTGGGGCTGACTATGTATTGTTGAAGCCCATTGCTGCTCACATCTATGTCCTGGGCTAATTTTAATGAGAATCGTGTGCCTGGCTGACTGTTTTCTGGTATTTTCAAGAGCATTTCCCTATCTGGGAATTCTGGTGAGTGGTCATTTATGTCCTGGATCAGTAATTCTCCTTGAAAATACTGCACTGGCTTTTCAAGGGACACCTGGAAATGCAGCACACAGGGATCCACAGTGGCGCACATCTCTTCCCGGTCTAGTTTCTCCCTCAGAAGCAGATCCCCAGTCTCAGGATCCAGCAGCAAACGCTGCTTGTAATCATCAGACACCACCTGTGCAGACCGGGCAGTCAGGTCCCCAGATCTCAGGCCCAGATCCTTGGCCAGATGGGCTACAAAGGATCCACTTTCTGTTTCCTCCAGGATAGAGTATCGAATTGTTGGCTCACTGCAAACCTGAACCAAAACCAGCATAAAAAGGAAAGGAATCACTTGCCTGTTTGGATGAATTCTCTCTAGCTTCTCCATGTTGGGAAAGTGAGTGCTTGCATCCAATCCTTTAGCAATCTCCAAATGCGTTGAAACGCTGACTTCTGGTTTCTTCTTTAGAGGAATCTTCACAAAGTTGTTCTTAATCTTACATTAGTCCAATATATCCTTGCTCACACCCCTTCACAGCTCCGGAGTGCTTGCAAAGCTCTTGCCTGAGCCTTTTGTTCTGTATCGATACAAGCGGTTCCTGGCATTTTAGTGCTTTTTTAATCACAATCTTAGCCTGCAGCGCCACCCTGTGTCTTCTTGGGGAAATTGAAACAGTTCTAGTTTTAAGTCAAAACAGCTTTTAATGTCAAAACACCATTTTAATGTCCAAATGATGCCACGTTGAAAGTGTATGTAGTTTCTTTTTCTTTGCCAACATTGTTTTTGTCTCAAACCGCATAACTGGCAAGGCTATCCCCTTCTGTGCATGAAAGGAATCATGAACACAAACCAGAAGACCTCAAGTCTTCAAACACACACGTCTACGTTTTGAATAACCAGGTAAACAAAACAGGAAATTTTTTTTCTAAAAGAATGTTCTTACAATGCTGAAAAAGCAAAGTTACAGGGTTAATATCAACAGTTTGTGTGAGGAGTATAAATTATTGTAGAGGGAATTACCTTTTGAAATACTCCGATGCACAGATACAATTGTATAGATCTAACTTATCAGCTGACCACCTGAGAGCAAAAGCTACAAACCAAATAGTGCACTGAAATTTAACTTTGGCTAACCTTCTAATTCTAAAGTGATTGAAATAGTTTGATGCTATACATTTTTGGTGCAATCTAAAGCAACTAACAAATATTTCCTGTATTCACATAGAAAATAATGTTTATGTATTTAACACATAGAAATCATCCAAAGATTTGACTTCTAATTTAGAATATTTCCTTAACTTTGTTCTTCTTCAATATTTTTGGCTCTTCAGGAGTCCTTGCATTTAGAGACACTTAGCAACTTCTGGGGGGGGGAAAGTGAACTGGCCTTTTGGTAAGAATTCCATTCAGTCATCGACTAGTTTGAAGGTTATCTTTACAGTACAGAGTCTTCCGGTCCACAGACACTTCCTCCTCACACAGGCCTTCTGTGGTTTACTTCAGTGTTGTCTGCTGTTCTGTATGAAATTCATCTTCACACTTGTCTGCTTCCTTTCTGAGCATTTTGTTCCTTTTGATCCCAAGGGACATTTCTACATTTCCGTTTTGTCCCATGGTAATATGCAGAAATAGTTAATATTAAGGTAATGATCTTGTGTTCTATAAACTTTCTGAATTTGTTTAGCAATGTTAGCATTTTGCAGATTACTTAGGCTGCGAGGCCACACCATGTGTAAGTATATAGATGTTTTCCTTTTCCAGTTATTAAATTTTCCAAAACGTTTTCTGCACTAATTGAGACAATTGTGTCATTTTGCCCACAGGACATATTTCAGTGTTGATTTTTGTGTGTTAAGCCAATATGTTTCTGGGTAAAACTTTTACAGCTGTGGAGTATAATCTCATTTGTTACTGGTGTTGGTATTGTGTTGAGGCTCTTCAAACCAATGGTGATAAGGCAAATGGGTCTATGATTTTCCCTCCTGTTGTTATATTTGCCTGGTTTTGTCATAATTTACTGCCATAAATGAGTTTTTTAGTAGTTGTGTATCTGATATTTATTATTACAATAGTAATGTTTGATATATGGTTTTATGAGGAGGGAATTGCCGAAGAAGGATCAAGTTAATTTCATGTTTTCAGGAGAGCCTAAACATAGCAACTCTTCATTCAGAACAGCAATTTGGGCTTGTGTCTCACTGTTGCAGAGTGTTGTCAGATTTGCACATTTATTGCCTAAATTGCTGCTGTGAGTTTTTCCCTGTGTGTTTTGCTTTGTTTTGTTTTGTTCTGAGACAGGGTCTCTCTGTGTAGCTCTGTCATCTGGAACTCATGCTGTAGACTAGTAAAGCATGTAGCACACAAGGATGCATGAACATCTGCCTCCTCAGTGTTGGGATTAAAGGTATGTGCCTTCACATCTGGTACTCCATGTAGTTTTTCACTCATCAATTACTTTATAAAATATTTTCACAGGGTCTCATTCTAACACCTTAAATGACACAATAACAGCTATGAAGAAGTTGACATTTTTCTGAGATTGTTTCTTCATAGAGAAAATTCAGAATCATAAGCCCTGAGGCAGGTTGGGCCTAGCCAAAACACAATGTTAGGAGTGGAATAGAACCTTTACCTGTGTCTGACAAAGTTGAGCCAACATTCTTAAGGCTTGAATCCGCTGAAACCTGAGTGCAAACTATCATGAGATCTCCAGTCTCTCTTTTAAAGCCCAGTAAAGCCAGGGCAGTATGAAGGGACTTCCAAAAGACGGTTAGGAGCTGATAAAACATCATCACTAAAAATGACTAAGGCCATGAAAAAAGACTAGACAGGTTCAATATTTGTTCTCTCCCCTAGGACAGAGAGATTTATAACCACATGGAGAGACTGCAGGTGAAAGAGATTTAATTTGGTCAAATCAAAAGTAGGAAATGACAATTGGGAGGTATGTACTAGTTGGTATGAAAATATGCTGAGTGGAATTTTTGAAAAAGAAAATGAGAACTACTAAAAATTGTAGTGTATTATATGACTCTTGGGTTCTGGAATAACAAATGTCAGAATGTGATGAATAAATGAAATAATCTAAAATAAAATGAGATCCATCACTTCTCTGCTATTGGGAAAATCAACTGTGGAAGGAACAGGGATTTACATATAATGCTGGAGAAGCTGGCTGACACCGCACTTGTAATCAACAGTACTGAATGACAGAAGAACAGTAGAAAAATATTTTCATTCTTAAGTGTATGATTAATCAAAGTATTGTTATGCATTTAAAAAGGACAGTGGGTTTTCAAGAAAGTAGTTAAATTTCTGAATTCATGTCTTTATAGAAAAAATGAGGGATAGTTTGAAATTATGTTTTGAAAATAAGTGACTAAATCTCTATCTTGAAATTTTCATTTAATTTTGATGCTGTAAAGAGTAACTAGAGGCCAATAGCAGCAGCAATTAGAGACCAAGGAATCAACAAAGAGATTTCTGAGAGTTAATTGGATGAACAGAAAAATCTTGTATTCTCTCCCCATCCCTAAAATGAAAGAGATGGATAAGCTCAATTTGGAACTAAGTTAGAGATTAATGTATTACTTTACAATTCTCTGAGTTTTCAGAGAAACTAGCTTCATAGAGATTGGTGTTATTCTGACAAAATTAAAGTGTCATTCCCTTTTCTAAGTATGGATAGTTCTTTTGAAATTTGATGTGTACACAAGTTTGAGATAAATCTTAAAGTCCTCAGGAAATTCATTGATTTCCTAAATGCTGCAAGCTAATTATCCAATGACCGCAAATTGAGCACCTTTTTTGAATGAGAAATTGCATTATGCACTGCAAACTAAAGTATAAAGAAAACTGAAAGAGCACTTTTAGTCTATTCATAATCTACTGAAGTTATTTATCAATAAGAGGACTCAGTTTTTGTTTAATTTTGTTTCCTCTTCAAACATTGAAATATCAGTAATATCAACTTGTACATAAATAATAGTAACCTTATTACTAAAGAATTGACAGACAAAGTCATCTCTTTCACTGATATCTGACTTGGGGTTTGTAAAATGCCCCAAGTGCAACAATAGTTAGTACTATACAACTGGTAACCCACCCCCAGTCCTCCACTTAGTAAAATATCCATAGAGAGACCGTGGGAACCAGCCATGGTGGTACATCTGTAATCCAGACCTCAGGAGCAGAGTTGGAGGCCAGCCTAGGCTACACAGAGAGAACTGAAAAAGAACCAACCTCAAAAGATAAAGAGTAGCAGTAGTTTTGGAAAGGAATTCAAATAAACGAATAAATTATTTCCAAGTGTCCAGAAATAAAATTAACTTTGAACCAAGACTGATTGGGATTTTTTTGTATTCAAATTCAGTCCAGGTTATCTTATCAGCTTGGAAGATTTCTGACCACACTCCCAACAATGTATATAGTCCACTCACAAATTAAATTACTAATAGGATCTGGGGCTGGGATGCTCATTAGAGACAGATCACATGTCTTGGACCCTAGGTGTTGGACACCCCCCGCCCACACACAGGCACGCGTGCACACACACACACACACACACACAGACATGGACACACACAGACACAGACACACAGACACACACAGACACAGACACACAGACACACACAGACACAGACACACACAGAGACATGCACACACACAGAGACAGACACACACACAGACACAGACATGCACACGCACACACACATACAGACACACACACACACCACACACAGACATGCACACACACAGACACACACACATGCACACACACACATGCACACACACAGACACAGACACACACACAGACACACACACAGACATGGACACAGACACACACAGACACGCAGACACACATGCGCACCCCTACTAGCAACATCTCATTCTTTGTCTTCCGGTTGTAACCGGATCATTAACCCATATGGCCCTTCCCATTTTAGTGTGATATCATACACTATAGAGTCCCTCAAAAAACTGTCCTACATGAATTACATAATTTCCAAGAAATTTCAGATATGTATGAAAGGATGAAAATATGATCAAAATTTTCATACAAAGCATTTAGGCTGAACGGAAAGATTTTTCCCATTTATTCAGAATTCATACTACAAGACTCATTTGTATAAAAAATTTTATGCTGGAGAACTTCCTGCTTGGAAAGTAGTTCCTCCATTCCTGCAAGAACATAAGTGTATTTACGACTACACAACCATACTGACTGGTGATTGAGAGCTATCAATATTAAATTCTTGGCTTCTCAGAGTTTCCAAAACAATTTTCAAGTTTTTATAAGTTCAATTTTTTTTGTAGACAAAACACTGAAATACTAAACATATATATATATATATATATATATATAGATATAGATATAGATATAGATATAGATATAGATAGATAGATGATAGATAGATAGATGGTAAAATATGAAAATTCTTTCAAAACTAAAGTTAACCAAGGAAATAATGGCTTGTTATGTGAAACTATTTTTAAAAATTCACTCAAAATGTGCATATTCTGTGGTTTGGGTTGCTTCCATGTGTTATTTTTAGTTATAGAAAATTTAAACTTCCCCAGTGATACTGTTTTTTCCTATTATATTTGCACCCTGTTTAATTACAATGTTGTAGGTAGAATACTGCTGTGGATTGACAGATTTCATCTTCAAGTAATTCTACATCAAGACAGACTGAAATAGGAAGAAAGGAACCTATTGATAGAAACCAGTGGAAATATTTCCCCCAGGTCACCCTATTTATGGCAAGTATTAGCAATAAAAAGACTAAAACACTTAAAAGCCATTCATCTGCATATTTTGTTGAAAGTTTAATGGGCCCTCATTTATTTCCAGCATTTACACATCAACTCATCATCCAAACACATGCCTCACTCAGTGTCTTCTCATACAAGGTGAAAGCACACTCCATCACTTGCAATGGCTTAGGTCAAGCAAAGTTATTTCTGGTACATTTTAGAAGAAATTTTGGCCTGTATAAAAGCAAATAAAGTCTTGAAATACTAAATGTTGTTGTCAGTAAAGATGATAAATAAAACAACACACTACTTCCATTTGTGAACAAACCACATAAAACTATGACAGATGACTGAATCTTATGCTCGCACTTCATTAGCTGTACACAAAGGTGTGTTATCGTGATAACAGAAGTGGGGGTGAGGAAAACACATACATGCATGATGGAATTACTTTATTCAGGCATCAAGAAGAATGAAATTGTCATTTTGAGGGAATTGGAACTGCAGATCATTTAAGCTAAATAGTTACCCTCTAAAAGACAAGAAGTACATGAAAGTAAAATGGGGCATTGAAGAGTGTGGAGGGGAGGAAGACAACAGGACTAAAGAATGTGGTAAAGAGGTGAGTGCTATCCAGGCCTGGTATGTGCATCTCCGAAAATCTCACAATGAACGCTGTACATTTTACAGTTAACAAGCTGCAGTGAAAGTGAAAATCCAAGTGAATACAACAGAGCAGGTTCTGTGCATAGCCTCAAGAAGATACGATCTGAGGTGGGTGTTGAAGAAAGCCACCCTGGTTATAATGAAGAGGAAGAAATGAGTTCCCAAGAACACACTTAAAATGACCAGAGAAACACAAAAAGGTTGTATATTATACAAATTAGTGAAAGAAAGAGATGTATTAAGATTGTATTGATAAAAAGGAAGCACAGATCCAAAAGAGAAAAACCACATCAATAAAAAACAGCGAATAAAATCACCATAAAATACACTCTTCCAAGGAGAGATTATTAAATGCAAAACAAATATATTAATAGCCAAGCAACTAATTCTGATTTGGTTATCGAAACATGGGTCTCCTGGACTCTGAAATTGACCTAGAGGTCCTGAAGCACACTATTGGGAATAATGGGGTTAAAGAATTTGAAATCTGTGTTCCCAGAGTCTCCAGTCAGACACACCTCATACTGGTAGCTCTGGGACAGGGTCCCTGCCCCACTGATATCCACCAGGTGATCAGGAAAGTGTCCCTCAGGCACAGAGCAGCCACCCAGAGAGGCCGCCCTGGCCCTCCTGCACAGCCTCACCCCCACAAACAGCAGCACAGACAACAGGAAGAGGGAAGACACAGAAGCCAAGGCAATGACCAGGTACAGTGTGAGCAAGTCCTCATCCTGGGTGGGGTCGCGCGCCACCTCTGGCAGAGGCAGGTAGGGCTGAGAGAAGCCATCCACCAGCAGCACATGCAGAGTGACACTGGCAGACCTTGGAGGATCTCCATTGTCCTTGACCAACAGCAGCAGCCTGTGCTTGGGAGCATCGCGCTCACTCAGCAGCCTGGAGGTGCGCACCTCGCCATTGTGAGCCCACACGCTGAACAGCCCGGGTTCCGTGGCCTTGAGCAGCTGGAAGGACAGCCAGGCATTCTGTCCAGAGTCGCGGTCCACTGCCACCACCTTGGTGACCAGGTAGCCTGGCTCTGCCGCCCTGGGCAGCAGCTCTGTGCAGGGCGCAGAGGCGTTCTGCAGCGGGTAGAGCACGAAGGGCACATTGTCGTTAGAGTCCAGCACCAGCACCTGCACCAGCACCTGGCTGCTGAGCTTGGGTGAACCTTGGTCTGTGGCGACCACATGGAAGTCGAAGGTCTTCAGGACCTCATAGTCCAGCGCTCTGAGAGCGAACAGCTGTCCATTGTCAGCATTGATGGAGATGAGAGAGGAGAGGACCAGCTGCGGGTCGTGGGTGGGCAGCAGTGAGTAGGTGATGTGGGCATTGGAGCCTGAGTCTGAGTCTGTGGCACTGATGGTGCCTATGTGCAGGGCAGGGCTGTTGTTCTCCTGGACAAACAGGGTGTAGGAGGTTTGTGTGAAGGCAGGGGCGTTGTCATTGACATCGGACACCTGCACTGTTATGGTGTGCTGTGTTGTGAGCCTGGGTGTGCCCATGTCGGTGACTGTGATGGTGATGTTGTATTCAGCTCTGTTCTCTCTGTCCAGGGGTCCCTCTGCCACTAAAGTGTAATAGTTCTTAAATGTTGGTTTTAAAAGAAATGGAAGGTCATTTGGAATAGAACACACCATCCTTCCATTGTCCCCAGAATCTGGGTCAGAAACACGGAAAACAGCAACCACAGTTTCAGGAGCATTTTCTGGGATGGAACTAGTGAGCGAGGATATGGTGAGTTTAGGGGCGTTGTCATTCACATCCACCACCTGTATAGCTACAGTACATTTTCCTGTAAGACCTCCACTATCTGTAGCTACAATTTCCATGTTATAATATGGAGTTGCCTCAAAATCCAGTACCCTTTTAAGACTAATTTCTCCTGTAACTTCATCTATTACAAATGGTTGAGAAACTCCACCATCTTGAAACAGAGAGTAGGCTACATTCCCATTTATTCCAGCATCTAAATCCCTGGCAGAGACCGTCAATACTAAGGCATTGAGAGGGCTGTTTTCAGGGACCTGCACCTCATAGAGCGACTGTAGAAACTGGGGGGCGTTATCATTGATGTCCACGACTTCAATGCGAACTATGGTGGTCCCAGACCTGGGTGGAGATCCACCATCCAAAGCAGTGAGGGTTAAAGTGAGCTCAGGCTGCTCCTCCCAGTCCAGGGCTCTGTCCAGCACCAGCTCTGGGTATTTCCTGCCATCAGCGCGACTCTGAGTAACCACATGGAAATGGAGGTTGGGGCTGACTGTGTAGTTCTGAACAGCATTGCTCCCTATGTCAGAGTCCTGAGCTGCCTTCAGAGGAAACACAGTCCCTGACTGGGCACTTTCTTGAATTTTTAGGAGCATTTCCCTGTGAGGGAACTCTGGAGAATGATCGTTTATGTCTGTGATCTGCAGGTCAGTTTGGAAGAACTGCACAGGGTTTTCCAGAATGAGCTGGAAATGCAGCACACAGGGGTCTGTCACCCCACACAGCTCCTCACGATCTGGTTTTTCCCTCAGGAGCAAATTCCCGGTCTCAGCATCCAGCTGCAAGAGCTCTTTGTTCCCATTGTGTTGGATTTGCGCCCCTCTGGTGGCCAGTTCCCCCACCCTGAGCCCCAGATCTTTGGCCAGGTTAGCCACCAAGTAGCCACTCTCTGTTTCTTCTGGCATGGAATATCTAATTGCCTCAGAATCAGCCTCCCACAAAAGCAGCAATATAGTAAGTAAAATGACTTGCCTTTTCTCTGGCGTTTTTGCTAGAGCTGTCTCCATTGTTCAGATGCAGTCCGGAGGGCGCTGCTTCTTCTAAATCTTGTCGGTTTTAGTCCACACAGACAAGGTTTGGTGAAATAATCTCAAATTAAATCTTACTAAATTGCTTTTGGAGTCTTTTCCTTTAGATCTCAGGCAAATGTCCCCCTCCCTCTTCTTTTAGAGAACATTCAGGATTCTGATTTCTGGGAATGGCGTCCTTGGGCATCCTGGGAGCCTTGTTAAACAAATTGTTAGTCTGCAGCGCCACCTTGCGAACTTTTCTAGTGTTGCATGTAGTGTTGTCTTCATTCTCAGCTCCAGCCCTGCTGTGTTTAAACACCCTTTCAGATACAGAAGTGTCCTCCATTGTATCTTCAGTTCTTAGCAACCAGAAGGTCTAATACATTCACTTTGTTAATTTTCAGTGAACATAACTTTTTATATGATCAAAATGGTATATTGATCAAAAGACATTTTGAATACATAAATTCAATGTAATTAATATCTGCAAAATATTTGAATATTCCCAAATTACTTTTCGTTGAAATGTTATAAACATATAAAATCAGGCACTATTTTTAGATGTACATAACAAAAAAATCACCAAGTTAGTATAGTTCAGTAATCAGAATCTAGATGAATAAATAGCCCGTACCTAAATAAATAATGTTCCTCCTGCCATTTATTAGTTACTTCTCTCATCCTAGGCACTACATTGACTTTTATTGACAGCATATTTTGCCTTTCTTAGAACTTTTGTAATGTAGTGACAGTAGAGTATCTCTCTGTCGTAGGCTCGTTTATCACTGTCATTTTCTTTGGTAAGCTGATCTGTGCTATGCTCTTTTCATTGTTTATCATTCTGCTATATGCTTGTGTTATTATTTTTTTGCATATACACCAGATAAGGGACACTTGGGGTCTCTAGGTTTCAGTTTACTCATTGTTTGTTTGGTTTGGTAGTTTGTTTTTTGAGAAAGAATCTCTCTACATTGCCCCAGTTGTCTTGGAACTCTCTACATAGACCAGACTGAATTTGAACTCACAGAACTGCCTGCCTCTGCCTCCCAAGTATTGGTATTTGGTGCAAATGCCACCACTTTGAATTTTCAGTGTTACTCCTGTGAACATTTCTTCACATGTCCTGTGTATAAAATAAGCATACATCACGTGTCAGGGCTGTTTGTTGTGCATCCAAGTGTGAAAATACATCTAGCCTTGGCAAACACTGGGAAGTAGTTTTCAAAAGTAGTTGTACTGAGCTGCCCCTGGTGGCTCATCCTTATAGCCCCATCTCTGGGAGGACACACATGGGGTATCACTCAAGCTCAAGACCAGCGTGGGATATATAGTGAGTCACTGTCTCAAAGACATTTCTTTAAAAGCTGGGGATAAAGATGCAGCTCAATCATAGAACGCTTACCTAGTGCACTCAGTGGATTGGATTCCACTTCCAGCAGTGTGAAAGAGGAATTCCAGCAATGCATGGGAATTCCAGTTGCTCCATAATCTTGTCAACATTTGATGCTGTCTTTCCAGTTTTAACTACTCTAGTAAGTATGGATGTTATAGTGTACATTTAATTAGCATTTCCCTGGTGATTAATGAAATGATGCAAACTTTCACATGTTTATTGGCCATTCAGATGCATTCTCAAGATGAGGTCTTTTAGACATTTTCTATCTGAGGCATTTATCTGATGGCTTGTTGGTCTGCAGAAGAATTTATATTCTTAGTATAATGTTAGTTTTGCATATGCATATTGCAAATACTTTTCCCATTCTATGCCTTCTATTTTAACCTTCTTATGGTGTCTTTGAGAAACAAATTTAGTAATTTTGCCTTAGCCTGATTTGTCAATATTTTCCATTTCTGAGTAACACTTTTCTCCTATTTAAATCTTTCCATTCTCGAGGTCATGGAAATTCTTGTGTATTTTGAATAATTGTTTTATTTTTTTCACATTTAAAGGTATAATCAATGTAAACTTTCGAGTGCATAAGATTTGGGTCCATAGTTTCCCAGGTGGCTTTGCATTCTGAACTGAAAAGATGATCATTGTTTCTGAGTTGTCACAAATGGCATAAGTCAGATGATCATGAATCAGCTCAAAGATTCCATTTGTCTTTAAGTATCAAATAATAATGCAATGCTTTCTTAATTCTCATAACTCCATAAAAGATTTTATTATCTTCAGGATAAGTTTTCCTCTGAAAAGATGAGTTTTAAGGAATTTTAAATCCACGGAAAAAAATATTAAAGACACTGAGAATCTCCACAGCTGGGCACAATCTTCCTTCCTTTCATCCCCTCCAAAGAGGTACATTTTTTATAACTGCGTGAGCTTCAGTATTAACACATATTTTCCAAGTCCATCACTTTAGTTGGGATCCCCTTTATGTACTCTATACTATAGATTTGGGTTAATTCATTATGACATGCATCCATTTTAGAGTACCACAAAATAGCTCCCCTGACCCCAAATCTTCAAAATCTATTTATTTAATCTTCCTCTCTCTTTTCTGAAATCTAGAAATCATATTTTTTTTTGTTTTGGTTTCTCAAGACAGGGTTTCCTCTGTGTAACTTTGGCTGTCCTGGAACTCACTCTGTAGACCAGGCTGGCCTCGAACTCAGAGATCCACCTGCCTCTGCCTCCTGAGTGCTGGGGTTAAGGGTGTGTGTCACCACCACCTGGTTCATTTATCTTTTTACTGTCTGCATGCTTTGACCTTTTCAAAATGTTATATATTAAGAGTTTTCCAGCTTTGCTTCTGTGATGAATATGTGTTTAAGTTTTCTCAATGCCTCTTCATGGATTGATAGCTCATTTCACTTGGTATTGAATAATATTCCATCTTGTGATTGCATCAGACTTTCTCAGTTTCATTTACTGAAGGATCTTGGTCACTGCCAGGGTTTGACAAGCAATGTAAAAAGTTGCAATAAATACCCCATCCTGGGTTTTGTGTGGACTTAACTTTTAGGCTAATTTGATAAACACACACCAAAAAAGATTGCTGGGTGATGTAATAAGAATGTGCTTGGTTTGGCAAGAAACTGCCAAGCTATCTTCTAAAATGGTGGTGCCATTTTCATTCCCACGGTCCGTGAATAAGAGTTCTCGGTGCTTCATGTCTTCCTCAGCTGTTGGTGGTGTCAGTGTCCTGGGGTCTGGCTATTCTGCACTATTGTGGTATAGTGGTGTCTCATTGTTATTTGAACTTACATTTGCCTAATGACATCAATATGAAGTCTCTTCCCATGTGTTCATTCACCATCTCTGAGTCTTGTTTGGTAAGTATTAGGATCTTTGGCACATCTTTTACATTATATTGTTTTCTCAATGCTGAGTGTTGAAAACCTTTGTATACTTTGGATGGCTGTCTTTTATCAAACATCTCCATTGGCAGCATTTTCTCCTGGTCTATGACTTGTTTTTGTTTTTTGTTACATTTTTAAATTTTTCTTTGTAGAATCTTTTGCAGAGCAGAGATTTTAATTTGAATGAAATCTGCATCATCAATTCTCTTCCATGGATTATACTATTGTTATAGTATATTCAGTTTTATTTTGGATTTATTTGCTTTATTATTTTCCCTTTGTATATGAATACAAAGTATATATCCAGCTCATCAAATTCACAAATAATGTTGAAATTTTGCTTAAGATTTTATGATTTCTATTGATTGACTGAAAGACAAACAACATTCCAATCACAGTCTTCCCTTAGACTATTGTGCACTCTTCAATTTGTTTAAATCTTTACATTTCTCTAAATAATGTTTGATATTCCTGCTTTACAACTCTCTCATTAGATTTGTTTTAAGAATTTATATATTTGGAAGTCATTTTAAATGCTTTTAAATTTTTTCACTTTTTTTTTCATTTAAAGAGAACTCATACATGTTGTTGACTTTGCATCTACTGCCATTCCTGAATTCACTTATCACTTCTGATTGCAGTGTCTTCGTGGTCTTTATGTATATAATTGCATCATTTAAAAATATAATTTTATTCCTTCTGTTGTGGCTTTTAATTCTTCTTTGCTTTATTCCTCTGGTTGAGACTAGTTGTATAAGCTTGGTAATAGCCAGGATGGGCATTCTCATCCATTGTTGATTGCCAGTAGAAAATTTTCAATAATTTACTTTTAGTGATATTTGCTATAGATGTATTTGTTTAGTTTTTCCAAGATAGGGTTCTACTGTGCAGCCTGCACTGTCTGGAACTTCCTACATAGGCCAGATTGATCTTGAACTCACAGAGATCTACCTGCCTCTGCCTACTGAAATTAAAAGCATGTGCCACCACACTTGGCTACTATATATTTTTGAACATACTCAAAATTCCACATTCACTTGCTAACATTTTTCCCTTAATATGTGATGAATTTTGTTGCATAAATTTTTCTGTACCCATTGAGGTTATTGTGTTTCTCCTTTATCTATGGCTGTGGTGCATTACAGTGGTCAAATTCAAATACTGAACTGCATTGCATTAGAAATAGTAATTCATTATTTTTTCTCTTAAACATATCTGAATTTCATTGCCTTAAAAAAGAAAAAGTTTGTTTTGTCATTTCTTTCTTACACTGTCCTTTTGAAGTTTGGATGTCATAATCCATTCAGAGTTGCTGGTACCCAGCTGATTTGTGATATGTTGACTACTTTTAGAAATTTATACATTTGTATGAGTTCTCATATGAATGTTGGTAATAATTCAACATGTGTTATGGACTTGATAATACCTCTATCTAATAGATATGATTGATCAGATTTTAGATTTTCTTCAGTTTTGAATTTTAAATGGCATTTTATATTAATTATCAAATGCAACAATATTTTTCCTTATAACTTCTTGACAGTTTGGTTTATTAAAGATTAACAAAAGCAAAAATAAAAGTATTGTGTGTGGAAAAACATGATAACCTGATCAAAGAGAGCCATGGCCCATGAGTTCACATGATTTCATCACTTCAATGCATTCACATTTTATTTTTATGAAATACCCTGCACACATTCAACATACACACACAGTTCTTATGCAGTGTGCTTCTTGACTCTACATCGTTAGTACAAGTGAGATAGAAATGGAGGGATGAGAAAGTGAGAAAGAACAAGAGTGAGAACAAAGATGGCAGGGAGGAGAAGAAAGGTAGTCACAGCAGCGACTGAATATGAAAAAGTCATAGGAAAGAAGTGACTTCCTCAGGAATCTGCTCTCGTTGCACTGAGACTAAGGAGCAAACTAGAGGAGCGAGCAGCCAAGGCTAGCGATAGTAATTCCTCACACTAAACCTATGATAACCGGAAAGTAAATGGAATAGATGAGGGTGTAATTTATCTGATACGTTTGCACATGTACATTATGTAGGAGCGTGTGTATATATGACTTCTCCATCATGAAGGTGTGGTAATCTCTGTGCTTTATATCTAAAGGAACCAACGGAGAATTGAGAGATGGGAACTCAATCCCAAGGCGAATATAAAAATTACATGAGGTCTTTCATTGTGAAAACTAATGAAGCTAGAAATATATTATCATTGAAACAATTTATAAGCATAACTTTTAGATCTCTGTACATCTTTGTTGGGTAAAAGACTCGGGTAAGCTGAGATGACATAGAGACAATCTGCTGGCACAGCAGGGGGAAATAAAAATGAAAAGTCAACATGCATGGAGAATAGAATGAGAACCTCAAAAAATACAGTTTCCAGGAAGAAATAATAAAGAGGAGGAAGAAAACACAACATTCAAATAGAAAACTGTTTACTTTTTCTAAAAGTAGATTTAGTTTTCTCATAAAATATCCTTAAGTATAAAGAAATATGTAATATAGTTGTGTGAAGAGAAAGACAGGTCAAAGAAAGAGAAAATCTTAAAAGGCTTCTCCCAAGACACAAAATATGTCCATGAATTAATGATCAGAAGGAAAAGGAGTAAGACTATTAGCTAATAGGCTTAGAAAACCAATTTTTTTGAATCAGGGTCTCACTACATAGCCCTAGCTGGTCTAGTTCTCTCTCTCTCTCTCTCTCTCTCTCTCTCTCTCTCTCTCTCTCTCTCTCTCTCTCTCTCTCTCTCTCTCTCTGGACTAGGCTGGCCTCAAACTCAGTAATCCACCTGCCTCTGCCTCCTAAGTGTTGATATTGAAGAAGGGTACCACCAAGCCCAGCTCCTTTTTCACTTTTAAAGCTTTTCCTGCTTTCTCTCATTTTTCTGTACATCTATTCTTCTGCCTTTGTATTATTTTAAGACACCACTATTCAGGCTTTATACAGTCAATACCTGGTCAATATTCACTTGTAACCTTTCCTGTTACTTTTTACTGCTTGACACAAGTCTGCAATTATTTTGGGTTTGTTTTCCTTCTGCCTAATTAATTCACCAAAAGCATTTCTCTCAGCGCTTATGTGACTCAACCATTTCTCTCAGTCTTGGCCAAAAATTCCCAACTTTAAAGGCTATTTGTGCTGGATTTATAGTTGGGAATACCATTTTTCCACAGGAATTTAAAGATATTGTCTTTGGTTGTATGATTGATGCTTAAAAGTCATTTCTTAGCTTTACTGATACTACTTTAAAAGAAATACATCATTTTCATATGGCTGCTGTAATAATTTTCCTGTCCTGGACCTTGTGTTGAGCAGCTTTCCTGTGATATGCTCAAGTGGGCTTTGCTTCTTACAGACCCTGATGAGGTTTCTCTGGATACCCCGACTATTCAAAGACTCACCAGTGGTAGAAATTGTTCATTATTATCTCTTCAGACATTACTCCAACACCCCAAATCTCCTATTTTACCCCCTCCTCCTGACAAAGCTTCTTTTCCCAACAGGTCTCTTCCTCACTTTCAGGTCTTCTGTGTGGGGCTCACTGAAGTTCATGGTTATTTATTTCTTTTTAAAAAATTGAATCATAACTACAATCCACATTTTAAGAGAAAACACTGCTGTAATTTGCCTTTTCCATTGTTCTGTAGCTTTGGTGAGGAGACTAACGTGGGTAAAAATACAACTACTTCACTTCACATAGACTGATAGTTAAGACTTAGAAATAGACAGTGGGATATAAAGAATACCTTTCAATTGCTCATTTTCTGACAAAAGTTCAAGGAGTTTTGATACAGTCTTACTTATCTAAGTACATGTAATGAGTTAGAAACCTAGCAATCAGTTCACCAGGCTTATTTAACACAAAAGAATGCTGCAATTAAAAACCAGTAAGTATGCTACTGTTTCAATTTATTGACAGAGTGTATTCATTATTACTAATCAGTTTCACTCAAAGTAACTATGCACAAAGTATGCTAAACAATTAAACAAAATGATTTAACACCAAAAATAACTTTTGCTGATTGATAAATTCTACCCAAGGTACCAAGTAGCACAAAGTAAAAATTTGAAATCTTCTAATAAACAGAATCAAAGAGAATATCCAAACTTCAAAAGAAATTTCCTCATTTGAAAGGTGGGAGAAACTTCCAGAAAAGACACACATTAATTCATGCTTGGGCTTCATTGTATAAGGAAGAAAAGTTAAAGGTGATGCCTTCAATAACTCTGCATTTTCCTTTTTTTTGAAAAATAAGACATAACTCTGATTCTGAGATTAATTATCAAAAGAAATTATTTCAAAGCAGTGATTTAACGGTTTTATTTTATATATGGGATGAAAAATTACACATTTTCTCTTTAATTTTCATCAAATAAGAGTTCAAAACTTTAGCAGTCGTATTTCCAGAATACTTGCAACCAAGTAAATAGGACCCCTAGCATGCATGATTCTCACAAAAAAAAGTGTCACAAGCCTTGTGTACATTGATATACACTTTACATTTTATGAGCTGACTATTCAAAGCACTTAGCCTGAAAGTGAACACGATGTAATGTGGCTTTCCATTTGTGCAGAAAGACCCAGGCAACATAAGTAACTTTAAACAATCAACCTTTGAAAATATGAAATCACATGGAAAGTTCAGGAGTCACAAATTTGTACAAATTGTATGTTTTTTGAGAGCAGTCAAATGTCTCAGAAGATCATTAAGTGTATAATTCAAAGAAAACGTTATGCTATTTGGGTTATTTAGGGTTGTGGGAGTATCACCAAGTGATACTCATATGTGGAGAAATATATGAAATATGCTTAGTACAACTAAAAGCCTAGTACTTTCATGCCAATAAAAAGAAACTATCAGTGCAATTAAGGATGCAAGCAGGTTAGACCAGTGGAGAACTTTGTTAAAAGATCATTTCTTAAAAGGTAAGAATTGCACAACACTTAGGAGTTCATATTACTTAGTTTGGTGGTTCTCAACCTCCCTAATGCTGTGACCCTTTAATACACTTCGTCATGTTGTGGTGACCTGATACCATAAAATTATTTTGTTGCTGCTTAATAACTGTAATTTTACTACTGTTAGGACTCATAATGTAAATATCTGATATGCAACCCCTGTGAAAGGGTCATTCATAACCAGAAGGGGTCCAGATCCATAGGTTGAGAACCTACAATTCAGCTGAACACAAAGCTATCCCTGCAGTGGAGATTTTCTTTAAGGTCTCTCCCAGGATCCTGAACCAACAGCTCTGGGATCATAGGTTTAAGGAACTTGAACTCACCAATCCCAGAGTCCCCAGTTAGACATACCTCATACTGGTAGCTCTGAGAAAGGGTCCGAGTACCGCTGACGTCCACCAGGTGACCAGGCAAGTGTCCCTCAGGCACAGAACAGCCACCCAGAGAGGCCGCCCTGGCCCTCCTGCACAGCCTCACCCCCACAAACAGCAGCACAGACAACAGGAAGAGAGAAGACACAGAAGCCAAGGCAACGACCAGGTACAGTGTGAGCAAGTCGTCATTGTCGTGCGCGGGGTCGCGCGACACCTCTGGCAAAGGCAGGTAGGGCTGAGAGAAGCCATCCACCAGCAGCACATGCAGAGTGACACTGGCAGACCTTGGAGGATCTCCATTGTCCTTGACCAGCAGAAGCAGCCTGTGCTTGGGAGCATCGCGCTCACTCAGCAACCTGGAGGTGCGCACCTCGCCATTGTGAGCCCACACGCTGAACAGCCCGGGCTCCGTGGCCTTGAGCAGCTGGAAGGACAGCCAGGCGTTCTGTCCAGAGTCTTGATCCACTGCCACCACCTTGGTGACCAGGTAGCCTGGCTCTGCCGCCCTGGGCAGCAGCTCTGTGCAGGGTGCAGAGGCGTTCTGCAGCGGGTAGAGCACGAAGGGCGCATTGTCGTTGGCGTCCAGCACCAGCACTCGCACCAGCGCCTGGCTGCTGAGTGCAGGAGAGCCTTGGTCTGTGGCGCCCACGTGGAACTCGAAGGTCTTCAGGGCCTCATAGTCCAGCGCCCTGAGTGCGAACAGCTGCCCGTTGTCGGCATTGATCGAGATGAGCGAGTCGAGGGCCAGCTGTGGGTCCTGGGTGGGCAGCAGAGAGTAGGTGATGTGGGCATTGGAGCCTGAGTCTGAGTCTGTGGCACTGATGGTGCCTATGTGCAGGGCGGGGCTGTTGTTCTCCTGGACAAACAGGGTGTAGGAGGTTTGTGTGAAGGCGGGGGCGTTGTCATTGACATCGGACACCTGCACTGTTATGGTGTGCTGAGTTGTGAGTCTGGGTGTGCCCATGTCGGTGACTGTGATGGTGATGTTGTACTCAGCTCTGCTCTCTCTGTCCAGTGGACTCTCTGTCACCAGGGTGTAGAAATTCTTGAAAGTGGATTTTAGGATGAATGGCAGGTGTTCTGGAATAGAACAAACAACCTTTCCATTCTCTCTGGAATCCCTGTCTCCAACTCTGAAGATGCTGATTATGGTCTCAGGAGCATTTTCTGGGACTGAGCTGATCAGCGAAGATATGGTCAGCTCTGGGGCATTGTCGTTCACATCCACCACCTCTATCACCACCGACCCCTTCCTAGAAAGACCACCTCCATCTATGGCCTCGATTTGTACACGGTAAGATTTAATTTTTTCAAAATCCAGTTTTTTTCTCAATCGTATTTCTCCTGTGACTTCATTTATTGAGAAGGTTTGTTGAATTTCATCTGATGCTTGGAACAAGCCATAGGAAACTCTCCCAAAGGTGCCAGCATCTGCATCCTGTGCTAGGACAGTCAGGACTGGGGATCCTGGGGGACTGCTCTCCAGGACCTGCACCTCATAGGGGGTGTTCACAAATTTGGGGGCATTGTCATTGATGTCCAGGATCAGGATTTTAACCATGGCTGTTCCTGACCTAGGTGGAGACCCACCATCCAGAGCTGTAAGAGTCAAGCTAAGCTCTGACTGTTCCTCTCTGTCCAGGGCTCTGTCCTGCACCAATTCTGGGTATTTCTTGCCTTCAGTATGATTCCGAGTGAGGACATGAAAATGTGAGTTGGGGCTGAGTGTGTATTGTTGAAGCCCATTGCTGCCCACATCCAAGTCCTGGGCTAAATTTAGTGGTAACAGAGTGCCTGGCTGGCTGTTTTCTGGTATTTTCAAGAGCATTTCTTTATCTGAGAATTCTGGTGAGTGGTCATTTATGTCCTGGATCAGTAATTCTCCTTGAAAATACTGCACTGGCTTTTCAAGGGACACCTGGAAATGCAGCACACAGGGATCCACAGTGGCGCACAGTTCTTCCCGGTCTAGTTTCTCCCTCAGAAGCAGATCCCCAGTCTCGGGATCCAGCAGCAAACGCTGCTTGTAATCATCAGACACCACCCGTGCAGACCGGGCAGTCAAGTCCCCAGATCTCAGGCCCAGATCCTTGGCCAGATGGGCTACAAAGGATCCACTTTCTGTTTCCTCCAGGATAGAGTATCGAATTGTTGGCTCACTGCAAACCTGAACCAAAACCAGCATAAAAAGGAAAGGAATCACTTGCCTGTTTGGGTGAATTCTCTCCAGCTTCTCCATGTTGGGAAAGTGAGTGCTTGCATCCAATCCTTTAGCAATCTCCAAATGCGTTGAAACGCTGACTTCTGGTTCCTTCTGAGAGGAATCTTCACAACGTTGCTCTTAATCTTACATTCAACCAGTATATCTGTCCCCAAACCTCTTCACAGCTCCGGAGTGCTGTCTTTTGTTCTGTATTTGCCAGGAGCAATTCCTGGTATTTTAGAGCTTTATCACAATCTTAGCCTGCAGCGCCACCCTGTGTCTTCTTGGGGAAATTCTTATAATTCTGTTTTTAAGCCAAACACCTCTTTAAAGTTTCCAAATTAATGTCATTTTAACAGTGTATGCAGATGTTTTTCTTTACCAATGTTGTTACTGCTTGAAACAGCATAATTGGTACAACTATTCAATAATATTGTGCATCAGAGGGGTCATGAAAACAAAACTGGAAGAGAGCTAGTCTTCTCCCACATTGAGGATTTGAATAATCAGGTAAAGAAAACAAGAAAGCAGTTTTGTAATAGCATTTTCTCACAGTGATAAAATATCAAAGTGTTAAGGTTAATACCAAGAGTCCATGCAATTTGCTATAAATTATTAAAGAAGGAATTACCTTTTGGAATACTCCAATGCATAGATACAGTTGCATTGATCTAATTCATCAGCTGACCACCTGAGTGAAATAGCTACAAACCAGGTAGTGTATGTTGGTGAAAACAAACTAAAATTTGATATTAACTAACCTTCCTACCCTAAAATATTTTAAAGTACATTATAAAATTTTGATGCACTCTAAGACAATATCTAACAATTCACTCCTGTATGTCAATTTGAATACAACATATATTTATACATTTAGTTCATAAATCATTCAAATATTTTATTTCACACTTAGAGTATCACAATAAAATCAGGCAGTTTGATTTCTTCAAATTTCTTTTTTAAAATATTATTTTGGCCATTCAAGAGTTCTTGCATTTTCACATGAAAAATCTAGGGACATTTTGGTAACTTCTAGGAGAAAAGCAAACAGGCATCTTGGTAAGAATCCCATTAAGTCATAAACTAGTTTGAGGATAATCTTTACAATATGGAGTCTTCCCATCCAGGTACACTTCCTTCTTACATAGGTCTTCTAGAATGTTCTTCAATGTTTTCTAGGGTTCTGTATGACATTCATCTTCATGCCTGCCTGCTTCTTTTCTGAGCATCTTGCTCCTGTTGATTCCAAGGAGTTCTTCATTTTCGGTTTGTCCAGTGGTAGCATACAGAATAACTTCTTTTAGGGTAGTGATCTCTTCTTCTACACACTTGCTGAATTTGTCCACTAATGTTCTATGCTTGCAGGTCACTTAAGATTTTGTATATGAGAAGTCACACCAAAGGTAGTTCTGTGCTTCCTCTGTCTAATTATAAGGTTTTCTTAAAATGCTTTTCTGCATTTATTAAGATGGTTGTGTGGCTTCCCAAATCATTTGGTGCTTTAATGATACGTCAGTGTTGATTTTTGTATGTTGAACCAATTTTGTCCTGGATAAATCCTATATAGACATGATATACAATCTCATCTGTTATTGGTGACAGTTTGCTAGTATTTTCTTGAGAATTTTCACATTGACATTGGTAAAGTAAATGGATATATAATTTTCTTTCCTTTTATTGTATGTGCCCGGTTTTGTCACAGTTTCCTGTCACAGAATGAGTTGATACATAGTTGCTGCTCTGATCTTTGTTATTAGAGCAGTAGTGTTAGACATGTGGCTTTATGAGGAGGGAGTTGTATTTGGGGCATCAAGTCAATTTTATTTTATCACTAGAGCCTAAATATAACAATCGCTCATTCGGAACAGGAATTTTGGATTGTGTCAATGTTGCTGACCATCATCAAATTTGTATATTTATTGCCAATATCAAGGCTGTAAGTTTTTCCACGTGTGTAGTTGTGTTGCAGTTTGGGAGAGGGGCTCTTCATGCATCCATGGCTGTTCTGGAACTCACTATGTAAATCAGACCGGCCTCAAACTCACAGAGGTCCACCTGCTTCTGGATACAAAGTGCTGGGGATTAAAGGCATCCACCACCATGGCAGGCTCTCCCCCATGGTTTTCACTCATCAATTACTTTATGAAAAATATTTTCACAGGGTCTCAGGTCTGGCACCCCAACAGACACCATAACAGCAATGAAGAAGGAGATATTATCTAAGATGTTGGCTTCATAAAGCAAATGCAGAATTGTAAGCCCCACACCTGTTTGGGCCTAGTTCAAACAAGTGGAATATAACCTCTACCCATGTGTGACAAAGTTCAGCAAGTCTTTTTAATTAAAGCTTAGATCTCCTGAAATCTGAGTGCAAACTACCATGAGATCTCCAGTCTCTCTTTTAAAGACCATTAAAGCCAGGATAGTATGAAGGAACTTCCAAAAGAAGGTTAGGAGCTGACAAAACAACATCACTAAAGATGACTAAGGCCATGAAAAAAGACTAGACAGGTTCAATGTTTGTTCTCTCCCCTAGGACAGAGAGATTCATGACCACACAGAGAGACTGTGGGTGAAAGAGATTTAATTTGGTCAAATCAAAAGCAGGAAATGACAATTGTGAGTTATGAACTAGTTGTTATGAAAATATGCCAAGTGGAATTTTTGAAAAAGGAAGATGAGAACTACTAAAAAAAATGTAGTGTATTATATGACTTTTGAGTTCTGGAATAACAAATGTCAGAACTGATGAATAAATGAAATAATCTAAAATAAAATGAGATCTATCACTTCTCTGCTTTTGGGAAAATCAACTGTGGAAGGAACAGGGATTTACATATAATGCTGGAGAAGCTGGCTGACACCGCACTTGTAATCAACAGTGTTGAATGACAGAAGAACAGTAGAAAACTATTTTCATTCTTAAGTGTATGATTAACCAAACTATTGTTATGCATTAAAATAGGACAGTGGGTTTTCAAGAAAGTAATTCAATTTCTGAATTGATGTCTTTATAGAAAAATAAGAGATAGTATATACTGTTTGAAATTATGTTTTGAAAATAAGTGACCGAACCTCTATCTTGAAATTTTCACTTAATTTTGATGCTGTAAAGAGTAATCAAAGGCCAATAGTAGCACCAATTAGACACCAAAGAATTTAAATAGAGATTTCTGAGAGTTAATTGGATGAACAAAAAAAAATCTTTTTTTTTTATCCCTAAAATCAAAGACACTGATGAGCTCAATTTGGAACCAAATTAGAGATTGATGTATTGTTTTGCTCTTCTCTGAGTTTCCAGAGATTGAAATTAAAAATTGGTTCCATTGAGATTGGTGTTATTCTGACAAAATTGAATTAGTTATCTGATGACTGCAAATTGAGCACCTGTTTTGAATGAGACATTGCATTATGCACTGCAAACTAAACTATAAAGAAAACCAAAAGAGCACTTTCAGTTTACTTAGTATCTACTGAACTTATTTAGCAGTAAGAAGACTCTGTTTTTGTTTAATTTTGTTTCCTCTTCAAACATTGAAAGAACAGTAATATCAACTTGTTCATAAATAGTAACAACCTTATTACTAGAGAATTGATAGACAAAGTCATCTCTTTCATGGATATCTGACTTGCAGTTTGTAAAATGCCCCAGAGTGCAACAATAGTTAGTTTGTTATCAATGAAAATATTTAATTGAGGTGGCAGCTTACAGTTTCAGAGGTTTAGTCCATTATCATGGCAGGGAGCATGGCAGTGTGCAGGCACACATGGTGTTGACTACATCTTGATCAGAAGGTAACAGGAAGTGGACTGAATGTTACATTGAGTGAAGCTTGAGCAAAAAGGACCTCAAAGCCCACCCCCACAGTGACACACTACCTTCAACAAGGTCACATCTCTCAATAGTGCCATTCCCTATGAGTTTATGGGGGCCAATTACATTCAAACTTCCACATCCCCTGAGTCCTGCACTTAGTGAAATATCCATATAAAGAGGCCTTGGGAACCAGGCATGGTGGTACAACAAATCCCAGATATCAGGAGCAAAGTTGTAGACCAGCCTAGGCTACAAAGAGAACTGAATAAGAACCTGTCCCAAAATATAATAGCAGTAGTTTTGTAAATCAATTTAAATAAATGGATAGAATGTTTCTAACTGCCCAGAAATAAAAATAACTTTGAAACAACACTGATTTTTTTGAATTCAAATTCAGTACAGGTTATTTTATTGGCTTAGAAATTTTATGCCCACTTTGTCAACAATGTATAAATACAGGCCCTTCATAAGTTAAATTGCTAATAGGATCTGGGATTGAGGATGTAGCTTAGTGATTGAAGACATACCTTGTACACCGTGGGCCCCAGGTTTTGGTCACACACATACCCCCCCCACACACACATGCATGTACACTCCTACTGATACAGTATCTCCTTTATCTTCAAGTTGTAAATGGATCATCAGCATATAGTCCTTCCCACTTTAGTGTGATATCATACACCATAGTGCCTCTCAAAAATAGTTGTCTTATATGAATTACATAATTTCCAAGAAATTTCAGATACGTATGAAAAGATGAAAATTTTCATACAAATTATTTAGGCTGAAAAAGATTTTTTTTGATTATTAAGAATTCATGCTTACATTGCTCATTTACATGAAAGTTTTTTATGCTTGGGAGCTTCCTGCTTGGAAGGTGGCTCACCGGCTCTTGCAGGCACTTAAAAGTGGTTATAATCACACAGCTACAGGTACTGATGATTGAGATACAGGTACTGATGTTTGAGATACAGGTACTGATGTTTGAGATACAGGTACTGATGACTGAAATACAGGTACTGATGATTGAAATACAGGTACTGATGATTGAAATACAGGTACTGATGATTGAGATTATGCCAATATTACTTTCTATCTTTCCAGAATTTCCAAGTCATTTTCAATTTTTGATAAGTTCAACTATTTTTTTTTGTAGACAGTACCATTCAAATACTAGTTGGATACATCTGGACGATAAAATATGAAAAGTCGTTTAAAATAAATTTAGTCAAGGAAATAATAGTTTGTTATGTGAAACTCTTAAAATTCACTCAAAATAGGTATATTCTGGGGTTTGGGTTGCTTACATGTATTATTTTTATTCGGAGAAAATCTAAACTTCCCCAATGATACTATTCTTGCCCATTATAAATTCCTATATTTGTACATTGTTCAATTACAATTTAGTAGGAAGAAGGCTGCTGTGGATTGACAGATTTCATTCCCAAACAATTGTACATCATTACAGATTGAAATAGGGAGGAAAGAACCCATTGTTAGGACCCAATGGAAATATTGTGCCTAAGCCACCCAATTTATGGCAAGTAAGTACTAATAATAAGAATACTAAAACACTTAAAAGCCATTCATCTGCATATATTGTTGCAAGTTTAATGGGTCCTCATTTATTCCCAGCATTTACACATCAGCTCATCACCCAAACACATGCCTCACTTAGTGTCTTCTCATACAAGGTGAAAGCACACTCCATCACTTGCAGTGGCTTAGGTAAAACAAGGTTATTTCTGGTACATTTAGAAGCAGTTTTGGCCTGTGCATAAGCAATAAAATGTTGAAATACTAATTGTGGTTGTCAGTAAAGATGATAAATTTAACAGCACACCACTTCCGTTTATATATGAAACACGTAAAACTATGACAGATGACTGAATCTGATAATCACACTTCATTAGTTGTACACAAAGGTGTGTTATCATGATAACAGAAGTGTGGTGAGGAAAACACATACATGCATGGTGGAATTACTTTATTCAGGCATCAAGAAGAATGAAATTGTCATTTTGAAGGAAATGGAACTGCAGATCATTTAAGCTAAATAGTCACCCTCTGAAAGACAAGAAGTACATGACAGCAAAATGGGGCATTGAAGAGTGTGGTGGGAAGGAAGACAACAGGACTAAAGAATGTGATAAGGAAGTGAGTGCTATCCAGGCATGGTATGTGCCATCTCTGAAATTGTCACATTGAACACTATACATTGTATAATTAACAAGCTGCAGTGAAAGTGAAAATCAAAGTGAATACGACAGAGCAAGTTATATGCATAACCTCAAAAAGATATGATCTGAGGTGGGTGTTGAAGAAGAGGTTATAAAGAAGAGGAAGAAATGAGTTCCCAAGAACACTATTTGAAATGACCAGAGAAACACACCAATGTTACATATCCTCCAAATTAGTGAAAGAAAAAGATGCATCAAGATTGCATTAATAAAACAGGAAACACAGATCCAAAAGAAAAAAAATACACCAATAAAAAACAGCGAATAAGCCGGGCGTGGTGGCACACGCCTTTAATCCCAGCGCTCGGGAGGCAGAGGCATGCAGATCTCTGTGAGTTCGAGGCCAGCCTGGGCTACCAAGTGAGCTCCAGGAAAGGCGCAAAGCTACACAGAGAAACCCTGTCTCGAAAAAACCAAAAAAAAAAAAAAGCGAATAAAATCCACATAGAAATATATTGTCCCATGGAAAGATTATTGAATGCAAAAGGAAAATATTAATAGCCAAGCAACTAATTCTGATTTGGTTATTGAAACCTTGGTCTCCGGACACTGAAATTTAGCTAGGGGTCTTGAAAGAGACTACTGGGAATAATGGGGTTAAAGAATTTGAAATCTGTGTTCCCAGAGTCTCCAGTCAGACACACCTCATACTGGTAGCTCTGGGACAGGGTCCCTGCGCCGCTGATATCCACCAGGTGACCAGGAAAGTGTCCCTCAGGCACAGAACAGCCACCCAGAGAGGCTGCCCTGGCCCTCCTGCACAGCCTCACCCCCACAAACAGCAGCACAGACAACAGGAAGATGGAAGACACAGAAGCCAAGGCAATGACCAGGTACAGAGTGAGCACATCCTCATCTTGGGCGGGATCGCGCGCCACCTCTGGCAGAGGCAGGTAGGGCTGAGAGAAGCCATCCACCAGCAGCACATGCAGAGTGACACTGGCAGACCTTGGAGGATCTCCATTGTCCTTGACCACCAGCAGCAGCCTGTGCTTGGGAGCATCGCGCTCACTCAGCAGCCTGGAGGTGCGCACCTCGCCATTGTGAGCCCACACGCTGAACAGCCCGGGCTCTGTGGCCTTGAGCAGCTGGAAGGACAGCCAGGCGTTCTGTCCAGAGTCGCGGTCCACTGCCACCACCTTGGTGACCAAGTAGCCTGGCTCTGCCGCCCTGGGCAGCAGCTCTGTGCAGGGTGCAGAGGCGTTCTGCAGCGGGTAGAGCACGAAGGGCGCATTGTCGTTGGCGTCCAGAACCAGCACTCGCACCAGCGCCTGGCTGCTGAGTGCAGGAGAGCCTTGGTCTGTGGCGCCCACGTGGAACTCGAAGGCCTGTAGGGCTTCATAGTCCAGCGCCCTGAGTGCAAACAGTTGCCCGTTGTCGGCATTGATGGAGATGAGAGAGGAGAGGGCCAGCTGTGGGTCGTGGGTGGGCAGCAGAGAGTAGGTGATGTGAGCATTGGAGCCTGAGTCTGAGTCTGTGGTGCTGATGGTGCCTATGTGCAGGGCAGGGCTGTTGTTCTCTTGGACAAAAAGGGTGTAGGAGGTTTGTGTGAAGGCGGGGGCGTTGTCATTGACATCGGACACCTGCAGTGTTATGCTGTGCTGTGTTGTGAGCCTGGGTGTGCCCATGTCGGAGACTGTGATGGTGATGTTGTACTCAGCTCTGCTCTCTCTGTCCAATGGCCCCCCCGTCACTAAAGTGTAATAATTCTCGAATGTGGGCTTTAAAACGAATGGAAGATCATTCTGAATAGAACACACCATCCTTCCATTGTCCCCAGAATCTGGGTCAGAAACACTGAAAACAGCAACTACAGCCTCAGGAACATTTTCTGGGATGGAACTAGTGAGCGAAGATATGGTGAGTTTAGGGGCGTTGTCATTCACATCCAACACCTGTATAGCTACAGTACATTTTCCTGAAAGGCCTCCACTGTCTGTGGCTACAATTTCCATGTTATAATATGGAGTTGCCTCAAAATCCAATATCATTTTAAGACGAATTTCTCCTGTGACATCATCTATTACAAATGGTTGAGAAACTTCATCACCTTGAAATAAAGAGTAGGCTACTTTCCCATGTATCCCAGCATCTAAATCCCTGGCAGAGACCGTCAAAACTACGGCATCAAGGGGACTGTTCTCAGGAATCTGTACCTCATAGAGCGACTGTACAAACTGGGGGGCATTATCATTGATGTCCATGACTTCAATGCGAACTGTGGTAGTCCCAGACCTGGGCGGAGACCCACCATCCACAGCAGTGAGGGTTAAAGTGAGCTCAGGCTGCTCCTCTCTGTCCAGGGCTTTGTCCAACACCAGCTCTGGGTATTTCCTGCCATCAGTGCGACTCTGAGTAACCACATGGAAATGGAGGTTGGGGCTGACTGTGTAATTCTGAACAGCATTGCTCCCTATGTCAGAGTCCTGAGCTGCCTTCAGAGGAAACACAGTTCCTGACTGGGCACTTTCTTGAATTTTTAGGAGCATTTCCTTGTGAGGGAACTCTGGAGAATGATCGTTTATGTCTGTGATCTGCAGGTCAGTTTGGAAGAACTGCACAGGGTTTTCCAGAATGAGCTGGAAATGCAGCACACAGGGGTCTGTCACCCCACACAGCACCTCGCGATCTGGTTTTTCCCTCAGAAGCAAATTCCCGGTCTCTGCATCCAGCTGCAAGAGCTCTTTGTTTCCTCTGTGATGGATTCGCGCCCCTCTGGTGGCCAGTTCCCCCACCCTGAGCCTCAGATCTTTTTCCAGGTTAGCCACCAAGTAGCCACTCTCTGTTTCTTCTGGCATGGAATATCTAATCGCCTCAGAATCAGCCTCCCACAAAAGCAGCAATATAGTAAGGAAAATGACTTGCCTTTTCTCTGGCGTTTTTGCTACAGCTGTCTCCATTGTTCAGATGCAGTCCGGAGGGCGCTGCTTCTTCTAAATCTTGTTGGTTTCAGTCCACACAGATTAGGTTTGCTGAAATAACCTCCAATTAAACCTTACTGAATTGCTTACATGAGTCCTTTCTCCTAGATCTTATGTAAATGCCCCCTTCTTTCAGGGAACAGTCAGCATTCTGATTACCGGGGAAGGACGTCCCTGGGCATTCGGAGAGCCCCTAGTTATACAAATTGTTAGCCTGCAGCGCCACCGTGCGTACTATTCTCGTGTTGCACATAATGTTCTCTCCGTTCCCATTCCCAGCCCTGCGGTTTAAACACCCTTTAGGAGACAGAAGTATCCTCCATTGTATGCTCAATTCTCAGCAACCATAAGTTCCAACACATTTGCTGAGTTAATTTTCAGGGAATGCAACTTTTTAAATGAGCAAAATGGCATGTTGATCTATATGAAAGACGTTTTGAATACATAACTTCAATGTAATGAATAACTACAAAATATTGGAATAGTCCCAAATTACTTTTCATTGAAACATAACAAACATGTAAAAAAAGTCTTAAGTGTACAGCACAACAGAGGATCACCAAGATAATACAGTCTAATACCCAGTATCTAGATGAATAATCAGCACACACCTAACGAGAAAACTTTGCCCCTGCCATTCACTGGTTGCTACTCTTTTCCTAAGCACTACACTGACTTTTTGCCTTTCTTAGAACTTTCATAAAGTTTAACCAGTGGAATATTTCTCTGCTGTAGGACTGTTCTTTGCTAACATTTTCTTTGGTGTGCTCCTCTATGCTGTGCTGTTTTCATTGAATCATGTCTTTCCTCCATAGGCTTGTATTCTAGTTCACATGCATACACACCGCTTGCCTAGTGCATTCAGTGGATTTGACTCCATTCCCAGCAATGTGAAAGAGTAATTCCAGCAATGCATCTGAATTCCAGTTGCTCCATAGTCTTGTCAACATTTGATGCTGTCTTCCCAGTTTTAACCACTCTAGTGAGTATGGATGTCATAGTGTACATTTAATTAGCATTTCCCTGGTGATTAATGAAATGATGCAAACTTTTAAATATTTATTGGCCATTCATTCTCAAGATAAGGCCTTTCCTATCTGAGGCATTTGTCTGATGGCTAGTTGGTCTGCAGAAGAATCTATATTCTTAGTATAATCTTAGTTTTGCATATGCATATTGCAAATAAGGCACTCTGGCCTTCTATTTTAACCCCATTATGGTGTCTTTTATAAACAAAAATTACTAATTTTAACTTAACCTGATCCGTCAATATTTTCCATGTCTGGGTAGCACTTTTCTAGTGTGAAATCTTTCCATCTCCAATGTCATAAGAATTCTCATGTATTTTGAGTGATTGTTTTATATTTTTCATATTTAAAGCTATAATCAACTTAAAATCTTACAAGTGTACAACATTTGGGTCCATAGTTTCCCAGGTGGCTTTGCATTCTGAACTGAAAAGATGATCCATTCCCCATTGTTTCTGAGTTGTCACAATTGTCATAAGTCAGGTGACCATGAATCAGCTCAAAGATTCCATTTGTCTTTGAATATCAAACAATACTATGCTCTCTTACTTCTCATAACTCCATAATAGTTCTTATTATCTTAATGGTAAGTTTCCTTCTGAAATAAATTGAGTTTTAATGCATTTTAAATCAACTTTCCTCATTATCACATTATTACAAACTTCCTCACTATCATTCAATTTAGAGTGGTACATTTCTTAGAACTGATTGAGCTTCACTGTTAACATGTATTTTTTCCTGAGCCCATCACTTTAACTGGGGTTCCTCTACATACTGCACACTACATATATTTGGGTTAATTTATCATGACATTTATCCATTTTTGAGTAGTACAAGGTAGTTTTCCTGACCCCAAGTCTTCAAAATCTATTTATTTATCTCCACCTCCCTTTTCTGAATCTCTGGAAATCATTGATCTTTTGTACTGTCTGTATACTTTGGACTTTTCAAAGTGTTATACAATTAGAGATTTTCAACTTGCTTCTTTGATGACAAGTGTTCAAGTTTTCTCACTGCCTCTTCATGTATTGATAGTTCAGTTCACTTGATGTTGAATAACATTCCACTTTGTGATTGCATCAGACTTTCTCAGTTTCACTTAATGAAGGATTTAGCCACTGCTAGGGTTTGACAAGTGATATAAAAGGTTGTGATAAACACTCCTGTTTCAGTTTTTGTGTGAACATAAGTTTCAGCTAATTTAAATAAATACTAAGAAATGTGATTGCTGGTTCACATAGTAAGAGTGTGCTTGGTTTTGCTGCCAAACTATTTTCTAAAACGGTCATATCATTTTCATTTCAATAATCCATCAATGAGAGTTCTTGGTGCCTCATGTCCTCTTTAGCAGTGATGGTGTCAGTGTCCTGGAGTTCGGTCATTCTGCCTTATGGTTGGGTAGTGCTGTTTCATTATTCAAACTTGTCAATGTGGAGCCTCTTTCCATGTGATTATTTGCCATCTATATTAGTCAGGGTTCTCTAGAGTAACAGAATTTATAGAAAGTATGTGTGTGTGTGTGTGTGTGTGTGTGTGTGTGTGTGTGTGTGTATGATATATATACGTGTATGTATGCATGTATGTATGTATAGTGTGTGTGTGTGTGTGTGTGTGTGTGTGTGTGTGTGTGTGTGTGTGTGTAAAGGGGATTCATTAGAATGAATTATGGGTTATGGCCTAGCTCATCCAACAATGGCTGCCTATGAATGGAAGGTCCAAGAATCCAGTAATTGTTCAGTCAGTCCATGAGGCTGGATGTCTCAGCTGGTCTTCAGTATACACTGAAATCCCAAAGAGGTAGGCTCTAATGCCATTGAAGGAATGGACTTGCTAGCAAGGCTAGAGCAAGCAGAAAAAGAGAGAAGAGCTGCTTTCTTCCTTGTACTTATAAAGCAATAGTTCTCAACCTTCCTAACACTGTGACCTTTTAACACAGTTCCCCTTGTTGTGGTGACCCAACCATAAAATTATTTTCATTGTTACTTCATAACTATAATTTTGCTACTGCTATGAATCATAACATAAGTATCTATGTTTTCCAATGGTCTTGGGGGACCCCTGTGAGGGGATCATTTGATCCCCCCCAGTGGGTTGCAACCAAAAGGTTGAGAACCATAGTTAAAAAGGCTTCCAGGAGAAGGTGCAACCCATATTAGAAATGAGTCTTCCCATACCAAAAGACCTGGATTAAAAGTGTGTCTTTCCATCTCAAAGATCTATTTAGAAGTAGATCTTTCCACTTCAAAGTAAGCAAAAAAATCTCTCACAGGTGTGCACCATTTTGGGGTTTTAGCTAACTCCAGATATAGCCAAGATGATAACCAAGAATAGCCATCACACCTTCTCTGAGTTTTGTTTGGTAAGTGTTAGATCTTCGGCACATTATTTTATGTAGGCTTGTTTTCTTAATGTTGAGACTTCAAAGTCTTTGTATTTTGGACAGCTGTCTTTTATCAAACACATCAGTTGGCAGCATTTTCTCTTGGTCTATGACCCTTTTTTGTAGAATCTTTCACAGAGCAGAAAATCTAATTTTAATAAAGTGTGCATCATCATCAATTATTTCTTCCACAGATCACATCATTTTTGTAGAATAATCATTATTTGGAGTCAAGATTGCTTTATTTTTCTCTTTGTATTTATATACAAAATATATATTCAGCCCATCAAATTCACAATGAAGATTGCTGAAATTTTCATAAGATTTTGTGATTTCTATTGTTTGAAAGATAAACATTTCAACCACTGAGTCTTTCCATTAGACTATTATGCATTCCTCAATTTATTTAGATCATTACATTTTTCTCAATAATGTTTGATCTTCCTGCTTTACAATTCCCTAGGAGATTTCTTTCTTGATCTTTATATATTTGGAAGCCATTTTAAATGCTATTTCAATTTTTTCTTCATGTAAACAGAGCTGGTTTTGCATCTGCTGGCATTCCTGGCTTACTTTATCACTTCTGATTGCAGAGATTTCATGATTTTAAGTATATAATTTTATCATTTAAAAATATAATTTTATTTCTTCTGCTGTGCCTTTTACTTCTTTTTTGCCTTATTCCTCTGGCTGGGACTGGCAGGAAAATCTTGGTAGTAGCCAGGGTGGATATCCTTATGTCATTGTTGATTTCTAGCAGAAAAATTTTAATAATTTGCCTTTAGTGATATTTACTACACACACACACACACACACACACACACACACACACACACACACACCACATATATATACATATATATATTATTTTTTATGAAATACCCTGCACACATTCAACATACACACAGTTCTTATGCAGCGTGCTTCTTGACTCTACATTGTTAGTACAAGTGAGATAGAAATAGAGGGATGAGAAAATGAGAAAGAACAAGAGTGAGAGCAAAGATGGCAGGGAGGAGAAGAAAGGTGGTCACAGCAGCGACTGAATATGAAAAAGTCATAGGAGAGAAGTGACTTCCTCAGGAATCTGCTCTCGTTGCACTGAGACTAATGAGCAAACTAGAGGAGCGAGCAGCCAAGGCTAGCGATAGTAAATTCCTCACACTAAACCTATGATAACCGGAAAGTAGATGAAATAGATGAGGGTGTAATTTATCTGATTTTGCACATGTAGATTATGTAGGAGCGTGTGTATATATGACTTCTCCATCATGAAGGCGTGGTAATCTCTGTGCTTTATATCTAAAGGAACCAACGGAGAATTGAGAGATGGGAACTCAATCCCAAGGCGAATATAAAAATTATATGAGATCTTTCATTGTGAAAAATAATGAAGCTAGAAATAAATTATCATTGAAACAATCTATAAGCATAACTTTTAGATCTCTGTACATCTTTGTTGGGTAAAAGACTCGGGGTAAGCTGAGGTGACATAGAGACAATCTGCTGGCATATCAGGGAGAAATAAAAATGTAAAGTCAAGGGGTATGGAGAATAGAATGAGAACTTCAAAAAATGCAGTTTCCAGGAAGAAATAATGAGGAGGAAGGAAACACAACATTCAAATAGAAAACTGTTTGTTTTTTCTAAAAATAGATTTGATTTCCATATAAAATATCCTTAAGGAAGGCCTGCTGAAACAGTAAAATGCAGCTGTGTGAAAAGAAATATATTTCAAAGAAAGAGAAAATCTTAAAAGTTTCTCCCCAAAGCCAAATTTATACAAAATATGCCCATGAATTAATGACCAGATGAAAAAGTAGTAGGGCCAATTTTTTTGAGACAGTCTCACTATATAGCCCTAGCTGGCCTGGTATTCTCTCTGTAAACCAGGCTGGCCTCAAACTCAGTGATCCACCTGCCTCTACCTCCATAGTGCTGAGAATGAAAGAATATGCTACCAGCCTGGCTCTCTTTCATTTTCAAAGGTTTCATGCTTTCTTTTTTTCTTTACATCTATTCCTCTGCCTTTGCATGAATGCTAAGACACTACTATTCTCACTTTATACAGTCAATACCTGGTCAATATCCACTTGTAACTATTCATTCCTGTTACTTTTTACTTGTTGACACAAGTCTGCAATCCTTGGGATTTTTTTTCTTCTGCCTAATTAATTCACTAAAAGTATTTCTCAATTTTTGCCCCAGAGTTTCACCCTTTAAGGCTATGTGAGATAAACAGTTATAGCTTGGAATACTTTTTCTTTCGGGATTTAAAGCCATTGTATTGATTTCAGGATTGATGGTTAAGACACAGTTCTTAGCTTTACTGATGCGCCTTTAAAAGAAATACACCATGGGTTGGGGATTTAGCTCAGTGGTAGAGCGCTTGCCTAGCAAGCACAAGACCCTGGGTTCGAACCTCAGCTAAAAAAAAAAAAAAGAAAGAAAGAAATACATCATTCTAGGTAGTAGCAACACACTTTTAACCCCAGAACTCTAGAGGCAAGGGGATCTCTGAGTTCAAGGACAGCCTGGTCTACAGAGTGAACTCTAGGACAGCCAGGGCTACAAGAAAAACCCTGTCTTGAAAGACCAAAAGAAGTAAAATAAAAAATAAATAGATGATAGATAAATAGATAGATAGATAAATAGATAGGTAGATAGATAGATAAATATAGATAGATGATAGGTAGACAGATAGATAGATGATAGATAGATAGATAGATAGATAGATAGATAGATAGATAGATAGATAGATAAAAGAAACACATCATATTCGTGTTGTTGCATTAGTATTTTTCCTGCCCTGAGCAACTTTCCTATGATATTTGCAAGTGGGCTTTGCTTCTTACAAACCCTGATGAGGTTTCTCTGGGTTCCCACAACATTCAAAGGCTCACCACTGATAGAAATTGTCAGTCATTATCTCTTCAGACACTGTCTAGCCCTTCCCTACACCCCCAATCACCTCTCTTACCCTCTCCCTCTCCTGACTAAGCCCTTCTTCCCAACAGGTCTCCTCCCCATTTTCAGGTCTCCTGTGTGTGGCTCATGGACTTCCAGGTTTATTTATCTCTCTTTTAAAAATTGAATGTCGACTAAAATCTACTCTTCAAGAAGAACTTAAACTGCCAGGAATTTGCCTTTTCCATTGTTGTGTAGCTTTGGTGAGGAGACAAACGTGGGTAAAAATACAACTACTTCACTTCACATAGGCTGATAGTTAAGACTTAGAAATAGATAGTGGCATATGAAGAATACTTTTCAGTTGCTCATTTTTTGCCAAAAGTTTTGATACAGTCTTACTTATCTACATAAATGTAATGAGATAGAAACCAAGAAATCAGGTCACCAGCCTTATTGAACACAACAGAATGGTGCAATTACAAATCAGTATGTATGCTACTGTTCCAATTTGTTAACAAACAAAATAATACTCATAATTATCAGTTTAACTCAAAGTAACTCAAGAGTACACTAAAAAACAAAACAAAATGGTTTAACGCCAAAAATATTTTTTGCTGGTTGATAAACTCTGCCTAAAGCCTCCAAGTAACACAAAGTGAACATTTTGAAATCTACTAATAAACAGAATCAAACAGAATACTTCACTTCAAAAAAATAATTTGCAAGGTGGGAGAAGCTTCTGGAGAAGACACATATTATGCCATGCTTGGACTTCTTTGTATGAGGAAAGAAAAAGATAAATGTGATGCCCTCAACAACCCTGCATTGAAAGGACAAAATACTGATTATGAGATTAATTATTAAAAGAGATTACAGCAAAGCAGTGATGTAACAGTTTTATTTAATAAGTGGAATGAGAAAACATATATTTTCTCTTTAATTTTTATCAAGTAAGAATTCAAAACTTAAACTTTTAGCATTTCCAGAACACTTGCAACCAAATAAACAGGCCTACTAGCATGCACGATGCTCACAAACAAAAAGTGTCACAATCCTTGTGTACATTCACATACAGTTCAAATTTCATGACTTGACTATTCGGGGCACTCAGCCTGAAAGTGAACATGACATAATTCGGCTTTCTATTCATGCAGAAAGATCCAGGCGACATAAGTAATTTTAAACAATCTACCTTTGAAAAGATAAAATCGCATAGAAGGGGCAAGAATCCCAAATTTATGCACCAACGCAAGTTTTCTTGAGGGCACCAAATGTCGTGGAAGATCACTAAGAGTATCATTCAAAGAAAATGTTATACTATTTGGGCTACTTAGGGTTATGGGAGTATTAGTAACAAAGAGATATTCTTATGTGGAGAAAAATATGAGATATGCTTAGTGCAACTAAAAGCCTAGTACCTTCACACGAATAAAAACAGCATAATTAAGTATATAAGTAGGTGAGACTAGTGAAGAACTTCTTAGAAACAAGATCATTTCTTAAAAGAAAAGAATGGGATAATGTCTAGGAATTTACAACACTTAGCTGAATAAAAAGCTATCTCTGCAGTGGGGACTTTCCTTAACTTCTCTCCCAGCATCCTGAAGCAACAAGTTGGGGATCATGGGTTTGAGGAATTTGAACTCACCAGTCCCAGAGTCTCGAGTCAGACACACCTCATACTGGTAGCTCTGGGACAGGGTCCCAGTGCCGCTGATATCCACCAGGTGACCAGGAAAGTGTCCCTCAGGCACAGAACAGCCACCCAGAGAGGCTGCTCTGACCCTCCTGCACAGCCTCACCCCCACAAACAGCAGCACAGACAACAGGAAGATGGAAGACACAGAAGCCAAGGCAATGACCAGGTACAGAGTGAGCAAGTCCTCATCCTGGGCGGGGTCGCGCGCCACCTCTGGCAGAGGCAGGTAGGGCTGAGAGAAGCCATCCACCAGCAGCACATGCAGAGTGACACTGGCAGACCTTGGAGGATCTCCATTGTCCTTGACCAGCAGCAGCAGCCTGTGCTTGGGAGCATCGCGCTCACTCAGCAGCCTGGAGGTGCGCACCTCGCCATTGTGAGCCCACACGCTGAACAGCCCGGGCTCCGTGGCCTTGAGCAGCTGGAAGGACAGCCAGGCATTCTGTCCAGAGTCGCGGTCCACTGCCACCACCTTGGTGACCAGGTAGCCTGGCTCTGCCGCCCTGGGCAGCAGCTCTGTGCAGGGTGCAGAGGCGTTCTGCAGCGGGTAGAGCACGAAGGGCGCATTGTCGTTGGCGTCCAGCACCAGCACTCGCACCAGCGCCTGGCTGCTGAGTGCAGGAGAGCCTTGGTCTGTGGCGCCCACGCGAAACTCGAAGGTCTGCAGGGTCTCATAGTCGAGCGCCCTGAGCGCGAACAGCTGCCCATTGTCGGCATTGATGGAGACGAGCGAGTCGAGGGCCAGCAGCGGGTCGTGGGTGGGCAGCAGCGAGTAGGTGATGTGAGCATTGGAGCCTGAGTCTGAGTCTGTGGCGCTGATGGTGCCTATGTGCAGGGCAGGGCTGTTGTTCTCCTGGACAAACAGGGTGTAGGAGGTTTGTGTGAAGGCGGGGGCGTTGTCATTGACATCGGACACCTGCACTGTTATGGTGTGCTGAGTTGTGAGTCTGGGTGTGCCCATGTCGGTGACTGTGATGGTGATGTTGTACTCAGCTCTGCTCTCTCTGTCCAGAGGACTTTCTGTCACCAGTGTGTAAAAGTTCTTGTTAGAGGGTTTTAAAATGAATGGTAGAGTATCTGGAATGGAACAAATGATTTTCCCGTTCTCTCCAGAGTCTCTATCTCGTATTCGGAAGATAGCAACCACAGTTTCAGGAGCATTTTCTGGGACTGAGCTGGTCAGAGAAGATATGGTCAGCTCTGGGGCATTGTCGTTCACATCCATCACCTCTATCACCACCTCGCCCTTCCCAGAAAGACCTCCTCCATCTATGGCCTCGATTTGTACACAGTAAGATTTAATTTTTTCAAAATCCAGTTTCTTTCTCAATCGTATTTCTCCTGTGACTTCATTTATTGAGAAGGTTTGTTGAATTTCATCTGATGCTTGGAACAAGCCATAGGAAACTCTCCCAAAGTTGCCAGCATCTGCATCCTGTGCTAGGACAGTCAGGACTGGGGATCCTGGGGGACTGCTCTCCAGGACCTGTACCTCATAGGGGGTGTTCACAAATTCAGGGGCATTGTCATTGATATCCAGGATCAGGATTCGAACCATGGCTGTTCCTGACCTAGGTGGAGACCCACCATCCAGAGCTGTGAGGATCAAGCTCAGCTCTGCCTGTTCCTCTCTGTCCAAGGCTCTGTCCTGCACCAACTCTGGGTATTTCTTGCCTTTACTGTTATTTTGAGTGAGGACATGAAAATGTGAGTTGGGGCTGAGTGTGTATTGCTGTAGCCCATTGCTGCCCACATCCAAGTCCTGGGCTAAATTCAGTGGTAACAGAGTGCCTGGCTGACTGTTTTCTGGTATTTTCAAGAGCATTTCTTTATCTGGGAATTCTGGTGAGTGATCATTTATGTCCTGGATCAACAATTCTCCTTGAAAATATTGCACTGGCTTTTCAAGGAACACCTGGAAATGCAACACACAGGGATCCACAGAGACACACAGCTCTTCCCGATCTAGTTTCTCCCTCAGAATCAGATCCCCAGTCTCAGGATCCAGAATCAACTGCTGTTTGTCATAGTCAGACACCACCCGTGCAGACCGGGCAGTCAGGTCCCCAGAACTCAGGCCCAGATCCTTTCCCAGATGGGCTACAAAGGACCCACTATCTGTTTCTTCCAGGATAGAGTACCGAGTAGGCACCGTTAGAACCCGATCCCAAAGCAGCATAAAAAGGAAAGGAATCACTTGCCTGTTTGGATGATTTCTCTCCAGCTTCTCCATGGTGGAAACGCGAGTGCTTGCATCAGACTTGCAGCTGACTCTGAATGACTTGAATGCTGAATTCTGATTTCTCCGTTGGAGAATTCCTTACTCAGTTGCTCTTAACCTTTGTTCATTTGGTATACCGCAGCCCAGCCCATTCAGAGACGGGTATTTCTTGTGATGCTTCCTGTCCGTGTTTTTTTATTCTGTCTTGCGACACAAAGGACCAGGAAGCTTTTTAACCGGTTATTCATAACCTTAGCCTGCAGCGCCACCCAGCGTCCATATTGAGAAATTGACAGTATTTTCAATTTGGAAACCTTTTGAAAATTTCCGAATGAACACGTAGAAATGCTTGTATTTTTCATGTTTACAAGTTTGTTCTTATTTTAGGTTGCATTAACTAATAAAGATATTTTACTTTGGGGTATGTGTCAGAAGAATTTTTAGCACGAAACGGGAAGTTAACTCAGTTTTCCCTAAGGTCAACTGGTGGTATTTGATCGTACTTTTGTATTTTGCATAATCCAACCAACTAAAGTAAAGTCTTAATTTTGAATCCACTTAATGACACTTACACAAGTTTGGTTCTCATAAATAAGCACTTTCTAGAGATGCAAAAATTTTAAGTAATTGCCACATCATTCTAAGAAAGATTTTTTCCCCCCTAAGGATGGTTTCTATTTCTCTACACTGGTGTGCAAATAGCAGAACCTTTGAATAAAGAAGTTTGATGCTTAGTGTGTGGAATAAAATAAATCTAGATAAAAATGAGGTAAACCATGATTGAGTCACAGAATGGCCTGGAGAGGGGATTAAAGGATTTCAACAAATAAGATAACTGAGTGATGGCAGGAGTTAATATATAATCATGATCAGATCAGGACCAACTCAAACAAGTGAAGTTCATACAATTCTTTCAAGGCTTTACATCTACTTACTTAGCTACCTATATGTAAGGAATTCTTGAGGAGGCTTTATTTTGGTTCCTGATTTGATATGATATAATCTATCACATGTGACGTTTATTTTATAGTGAGCTTTGTGTACACCCTTTAAATTGTGGATATCATAATCCCCCAAGAGGAAGCAAGTACAGACTTAAAACATTTTGAGCATGAAACAGTGAGACTCCCTTCTCCCCATAATCTTATTAACAGAGGAAAGTGAAGGGTGTGCTGGGGATTGTCCGTTAGTTTTAGGTGAAAACTAGAGAATGTGTCTGAAACAGTTTTCAGTGTGAGTGTAGCTGCTTTGATTACCCCGGAAGATAAGAAAACTGGAGCATCATGGGGAAACATTTTAGTAGGCCGTTGGTTACAGGTCGTATATCGGACTTCTTAGGCTTTCGCACCTGATTTCATTTAGCTATTGGATTAATTTGATTCATGTTAAATAAGTTGCTGCTAAAGTATGTCCATACTATCATATTCTGGAATTGGAAAACAAGAATTATAGTATTGATCATGTGTCAGTTAAATAAATAAATGCACTCAAACACTTACATTTCTATCTGCATAAGCACTGACATAAAATAAAGTAAAAAATATAAAATAAATACTGAAGAGAATAAAAAGGATGTATCTTTAAAAAAATGGAAAACAAATCTCCTGAGCAGAACAAATAGAAAAGTTCCTAGCATAGTAAGCAGGTTCTAGTTAGACTTAAAGAGTTCAGAACAAAATTTGACTATATTTTGTTTTCCTAGTTCCACATGTTGGCAAAGAGTTTTGAGATCACCTATTTCCAGTTCTTTTTGTAATCCAAAAACAAAATCTCTGTAGTACTAACATATATCGCCAAACGGGAGGAATTATCAACATTTTACATGTTAATTCATTTCCTCTCCCATCAACTCTGTGAAGTTGGTCCTTGCATTGGTCATGATTTATAGATGAAGAAAATTTGATTTGACACAAATAATTTCCCCAGTGTCACATGCTGTGTGGAACAGCAAGGTAGAGTTTGAACTGGTGTGTTGCTGTTCCACAGTCTACTGTCTTATATACCCAAGTAGAATTTACAGTAGATCTGAACTTCAGCCCTGGTTTGTGTATGTACGTATCAGGGGTGTCGTATGATCTGTACCCAAGTTTTCAGTTATTGTTATATCCTTTAAAATTCTTTATCTGTCTTCAGAAGTAATCACCAGCCAAGAGGAATGGTTACAAACTTAGAAATCAGTGGTTTTGTTGGTAAGATATGATTAATTATTCCTGGTCTTTGTATATAAAATATCTATGTGTAGGTATTTTTAAATAATGTTAGAGCCAATGAATGTTTCAAGTTACAATAAAGAATCAAGAAAGGTTCCTTATCGACCCAATGGAGGATAATCAGAGAAGCTCTCAACACACATGGGCTTTCCAGGAACCATATCAATGATGGCTGCATCACCAGATTTCAAGAATTTAGGGTCATCTCCCAGCTTCTTACCAGAACGACGATCAATCTTTTCTTTAAGCTCAGCAAACTTGCATGCTATGTGAGCAGTGTGACAATCCAGCACAGGAGTGTAGCCAGCACTGATTTGGCCCGGATGGTTCAGGATAATCACCTGAGCGGTGAAGCCAGCAGCTTCCATGGGTGGGTCATTTTTGCTGTCACCAGCAACGTTGCCACGTCTAACGTCTTTGACGGACACGTTCTTTACATTGAAGCCCACATTGTCCCCAGGAAGAGCTTCACTCAAAGCTTCATGGTGCATTTCAACAGACTTTACTTCTGTTGTCACATTGACTGGAGCAAAGGTAACCACCATTCCAGGTTTCAACACATCAGTCTCCACTCGGCCCACAGGGACGGTTCCAATACCACCAATTTTGTAGACATCCTGGAGGGGCAGTTGCAGAGGCTTGTCAGTTGGGTCGTTTTGCTGTTGGTGACATGAGGCAGACAGTTGCTGTGGGTGTCATCAAAGCTGTGGACCAGAAGGCTGCTGGAGCTGGCAAAGTCACCAAGTCTGCCCAGAAAGCTCAGAAGGCTAAATGAATATTCTCTCTAACCCCAGTCTTAATCAGTGGTGGAAGAACGGTCTCAGAACTGTTTGTCTCAATTGGCCATTTAAGTTTAATAGTAAAAGACTGGTTAATGATAACAATGCATCGTAAAACCTTCAGAAGGAAAGGAAAATGTTTTGTGGACCATTTTTTTTTTGTGTGTGGCAGTTTTAAGTTATTAGTTTTCAAAATCAGTACTTTTTAATGGAAACAACTTGACCAAAAATCTGTCAGAGAATTTTGAGACCCATTAAAACAAGTTTAATGAGAAAAAAAAAAGAAAGGTTCCTTATCGTGTTATGCTGTGGATTATTTCTCCAAATTTATCAGGAAAATATGTATCTGAACAAAAGGAGATTTAATATGATAAGTGTGCTTTTATATCATTTTGACACAAGCTAGAGTCATCTGAGAGGAGGGACCTCAATTAAGAAAATGCCTCCATAAGATCTAGCTGTACACAGCCTGTTAGGTATGTACTTAATGACTGATTAATGGTAGAGGGTCCAGCCCATGGTGGGGTGATGCTATCTCTGGGCTGGTAGTCCTGAGTGCTATAGGAAAGCAGGCTGAGCTAGCCATGGGGAGCAAGCCAATAAGCAGCACCCCTCTATGGCCTCTACATCAGCTCCTGCCTCCAGGTTCCTGCCCTGTTTTAGTTCCTGTCCTGACTTCCTTTAATGATGAACAGTGCTTTGGAAGTGTAAGCCAAATAAAGCCCAAGTTGCTTTGGGTTGTGATGTTTCATCACAGCAATGGAAACACTAAGACAATAAGGAATAAACACCTAAAAACTATTTCTCAGTTGGATAAGGTGCACTGCTACAGAGAAAGACTTTTGTGGTCAGTTACATCATTTGTGATAAAATAAAAGATGATATATGAAGTATTTTTTCACTGTGAATATACAAAGAGAGATGCACAGTATTCAAGGAATTAAATAGCATTTGAACTCCTCCCTAGTATTATGTAGGCAAGCACTTTAAGCATAACCGAAGAAAAAATAAGTCTTTAATCATTTTAATACTTCTGGTATACAGTAGTTAAAATATATTGCTTACCTGTGATCAATTAACACCAGATATTCAAATGTCCAATTTCTAACTCAGAAAATTCTTTAAATCAGGAATCATAACTCCTTCGACTTTGTCTTTATATTTCTAGATTCCTTGAATTTTCACATGAATTTTAGAGTTGGCCTGACAATTTCTGTAAAAGGTTAGCTGAGATTTTTTTAGAGTGCATTAAATCTGCTGACCACTGAACATACAACTATTTATGCAGAATTGAGTCTTCCAGACCACAAAGACTTTCTAATTACTTAAATCTTTTAAAACTTCTTTCAGTAATAAATGTCTTCCTGTGTTTGCTATAAAATCTCCTACTTTAAGCCAATTTCAAAGGGTTATTTTCCTTTCATATTCTGGATTTTTTAATTTCATATTTGGATAATGATCTTTGACTACAAGCTTGCTGAACTTATTTTTTTTTTCATTTTCCAAGAATAACACCAGTTTAGAAAATAGAGGAGCAGAAACTACTTACAAACTCATGAAGGTGGTAGTAGTCTAGTCCCCCTACCATTTTGTGTGTTTTATTGTCATGGAAGTGTTGCATTTTCTAAAATGCTTTTCTCCATTTATTGAAGTAGTTTTGTGGTTTTACCCATTATTTTGCTAATAAGGTGTTTTGCATTGATTTATTTTTGAATATTGAACAGATGTTTTATTCCTAGGACAATTTTTCTTGGCCATAATATATATTTCCATATATGTTAATGGAGTTAATATCCTAGTATTTAGTTGAGAAATTTTGAAGACACACTCTTAAAGAAAACTGGTTTTAGTTTTCTTATATTTTTCTGATTTTGTTATAGGGGGACTAGACTACTACCACCTTCATGAGTTTGTAAGTAGTTTCTGCTCCTCTATTTTCTAAACAAATTTTAAGTACTGGTGTTATTCTTTAATATTTGGTGGGATTTGTATGTGGAGTCATCTGGTTTTTATGGAAAAATTTGAGTACTAACAATAATTAATTATGGCCCTATTCTGACTTTCTTTAGTCAATTTTAGCAGTGTGTTTCTAGGGATTTTTTAAAAATTAATCTTGATTTTAAAACTAGTTTACTTGAAATTGATCATAATATTATAAGAGTCCTCTGATAATCTCTCATTTTCTATATAAAGTAGATTGCATTTCCCCTCTATTATTCCATAATTTGGTAATTTGAATCTCCTTTTTCCTGGATTAATCTGAGTACAAGTTTGTCAGTTTTCTTGATTACTCCAGTATACTAACCTTTCTTTCCACTGATTTGCACTTAGGCTGTTTTTCATTTTCTAATTCATTGAGTCCATATACTCTAATCTTCTCTTGCTCATTGGTGCTTAGAATGCTATTATTATTCAACATTTTTCTTTCGTTCCTTTTTTCGAGACTGGATCATCAGTATAACCCATTTGGCTTTACACTGACCAAGAATACAGGTCTTGTCCTAAAGTAGAAATCTGAGCTATTGATTTGAGATCTTTTTTTAATGTGAATTATTTTCTGCTATAACTTTCCTCTAAGTTTAATTGCATGTCAGACACTTTGCTATATTGTATTTTCATTTTTCAGTCATTTCAGATTTTGTCAATGTTCCTTGTGATTTCTTTTATGCTTCATTTACTGGTTAGAAATATGTTGATTTCCATATTGTTTGAGAATTTTCTGAACTTCCAGGTTAATTCCATTATAACTGTAGATCAAGCATTGCTTGGTTTCAATATTTAAAATTTGTGGAATCATATTTTATGATGGTCCATCCCAAAGAATGTGCTATTAGCAATAAAAAAATCCCCTGCTATTTTTTAGTAGAATTCTCTGTTAGTGTAGTTTTATTTTTAATTAAAAATTGTATTTATTCATGAGGAGCATGCAGCACAGTGCATGTGTGGGGGTCAGAGGTCAACTTTTGAGAGACAGTTCTCTCCTACCATGTGGGTCCTGGGGATTGAACGATGGTCATCAGATTTAGTGAAAGGTGCCTTTGCCCACCTGTTGTGCTCAGATTGTGACCACCAAAGAGTCCACTGAAGATGAGCATGCCGGAATGCAAAAGCAAGGTTTAATTTGGGATATCCAAAAACAATACAAGCCTAGGCAGGGACTTCGTCCAACAGATCCAATGCAGTAGAGGCTGGAGGAAGTGCCTGCCTCTCTGCAAGCTTAGTTTTTAAAGGCAAAAACCACAAGGTTACATCATTTAGGGGTGCTAGTATGGGTACAATTCTGATTGGCTCACTTCTAGGGACTTTCTAGAAATCATGGCTTAATCTTACTTCTAAGGGGGTGGTTGCCCACCACCATTTCTCATTGGCTGCCTTCAGGTGGGGACATTTTAGTGGTCAGTTACCCTGGAAACCAGGGTTGGAACATTCTTTGGTCAAAGAGTTACCTAGGGAATCAGGGAGAGGACATTCCATAGTCGGGCAGTCATTACCTTGTGACTACCTTGTGACTCTGTACTTTTACACTTCCTGGTTTCTGGAATCTTGACTGACTGGTTTCAGTAACTCATGGCCTATACCTAGAAGGAGACATCTTAGGCCTTAGTTTTAGGGTGAAAGTACTTTGGTCTTATTTTGGTTCCACACACCAAGCCATCCCACAGAACCTAGAGTTGGTTTTTAAGTCTTGGTGTTTGAATTAGTTACTTTTCCCACTGCTGTAGAAAATACTTAGTGAAGAAAGGGTTTATTTTGGCTCAGCATTTGAGAGAATACAATCCATTGTGACTGGGAAGGCAAGACAGTGGGAGCATGGAATGGCTGGTCACATTGCATCTAAAGTCAAGGAGCAGAGGAATATGTCTGCTGGTGCTCATCTCACTTTCTTCTTTTCTTATTCAGTCTTGGACCCCACCCCATGGAATGGTCCCAACATGTTTAGGGTGTGCCTTATCTCCTCAGTTAGAAATCTCTGGACACACCCTCATAGACACACCCAAAGGTGTGCCTCGTTAATGATGTGGTGTTGTTGTTTTTTTTTATCCCCAATCAAATTAATCAAAATTAAATAGTTTGTGTCAAATTTTGTTTCATTTGTTGTGATGGGTGATCTCAGTTGTTACCTTGATAAGATCTGGAATCACCTGGAACATGTGCCTCTGGGCATGTCTTTAGGGGACAATCTCGAGTCATTGAGGTGGGAAGACCTGACCTCTGTAGGTAGCACTAGTCCTTTGACTAGGATCCCGGACTACATAAAAATGAAAAAGTGGAATGAACGCAACATTCGCTGTTCTCTGCTTCCTTGCTGTAAAGCAATGTGACTAGCTACTTCAAGCTCCAGGACATCCCCGAGGATTGATGACACCCTTGAACTGTGAGCCAGAATAAATCCTTTATCCCTTAAATTGCTTTGGTCAGGGTGTTTTATTACAGCAACAGAAAAAAAAATAACTAAGACATTTACTTTGAGGTACTATATTTAGGTATATCTATGTTTAAGTTGATATTTTCCAATAGATTCTCATTTTTATCATCTATGATAGGCCTCTTTAATGTTGTTTTAATGATCTTTACAATTAATTTTGTGGTTGACTTTGCTATTCTCTAAAGTCTCTTTTGTTTACTGTCTATATGGTATTTTTTCATCCTTCAACTTTCAACAATGTCTTTGAATAATTATAAATACATTTTCATGCATATATAATTTGTAAAACTTTGTGTTATTATATGGCACAAATAAGAAGAAAGCACTGTAGATAACCTACACTATAAAAACTTAACAAAGATTAATGGTTAATCTCAATAACTAGAGTAAATACTTGGTAAATAACCACCCAAAGAAAAGCCCTTCTTTTGTGGCATTGGAGATAGAACCTAAGCCATGAGCATGCTAAAATGTACTCCACAATGAAGTCACAGTCTATGGTGGTTAGAACGAGAGTGGTCCCATAGGCTCATATATTGGAATACTTGGTCCCCAGTTGGGGGACTGTTTGGGAAGGATTAGGTGTGGCCTTGTTGGAGAAGGTGTCACTGGGGAATATGCTTAGAGGTTTCGAAAGTCCCCTCCATTCCTTATTAGCCTCTTGCCCCTGGATCCAGGTATAAGCTTTCAGGTACTTCTCCAGCACCATTTCTGGCTTCTGCCATACTCTCTGCCATGATGGTCCTGGACTCTCACCCTCTGAAACTGTAAGGCCCCCAGGGAACTCTTTCTTCTTGATAGAGTCCTTCTTGATAGAACTCTCTGTTCTTGCCTTGGTCATGGCATTTTATCACAGCAGTAGGAAACTAAGACATATTTCATTCAAATGGCTGTAATATTTGAAGTTTTGGTTCCTTCTAGATTTAATTATAAGCTGTAGTCGATCTTCCTTGATGATATTATTCTCTAATCCCATTTTCATATATCTTTGAATTGCAATGGCGGAGGCAAAATGTGGATCAAAAGTTATTATCTGAGCAAGATTCTGAGCAATCCTAAATCATGTCAGGTTACAATCCGAAGGAACCTTGACAGTAAACTAAGAAAATACTTTCCTCTTAAGTCACCATATGTGTGAGAAACGGGTATCAGTAACCAAGAGGGCTTACCAGAACTCAAATCCTTACTGTAGTTGTTTTAAAAATTATCCTATGGGTTTTTACTACAACAGCTCAGAATTTACAAACCAAAGTGGCATCTAACTATACACCTCACGAATAATATGAAAAGGAAAGAATTCTCAGTAGTGGAAAATGACTTTTGTTTAATTTATTCCTATGAATATACTTTTAACAAGCATAAAGAGTAAAAGCAAAAAAGTAATCCAGTAGATTTAGCTATGTTTTTTACTTTGGGGCCAGAATAAAAATAAAATCTTGAATATTAATTGCTGCTGGGAATGGTGGTGCATGCCTGCAATCTCCATACTTGGGTGAGAGAGGCAGATGAATCTCTGTGAGTTTGAGGCCAACTAGGTCTGCATAGTGAGTTCAAGGACAGCCAGGGGCATGAAGAGAGACCCTGTCTCAAAAACACAGTGATAGTTGGTGTCAATAAAGAAACTGTGGAACCAAAATAAGACCAAAATGCTCTCACCCCAAAACTAAAGGCCTAAGACTGCTCCTTTTAGCTACAGGCCATAAGTTACTGGAACAGGCCAGAAGTTACTGAGACCAGTCAGTTCAGATTCCAGAAACCAGGAAGTGTAAAAGTACAGAGCCACAGATAGTCACGAGGTAATGCCTGCCAGACTATGGAATGTCCTCTCCCTGGTTTCCAGGGTAACTGATCACAGAAATGCCTCCACCTGAGGGCAGCCAATGAGAAATGGTGGCGGGCAACCACTCCCTTAGAGGTAATTTCTAGAAGTCCCTAGAAGCGAGCCAATCAGAATTGTACCTGTACTAGCACCCCTAAATGATGTAACCTTGTGACTTTTCCCTTTAAAAACTGAGCTTGCAGACAGGTGGGTGCTTCCTCCAGCCTCCACTGCGTTGGATGTATTGGACGAAGTCCCTGCCTAGGCTTGTATTGCTTTTGGATATCCAGAATTAAACCTTGCTTTTGCATTCCGGCATGCTCGTCTTTGGTGGTCTCTCTGGGGGTCACGATCTGGGCACAACAAAACGAGTTAAAGCTGTTGCTCCTAAAAGGATTGCAAATTACTATATTTCATAAAGAAAAGGTATTTCATTTGTACTTAACACCTTATCTAACTATAGAGAAAATACTTTAAGATTATTGTAACAGATGGATAAAGAAAATGTAGTTTATGCAAAATGAAGTTTTGTTTTGTTTTTGTTTTTGAGAGACAGAGTCTCACATAACCCAGATGTAGCTTAAACTAACCATGTGATGCTGGTGCTCAAAGCCAGGTCTTTTGAATGCTGAGCAAGCACCCTACCAACTGATCTACACCTCCAAACCACGCATTGTAATTTTACTCAGCCATAAAGAATAATGAAAGTACATCATTTTCAGGAAAATGGATGGAACAACAGCCACACACACAAGGACCAGAGTAGAACATTTTCACTTCTTGGTGGTATTTAGGGGCAGTATAAAATCAAAGGGGGGGCTGAAGATTAGGGATGAGTAAGGACAAGGTACATTATCTGCATATATGCAAATATCACAATAAGCCTATCACATTGCATAGTTAATATACCTCCTAAAAGTCAAAGAAACTGGTATAGATAAATTTCAAAAATATTGGGAATTCTACATTGCTCACCAAATTCACTACATTAAATGATATTTAAAACTATTTCAGTCATCACTAACAGTGAAAATTTTACTTCTGAGTAAGAGAAAACATACACTAAGATTGCGTTAGTAAAACAGGAGACAGTTGAAGCATTAATTGATGATACAAAAAGTAAAACCACACAAAAATAAAATGCAAACCTCAGGGAAATATTCCCTATTACCAGAAAAACACTGACGTTTCAACAACTACTATTTTATCCTTCTCTTAATGACAACTACAATTTTAACTATTCAACATATAAGTGTCTGGAACCAGACTATTGGGAATAATGGGCTTGAGGAACTTGAAATCTGTGGTCCCAGAGTCTCCAGTGAGACACACCTCATACTGGTAGCTCCGGGACAGGGTCCCTGCCCCGCTGACATCCACCAGGTGACCAGGAAAATGTCCCTCAGGCACAGAGCAGCCACCCAGAGAGGCCGCCCTGGCTCTCCTGCACAGCCTCACCCCCACAAACAGCAGCACAGACAACAGGAAGAGAGAAGACACAGAAGCCAAGGCAATGACCAGGTACAGTGTGAGCAAGTCCTCATCCTGGGCGGGGTCGCGCGCCACCTCTGGCAGAGGCAGGTAAGGCTGAGAGAAGCCATCCACCAGCAGCACATGCAGAGTGACACTGGCTGACCTTGGAGGATCTCCATTGTCCTTGACCAGCAGCAGTAGCCTGTGCTTGGGAGCATCGCGCTCACTCAGCAGCCTGGAGGTGCGCACCTCGCCATTGTGAGCCCACACACTGAACAGCCCGGGCTCTGTGGCCTTGAGCAGCTGGAATGACAGCCAGGCATTCTGTCCAGAGTCGCGGTCCACTGCCACCACCTTGGTGACCAGGTATCCAGGCTCTGCCGCCCTGGGCAGCAGCTCTGTGCAGGGTGCAGAGGCGTTCTGCAGCGGGTAGAGCACGAAGGGCGCATTGTCGTTGGCGTCCAGCACCAGCACTCGCACCAGCGCCTGGCTGCTGAGCGCAGGAGAGCCTTGGTCTGTGGCGCCCACGTGGAACTCGAAGGCCTGCAGGGCCTCATAGTCCAGCGCCCTGAGCGCGAACAGCTGCCCGTTGTTGGCGTTGATGGAAACCAATGAGGAGAGGGCCAGCTGTGGATCGTAGGGTGGCAGCAGTGAGTAGGTGATTTGTGCATTGGAGCCTGAGTCTGAGTCTGTGGCACTGATGGTGCCTATGTGCAGGGCAGGGCTGTTGTTCTCCTGGACAAACAGGGTGTAGGAGGTTTGTGTGAAGGCGGGGGCATTGTCATTGACATCGGAGACTTGCACTGTTATGGTGTGCTGAGTTGTGAGTCTGGGTGTGCCCATGTCAGTGACTGTGATGGTGATGTTGTATTCAGCGCTGCTCTCTCTGTCCAGGGCCCCCTCTGTCACTAAAGTGTAGTAATTCTCGAATGCAGACTTTAAAAGAAATGGAAATTCGTTCTGAATAGAACACACCATCCTTCCATTGTCCCCAGAATCTAAATCGAAAACACTGAAAACAACAACTACAGCCTCCGGTGAGTTTTCTGGGATAGGGCTTGTGAGTGTGGAGATGGTCAACTCTGGGGCATTGTCATTCACATCCAACACCTGTACAGACACAGTGCATTTCCCCGAAAGGCCTCCTCCATCTGTGGCTGCAATTTCCACATTATAATATCGAACTGTTTCAAAATCTAACTGTTTGCTCAGACGGATTTCTCCTGTGACCTCGTCTATTACAAATGGTTGAGAAACTCCACCGCCTTGAAACAGAGAGTAGGCTATATTCCCATAAGGTCCCACATCTAAATCCCTGGCAGAGACCGTGACAATTAAGGCATTGAGAGGGCTGTTCTCAGGGACCTGCACCTCATAGAGCGACTGTACAAACTGGGGGGCGTTATCATTGATGTCCACGACTTCAATGCGAACTGTGGTGATCCCAGACCTGGGAGGAGACCCACCATCCACAGCAGTGAGGGTTAAAGTGAGCTCAGGCTGCTCCTCCCTGTCCAGGGCTCTGTCCAGCACCAGCTCTGGGTATTTGCTGCCATCAGCGCGACTCTGAGTAACCACATGGAAATGGAGGTTGGGGTTGACTGTGTAGTTCTGAACAGCATTGCTCCCTATGTCAGAGTCCTGAGCTGCCTTCAGAGGAAACACAGTCCCTGGCTGGACATTCTCAGGGATTTTTAGGAGCATTTCCCTGTGAGGGAACTCTGGAGCATGGTCATTTATGTCTGTGATCTGCAGGTCAGTTTGGAAGAACTGCACAGGGTTTTCCAGAATGAGCTGGAAGTGCAGCACACAGGGGTCTGTCACCCCACACAGCACCTCGCGATCTGGTTTTCCCCTCAGAAGCAAATTCCCGGTCTCTGCATCCAGCTGCAAGAGCTCTTTGTTTCCTCTGTGATGGATTCGCGCCCCTCTGGTGGCCAGTTCCCCCACCCTGAGCCCCAGATCTTTGGCCAGGTTAGCTACCAAGTATCCACTCTCCGTTTCTTCTGGCATGGAATATCTAATCGCCTCAGAATCAGCCTCCCACAAAAGCAGCAACATAGTAAGGAAAACGACTTGCCTTTGCTGTGGCGTTTTTGAGAGCGCTGTCTCCATTGTTCACACTCGATCCAGAAGGTGCAGTGTCTTTTAATTTATAAGGATCCACCCATGTGTTTTGATGAAATAGCAGAACTAAATTTTACTCACTGACTAGCTAGTGGAGCTATACCTTCTCTGGAAGATTGCCCTTCTAGATTCAGCCTGAATGCCACCTTCTTTTAGGGAGCAATTTAAGTTCTGATGCCTAATAATGGCGTCTAGAGCATCTGCAGAGTTCATTATTCACACGCTTAGCCTGCAGCGCCACCAAGCGTCCTTATTTACTATTGCATGTACCTTTTTCATTGTGTTCTGTTTCCCTCTTGATAAAATCCATTTATTTCGCTTTTATTTTGGTTTAACAACTGGTATTCAAAGTGTTAGAGAACTGCCTGATCCCAGTGAAAAAATACAGTAATCATTTGAGAGCTCCATTTCCAAAAAAAAATCTACAAATGTTTCAAAGTTATTGTGACTATTACCAACTACTAATCCTCCTGACATTTCAAAAATTATAATACTAATTTTATTACTTTAAATTATAAACATACTCTGTGTGTAAAACATAGGTGGGTCTAACAAACAAACTAATGCATTCAATTTGGTCAGCAACTGTCAGTAACTGATGGATGCTGATAGCCCGGCATGAGCACTTAAAACAAGTATGTGAATTAGGACAAAATCGTGCATGATTTCCTCTGCTTGTTACAGTAAAGAAGGTAAAAGGAGGCTGTTTTTGAAGTTGGTTCCCCAGTGGAAACAAAATGAATAAGGACTTTAGAAATTCTGAAATAGCAAGAGTTCTTGTTAAGTGATACATGCACTGTGCGAAGCTGGCGAACCATCCTGGGCTTATTTCTCTGTCTTTGTCATTTCGGGTGAGATACTTCCCAGGCATATTCTTCTTTCAGAAGATTTGCTAGTGTTTTTTGTTTCTTTGAAACAGGACTTTTCAGTGTAGCCCCAGCTGTCCTGGAACTCACTATATAGACCAGGCTGGCATCAAACTCAGAGAGATCTCTCTGTCTTTGATTCCAAGTGCTGGTATTAAAGACATGCATCATGCACTCAGGCAGAAGATCTCTTATGATGCCAGAACTAGAACTATTCATGAATCTGATTTCTGAGAGAAGAATATCAGTACAACTAGGAGAACCATCTGGTCTCTAGGGCTCTGACTGCTGGGGTGGGAGAGTCCTACTTTAATTGAGGAAAGTGGTTTGTTGCCAAGATCCCATCTGGGAAGTCCATGTTCCCATCTTCTTGTCCCATGACTTATTACATTCTGGCAGTTTTCTTGTATCATTTTGGCCTCATCTGATCCATCAGAAACTGGAATTCATTCTGATGCCTTTTACCATGTGTACTGTGAATTTGACCAATTTCCTTTTCTGCTTGTTCCTTTGTAAAGGCATGACACTAGCATTGTGTCTTCTTGTTTTGAGGCAATTCTGGTCTTGCACTTTTTCAGCTGCTGATTTGGGGTGCAAAGTGTAATGCTGGGCATTGTACACACGAGCAAAATCTTGGTGCTTTTTAATAAGTTGCTGTTCATTTCCTTGAATAAATAATGCTTACCCATTTAGCTTTTTCTTTAAATCACATTCAGAGAGCAAGTTATATACAGTTTAGGGCAGTAGCTACCTTTTTTTAAAAAGGAAATTTTATTCCTTTTACATACCAATCACAGATCCTCCCCTTCCCTTCTCATGCCCCTCCACGTTCCCCCCCCTCAAGACTCCCCATTCCCTCCTACAAGAAGGTAAGGCTTCCCATGGGGAGTCAGCAGAGCCTGGTACATTCATTAGAGGCAGGTTCAAGCCCCTCCCCCTGCCTCAAGGCTGTGCAAGGTGTCCCACCATAGGTAGTGGGCTCCAAAAAGCCAGCTCATGTACCAGGGATGAATCCTGATCTGACTGCCAGAGGGCCCTTAAGCAGATCAAGCTACACAACTGTCTCACTTATGCAGAGGGCCTAGTCCAATCCTGTGGAGGCTTCACAGGTTTTGGTCTAAATTTCATAAGTTCCCACAAGTTTGGTTTGTCTCGGAAGTTTTCCCCATCATGATCTTGGTGCCCCTCGCTCATGGAATCCCCCTTCTCTCTCTCCGATAGGACTCCTGGAGCTCAGACTGGTGTTTAGCTGTGGATCTCTGCATCTGCTTCCATCAATTACTGGAGAAAGGCTCTGTGATGACAGGGTATTCACCTATCTGATTACTGGGGCAAGCCAGTTCAGGCACCCTCTCCACTGTTGCTAGTAGTCTAAACTGGGGTCATCCTTGTGGATTCCTGGGAACTTCCTTAGCACCCAGTTTCTTCCTATCCCCATGAAGTCTCCCTTTATCATGTTATCTCTTTCATTGTCTCCCACTCCATTCCTGTTCTAGCTCAAACTTCCTGTTCCCTTGCGTTCTCATTCCCCACCCACTACCCTTCATTGCCCCTGTTTCACGCCCAGTTTCCTCATGGAGATCTCCTCTATTTCCACTTCACAGGGTGATCCATGTATCCTTCTTTGGGTCTTCCTTGTTAGCTAGCTTCTTTGGATCTGTGGGTTGTAGTCTGGTTATACTTTGCTTTACGTCTAGTATCCATCTATGAGTGAGTACATACCATGTTTGTCCTTCTGAGCCTGGGTTACCTCACTCAGGATGATATTTTCTAGTTCCACCCATTTGCTTGCAAATTTCATAATGTCATTGTTTTTTACTGCTGAGTAGTACTCCATTGTGTATATGTACCACATTTTCTTAATACACTCTTCGGTTGAGGGGCATCTAGGTTGTTTCCAGGTTCTGGCTATTATGAATAATGATGCTATGAACATAGTTGAGCATGTGTCCTTGTGGTATGGTTGAGCATTCCTTGGGTATATGCCCAAGAGTGGTATATCTGGGTCTTGAGGAAGATTGATTCCTAATTTTCTGAGAAGCCACCATACTGATTTCCAGAATGGCTGTACAAGTTTCCACTCCTACCAACGGTGCAGGAGTGTTTCCCTTGCTCCACATCCTCTCCGACATAAGCTGTCTGCAGTGCTTTTGATCCTAGATATTCTGATAGGTATAAGATGGTATCTCAGAGTCATGCGAAGTCTGCTTTGCATCTCCCTGATGACTAAGGATATTGAGCAATTCCTTAAATGTCTTTCAGCCATTTGAGATTCTTCTGCTGAGAATTCTTTGTTTAGCTGTGTAGCCCATTTTTTAATTTTTTGGTATTTTGATGTCTAGTTTCTTGAATTCTTTATATATTTTGGAGATCAGTCCTCTGTCAGATGTAGGGTTAGTGAAGATCTTTTCCTATTCTGTAGGCTGTCATTTTGTCTCATTTACTATGTCCTTTGCCTTACAAAATCTTCTCAGTTTCAGGAGGTCCCATCAATTAATTGTTGCTCTCAGTATCTGTGTTACTAATGTTGTATTTAGGAAGTAGTCTCCTGTGCCAATATGTTCAAGATTAATTCCTAATTTCTCTTCTATTGGGTTCAGTGTAACCAGCTTTAGGTTGAGGTCTTTGACCCACTTGGACTTGAGTTTTGCACATGGCAATAGATATGGATCTGTTTGCAAACTTCTACATGTTGACATCCAGTTATACCAGCACTATTTGTTGAAGATGCTTTCTTTTTTTTTCATTGTACAGTTTTGGCTTCTTTGTCAAAATTCAGGTGTTCATAGGTGTGTGGATTAATGTCAGGGTCTTCAATTTGATTCCATTGATCAACATATTGGTTTTTATGCCAATACCAAGCTGTTTTTATTACTATAGCTCTCTAGGAGAGCTTGAGATCAAGGGTGGTGATGCCTCCTGAGGTGGCTTTATTGTACAGGATTGTTTTTAGCTATCCTGGGTCTTTTTGTTTTTACATATGAAGTTGAATATTGTTCTGTCCAGGTCTGTGAAGAATTGTGTTGGGATTTTGATGGGAATTGCATTGACTCTGTAGATTGCTTTTGGTAAGATTCACATTTTTACTATGTTAATCCTGCCTATCCATGAGCGATCTTTCCATTTTCTGACATCTTCAATTTCTTTCTTCAGAGACAAAGTTCTTGTCACACAAGTCTTTCACTTGCTTAGCTAGAGATACCCCCAAGGTATTTTATATTATTTGTTGCTATTGTAAAGAGTGGTGTTTCTCTGATTTCTCTCTCAGCTCATTTATCATTTGTATACAGGAGAGCTACTGATTTGTTTGAGTTAAACTTATATACTGCCATATTACTGACAGTGTTTATCAGCCATAGGAGTTACCTGGTAAAATTTCTGGGGTCACTTATGTATATCATCATATCATGTACAAACAGTGAAAGTTTGACTTCTTCCTTTTCAATTTGTATCCCCTTGATCTCCTTTTGTTGTCTTATTGTTCTAGCTAGGACTTTGAGTGCTTTATTGAATAGATATGGGGGGAGTGTTGTTCCTGATTTTAGTGGAATCACTGAGTTTCTCTCCATTTAATTTGATGTTGGCTGTCGGCTTGCTATAAATTGCCTTTATTATGTTTAGGTATGTTCCTTGTATTCCTGATCTCCCCAAGACCTTTATCATGAAGTAGTATTGGATTTTGTCAAAGGCTTTTCCAATATCTAATGAGATAATCATATTTTTCTTTCAGTTTTTTTATATGGTGTATTACATTGACAGATTTTCATATGTTGAGCCATCCTTGCATCTCTGGGATAAAGCCTACTTGGTCATGGTGGATAATTTCTTTGATGTGTTCTTGGATTCAGTTTGCCAATATTTTATTGAGTATTTTTGCACCAATGTTCATGAGGGAAATTGGTTGGTAATTCTCTTTTTTGTTGCATTTTTGTGTGATTTGGATATCAGGATAACTGTAGCCTCATAAAAAGTTTGGTAACATTCCTTCTGTTTCTATTGTGTGGAACAATTTGAAGAGTATTGGTATTAGCTCTTCTTTGAAATTCTAGGGCTGGGTGGTGGTGGTGCATGCCTTTAATCCCAGCACTTGGGAGGCAGAGCCAGCAGATCTCTGTGAGTTTGAGGCCAACCTAGGCTACAGAGTGAGTTCCAGGAAAGGTGCAAAGCTACACAGAGAAACCCTGTCTCAAAAAACCGAAGAAGAAGAAGAAGAAGAAGAAGAAGAAGAAGAAGAAGAAGAAGAAGAAGAAGAGGAGGAGGAGGAGGAGGAGGAGGAGGAGGAGGAGGAGGAGGAGGAGGAGGAGGAGGAGGAGGAGGAAGGGGAGGGGGAGGGGGAGGAGGAGGAGGAGAAGGAGAAGGAGAAGAAGAAGAAGAAGAAGAAGAAGAAGAAGAAGAAGAAGAAGAAGAAGAAGAAGAAGAAGAAGAAGAAGAAAAGAAGAAGAAGAAAGAATTCTTCACTGAAATCATCTGGTCCTGGGCATTTTTTATTTGGGAGACTTTTAATGACTGTTTCTATTTCCTTAGGGGTTATAGATCTATTTAAATGGTTTATATGGTCTTGATTTAATTTTGGTATGTGGAACCTATCCAGAAAATTGTCCATTTCTTTTAGATTGTCCAATTTTATAAAGTACAGGTTTTTGAAGTAGGTCATGATGATTCTCTGTATTTCCTTGTTGTCTGTTGTTATGTCTTCCTTTTCATTTCTAGTTTTGTTAATTTGGATGTTCTCTCTATGCCTTTTGGTTAGTTTGGATAAGGGCTTGTCTATCTTGTTGATTTTCTCAAAGAACCAACTTTTTATTTCATTGATTCTTTGTATTGCTCGCTTTGTTTCTATTTTATTGATTTCAGCTCTCAATTTATTTGCTGTCATCTATTTCTCATGGTTGAGTTTGTTTCTTTTTGTTCCAGAGCTTTTAGGTGTGCTATTAAGTCACTAGTATGAGATTTCTCCAACTTCTTTATGTGGGCATTTAACTATGAATTTTCCTTTTAGCACTGCTTTCATAGTGTCCCATAAGTTTGGGTATGTTGTACATTCATTTTCATTGAATTCTAGGAAGTTTTAATTTCTTTCTTTCTTTATTCCTTGACCTATTGGTGATTCAGTTGAACATTATTCAGTTTCCATTCGATTGTGGGATTTTTGTCATTTTTATCGTTGTTGAAATCTAAATTTAAGCCATGGTAGTCTGATAAAATACAAGAGGTTATTTCAGCTTTTTTTGTATCTGTTGAGATTTGCTTTGTGACCAAGTATGTGATCGATTTTAGAAAAGGTTCCATGGAATGCTGAGAAGGTACATTCTTTTGTGTTAGGGTTGAATATTCTGTAGATATCTATTAAGCCCATTTGAGTCATAACATCTGTTTGATCCATTATTTCTCTGTTAACTTTCTGTCTGGCAGATCAGTCCATTGGTGAGAGCTAGATATTGAAGTCTCCCATCACTAATTTGTGGGGTTTGATGTGTGATTTAAGCTTTAGTAATGTTTCTTTTACACATGTGGGTGCCCTTGTATTTGGGGCATAAATATTCAGAATTGAGACTTCATCTTGGTGGATTTTTCATGTGATGAATATGTAATGTCCTCTTCGATCTCTTTTGACTGATTTTAGTTTGAAGTCTATTTTGTTAGATTTTAGGATAGTTACACCAGCTTGCTTTTCTTAAGTCCATTTGATTGAAAAGTCTTTTCCCAGCCTTTTACTCTGAGGTATTGTGTGTCTTTGAAGCTGAGGTGTGTTTCTTGTATGCAACAGAAGGATGGGTCCTGTTTTCATATCCATTCTGTTAGCCTGTGTCTTTTTATAGGTGAATTGAGTCCATTGATATTAATGGATATTAAGTAATTAACAATGACCAGTGATTGTTAATTCCTGTTATTTTTTGGTGGTAGTGTGTGTATATTCCCTTCTTCGGGATTTGCTGCTGTGCAGTTATCTATTGCCTGTTTTCATGGGTGCATCTGACTTCCTTAGGTTAGAGTTTTCCTTCTAGTGCTTTCTGTAGGGCTGGATTTGTGGATAGATATTGCTCAAATCTGGTTTTGTCTTGCAATGTCTAGTTCACTCCATCTATGGTGATTGAAAGTTTTGCTGGTTATAGTAGTCTGGGTTGGCATCCATGGTCTCTTAGTGTCTGCATTACATCTGCCCAGGACTTTCTGGCTTTCTGGGTCTACATTGAGAAGTTGGGTGTTATTCTGATGAGTCTGCCTTTATAAGTATTGGCCTTTTTCCTTTGCTGCTCTTAATATTATTTCTTTATTCTGTACATTTAGTTGTTTAATTATTATGTGTCGAGGGGACTTTTGGAGGGTTCTAGTCTATTTGGTGTTCTATAAGCTTCTTGTATCTTCATAGGTATTTCCTTCTTTAAGTTGGGAAAATTTTCTTCCATGTTTTTGTTGAATACATTTTCTGTGCCTTTGAGTTGGTATTCTTCTCCTTCTTCTATCCCTATTATTCTTAGATTTGGCCTTTTCATTTTGTCCTAGATTTCCTGGAAGTTTTGTGTTATGACTTTTTGGCTTTGGTTGATGAATCTATTTCCTCTATTGTATCCTCTACACCAGAGATCCTCTCTTTAATCTCTTGTATTCTTTTGGTTATGCTTGCATCTGTAGTTCCTGTCCATTTACTCTGATTTTCTGTTTCCAGCATTCTCTTGGTTTGTGTCTTCTTCATTGTTTCTATTTCAATTTTTAGGTCTTGAACTGTTTCCTTCACCCATTTAATTGCTTTTCCATGGTTTTCTGGCTTCCTTTAAGGAATTTATTGATTTATTCCAATTTTTTGTTTGTTTTTTACTCAATTTCTTCAAGGGAATTTTTCATTTCCTCTTTAAAGGCATCTATCATCTTGATAAAGTTATTTTTAAGGTCACTTTCTTTTGCTTCTTCTATGTTGTGATTTTCAGATCTTGCTGTTGTAGAACTGCTAGATTCTAATGATACTATATTGCTCTTTATGTTGTTGTATGTATTTTTGCATTGGCATCTACCCACCTCTTCCTCCACTATGTGAAAGAGGTGTCTGTGTCTGAATGAGCTGCTCTTGGTCTGATCTGTGCTTGCTGTGTCTGTGTCTGTGTCTCGGAGGGCCACTCTGGGTCCAATTGTAGCTCTTTGTCTAACTAGAGCTGGCAGACACTGTGTTTCAGGAAGCTGCTCTTGGTCCAGTCCAAGCTGGCTGGCTGGTTCTGTGTCTCAGAGAGCCACTCTTGGCCCTATCAGGGCTCTTGGTCCAATTAGAGCTGGTTGATTCTGTGTCTTAGGAAGCCCCTGGGATTGCAGGGGGATGGGTAGCTTTGGGGGAGGGCATGGGTCTTGTACATCGCAGGATCTGATGGGGGATTTTGATGGCAGAGCCTACCCATTGTATTCTTCCCTGCTGTCTGGAAACTGGGCCAGTGAAGCTACTATTTGTGAGCAAAATTTCTAAGGCTTCTTTTCTTGATGTGATAAGCAACTGTCCAGCTGCTTTTGAATGAGAATTTCAGGAATGTTGACTCCACAAACAGGACCAGCCACTGTATCATCAATTTCCAGGGTAGATATAAAGGGAGACACACAACATTTAGCATCTAAGGAACTAAGAGACATATTTCCTACAAAACAAGTCTCTCCAGTCTCTGCAGAAGTGGTTGGCCTTGTATGAGGGTTGAATTTCCCATTATTGTATTTTCCCAGCAACTCTGATGAAGACCTCTGATAAAAGAACTTGTCCACTAACTTGCTTCCTTGTTTGGTAGAAAGAAAGTTTGATGACTTCAGTAGAATGTACTTTGAGAACACCTTCCTTTGAGGTAGAAGGCACAGGAGTTGTGGGAGGTGACTTTAAAACTGCCCAAGGTGAGTCCATGCAATATTCATGCTTTTTGCCAGTTCTTATAAAAGGCAACTGTTTCTTAGGTCTGCTTCTGTGACTGCCACACAACAGGCTGGGCAATGAGTTTTATAGGCCCAAACTTTTCTTATACACAGAGAACAATAGTTGGGAGAGCACTGAGGATTTTCACTGCAGTGTTTAAATACTCAACACAAATCTTCCAGAGCAGCAAATCATTTATCAGCCCAGTTGCTTTGATCAGTGCTGATGCTGCAGGTCTCTGTACAGCAGTATTGTTGTTGTTGTACAGTGCTGGTATTGTACAAAAGAGCTCCTGTACTCCTGATCTGCTTCTCATGTGTTTCAGGCTCTTACTTCAATAACCTTCTCATCAAGCTCTGTCTTCTGTTCTATGGGTCACTGCCAGTCCCAGAGGCCTGCTAACCAGGCTGCCGGACACCAGCTGCTCCACCACTCTTTTTCTGTTCCTAATTCTACATATCGCAGTCATTTTAAGTTACATAGCTTTTAGCAGCTGTGAGTTCTAAATAAATGTTTGCTGAGGTAATTCTCAGTGAAAAGAAACTTTTAAAACAGGACATATCAGTTTTATTAAATAATTCTGGAATATGTGAAAAAATGCCTTTTGTGCCTTACAATTTTATGCAAACCAAGAAATTAATGACAATGAGTATGTATTTGAATTTTACACAAACAACTTTTGTTTTGAAGTGTAATATATGTCTAGGAAGGACACAGATCTTAAGTGTACAGCTGTGTAAAAGTTCACAGTTAACAGTCCTATTAGCAGAACCTAGACAACAAAACAAAATTGGGGCTGGGGAGGCAATAGTTCAGTGGGAAATCCCTTAAAAGGGATTGTAGGCAGGCATTCCTAGAAACAATTTTTCCAAGGAATAATACAATCAGAAGGCCTCTGACTTCTGAAATATGGAGAAGGTGTGGCAAAGGCCACCATCATACCAATGAATGCTGAGCAACAAGAGACAGACAAGATAACCATTTGCCATTGGGAAATACCTTGGGGGGCTTCTAACAGGCACCCATGTCAAATTTGGTTCAATAATTCGCTGGCACCATGGGTGAAACTCCTCTACAGAGTAATTAAAAAACCTAATGTCTATTGTTTAAAAAAAACAGTTTTGAGAAACTTTTATAAATGATCAAAGACCAAGGTTAAAAATATAAATAAATGACTTTGTAGTTGAAGGTCTAGTAGACATAGGGGCAGATGTAACAATAATTGCCCCAGGTTCTTGGCATCTGAATTGGCCTTTTAATGAGGCAGATGTTCAGCTTTTAAGGTTTGGAACTTTAATTCAAGTAAAACAAAGCACAAGATGGGTTGAATGTATAGGACCTAAAGGACAGAAGGAAAATTAAATCCATGTGTGGCTAACATAGCAATGAATTTATGGGGATGTGAATTGTTATAGCAATGGAATACCCAGATCAACATTCCTCCAGTCTCAGAAACAAACCATAAACTAATGTATGTTTCCAGGAAAATATTAAAAGGTATTATAAAGAACAGTCATTGACCATTCAGGTTGTACATAAACAGGGTACAACAGCTGCTAATCTTTCAAAGTTACCAGCAGCCCTACCTTTAAAGTGGTTAACTAACAGAGACCGTTGATTCCTCAAAAATTACAGATCTTCAAACAGCTGGTACAGGAGCAGCTAAATGTTCAACATATTGAAGAATCAACCAGTTCTTGGAATTCTCCTGTATTCATTATTAAAAAGAAGTCTGGAAAATGGAGAATGGTAACAGATCTAAGAGATATTAAATAAGGTCATTCAGTCAATGGACTTCTTATAGCCTAGAATTCCCCTACCTTCTCTATTGTCTAAAGGATGGTCTATTATACTGATTGATTCAAAAGATTGCTTTTTTACTATACCTTTGCAAAAACAGGATAGAGAAAAATTTATCATCATGGTGCCTACTTATAACAATTCTTAACCCATTAAAAGATACCAGTGGAAAGTTCTCCCACAAGAGAAGTTAAACAGCTCCACCCTGATATTTTGGATAACAGCCATTAGAAATTATTTATAAAGTTTCCTTAATCTATAATTTACCATTATATGGATGATATCTTACTAGCTGATTCAAATGTAGATACCTCAGAAAAAAATGTTTGAAAAAGTAAAAATATTGTCTTGCTTGGGATTACAAATTGCTCCTGAAAAAAAATACAAAGAGGAGATTCTATTCATTCCCTAGGATATAAAGTAGGTTTAAAAAAATTCAACTCCAAAAGGTACAAATCAGGACAGATCAATTGCTGACTCTTAATAACTTTCAAAAATTGCTGGGAGACATTAACTGGCTATGGCCCACAATTAAATTAACAACTCAAGAATTTAGAAATTTATTTCAAACCTTACAAGGTGACAAGGACTTAAATAGTACAAGAAAACTATCAGCTGAAGCTGAGAGAGATTTGACTCTGGTAGAAAAGAAATTACAGGATGCCCGTGTGGATCATTTGGATCCAGAGCTTGATTGTATCCTAGTTATTTTCCCTTTGATGTATTCTCCTACAGGAATTTTAATGCAAGAGAAAAATATATTAGAATGGATACTTTTTACCACAAAACAGAGTAAAAAATTAAAAACCTATGTAGAAAAGGTTTCTGAGTTGATTCTGAAAGGAAAATTAAGACTTCATCAATTAGCAAAAATATACCCAGCAGAAATTGTGGTACCTTTTACTAATGCTGAAATTTTCTTTTCATGGGCAGAAAATTAACATTGGCAAAGAGATTGCAATAATTTTTGTGGGAGAGATTAGCAACAAATATCCCAAAAGCAAGAGACTTCAATTTATAAAGAAAACTAATTGGCTCCTTTCACACATTGTATAGGGAACACCAATTTCTGGGGCCCCTACATTCTATATTGAAGAAAGCAAATCAGGAAATGCAGGTTATAAATGAAGAAATATAAGCAAAGTGATTCAAAGCCCTTATGATTCTGTTCAAAAGTTAGAATTGTATGCAATTCTCATGGTATTATTAGATTTTCCAGAACCTCTTAATATAGTTACTGACTATTATTCTGAAAGAGTTGTTTTACATATTAAAACTGCTGAACTCATTCCAAATGATACAGAATTGACTCTATTTATTCAGTTACAATAAATAATCAGAAATAGAAATCATCCCTTATCTACAACATGTATCAAATTCCATATGGGTCTACCAGGCTGTCTAGCATCAGGTAATGATGAAATTGATCAACTATTGGAGGGAAATGTGCAGAAGCCTCAGAATTTCATAAGAAACACCATGTCAATAGCAAGAGTTTGAAAAAAAGATTTTTTCATCATTTGGCAACAAGCCAATGAAATTATAAGAAAATGCCTTACTTGTTCTTGTATAACCAACTCCACTACCTGCAGAAAGTAACCCAAAGGGTACTCAAAGAAATGAAATTTGGCAAATTGATGTGTTTCATTTTGCAGAATTTGGAATTTTTAAATATGTTCATCATACCATAAATACATATTCAGGACTTTAATGGGCAACTGCTTTCAGTTCTGAAAAGGCTGATTCTGTAATTAAACATCTATTAGAAGTTATGGCCATCATGGGGATACCTGTACAAATTAAGACTGATAATACTCTAGCATATGTCTCTAGTAAGATACAAGTTTTTTTGCATATTACAACATAAAGTATATAAAGGTATACCACACAATCCTACAGATCAAGCAGTTATAGAAAAAAATCTAATCAAATTCTAAAAGATATGCTTAATAAACAGAAAGGGGTAATAAAGACCCTCAAAGGTAGATTGAATAATTCTTTATTAACTTTACATTTTCTAAATGCTAATGTGAAAGTAATGGCAGCTGTGGAGAGACACTGGATAATAGAAAAAAGCTGCTGAATTAAATCAGCCTGTATATTTTAAAGTTGTGTTGACCTCAGAATGGAAACAAGGATATATGTTTTGTTGGGGAAGAGGTTTTGCTTTTGTTTACATAGGAGAAGAAAAGTTATGGATACCATCAAAATTGATGAAAATTATATTCAAATAAGAGATTAGAAGAGGTGATAGTTCATCAATGTGACCATTCTATAAGACTAATGAATGCTTTTCATTTGATCAGATATAACTTGCCAAAGGTGAAACTCCCCAAAGTTAGGTTTGGAGCAGAGTTTTATTTTTGACTTTCCATGAGAATGAAGGCATCCAACCAAGGAAGCTGAAGATCACTGGACAAATGAGAAATCTGAAGAAAAAGGACAAATCATTGAGAGAAAATGTCCCATGAAACAGAGTAAATTGGCCTATTGTTATATCACATTTCCAACAGGATAAAATTTCATAAATCTTCCCAAATGTTTGTTCGTCCTGTTCTCTAAAGACATATAATTTAAACTGTCTTTTGTAGTCGCAGTCCAATTAAAAACTAAAGCTGGCTTTGGAGTTGGAACATGGCTCTATCCTTCTCTAAACCCAAGCATGCTCGTTTATGGAAAATCCGAAATCTCTCATATCAGAAAAGCCACCTGATGTGAGACAGAAGAAAAACCAAAATTAGAGCACTAGTCTATTGCCACTAATCTTATACTCTTTGGTTTTATTTTTACTCTTTAACACTTTTCTTCAGGTATAAATATTATCTCAAAATTCAGACAATTTTTATATATGTACATATTATGTATATAATATATACATATTAAACTTTTTTCATGATATTAATGGTCATATAGAGCAGTAACTAATTCTACAAAAAGGCTTCATCTAGCTTCCTGTACATGCTTTTGGGTTTGAGTCTCTATCACATAACTAGGAATTAAGTTTTTATACTCTGCATGTACATAACAAATTATGGTCCTTTAACCTCTTTGATCTCTGCTGCATATGACTTTTAAAATGTTAAATTTTCTTCAGTGAATCATGACCGTGCCTGACAGTGACCTTTGAAGTCTCCAAAAGGAGGATGGAGCCCCACAATGATCATTCTGCCTGGATTGTGGTAACACCACTATGCTGACAAACACCACCTAAAGGTCGGTTTTGTACTACAAACTGCTCAGGACAATTTTAAGGTGGCTAGCGGAGAGATGGTCAAGCCTTATGACTACTCTATCCAGGACTTGAGACAAACCCTGCACTTTTCTATTACACATATACTGAATGACAAATGATACAGCTAGCTGTCCCAGGAATTGACAAGACAAGATAGATAATAGAGTATTTTCTCTGAATTTGTTAAATATAAATGAACTGGACATTGTTAATGTAATTCTTGCCTGTATATATTTGTATATAGTTATTGTACTTATAGTATATACTTTTACTATGCTAGATAAAACCTTCACTTATTATTTAGACAAAAAGGGGGAAATGTTGTGTGATATTTTCATTGTGTTCTGACAAAAATTTGCTTGATGCCAGAGAGCAGAGTCAGCCATAAGCTGACCAAAATTAACCATAGAGGCTTGGAGGACTGTAGACAGAAGACAGAAAATGGTAAGGCAGGGCTGAGAGGGGATCTCATCCCTTTTGGACAGAGGAACTGTAGAGGTAGGAAGCTACTGGCAGCTGCTACCTGCTTCTCTGATCTTTTAGGTTCTTACCTGATATTTGACTCCCAATTTTTTATTGATAAAGATTAATTAGATTAAAACTTCAGCATCTTGTTTGGTAATGTGGCTCTTAAAGTCTTTCTCATGTATTTACACAAGACTATCTTCTTATTATTGATGAGTTTTTAAAAGCCTTGAGTTATTTTGGACAGCCATCTTTCATCAATTATGCCTTTTGATAGCATTTTCTCCATGTCTATGACTTATATTTTCCTTTTCCTTATAGAATCTTTTTCAGAGCATAAAAATTAATTAATTTAATTTTAATAAAGTCTAAATTGTCCATTCTTTCTTCCAATTTTGTAGTATATCCAATTTTTATTTTTCTTAGCCAATATTTCTTTATTATTTCCCCCTTTATATACATACAAAGTATAAATCCAACTTATCTGTTTTAAGAAGGAAACTTGTTGCAAATTTGTTTTGGATTTTATGCTTCTTTCTCTTTCCTCTTTTGGGTGTATGCATAATGGAAGGTGAACTTCTGGCCTTAGCACATACTATGCAAGCACTCTAGCACTGAGCTATATTCCAAGCCCATGATTATATGCTTTCTATGACTTGGAGAACTAATATTCCAACTCTTGACTCTCCAGTTAGTAGCCTTTCTCAGTTTATTTGTATCTTTATTATTCTCAATAATGTTTTATAGCTTCCTATATAAGATGTATTACTATGTTATTGATTTGTTTTTAAGCATTCAATATTTTGAAAACCTTTTTAAGAGCTGTTCAATTTTTTCACTTCTTTTGTCATATAAATACAATGCATTGTGATGTTGACCATGTATCCAATTTTATTCCTAGCTTTATTAGTTCTAATAGATTATAGACTCTTCATATTTTTATGTATCTTAATTGTGTCATTAAAAAAAGTTTATTCTTCCCTTTTCGATCATTATGACTTTTATTTCTTGTTTACCTTATTCCTCGGTTTGGGACTGATGGTAAAATCTTGAACTTAAGTAGTCTTGTCTCGTTGTTGACGTTCAGGGTGACTTTTCAATTAGTTATCATTAGTAACTGTGATGGTTTTAGTGAGAACAGCCCCCATAAGCTTATATGTTTAAGTACTTAGTCTCTGATAGGTGGAAACTGTTTGGGAAGAATTGGGAGGTGTGGCCTTGCTGTAGGAGGTGTATCACTGAGGGTTGGCCTTGAACTCACACCATTCCCAGTTAGCTCTCTCAGCCTCCTGTCACTATGCATTTGCTCTGCCATCATGGACTCACCCTCTGAAAATATAAGCCCCAAATAAACTCTGGTCATGGTGTCTCATCACATCAACAGAAAAATAGCTAAGACAGTAATGTTAGCTATTAGTTTTTAAGGACACTGAAAATTGTTTTCTATGTGAATTTGCTAACACTATTATCTTTAGTATGTGCTGACTTTTGTTGAATGACTTTTCTATACCCACCTGGATAGTCATATTCCTTTTCAACTTTATATGTTAATACAGTGGATTATATTGATCTAATTTCTAATGTTAAACTGCATTGTATTTTTAAAATAACCAATTATGTTATAATTTCTTGTATTTTTCTTCTACATCTCTGAATTTTATTTATATAATTTTTAAAAAGAAAATTTCTGTGTATGTTTATAAAATATTTGGTTTGTCATTTTCTTAACATTCTGTTCAGGTTTGGATTTCATAGTCTATTAAGATTATGTTGGCATCCAAATGATTTGGGAAATGTTTACATTTATGTTTTGTGCTTATAAAAACTGGTATTAGTGTTTACATAAACAGTGTAAAGTGGATTTTCATAATATTCTAAATTTATTTGCCAGGTGATGGTGGCACACACCTTTAATCCTAGCACTTGGGAGGCAAAGGCAGGTGGATCTCCACGTTTAAAGCCAGCCTGTTCTACAGAGTGAGTTCCAGGACAGTCAGGGCCACACAGAAAAACCCTGCCTCAAAAACACAAGGAAAAAATTCTAAATTTATCTAATAGAGATGACAAATCAGGATTTTATTATTTAATTTTTACATATTGTGGAATTTCTTGTTTTTGTTTTTTTACATTTCTACATCATTTTCACCACAGTAAAAGTACATACTGAGTCATTTTATTACTGTTGTTTTTAACTGAAATTAATTTTTCTGATGAAGAATGTGGAAATCTTTATAATGCTCCATTTGCCTATAAATACAACCAATATAGTTTAATATGTTATGTGTGTCAATGTTTTCCAATATGATGTTTATGTTGTTTATATTTTCAATATTCTTCTGGTGTGTCTGTGTTTGTCTTCTTACTCCATCAGGAATTGAGAGAGTGCTATCAAGTCTCTCAATATGATGGTGGTTTGTATCTCTTGCATTTGTACCTAGCCTACCTTATTTTTGTAGTTTGTAATTATTTTATCACAAGTATGCAATTATGGAACCCACATGTTCCTTGTGTACTTTTCTCTTCATTATTATGAGGTAGCTGCCTGAGTTGTTAGTAATATTTTTCCTCAATTCACTGTTATATTATAAATGAATGAAAATAGCTGCCTTAGTCATATTGTGGCTAGTATTTGTAACATACACTTTATTTAATTGTAAAACTTTCAGTCTTTCTGTATTATCTCTTCTCTCTACCTCTTACATATTTGATGGTATATAGTTGAGTATTTCTTAAAACCAGTCTGAAAATTTTTGTTGTTCAATTGAATTACTTAATATACCTGTAAGTAATATAATATCTCACATCTTCCCAGCTATACGTACAATCTCAATAATTTTTTCCTTTGTCTCTAAAGAAGTTTTCTTCTTTTCACTTATTCATACATTAGTTCCCCCTCAGTTCCTTTTTTAGTTACGTTTTAGAGCTATACACAAATTCACAACATGCATCTTGATGTATAATAATGCTGTAAAACAAATTATTAATTTTACTACTCCCATGATAGAGATGAGAACTTTAGACCTATTTACTACTATGCCTCTGCCTTTAATTATTGCTTTTATGAATTTCAAAAAAACTATTCTTCTTACCTTGTATAACCAATAGCCAAACAATGTGTGTTCATATTACCTTTCCTGTTACTGTTTGCTTCTCAACAGAATTCATAGTCTTAGAATTGTTTCTTTCTCTCTAATGAGTTACACAAAAAGTATTTTTTATGCTGATTAGAATGTGATTAATTCTCTGTCCAAAAAACCCTTCATTTTTGAAGGGTGTGAAGTTAATATATTTCTACTTTTTAAATAACTTGAAAGGCTTTAGAGACATTGTCTTTAGTTTCATGATTTATGTTTTTAAATTAGCTGTCCATCTTGCAGAATCTCTTTTAAAAATAATTTTATCATATTCATGTGGTTGCTTTAAGAATTAATTTTTTCCGGCCGGGCGGTGGTGGTGCACGCCTTTAATCCCAGCACTCAGGAGGCAGAGCCAGGCGGATCTCTGTGAGTTCGAGGCCAGCCTGGGCTACCAAGTGAGTTCCAGGAAAGGCGCAAAGCTACACAGAGAAACCCTGTCTCGAAAAAAACCAAAAAAAAATATTAATTTTTTCCTATTCGGCTAGGTATTGATCAACTTTCCTGGGACACAGCTGACTGTTCTTTGTCTTTTACTTATTCTAACTGAGTTTCACTAAGTGGAAGACCTTTACCAATTTAGTAATTGTTGTTCATTATTTATTTCTTATTCTCTCATCCTTTCTAGGATTATGGTTGTAAGCATGTGAGAGAAATTAATTATATCCCAAATGTTACAAATGTTCTTATCTATATTTTAATGTGTTTCTATTTGGATATTTCATCTAGAGTTATCTTGCAACTATTTTTTCTGCATTTCTTTATATCTATGGTATTAAACAACTTAGTTCTATGGTATGTTTTTTTCTCAGTTACAGAATTTACAGGTTAAGGTTTCCATTTGATGGTAAAACTTCCTTTTAAAATCTTTTATACACTGTTTCTTATTTTAACACATTAGCTCTATGTTAAAAAAACTGTTTGGGACATTCACTTCTAATATCTGCATTTAGAAAATATATTTTTATTTTTTTTTACAGAATTTAGATTTGTTGATGTGTGACAGAATGTAGGGAAACTATGTAAAAGCTATCTAGGATCATGATTCTATTATCTTCCTCTAGGAGGAATTCACCTTTTGCTGTTCACTTGTTAGAGTTCTACCTAATCAAACTACCCTGATGCAAACAGGCACTCTACTTGGTTGAGGTTTTTTGCAAGCCCAATAAGCACCCAACTCTACACCATTTACAGTTGAGAACTTGTTATATTCCTATATCCCCTTCTCATTGAAGGCTCCAGACTATTCATTTAGCAATTAAAACTTCACTCTGCTTTTGACGAATTTTCTGCTTGGGTTCTGTTACGCTGGGTGTCTGCCCTGAATTTAAGTGCTATGAATGGTGAAACTAAATCAAAGCTTGAATCCTCCAGCCTGTCAAAGATTACTGGTTTACTTTGTCCCCACCAAGAACTTGTTGCATGTTTTCAGACTTAGCAAATTTCTCTGAGGCAAAACAAACTGTCAGTTCAGCTGTCTAAGGACCTTTCTTCTCAGAAATCTTAGCCCACCCAATTCTTATAATATCACTGTCTTTTTATTTTAAAAGTATAATTTCTAACTTTTAGTCTGTAAGTATAATTGCTGTGTGATGTCAGATAATCAGTTTAACATAGAAGGTTAATTCTACAGATATAAGCACACATTTTAGTCTGACACTAATAATGCAATATACTATATTAATAATGTTAATTATATTAATTAATTAATTATAATATGTACTTTTGATTGTGCAAAGAGCAAATCTTAAGGTGATATGAGCTTCATCACCTTCGGTAGAATTTCTGCCCTGAAACAGCACATGTTAAACTTATTCCATGCCTTAAAAACAGCAGCACTGAATTGCAAGAGATGCACATGTAATAGAAGCATCTGAGGAAGAAAGACATATTAACATATGTGCCATTATCAAGATACCTGACTTCCAGAACCTGGAAACAACCTAGATGCCCCTCAACCAAAGAATGGATTATGAAAATGTGGTACATAGACACAATGGAGTACTACTCAGCAAAGAAAAACAATGACATCATGAAATTTGCAGGCAAATGGATGGAACTAGAAAATAACATCCTGAGTGAGGTAACCCAGACTCAGAAGGACAAACATGGTATGTACCCACTCATAAGTGGATACTAGATGTAAAGTAATGTGTAATCAGGCAACAACCCACAACTCCAGAGAAGCTAACTAACAGAGAAGAACATGGACTGTCCTGGGAAGGGGAAATAGAGGAGATCTCCATGAGTAAGTAGGGATGAGGGGTGGACAATTGGAGCATAGGGGATAGGGGATGAGAACATAAGGGAATGGGATGGTTGAACTGGAACACAGAGGGAAGGGGGATGCAATGAAAGAGATACCATGATAGAGAGAGACATCATGGGGATAGAGGAAAAAACCCAGTGCTAGGAAAGTTGTCAGGAATCCCCAAGGATGACCTCAGTCTGTGCTGCTAGCAATGGTGGAGAAGGTGCCTGAACTGAAATGGCTTGCCCCAGAGATCAGATTGGTGAATACCCTAACTGTTACCACAGAACTTTTCTCCAATGACTGATGGAAGCAGATGCAGAGATCCACAGCCAATCACTAGACAGAGCTTCAGGAGTCCAGTCAAAGAGAGAGAAGAGGGATTCTATGAGCAAGTACATCAGGATCATGATGATGAAACATGCAGGGACGACCAAACCAAACTAGAAGGGAACTCATGAAAGTTGGATCAATGACTGTGGAGCCTACATGGGACTGGACTAGGCCCTTTGCATGGCGAGACAATTGTGTAGCTTGATCTGCTTAGGAGGCCCCCTGGCGGTAGGATCAGAATCCATCTCTGGTGCATGAGTGGGCTTTGTGGCGCCCACTATCTATGACAGGACACCTTGTGCAGCCTTGAGGCATGGGGAAGGGCTTGGACTTGCCTCTACTGTATGTGCCTCCACATGGGAGGCCTTGCCTTCTTGTGGGAGGGAGTGGGGAGTGGGTTGGAAGGGGAGGCTGGGGGGTGGGAGGAGTGAAGAGGGGGATCTTTGGTGTGTAAAATGGATGAAAATTTTTTCTTAATTAAAAAAAAATGATACCTGAATTCTATTCTCCACTTTTCCCGTTAACAACAAAATGACCTTGTTCCTAAGGTATGCATTTTGCATAAGTTGTTCGGCTCATGGTTACTATTACAATGCAGTAACTGACATTCAAATTGTGGGTCTATTTTATAAGCTGGTGGTGGCCCCTAGTGGGTCTAGAATGTTCCATACTTTTTGAATACACAGCGGGATCAGAGTGGGGTGTTTCTTGGTGCTTATATGATTATACAAAATCTACTTGGGCGGCTAAGTTAAAGTGGGCTTGAATTGTCATGATGTTAAAGTATAATGTAAACCTTCATTTAGGTTTATTAATGGTCATCCCAAGTATATTTCATTTATGTATCTGATAACAATGGGAAAGTCCTATGTCATATATTTGTGCTTGACTCTGTTCTGAGTTTTGTCTCTTTCTTGATTCACTTTTAAAGTTGGATAAAGACTAAAAACTAGCCGGGCGGTGGTGGCGCACACCTTTAATCCCAGCACTCAGGAGGCAGAGCCAGGCGGATCTCTGTGAGTTCGAGGCCAGCCTGGGCTACCAAGTGAGCTCCAGGAAAGGCGCAAAGCTACACAGAGAAACCCTGTCTCGAAAAACCAAAAAAAAAAAAAAAAAAGACTAAAAACTATGCTTCAAGAATATGTCAAGTTCTCATTAACTTCCTTTTTTTGTTAAAGGTTAAAAATAATTCTGGGAGTATACAGGTCCTAAAACTCCAAGAGAGTAATACACTGGATTTTAAAATAAATGCAGGGGTATAATATACTGGATCTTAAAATAAATATTAGCTTATAAGGAAAGTTTTTAAATGGTTCATTTTTTTCTGATAAAGTTCAATGATATTTCATAGTTCAATATAAATTTACTCATAAATCATACCATAACTTCACTAGTTTTACTGAACATTACAGCAAACAATTATGATTCAGACAAATGCAATATTATTTCAGCATATTATGCTCAAAATAATATATATTTCATACAAATAAAACTTTCCTTAATCTAAAAACTAAGCTAATTTATAATAGCTGAAGACTATATTAGGCAACAAAAGTCAAATGAAACACCCAAAAAAGAATGTTTTAAGTATTTAAAAAACTTCCCATTGCTATCAAGTATTATAAAATCAAATGTCTGAGATCAGCATTAAACATAAGGGCCAAAATTCACAAGAAATTTCCTCTTTTTAAAGGTAGGGAAAGCCGGGCGGTGGTGGCGCACGCCTTTAATCCCAGCACTCGGGAGGCAGAGCCAGGCGGATCTCTGTGAGTTCGAGGCCAGCCTGGGCTACCAAGTGAGCTCCAGGAAAGGCGCAAAGCTACGCAGAGAAACCCTGTCTCAAAAAACCAAAAAAAAAAAAAAAAAAAAAAAAAAAAAAGGTAGGGAAAACTAGAAATTACAGTCTGTTCATTATACTGGGACCTCTGTCCATGTGGTAAAGGAAGGAAGGAGACACAGAAAGTCAATGCCCTCAAGAGCCCTTAATTAACTGAGAGAAAGTTGATTCATAATTCAGATTCTGAGAATCCTTTTTTAAAGGATGACATCAAACCAGTGATTAACAGACTGGCTTCACACACACACACACAAAAGGAGTAAGCATATAATATTTTCTCCTTAACTTTTATTGTATAATAATTATTTGAGAAGTTTAAGTGTAGTGTTTACGGCATACTACAATTACCTATACACTGCAATAATAAAAAATGCACATAACAATATCTAGGATACATGGTGCTCACAACAGGATACGGCACAACTTCCATGCACTGATGTTTTATATATAATTTCAGAGAAAGATGTGTGCTAGATTTTATAGCTATGCAGATTGCTTAACCCAAAAAGGCCAAGGACTCAGAAAGAATTCTAAGCAATGTAACCTAAAAGTCCATAAAGTTATATGGTAAAGATATGTGCCACAAATACACATACAACTTTAATTTTTCTTAAGTGCATTGAAAAGTTACAGCATGTCATGAAGACATTAGTTTCATTAACTGTTAGTACTATAATCACCAAGTGATGCCAAAATATGGAGAAAATGCATATATAATTGACACAACTACAAAATCCTAAGTAAAATTAGTATTAACAATTTCAGAGCTATTTGGGGTGCCATAGGTTGGATTACTGGTTAAAAAATATTAGGTAGTACTTCTTAAGAGATTAATTGCAGTAAGAAGTTGACCGAAACCGAGAGATGGTAAACCATTTGCAATATTTAGCTGACTACAAAACTACTCCTGCGGTGGGGACTTCCCTTAACTTCCCTCTCAGATCCTTCCATAAACAGGTTTGGTATCACCGGATTCAGGAATTTGAACTCACCTGTCCCAGAATCTCCTGTCAGACACACTTCATACTGGTAGCTCTGGGACAGGGTCCCAGTGCCGCTGACATCCACCAGGTGACCAGGAAAGTGTCCCTCAGGCACAGAGCAGCCACCCAGAGAGGCCGCCCTGGCCCTCCTGCACAGCCTCACCCCCACGAACAGCAGCACAGACAAGAAGAAGAGAGAAGACACAGAAGCCAAGGCAATGACCAGGTACAGTGTGAGCACGTCCTCATCCTGGGCGGGGTCGCGCGCCACCTCTGGCAGAGGCAGGTAGGGCTGAGAGAAGCCATCCACCAGCAGCACATGCAGAGTGACACTGGCAGACCTTGGAGGATCTCCATTGTCCTTGACCACCAGCAGCAGCCTGTGCTTGGGAGCATCGCGCTCACTCAGCAGCCTGGAGGTGCGCACCTCGCCGTTGTGAGCCCACACGCTGAACAGCCCCGGCTCCGTGGCCTTGAGCAGCTGGAAGGACAGCCAGGCATTCTGGCCAGAGTCTCGGTCCACTGCCACCACCTTGGTGACCAGGTAGCCTGGCTCTGCCGCCCTGGGCAGCAGCTCTGTATAGGGTGCAGAGGCGTTCTGCAGCGGGTAGAGCACGAAGGGCGCATTGTCGTTGGCGTCCAGCACCAGCACTCGCACCAGAGCCTGGCTGCTGAGCGCAGGAGAGCCTTGGTCTGTGGCGCCCACGTGGAACTCGAAGACCTTCAGGACCTCGTAGTCCAGCGCCCTGAGCGCGAACAGCTGCCCGTTTTCTGCGTTGATGGAGATGATTGAGGAGAGGGCCAGCTGCGGGTCGTGGGTGGGCAGCAGAGAGTAGGTGATGTGGGCATTGGAGCCTGAGTCTGAGTCTGTGGCGCTGATGGTGCCTATGTGCAGGGCGGGGCTGTTGTTCTCCTGGACAAACAGGGTGTAGGAGGTTTGTGTGAAGGCGGGAGAGTTGTCATTGACGTCAGACACCTGAACTGTTATGGTGTGCTGTGTTGTGAGCCTGGGTGTGCCCATGTCGGTGACTGTGATGGTGATGTTGTATTCAGCTCTGCTCTCTCTGTCCAGAGCTCCCTCAGATACTATAGTGTAGAAGTTCTCTACAGATGGTTTCAGGATGAATGGGAGATCATTCTGGATGGAACAGGTCGCTTTACCATTATCTCCAGAGTCTAAATCAGCAACACTGAAAACAGCCACCACAGTCTCTTCCGAATTCTCAGGGATAGGACTGTTAACTGATGACAAAGTCAGTTCTGGTGGGTTATCATTCACATCAACTACCTGGACTATGACTGTGCATTTTCCCGAAAGGCCACCACCATCTTTGGCCTCTATGTCAACTTCGTAAGTATTAATTGTTTCGTAATCCAACGCCTTAACTAACTGTATATCACCAGTAGTGGGATTTAGTTGAAAAGTTTTGAGAATTTCTTCAGAAGCATGGAAAAACACATAGGATATTGCACCAAAATTCCCCGCATCTAAGTCAGAAGCTGAGACCGTGACAATGACAGAGCCAACAGGGCTCTTCTCTAGAACTTGAACCTCATAGAGTGACTGTGTAAATTCTGGGGCATTATCGTTTATGTCTAAGATCAGGATGTGGACCTGGGCAGTGCCAGACCGAGGTGGGGATCCTCCATCCAGGGCTGTGAGAGTTAAACTGAGCTCTGGCTGCTCCTCCCGATCCAGAGCTCTGTCTAGCACTAGTTCTGGATACTTTCTTCCATCCCTACGACGGCGGGTGCGAACGTGGAAATGGGACTGGGGAGAGACCGTGTAGTTCTGGAGTCCGTTTCTTCCCACGTCCAGGTCCACAGCATTTCCCAAAGGAATTACTGTCCCAGGTGAGGAGCTTTCCAGGACTTTAAGCTGCATTGCATTTTCAAAGAACTCCGGAGCGTTATCATTTATATCTATGACCTCGAGCTCATTTGTAATGAACTGCAAAGGATTATGCAACAATATCTGAAAGTGCAGCACACAAGGTTCTGTGGAACCGCACAGCTCCTCCCGGTCCAATTTCTCAACCAGGAGCAAATCTCCGGTCTGGTGGCTGAGCTGAAAATACTGCATGTTCCCTTTGGAGATAGCCTGAGCTCTCCTTTCAGCCAGTTCTTCTACCCTGAGCCCCAGATCCTTCGCTAGATTGGCTATTAAGAAGCCCTTCTCTTTTTCCTCGGCCACAGAATAGCGCCTAGATCCAGACCCAGCCAGAGACCCACCCAGAAAAACAAAGAGAAGCAAGACTTGCCTTTGTTTAAGGAAGCCCTCTTCTCTGGCCTCCATTGTATTTCTGCGGTGTTTTTCCAGGGGCTTGTCACCAAAAGGAGCCTTGTATTTCTCTGTGAAAAGCGCAGTCTTTTGGCGATAGCCTAACAAGTAATGTTTTCCAGAGATTCAGACTTTCCTGCTTAAAAATCTGCCCAGGTTCACAAGCGCTTGTCTTATCTCACCGGATCCCTCTGTCAATCTGAGTACGGAGTATAAGTGTCTTAATTCGCATTTTTAGTCAACAGCGCCACCATGCGTTCGTTTTCAGTTTTAAATTCTTAGAAAAGGTTTTGTTACTGGTTTTGATCTATGTCGTTTTTTCCCCCTTATGAAACCTACATGACCCTACTGAGGGAATTTCTTGTGCCACATAAGTTAAACAAAAACTAAGCAAGTATAATACACTAAACGGAGTTAGCTATCTCTAATAAGAGTCCTCATTTACATGATTTACATTACAAGTGCACACATGAAGCAATCTGCTCTCTATATGAGTATCAGGAGTGATACGCACTTGCTCATTATTGAGTTTATTCCTAATATTAGTGGCACTGAAACTAATAGCAATTATATTTCTATAATGTCATATTACTGTACTTGATACTGACTGCAAGATAGTTGATGATAATTGAAACAGTTGATGTCATGGTGGTCACTTAACCAAGGTCCCACATGTGATAAGGTGGTTAACTAGAGACTTTGATACCAAGACTGTCCTTTCTGGCACTGCTCATCTCAAATAAGATATTCAAATTCCATACATTTAATAGCACACCTCATTCAAATACACATAAAATTATGTAAAAATTAATATTAGGTTGAGAAATTAGGGATTAACATTAGGGATTAAAATATTGATAGCACTTTGTGTCACAAGTCCAACTGCAAGAAGTGAAGAAAGTTGAGTGAGTGACTTGGGAAACATCGAAGCATATTTAAATTATAAAACTAAATATGAGAATTCTGTATTCATTAAGGCAGTGGATAGGAGACTTGAACTAAGCATTAATGAGGAAAAAGGAAAGATATATTGAAAAAATAATAGAGTGATAACTGCACAACATTCAAAGAACTATAGCAAAATCAGCTTATTATACTGTATGTCATAATATTTAGTTCCAGCAAAAGTTTTGTTCATTAAGTATCTTACAATATTTAATTATCAGTATGTCACAACTAAAACAATTCTTCTTTCAATCAGTCAAAAAAATTAAGAACCTAAAAAGTAACTGTGCTAATTATGAAATAAAAGAGAGCTACACATAAACATAACTCAAAAACTAAAGTGTTTAAACAATTGTGTGTGTGTGTGTGTGTGTGTGTGTGTGTGTGTTTAAGTCAGAGGAGTTTGGTTTTCTACTCCCATCATGTGGGTCAGGGGATGAACTCAGGTTGTCAGGTCTGTCGACCATCTCATTGGCCCATCACAAACTTTATTTTACAAAGGCATTGAAAAGTCTATGGTATTAAAGAGGGGGAAATAGAATAAGTCCATCCAGAAAATTAATAAAAATTATAATGGATCCACATATACTGCTCACAGACTTATGTCCAATTGAATCTTTAATACCATGGAAACTTTTTAGAATGGAACACCAAGCTACATACAAATTTTCTAAGTTGGGAAAAGATAAAAGCATACTCTGTTGTATACAGTTCAATTATAATAAAGTCCTGAGTAGTTTAATTAACTGGGAATGTTAATGCAATGCTTGTAATCCCAACACTCTGGATGGGGGAGGACCTGTCACAAGTTCAAGACCACAATGAGATCTTTTCTCAAAAAGAAAAAATTTAAAAATATTGAGTTCAGCACAAGAGTTTTGAAAGACTATTCGACATAAAACATAAAAAATTATCATGCCCTTGAAAATCATCCTTTAGCTATATCCTTTAGAACAGATGGATCCTTTAGTCATATCCTTTAGAACAGATGGAAATTTAAAAATCATATATATTTCAGATTTTTAAAATTTTAAAATCATAGAAATACAATTTTGATCGAGTTTGTTTTGCATTTACAATTTGAATATTTTGTGAAATCCAACAATTAGGGTTCCCACAATCTTTAAAGAATCATAAGTTTTGCATGCTGATACTTTAAAATATGTGTGTAGATAAACATGGAAAGAATATTATATTATTCACACCAGTGTAAAGAGTTTCAAGTCAGATCACAAGATAAATGTTATATTAACAAGAGAATAAATGAAAATAAATAGTCTGGGCTGCAAATTGTTACCACTCAAATAATGAGAGAAGACCATTTTAGACAGCACTTAAGAATAACCCAGAACTGGAGAAGTTACATTTGGGTAATGATGCTCTAACTCAAACTTCAAAGATTTCTGCAGGGGACAGTGCCATCCATGCACCTTTAATCCAGGAGGCAGAGACAGGTGGATCTCTGTGAGTTGGAGACCAGCCCGGTCTACATAGTGAGTTCCAGGACAGCCAGAACTACATAGTGAGGTCCTATCTAAAAATAAAAGGATTTCTGAAAACACAAATTTTACTCTCACATTAAGTCAAACAAAACTACAAGACTAATCACAATTGGAATAAAAGCAAAATTCAGATTCCTTATTCCACAGACCTTACTTATCTAGAAATACCAGTGACGTGCAAAGGATTAGAGTAAGATAGTTACTTTCACAGGAAAAGAGACTCCAGTTGGCAAAGCAGTAAAATCAAGCCTTTAACGTTTTAGCTGAGACTCGACTCCGTATTTCCTCATCAATATTTAACTGAATTCAAAACTATTCCTGCAACTGGCGTTTGTATCATTCTTTCTCTCTGAACTCTGAAGGAAGAAGTTGGGAATAACAGGCTTCAGAAACTTGAAATCTGTGGTTCCAGAGTCTCCAGTCAGACACACCTCATATTGGTAGCTCTGGGACAGGGTCCCAGTGCCGCTGATATCCACCAGGTGACCAGGAAAGTGTCCCTCAGGCACAGAGCAGCCACCCAGAGAGGCCGCCCTGGCCCTCCTGCACAGCCTCACCCCCACGAACAGCAGCACAGACAAGAAGAAGAGAGAAGACACAGAAGCCAAGGCAATGACCAGGTACAGTGTGAGCGCATCCTCATCCTGGGCGGGGTCGCGCGCTACCTCTGGAAGAGGCAGGTAAGGCTGAGAGAAGCCATTCACCAGCAGCACATGCAGAGTGACACTGGCTGACCTTGGAGGATCTCCATTGTCCTTGACCACCAGAAGTAGCCTGTGCTTGGGAGCATCGCGCTCACTCAGCAGCCTGGCAGTGCGCACCTCGCCATTGTGAGCCCACACGCTGAACAGCCCGGGCTCCGTGGCCTTGAGAAGCTGGAAGGACAGCCAGGCATTCTGACCAGAGTCTCGGTCCACTGCCACCACCTTGGTGACCAGGTAGCCTGGCTCTGCCGCCCTGGGCAGCAGCTCTGTGCAGGGCGCAGAGGCGTTCTGCAGCGGGTAGAGCACGAAGGGCGCATTGTCGTTGGCGTCCAGCACCAGCACTCGCACCAGCGCCTGGCTGCTGAGCGCAGGAGAGCCTTGGTCTGTGGCGACCACATGGAACTCGAAGATCTTTAGAGCCTCGTAGTCCAGCGCCCTGAGCGCGAACAGCTGCCCATTTTCTGCGTTGATGGAGATGATTGAGGAGAGAGCCAGCTGTGGGTCGTGGGTGGGCAGCAGCGAGTATGTGATGTGGGCATTGGAGCCTGAGTCTGAGTCTGTGGCGCTGACGGTGCCTATGTGCAGGGCGGGGCTGTTGTTCTCCTGGACAAACAGGATGTAGGAGGTTTGTGTGAAGGCGGGGGCGTTGTCATTGACATCGGACACCTGCACTGTTATGGTGTGCTGTGTTGTGAGCCTGGGTGTGCCTAGATCAGTGATGGTAATGGTGATGTTGTACTGTGATCTGGTCTCCCGGTCCAGGGCTGTGTTTGTCATAAGAGTGTAGAAGTTCTCAACTGAGGGTTTTAGAATAAAAGGAAGATCCTCTGGGATGGAGCACACCATTTTTCCGTTGTCTCCAGAGTCAGGATCTGCAACACTGAACACAGCAATTATGGTTTCCGGGGAGTTTTCTGGGATGTGATTGGTAAATGTGGACATAGTCAGTTCTGGTGGGTTGTCATTCAAATCCATCACTTGAACAAACACCACACTACTTCCAGAAAGTCCCCCACCATCTGTAGCCTGAACATATACTGTATATGTCTGGATGGATTCAAAATCCAGTAGCTTTGCTAAAAGGATTTCTCCGGATGTTGCATTCATTCGAAATGTTTTCCGAATGTCTTCAGTTGCTTGGGAAAAAGCGTAAGCTATTTTTCCGTAGTCCCCAATGTCTAAATCCCTAGCAGAGACTGTAGCAACCTGGGATCCAACAGGACTGTTCTCTGGGACCTGGACCTCATAGCGAAACTTTGAAAATGTGGGGACATTGTCATTGATGTCCAAGACTTCAATAAGGACCAGTGCGGTGCCAGACCTGGGTGGACTCCCACCATCTATCGCTGTGAGTGTTAATCTGATTTCAGATTGTTCCTCCCGATCCAGCACTCTGTCCAGAACCAGCTGTGGTAATACCGTGCCATCCGGACTGTCTTGCAATTTAAGATGAAAATAGAAATTGGGGCTGATTGTGTAAGTTTGGAGACTGTTGCTTCCTACATCTATATCTTGAGCCGGTTCTATTAGGAAAGTGGTTCCAGAAGCAGTCATTTCTGAAATTTTCAAAATTATTTCTTTGTCCAGAAAAACGGGAGAATGATCATTTATGTCCCTAATCTGCAGCTCAGCCTGAAAAATCTGCAAAGGATTTCCCAGTAACACCTGGAAAGGTACCACACAGGGTTCGGCGGGGCCGCACAGCTCCTCCCGGTCCAGTTTCTCCCTTAATAACAAATCCCCGGTCTGCCTATTGAACTCTAAGTTCAATTTTTTCCCTTTGGAAATAACTCGTGGTCCCCGCGCAGCAAGTTCATCTACCTCTAGCCCCAGGTCCTTTAACAAATTGGCCACAAAAAAGCCATTCTCCGCTTCCTCCTCCACTGAGTAGCGCCTAAGAGTGGACCCAGCCTGAGCTATGCCCAGCAAAACAAAGAACAGCAGGACTTGCCTTTTTTTCAGGACTCGCTCCATTTCCTCTGCAGCCTCCATCGCCTTCTGGTCTCCCAACAAACTCGCTCCAGCCGTGATTCACGTCGTCACTAACTTGCTCTGCAAATATCTTGCAGACAATGGGATAAATCCACAATCCCCAGTCCCAAGACTTTCCGGAAAGGCTGCCTTAGAAGGCCTCCCCTCCTTCCTCCTCCCTTCAGCGTCTGGTTACTGGATAGTTGGCTGGTCCCGGTTTCTTCTACTTATGAGGCTGCAGCGCCACCCTGCGTTCTTTTTAAGCATTTGTTTTCTCCAAAGCTTTAAGACAATTCACTGTCAAATTGATGGCTCTCTAAATAGCATGATTCTTTTATGTCTCACAATATACCAATATCTTCTCTGTGTTTCGAAGGCTTTAATTGCTTCTATAACGATATGTAAGGCATGCGAAAAATTCAGGTTTTTTTTTCGCAGTTTCAAGAGGATTGGGGTGAAAATCAACTTCAGGACTGAAAGGCTGACTGGGTGCCATAGAGAAAGCTTTTTAACTAGGAGTTCCCAGTTTTTACTCACAACTTGGGCATGTCCACATTTGAGAGTTGGGTTTCTGCTCTCACGTCACCTTCAACTGAAAGACTGAATAGAAGACCAAGAAACACACAGGATTTAATGAAAATGTCCTAGTGGGCATAGAACTGTCCTCACGTACACTTCCTCTTTGCCTTGTTTCAGACCCACATTTCCCTGACGTGTGATATGACCAAGTCTCATAAAAATCTCCGTGGTCAATTCATTTCTTGTCAGTATCTGTGTTTTTATTTTTCCTTTTTAACAGATAAGAACATTTTGATATAACTGCAATTTAGTTATTTCATCTGTCAGAGTTAGTAGGTTCATAATATCAAATGCATAGTAAACATTTAAAACTGCTTATTTATCTTTTTCAAAGTCTTTCAGAGCTGGTTTATTAAATCAGAATCCAAAGCATATAAGCTGAAACTTATTGCTAAGTTTAAAGAGTTATCCTTTTCGAATGCTCAGTAAAAAGAAATGAATTATTAAGCCACAAAATGGCATATTGCTTACGCTGGCTACCTTCCAGCATGGATTGGAAAGAGGATCATGAGCTCCCACCCCTGGGGAGCTATGGACAGTTGATGGCTTCTGGGGAAGGGAAAGTCAGTTTTATTTAAGGTGTGGCTCCAGACCACGCTCCAGTGGACAACCCACACCCAAGTGTGTATGTACAGCTCAAATTGGAGTGGCGGGTTACTGAATGAGAATAAAGAGGACACAAAGCTGGGTGTGAGGAGATGGGAATGGATTTAGGGGGAGTTAAGAAGAAAAGTAAAGGTGAATAGGATAAAAATACACTGCATGAAATTCTCAAAGAATTAATGGAAACATTTTTTAAAAGAAAGACAATATTGTTTCAATTATATAACATTCTGGCAAAAGAAAAATTATAAAGACATTAAAAAGATGCTGATTATCAGGGGAAGAGGAGAATGAGGACAAAGAGTTAAAACAGATGATTTTTAGGACAATGAAATTTTCCTTTATTATACTATAAAGGTAGATATATATAACATTATGGGTTTGTAAAAAAATAGACTCATATAACAGGTCAATCCTAGTGTGAACTTTGCACTTTAGTGAACAATAATTTGTACAACAGTGTTACCAAATGTGTTATGCTAAGGCAAGATATTAATAATGGGAATTGTGATGGAAGAAAGATGGCAGATGGGAACTCTGGGTAGTATTTGATTTTCTGTGGGACCTAAAATTGCTCTAAAAAACAAAGTTTATTGCAATAATTTAAAAACTTTGCTTTAGGCATAATGTATATATAACATGAAAGTAGAAGGCTAGGGGAATAAAGGAGAATAATAATAATAATAATAATAATAATAATAATAATAATAAAAGTATGTGGATGGGGATATGGGAGAAAATGCTCAAAATGCATTGTATGCATGTATTAAAATTGTCCTTTTGTGCCGGGCGTTGGTGGCGCACGCCTTTAATCCCAGCACTCGGGAGGCAGAGCCAGGCGGATCTCTGTGAGTTCGAGGCCAGCCTGGGCTACCAAGTGAGCTCCAGGAAAGGCGCAAAGCTACACAGAGAAACCCTGTCTCAAAAAAACCAAAAAAAAAAATTGTCCTTTTGAAATTCACTACTATGTACAGTGACTACAAAGCAACTAAAACATAGAAAAAAGAAAACCACTTATATAGAGAAAATATTCAAGTGTGTAGAAAAGTTTATATATAATACAACTCTACCTTCCACCCAAACAAAATAGCTGTTTTTATGTAAAGGTTGCGTAGACATTGCCATGGTTAGTTTTCTGTCAAAGTGGCTACAAGCCAGAGTCACTTGGAAAGAGGGAACATCAATTGAGAAAATGTCCTCACCAGATTAGCCTGAAGACAAGCCTGTGGTGCATTGTCTTGATGGATGATTGATGTGGGAGAGCCCAGATCACTGGAGTGGTGGTCCTGGGTTCTATAAGAAAGCACACAGAGGAAAACATGGGAAGGGAGCCAGTAAGCAGCACTCCTCCATGACGTCTGCATCAGTCCCTGCTTCTTAATGGACTATAAACTGTAAGGTGAAATAAACTCCTTCCTCCACAAGTTGCTTTTTGTTGTAATGTTTCACACAATAAAAAGTAAATGAATAACAAAGAAGTGATGAGTTTTGCTTACCACATGCTCCCATAATGATACTCAGCTTCACCTTAAGATCACAACAAGGGAAACAGCTGACCATGCAACAAAATATCTAAAAACATGAGATTAAAAGAATCCATTCCTTCTGTAAGGTAAGTTGGGCATTTGTTCACAGTAATGAAAGAATCTGACTAAACAAAGAAGAACAAATGTCCCCACAGGCTCTTATATGGAAGGCTTGGTCCTCAGTTGGTATCATTGGTTTGGAAGTGCTTCAAACTTTATTTGGTGGATCCTAACTGGACTTAGTAGGTCACCAGAGGGAATATCTTTGGGAGCTGTATCTTGCCCTGGCTCTTTCCTGTTTCTCTCTTTACTTCTTAGCCACAATGAGATAAACAGTTCTGATCTGTTACACCCTCTAACCTAATGGTCTCCTTCACTCCAGGACCCAGGCAATGAAACCAACCAACCATGAATGGAAACCTGTGACCCTCTTATCCAAAATGAATCTTCCTTTCCTTAAACTTTCCCCTGGGTATTTGCCACAATAGTGAAAAGTCTACTACAACAGTGCATGTATGGATGTATATGGCAACCAGTCATGCAGTATTGTGGTGGTTGAACTAACCCCAACTGGAATTTGCCAGTGCCAGTTCAGGCTATTTCATTTTATCACTGTTCTGGCATTTGGAAGAGTAGACATAAAATTAGGACTCAATGTATACTCAATGTAGGACTCAATGTATGAACAGGGCTCTGTTTATATCTAAGTCTGTATGAATTTTAGTCCCGACAAGAATGTTTCATTGGATTTTTTACAGTGTTCTTGGATCCAGAAATACACAGGTGGGTAATTATTTGTGTTTATGCATTTCAACTCAACTTGGAAAAGTGCAATTTAGTTTTTCCTTAGCAACTGAAAATGCTGTGCCAGTGTCTTCCCAGATCTGTCTCTGGAACCAGTTTCTATATAGCATGAAACCTTGAGTCTGGGGATCTTTATAAATATTGATTGCCATTCAACCTGAACTCTTTGGGTCCTAAACCTCTGCTAAAAATATCAAGGAAGATACCAAACTCTTAGTTCTTCTGAAGCAGAATCCAACACCTCAGTATCTTGAGTGGTATATGCTTAGCTGAATAGAAAACCACATTCTGCCTTATACTGAGTTTTAAGCATCCCATTATTCTGACACCTTCTAGCAAACACATCTCAGCACAAATTCTGGTCACACTATCCTTCTGTTATGTAAGCCACCAGGATCTTAGACTTTCAATACAACTCTCACCTACAGAGTGATGTAATACATAACAGTTTTGCAGTCTTCTTCAACCAGTCCTTACATGAGATTTTTCTTCCAGTGTATTGGAGATACTGTGATGATAGTTGGTAAAGAACAATTTTTTCTGTTCAATGACTAATGAAACAAATTAGAAAATGCAAATTGGCACATGCTTTTAATCCCAGCACTTGGGAGGCAGAGGCAGGTAGATCTGAGGCCTGGTCTACAGATTGAGTTCCAGGACAGCCAGAGCTACACAGTGAGACCATGTTTCAAAAAAAAGAAAATGCAAATTTAGCATTCAAATAATTTATCTATGTAGTAATAATCCCTTGGGTTTATCACTTAAATAGTGAAAGAGACATGAGTTTCCATGTTTTTTTTTTCAGAGGTGGGGTGGGTCTCAGTATTTTCTCCAGGATGGCCATGAACACTATTTCTGTTTTTCTTGGCTTCGGGAGTGCTGAGGCTATAGGAATGTACATTTTCCTTATAGTTGTTTATAGACATTTGAGTTTGTGTTGTCAAAATCATCAAATGACTTTATTTTTAATAAAAGTCCAAATTATACAGTATTTATCAAGTAATACACACTTGAATTGTGGAGATGTGTATGTTAAAGGAAAATTTATTTGAGACCCAAGATTATTGCTTATAAAATGCATAATTTGCTTTTTGACTTAATGAAGTATTTACTATCTCCAAGATGCAATTTTTATTAAAATAGAAAATAAAGTCTTATAAGCCAATAGGATGAAAAATATATAAAGGAAGGCACTCTTGAAGTTTTTTTTAATTGCAATCCTGTCTACCTGCTTTGGTAAATGCCTATGAATCTCTTACAGTATGAAATTTATCTTGACTGTTACATTCATATTGTGTATATGCTGTCAAGTCTAAAAGATGTCCTACTTTTTTGCTGCTACTAGAATGTTTGTGGGGAATGTTATGATTCAAATTTCTTAAAGAGCCCATTAGTGGTAGAATCTTTGAAAAACCAATATGCACTATTCATACTGTATTACCGTAAAAAAAAAATCATCTCTCCCATCAGGTAGGGAGAAGAAAAGGGAAGTTTTCATCTCCAAAATCTAAAAGGAAATCATTTAGGCTTCTGAAGACCAGAAGTAAAAATACTTTGGATATTTCCACACCCCACCCCTGCATGTACCAATTTGGCATCAAGTTTAGTGTATTCTTTAAATTGTTTGGTTTTTTTTTTTTTTTTTTTGGTTTTTTGAGACAAGGATTCTCTGTGTAGCTTTGTGCCTTTCCTGGAACTTGCTTAGTAGACCAGGCCTTGAACTCACAGAGATCCTCCTGCTTCTGCCTCCCAAGTGCTGGGATTAAAGGCATGCACCACCACCACCCAACTATTCTTTAAATTGTTATGATAAATTATTCCACTTATATTTCTATCTCTAGTTACAACATCCTCACCCAGGGTATTTTTTGGTAAAAAAAAATTGTTTGTGCATATGTACACATGTGCGTGCGTGCGTGCGTGCGTGTGTGTGTGTGTGTGTGTGTGTGTGTGTGTGTGTATGTGTGAAGGTGCCCTCAGAGGCCAGAAGAATCCTATCCCCTGGATACAGAGTTACAATCAGTTGTAAACTGTCCAATATAGATGCTGGGAACCTAACTATGTAAAAGCACGAAGTGCTTTTAAACATTAAGCTATTTCTCCCATTCCCACCCAGAAATTTTCATTTGCTAACAGATCAGTAGGAACCACCTTCTTAAAAAAATCAAAGCAATATACTGTCACTCAAGCTGCTGAAATCACTGCAGTGACTCCTCGTTGCTTTGCTTTTTTTTCTGTTTTTTGTTTGAGATGGAAAACTCAAGATCTTCTTGCTTTGCTTATAGAATTTGGGGATTACAGGCAGTATTACACCTCACATGTCATTGCCCCATCTACTTGTCCAGATTCAGTGTTTAGGAATTTATCTTCTTAATAAACAGCTTCTAGGTTCTTTTCTTTAGTCTCCTGGGCTTTCTGATTTCCTTCTGGTTCAGGTGTTTTGTTGTGTCTTTTGTATTTACATGACTGATTTTTCATATTATCAGCTTGCTCTTTCCCTTGAATTCCAGCTTGACTAATGACTTTAAAGGTGTTGAGTGTTCTGTGTTGCATGAGTTGGTTGAGGAAAGAGGCTACTCCAGGAGGAATTTTTAGGCCTGTTGGCAGCAGGAAGGTCCAGACTCTGATAGTCTGGACCCCGAATTGCCATTCAAAGGCATATTATTACACAAAGTTTTTGAGTAAACAACTTCCTCATACTAAAGTCTTTGATCTAATCCACATGTCTGCTGAGGGAAAGCATCATGCCCCTGCTACTTTAGTCCTTATTGTGTACCATTTGCAGTACCCAATAATCCAAGAGCTTCAGGTGTGCCAGAAGCATCTTGTGACCAAAGTATTGCAAAGGCTGTAAAGCTCCCTCAGAAAAATAATTCTATAAATCACAGACAACAATCACTGTTTTCCACAATGATTTCTTCAAGGTCAAAGTACTTGTAGAAAACAACTATTCATTCTACTGTTTACCTTATATACAGTGACTCTACTAGATCCCTGCAACAGTAGGAGGGCCTCTCACCAAAACGGTATATTATATAGACACTGTCTTAGTTAGGGATTCTATTGCTGTGAAGAGACACCATAACCACTGCAACTCATATAAAGGAAAACACTTAATTAGGGTAGATGACTTACAGTTCAGAGGTTCAGTCTAATATCATCATGGTGGGACCAGCAGTATACAGACATCATGGTGGTGAAGTAGCTGAGAGTCCCTACTATGGTGATATTTTATTTGTGCTGAAATGTGATTTTATTTGTATGTTAATAAATAAAGTTGTTGGAGATTAGAGGTAAAAAGCAAGCCATTAAGCAGAAGTCCAGCGGTGGTAGCACATGCCCTTAATCCAATCACATGGCAGGCAGAGTCTCTGTGTTCAAGGACTCAGCCAAGCGTGGTGAGATGAGCCTTTAATCCCAGTACCAACCATAGAGACCTGGAGGTCTGTATAGACAGTCAGTGATGAGGAAATCATGTGGTTGGGTTTAGAGCCAATGAGAAGGCAGAATAGAAAGGCAATAAAACACAAGTCACACAAGGAAGAAGGTCTCTCTCTCTCTTCTCTCTGAGGAAGCAACGGCTGCAAGGTGGTAAGATTAGGTACTAATGGCTCTTGCTCTTATCTCTTTGGCTATTTCCTCCGTATTTGGCTCTGTGTTTCTTATTTACTAAGACTGTTTAGAATTTCATCTACAGCCTACATCTTATAGTCAATAGGAAGCAGTCTGTCTCACTTGCAGTATCTTGAGCATATATGAGACCTCAAAGTCTGCCTCCACAGTGATACACTTCCTCCAACAAGACCACACCTACTCTACAAGACAACACCTCCTAATAATCCTAATAACACTCCTTTAGGAGCCATTTTCTTTCAAACCACCACAGACACGAATGTACATAAAATTGATATATTGCCTTTTCCAGGACAATGTAAATAACTACTATGATATTCTCCTAATTCTTATTCCCATAGTTCAGTATCAGAAAGTTTCAGGAAAAAAGGATAGCATTTTATTTACAGAAACCTGGGTCACAGAGATCATATTGATATCTCTCTCCATACACTGAATTATTTCCAACTTTTTTTTTTTTTTTGGTTTTTCAAGACAGGGTTTCTCGGTGTAGCTTTGCGCCTTTCATGGAACTCGCTTTGTAGACCAGGCTGGCCTCGAACTCACAGAGATCCGCCTGCCTCTGCCTCCCGAGTGCTGGGATTAAAGGCGTGCGCCACTGCCGCCTGGCTCCAACTTTTTAATCTGTAGTAAATCTTGCAGTAATCTGTATCCCTTGCCCTTTGATCTCCCTATAGAAGTGTCAGCATTTGACAACATTCATTTATTTAACAAACTTATTGAGAGTTTACTCCACATAGAAACCAAATAGTATCCTATCCTGGGGTCACCTGGATGCAGAAGAAAAATATTAATCAAATGCTTCCTCAAATTGGTGAAGTATCATAGCAAGTTATCTAAATACTACAAGTAAATAATCCAATGGTTCTTTGATTGTAAAATGAATTTGGGGGACTGAGGCTTAGTGACTAAGAATACAGAAGACCCTGTTTTCCCAGCTGTCAGTAAGTGTGGTTCTATGAGACCCAGTGCCCTCTCTGCAAGGGCACCTGCACCATATACTGCACATAAACTCACGCAAGCAAACACACACATAAATAAAGTAATCTTAAAAATGGGTTTTTATCTAGGCACAGTAATTAGGAAAGACTTCTCTAAATAAAGTATAAGCACACGACAACCAAGAAAGGACAAACAGCAATTCCTGCAGTTACTTGCATGCACTGTATAATTTTTTTTATACAAAACTCTTTTTATATAATTTCTCTCTCTCTCTCTCTCTCTCTCTCTCTCTCTCTCTCTCTCTCTCTCTCTCTCTCTCTCTCTCTCCCTCCCTCCCCTCCCCTCTCCTCCCTCACTCCAACCCTCTCCCCCTCCCTCCCTTCCCTTTCTGGGTTTTTCATAAGAACCATTTTTGTTTATAACTCTCCTAGACAAGAGAATAATATTTAGGACTCTAGAGCCATAATATAAATTTGAGATATTTTATTATATATAAATAATTATTAATTATTGCGATCATTTATCTATTTATTTTGGAAACAGAGTCTAGGACCCTAGAGCCATACGATGGAATTAGCTCCACGCAAAATTATTTATTTATTTTGGAAACGGTGTCTCACTTTGTAACTAACAGCAACACCGGCCTTGCACAGTTAGATTGTGCCTCTGTGGCTAAATTCCTTCCTCCAAAATCATATGACTTGAAGTGAGACGTCACTGCTGTATGTAAACAAGAATGCCCGAATCCTCCGCGGTCTTCTAGCTTCCCTTCCGCTTTCTACGGGTAGGATGGATTTTACTGACGGCCCCGGAAGTGTTCGCCACAGCTACTTCCTGTTCTCTCGGCGCTATACCCGTTTGGCGAATTGCTCTTCTTTTTACAGAGCACAGGAACTAAGCAACCAGTTTACACCTAAGTTAAACAACTCTTTTAATTGAACTGAAATTGTTTTGACCAATTGTGGCTACAGAAGCTATTTTGAAATGCACCGGGCTTTTTTCTTTCCGACTTTCGCAAGGGGACGGAATTGTGTTTCAGTCAGCAAACCGGAACTATAAGGGAGTAGAACCGGGAAAAGGCGTTTGTGAAGACTGAGATTACCGACTTTAGAGTGGAACTTTGCTTTGCGATTTCTGGCAACTTCACGGGATGGGATCGCTACATAGCTTTATTTTCAGTGCGCTTTCGCTTTGACTTTTAATTTTAAAAAGCATTGAACAAAAACAAACTAAAAATAAATAGATAAACATGTACAGAAAGTAACCAGATCCAGACTATAGAACTCAATGAACTAGAGTAGCCACTCAAATCGAAAGCTGGGGAGCTTCACGTTGGATCACATACTTTCCCTGTGGAATATATTTTTATTCACTTACCACTAAACCCAAAAAAATTCACCAGAGAGCTAGAACAGTTTTATTTCCACTTTCATAACTCAAGAAACTTGTTTTTTAAAGGCAGTTGAGTTATAGACTAGCATGCATAAAGTCTGTGATTCAATCCCCCCAAATAGATATGTTTTTAAATTGTATTTTAATGGTCTTTCTTTGTTTTGAGCTAGGATCTCAGGCTATTTTTGAATTCACTTCATAGACAAAAATGACCTGGAACTTCTGATACTCCCGCCTCCACTTCCAAATTGTTGGGATTATAAATGCATGCTACCACACTGTATTATTTGGTATTTGGAACGAAGTCTGGGCTAAATCCATACCAGGTACCAGGAGAATGCTACCAACGAAGCTACATCCCTAGCCCTACAAACTTGCATTTTAAAATTGATCCCTCCTTGTATGTTAAAGTGTAAATTGAAGCGGTTTGTAAATGGGAATAAAATGTTAGGAAGTTGAGCAGTCCAGTCACTATTTTTATGCCTCACTTTGCAAAGATAGGCTTGTTAGCATATCCGTGGTTTGACTTTGCTGGTTATACATAAAAGTATAACGCTGTGCCCCTGACCTCTCAGGCCTTACTGGGTTTTGAACATGCCTCCCACATGCTGAACAAGTGGCCTACCACTGAACTATGATCCCAAACCATGAAGTGGAAGTACTAAGTATGTTCCCTATAATACTGAGCCCCAAAGTAAGAACACGAGATGTTAGGATCCACTGCTCTCACCTTTTCACACACAAAGCTTACAGGAAACAGTAAGAACAAATGTGTATGGGATGGCCAGGCAAAGCATCCAGGAAGCATTTAACTAGAGGTTGGTTCAGGTTTTTAACAGAAAACCTTCTGAAAACAAATACACTTGCTGGACCACTGGTACCATTAAAGTATTTTGCACAGTTTACTCTTCTTTTCCCTTATCTCAGCTTTTCTTTCTATTCTGGATTCTGTCTTCTTCTGCCTTATCTTCTTGGTAATGTTTTTTTTTTATTTCCAGCATAAAATAGGATCAGAAAAAGCGCTTGACTGGCAAACTCATGAGTGTAACCATGCACAACAAAAATATTAAAATAACAACACAACACTTTACTCCAAGACCATGAGTATACAATTTCACAAATCAGAAATCAGTGCAGTTTTTATATAGAAAAATGTTTGTGTATTTGCTATTACAGGTGATTTTTAATAAAGAGCACAAATATACACTGAGCATGCCTCACCTAAAACTCTGAAGCCTGAAATGCTCTTAAAAAATTTAGTGCCACATGGAGTTTTGTATTAGGAGTGTTCAATTTGTGGAGTCTGTACAGGTACTCCCAAATCTGAAAATCTATATTTGAAAGGCTTCTCTTTTTTCTCTTGTTTTTGTTTGTTGAGACAGAGTTGTAGACCTGCAGCATCATGGCTGGCTAACTCTAAATCAGAAGTGTGTCTGGTCCCAAGCCTTTCAGATAAAAGATATTCACCCAGTAGCTACAGTTGAACTATACAAATAAACACAAGTGAACATTCCAGCTTACTTAGTAAGTACTAAGTTCAAAATACTACTGTCTTTTAACACATTTTAAAAGTAAAATGAAGTATTTTTTCTTCATTCCTATATTGGTAGACACCTGAGTTGATGAGATGATTTGACTATTGTGAATAGTGATTTGATAAACATTGATGTTCACATATTTCTGTGATGTTGTCTTTGGAGGTAAATATCCAGGAATGATATACCTGGATCATATGAAAGATCTATTTTTAGTTTTTTTTAATACTCTTTATAGTGATTTCTCTTTATAGTGACTTGACTATTTACATTCCAACCAGCAGCATATAATTCCTTTCTGTTTGCATCCTTACCAACATCCACTGTCATTTATTTTTCTTAATAACTTGGCCTTATGGCTGCTGTTAGATGGAATATCAGTGTCATTTATATTTGCATTTCTCTGATATCTGGTGTACTAGCTAGTTTCTTATCAACTTGACACAAGCTAGAGTAATCTGAAAAGGCGGGGATCTCAACTGAGAAAATTATTTTATAAGATCCAGCTGTAGGGCATAATGATTGTGGGAGAAGGGCCCAGCACATTGTGGGTAGGGCCATCCTTGAGCTGATAGTCGTGGATAATATAAGAAATCAGGCTGAGCAAGGCATGATGAACAAGCCAGTAAGAAGCCTGTGTATCAGCTCTTGCCAACAGGTTCTTGCACTGTTTGAGTTCTTGTCCTGACTTCCTTGGATGAAGAACAGTGATATGGAAGTGTAAGCCAAATAAACCCTTTCCTCCCCATGTTGCTTTGGTCATGGTGTTTCATCACAGTAATAGTGACCCTGATTACAACATATGGTGATGGCGAATGTTTTTCCATACATTTATTGGCCATTTGTACATTCTTTGTATTTACTATTGTTGTAGGGAGTGACGTATTCCACAGTCTATGTGTGAAAGTCAGAAGGGAACTTTGTGGACCTGGTTCTCTCCTCCCACTTTTCCATGGTTTCTAGAGATAAAACTCTGAATGTCAAGCTTGGGTGGCAAGTAACTTTGCCCCATTGAGCCATCCTTCTGACCCCCAATGTACTTCATTCTGGAGAACCATCCACTCATTTAATTAGTCCATTGTTGATTGGGTTGTTTAATCAAAGAAGCTTTAATTTGTATTTTTCTCTTATAGTTAAGGATATTTAATACTTCTCAAGTATTTACTAGCCATGTATGTTTCCTGTGGGAACAGTTTATTTCAGTTATTGGCCTACTTATTAGCTTGATGATTTGAGTTTGAGGTGTTTAATTTTTGCAGTTCTTTATATACCCTTGACATTAAAACCCTGTTTGACATGTGTTTGGTGAAGATTTTTCCCATTCTGGGGCTATTTCTTTACTTTAGTAATTATTTCCTTTACTGTGCAGAAGCTTCTTAATTTCATGTTATGCAATTTATCAATTCTTGAATTATTCCCTGTATTATTGGACTCTTGTTCAGAAAATTATTACTTATACCAATTGAAAGGGAAAGTATCAGCTCGGGACACCCAAGGCCAAGTTCTCAGCACAAGAGATTTATTTGCCTCAGAGGGACAGAAGGTAGAGCCAAGGGACAAAGACAGGAGATAGAGGACAAGAGAAAGGGTAGGGAAACAAGGGGAAGGAGGGAGGATATTTTCTCGGAGGGACAAAGGACTGCCTCTGGATAAGAAGAGACAGATGTGGCACATAGGAAAATGGCAGATTATAAAGGTACAAGGGGAAACCCTGTGTTAGAATGAGGTGTTCAATTTTAGTTGGGCATGTTAATTAGGTGAGCCAAAGGGGGTTTTTGATTGCTGGACTTTGGTACTCTGATAGCTGAACATTGGTAGTCAGGCTCAGTAATCTAATGGTTTTTAGCAAGGCAGAGGGAATGGGAGAGAAGGGCAAGGCTGCCAGAACCTTGCTCACCACGCTCAAGCTGACCAGAGTCCCTACACCTACAACTTGAAATGTTTTGCTCTAGCAGTTTCAAAGTCTTGGGTCTTACACTTGAGATCCTTGAGCTATTTTTAATTGATTTTTATTCAGTGTGAGAGACATTTGGTCAGGTTTCATTCTACATATGGGAATCCACTCATCCTGTTTATTGAAAAGGCTATCTATTCTCCAGTGTGTATTTTTTAAAGCTTTGTCCAAAATTGTGTCTCTTGTGACTGTGGGCTTATGTCAGAGTCATCCATTTTATTGCATTTGTGTACATGTCTTTTTCTGCCAGTACCACCCTATTTTTGTTACTATGTCTCTATATTTAAGACCATTGCTCTTTCTGCTTTAGTTATTTGGAGTCTTGTAGTCTTCAAAATAAATTTTAGACTTTTTTGCTAGTTCTGTGAAGAATATCATTATAATTTCAGTGAGTATTAGATTGAATCTCTAGGTTATTTTTGGTAATAAAGCTATTTTCATTCTATTAATTCTCCAGCTAATGAGTATGGGAGGTCTTTCCATTCACCGGGGTCTTCAATATCTTTCATTGGTGTCATAAAATTTTCACTGTAGAGGTCTTTCACTTCCTTGGTTACACTTATTCCTAGGTATTTTTAAAATTTACTTTTAATTTTTGAAACAAGATCTTCTGTAGCCCAGGATAGAGCCCTAGGATTACAGGTATGCACCACAATATCTGGATTTTTATGTGATGCTGCATATTGAACCCAGGGCTTAGTGCACTCTAGGCAAACACTCTACCAACTGGGTTACATCTGAAGCCCAGCCTTTTAGTTTAGTTTGTTTTTATGTGATTTATTTATTTTATGTATATGAATGTTTTTCTCACATGTATGTCTATGCACCATGTGTATGCCTGGTGCCCAAGGAGGTCAGAATCAGATGTTGGGTCTCCTGGAAGTGGAGTTATGTGCAGTTATGTGCCATCATGGGTACTGGGAATCAAACCCAGGTCCTCTGCAAGAACTACAAGTGCCCTTATTTGCTGAGCCATCTCTCTAGTTCTAGCTTTTTAGTTTTTTAAAACCGTTACCAATGGGATTCCACCACCACCCAATTTCTTTTTCAGTGAGTTTGATTTTGGCATATGTAAAAGCTACTATTTTTGTGTGATGATTTTTCTATCTGTTACTTTGCTGAAATCATTTGTCAGATCTAAGACTTTCTGAGTCAAGTCTTTAGGATATTTATTTATTTTGATTTTTCTTAGACTTGGTCTCTCTACATAGCTCTGACTGTCATAGAATTCATTATGTAGTCTAGAATGGCCTTGAACTCACAGAATCTGCCTGCTTTTGCTTCCCAAATACTGGGATTAAAGGTGTGTACCACCACACTCAGCCTATCTTTAGGATCTTTAAAGTATGGGGCCATGTCATCTGTAAATTGGGACAATTTGCCTTTTTTTCTATTTACTTCCCCCTTTATTTCTTTCTTATGTTACTCTAGATAAGACTTCAAGCACTGCATTGAATAAATGCAGAGAGTGGGTATGGTAATTTGAATGTAATTGGCTCCCAAAATCTCACAGGTAGTGGGACTATTAGGAGGTGAGCACTTGTTGGAGTAGGTGTGGCCTTGTTGGAGGAAGTATGCCATTATAGGTGTGGGCTTTGATGTCTCTTATATGCCCAAGCCATATTCAGTGCCACAGTCTGCTTCCTGTTGCCTTCTGATCAAGATTAGCCAGCACCATGTCTGCCTGCACACCCCTATGCCCCTCCCCATGACGGTAAGGACTGAACCTCCAAATTATAAGTCACCACCTCAATTAAATGTTTATAGATAAGAGTTGCTATGGTCATGGTGTCTCTTCACAGCAATAGTAATCCTAGCTAAGACAGAAGTTTGTACCAGAAGTGGGGTATTGTTGTGATAGGCCTGGCCATGTTTTTGTTTGGAGGAATTTGGACCTTGGCACTTTGGGTTTGGAAAGAAGTGGAATGACTTATGCACTGCTTAATGGGCCATACTAGTGGGAGCATGGAAGATAATGGTGTTGATAATGATTTGAACTCTTGGGTGCTAACTCAAGAGGTTTCAGAGCAGAAGAATTTTAGTGTGTTGCCTAGAGATCGTTCTTGTGATGTTTTGGTGAAGAAAATGGCTGCTTTTTGCCCTTGTATGAAAAGTTTGCCTGAGGCTAAAATAAAGAGTTTTGGATTAATTCCACTGGCAGAGGAAATCTCAAAGCAGCCTAGAATGGACTCTGTCGTGTGTTTATTAGTGGTAACAGTTATGAAGGTTTATAATGAAAAGGAACAAGAAAATGTAAAATTTGAGGAGAAAGGGAATGGAGTTAAGTGGAAGGGAGTTAAGTCCTGTGTTCAAGGAGATAAACAGATTAAGAAATTGAATAAAGGAATTGGTGATTTTAGGGCAAGATTCCACCCAGCTAAATTTCCAACTTGTGAAAAGGAATTTTTAAAAAGCTGAGAGATGGGAGTGGTGGTGCATGCCTTTAATCCCAGCACTCCAAGAGACAGAGACTGGTGGATCTCTGAGTTTGAGGCCAGCATGGTCTACAGAGAAAGTTCAAGGACAGCCAAGCTTAGGCAGTAAAGGTAACCATCAAAAAGAGAAAATTGGTGAAGATATAATTGAATGAGGTGGGGGGATATGTTTCCAACCCCAACAAGCAGAAGTACTTAGCAGCTTCAGTCACATGGTTCTGGCTTCAGAGTTAAAGACAGAAGAAATGGGTTATGGAGTTTACTTCTGCACCTAAGGAAATCCACTGAGGCCAGACATATGTCAGGGGTATCTCTGAATGGAGACCTAGAAAGGCCACTTTGTGAAGCTATGAAGTTAAAGCCTGGATTTTCTTGGAGATCCCAAGATGTTAGAGATGCCAGAGTTGTAGGATACCTGCTGAGGAAAGCTGCTAACATGGAGTGAAACCAGGCCAAGAGAAAGAAGTGTGTTGCAGTCAACAACCTAAACAGAGTTGGAAATCTGAAGAGCAGTTCAACATTAGACATAGAGATGCAGAGTTTGAAGGTTGCCCAAATGGTTTTGGTCTTGCTTTGGTCCAGTATTTTCTTGCTATCCTCCCTTCTCTGTGTTCTGGAACCATAATGTATATCTTGTGCCATTATATGTTGGAAGTATGTGATCTGCTTTTTTATTTTAATTTTACAGGGGATTAAAGTTAAGAGATTGCATGAGTCTCAGAAAAGACTTTGAACTTTGGACTTTGAAGCAAGTTTGGGACTGTTACAGAGTATGGGGACTTTTGAAGTTGGACTAAATACATTTTGCACTATGATATTGTTACAAGATTGTAGAGGCCAAGGAGTGGAATGTGGTAGTTTGGATGTAATTGGCCCCCATAATCTCACAGAGAGTGGAGTGTATTTGTCAGAGTAGGTGTGGCCTTGTTGGAGGAAGTATGTCACTGTTGGAGTGGGCTTTGAGGTTTCACATATGCCCAAGCCACGCCTAGTACCACAGTCTACTTCCTGTTGACTTCTGATCAAGATGTAGCCAGTACCATGTCTGCCTGCAAGCCGCCATGCTCCCTGCCATGATGATAACGGACTGAACCTCTGAATTGTTCACCACCTCAGTTAAATGTTTTCCTTTATAAAAGTTGCTGTGGTCATGGTGTCTGTTCACATCAATAGAAACCCTAAGACAGTGGGCATTTTTGACTCATTCCAGATTTTAGAGGAAATATTCCCAGTTTTTTACAACGAGTGTCACATTGGCTGTAGGTGTGTGGTATACAGATTTTATTATGTTAAGGTTTCTTCTATTCCTACTTTATTCAAACCCTATGATTTTATTGTGAGTGGTGTTTGACTTTTGTCAAAGGCCTTTTCTGTATTTATGATCATACAGGGTTTTTTTTGCCAGCAGTCAACTTATGTGCTTCTCTACACTTATTAATTCACATATGTTGAACCAATTTCACGTCACTGGAATGAAATCAATTTCTCATAGTGTGTCATCTTCTCAAATTTGTTCTAGCTGATGCTTTGGGGTTTGAATTGTTCTTGTTTTTCTAAGACATTGAGGTGCATCAGTAGACTATTTTTGATCATTCTTGTTATTTTGTTTTGTTTTGAGACAGGGTCTCACTGGCTAGCCTTGGCTGTCCTGGAACTCCTTATATCTACTAGAATGACCTCAAACTCACAGAAATCCAACTGTCTCTGCCTCTTGATCTATGGTGTAGTTTAACTCGAAGGTTTCTTTGTTAATTTTTAGTTTGGATGAACTCTCTAGAGTTGTAAGTACTGAAATTACCACTATATCAGGATCTATGTGACCTTTTATATATATACTAGTGTTTATTTTATGAAATTAGGAGTCCCCAATTTTATGTGTATATATTTACAATTGGGTTTTTTTTATGAATACATAGTAGCCTTATTTATCTCCTTTGACTAGTTTTGTTCAAAGTCCACTATTTGGGATGTCACAATAGCCACATTGGCTTCTTTTAGTTTCTATTTACTCAATAGATTGTTTTAATTCTTTGTCTCTCAGTTTGTGAATGTCTTTACCAATAAGGTATACTTCTTAGAGACAACAGAAAGTTGAATCTAGTTTTTAATACACTTATCTAGTTTATGCTCTTTTTATTGGTCAGTTGAGGCCATTTACATTTAAACTTATTACTGAGAAGTCTTTACTAATTCCTGGAACTCTGCAGGGATTTTTTTTACTTGATTGGATTATTGATTATTCTTTACTTTCTCCTCTATTAGTAGTAAAGGTTTGTTGGTTCACTGTATAGAATACAATGAGTTCCTTACTAGTTATCATTTTTATCTATTCCTCTCATGAAATTTATTTGTGAATTTATGAGTTTGGAGAATTCAATGGAAATAGGTTTCTTTTGTTAAGTCATCCCATACAAGCACTTTCCCATTTGTTGAAGTAGTTTTATGTCACCTACAAGGTTTACAGTTTTTCTCTAAAATGATTCTGTGACTCTTTTGTTTACTCTATAGGTTTTGTTACTGTTGGATATATCACTTTATATAGTATTATTTAGCTGGATCTTACTATTGATTCTAATGATTTTTCTTCAAAATGATTATTTCATTCTCAAATACAATTGCTCTTTTCTTTTCCACACCTTATACTACTTAAGGCTTTTTCAAGACTTATAGCAGTTACTAGAGGGAACAGGTAACTCTTCTAACAATAGTAGTTATCACTTGGACTACAGGATATGAAGAAACCAAAGCTGGTACTGACTTGGAAGCTGCCTCCCTACTGGCTAAGTTTCACAGTGCTGGAAAGTTTTATATAGTCTGTTGAGGGCAAAAAATAATCAATAGTCTTACTCCACTATGAACTCTGTGAGAAACAGTGACAACTGGTCTGGAAATATGCACCTATTGGTGCAAGAATGCCATGAATATTATGTGGGTAAGCATTCACTTTCTGATTGGATTTAAGGCCCACTTGTCAGAATGGAACTCATGTCATAAACTGTAAACCTAACCAAGAAATGTGGCTGGGGATTTCATAGGCCACCCTTATTTTTCTAAATAGACATACTGCCTTCTAAATATTTATCTTTATATGCATTCCATAATACATCTTTCAGCCTTCATCAGTAGAGCTTCTTTTTGTAGTTAATAAAAGTTAATATAGAGATTTACAACTGCTCAAAGTGCAGAGAATAGGTAATGGTGAGTGCTTAGCCCTAAATGTAACATTCTCTACCCCCAAGGTTCAGAGAAAATGTCAGGAACAGAAAGATTCTAAAAGCCATAAGAGGGCCAGGGAGCCAGACCAGAGCTATGACGGGTTTCTCATAGGCCCTGCCAGGGTCCAGGCATTAGTTTTGGTTTTCTGGAGCTTGCTGGAGCTGAGCAAGCAGTTCTCAGGAAGACCACAATTCAGGGGCAACCAATCAAGCAGGCTCCCTACAGGCTTCTGCTAGCTCAGCATGCACCCCAACAGCCTTCTGCTAGCTAAAGATAGCTTTCCCTACCCTGCCACTGGAAAGTCCCTAACCACTATAGCCACCTACTAATCCTATGAACATTTTATTTAAACCCACCAATCAGCCCCCAGACTAATCTCTCCTCCCTGGAATTCCCCTAATCCTGCTTAAAAGGAGCCTGTGAGCTTCTCTCAGGGTCACCATTTGCCATTTTGTCAGATGGTTAGACCCCAAGGTGTTGGAAATTTTAATAAGCGCTCTTACTGATTGCATGTATGCCTGGTGGTCTTTTAGGGGACCTCTCATAAACCCTAACAGCCAGAGGCTGGGGACTCTCTTTCAAAGCAGTGTCTTCTGAATATGAAAAGGTCACTGTACTCACGAACTCATAGCAAATACAGTTTCCTGCACAAGATTAGACTAGTCAAAAATTCTAGCAAGAGTGGGGAGGGCCTATTGAATTCCTACCTCATAATTGAGGAGCTATTCCTAGTTGATGGTGGGTGGGGATGAAACATTTGTTTTATTCAAGGATATGGCCTGCTATTAGTAGCCAATGCTTTAGTAGATGACTCAACATCCATGCATGTGTGAGCAACACTATCTGTACTCAATGGGTTATATTTTTAAGGTGTTTGCTTGTTTGTTTTAAGACAAGGTTTCTCTGTATGGCCCTGGCTGTCCTGGAACTCGTTTTGTAAATCAAGTTATCCTTGAACTTAGAGATCTGTCTGCCTCTGCCTCCTGAGTTCTGAGTTTAAAGGCATGCACCACCACAGACCTTTGGCTAGGTCTACCCTTAAGTATTTCATTTTCTTTGAGGCTATAGTGAACAGAAGTATGCTTGTTGGTGGTGTATAGAATAGCTACATGTTTTTGTAAGTCAATTTTGTATACTGCCATTTTGCTGAAACTGTTGATCATTACCAGAAGTTTTTTGGGGGAGCATGTATGTAATATCTTATCATCTGCAAATGGGGATACTTTGATTTCTTTTTTTTCTATTTGTATTCATTCAATTTCTTTTTGTCTTATTATTTTAGCTAGTGCTTCAAGCACTATATTTAAAAGGAGTGGAGATAGTGGACAGCTCTGTCTCATTCCTGGTTTGAATTGGATTGCTTTGAGTTTCTCCTTCATTTCAGATAATGTGTTGGCATGGCCTGTTGGCAGTGCTGGGGATTAGCTATAGAGCCTTTATGTGCTAGGTGAGCACTCTGTCCCTATGCTACATCCCCGGGTCCTTCTTTATGACTGTATACTTTCAAGGTCATTATGTTTTATTATTCTATATTCTTTTATATAGTTGTCTTTAAAATAGTCTTATTATTTAAGTTATCATGTTATATTTGTTGGGTTAATTAAAGGGTATAATTTTCCCCCATCCATTTGCATTTGACTTTTCTTTACAATAGTTAAGAATATGACCCTCTTAGGCTTCATATTTCTTGGCCTTGGTTTTTAATTCATAAAACACTTGACATGAGCTTTATATGTAACTGCTTTTATTAGTCACTCTTATTTTTCATCACATTTACAACTTCTGTATTTGTTATTTTTCAAGCTCCCTTCTTGACTTCTACTAAGTAGGAAAGGTTTTCTTTTTCTGATTTCCAAGTTATGCATTGTATTTTTATTTTTCTGGTCACTGAACTTATGTATGTTTCTCCCAATTCATGAATGCCGGGAATCAGGAGATTCCCTGAAGAGGTGAAGCTGCTTTCAGAACTGCTCTGGTAGAAGACAGGTAGTGAATCTTCAAGAGAAGTTTCCTCCATTTTTCTTTTTATGCATCTGGAAATATTCCCATTATAAGTTTGACTATTTGTGAGCAAGCACTGAAACTGCCTGGGTTCTGATTTAATGGTGCGTAGCTATTTTTGTTAGTCTTTTCTAGGAACTAGTTCTATATTTTTCTTGTACTCAATGTCACTAATGAGAAATCTGTTTTCAGTTTGATTCTTACCTCTCTGTATAAAACATGTTATTTCTCTGGGTCAGTGGTATTCTTAAATTTCTTCATAATTCAATTTGCTGAGGCTTGTTTTACATCTTATTTTGTTGTAGTCAACAGACTTTCTCATCAAAGGCCTTCTTTCAAATTCTTTATAACTTAGACATCTATTTCCACTATTTCTTCAAAAGCAATTCTCAAGAGATATTCCTTGAAACACACAGCTCTAAATGAGACATCTCCATCAAATCCCTCCCCTCAGAGCTCAGGAAACCCCATGGAAAAGGAAACAGAAAAAGTGTAAGAGCCAGAGGGGTAGAGGACTCCAAGAGAACAAGGCTCTCCGAATCAACTGAGCAAGGCTCATAGGAACTCAGAGACTGAAGCAGCAAGCACAAACCTACAAGATCTATACAAGGGCCCCTATGTATATATTATAACTTTCAGTCTAGTATTTTTATGGCACTCTTGAGTATGTGAACAGGTGGGTCTCAGATTTTTGTGCTTGCTCTTGGGGCTCTTTTTCTTCTGTTTACCTTCTCTAGTCTTGATGTGATGGTTTTTGTTTTATCTTATTATATTTTGTTTTGTCATGTTTAGTTGCTATCTCTTAGAAGCCTGTTCTTTTTTAATGAGATACAAGAGGGGGGAATAATAAATATAGTTGGATGGGTATGGAATGAGGGTAAAATCTGGGGGGCTCGGGAGGGGTGAAAATGATTAAAATGAATTATGTGAATTCTTGAAGAAAAAGCTACAATATAACTGGAAAAAATTCTCCTCACTTTTTGTATTTTTCTTCTCCTAGTACATATTTTTTAAATGCAGTCTCATTCTTTTATCTTCTGTATATTTTACCTTTTATTATATATCTTCATTTTTTCTAACTTCTAAAAGAGATTTACCAAAACAATCTTTGGAATGTCTCTTTAGCCTTACCTATTATCTATCTCATTATCATTTATATTCAATAATATTAGTTTTAGGACTAATATTTTACTTAAAATCATGTGTTCTTTTTATGTAATTTATTTCTTTCATTAAGTTCATTATTTTTTTTTATCCGGTCAACAGTTACAATAGTTCAGATGACAACTGTAATAGTTTGTTTTTATGTAGGTATGATTTCTAGTGTTACTGAGTGTCAGTGGTATTAGCTCTTCTTTCTGACAAATACATATATGGAGGAGGTACATGTCTTTGTAGCTTAGATATGATTAATAAAAGGAGAGAAGATGTGCTTTAAGATGGAAAGGTATAAGCAGGTACCAGAGAACCCCAGTTAATCATTACTGTCTCATAACTCCTTCATCAAGAAATTCTTCAGGACTGGAGAAATGGTGCAGCAGGTAAGAGCACTTGATACACAAGCACGAGGAACTGAGCTGGGATCCAAACACCCAGATAAAAAGCTGGTTATGGCTATGTGCACAGGTAACCCCATGCTGTGGGGATGGAGACATGGATCACAGAGGCTTGCTGGCAGCCAACCTCGCTCTGGGTTCAGGGAAAGACACTGTCTTAAGGAATAAGGCAGAAAGTCATAGAGTACAACCAATACCAAAAGTCATAGAGTACACTCTGGCTTCTGTAGATATGTGCATGTGCACAACACACACACACACACACACACACACACACACACACACACACACACACACACAACTCTTCTGGTTTGGACCTCAACTACCATATACCCTTTCCAAAGAAGACAAACCTTATGGTTACTGTAAATTGTAACTCACCAACTATAGAGTTTGAGAGAAGAAAGAGGGAGAACAAATGCCCGTCTAGTCAATCTATAATTATTTAATGTAGATCTTGACCTGCAACTTAAACTGTCACTTGTTTCCAGGACACAGGTATTGGTTGTCCAAAAGCAAAGGTAAATAGTTTATTTTTAATTTGCCATGCAACATATGTGATGAATTCTTCTCCTTCCCAGGCAGCAGCCACCACCAAGCCTTAGGAGACCAGTCTGAGATAGCCTTCAGCTTCACTGAAATTTTCTTAGGGGTTTGCCATTATTTCATAAACTCTATAATATTTGACATATGGTTCTTTTTAACTAATATTGAAGTAGAGATTCTGTAATGCACACAAACTTGCCCTATTGACAAGAACCAGATTTGATATTAACTTTCCTCTGTTGTTTCCTGCATTACCGATTTCTGGAACTTCAGTTTGGCCTATATGATAAAATGGCTGTTTTGTTGTCTTAAATTTTAGTGGATTTTTACTAAATACAGATTGGGAGATTATATGAAACTTTGAAGAATATATAATAATAGATAACTGTAATGTGTTTTGACTATTCCCCCACAAATTTTACCTTGTTGTTGTTGTGTTCTTCGGTTAGTACCAGTTGACTGGTTTGTTTTTGTTTTAGTTTTTTATTTGTTTGTTTTGGTTGAGTTGTTTGGGGTTTTTTTTGAGACAGGACTTCTCTGTTTAGCACTGGCTGTCTTGGGACTCCCTCTGAGACCAGCCTGGCCTCTAACTCACAGAGACCCACCTGCCTCTGCCTCCCAAGTGTGCCACCCTGCTGAGCCTGACTGATTTGTTTTTCAATAGGTCCCAACCTAATTGTATGCCATCTGCTAAAGTTTTATTAGAATGAATATGTCTCATTTCTAAAAGTTGTATTGGTTGTATTTTTACCCATATACTTTTATTTTATTCTGAATTTTTGTTTCAAAATATTATTTATTCATTTCCACAAGTGTTTTAAACTATCTTATTTTGATTGATACTTTCAAAAACTACTGTCTTCTTTTTCCTTCCTCTTCTCACTTCTGTTTTCATCCTAGGTTACCTGAGTATGGCCAAGGGTTAGGTCTTATAGTAATAATTTTGGGCTTCTATCTAACAAGTAATAGTACAGATGGTTTGTTGAGCTTGTAAGCCTCAGAGTGTAGTACAGTCTGGAGGCCATGTCTGTGTTTTCTAGTGTCTAAATGCAAAATGCTGATGAATAGCTTCAAGAATCTTTTAGCAGTAGTTTTTCAACTTCATAATGGTAGATGCACTCTAGATTCTGACCCTAAGCAGTGACTGTAATTTTTATTCTTTCTTTCACAGAGAACATTTGGTTTTAGACATCAACCTTCTTAATAGCAGCCAATGCCAGATTCTCACGCTAAAGCTCAGAAATCCAAGGGTTTCATCACTGTCCACCATCTTAAGTCTCTGTTACATTTTTAACATTTATGTTTTCTAAGCATGTCACAGAAGCCTGGTGCACAGAAGCATATATTTATCCCATCGTCTTGACAAGGGAGTGTTTCTTATGTCACTTCTTAACAGTGACATAACTCAGTGACATAACTCAGTGTTATATCAACATAACACATATCCACATAGTGTTTTTAGAAATCAATACACCTTGGGAGATTATATAAAACTTAGATTGAAGAGTATGCAAATTAGTCACATGCTTTGAGGATACTCAACTCTATAGAAAATATTTATATGGAAAGTTATATGTGGGTAGGTTCTGTGTCTAGCAATAAAACAAATTTCATCTATGCAGAAAAGAATAAAAAAGTACACACACAAGGAAGTTATTTATTTATTTATTTATTTATTTATTTATAGAAGTGTTACATAAAACCAGATAGATGAATTCCATTTCTTATATATGTGTGTATATATTTCATTTCAGCATATAAATCTATTTTAAATTGCATCTCTATTATATAGCTTATAAATATATAAATATGTATGCATAATAAATTTTAATGTTTTATACTTAACATCTATTTTTATACCTATAATTAAAACCTTAAGTAATTTCAATGTATTTTCCTTTATACTTAAAATGTTCCTCACAAATAAGCCTTTACAAGATAAAAGAAATTTATGCTTGATTAAAACAACCTAATATATAGGGTTAAAATACTAATTTTAGTCAAAATGTGTTCTATGTGGATAATTCCATTGTTAAATACTAACCTAAACCCATTTGCTAAACAACAAAATAGATAATGATGTCATTGAGTTATAACTTATTTAAGTAAGTATCCAAAGCAAATTAAGTATGTAGAAGTAACAAGTATTTCTTAACAAGAAGTAAAGAATTGGAAAAATAGAAAGTAATGGCTACTGGACTACCAAGATATTGTTTCTGTAAGTATCCAGCATGGGATACTGAAGTTAGTGGAAGCTGAAGCATGGTATGTGTATAATTTCAAAGTATCTTCCTCTAAGTAATAGTTACAAATGGATAAACAATAGCTTTCAATGGAGAAGCTTGGCTAACACAATAAAGATTAGCATCACCTTGACACCACTGAACTTTGCACACTGCATAGAGACAAATGTAGGAATTTTTGTGTTTTATATGTTTTACAATAAAAATACTATAGCTAGCTGGGCAGTGGTGGTGCACGCCTTTAATCCCAGCACTCGGGAGGCAGAGCCAGGTGGATCTCTGTGAGTTCCAGGACAGGCTCCAAAACTACACAGAGAAACCCTGTCTCCAAAACAAAACAAAACAAAACAGAACAGAACAGAACAAAACAAAACAAAACAAAACAAAACAAAACAAAACAAAACAAAACAAAAAACTATAGACAATGTTATGACATCTACATTGTGTGCTTGCTGATACTCTGATGCACTGGAGAGTGCCAAGAACATTTCTGTGGCATTCTTCCCAGTTGATTCATAATTTCAATCTAATAATAAAAAATAGAAATAATCTCAAATTCATAGGCATCTTCCCAATAACTGGAACCCTTCAAAAATGTTAAAGCCATGGAAGACTGGGCCGGGCTTGGAAACCACACATATCTTATAGATGTAGAAAACATAACAACTAAATGCAGTATGGGATCCTGTGTTAGATGTTTCTCTGTGACTTAAAACTTCCATTATAAATGTAGATTTACAGATGCCAAATTAAAGAGGCAACAGAGGCAATTTGCCTAAGCCAGCTAGATAGTACTAATTTCTAAAGTATGTATCATGGCCTTTTTGTACATGACACTCTTCAAAGTTTTTTTTTCAAAGTTTTTGAGTTGTATTTCTGCATATTATTTCTGCATATGCATGGTGTGTTTCTGATATTATTTGATGTTTTGGTAAGAGGAATTGTCCTCATGATTTACATTCTTTATCTTACTTTCTGAAGGAGACTTGGACTTAATCTCAACTGATGTATAAAGTTCTGTCCAAATATAGATAGCTCACAGCCTATCTGAATTGATAAAGAAATGTTCTTAGTTTTTAGTTTACCAGGTACAATTGTTATTCTTATGGGAACTTGAATCCAAATTTAAAAAAAATAGAGTAAATCGCTATTTAATCCAGCAGGTCTTAAACCATCTGTCAGTGACAACATTTTCACTGGCTTAAAGCAAAAATAAGGAAATCAGTATCTACAAACCCCTGTTGAAAGCTGCACTATTTATAATAACCAAGCTATAGCATTACACTAAGCGCCTATCTATAAATAGATAAAGAAAAATTCACCCCCATGGAGACCTTGCCTTGGAGGAGGTGGGAAAAGGGGGTGAGTTGGTGGGGGAAGGCTGGGGGTGGGAGGAGGGAGGAGAGGAGGATCTGTGGTTTATATGTAAAATGAATAGAATATTTCTTAATAATAAAAAAAGAAAAGAAAAATTGGCATAAATCTACAATGAGGCTTTATTCAGCCATTAAGAAGAACAAAATTATGTCATTTGTAGGAAAGTTAATGGAACTGGTGATCACCATAATAAATAAGAAAGTTAAGTCTCACAAAGGTGACTTATCACATGTTTTCTCTTATATGTGGAATTTGGGGGGAAAGTTGTGAAAATAAAGAGAAATGTAGAAGGGAAAAGAAGGAAAGGAGGAAGACAGTTGTAACAGAGAGTCACGAAAATGACCCAAGTACATTGTGTGCCTGTAGAGAAACAGCAAAGCCCTATTACTTTGTACAATTAATAGACACTAATTTGTTTTGTTTTGTTTTTCGAGACAGGGTTTCTCTGTGTTGCTTTGCGCCTTTCCTGGAACCCACTCTGTAGAGGCTGGCCTCGAACTCACAGAGATCCACCTGCCTCTGCCTCCCGAGTGCTGGGATTAAAGGCATGTGCCACCACCACCCGGCTGACACTAATTTTTAAAAGGGGGAATTGTCTGAGGTGGACCAGTCACTCGATTCCACAGGCAATCCCAGTCTTCTTATGGTCCAAATTAACAGTTCTTTTACTTTGTGATGGCTTGTAAAGCAATATCAAAAGAAAATTTTTTGCAAATTTTCCATTAAAGCATATTTTAACTTGAAAAGTATTTTATTTCACAAAATTGTTTCACTGTTTTATATTAAAATATTATTTACCTTATGAAATAATCATGATATAAAGTGATAGATTTTATTTCATTTAATGAGGATAAAAGTTGACAAATCTAGGTCTCCTCTCTATTGTGTCTGCTCATGTATGTATATAAGTGTGAACATTGTGAAATATACTGAATGATCTTCTGATTTGTCCAAGATACTTACTTCACATGAACAGTATTATAACTCAACTCATGGACAATATTTAGAATTAATAAAAAAAAATTCATTATTTGTATTTATTTCATCTATTCTCAAAATATAAAATAATATATTGAAGGTATTCATAGGTTATAACAGTGATACCCTAAGAACTTAAAAAGTACCATTAAGGTTTAATATATTCTGACCACCAAATAGCATCCAGATGGTATCATCAGGTATCAGTCATAAATCTAAGAATGAAGACTATATCAGTGAAGAGGATATGGCATATTTAAGAAATATTCCTCTACTCTCAGAATTCCAGATACAAATATTGTGCCTCAGCCAGGCATGGTGGCACACACTTTTAATCCCAGGGAAGCTGAGGCAAGTCTGAGTTCAAGGTCAGCCTGGTCTACAGAGTGAATTCCAGGACAGCCTGGACTACACAGAAACCCTGTCTCAGAAAACAAACAAAAACAAATATTGCGCTTCTTGTATAAAAGGAACTAGGACATGATTCACTGAGTCTAAATTGACACACACATTTCTTAAAAGGAAAGGTTAAAAACGAAGCTACAACCTCATTAAAGCAAAGTGACTTTCAAGGCATAGTTAGTAGTACCATTAGCGTCCACAAACTACAATAACGTTTCAGGGTCAGTTTTTCTATGATCTTAGAATGAGAGCACCTAGAAAAGCTTATGAGGGTTTAAAACATGTATTTTAAAAGTAGCCTAACATATTTCCCTACTCCACCTCATTTTATGCATGATCTATTAGAAATAGACCCTTTCAACACTTACTATGCTATAGTGATAGCTCAGAGTGCTCAGAGAGAAAAGGGGCCGGCCATCTAATCAGGTGCTGCCTGAAAGTGCTTCTCTTAAGGCCATTTCACTGGTATTAATGAACTTCTTTTTTGTGCCTTTTTTTTGTTTTCCAAGACATGGTTTCTCTGGGTACATTTGGCTATCCTGGAATTCACTCTGGCTATCCTTGAACTCAGAGATCCACCTGCATCTACCTCCAGAGTGCTGGGATTAAAGGCATGCACCACTGCTGCCCAGGCTCTGGTGCTTTTTTTAAAATAATTTCTCTGTAAACTACAAAATAGTTTAAAATATAAAACGTCTACATCATTTAAAATAAAATGATTTAAAGTAAAATATTCTATAGCCAATTAACTATAGCAAAAAGTATCCTGTTTATATCCTAACCCACCTTTATTATTTCCCTATATTCAAATAACTACTCTCTGATAAGGCAAGGATATATATATATACATGAAAGAGAATTGAAACCTGCCTAAGACCCCAAATAACCCTTAAGAAGCTATAACTAATAATTCTGGGGAATATTTCTTGACTGAACTCTAGCTTTATAACTGCTCCTACATTTACAAATAAATGAAATTCTTTTTTAAAATCTTCATCTTTTCTGTCACTGTGAGTAAGGATCATCATTTACTGGGCATTTTTATGATTATAAATGATGGGTGCAAGTTGATTAAGAGATTATCTCTATTTGTCAGGTACAAAATATAGAAATTTCTGAATAATAAATTATGTCTCTGCCAAAAATTTTTGGAGACAGGGTCTTACTGCATAGTTCTGGCTGGCCTTGAACTCACAGAGATCCACTTGACTCTACCTCCTGAGTGCTGGAATTAGAGGAGTGCACCACCACTCTCAGGCAAACTCAATTCTTAATCAGAGCTAAGAACCAGTTCTCTTCCCTATGCATAAATAACTTTCTACTGGAAGATGATTTAAAAGTAAAATAACCAACTCTTCCCATGGAACTAAGTATTCCTCAGGCCAGGGTCAGTGAACTTTCATGGGTAACATGAAAAATGGTTCATTTCTTTTCTTGCCTAGCACACAAGAGAGGGAAAGGCAGAATTTATACACAAAGTAACATTTCTTTAACAGAATTCCAAATGCATAAATAGTCTAGGTATCAGGAAACTTGCTTTTTACTAAGCTAAGCCTAAGTCTGAGTTTCCCATTTTTACCAAACTAGGCACTCCTGTTTCCACCAGAGATGCAGTCTACTCCCATCCTTGTTTCAGTGAGGATGGTAGCTCTTTGACGATGGACTTATATAACACCATGTTTCTGTTCTCTCGTGCGGGCTGTCAGTCAGAATTACATATAGTCATCGCCTATCCGGGCACGGCCCTCTGAACCCTGAGGCCGATTTCTTTTAGAATCTGGAGGCAAACTAGAATCACCCTCTGTTTTCGCCTCTCCAGGGGCATGGGGGAAAGGGAAATTGGGCATAAATCGCTTAAGAAAACGGAACTCACTATTGCCAGTTCCAGTGGCTGAGCACATATCATATGGGCAAGGCTGGGATAAGGAACCATTGCCTCTTCCTTGCACCAAATTGTTAGGGAAATTACAGTCATCGTAGAAGTGCTCCTGAATCGTGAGTTTGTCTCTGTGTTTAATCTTCTGGTAGAGGTGTATAACAAAAATCACAGTGACAGAGAAGAGAAAAAGAAAAGAAAGCACGGCCAGAGAAATGACCAAATATTTTGTGGTTGGATTTACCTTTCTAGAATGCTTGGATGGATCCTGGAACTGTAAGTAAGGCTCTGAAAAGCCATCTACCAGCAGGATGTTGAGTGAGGCGGTAGTGGAGAGAGCGGGTTGGCCATGATCCTGAACAAGAATGATCAGTTTCTGCATCATCGGGTCTCTCTCAGATATCTGCCTCAGTGTACGTATTTCCCCATTTTGTCTCTGAACAGAAAATAACCCAAGGTCAGTGGCTTTAAGGAGATGGTATGAAAGCCAAGAATTCTGCCCGGAGTCACCATCAACAGCCACCACTTTGGTCACCAGGTAACCTGCCTCTGCAGACCTGGGTACCAGGTCGTTGCAGGGCAAGCTGCCATTCTGCAGTGGGTACAAGATCATCGGACGATTGTCATTGTCATCGAGGACAACCACTCTGACAGTAGCCTGGCTACTCAGTGACAGAAAACCCCCATCCGTTGCCTTTACCACAAATTGAAAATCTTGGATGGCCTCATAATCCATGGTTCTTAGTGCGTAGAGCTTTCCGTTGTCTGAATTTATGGAGATGTAAGCAAAGACTGACAGATCTCCACTCTTTGGAGGCAGCAAGGAATATGTTACCTGGGCATTTTCACCCACGTCTAGGTCCTCAGCGTGGACTTTGCCAATAAAAATGGCAGGGCTGTTGTTTTCACGAACAGTCAAGATGTAGGAGTCCTCCTGAAAGACCGGAGGATTGTCATTTATGTCTGATATTAGCACTTCAATCACAGTCTCTGTGGACAGGTTGGGTGGTCCAGTATCCATAGCAACGAGGGTGATGTTATAGCTAGAGACATCCTCCCTATCCAAGCTTCTGTCAGTGACCAGCGAGTAAGAATTCCGGAATGTGTGTTTGACTACAAAGGGCAAGTCTTCTCTGAGGAAGCAGGTGATTTTTCCTCCAACTCGCACATCCCGATCTCGGATAGTGAAGAGGGCCACTACAGTCTGGAGCGGAGAGTCCTCAGGAAGAGGGCTAGACACTGAGGAGACTGTCACTTCTGGAGGATTGTCATTTACATCCACCACTTCCACCAAGACTTTGCTGTGGGCAGAAAGGCCCCCTCCATCTGTAGCTTGAATGTCAATGTCATATGTTTCTATGGTTTCAAAATCTAGGGGCCCTCGGAGTCGTACCTCTCCAGTTTGCGAGTCGACAAGAAATGTCTGGAGAACTGCTTCCGGATTTTCAGCTAAAGAGTAAGTTATCTGCTTGTTGGTGCCCTCATCCAGGTCCGTGGCAGTCACCACCACCACTAAAGAGCCGTTGTCGCTGTTCTCTGGCACCTGAGCGCGGTACACCAGACGAGAGAACTGGGGCACGTGGTCGTTGACGTCCAGGACAACCACTCGAATGTTGGCAGTGCCAGACTTAGGAGGGGACCCGCCATCCACTGCTGTAATGGTCAAGTTGACTTCAGGCTGCTCCTCTCTATCCAGGGGATTATCCAGCACAAGTTCCGCATATTTGGGCCCATGGCTTCGGAAGCGTGTGTGCAGGTGGAAATAGGCGTTTGCACTCAGGGTGTAGTTTTGGAGACCATTGAGTCCCACGTCTAGATCCTGGGCGCTCTGCAGTGGAAAGCGTGAACCCAAAGGGGTGCTCTCGGGAATCTTTAAAAGAGGCTCCTTGTTTAGAAAAACTGGGGCATTGTCATTGATATCAAATACTCTGACTTCCACACGGAAGGACTGCAGAGGCTCTGCCAGAACAATTTCAAAGTGCAGCACGCATGGGTCAGCTTTGCCACAGAGTGCCTCGCGATCCAGTTTCTCCTTGACGAACAAATCTCCGGTCTTGCGGTGGAGCCGGAAATGCAACTTGTTGCCCTCGGCAACCAGCCGCGCCCCGCGCTCGGCCAGCTTCCCCACCTCCAGCCCCAGGTCCTTAGCCACGTTAGCCACAAATGAGCCGCTCTCCATCTCCTCCGCCACCGAATAACGGATGGTGGCTGCGCCTCCCACAGACACACACCAGAAAAAGAGAAGAGATCCCACCTGCCTGTTCTGCCAAGGTTTTCTGCGCGCAGCTGCCATCATTCCTCACAAGTGCACTCCCGGAAGCTGCCGCCAGCTCTGGGGTACGCTGGCTTTCACTTATGCCAACAGGTTGCACAAAACACCAGCTTTGCTATTACTAGCCTCTAACCGCAGCGCCACCAAAGGCTGGCTCCTTGCAGCCAGGTAAGCTGTTTTGCACTTGAAAGACAATCTGCATTGAGTAACTTAATTCCCCAGGCCATTAAACGTATTAATAGGTATGTGCTCATTCCGGAGAGTCGAGTAGAGGTTGGAAGTTTGTTGCTACAGCAACCGTAGACTCCCTGTTAATTCCCTTTCAGGAAAAAAGTCCTTGGGAATTGAGGAGCCAAGGAGGATATGCGCTCACTCTGAGATCACTACTATCTATCGGCTGGGGCCACTGAAGCAATGAACAAACAGCACGAATTAAAGCTACATTTCCACAGTCCACAGAGACGAAGAAAAAGGAGAACGGATCCTGCAATGTCCTCTGAAACCCAAATGAGACACGTGGGGTGATGAGGTGGAAAGGACAGGGCTGTGGATATGGAAGGATAGAAGGAGAGGAAACAGAAAAGAAAAGCGAGCAGGCAGGTATTCTTCAGGAACCTAGGGTCCAGTAGGAACACATCTCTTGGTTTGCAGAAATCCATTGTTTAGCCCAGAGGAAGCACCTGACTGCTTGTCTCTTAGGATTGTTGGTCAGGCAGTAATATTGGTCAGGCATGGTTTCTATGAACTAGTACTGTGATTTACATGCAATAGTCAATGTAATCTTGCAGCAACCCTATAAGAAAGGCAATATTTTGTCTTAAAAGATGAGGAAAGTGACAGGAGAGATTTTGTAAACAGAAATATTTATACACTGTAGTTTTGACTGACCCCAAAACTACACATTTAGTCAATATATTGCTCTGTTTCCTGGGTAACATAGTGGATAAATCAAACAAAAAGAAATATAGGACTTTAGATTCCAAAATAGGAAAATGAGATCTGATCCTCCTCTCCCTGAATTTTTTTTTAAACAGAAGAATAAACTAAGGTCCTGGGCCCTGGGGTTGTAGTTCAACAGTACAGCCCTGCCTAACATGCACAAGGCCTGGGCTTCAATCCCCAGTGCTGTAAACAAACGAACAATCAGAAAGACCAAAGGTCCCAAATAATGGAACATTAAATTAAAACTGTCTCCTACTGATTATTATAAGTATTCCATTTTCCATTTGTACTTAGCATTTAAAAACCTAGATGCTGTACAACTGACTTCTGTCATTTAAGAGAAGTCTAAACCTATTTCTCAGTGGAGGCAAAGTGAACGAAAGAAGAAAGCACAAAAATTTTTAAGCTGAGCATGGTGGAACATGACTGTAATTCTAGCATTTAGGCGGCAGAGGCAAGAGGACCAGAGCTATTAAGCCAGCACTGGCTGCTATACATAGTGATTTCAAGGTCATCCCAGGGTACATGAAAGCCTGTCTCAAAAAATAGTAAAATATACAAAACGTTAATATTCTGATATCATTAACAGACTCTTTGATCTCTATCAGTTATCTTAACACCTGGTGCAAATGTACACCCCTAAATTCTTTTTCTTTCTCCTTTCCTTAAAACTCTATATAAACTATGTGCTAAAGGATCCTTTGACACTAGTTTCTTGACTATTTATCTGAATATGAAATTGGTGGTGTTCATTCATTTCCATTATCACCAGAAATCCTGCTGTTTCTAAATTAAGTTGCATTTACTGATATTACAACAATGAAAACTACACATCCCAGGAAACACGGGGAGCATCACTAAGAAGCTACTATAAAGGACATGTGATTTGTGACTTAGTGTTGGGTGATTTAAGAGAGATTTGAAGTAGGATTTGATCTGGATTAGCTGCTGTCATAAGTGAAGTTAATTACATGTTGAGTAAATTAATAATCATATGTAGAATATAAGAAATGAGTAAGGAAACAACGCCATTGGCAAGTAAGCCACAGTTACCAATATTTGCAGTCTAGAAAGGCATTTTATGAATGGATTGACTAATATTCTTTTTTGTCTGTTTGTGGAATGATTATATTGTGCTCTTTCCCCTGATCCATCACCATCACCGAGTAGCCTTGTCTAAGTGTTCTATGAAATTGTTTTTGTTCAACAGGAAAATGTTATGACTTATCTACATTAACCCAGCTCCTAGATATTAAGGACTGCTTTTATCTTTTTCAGTATAATTGTACCCAAGTTCAATTGTTCATTTTATTATTATAAATTTAATCAAAAATTATTACATAAATATTCATGTCACTTTGTGTGTATGTACACAGATCTAGTGGACAGAGTGTCTACCTAGAAGTGACACTGATATCACAGTGCATTTTCATTTTCAGTTTTACATTGTAATGACAAACTGCTAAGAAGTTGTAACAATTTGTAAAGTCATCAGCAGAGTAGCCACTAATTGTTCAAATTATATGCAATGTCTCGTGTCTTTGTCTAGTGCTAATAACACAATATTATAGGGTAATTTATTTTTAAAATAGCTTTATTTTGTGCCATGATTCAAGTCCAAGATTAAGGAACCATTCTAGAGATGGCCTTCCTGCTACCCTTGGCAGGGCGTGTAAAAGAGACCTAAACTTTATAGTAGACCCAATTTTGAGATACAAGAACTTCCTAAAAGTCCGAGCTTGCTCCCACCTTATAAAACCTCGTAATGGGGATTAAATATCAGCTTGAATTCTGAGGGAACAAACTGCACTTAAGCTCTAGTGCTTTGTATTCCTAGTCTTCTAAAATTTTGTCATGCTGGTTAAATGTATGTGTTCCTAACTCACTGCTTAAGTTTTGTTTCTCTGGTTATTAACCTCATTTTTTGCAGTACTGGGATTTTGCATTTAACAAAAAAAAGCATTCTACCATGGAGCCACATTATTAGTCCCCGACTGTTAACTATTTAATGTATTTTCAGATATCTGGGTATCTTTGGGGAAGATACCCAGTTCAGTTCTCTTGCCCTTTTCCTGTTGACTTGTAGTAGTTTTACATATTGTGCTGTAGAACAATCTTTTTGTACAATATGAATATGTATTACTCTCATTGGTTAATAAAGAGCTGATTGGCTGATAGCTAGGCAGGATTATGGAGCAGAGAGCATGCTGGGAAGAAGAAGGGTGGAGTCAGAGGAGACATCAGCCAGATGTGGAGAGGAAACAGGAAGTGCCAGATGAAAGAGAGGCAATGCCACATGGCAGAATGTAGATGAATAGAAATGGGTTAAGTTGTAAGAGCTAGTTAGTAATAAGCCTGAGATATAGGCCACGTATTTGTAACTAATATATAGTCGCCATGTAGATTATTTGGAAACTGCCAGGCAGGGAATAAAAGTCTGCCTGTAATATTGTGAATTTAAATCCTGGATAATCAAAAGAGACACGTTTATACCTAGTCAATATATGTCTTCAGAGAAAACCCTCAATCCATTTTTACAGAGCAAATAAAAAGCATGCTATTTAGCATTCTCAATAAAGAAGTTTTTACCATATTTTTCTAAATATTATTGACTACAAATCTTTAAAGATCAACAACCCTAGGCAGAATAAATATAGTCTAACCATTGTCCTATTTTTGCTTTATATTGGTGTGATAAAACATTTTGATTAAAAACAACTTGGGGAGGAAAGACTTTATTTGGTTTATGCTTTCACATCACAGTCCATCATTTAGGAAGTTAGGACAGAAACTCAAGGCAGGAGCCTGAAGGCAGGAACAGACCATGGAGGAGTGCTACTTATTGGCTTGCTCTTCATGGATTTCTTAGATTGCTTTCTTATACAACCTAAGTGCACCTGTCCAGGTATGGCACAGTCCACAGTGGGCTGGGCCCTCACACATCAATCAATAAATAAGAAAATGCTTCCATGGACTTGCATACAGGCCAATCTGGGATTAAAGGTGTGAGCCACCACCAACCAGCGTCCTACAGGCCAATCTGATGGAGATAATTTCTCAGTTGAGGTTCCTTCCGAGATGACCCTCGCTTGTGTCAAGGTGACAAAAACTAACCAGCATAGCCATATTAAACCAATCACTGTATTGTTTAGAAACAGCTATGTATATGACAAATACAATAAATACCAAAGGCAATATTAACCAAACTTCAGGGTAGTGATCACTTCTGAGAATCTTAGCTTCAAATGTATCACTGAATTTTTTTGATGTGACCTAAAAGGGTAAGTAAATATTTGTTACTACTTAAATTACACATACTCAACATTTTTTACATGTATGGTAGATATCACAATAAACATAAAAGTAATGAAATTTATTCATTCTGCTTCTGTTACTTATAACAACACAAGCTATTCCTTTTTTTAGACTGCGAACCTCCTGAATATACCTCCTGAGTGCTGTGGTTGTATGTGTGGACCATCATGCCTGGCTAACACAAACTCTCTGTTACTATTATTGTTTTGAAACAGGGCCTTACTCTGCAGCCCAGTCTGGCCTCAAACTCATGGCAGTCTTTCTACCTCTCTTGACTACTGGGATTACAGTCATGAGTCACTGTACTGTTTTCATTCCTTTCTCTTTTCCAAAAATTTTATTGTGTGTATTCAATGTACAAAGCACTGAGTTTTATGATAACATTTTTTGAAAGTGTATCATACACTTTGAACACATTCGCTTTTCATTGTTCTCTCCTGGCCCCCTCTCCTTTTTGGCTAGTCCCCTTCTTCTCAAATACTTCCCTCTCTATTATCATATGTGTGTGTATTTAACCTAGGTTCTATGTGAGAAAAAGGATTTATTTGTCTGTCTAGGCCAGTTTATATCAGTTGACATAATGATCTCCAGTTCCATCCACTTTCTTGCAACTAACATAATCCCATTGTTCTTTATGGATGAATGAAACTCTATTACATTTATATCTCATGTTACTTTGGTCCATTTCTCTGTTGATTGACATCTACGCTGACTGTATAACTTAAATGTTTTTAACAGTGTTGCAATAAGCAAGGGTGACCAACTGTTTCTGTAGTATGTTGACTTAGATTTCTTTTTTAATTTAATTTAATTTAATTTTACAATATAATTTAATTCTACATATCAGCCACGGATTCCCTTGTTCTCCCCACTCCCGCACCCTCCTCTTCCCCCCAGCTCACCCCCCATTCCCATCTCCTTCAGGGCAAAGACTCCCCTGAGGATTGAGATCAACCTGGTAGACTCAGTCCAGGCAAGTCCAGTCCCCTCCTCCCAGGATGAGCCAAGCATCCCTGCATAAGCTCCAGGTTTCAAACAGCCAACTCATGCAATGAGCACAGGACTCAGTCCCACTGTCTAGATGCCTCCCAAACAGATCAAGCCAATCAACTGTCTCACCTATTCAGAGGGCCTGATCCAGCTGGGGGCTCCTCAGCCATTGGTTCATAGTTCATGTATTTCCTTTCGTTTGACTATTTGTCCCTGTGCTTTATCCAACCTTGGTCTCAACAATTCTCTCTCGCTCATATAAACCCTCCTCTTTCTCGCTAATTGGACTCCCAGAGCTCTACCCAGGGCCTAGCCGTGGATCTCTGCATCCAGTTCCCTCAGTCATTAGATGGGGTTTCTAGCACAACAATTAGGGTGTTTGGCTATCCTATCACCAGAGTAGGTCAGTTTGGGCTGTCTCTTGACCATTGCCAGCAGTCTATTGTGGGGGCATCTTTGTGGATTTCTGTGGGCCTCTCTAGCACTTTGTTTCTTCCTATTCTCATGTGGTCTTCATTTACCATGGTCTCCTATTCCTTGTTCTCCCTCTCTGTTCTTGATCCAGCTGGGATCTCCCGTTCCCCAAGCTCTCTTTTCCTCCACCCTCGCCCTTCATTACCCCCACTCATGTCCAGGCTGTTCATGTAGATCTCAGCCATTTCTCCATCATTGGGCGATCCCCGTGTCTTTCTTGGGGTCCTGTTTTCCAGGTAGCCTCCCTGGTGATGTGAGTAGCGGTCCAGTCATCCTTGTTCCACATCTAGTATCCTCCTCCTATGAGTGAGTACATACCACATTTGTCTTTCTGAGTCTGGGTTACTTCAGGATGACTTTTTCTAGATCCATCCATTTGCCTGCAAACCTCATGATGTCATTGTTTTTCTCTGCTGAGTAGTATTCCACTGTGTATATATACCACATTTTATTTATCCATTCTTCAATTGAAGGGCATCTAGGTTGATTTAAGGAATTGCTCACCATCCCTAATTATCAGGGAAGTGCAAATCAAAACAACTTTGAGATACCACCTTACGCCTGTCAGAATGGCTAAGATCAAAAACACTGAAGACACTTTATGCTGGAGAGGATGTGGAGCTAGGGGAACTCTCCTCCACTGCTGGTGGGAATGCAAGCTTGTACAACCACTTTGGAAATCAATATGGTGCTTTCTTAGAAAATTGGGAATCAATCTCCCCCAAGACCCAGCTATACCACTCTTGGGTATATACCCAAGGAATGCTCAATCATACCCCAAGGGCACTTGCTTAGCTGTGTTCATTGTTTGTAATAGCCAGAACCTGGAGACTTAGATTTCTTTATGCATATTCCCAAGAGTGGTACAGCTGGATCATACAGATTTTTTTTTGAGGAAATGCCACACTGATTTCCACAGACCCTTAGTACAATTAATGCCAGGTTAAAACCACCATTCTGACCTTAAAACCCAGCACATAAGCCCCTAAACATGCCAATATAGGAACAAAGACATACTCCATTAAAGACCTGGTCCAGTTCCAGGGTCCAGGAAAGTCCCTAAATGTACTAATCTTGCGCCGGGCGGTGGTGGCGCACGCCTTTAATCCCAGCACTCGGGAGGCAGAGGCAGGCGGATCTCTGTGAGTTCGAGGCCAGCCTGGGCTACCAAGTGAGTCCCAGGAAAGGCACAAAGCTACACAGAGAAACCCTGTCTCGAAAAAAACCAAAAAAAAAAAAAAAAAAAAAATGTACTAATCTTGCTTTCTGGCTTCCGTAGTTCTGCTTCTGGATAACAGTTCTTGTCAACTGAAGTATAAGAACCAGGATGTGGTTTTTGTGCTCAAAATAAAGATTGGTGAGGCTTGGGGCTGCGTGGTTTTGGCAAGTTCCCCCTGCAGCTGCTGGCAAACAATACAGACTTTCTATTTGGCTTTTCAGATCTGGGAAGGGGAAATAGAAGATTTCATGAGCAGATTGAGGGCAGGTGGGTATGGGAACATGAGCAATCAGATTGGGGTTGGGGATATAGAGAGTACTGAAAGAGACTACTGGAAGGGGGCGCATTTTGGGGTCAGGTAAAAACCTGGTGCAAGGGAATCTCCCAGGAATCTATAAGGATGACCCTAGCTGAGACTTCTAGCAATAGCAGATATGTAGCCTGAACTGGCCATCTCCTGTGACCGGAATGGTGCCTAGCCCAATTGTCATCAGAGAGGCTTCTCATAGTAACTGATAGATACAGATGCAAAGACCCAGGGCCAAACATTAGGCAAGTTCAGGGAATCCTGCAGAAGGCGGGGAGGAAGGATTATAGGAGCCAGAGAAGTCAAGGACACCAAAAGAAAACTCACAGAATCAACTAACCTGGGCTCATGATACTGAACTGACAACTGGGGAGCCTGCATGAGACTGACCTAGGCACTCTGCATATATGGTACAGTTGTGTAGCTTGGTCCTCTTGTGGGACTCCTAACAGCAGGAGCAGAGGCTGTCTCTGACTCTTTTACTGGCTTTTGGGACCCTACTCCTCAAACTGGGTTGCCTTGCCCCTCCATAATGCATGGGGAGGTGCTTAGTATTAATTGCAACTTGATATACCATGTTTTGTTGATATTCATTGGGGACCTGCCCTTTACTAAACAGAAACAGAGAAGGAGTGGATGGGGTTGAGAGCTAAGGGGAGTGAAGGAGGTATTAGGAGGAGAGGAGGGAGGGGAAACTGCTGCTGGGATGTACAATAAATAAATAGTTTTTAATATAAAAAAAGAGTGTCCATGTGTGAGCTCTGGTGAATTTACCTCACTACACAGTGACTACACTGGTTTATATTCCCACCTGCAATATGTAAGTATTCCCTTTCCCCACAGCTTTGTTAACATTTCTTCTTTGTTGTTTTGTGGTGGTCATTATGATAAGGGTAAAAGAGAATCAATATAATTTTGCTCTGCATTTTCCTTGTGGCTTGGTGAACATTTTCTTATGTATGTCTCAGGCATTGGCACCTTGTCTTTTGGGCAACATCTATTCGTTTTATTGCCCACTCATTGACTGGATTATTTAGGATTAGAAGAGGGAAGTTGGACTTTAACTTCTTTATTAGTTCTTTACATATCCCATATATTAATTCCATGTCAGATGTTGTGATATGACTAATCTTGGTTGTCAACTTGACTACATCTGGAATCAACTAAAATCCAACAGCTGGGCACACCTACGAAAGATTTTTTTTTTCTTTTCTTTTCTTTTCTTTTAAATTTTTTATTCATTTTACATACCAATCACAGATCCCCCTCTCATCTCTCCTCCAGGTCCTCCTGCCTTCCCCCCAACCCACACTCCATTCCCTCCTCTAACAAGGCAAGTGCTCCCATGGGGAGTCCACAGAGCCTGATACATTCAGTTGAGGCACATCAAAGCCCCTCCCCCTGCATCAAGGCTGTGCAAGGTGTCCCACCATAGGTAGTGGGCTCCAAAAAGCTAGCTCAAGCACCAGGGATGGATCCTAATCCTATTGCTAGAAGGCCCCTTAAGGAGATCAAGCTACACAACTGTCTCACTTATGCAGAGGGCCTAGTCCAGTCCCATGGAGGCTCCACAGGTGTTGGTCTAAAGTTCATGAGTTCCCACTAATTTGGTTTGTTGTCTCTGCAGGTTTCCCCATCATGATCTTGATGCCCTTTCTCATAGAATCCCTCTTCTCTCTCTTTGACCTGACTCCTGGAGCTCAACCTGGTGCTTAGCTGTGGATCTCTGCATCTGCTTCTATCAGTTACTGGATGAAGGTTCTACAATGACAGTTAGTGTGCTCACATTTCTGATTATTTGGGCAAGCTAGTTCAGGCGCCCTCTCCACTATTGTCTAAGCTGGGGTTATCCTTATGGATACCTGGGAACCTCCCCAACATCTGGCTTCTCCCTATCCCCATGATGTCTCCCCCATCATGGTATCTCCCTCACTGCTCCCCCACTCCATCCCCACTCCAGCTCGACTATCCCATCCCCTCATGTTCTCACCCCCACCCCCTCTTCCATTGCCCCTCCTCATCTCTTCATCCCCAGTTTACTCTGGAGATCTCATCCATTTCCTCTTCCTAGGGTAATCCATATGTCCCTCTTAGGGTCCTCCTAGTTAGCCAGCTTCTTTGGAGCTGTGTGTTGTAGTCTGGTTATCCTTTGCTTTACTTACATCTAGTATCCACTTATGAGTGAGTACATATCATGTTTGTCCTTCTGAATCTGGATTACCTCACTCAGGATGATATTTTCTAGTTCCATCCACTTGCCTGCAAATTTCATGATGTCATTTTTTTTAACCGCTGAGTAGTTTATCCACTCTTCGGTTGAGGGTCATCTAGATTGTTTCCAGGTTCTGGCTATTATGAATAATGCTGCTATGAACATAGTTGAGCATGGTTCCATGTGGTATGATTGAGCACTCTTTGGGTATATGCCCAAGAGTGGTATAGCTGGATCTTGAGGAAGATTGATTCCCAATTTTCTGAAAAACTGCCATACTGATTTCCAAAGTAACTTGTGGTAATATATTGTGTCCCCCCAATATATTGTGCATCCTAATAAATTTATTTGGGATCAGAGAACAGAACAGCCAGTAGATAGACATAGAGGCCAGAAAATGGTGGCACGCATGCCTTTAATCCTATTACTTGGGAGGCGGAGATCCATCTGGATCTCTGTGAGTTCAAAGCCACATTGGAAATAGCCTTTAATCCCAGGAGGTGAGGGCAGAAAGTAGAAAGGTATATAAGGTGTGAAAACCAGGAACTAGAGCCTGGTTAAGCTTTTAGGCTTTTGAGCAGCAGTCCATCTGATATCCATTTGGATGAGGACACAGAGGCTTCCAGTTTGAAGAAACATAATCAGCTGAGGAATTGGCAAGGTGAGGTGGCTGTGGCTTGTTCTGTTTCTCTGATCATTCAGCGTTCACCCCAATACCTGGCTCTGGGTTTGTTTTTATTAATAAGAACTTTTATGATTGGTGCTATAGTAACTGTACAAGTTTGCACTCCCACCAGCAGGGGAGGAGTGTTCCCCTTGCTTTGCATCCTCTCTAACATAAGCTGTTACCAGTGTTTTTGATCTTAGCCATTCTGATTGGTGTTAGGAAGGTATCTGTGAGTCATTTTGATTTGCATTTCCCTGATGGCTAAGGATGTTGAGCAATTCCTAAAATGTCTTTTGGCCATTTGAGATTCTTCTGTTGAGAATTTTCTGTTTAGCTGTGTAGCCCATTTTTAATTGGATTGTTTAATTTAGTTGTTCGTTATTTTGATGTCTAGTTTCATCAGCCCTCTGTCAGATGTGGGGTTGGTAAAGATCTTTTCCCATTCTGTAGGCTGTCATTCTGTCCTATTTACCCTGTCCTTTGCCTTACAAAATCTTCTCAGTTTCAGGAGGTCCCGCTTATTAATTGTTGCTCATCAGTGCTACTGATGTTATATTTAGGAAGTGGTCTCCTGTGCCAATGAATTCAAGACTACTTCCTACTTTCTCTTCTCTCAGGTTCAGTGTAACTGAATTCATGTTGAAGTCTTTGATCCACTTGGACTTAAGTTTTGTGCATGGTGGTAGATATGAATCTATTTGCAATCTTCTGGATGTTGACATCCAGGTATGCCAGCGTCATTCGTTGAAGATGCTTTTTTTTTCCATTGTACAGTTTGGCTTTTTTTGTCAAAAATCAGGTGTTCATAGGTGTGTGAATTAATGTTAGGGTCTTCAATTCAATTCCATTGGTCCACATGTCAGTTTTTATGCCAATACCAAGCTGTTTTTATTACTGTAGCTTTATAGTATAGCTTGAAGTCAGGGATGGTGATGCCTCCAGAGGTGGATTAATTGGACAGGATTGTTTTAGATATCCTGGGATTTTTGTTTTTCCATATGAAGTTCAGTATTATTCTTTCCATGTCTGTAAAGATTTGTGTTTGGATTTTGATGGGGATTGTATTGAATCTGTAGATTGCTTTTGGTAAGATAACCCTTTTTACTATGTTAATCCTACCTATTCATGAGCATGAGACATCTTTTTATTTTCTGATATCTTCTTCAATTTCTTTCTTCAGAGACTTAAAGTTCTTGTCATACAGGTCTTTCACTTGCTTAGTTAGAGTTATCCCAAGATATTTGATATTATTTGTGGCTACTATAAAAGTTGATGTTTCTCTGATTACTTTCTCAGTCTGTTTATCATTTGTATATAGGAGAACTACTGATTTTTTTAATTAATCTTGTATCCTACCACATTATTGTGGTTGTTTATCAAGTGCAGGAGTTCCCTGGTAAAATTTTTGGGGTCACTTATGTATCTATCATATCATCTGCACATAGTGAAAGTTTGACTTCTTCTTTTCCAAGTTGTATCCCCTTGATCTCCTTTTGTTGTCTTACTGCTCTAGCTAGGACTTCAAGTGCTATATTGAATAGATATGGGGAGAGTGGACATCCTTGTTCCTGATTTTAGTGGAATCACTTTGAGTTTCTTTCCATTTAATTTGATGTTGACTGTCAGCTTGCTGTAAATTGCCTTTATTGTGTTTAGGTATGCTCCTTGTATTCCTGATCCCCGCAAGACCTTTATCAATAAGGAGTGATGGATTTTGTCAACAGCTTTTTCAGCATCTAATGAAATGATCGTGTTGTTTTTTCTTTCAGATTGTTTATATGGTGTGTTACATTGACAGATTTTCATATGTTGAACCATCCTTGCATCCCTGGGATGAAGTCTACTTGGTCATGGTGGACAATTTTTTGATGTGTTCTTGGATTCAGTTTGCCAATATTTTATTGAGTATTTTTGCATCAATGTTCATGAGGGAGATTGGTCTATAATTCTCTTTTTTTTGTTGCATCTTTGTGTGGTTTGGGTATCAGGGTAATTGTAGCCTCATAAAAAGAGTTTGGTAATGTTCCTTCTGTTTCTATCATGTGGAACAATTTGAGAAGTATTGGTATTAGCTCTTCTTTGAAATTCTGGTAGAATTCTGCACTGAAACCATCTGGCCCTGGGCTTTTTTTTTTTTTTGGTTGGGAGACTTTTAATGACTGTTTCTATTTCCTTGGGGGTTATATGTCTATTTAAATTGTTTATCTGGTCTTGATTTAATTTTGGTATATGGAACCTATCCAGAAAATTGTCCATTTCTTTGGATTTTCCATTTTTGTGGAATACAGGTTTTTGAAGTATGATCTGATGATTCTCTGTACTTTCTCATTGTCTGTTGTTATATCTCCCTTTTTATTTCTGATTTTGTTAATTTGGATGTTCTCTCTGCCTTTTGGTTAGTTTGGACAAGGGCTGTCTATCTTGTTTATTTTCTCAAAGAACCAACTCTTTATTTCATTGATTCTTTGTATTGTTCTCTTTGTTTCTATTTCATTGATTTTAGCCCTCAATTGGATTATTTCCTGGCATCTATTCCTTTTGGGTGAGTTTGCTTCTTTTTGTTCTGGAGCTTTTAGATGTGCTGTTAAGTTGATAGTGTGAGATTTCTCCAACTTCTTTATTTGGGCATTTAGTACTATTTCCTTACAGCACTGCTTTCATCATGTCCCATAAATTTGGGTATGTTGTACATTTGTTTTCATTGAATTCTAGGAAGTCTTTAATTTCTTTCTTAACTTCTTCCTTTTACTCAGTGGTGATTCAGTTGAGTATTATTCAGTTTCCATGAGATTGTAAGCTTTCTGTAATTTTTGTTGTTGTTGAAATCTAACTTTAAACCATGGTGGTCCAATAAAATACAGGCAGTTATTCCAATTTTTTTAACTGTTGAGATTTTCTTTGTGACTGAGTATGTGGTTGATTTTAGAGAAGGTTCCATGGGGTGCTGAGAAGAAGGTATAATCTTTTGTGTTAGGGTGGAATGTCCTGTAGATATCTATAAGGTCCATTTGAGTCATAACATCTGTTAGATCTCTTATTTCTCTGTTAAGTTTCTGTCTGGCAGATCTGTCCATTGGTGAGAATGGGATGTTGATGTTTCCCATTACTAGTGTATGGGGTTTGATGTGTGATTTAAGATTTAGTAATATTTATTTTACATATGTGGGTGCCCTTGTATTTGAAGCAGAATTGAGACTTCATCTTGGTGGATTTTTCCTGTGATGAATACATAATGTCCTTCTTGATCTCTTCTGATTGATTTTACTTTGAAGTCTCTTTTGTTAGATATTAGGATAGCTATATCAGCTTGCTTCTTAAGTCTAATTGGAAAGTCTTTCTCCCAACCTTTTACTCTGAGGTAGTGTTAATCTTTGAAGTTGAGATGTGTTTCTTGTATGCAGCAGAAGGGTGGATCCTGATTTCTTATCCATTCTGTTTGCCTGTGCCTTTTTATAGACTAATTAAATCCATTGATATTAAGGGATATTAATGACTAGTGACTGTTAATTCCTGCTATATTTTGGTGGTAGTGTGTGTATATTTCCCTTCTTTGGGATTTGCTGCTGTGCAGTTATCTATTGCCTGTGTTTTCATGGGTGAATTTAACTTCCTTAGGTTGGAGTTTTCCTTCTAGTGCTTTCTGTGGAGCTGGGTTTGTGGATAGGTGGTACTTAAACGTGGTTTTGTCTTGGAATGTCTCATTCACTCAGTTTATGGTGATTGAAAGTTTTGCTGGGTATAATAGTCTGAGTTGGTATCCTTGGTCTTTTAGTGTCTGCACTACATCTGTCCAGGACCTTGTGGCTTTCAGAGTCTCCATTGAGAAGCTGGGTATTATTCTGATGGGTCTGCCTTTTTATGTTACTTGGCCTTTTTCCTTTGATGCTCTTAATATTATTTCTTTATTCTGCATGTTTAGTGGTTTAATTATTATTTGGTGAGGAGACTTTGCGGGGGGGGTGTGGGGTCTAGTCTATTTGGTGTTCTATAAGCTTCTTGCATCTTCATAGATATTTCCATATTTAAGTTGGAAAAGTTTTCTTCTATGGTTTTGTTGAATATATTTTCTGTGCCTTTGAGTTGGTATTCTTCTCCTTCTTATATCCCTATTATTCTTAGGTTTGGCCTTTTCACGGTATCCCAGATTTACTGGATGTTTTGTATTTTGACATTTTTGGCTTTAGTGTTTTCTTTGACTGATGAATCAATTTCCTCTATTGTATTCTCCATGCCAGAGGTTCTCTCTTCTATCTCTTAAATTCTGTTGTTTATGCTTGTGTCTGTAGTTCCTGTTTGTTTATTCATATTTTCTATTTCCAGTGTTCTCTCAGTTTGTGTCTTCTTCATTGCTTCTATTTCAAATTTTAGGTCTTAAACTGTTTCCTTTACCTGTTTAATTGCTTTTTCTCAGTTTTCTTGGCTTTCTTTGAGGGATTTATTGATTTCTTTCAATTTTTTGTTTGTTTTTTTCCTCAATTTCTTTAAAAGAATTTTTTATTTCCTCTTTAAAGGCCTCTATTATCTTCACAAAGTTATTTTTAAGGTTGCTTTCTTCTGCTGCTTCTTCTACATTGTGATGTTCAGGTCTTGCTATTGTGAAACCACTAGGTTTTGGTGGTGCCATATTGCCTTTATGTTGTCATATATATTTTTACACTGGCATCTACCCATCTCTTCTTCCAACAGATGCAAGAGGTGCCTGTGTCTGAGTGAGCTGCTCTTGGTCAGATCTGTGCTTGCTGTGTCTGCATCTCAGGGAGCCACTCTGGGTCCAATCATAGCTCTTGGTCTAATTGGAGCTGGCAGATTCTGTGTCTCAGGGAGCTGCTGAGATCGCAGGGGATGTGAAGATTTGGAGTAGGGCATGGGTCTTATAGATTGCATGGTCAGATAGGGGGTTTTGGTGGGGGAGTTTGTCCACAAACATCTTCCATGCTGGCTGGCAACTGGGGCAGCAATAGGTAGGAATCCTAGGTATGGGTTGTGCCCCAGGGGCTAGGTCCTACAGGCAGAATTATCTGGGTATGAAGGATTATCTTAACTGGATAGCTTGAGGTAGGAAGACCAACCGTAAATCTGGGCCACACCTTCTGGTGGCAGCCCTTATAAAAGGACTTGAAAGAATGAAGCTTTTGGGGCTGGAGAGATGGCTCAGAGGTTAAGAGCACCGACTGCCCTTCCAGAGGTCCCGAGTTCAGTTCCCAGCACCCACATGGTGGCTCACAACCATCTGTAATGAGATCTGGCACCCTCTTCTGTATACATAATAAATAAATAAATCTTTAAAAAAAAAAAAAAAGAATGAAGCTTTTGCTGTTTGTCCCAACTCTTGTTGGCAAGTTCATCTGTCCTGCTGCTGATGCATTTCTTACACACCATTAGAAGCTACTTCAGGTCTCAAGAGTGGCTGAGGCATACAGCCATATGGACTGAATCAATACTGAATTGTTGGCTTTTTTGTCAGGAGACAGCCACTGTTGGACTAGTTTGACCATGGTCTGCAAGCCACTCTAATAAATCCCCTTTTAATATAAATAGATTTGACCTATCAATTCTGTTTCTTTACAAATCCCTAATGTAGATGTATAGCTGGCAAAGATGTTCCCCTATTCTATAGGCTGTCTTTTCATTCACTGTGAAGAACTTTTAACTTAGTATCATTTAATCTCATTTGTCAGTTCCTGGGAGCTATTCCTAGTGCTGTTGAAAATGCCTATATTTTTACATTTTTATGTCTTTTTCTTACAGTTTCATTTTTTTAGCTCTTACATTCAGGTCTTTGGTCCATTTCAAATTTGTTTTTTGTACAGGGTGAGTAATAGTGTTGTGCCCAGATCGTGACCCCCAGAGAGACCACCAAAGACAAGCATGCCGGAATGCAAACGCAAGGTTTAATTCTGCATATCCAAAAGCCTACGCAGGGACTTCATCCAATACATCCAACGCAGTGGAGGCTGGAGGAAGTGCCTACCTGTCTGCAAGCTCAGTTTTTAAAGGGAAAAATCACAAGGTTACATCATTTAGGGGTGCTAGTATGGGTACAATTCTGATTGGCTCACTTCTAGGGGCTTTCTAGAAATCATGGCTTAATCTTACTTCTAAGGGAGCAGTTACCTGTGGTGGTATTCTAATTGTACTGAAATGTGATTTTAATTGTATGTTAATAAATAAAGTTGCCCGGGGGTCAGAGCTATTAGAGCCATAGACATAGTGTGGTGGTGGTGGCGCACGCCTTTAATCCCATAGATCTCTGTGTGTTCAGGGATACAGCCAGCATTGGAGACATATGCCTTTAAGACCTAGGGGGCTGTACATTCAGACAGTGACGAGGCAGTCACGTGTTTGGGTTTACAACCAATGAGAAGGCAGAATGACTAGAAAAACGACTTACACACAGGAAATAGCTCTCTTTCGGGAAGCTAGGACCACCACAGGAGGAAGGGTGAGATTTTAGCTCTGAGCTCTAATCTCTTGGCTTTCTCTTTTACATTGGTTCTGTGTTTCTCCCATGCTCATGGATAGGCAGGACCAACATAGTAAAAATGGCAATTTTACCAAAAGCAATCTACAGATTCAATGCATTCCCCATCAAAATACCAACACAATTCTTCACAGACCTGGAAAAGAATAATACTCAACTTCATATGGAAAAAAAAACAGGATAGCCAAAAGAATCCTGTACAATAAAACAACCTCTGGAAGCATCACAATCCCTGACTTCAAGCTCTACTATAGAGCTACAGTAATAAAAACAGCTTGGTATTGGCATAAAAACTGCATGTGGACCAATGGAATCGAATTGAAGACCCTGACATTAACCCACACACCTATGAACATATAATTTTTGACAAAGAAGCCAAAAGTGTACAATGGAAAAAAGAAAGCATCTTCTTATTTAATAAGATGGTTGGTTACATCTACAGTTACCCACCACCATTTCTCATTGGCTGCCCTCAGGTAGGGACACTTTTATGGTCAGTTACCCTGGAAACCAGGGTTGGAACATTCTATAGTCTGGCAGTCATTACCTTGTGACTACCTTGTGACTCTGTACTTTAACACTTCCTGGTTTCTGGAATCTGGACTGACTTGTTTCAGTAACTAATGGCCTATTCATAAAAGGAGAAATCTTAGGCCTTAATTTTAGGGTGAAAGCATTTTGGTCTTATTTTTAAGATGGCTCATTTTGGTCTCACAATAGGAATCTGGTTTCAGCCATCTACATGTGTTATACAGTTTACCCAGCATCATTTAAAGAGGCTGTCTTTTCTTCAAGTAGCTGTAGTTGTGTGTTTATTTCTGGGTTCTCTATTCTATTCCATTGATCTTCTGTGACACTGTAGTATGACTGGAAGTCAAACATTGTGTTACCTCCAGCATTGTTCTTTCTGTCCAGGATCACTTTGGTTAGTCTGGGTCTTTTGTTCTTCCATATGAAATTTATGATTAACTTTTTCTGCTTCTGTGATTAATAGGATTGGAATTTTGGTAAGAATTACATTGAATCTATAGGTTACTTTTGGTAACATTTTGATTTTCAAAATATTCATTTTGCCAATCCATTAACAAGAGAGGGATTTTCATCTTCAAGTACCTTTATTTTCTTTCTTAGATGTCTCAAACTTTTCTTCATAGAGGTCTTATATCCTTTTAATTAGGTTTATTCATAGAATTTTTTAGGTTTTTGAGATTATTTTTTCAAATAGTAGTTGTATTTATTCATCAAGAATTTCACACAACATATTTTGCACATATTCACCCCAACCTCTCTAATAATTGCCTTCCCATCATATCCAACTTTGAATTTTCTTCTTTTTAATTTTTCCCCAAGTTCAGTTTATGTTGCCCAGCTAGTTTGGCATGTGGTCAACCTACTAAAGGGTCACATCATTAAATAAAACTGACTCTTCTTCTCCCAGCAGCTATCAAATGCTCATATCTCATCTACTAGTGATAGGATTTCATGCCTACTTTCCTCATTTTATGCTGGAATTTTGTATGACTTGAACATGCACAAATCTCATGCATAATGTCATAACTACTATGAGTTCATTGTGCAACTTTCCTGCCATGTCTAGAAAACCCTGTTTCCTTGATGTCATCCACCACCTCTTGCTCATAAAATCTTTCTGTCCCCTTCCATGATGTTTACTAAGCCTTGGGGAAAGAGATGTGATGTGTATGTCTCATTTAAGGCTAAGTACTCCATAGTCTCTCATTCTCTGCATGTTGAACAGTTGGGGGTCTCTGTGTTATTTGCCATCTACTACAGCAAGAAGAGACTTCTCTGATTGTACTTGAGAGATGCTTTGATCTGTAGGAATAAAAGTTAGCTATTAAGAGATGTTTTAAAGTTATATCCACCTAGAAAAATAATAGTATTATGTTCTCCCCTGAGGCCTATGACCTGCTTATCCACAGTGTCATTTATGGGTTCCATCTCATGGAGCAGGACTTACATCCAATCAGGAAGTGGTTGATTACTTCTATAACACTCATACCACTGCTGTATTATTGGGCATATCTTGTCAGGCCAGTTGTTGAAGTATTTTTCAAGACTTACAATTAGGTGAGACCTTTTTCCTCTGGTATTATGCAGTGGTGGTTTGAATAAGAATGCCCCCATAGGCTCATGCATTTGAATGATTAGTCACCAGGAAGTGGAATTCTACTACAATACTAAGCTTCTCTGATGAAAGTTGAATGAGGCATCCATATATGTGTATAGCAATATGCTTTTAGGAGCCATTGAATGACTATGTTCCTTTATCAAAACAATAATAATAGGTTTTCCCCTGAGGGTTATGACCTACCTAGTCTCAGGTTATTGTCCACATTAGCAATGTCAGATATGGGTTCCATTTCATGGAGTTGGAACTTAAACCCAATCAAAAAATGGCTGGTTACTCCCATAACATTTGTGTTACCATTGCACCAGTATATCTTGCAGGCAGGTACTATTGTGGCTACAGACTTTGTAGCTTGGTGATGCTGATGATTTTCTTTCCCCTCTGGTAGTGTGTAGAGAACTTTCCATCACCATGAATGCTAGTCAATAGGAGTGGTGCTTCTAGTTAGGCATCAATTCAACTTCTCCATTTTCAATGACATAAGTAAACATTGTCTTCATCAATAGAACCTTACCATCCAGCTGTGTAAAGCAACCAGTAGCCTTAGCATTAACCTTCAATGTTTGAGGTATCCTATGAGACCCCTTTGGCCAATGACTCAACAGGATGTAACCCATTTCTGGCACTGGAGGTTTTACTTAGTAAAAATAAGATGTCTAGTTGTGGCTTTATCTCCCCTATAATTTGGTGACTACATTTAGATTCCTTTTATACATGTATGTATTTTAGGAAGCTTCTACAGTAGTGGGTTTCCACATGGTTTTTCAAATGGTCTCTAGTGTTAGGTGCCTCTCCCCATATTTCCTCATTTAGCTTTCTTTTACATCCCTCTCCCTATTTAATCTTCCTGTTCTAGATTCCCCTTTGTTTCTCCATAACACTACATTCTATTTCCTTCTTCTTGGGACATCATCTCTTCCCCACTGGTCCCTTACTAGGTACCCAACCTCTGTGATTATTCATATTGTAATACACATATTGAATTAAGCTAACATCATCATATAAGAAAAACATACATTTGTCTTTTTGAGGCTGAGTTACCTCAGTCAGCATGAATTTTTTCACCTCCATCCATTTACCTACAAATTTCATAATTTCATTTTTCTAATAGCTGAATAATATTCTATTGTGTACATGTGCCATGTTTTCATTATCCATTCATCAGTTAATGGGCACCTAAGAGGTTTCCAATATCTGACTATTATGAATAGTTCAGCAATGAAAATGAGTGAGCAAGTATCTCTGTAGTAGAAATGCAGAGTCCTTTGGGTATATGCCAAGAGTTGTACAGCTGGATCTTGAAGTAGATCTATTCTCAGCTTCCTGATAAACTACCACAAAGATTTTCATAGTGGTAGTATGAGTTTACACTCCTACCAGAAATGAATAAGTTTTCCCCTTTCTCTACATCCTTGCTAACATGAAATGTTGTATTAGCCATATATGTATATGTATAAGACTATAAATATATAGTCTTAGTGTTTCTGTTGCTATGATGAAACACTATGACCAAAGTAACTTGGGGAGGAAAGGGTTTATTTGGCTTACACTTCCATGTCATAGTCTGTCACTAAAGGAAGTCAGGACAGGAATTCAAACAGGGCAGGATCCTGGAGGCAGGAGCTGATACAGAGGCCATGGAGGAGTGCTGCTTTGTGGCTTGTCCAGCCTGCTTTCTTATAGAAACTTGGACTACCAGCCAGGGATGGCACCACCATCAATGGACTTGGCCTTCCCGCTTATCAGTCACTAATGAAGAAAATGTCCTACAGTCTTTCCTAAAGCCTGATCTTATGAAGGAACTTTCTTAATTGTGGTTCCTTCCTCTCAGATGATTTTAGCTTTTGTCAAGTTAACATAAAACTATCCAGCATATATATATCACAACCTATCTATGGTCATAAGCAATGCAATCCCATATCCATAAATGTTAGGACATTATAGGAAGCAAAAGGTCATTTTTTAAACCAATAGGACCTGTGGAGTAAGGTTATGTACACCAGTGTTCCAGACTCAGGTAGGAAATTTTCTATCTGTGCTGGCTAGTTTTATGTCAACTTGACACACGTTAGAGTTACTGGAGAGGAGGAAGCCTTAATTGAGAAAATGTCTTTATAAGATTGGGGCAGGTGGTGGTGGCACATGCATTTAATCCCAGCACTCAGGAGGCAGAGGCAGGCAGATCTCTGTGAGTTTGAGGCCAGCCTGTTCTACAAAGCAGGTTCCAGGACAGCTAGGGCTATTGCAGAGAGAAACTTTGTCTCAAAAAAACAAAACCAAACAAACAAAGAGTGGGCTATAGGCAGGCCTGTCAGACATTTTCTTAATTAGTGATTGATTGGGGGAGCAGCTCTCTGTGGATGGGGTCACCCCAGGCAAATGATCCTAGGTTCTATAAGAAAGCAAAATGAGCAGAAGAGCAAACCAGTAAGCAGCACCCCTCCATGGGCTCTACATCAGCTCCTGCTTCTGGGTTCCTGACCAGTTTGAGTTCCTATCCTGACTTCCTTGGATGATGAACAGTGATGTGGAAGTATAAGCCAAATAAATCCTTTCCTCCCTGTGTTGCTCTGGTCATGGTGTTTCATCACATCAATAGTAACCCTAACCAAGACTATCCAGAAGATATCTGCACATGCAGTCATCTGGCCCATTGGACCAAACCATCCCATCTTGACTTCCCCAGAACATGAGCTCCCTCAGGTGGTAAACCCTAAACCTCCAATTTTTCCCCAGAAACTCCCTTAGTAACATTGATGATAAAAGTCAAGGAGGAGGCCGGGCGGTGGTGGCTCACGCCTTTAATCCCAGCACTCGGGAGGCAGAGCCAGGTGGATCTCTGTGAGTTCGAGGCCAGCCTGGGCTACCAAGTGAGCTCCAGGAAAGGCGCAAAGCTACGCAGAGAAACCCTGTCTCGAAAAACCAAAAAAAAAAAAAAAAAAAAAAAAAAAAAAAAAAAAAGTCAAGGAGGTAACAGAAGCCATCCCCTCAGTGTCCGGAATTCTAGAAAGAGTATATCAGTTCCTTAACCATTCTCAACCAGACCTAAGTCAGCATCCCTAGCTATGCCCTGACCCCAAACCCCATATTGGGATTAAAAATTAAGTCCATTGACAGTGGTGCCATCCCTGGCTGGTAGTCCAGGTTTCTATAAGAAAGCAGGCTGAACAAGCTACGAAGCAGCACTCCTCCATGGCCTCTATATCAGCTCCTGCCTCCAGGATCAAACAATAAGCTCCATTTCCAACTCTAACTGCTGTAAATGGGACCAACCTACACTCACCCTGGGAGACCTCCAAGGGAAGGGTGCCTACTTTATGTCACCATGATCCCTCCTAGAAAGTTCCCCCATGCATATTTCTGTAGCTATACACAGAGGATTAACCACAGTGGCTGAACACATTCCTGGGCACCAGAAACTACTTGGCTTTCTTTCACTAATAGCTTAACCTATTGTGCATCTTCTGAACTGTTTGTATTGGAGGAAACACCACTTTGCATCCTTGTGTATGTTATACCACAGGTATTCATTGATTTAAAACAAAAGTGGAGGGGCAGGGCCAACCTAAATCTAGATTCTGGGCTTCCCCATGCTCTGTAAGCTTCTCCACTCTCATTCCCCTCTTGGCAGGAGCAAGCGTCATGGGCTTCATTGAAGTTGTAACTTCAGTTCCGGTAATAGGGGATTAAAAAAAAAACCTTTAGGAACTCAGTGTTCAGGTAGACATAGACCTGAGCCATCTAAAAAATTCAGTTTCCTGTCTGAAAGCCCAATTAGACTCTGTATCTGAGGTTGTACCTCAAACTTAAAAGGGATTTGACCTCCTCTTTATGAAACAAGGAAGTCTTTGTATGACACATGGAGAAACTTGTTACTTCTATGCCAACCAATAAGGGATAATTAGAGAAAGTTTAGCCATGGTCAGAGATGACCTTTAAAAAAAGAAAAAGACGACCTCAAGATCCCAACAATTGGCCAGGCAATGGTGGTGCAAGCCTTTAATCTCAGTGCTCAGGAGGCAGAGGCTGATGGATCTCTGAGTTTGAGTCCTGCCTAATCTACAGAGTGAGTTCCAGAACAGTAAGTGATACACAGAGAAACACTGTTTTGAAAAAAATAAAAACAAACAAAAAATATTCTAACAATTGGTATCAATCTTTGTTTTCCTGGTACCCCTGGTTAATTACTCTATTTATAATTACTCTATTTATACTCTATATATAATTTATATAATTATATTATTGACTGGGCCAATAATCCTTTAACAATAATGTTCCTAGTCCTCACTATAAGACCCCAATTGCTCAACTGCCTACTTAACTATGAAAAACAGAAAGTAAATTCAGTTAAACTACTAGTGCTAAAAAGATGATATAACTCCCTGCCCCCAGATGAAGCTATGATTTGACTCATGTCCATGGACTTGGTGGGGAATGTAACAGGTTCCAGGACCTTAGTAGAACTGAGCACTGAAATGTGATCTTAATTAGTCTTATCAATAAAAACCAAAAGTCAGATATTGGGATAATAACCTCAAAGATCAGAGAAGCAAAGCAGCAGCCACCAGAGACTTCTTACCTCTATGAATCCTCACACAGAAAGAGGCCAGAGATCCTGTCTCCACCTGCCTTATATTCCTGTCTCCACCTCCTGGTTGTGCTAGAATTAAAGGCATGAGCCTCCCAAGTGCTGGGGTCAAAGGCTTGAGCCTCCCAAGTGCTGTGATTAAAGGTGTGAGCCGCCTCTGCCGCTACCTCCACCTGACCTCTATGATTAACTTGTGGCTAGGTCTGCCTCTGATCTCTAGGCAAGCTTTATTTGTCATAACACAAACAAAATATCACACAACATTTCCCCTTTTTGTCTAAACAAAAAGCAAAGATTTTAACTAACATAGTATAACTATATACAATAAGTACAATAACTATACAAATACAGGCAATAATTGCATTAACAATGTCTAGTCTATTAGCATTTGACAAATACTCTATTATCTATCCCACTATGGTGAGTCCAAAGTGTTGTACCTAATTCACTTTCTATCCTAACTTGCATTACCAACCCTGTCTTTTGATGTGTCTCAACATTATACACTTTACAATTCTTTTGTGTCTTTTTTGAATTTAGTAACAAGGAAAACTATAACTATAAAGTCTTCAACTCCATCAGAGACCTGAGAAGGATATAATATTACCTGAGTAAACAGGGAGTGTAGAGCAAACAACTACCAAAGATAAGAAATGGCAGAAACAGCTGGCTGCCTTGACAATCACCCATGGTTCCTCTGCAGGCCTAAAATATCTGACAGACTTATCTGTGAAGCAGGATTTTTGAAGGACTGTTCCACGTTGTCTTGACAAAGTTCTGCAGTCACTTTCTTTTCTGTCCTGCTTGTCCAATTTGAACAGCATACTGTCAGCTGTTGAGGCAAGGGCACTTTCTTGCCCAGTGTCTAACTTTTACCACAACGACAGTAAACTCCATATGGAGTTTCTTTGATGCCCATCATCTTCTCTGAAGCAGATTGGTACAGCCAGGAACAGACATGTCTCATTGTCATGAAAATGATCTCTATGTTATAAAAAAATCTTAAATGCCATATTCTGTAGGTCTTTGAAGTGTTTAAAGACCACCTATCTAAAATATAACTCTGCTTGACCTTGAAAACATACCTAACATGACTGACTACAAGTTTGATTGTAATAAGTCACTAACTACTAATCTGCATTTATTATCCTAAATAGTTTGTAATAATAACTTTCAATGACTAGAAATTTACATTATATTGTTAAATTAGCTATAAAGGTACAATACCTTGAACAAGAATAGAAACACATGTACAGTATGCTCTAACAAAAATAACCTCAAATTTGTATCAATATGCAAAAATCCATATCAATGTAAAATATTTAAGACTAGTAGTTGTTTTTTGGTTTGAAAGTAGATTTAATAATCTACCCTTTATCCTATTTCTATATCCCCTCTTTTTCATTTTAGAATGAGATCCTTGAATCTAATCTCCTTTGTTCAGATTTTTCCTGACCATTACCAGTAACAACTTGTAACCAACTACCCAAAATGATGACAAATATCCATAACCCACTGAATGACCAAAAACCACCAATCCCACCTCTAGGGAATGTGGGCATTGTGTAAAATTACTTCCTGTTTTCTGGGGGTGATGGCATCTTTAGGGGATGTAGTTGGAAGTTTTTCTGTGTCCCACCTGGTCCTGCAGCTGCTCAGACCCAAGTACACATAGAGGCTTATATTAATTACAACTGCTTGGCCAATAGTTCAGACTTATTACTGATTAGCTCTTACATTTAAATTAACACATAATTCTTATCTACGTTTAGCCATGTGGCTTGGTGCCTTTTCTCAGTTTTGCCTTGTCATCTTGCTTCCTCTATGTCTGGCTGGTGACTCTTGACTCAGCCCTTCCTCTTCCCAGAATTTGTTTAGTCAGCTTGACCTACCTATACTTCCTGCCTGGCTACTGGCCAATCAGTGTTTTATTTATCAACCAATTAGAGCAACACAAATTTACAGCATATAGAATGACATCCCACAGCAAGGGGATCCTGAAAAATGGGATAATAACTGTCAAGTCCTGGGAGAGCTAGCTGTATCATTTGCTATCTAGTCTCTGTGTAATGGGAAGATGCAGGGCTTGTCTCAAATCTTGGCTAGAGCAGTCTGTGAGGTTGAATCATCTCATCCAGCAACCTTGAAATTGCAGTTTGTAGTCCAAAGCTGATCTTTAGGTGGTGTTTGTCAGCTTACTGGTGTTACCATAGTCCAGGTGGAATGATCATTGTGGGGCCCCAGCCTCCTTTTGGAGACTTCAAAGTTTGCTGTTAGGTGTGGTCATGGTTCACTACAGAAAACTTAAAATTCATTTTTAAATGTCATATGCAGAAGATCTCAAGCAGGTTAAAGGACCATAATTTGTTATATACATCTAGAGTACAAAAACCTAATTCCTAGTTATCTGATAGAGATTCAAACCTGAAATCATGTACAGGAAACTAAAATGAACCTTTTTCTGGAATTAGTACTCTATATGACCATTAATATCATGGCAAAAAGTTTAAAATATATATTAATCTTATGCATTTTGATATAATATTTATATATTAAGAAAAGTTTTAAAGTGTCAAAATAAAACCAAAGGATCATGAGGTTAGTAGCAATAGAATTGTCCGTTAATTTTGGGTTTTTTTTCTGTCCCATATCAGGTGGCTCTTCTAACATAAGACAGATATTTTAGATTTTCCTTTTCAGGATTCTCATTTATCCAGTGGTTTTCAGATTCTTTAGATGGATGCCTTCATTCTCTGTAGCATAAATTGTTAAATGATTTTTAATAAAAAAAATCCAAAGCCAGATATTGGAGTAAATGCTGAAAGATCAGAGAGACAAAGGAACAAGCCATGTCTTACCTCTAGGACTCCTCAGCCTGAAAAAGCCTCTAGCTGAGAGGGATACTTTTGCTGAAAAGTCTTTAGTTCCTGTCTCCTCACACCTTATATACCTTTGTGCTTCCCAGTACTGGGATTAAAGTTGTGTGCCACCGCTGCCTGGCTCTGCTTTTTCTCCTAGACTGACTGGGTGGCTTTGAACTCACAGAGATCCAGATGGATCTCTGCCTCCCAAGTGCTAGAATTAAAGGTGTGTGCCACCACTGCCTGGCCTCTATGTTTAATCTAGTGGCTTGTTCTGTCCTCTGATCTTCAGGCAAATTTTATTAGGGTACACAATATATCACCATATTTCCACATTATAAGAAAAACTATATACAATAAATATATACAATATATAGTCAAGAATTACATTAACAATGTCCAGTCCATAAACATTTGACAAATTCAGAAAAAATACTCCATTATCTATCCTATTTTGGTGAGTCCAAAATGTTGTACCTAATTCACGTTCTATACTCTCTTGTATTACTAACCAAAAACTCTCTTTTGATGTCTTTCAAACTTATACACTTTACACATCTTTAGTGAGTTTCTTTTCTGAATTTGTTAACAAGGAAAACTAACTATAACTATCTACTCTTCAACTCCATCAGATACACAAGAAGTAAATAATTTTAACTTAGTAAGAAGGAAGTGCAAACAAGCAACTTCCAAACAGTGTGAGAAATGACAGAAACAGCTGGCTGTCTGGACAGCCACCAAAGGTTCCTCTGCAACATTGGGGCATCCATCTTTGACCTACAGGCCTAGCATATCTGACATACTTTTCTGTGAAGCAGGATTTTCTGAAGGCCTGTCCTACCTTGTCTTGGCAAAGTTCAGCAGTCCTTTTTTGTGCCCTGCTTGTCCCATTTGGACAGCATACCGTCAGCAGTCAAGGCAAAGATATTTCTTTATGGCTAACTTGCCACAAAGAAAGTAAACTCCATAAGGAATTTCTTCAATGCCTATCATCTTCTCTGAAGTACACTGGTGCTGCCAAGAACACAAAGAAAATTTAGGATTATGGTTAAGTCCTGATTAGTCTGTGAGGCTGTATCATCTCAGCTCACCATCTTAATATTGTCCTGAGCAATTTGTAGTACAAATCCAATCTTTAGATGGTGTTTGTCAGCTTAATGGTGTTACCATTGTCCTGAAGGAATCATTATTGTAGAGTCCCATCATCATTTTGGAGACGTCAAAAGTCACTGTTAGGCATGATCATGGTACACTGCAGAAAATCTTTTTCATGGGACATTTTTTTTTCTGGATGATTTGTCCTTTTTCTTAAGATGTCTCATTTGTCTAGTGGTCTTCAGATTTCTTAACCTTCGTTCTCCTGAAAGACAAAAACAAAACCCTTCCATAACCCTAACTTTGGGGAATTTCCAAATCTAATCATTATCAATTTTGATTTATGGTTTCTCTTTAAATTTTTGTTTTATTTTCTAAAGCTGTTCTATCATCCAGAGCAGTATGGTTTTTTACAATAGGCATTAGGTTCTTTAATTGCTCTAGGGAGGAGTTTCTTCCACAATGACAGGAAAGGACTGAACCAAATTTGACATGGGGGCCTATGAGAGGTCCCTCAGGACATTTCCTTAAGGCAAAGGCAAGGGATTACCTTGTCTGTTTCTTGTTGACCTACATTCATTAGTCCAATGTCTGTCTTTGCCACACCTTCAGCAAAATCCAGAAAGGAGGGGGATTCTGTTGGGATTATTCCTTGAGAAAACATTATTTCTAGGAATGCCCTGTTTATAGTCTCTTTTAGGTGACCTTGTTTACTGCAATTAAAACATGTGACATTACTATTTTTCTTCAAACCTCTGGAAATCACCTCTCCTATGCAAGAATCATCATGGTCATGATTCATTCCTCAAAGGGTGCTGATCTTGCCTTTAATGGACTAATTACCCTTTGCATTGTTCATTAGCATTTTCAAAACCAGAGATTCAATTATTATCTGTCTAGTTTCTGAATTTGGTATCATTGTACTTACTGCTGAATTCATCTTCACAAGAAATTAGTGAAGGTTTCATTTGGGCACTGTGTAACTTTTGTAAATAACTCAATTTTCTTTCCTACTTCTTCAATTCTGTCCCAAGCATTCAAAGCTGCCATGTGACATAAAGCCACTGTGTGGTCATCATATAAAGGTTGTCTTTGTGTATTAGCATAAGCACCTTCTCCAAGAAGTTGATCTTGGGAGATTTCAATACCTGTAGCTCTACTTCGTTGTTCAATAGTCTTAGCCTCATCTTTCCACCAGGTCCTCTATTGCAATTGGTGACCAGCCTCTAATACTGCTGTAACCAAATCTCTCCAGTCTTGAGGGATAATTCTATTACAAGTTGACCATGAGTTTAATAAGATGAGTGGATGCCATATGAGACTATTTCTTTTTTGAATCTCTTCAAATCTGACATTTGCACAGGAGTCCAGTAATCTCTCACACAGTTTTGAGGATATCACTGGGTAGTTCCTGTAAGGTTACTAGATAGAATAAGGAAGGCTGTTTGAAAGCCTTGAGCTGTTTCTCTGCAAAATTATAATGCAATGTTGAGATTGATTCTCCTTTAAATTCTAATGTCTGGATCTGGATACCTCTATGATCTGTTTTAACAAGTTTTTCTAAAACTTTTGTCTTGGCACTCATATTAACCAATTTTCTTAATGAGAAAACGAAAATTATCAAACAAATAATATTTATAATTGATGTTACATCTATCCAATCAACATTATTATCCTCTCATTTAATTGTTCCATTTTCAGACTGTTTAATGTATAGTCAAACAGAGACCAAATGCCTTCCATTGTAAAAATGCTTCCCATTTTTTAATGTGGGGGGAAAAAAACTTTCTTTTAACTAATTCCTACCTTTAAGAAATCACCAAATCTTCTGACAATGATGATTCAGAAGACAGTGTGACAGCAGCCTGAGGACAGGGCCCAGAGAAAGTCAAAGGGAAGAAACTAGAGAGCCAGCTGTTTGTATGGGGGAATGTGCAAAAGCAGCTAATTCTGGTGTGCTTAGATCCTGGGCCCGGGGAGTTTGCTGTAGAGAGGCTGCAACAGAAACTTAGCCATCAGAGTAGGGACTCCTGGCCCAGGTAGGGTGAAGATTCCGGCTGTGTGCAGCTCCAGCCTGAGTCTGTGGCTTTTTTGTGAATTCATACTCCACAAGTTGGACACCAGATGTAACACAAACTCTAATATAGTCTTATAACAAAAAATCTCAAGCCAGATATTAGAGTAAATGCTGAAAGATCAGAGAGACAAAGGAACAAGCCATGTCTTACCTCTAGGAACCCTCAGCCTGAAAAAGCCTCTAGCTAAGAGGGATACTTTTGCTGAAAAGCCTTTAGTTCCTGTCTCCTCATGCCTTATATACCTTTGTCCACCCAGCCATCACTTCCTGGGATTAAAGGCATGTGTGTGCTTCCCAGTACTGGGATTAGAGTTGTGTGCCACCACTGCCTGGCTCTGCTTTCTCTCCTAGACTGAGTCAATCTCATGTAGTCTAGGGTGACTTTGGACTCACAGAGATCCTGATCTCTGTAGATGAATTACTAAATAGTCTTATTAATAAAAAAAACTCAGAGCCATAAATTGGGGTTAAAGCTTGAGAGAGATCAGAGAAATAGGAAAAGCCACAGCTAACCTCACCTCACCAACTCTACAGCTTCCAAAAGTGAGCTACTTCCTTGCTACCCACACCTATATGCCTTTCTGTTCTGCCAACTCATTTCCTCTCTCTGCCAAGCTACATCACTTCCTCTTCCTGCCCAGCTCTGTCACTTCCTGTCCCTCTGTACAGACTTCCACACCTCTATGGTTAGTGCTGGGATTAAAGGTGTATATTGCGATGCCTGCCTCTGTTCCCAGTGTGGACTTGAACTCACAGAGATCCAGACAGATCTCTGCCTCCCAAGTGATAGGATTAAAGGCATGTGCTACCATTTCCTAACTTCTATGTTAATATAGCGGCTGGCTTTTTCCTCTAGTCCTCAGGTAAATTTTATTGGAAGACACAGTATATTGGGGGATATAATACATCACCAAAAATATCTGCCTCCCGAGTGCTAGAATTAAAGATATGTGCTACCACTGCCTGGCCTCTATGTTTAATCTAGGTTTGTTCTGTCCTCTGAGCTTCAGGCAAATTTTATTAGGGTACACACTATATCACTGCAATTCTCTTGGAAAGACAAAAACAAAACCTTGCCCCAACCATAACTTTTAGAAAATTATATCTGATCAAATGAAAAGCATTTGTTAGTCTTATAAGTTAGTTTAGATTGAATGGTCACACTGGTTGATGAACTATCACCTCTTGTAATCAAGAGGTCTCTCTTATTCTGGTTTCTCCTGAAATTTTTATTTATCTTCTAAAGCTGTTCAATAATCCAGAGCAGTAAGGTTTTTTACAAATGGCATTAGGTTTTTTTAATTGCTCTGTGGAGGAGTTTTCCCCACAGTGATAGAGAATGACCATACCAAATTTGGCATGGGAATCTGTGAGAGTCCCTCCAAGGCATTTACTGATGGCAAATGATTACCCTGTCTATCCCTTGTTGATCTGTGTGCATTAATCTAATGTCAGCCTTTACCACACCTCTGCATACTCTAGAAAGGAGGGGCCTTTTGTTTGGATTATTCCTTAAAACACATTGTATCTAGGAATGCTCTGTCTACAATCCCTTTTTAGGTGACCTTGTTTGCCTCAGTTAAAACACCTGACATTTTTTTCCTTCAAGCCTTTGGAAATCACCTCTCCTATCCAAGCATTATCATGGTTATGAGAGTCAATATTAACTATATCTTGATTCATTCTTCTATGGGTGCTGATCTTGCCTTTAAAGGCCTAATCGTCCTTTTGCATTGTGAATTAGCATTTTCAAAAGCCAAAGATTCAATTAATATTTGTCTAGCTTCTGAATTTGGTATCATTCTATTTATGGTTGGAGTCAACCTTAGTAAAAAAAAATCAGTGAAGGTTTCTTTTGGGTATTGTATTACTTTAGCAAATGACTCAGTTCTCTTTCCAACTTCTTCAGTTCTAGTCCAAGCATTCAAAGATGCTGCATGGCATAGAGCCAGGGTGTAGTCATCATGTAGAGACTGTCTTGTTACATCAGCATAATTGCCCTCTCCAAGAAGTTGGGAGATTTCATTACCTCAAGTCCTACTTGATTGTTCAATGGTCCTAACCTCATCTTTCCACCAGGTCCTCTACTGTAATTGAGGACCAGGTTCCAATACTTCACATGGTTCTTCCTTACCACTTCCTGTCAGCTAGTTGCTGACTCAGCCTCCTGCTGGCAGGTTAATTTTATTTAATCAAACACATCTTTGAACAAAAGCAGTAGGAAAAAATGCAACACACCTTAAAATAATATTCCCCAACATTTCCCCCCTTTTTTCTAAACAAAATGAAAGGTTTTAACTTTAACATAGTAAGACTGTATACAATAAGAACAATTATCAAGTAAAAATTACATTCACAATGTACTGAATTCCAATTCATTTGTGTCTGGTAAATTTAAAGAAAATACTCCATAATCTACCCTATCTTAGTAAATTCAAACTTTTAAAGCTAACTTACTTTTTTATCACATCTAAGGAAAACTGCAACTATAGCTATCTAGTCTTCAACTCCATCAAAGGTCCCAGAAGGATGTAATATTATTTAAGTAAACAAAAAGTGCATTGTGAACAACTTCAAAAAACTCTAGAAATGACAAAGACATCTGTCTGCCTGGACGGTCACCCAAAGTTCCTCTGCAATGGTGGGGCATTCATCTTCAGCCTACAAGATCATAGTATCTGGCAGACTTTTCACTGCAGCAGGAAATTTGAAAGACTGTGTCCAACCTATATTCACAAAGTTTGTCAGTCACTTTCATCTGCACCCTGAAGAATGTCTGACAGTTTCTTTTGTGAAGTAGGAACCCTGAAGGACCATTGTGCCTTGTTTTTGCAAAGTTCAATGGTCACTTTCCTGTGGGTCCTGAATGTCCAGTTTATATAACATACTGTCAAGCAGTCCAGGAAACAGCAGCTTCTTGCCCAAATGGCTAGCCTTGCCAATTGAAAGCAAACTCCATAAGGAGTTTCTTTAACGCTCATCATCTCTGAAGTAAATTCGTACTACCAGGAACAGATGTATCTCATTGTCATGAAAAACTTTGTTAACAAAACATTTTAAATGCCATATTCTGTAGGTCTTTGAATGGTTTGAAGACCATCTATGTATCTAAAATATATCTCTATATGATCTGGAAAGCATATCTAACATATCTACAGATTTGGTTGTTATAAATGACTAACCACTAACCTATGTTTCCTGATTATCCTATATAGTTTACAATAATAGCTTTCAAAAATTAGAATTTTACCTTATATTTTTAAATAAACTGCATAGGTATAATACCTTAAACAAGAAGAGAAACATATACAATATATTGTAACAAAAATAACCTTAAATTTTTATCAATATACAAAAATCCTTTAAACAAGGGTAGAAACACACACACACACACACACACACACACACACACACACACACACATATATATATATATATATATATAGTGTAACAAAAATAACTTTAAATTTGTATCAATATACTATATTCCCCTAAATGATAACAACCACCCATAACCCACCAAATAACCAAAAGCCTCCCATACCCATCTTGGGAATATGGATATTGTATTCTCCAAATTGCTTCCTGCTGTCTGTGGATCAAGTATCTTTAGGGTCCCAGAGAGAAATGTTTTAAATAATGACCAAGGCCTGGGAAGACCAGCAGTAACCTTGCCTGATAGATATCACCTGTCAAGTTTCAGGAGGTCTTGCCTGATAGAACTTGATCCATATTAACCCTGAAGGAATCCACAACCTCTCATCTCCTACAAGAACAAAATTCCAATGTATTTTTTGATTTCCATTTGACAAATGTATTTTTTTTACTTTTTAAAAGTTAAGGCATTCCTAAAGTATATAATGTGATTTATTCCAACAGTTCCTCTTTCAATTCTAGGTCTTTTTGCAGCTGTCCAAGGACTGAGGAATCTGGATGCAGACATCCACGGCTGGGCCCCTGGTGGAGCACTGGGAGTCTAATTAGTGAGAAAGAAGAGGATTTATATGAGCGAGAATTGTTGAAGCCAAGGTTGGATAAAGCACCGGGACAAATAACCAAATGAATGGAAGCACAGGATCTATGATCCAAAGGCTGAGGGGCCCCCAACTGGATCAGGCCACCTGAACGGGTGAGACAGTCAGTTGGCTTGATCTGTTTGGGAGGCAGCTGTGCATTGGTGCCAGGTCCTGGGCTCGTTGCATGAGTTGGCTGTTTGAATCCTGGGACTTATGCAGGGACACTTGGCTCGGTCTGGGAGGGGGGAATGGACCTGCCTGGACTGAGTCTACCAGGTCAACCCCGGTCCTCGGGGGAGACCTTGATCTGGAGGAGGTGGGAATGGGGGGTGGGCTGGGGGGAGGGGTGGGCGAGAGGGGGAGAACAGGGGATTCTGTGGCTATTATGTTGAACTGAATGGTGTTGTAAAATAATAATAATAATAATAATAATAATAAAAAAAAATCAAAATCAACACAATAACATACAGGATTCAGACTCCCTGTGTATTTCCCATCTTGTGTGATTTTTTTCTTTGATATTACTTTACTCTCTCTTTAAAGACTTTATTATTTTTGTAAACTATTCATTACTTTCTATGACTATACCCTTTTTTCTTTTCTTAAGCCTACACACATTGTTAAACACACTGTAACCTGTTTAGGTTTTTTCCATCTGGACCTCTTTTATTGCATATCTTTAGTCTTTTTTTACCATATGAGCAAACATTTAAACTGCTAACATACACTTGGATCCTCTGTAAATGGCTCTCAGCTGACTCTGCCTGCTTCTCAGGTGGTGAAAACAAAGCATGAAACTCGAGGCTAGTCATAGGTTTGTCTAAACAGGAACTGCATTCAACCTTCCCAGAGTTCTAAAATGCCAATGCTCTTTTACTTCGGGTTTTGTTGTTGTTCCTACTTAATATACTATCTTCTCAAGGGCTCAGTGTCTGGCAGAAACTCATAAAAGAGCCATATACACTTTTTTAAAAACATTCTCAGGCACTATGGAAATTCAAGTGCCACATCGGTTCACCAAAATGTGGTTGGATTTTCTTTTACTCTTTTTGGAGGTCCACCACCCAGCTCCCAACTAAATCACACATGGAGGCTTATTCTTACTTATAAATGCCAGGCCTTAGCTTGGCTTGTTTCTTGCCAGCTTTCCTTAACTTTAAATTATCCCATCTACCTTTTGCCTCTGGGCTTTTCCTGTTCTCTTACTTCTGTAAATCTTACTCTTGCTCTGTGTCTTGCTGTGTAGCCGGATGGCTGACCCCTGAAATCCTCCTCCTTCTCTGGCTACTTCTTCCTTCCTCCTCCCAGATTTCTCCTTCTATTTATACTCTCTGCCTGCCTTGCTATTGGCCATTCAGTTTTTTATTAGACCATCAGGTATTTTAGACAGGCACAATAGCACAGCTTCACAGGGTTAAACAAATGCAGCATAAACAAAAGCAACATACCTTAAAATAATATTCCCTAACAGTAAAGTCTTCTTGAGCATGATAGATAATATTTTTGTGTGTTCTTGGATTCAGTTTGCAAGTATTTTATTGAGAAATTTTGCACCTCTGTTTATAAGGGATATTGGTCTATAATTTTTTGTTAGATATTTGTGTGGATTTTTTGTATCAAGGTAATCATGGCTCTATAAAAGGAATTATGGAAATGTTTCTTCGGTTTCTGTTTTGTAGGAGAATTTGAGGTGTATTCACATTAATTATTCTTTGAAGTTCTGGGAGAATTCTGCACTGAATCCATCTGGCCCTGGGCTCTTTTTGATGTGGAGAGTTTCACTCACTACCTCTATTTCACTAGGGTTATGAGTCTGTTTAAATTGCTCATTTGATCTTGATTTAATTTTAGTAGGTCCTATATATCAAGAAACTGGCCCTTTTCTTTTAACAGTCTGATGGAAGATGTATTTTTAATAGTATGTCCTTATGGTTCTCTGGATTTCCTCAGTGTCAGTTACAACATCCCCTCTCATATCTAATCTTATTAATTTTATATTCATCTCTATTTGTTAATTTGTCTCAGGGTTTGCTAATCTTGTTCATTTTCACAAAGAACCAACTCTTTATTCATTGATTCTTTGTAATGTTTTTGTTTGTTTCTATTTAATTGATTTCAGCCCCAAGTTTATTTTTTGCTGTCTATTCTTTTGGGGTGTTATTTCTAATTGTTTTTTTTTTTTTTTTTTTTTTTTTTTTTTTTTTTTTGGTTTTTTCGAGACAGGGTTTCTCTGTGTAGCTTTGCGCCTTTCCTGGAACTCACTTGGTAGCCCAGGCTGGCCTTGAACTCACAGAGATCCACCTGCCTCTGCCTCCCCGAGTGCTGGGATTAAAGGCGTGCGCCACCAACGCCCGGCTCTAATTGTTTTTTTCTGGAGATTTCAGGTCTGCTGTTACGTTTCTAATATGAGATCTGTTCAGTTTTTTTATATAAGTACTTAGTTCTATGAACTTGCCTCTTAGAATTGCCTCCCATAGATTTGGGTATGTTGTGTTTTCATTTTCATTCAATTCTAAAATGGTTTAATTTCCTTGATTTCTGTCTTGATCCATTTTCATTCATAATGAGTAGTTCATTTTCCATGAGTTTTTATATTTTCTGATGTTTCTGTTGTTGTTGATATCCAACTTTAATCCATGATAATCAGATAGGATGGAGGGTGTTATTTCAGTTTTCTTGTATCTATTGCTGTGTCTTAGTATGTGATCAACTTTGGTATAAGTTCCATGAGTGACTGATAAGAAAGTATATTTTCCCCTTTTTAAAAAATGGGTTTTTTTTCTTTCATACCATACATCCAAACGACAGTTTCTCCTCCTTCCATTCCTCCTGGATCCCCCTAACCTCTCCTCTCTCTCTCATGTCCACTCCCATTATGTTTCCTCTTCAGAGAAGAGCAGGCCTCTAAGAGATCACAGCCAAACAGGACAAAACAAGATACAAGTATACTCTTTCATGTTTGGGTGGAATGTTCTGTAAATATCTGCTAGGTCCATCTGACTCCAACATTTCTCTCTTTAGTTTTTGTCTGAATGACCTATTGATGAGAATGGGGTACTGAAGGTACCCACTATCACTGTGGGGGTTCAATGTGTGATTTTAGCTGTAGTAGTATTTCTTTTATGAACTTGGAGTCCCCTGTGTTTGCTGCATAACTGCTTAGAATTATAATATCCTCTTGGTATATTTTTCCTTTGATGAGTATTTAGTGTCCTCCTTATCTCTTCTGATTAGTTTTGGTTTGCAGTCTAACATGTCTGATATAAAATAGCTATACCTGCTGCTTCTTGGGTCTGCTTGCTTAAAATACCTTTCCCATCCTTTTACCCTAGGTGATGTCTATCCTTGATGCTATGGTGTGTTCTTGGCTGTAGCAAGAAGGTGGATCCTCTTTTCTAATCCATTCTGTTAGTCTGCGTCTTTTTAAAAATATCAATATTGTGTTATTAATAAGCAGTAAGTAATAAATATTAAGTTATTTATTGATTTATGTTATTTTGTGGTGGAATGAGTATTTTCCTCCACTTTTTATTTTACTGGTCTTGGATTATTTATTCTTTTTGTCCTCTCAGGTGTAGTTAGCCTCTTCTGACAGAAATTTTCCTTCTAGTGCCTTCTCTAAAGCTAGATTGGTAAGAAGAAATTGATTAAATTTGGTTTTATCATGAAATGTTTTCTTTTCTCTATCACTATGATTGATAGTTTTGCTGGGTATAATAGTCTGGGCTGCCATCTGTAGTCTCTTAGAGTTTGTAGAATATCTGTCCAGGCCCTTATGGCTTTTAGAGTCTCCATTGAAAAGTGAGGTTTTGTTCCATCAGGTCTGCTTTTATATGTTATTTGGTCTTCTTCACTTGTAGCATTTAATATCCTTTTATGTATGTACACTTAGTATTTTGATAATTATGTGTCATGGGAAATTTCTTTTCTGGTCTTGTCTATTTGGTGTGGTGTATGCTTCTTGGACCTGGATAGGCAACTCTTTCTTTATATTGAGAAAATTTTATTCCATGATTTTGCTAAAATATGTTCTCTGCCTTTGACCTGGATTTCTTCTCCTTACTCTATACCTACTATTTGTAAGTTTGGTCTTTTCATGGTGTCCCAGATTTCTTGGGTATTTTGTGCTTGGATTATTCCATATCTAACACTTTCTCTGTCTGAGCTATCCGTTATTGTCTTTATTCTACCTTGTCTTTAAGAACTGAAATTCTTGCCAGGCAGAGGTGGTCATGCCTTTAATCCCAGAACTCAGAAGGCAGAAGCAGGCAGATCTCTGAGTTTGAGGCCAGCCTGGTCTACAGAGTGAGTTCCAGGACAGCCAGGGCAACACAGAGAATCCCTGTCTTGAAAGAAAATTGAAATTCTCTTTTTCATAACTTTTAATCTATTGGTGAAGCCTACCTCTGAAGTTTTTGTTTAATATCTTAAGTTTTTCATTTCTAGCTTTATTTTGGTTTGGTTTTCTTTAGTGATTCTATTTCTTTGTTAAATTCTACTTTCATATCTTAAAATGTTTTCATTATTTAATTCAACTGTTTGTGTTTTCATTAAGGCAGTTATTCACCTCTTCTTTTTGGTCCTTGAAATTTTGTTTCCAAGTCCTTGCCTTGCACTTCAACTAAATTGTTTTTTCTAGGCTTATTACAATAGGATTGCCAGCTTCTGGGGGAGACATAGTGTCTTGGCTGCTCATGTTTTTGTTTTTGTTCTGAGATCCAGGCATCTGGGGTTATATTTGAAATGTTTCTTGGTATAGGGATATATATGGTCTTGTCTTTGTTGGATAGGTGTCCTGTTCTTTGGTTGCTATTGTCTACTCTGGCTTATAACCAAGTTTCTGTGGATGCAGAGTTCCTAGTAGAGAGTGTTTCTGTGGGCTGGCTGGTGACACCAAGAAATGGGGATAAGCTTGGAGGAAAGGCTGAAAGGGGACAGCAAGAAAGAGCTAGGAGGACCTGGTTCTGCACCACAAGGTAGAATGGAAGTAGGGTGGGAAGAAGGGCTCTTGCAGGCAGGCTGGAACAAAACTAATCATAAATTGAAGATATTGGAAAGACCACAGGTTTTCAGATCTTAAATCCAGGTCTGTGATCCATTTGGAGTTGTTTTCTGTATGAGATATAAGGATCTAATTTCATTTTTCTACATGTGGCTATCAGTTTGACCAGCTGTAAACCCTTCTAGCCACAGGAGTGGCCAAGCCCTTCCTCCAAGGACTTCTAACTGCCAGGTTTTACCCACAGAACACTCTAACTGCCCTAACTGCTGGGCCCTGCCCCCACCCTACAGAGTAAAAAAAAAACCTACCAATCTCCACCCTGAAAAGTTTTACCCCCTTTCCAAGAAACTTTTTATAAGACCTATGTCCTATTCAGTTTGCTACTGTTTTTCCCCTAAGCAGAGCCAGCCACCCTCCTGGTTGTTTTCTTCCCAATAAATCTCTTGTGTGAGGTTTGTTGTGCAGCATCACTTTGTGGTATTCCTTGGCTCCCAGGATACCTTTGCATCCAAGTTGTAATACTTACACCAGCACCATTTATTGAAGATAATATCTTTAATCCAGTGTTTTGGTTTTGGTTTCTTTGTAAAAAAAAAAAAAAAAGAAAAGAAAAAAATCAAGTGGCTTTGAGTGTGTGAATTTGTATCTGGGTCAATTCTATTCCATGAATTAATATGTCTATTTTTATGCTTTTACCATGCTGTTTTATTTACTACAGCTCTGTAGTATAACTTAAAACAGGAATAATGATACTTATTTAGCAGTTCTTTTATTGTTCAGTATTGTTTTGAATATCCTGGAGGTTTTGTGTTTCCAAATAAAATTTTAAGTTTTGTTGTTGTTGTTGCTTTGAGACAGAGTTTCTCTGTCCTGGCTGTCCTGGAACTTACTCTGCAGAGCAGGGTGGCCTGAAACTCAGAAACCCTCCTGCCTCTTCCTTTCAAATGCTGGGATTAAAAGTGTACACCACCACTACCTGGTTGAATTTATTTTTTCAATTTCTGCAAAGAACTAAATTGACATTTTGGTGGACATTGCATTAACTCTGTATATTACCTTTGGTAGGATGGTCATTTTCAAAATATTAACCATGCCAATCAATGAGCATTGGAAGCCTTTTCATCTTCTGGTATCTTCAATGTCTTAAATTTTTTATTATATGTCTTTCTCTTCCTTGGTTAGATTTATTTCCAGCTAGTTTTTGAAGCTATTGAGAATGGAATTGTTCCCCTGGCTTATTTCTCAACATGTTTTTCATCAAAAAGACTACTGATTTTGTGTATTAATTTTATATTTCGATACTTTGTTGATTGTATTCATCAACTATGAGTTTTCTAATGGAGTCTTTAGCGTCTTTTATGTATAGAAGTATATCATCCAAAAATAAGGCTAATTTTGGTTTTTTTTTTACTTCCTATTTATAGTCCCTTTATTTCTTTCACTTGTCTTATTGCTCTAGTGAAGACTTTAAACATTATATTGAATAGGAATGGAGAGATTGGACATCCTTGTCTTGTTCCTGATTTTAGTGTAAATTCTTGCTTTGAGATTTTTTTTCCATTTAGTGTAATGTTGACTGTAGGATTGTTGTGAATTGTCTTTGTTATTCTAAGATATGTCCCCTGCATCCCTAGATTCTTTTGAACTTTAATCATGAAGGCAAGTTGGATTTTGTCAAATGATTTTTCTGCATTGGCCAATGACCTGTACAATGTTATGGTTTAATAGTATCCTCCAGAAAGAAATACTGAAATCCTATTACTTGGTGCATGTAAACACAATGTTATTTGGAAATAGTGTCTCTCAGATCTAATCAAATTAAAATGAATTAATAATTAAGTATTATGAGATCTAATGCCAATAAATGGTATTTTTATAAGGACAGAGATATTCAAAGATCAGTAGACAAACAAAGGTAAAAAGGCAATGTGATAACAGAGGAAGATATTAATATTGACATAATCCAAGGAATACCAAGGAGAGCTACTATCCAAGAAAAAAGAAAAAAAGAACCAAAGAAAAAGCTCAAGAAACATATAAGTACAGAGACACACATATTCACACTCACAGAAATCCAATAAAAACTAGAAACCATAATACATACGCAAAGGCTTTGACAAAATATTTGAGACAACCTACAAAATTTTCATTATGTTTGTGTTGTGTACTGCTGGGCATGAGGTCTGGCTATTTAAGAGCATACCCAGTGAGATTCCTGTGGAGAAAGCTAATTTTTCTTTTGTAAGTGGTAATCAGTTGGAGATAGCTTCTCAGCACTGGGACCCTATCAGGCCAAGACCTGTGCAGGCCCTGTGCATGCTGCCACAGTCTCTGTGAGTTCATATGTATATCAGTCCTGTTGTGTCTAGAAGGCCTTTTTCATGAGAATGGTAACTTTTTCAAGACACTGACATCTTTAAAAGTGTGTTTTATTGTAAGCACCAGTGCTTTCTTCCAGAACCAGAGTCACCCAATTATGGTCCGTGGGAATGTCATCTATCAGACACAGATTGGAGGGGCCACAGCAAGACTGAAGCTGTGACAAGCTTATTGCAAGCAATAAGGCTTTTCATACCCTTGTCAGAAACAGAGTGTAATGGTGGTTGCTGGGATATAATGATGTTTGCAAGCTATACAGGGTATACAGGATTAATGTCTAAGATTAATTGTTCTTCCAAATTTCTATATGCTTAGTTGACTTCTAGGGAATGCAGAGATGCGCAGGCATCCTGAATGCTCCACTGCCTTAGGAAGTGCCCCAGTTTCACTGAAACTGAAAGGTACACAGTGTCCCAGGAGCCATAGATTCTAACCTGAATAACCTATGACCTCTCAAGGCAGATAGACCAAGCCAACTCCATGATTACCTGCATTTTATAACACAGCCCTCAATTTTGAAGTTTTTTATTTCTTCTCAACTGGACTCAGATTAAATGTTTTTGAGGGGAAAAAAATTGGAGAACAGCTATGCTGTGTCCTTTTCAGTGCTTCACATTGGGAGATGAAGGCAGATGTTTCTGTTCCACCAGCAACTCCCAAATATCCAGCAATTGCTTCCCAAATTATTGACTCGGAGCCTTAATATTACTTATAAATGCTTGGCCACTAGCTCAGGCTTATTAATAACTAGCTCTTACACTTAAATTAACTCATAATTCTTATCTTGTTTAGACATGTGGCTTGATACCTTTTCTCAGTATAGCATTCTCATCTTGCTTCCTTTGTATATGGCTGATGACTCCTGACTCCACCCTTCCTCTTCCCAGCATTTTTAGTTTGGTTGCCCTGCCTATACTTCCTGCCTGGCTCCTGGCCAATCAGTATTTTATTAAACCAATTTGAGTGACAAATATTTACAATGTACAAGAGGATTATTCCACAGCAGGAAGACAATGATATCACTTTATCCCATTAGTGATGAAAGTAAGTTAGATGTTTGAGCTAAGTGGCGGTGTCATCAAATTTCTTAGGTGAAACAAAATCTTTTAATTCTCCTTATAATACATTAGTGATCTTTGGGGAGAATTTTTGAAGCTATGAGATATGCCCAGAATACTTTAGTCAACCTGTGGTTGCCAACATGCATAGATGAGGCTTGCCTTGAATTTCTAAATACTTGTAATTGTATATACATATATTTAAATGCACAGAGACAAAATCATACTTATACTTTTGAGTCACTAGTGTAGATTTCATTATCTCCTCCCATATCATGTTATATTGCTCTTTTCCCATATTCAACTTTGTTTTTTCAATGTTCATATTCAAATTTCATATTCAATCCTTGTTTTCTTAAATATCAATATAATTATTTATTATATAAGTCTTATAACTTGTGTAAAAAGAACTTGGGCATTATGATATGATTACTTGGATGCTGTACTGGCTAGTTTTATGTCAACTTGACACAAGCAAGAGCCACTGGAGAGGAGAGAGCTTCAGTTGAGAAAATACACCCATAAGATAAGGCATTTTCTTAATTGGTAACTGATGGGGGAGTGCCCAGCCCACTGTGGGTGATGCCATGACTGAACTATTCATTCTGGGTGTTATAAAAAAAACAGACTGAGCAAGCCATGAGAGCAAGCCAGTAAACAGCAGTCCTCCATAGTCTCTGCATTAGCTCCTGCCTCCAGGTTCCAGCCCTGCTTGAGATCCTGTCCTGACTTCCTTCAGCAATAGACTATGATAAGGACATGTAAGTCAAAAAAAAACCCTTTCCTCCCCAAGTTGCTTTGGTCATTTGGTTGCTTTAGGTGTTTCATCACAGCAATCATAACCCAAACTAAGACAATGCTATATTTGAAAAATCCCATAAATAGTATAGGAAAACTTAGTAATTGTGCATTGATTTAGGGTCAGAAAGGTGCAACATCTTTCTTCGTCCACTGTAAGGTCATAGCTGACACTCCTATAACAAAAGACAAGAAAACAAGTGAAAATCTAACAAATTATTTTACCTAAGATTTATATGAGATGGAAGCCATCATAAATTAAATTCCAAGACCCAGGGAAGTCTTTTCTATACTTGGCTTGTGATGGCTTGGCTTCTGGAAATGTGACTGAAAAAAAAGGTATTATCTGATAGTAACAGAGAGAGGTAAACCCAACAAGCCTTGTCCAAATTTTCCTTGACCTGTGTAGTATTTATTCCTTCCAAGTGTAATGTTAACACTTATCCAATGAAGGCTTTATGCCCTATTTACTGTTAAATAATGTAGGACAGATTATTTTATTTTGCCTTCCTCTTATACAGAAAGCCTGCAATAATACTTCCAGGTTTTATTTCTTCTCTAAGGAAGAGGATTTCTAGTCTCCATGACCCACTTCAGAAAGCAGGATTCTTATTTCTGTAGTTTGATTGGGGGAAGAACGAGAGTAGAGACTGGAAGGTGGAGGGAAGTCAGAGAAATTGTGTAACTAAGGTCTTCCAGTCTCCTTCAGTTTGAAATATTCAGGATGCCAAAACACTATACTTTAGGGTCTTGTTTTCTGATCCCCAACACTGGATACAAACTGTTTCATTCCTAATGTGTTCTACAAAACAGTATTTCCAGTTTATAAAATTAGTTCAGATTTAAATTTATTCTAACATTTGAGGAAAATATATTACTTATTTTTCATCTATTTAGGTCAAAACAATAAATTTAAATGTTCCTACAATTGTTTAGTTAAGAATTTTGTCATTATTTTTAACACTTTTAAAAAATAAACTAAGTATAATACTGGAGACTCTTATCCCATGTATTGTTTCTGTTATTGTGTCCATTTAATATTAATAATATTTGTTATTATAGTAATTTAAATAAGCATTAATATCTGGGAGACCCTCTGATTTTTCCTTATATATGTACTGTTTAAAGCTGAAAAAAATTCTATTTTAGGAACAGATGTGCTTTAAAATACTGAAGTCACACCTGCAGTTTTAAACTTCACTACTATATTAGAATTCTATCCTTCTATTGTGTTCTTTCATGTATTTAATGTTTTGTGGGGATTTTTTTCCCATTGTGGCAAGATCTGGATGCCTTGCGGACATGCTTTTGGCAACCAGACTTGTTGCAGCTGGTCTTGGGCTCCCATCTGTTGCTTTATATGACAATGCCTCTTATTGTTCAGCGTGTGCTTGTGAATATAATGTTTCCTTCCCCCACAGTAATATAAGAAGCCGTAATACAACCCAATACTATTATTAATAGAACAGGTTTGCATTGCCCTCTGATTTGAAGCTGATGGCTTTGATGCCTTCATTCGTGTGCCACCTTCCTATTGGTGGCACAGACTATGCTGGCTTTCCAGGAAAGCTGAGAATGTTTGGAAACTTCCCAATTTGATCAAAGAAAGACTAAAAAGACAGTTCTTTTCCTTATTATACTCTGATAAAACTTCTCAGTTTCTTAACTGAGGACAATGCAATTAATACTAAGTTTGGTGTGTAAGTTTTGATTAAAGTTAATATTTTTTAAAATAAAATGTGTTTGACCTTAAAGCAGAAATGGTAACAGCTATGCTCTGTATTAAGGCTTGAAAGTAGAAACCGCTGTAATAATACCAAATAATAACTCTGTTGGCTGACAAATAAAGATGAGTGTGCCTCTTGGATGGGTCTATTTTTTATTTTGAGAGTGATAAATTTGTTTGAGAATGATATTCATTTTGATCTCCATTTGCTAGGACTGATTTTTACACTGTAACCCATACATCTGAACACACACATGATAGTCACTGTCTTGAAAGATGGAAAGAGTTATACCAAACTAATTGAGAAGAGGTTACCACGAGAGACACAGAAATTTGATGGTCAGTTGGAATTCTGACTTCACACTCTCTAAAAGATGTAGCCACCCTTACATGTATTTTTATTTTTAAAAAATGGAAGGAGGCATATAATAATATTTCTCCTGAATTTTGTTATGTATTAGTCAGTCTCTGTGCACAAATCAACTTGACGCTTCCTCCCTCACCTGAAGGTATATGCGCAAATACACACTGACTTTGCGAAGGATAGTCTACAATATGCAGATTAAAAGAAATAATCACATCACAAATTTCCTGTTCCCAACATTCTCATAGCTTAAATGCTAGAGCAAAAAGGAGATAAAAAGAAACAAAATTTTACCCATAGAATTTCTATTACTTTTTACCACATTTCAAATATCATCACTATTTTAATTTCCCCAAAACTCTTCGGAGAAGAACACCCAACTGTTTCCTTGAATGTATTTGGCCATCAGGATTGTTTTCTTAGCGTTTATTTTATTTTAATACTTCAGTAAATATTTTAAATTACTGCAAAGATAATTTAAAATACATATTTGACAACAAGACGTGTTGGAAAAATGAGTGGCAACATGTAGTTAAACATACTTACAGGTTGTTTTCTTGGATGGTAGTGAGAGATCATTCTAGAAAATCTACATTTTTCTATCCCCTAGATGTCTCTAAAAGGTATGAGATCTCCAAAAGGCCAACTATTGAGGACTAAAACCCCTCCAATTTGTGTTTTCAGAGTTTTAAAGTGATTTTTAAAGTGATTTTTGAACTTCACAACTCCCTTTTTCCTTATCTTCCAGCACTTTCCTTTTCGAACACCAGGTGGCAGATGGAACCACTTTTTTAGAGCACGCCCCCGACACCGCCCTACCGGAAGCTGTCATATAATGGAAATCTCCATGGCCACGCCTAGAGTTCAGCACCCCAGATGCGGACAGCGACACCGCCCAGTTGAGTCCCATGACTCGCTGCGGAGATTTTCACCTGACAAAGGAACCGGCCAATCTCAATGCCGCGTGATCGACCAATTTACAATGCCAGAGGTAGAGGGGGTGGATAGGAACCCCTTGGTCTGGGACATTCAGACTGGCAAAGGGATCGGCTGACATTAACTGAAACCATATGTTACAATATCTAGTCGTTTGAGTTTTTTTTCTCTCCCCTCTCATTCCCCGCCAGAATATAAATGTCTTATAAATACTGTCTTGCTGCAGGCAGACGTTTCATTACCTAGCCTCCGTGTGTTGGTTTATTCCAACAAGATACGTAAGACTGCAAAGGCGGTGCGAGGCTCTGTGAATTATGGCAGGCAGGGCTTCGTTTTGTAGACGGTAGTCTGTCAGCTTTCTAGAAACCATAATGGGAACCGACCGCTTTGTCTCGTTTTCCAATCAATTAATCTTGAAAACACCAACAACAGCTGTCTTTTTGTTCACTTGAAATTACTGTCTTAGGCAGAGACACCGGCCTGGGGTGTGTTCTGTAACTAACGGCTGGCTTAGGTGTCATTTTTCCGGTTGCCTAGCAACCAATTAGACAAAAAGCTCGTTGGGGAGATTTTGGTTAGCGGTTTAGAATAATGGAAACCTAAGAGTAAATGAACATGGGCTCAAGATAGCATATTACTTGGGGCTAGAATTTAGAATAAGAGTATAATTAAATTTCAGGTAGAGCTAAAAGTCACAGTGACTATTCAGATCGACAAACAGTAAGCCGAGTTTTAGTTGCTATTTATCTGTATTAAACGGATTGCCTCTGTAGCGTTGTTTTCGGCTGCGATCATTCACATCTTTAACCAGCAGAGGGCGACTCGGCCGCAGTTTTCGGTGCTCGAAACACACTCCTCCCTCCCTCCCCCTCCGTCCCCGGCAAATTAATTTAGCACCAACCTCTTCAAAATAGAGCAAGCTTAGGAAGGTGTAGTGGCAGAATTGCAGCGCGCAGGACTTGGCTGAGTGCCCGCCCTTCTCAGCATTGGAAAGCTGGCTGCTCTGTGCTCTTGACAGCATTAAATCTTTGCCTCAGGCTGCAGAGGGGATTGTCTCAGTTGCTGCAGGAACGGGGGAAGGGAAGAAAAGCAGGCTCATCCCCAGAAGCCTTAGATATTTGGGGTCACTAGCTTCAAAGAACTGAAGGGGCCAGCGGTGGGTGGCACAGTGAGACGACCAACATAAACTATGAAGGTTCAAAAAGTGGAAGGAGAATTGTACTTATTAGAGTCAATAACTGTGTTGGAACAATAACCAAAAAGGGCTGTGTGGTTTGGCTTTGTTACTCTTAAGAACAAAAGTGGGGGAAAGGGAGGATGTTAGAGCAAATACTCAAGTCTTGAAAAGAGAAGAAGCAAACGCAAGACCGCTTAAAGAGCAAGACAATGAAAGGGAGGCTGCCAGAATGCAGGGCAGAGCAATAAAGCATGCAGTGTAAAGTTAATGTATTGCTGGGCAGGGACCCTCGTTCTTGGTGGGCATGCCACTTCCTCCAGGGGAGGCATTTTACCTTATAGAATAGGATTTTACAGAATCTCTCTGGGCAGCCAGCCAGAAGTCCCATTAATTGGGCATACACTTTCTCCTGCATGTACTTAGGCTTCGACATTAATCTAACTCGGTTTCAAACTAGTAAAATTAATTTTTTTCTGGAAGCCACTAAACGAAATTTTATGTATTGAATTTTTCCCTCCCTCGGTCATTAAATTTCTGTAAAGCTTGTGTTTAAGGAATGTTTAATTAATAAATTCAATTCATAAAATAATACGATGCCCTTTTTTTTCTGGATAAAGAACCCAGTGCACTGTATATCAAGGTAAGAGATATTGTCACTGAGCTAAATCCCTAGCCCCATACTTTCCTTAAATTGGTATTAGGACAGGTATCTTAATGGTACAGATCAGCCCCTTTAAGAAAACATGGTTTGACTCAAAGTTCCATGGTTAATTTAAAGATAAGTTGCACATTTATAGGGTTTTATACCACACCTGTGTTTCTGTGATATTCCCTCCACAAAGAAGCATTCATATTTTCTTTGAATATACCAAACTTGGTTCATGTCACAACAAAACAAATGAATATTTGAAATTGCCTAATATGATCTAATATAATAGAATTCAGAACTTTGGGAAATGGGAGGGTGAGATAACATTTTTCTGTGTAGCTCTGGCTGTCCTAGAACTTACTCTGTAGACTAACAGAGAACTCTGCAGAACTCAAACTCACAGAGATCCACCTGGCTCTATCTCCTAAGTGCTGGGATTAAAGATGTGCACCACCACAGCCCTGCCAGAACTACTTTTTTTTAAATCCAAGTACTAGGTCATTGTACAAGCACTTAATGAATGGGACTACCCAAATAGCCAATGACCAAAGATTTTCAGCTTCATTAATCATCTAAGAAATATTAAAGGTTGTAATGAAATACCTTTTACTCTCTTAAGAAACTAGATAAACAAGCAAAAAGCTGGCATTTTTCAAGTATTGAAAATGATCCGGGTAGTGGTGGTGCACATCTTTAATCCCAGTACTCCCGAGGCAGAGGCAGACAGATCTGTGAGTTCGAGGCCAGCCTGGTCTACAGAGTGAGTTCCTGGAAAGCCAAGACTACACAAGAAACCTTGTCTCAGAGAGAGAGAGAAGAAAGAGAGAGACAGAGACAGAGAGAGAGAGAGAGAGAGAGAGAGAGAGAGAGAGAGAGAGAGAGAGAAGAAGAAGAAGAAGAAGAAGAAGAAGAAGAAGAAGAAGAAGAAGAAGAAGAAGAAGAAGAAGGGGGGGCAACTACCACATATCACTGGAATATAAATTGTTACAATCACTCTGAAAAATTGGCAACATTAAGATTTGAAGTGTATACCTAACAGAAATGTCTACATGTGTACAAAAAGACACATACAAAAATGTTCATCACATAGATCTGGAAACAACCAATGTACTTAACAGAATGGATAAATATATTGCCGTATAAGAAATACACACAGCAATAGTGATTTTTAAATTGCTACTACATGTATTTTATGAATAACTCTCACAAATATTATATTTGACAAGAAAAATCAGAAACACAATTCTATGAATATAAAGGTCACTAATTTGTGAAAAGCTGTTAGGGTGATAAAAAGTGAGGGCAGTAGTTGCTTTAGTGGAGATAAACACTGGAAGGGCATGGGGGACTTCAGAAATTTGGTAAAATTCTAGTTCACCTGGGTGGTAGCAATCAGAGTAGATTTACTTGATAAAAATGATTGGTCCATGTTTAAAGTATGCCTTTAAAAGTCATAAGACAGATGATATGAAACTCCAACTTGAAACCACTGAATGTCTGCACAGTGCCCTGACAGCAAAATCTGAGTTCCTTGGTGTCTAGACGGCCCTATGTAGATTTCTCCTGTCTGAATTCCCAATCTTTTGTTAACTACTTTCACCTCAGTCACCACACTTCAATGACTATGACTGCCTATCAATTCCTAACTTCCCAAATCTGTGCTCAGCCTTGACTTTGCTGTTTTTCCACCTGGATATGCTATCAGCAGCTTTTTGCAAGGCATATTCCTTCAAGTCCTTCAGTTCAGATTAATGGAGCATCTTTAGAGAAGTGCTTCTTGACTTTGGAATTTAAAGTCCTTATTATTTTTCCATTTGCTGCTTTAAACAAACCTATCACTCTTAGTTATTAAGGTCAAAAGCCCAAAATGGGTCTCACTGAACTAATATCAGGTATTAGCAGGAATGCTTTCCCTCTGGACATTTTAAGGGATAATCGGGTTCTTCACCTTTTCAATTCTCAGGGACAGCTGTGTTTCTAGATTTGAAGTCCCTTTTTCCTCATTCAACCACATCAATATTCCATACTCAGACTGCCTCTTACTCTGGCATTCTTTCTACCGCCTCCCTCCCCACACTCAAGAACTTTGGAGATAAAGCCTGGTCCCACCCAGATGATACAGAACAACCTCCCATCCTCGAGGTTGGCTGAGAAGCAGTATTAACTCCTCCTTATAATGTGTAATGTATTTGCAGAATCTGGGAAGTAAGACGAATACATCCCACAGGAAGTAGTATTCTGCCCGCTGCAAGCCTACTCCACTCTTTGTGAATGCAGCATGATGCTTATTTGCTAAAGACCACTAGTCACAATTTCAAATCATTTAAATATTTGTTTACTTACTCACTGCCAGACTACTCTGATATACTGTAAATTCTATGGGACCACAGACCTTAACTGTCCAATATTTTTTTCCTTCAGTGCTTACTACAATGTCTGGCACATACTTGTGGAAAGAGCAAACAAATTGTGATCTTTTCCTGTGCTTTGATGCCTTCTCTCATTTGGGTTTTTTAATCTTTCCTGCTCAGAAGCAGTGTCTTGGGTGGAGAGGAAGTCATGGAGGAATCAATATCCTCATCTTTTCCTTTATACTTTAAAAAGATGATTCATAAATTAATGCCTCATAGAAAATAGCTCATCACAGTAAAATCAGACACTAACTTAGAAATCATGATTAATTGATTCATCAAATACTTATTGAGCTCTCCTCTAAGTTCTGAGTACACAGAAGAAATTACAAAATTCATTGCATTTAGGAAGTCTATAAACACATGTGCATAATATTATGTAAGGTAGAGACAATTGCAATAAAGTAGAGGGAAATGATAAGAAACCAATCAGACATTTTAAAACAGAGATTTTTATCTATGTTATATAAATATGAGTCTGGGAGTTGGGGAAATGGCTCAGTAGATAAAATGCTTGCTGCATGAGTATAAGGACCTGAATTTAGAATTGCCAGCACCCATGTAAAAAGCAGGCACAGTGGCATGAAGCTGTAATCCCGGGGCTGGGAAGGAGTATAGGCCGGCTTGACACACACTAGAGTCGCCTGAGAAGAGGGAATCTCAGTGGAGGAACCTACGTTAGACTGGTCTGGAGGCATGCATGTAGGACATTTTCTTGGTTAGTGATTAATGTGAAAGTGCCCAGCCCAACTGTGAATGGTGCCAACCCTGAGCAGGTGATCGTGTTGTATAAGAAAGCAGGCTAAGCTGGGCGGTGGTGGCTCACTCCTTTAATCCCAGCACTCGGGAGGCAGAGGCAGACGGATCTCAGTGAGTTCGAGGACAGCCTGGTCTACATAGTGAGTTCCAGGACAAGCTCCAAAGCTACACAGAGAAACCCTGTCTTGAAATAACCACACGCAAAAAAAAAAAAAAAAAGAAAGAAAGAAAGCAGGCTGAGCAAGCCATGGAAAGCAAGCCAGCAAGGAGGGCTCTTCCGTGGCCTCTGCTTCAGTTCCTGTTACCAGGTTCCAGCCTTGAGTTCCTGCCCTGTCTTCCCTTGATCATGGAGCATACTCTGTAAACTGAAATTAGCCTCTTCCTCCCCTTAAGTTGTTGTTGGTCGTGGTGTTATCACAGCAACAAAAAGCAAACTAAGTTGCAATGTTGGGAGGTTCCAGGGCCTTGCTGGTCAGCCAGCATAGATAACTGGTGAGCTCCAGGTTCAGTAAGAGAGCCTGTCTCAAAAGTGAGGCAACAGCAATAGAGGAATATACTAGATATTGATCTTGTCTGCACATGCACTCATGGATATACACACATATGCACCCAAGCATAGAACACACACACACACACACACACGTCTGGTGGTTCTACAGATGGAATAAGGGAAGCAGTGGAAAGCCACTGTGATGATGTGGGCAAAACATAATGGTGTTTAAACTAGGGTAGTTAAGACAGAGTTCATAAGATGTGAATTTGAGACATTTTGTTTTACTCTTAAATTAATAAGTACTAATTATATATCTCATACATAGCATATAATAATTTCATCAAATATAATAGATTTGATGGAATACCCCAAATACTTATGGGAACTAGTTGTTTAAATATAATTATTTTTATTAAAAATTTTCATATAATGTATTTTGATCATGTTTTCCCCTCCCCTCAACACTACTAAGATCCTCCCATCTCCCTACCCACCAAACTTCATGATGTTCTCTGTCTCTCTGTCTCTCTCTCTATCTCTCTTTCTCTCTCTCTCTCTCTCTCTCTCTCTCTCTCTCTCACACACACACACACACACACACACACACACACACACACACACACAATGTGAAAATTAAAATGACATATAACAAATATAACAAAAAACACCAAAGCAAAACAAAAATTTAAAAAAGGCCACATAAAGAACCCATAGTGTCAGTTTTGTGTTGGCCAACTGCTTCTGAGTGTGGGGTCTGCCCTGGAGTGTGGTGATATCCACAGTAGTGAGCCATAGGAGAAAAATGATTTTCCCTTTCTTAGCAGGTATCGTTTACAAATAGATTCTTGGTTAGAGGTGGAACTTTGTGCCTACCTCGCCTTCTCAGGGCTGGGACTTCGTCTGGTTGGAACCTATGCAGGTCTTTATGCATGCTGTTATAGTCTCTGTGAGTTCACATTAAATATAATTATTTTAAAATTTTGAGAAAAACAAAAGGAAAATCAGTGATAAGTATAGAGAACTTTTCGAGGAATTTTGGAGGGGTAAAAAGGAGAGAAACAAATGGTAGCTGAAAGGAAAAATGGGTCAATAAATGGTTATTTTAAGATATGAGACCATCATTCTTGTATGTTGATGGAAAAGATTCAGCAGAAAGGAGAGAATCAAAAATATGTCATAGCCATAAAGCAATGTCCTTGAAAGCATGCTATGGCAAAGCATTTGAGCACAGATACAGAGACAGTCTCAGATATGCACATAGCCAGTTAAACAGTCACAGAACATAAAGCAAAGACAGGTTTATACATCAATGTGGTAAGAACTTCTGAGGTCATTCCTCTACTCACTTTGTTTATTGGTAAACAAATAAGATGTTCTACTAATGGAGAGGATGGGGTATGCTGAAGGTTTTAAAAAAAGGTATGAAGCAATCAAGGTAGAATGGGTAAGAAAGGGAGAGTAAATGGACTACACAAATATTGTGCAGTAGCTAAACAGCATGAAGGGGTATTTGTACTCACACAAAGTGAGAAGAGCTAACAACGTTATGATGCTTTTTCTCCTGCATCAATCTAGATGAACACGAGTCTGGTGTGGGTAAACTTTTATATTTATGAAAATTTAGATTCTATAAGCAAATGCATTTGGTTAAGAGAGGATCAGGATGTTAAGGATATACAAAGGGGGATGGTTATAATGGTTGACCACAGATATTTTTAGCAGTAAACAAGGGCACAGGGTAGTAGTGATTATAAAAAAGGATAATGGAACTAATCAATTTCATGTATTAGACTGGTTGAGGGTTTTTTTGTTTTGTTTTGTTTTGTTTTTTGACAGTAGGGTCCTACAGGGATTGGGTTAGAAAACCTGGAAGGATAGCTATAACATTTGATGCTTGAAACTTACATTGAGAAAGTGTCACAGTTATTGATGATAATAGTAGTAGTAGTAGTAGTAGTAGTAGTAGTAGTAGTAGTAGTAGTAGCAGTAGTAATGTTTTCTCATAGTGTGGATAGAATAGGTGGGTGAGATCAGTACAAGATCCAGTACTTAAAGGAGGGACAGTCAAAAGATGGAAACATTAGACTGTTAGGAGATACTAGGAAGGAACAGAACTGGAAAGAATAACAAGTCACACCAAAAGTCTCCATAAACAAGAGAAAGTCCCATAGAGTCCATAGATAAATAATGAGAAGGTTGCCAGGGGTGATAGATGTTGATGATAGGAGATTCTAAGCTGGTTGTCATCAGGACCAAGAGAAGCAGAGTCATCTAGAAGTGTCAAAGATAAGCAAGACAGAGATTTCTTATCTTTAGGCTCACTGGCATAAAGGCTAAGAAGACAGCATCACTATATTTTGAGAAAAGTAAATGAAGTTGCTGTCTGGCCTAAGGAAGAACCAGGTTTCAGGTTTCAGGTTTCAGGTTTCAGGTTTCAGGTTTCAGTCAAATACAAAGGTAGAATTTCAGAAAACAAACTGAGTGCATAGAACCTTTGCTAATGTACAGTGGAAAGGTTTTAGTAATTGAGACTAGGAACAGCATTTAAAAAAAAAAAAGAAACCTATTAAGCCACACGGGAATTACTCTGGGTGACAAGAAATGATGAGGGAGTTCTGAATTTTTTGGAAACCAACATAAACTAAAAGTTGATTTTGATGGCACCATGACACAGAGTGGCATTAAAGTTATGAAGTAGCTAAAACTAGCATCTTTCTTTACGCATCGGGCCACGTAAGATTCCTTTTGACATGGTCCAATGTAGATGTGGAGGCCAGAGATGAACAGCAATTGTCATCTAGTGCAAGACTTCTTACCGGTGTCTTGGCTATCGCCTGTAACAGGAGGAATCAACACTCTGGCTTCCTACTCATCTTGAAGACAGATCCCCTTCAGAACACTTGATTCTTAGAAGACCAGAACATTGGAATGATAGTGGAACAGGCTGCCCTTTCCTCCCATGGGTACCATTTGAGAACCAAAGGCCAACAAGGATGATTAAAATGTGCTGAGCTGAAAAATATTTACATATTCCTATGGCCAGGGTGAGCAAACAGAAAGTTCAGTTCAAACTTCGCAATTTTTTTTCCTTTGAAAGTTGGCTACATTCTATCACCAAGATCAGAAACACAATGGTCTAATCAGTAACTGTGGACACTTTGAAACATCCTAATATTTAAGAGGAAATTAAAAGTAAGTCTAGCGAGCTATCAATGTTAAAAATCACAAACAGGCACACACATACTGAGTCACTGTAATAATTCTGTAGTCTAGTTCACTGAGTCTCTGCAGATTCAATTTGGCATCAAATAACAGCCTATTCTTCTATGCCACAGTGGTTGTCTGGAGCTGATGAGGAGACAGATAACACTTAGGCTGCAGAGAAGAAGAAAGACATGCCCTCAGGTGACACTTTGTTTCAGAAACAGTCTGAGAAGTACATTTCATCTGTTTTTCTGGGTAGCAATAACCAAAATTGGAGACTTTTACTACATGCCTTTTCTTAAGTTAATTTTATTAAGTAGGGAGTTTGGGCACCTGAGTTTCCATCTGGCTGTCTCCCTAATACTTACAAGTCAATAGATTATTTGTGCCCAGCTTCTCCATCTGTGCAAATGCAAAATAAAATTATGCAAAGAGTGTATGGGGATACTCTTATGTATCTTATGGGGATTTTTTTAGTCATGGCAGATTTAAACCAATGTCTTTCAACATTAACCTCCACATTGGAGAATGTGTTTACCATCTTTAGTTCGGGCCTTAGTTGTGACAGATGAGAAACAAGCCCTACCTCTCAGAAGACACATAACTTATAAAAGAAGGGAGCCAGAATCAGACGGCAAATTCAAACTGGGACACTGTAAATAGTACCTATAAAATGAATTAGGTTCTTAGATGGACATAACTTACCGAGACAGGGGAACAACCTTTTTAAATAGCTTGAGAAGGTGGTTGAAGGGATTTAGCTCACCTTGATACCAATTTACTGAAAGTCAATTCTCCTGATGGCAGTTTGCCTAATTAATTCATCTAAAATGAACATTTTCTACAACATTGATTCCCAATCCAAGCTGTGAATTAGGTGATTCCAACCCGGGGAAAAGACAGAAGCAAGAACACTGAGGCCGCATTATTTCACTTGTGATAGAGCCCAATCGCTGCCAGATTAAGTAAAGAAACCCAGGTAGACTTAAATATCAGACAAAACAAGTATACTTTATCCTGGTGTGTTCCACATAGTCCACGGAACACAGATCTCAATATATAATTATACTAATATTTTATCTAAAACTGAAATGTAATCAAATGTCCTATTTCCATTCATTAAATCAGATAACACCCCTGTAACTTCAGCTTAGGCAGAACTATCAGTAGCTTTAGTGTATGTTATTAATACAGATTGCATTGGGTTTCACATTTTCTGAATAATTTTGTGTTTTAAAGTAAATGTTTAAAAAGTCTATTTTAAGCTATTTGTGAATTATTTTTCAACCTGCTAATTTCTAAAGGATGCTAAAGTATTTCTACTATTGTATGTTTCTGAAAAATATTGTTGAGGAAGCTGGAGAGATAGTTCATCTTTTAAGAGCACTTTTGCAGAGGATCTGGTTTTGGTTTCCAGCACCCATATTGTGGCTCATAACAATTCATAACTACAGTTCCAAGGGATCCAGCAACACCTTCTGATTTCTGCAAGCACCAAACACACACACACACACACACACACACACACACACACACACTACATATACATACATGCACACAAAATGCATACACATAAAATAAAATAAATAACTCTAAAAATAAATATTGTTGGGGGCTGGAGGGATGGCTCAACAGCTAAGATTACTTGCTGCTCTTGCAGAGAACCTGAGGTCCATTCTCAGCATTCTCCTGACAGCTTACAACCTTAGTAACTCCAATCCCAAGGGTTCCACACTCTCTTCTGGCCTCTGCAGGCACTGTGCACTCACAGTACACATAAATACATGCTGGTGAAACACTTATATGCATAAAATAAGAATAAATAAATCTTTAAAAATATTGCCAATATACCAATCTTTATATGATTCATCCAATGTAAACTTTTTAAATAATGAAATAAATATAATAAGATAAAACAAAAATTAACACACCAGAATTGGACGAAACAACCAAATAGAAAGAAAATAATCAGAGACCCACTGTTTTGCAAACTCAGGAATCCCATAAAAACACTAAACTGGAAGCCATAGTATATATGCAGAGGGCCTGGTGCAGACCAGTGCAGACCCTGTGCGTGCTTCCTCGGTCTTTGTGAATTCATATGAGCTTTGATCATGTTGATTTAGAGGGCCTTGTTCTCTTGGTGTCCCCCACCCCACCCCTTCTGGTTCTTACAGTCTTTCTGTCTCTTCTTCCACAGGGCTCCCTGACCCCTGAGGAGAGGAATTTGATGGAGACATTCCATTTCCCATTTGGGGCGGGAGTGTTCCAAGGTCTCTGACTGTCTGCATAATGTCTAGCTGTAGGTCTCTTTATTGTTCCTATCTCCTGCAGAAGGAAGCTTCTCTGTTGATAGCTGAACAAGGTACTGAACTATGACTATAACAGAATATCATTAGAGGTCATTTTGTTACCCCATTCTTTTAATAAAACAATAAGTACTATCTGGTTTTTACCCTAGGTCGTTGGACTATCTAGTCTCAGGTTCTTGGTCACCCAAGCAGTGTCAGGTACGGGTTCCATCTCATGGAGTGGGCCTTAAGTCAAGTCAGTTATTGGTTGGTTACTCCCACAAGCTTTGTGCCACCACTGCCCTAGTATATCTTGCAGGCAGAATGGCATTGAAGATCTAAAGATTTCTGCCTGGCTTGGTGTTTATCTTTCTCTTTTGATAGCATGCAGAATACCTTCCTGTACCAAAGATGCTAGAACATAGTGGTGAGAGCTCTATGTAGACACAAGCTTGACTTCTCCATGGTCAGTGAGTTGTGTTGTTGTTCTCTTCAGTAATGGGGCCTTGAGCAACCTATAGTCTTGGCAACAGCCTGGGTTGTTTGGGGATTTCCACAGGACCCTTTTTGCCAACACCTCAATGAGATGTAACCCAATCCCGGTACTGGAAGCTTCATTTGGTGACAAGAGATGTTGGGGCTGTCTCCCCCATTATTTGGCAATTTCAGTTAGATTTCCTTCATGTAGTTTATATATTTTAGGAATCTTCTACTGTATTATGTTTCCATATGACCCTTCAAATGGTCCTTAATTTCAGCTGTCTCTCCCCATATTCCCTCCCTTGTGCCCCGTCTCATCCTCCTTCCCACTTGATCTTCCCACTCCAGCCTGCTCCATCCATCCATAACTATCTATAGCATTTCCCTTTCTTAAGATCTATCTGAATGTAAACCCAACTCCAGTGATTCTCTACATGTGGGACACTGAGAGAGTCCACGGGAGGAAGGAATGCAGGGTTTTCCACCAGGATCTGCTTAGTCCCAGAGATTAGAATTGAGGGAGAAGAAACCACAACAGGTGGTCTGCTGTGGAGCTGGAGATGAGGTTAGGGGATGGACTTGGAGAAGCAAAGGGAGAGGAGAAGATCTGCAGTTAGCCTACTTGCTTTCTAAGCAGCCTGCAAGTTTCCAGGCTTTGCCTGCTAGAGTTGGGGGCTGGGATAAAGCAATGAGTGGGAGGGGAAAGTAAGGGAGGGGAGATCTTTGTGATCCACTGGAGAAGGGCACAGCAGGGGCAGGAATCAGCAGGTGGTCTACTGCAGAGCTAGGGAGGAGACTCAGGGATTACATTTGGAGGAGATCCGTGAAGATCTGCAGTTAGTCTACTTGCTTCCCTGGCTGGAGTACCAACGTAATCCTTTAAAGTATTTATTTTTTTGCTATTTTTCTGCAATCTTATTTTGTGGCTTTCTAATTTCTAGGAGCATTTTGTCTTTAGATATTGTTCAATGTGCTTTTTGAAATGAAAAACGTTTTTAATTATACATAGAAAATAAGTATTTTTTATTTTCCTCTTTATAAAAATTTTGACTCATCTTGAGATTTTTTTTAATTTATCAAATTTTGTGACAGAGTTTATCACTTTCAATATTCTCTTATCATTACTGAACCCTGATTATAGATGTTTATATCTAGTTTGAGCCATGTGGCTATGTGGTGTGTATGTGTGTATGTATGTGTATATGTTTATGTATATATTGTGATATAAAAAAAAAAACTATGCTAGGTGGAACTTCTGGGGAAACTTCCTAAGATTTCCCTTCTTCTCATTGATGAAAATGCTGAAGTTCTAGGTGCTACATTGAACTATGGGAGACTCTGGTGATGGGGAGGTCCATGCTAAGAACAGACAACAGAAGTTATACCTCCCAATTTCAAATAATATAGCAAGCCTAGCCTCTACCTCAACTCTCTACCACCAGACTTCTTTTTATGAGGGGAACATAATTTCCATCCTAAGTCACTTTTATTTTTGAATCTTTTAAACCCAAACTAGCTTACCACTTTAATACTTTCATCACCTCCCCACCCACTGTGGGTATGTGGGTATGTATACATCTCTCTTCCTTCATGTATATACTTTACTTGATTTTATTGAATTTATTTTGGTGTATAATCTTTTTAAATTTTTTATTATGGTAAAATGCACATAAAATTTACCATGTTAACCATTTCAAAAATGCCTTCACAACATTGTACAACATCACCACCATCTATCACCAAAACTTTCTGCATTTTGTAAAACTGAAACCTGATTAAATAACAATTCTCAATTCTTTCTACCTCATGGGCCCTAACAATCATTTACTCTATATATACCTATTTTTTAATACTTATTTTGTATATACTTTCTGAAGATTATCATGGTAAGTGGAATAAACTAGAATCAGAAAGACAAATATTGCAGGTACTCTCTCCTGAAATGTTGATGGTTTAAGGCATAAAAGTAGAAAGGGGACTATGTGGGGAAAAGAAGGATCCATAGAAGGTGGGAATGGGGAACAAGCGAGCAATGCAGAATTTAGTATGATACGCATGTGGAAAATGTCATAATAAAACCCATTATTTTGTACAATTAATATATGCTAATAGAAAAAATTACTTTATGATTTTTACGACCATCTCCCAAAAGCAGAACTACATGACATTTGAAGAGAAGTTTGTTTGACTAATTTTAAATAGTGTAATGTCTATAAAGTTCCCCCATATTATAAAATTCATCATAACATATATATATACTTATATATGTCAGTATATATCAGAATCCTCTTCTTTCAATGCTAAATAACATTCCACATTTATGTATATATACATATTCAGAACACATATTAGTAGCCCATTCACCCACAGGTTGGCAGTGTTCTAGCTACCATGTTTTAGCTATTATTAATAAAAACCTCTATGAATATGAGTTTGTTGGTATCTGCTTATGGTCTTACTTCCAATTCCTTAGGATATGTATCCAAATGTCAAATTGCTAGCTAATACAGTGATTCTATTTTTATGGGGGGCGGCAGGGCAGGCTATGCCGTTTTTCATAGCAGTTATACTGTTATATTCCTACCAACAGTGCGTGAGGGTTGCAATTCTCTTCATCTTCACTAACACATAGCATTTCCTGTTTCATTTGATGATAGCCATCCAAATGGCTCTGGGCTTGTATCCCGTTGTAGCACTGACTTGCATTTACCCTAGTAACTAGCCATGCTAAGCTTCCTTTCTTGCACTTTGCTCTCACTTGTACATCTTCCTTGTAGAAATGTCTGTACAAGTCTTTTGCCCATTTTTGAATTGGTTGTTTGAACTTGTGTTGTTGTATTTTAGAAATTCTCTCTGTATTCTATATTGATACATACACTTCTTAAAAGTCTTCAAAATAACATGTGCTTATTTTAAGATACAAAGAGGCATAAGAGGATATCAGACTCTTGTTAAGATTTTTTGAAATATTTTCTTCAACTTTTTTTTCCTTTGTCTCTCATTTTACATAGCAAAGTACCTGGCTTATGGTAATTACCATAAAATATCATTTTAATGATTGAAGTATGTATGTATTCTTTCACATCTTGACTTCTGCCCCTTTAGTGGATGTAACAAAGGTATATTAACCATTATTTTATTAATAATAAAAATATAATGAAGATATAAGTGCATAGGGCTTTGTCTAATTGTAGTTTCTGTAAATGGATATTTTGAACACCTTTAAAGCTTTAAGTACATCATAATAAAGGGTTAGATTTTAATGGGACCAGACATCTCTCTTTGTATCCAAAGCAATGAAGATATGAAACAGAGAAGGCGAATGGAGGTCATTTTTTACTGACAAATCTGATATTAGGGAATATGTTCATATATTTAGGAAAATGTGATTCTTACACTGACTTCTAGAACTGAACCCAAGCAAGGGATTCTTAAGATATTGGCAGGCATAGAGTAGAATATGGGCTCTGGATGGAGAATTTGATTCAAGAAAAAGAGAAGAAACAGATGGCTTATGCATGCCCTATTTACCCTTCCAAATTCTGCTGTCAGGAAGCAAAGTTTTTTCCTAAGAAGGAGTGCAGGATCAGGTACATGTGGGCTTGAAATATTAACTTATTACAGCTCCTTCAAAATGGAAAAGAGAGGGGGAAGGGGAATCTCTTGTCTTTGAGAATTGGCGTATTCATTATTTTTCTCATTGTCATGACAAAATACCTGATCAAAACCAAGTTAAGATTGAGGAGGGTCTATTTTGGCTCAAGGTTTGGGGATATAGTTGACCTTGGTGGGGAGGGCCTGGTAGCAGAAGCATGAGGGGGTGACTCCCATTTCATCCACGATGAAGAAGCAGAGACAAATGCCAGTTCTCCTGTCTTCTCCTTCATTCCTTTTTACTAAAGCTCCTTCCTACTCTAGTCCATGCAATGGTGCTCACATTCTTCACTCCATGGTTAATGTAGGCAAAACACCCATGCCCATTAAATAAATGAATAAAAATTTAAACACCACTACTACTACTACTACTAAGACAGACAGACACACACACACACACACACACACACACACACACACACACACACACACACGAGATTTAACCCAGAACTTTGGGTATACTAGTCATGTGCACTACCCCTGAGCCCTACTTTAAATTTTAATCGATAATACCTGATATGTAATTATTTAAATTTATTACTTTTGTTCATTAATGGCATGGAACAGTTGAACATCTTCCATATTTACAATTCCACATGGAGTCATTTGTTCGTATTTCTGGAAGCCCGAACATTTATCTTATACATTTTTATTATTTCTTCATATAATAAAAAGTATCTTTCATTTTCTTTTCTGTGAAAATTTTGACAGTCCAACTGCCTTTTTACGTTAGTATTATATAGAACGAGTCTATGTGATCATATCTAGTCTTTGTGCTTTGATTTACTGCCTGCAAGCTTAGGAATTTCTTCTCCTAAAAGGTGCTTAATAGATAAGCATTTTTGTTTTATTCTATTTCTTTCAAGTATAATTTATTTTTATCTCCTTAATCAAGTGCTGTTCATGGAGTTTTGGGCATGGTGTGGATAAGAACTCTGGTCTCCCTTCGTATCTATAGGCTTTCTCACATCAGGTAAGCAAATAGAAAGGCCTAGAACTTGGAAAGAAATACACAATCAAGTGACTTTGGTTTTCTTAATTTGAAAGGAAAAGATATTTTCCCGTTATGATTAGTGGGCTAAAATATGATTTATCTTAAAATTAAAATAAGAAATTTCAGTATAAACTTTCATAATGTAAGAGGGAAAATGTCAGCCTACTTTTAATGAATGCAAATATACTCAGAAAAGAGTGAACTCACATGTCCTATATAAAATTTGTTAAATTTAAAATTAAATTTTAAGCTGATTAAATATCAGGTAGATTCATTTTAATGTAAATTGATTTTTGAAACGTTAAATTTCTATTATTTGGAGTCTCAGTCACAATCAGGATTTCACTGGAGATGAGAAGATAAAAAACAGTTAATAAGGACAATAGGAAAGGGAGAGAGAAAGATAATAGAAGCAAAAAGGAAGAGGAGGGACAGAAAATAATAGGGAAGAGTAAGGGTGATTGAAAGAAGATGAATTAAAGAGTTGGAAGGATGAGGGATAAGAAGGAGGAGAAAGCTGGCCATGGTGGTTCACTCCTTTAATCCCAGCACTCCAGAGGCAGAGGCAGTTGGATCTCTGAGTTCAAGGCCAGCCTGGTCTGCAGAGTGAGTTCCAGGACAGCCAGGGCTACACAGAGGGACCTGTCTTGGGGGTGGAGAGGAGGAGAAAGAGAATCAGAAACTGATTCAGAATCATTCAGAATGGGGTCAAGTGCCATAGTGTGAACTTGTGAAGAAAAAAAGAAAGAAAAGAAAAATTGGCTCACATTTTATAAGTGCTTCCTCTGCGCCCAGCACTTTTCTAGGCTCTTCTTGGATATTAGTTCATTTAGTGTTATCTTTCTTGATGTACAGTGAGACGTTAGTGTCAACATTTACCTTGTTGGTATTGTTAGCACAACCATTATTTACTATTGGTGTTGTTATTGTGTGTGGATGTACATGATTGGGGGCACACATATCACGACACTTATGTGGGGATCACAGGACAATGCTGTTTCTCCTTCCACCTTTTCCTGCTGGGCCATCTGGCTGGCCCTCAACCTTTTCAATAACTCTAACACTCATAAGAAGCAGGCTCAACCCAGCACTTGTGGGAATTAGTCACATTGCTATTCAAGTACCTACAAAACTAGGAACAACAACATGTGGACTCCTTCTTGGAAAAACAAAAAGCAAAATCTTGCACCCTCTGCTTTTCATGTGAATTCTGGAAGGTGGAACTCTAGGGCCAACTCAGTTGGCCTCCTGTGCTTCATGGTTTCTAAGTTCCTGATGCAACAAGGCCCCTGGGACACAGGCCTAATGCACTATGTTCCTTCTATGAAATGTCAAGTCTGCATTTATTGCAGTAATTATCCACTGCACATATACAGACTGAGCATTGATTTGGAGATCACACACTGTAATCTATCTGGTATATCCACTGGGCCAAATAACACTATCAATTTTTCACAATGTTTTAAAGCCAAATTTGCTGCTTAGATACTTAAAGGTGTCTTGCATTCTGATAAATAGTTGACTCCATATGTTAGGACAGTCAATAATGTTCTTCTAATGGAAGAGATGAAAAAAAAAACAAAAATGTGCAGCTTTATTGTAATTAAAAAAAACTCAGCTGAGGATGTAGCTTGGCAGTAGGAAGTTTGTCTAGCAGGCTTGAGGCCATGAGTTCAATGTTTACTACTGCACGAAGAAAAGGAAATACAAATTAAGTCATCATTGTTTGCTTATTATGATTTCAAAAATGAGAAAAAGTGATTATATGTAGTGTTGTGCAAGATGCAGAAATTTTCAACATGTTGGTACATGTACATTGCATTTATAGGACTAATCTTGAAGTGTGCATGTTTATACGTGCGCATGTACATGTACGTGTAAGTGTGTTTGTGTGTATGGTTTTATTTATTTCCCTTTTTTGGAACTAATTTTGAAAGAATAATTAGACTAATGTGCCAAATAGAGTCAGAGTATTTTCACTGTAGTAAAAATTTAAGACTTTCAATTTCTATTACCAGATGTCTGACTAAATAAAATAAAGTATTGTTATATCACAGACTACTACACATAACTTGAAGGATTTACATATATGTGGGAAGAAAGCAAATAGTAGAAAACAAGAATAGTACTATTCTTTAAACCTTTTTTAAAATGTATTTTCTGCCTCCTGATGCTCCCTACTAGGCAAAGAGAACTCAGTCATACCATTAGCTTTTCTGCACTGCTGTATTCACTACCCTGTGAAACTGTGGTGACTTACTTAATTGGAGAGATTTTTGAGACAAAGTTTCACTGTGTCACCTTGGCTGGCCTGAAACTTGCTGTGTAGACCAGGTTAACCTAGTGCTTACAGAGATACACCTGCCTCTGCCTTCTGAGTCCTGGGATTAAGGTGTGCATCACCACACCCAGCATTTATAACTGGAAAACTGAGGAAGAATAAATAATTAATAGCCGTCTCATCTCTGTCTCTTTTCATCCTTGAAACTGGAATGGGAATAGTCACTCATTTCTCTTCGTCCTCACTGTCTTCGGTGCCTGATACTATGATGGGAGAGTTGAATAACTCCAAGGTTCACTTAGTGGTCACTTTTAGCATTTACGCTAGTCTGTGTTTAACTCATCTTTATCATTACTAAAAAGAATTCGTTTGACTTTTATGTTATTTTTTTATCACACCTGTTAGTTAATTCAGAATTCTGGACAAGGGAGAAGACTGCTATTTAGCAGGTCTTCTTTGACCATGCAGGTATATATACCTTGAAAATTGAACGGAAAAACACAGTTAGATTCCTAACGGCACCTTTCTACTTCACTCACTACTTCTGTAAATTCTAGACTTCCATTTAACTTATTTAAAAAGAAAAGCTTGTGTTACTTTTAGAACCAACAGATGGAAATCAATATTGATATTTCATTCTGAATACAAGGAGAAATGAAATGTAATAGTGAAATACTCCAATATTAGTAAGTCTCTCTATATTATATTGTTTATGGCTCTCGGGGCATTAAAAAAAATAGGTGCTGTCATTCACTCCTAGCTGCCTTGGTTGTGATACATGGTAATAAAAGAGTGAATCTATTTCATCATTGATTGACTAGTTGTGTGACATGGGAAAGCTGTTCTCCTTCCTCTTAAATTTCTGGTTGGGAGCCTAACCTTTAGCAGCCGAGCCATCTCCCCAGCCCTCTCCTCCCCTCTGGGCCTCAGTTTCTTTATTATTAAGGAAGTTTCCTTCAGATACTTTCTAATGCCCAAAGGCTGATGCTTAGTGTACACCCAGCGAATAGCAGCTGTTATCAGATCGTTAAGCATCTTCTTGCTCTTTTCTTGGGAGCCTCATTCCTAAGCACAGCACTTTAGCTCATGGCTGGTGGGACCATGAATGCTTCAGAATTGGGAATCTGAACTACAAGGTGACTTTCATGAATCACTAGAGCCAAGGAATCATATATATTTGGAATCTGTGAAAAAAGGAAGAGAATAATGTAGAGAAGAATGAAATATATATAATTGGGGAAGATAAACTTAAAGAAAATAATTCTGGCTTTTGAATTACTAGTTTTGGTCATTTTGGAAATCTAGCCTCATTCCCATCCTTAGTTTCAAGACAATCACATGTCCTAATTATAAATCATCCTTTTCGGCTTAACCTAAATGGAATTGGTTTCCTTGTCATCTAAGAATCTACCCTACAATATACACCTCTGTCTGTAGAAATGATCTTGTCTTGCCCATTGATCCTGCCATTCTAGAATTATTGGTGAAATTATTATGGCCACTCCACGTAGTTAAAAGGATATTTATTTAGTGGCGTAACTCACAAATTAAGGATAGGTAGGTCGCAGGGTCTGGGGAAGGTGTATTTCAGTCCAGCAGTGTTCTCTGGAGCTCTGCTTGGTCCATCTCCACCGTTCAGCGTCCCGGCACCAAGCCAGCCCGGCACCTCCCCTGGTCCCGCCTTGTAGGCTTTACAGTTGCCAGAGTCTCATGGGAGGTTGGAACTTCCAGATCCAAGCTGGAATGGCTACCCACTACATAGAACTGTACAAAACAAAATACCTGTGATTTTAATTTTACCCAATTGGTGCTTAGTGTGTATAAGAACTTGGTTGAGATTTAGCTCTGCCTTCCTATTCTAAATACCACATGCAAGCATGTGCACCACTCATCAATGCTCTAGAATGACCCTGCCAGATGTTCAAGTTGGGTTGTCATCCTGCTGCACCTCTGTGAAAGGTGTGACAGAAAGATAGGGGTTTCTAAGACCCAAGGTTCCTGAGAAATTGTCCCGAGGCCTAAAAGGGATGAAGAAAGAGATCTGGAGAGCAATTGTATCAGAGAAGCAACGTAAGCTTTGTCTGGATAGTGAATGCTGTTAGCCATTGAGAATGGAATAAGCCTACGGGCTTGGGAATGCAATTCTTTTTTGAAAGACTGGTTTGTGAGAGAAAATGCTATCAGTAATTTAAAGAGGAAAATCATCTCAAGCTCTGAGCCAGATGGTTTTGCAATTGAAATTTTTTTTTAACTTGCAAACGGTTGCCTTGATCTTCGCTGTCAAATTTATTATTTGATAAGCAATTTACTTTTCTTAAAGTAAAATCAGTTCCTTGGGTACCAAGTTCTACCTTTCAGCTAAGAAGTAAAATTAGAGCACTCTCTCCTCAATGTTAAGCCAGATGATATTAAAACTAAGAAGGTATTTTAATTTTGAGGCTCTATTTTCACACGTGTGTCAGTCTTGGGCTTAAGTGGAACCCCACCTCGTTATTCTGGATAAATAAACAAAGATAAACCCCTCTGGCTTTTTCCTGTTTTTATTGTGAATGTCTGTTCCTGTTTTTCATCATTTAACTATAAACAGAAGTAAAATATACTATTAGCTACTAAAAATGAATTTGTTTTCAGATAGAGGGATGTGATTATTGTAGAGGAAGATGCATAAAGTTCATTAACAGCCTTGCAAACTTCTTCTGCAGAATACACAAAGGTTTACAAAGTACAGGTGCAGAATTTATCACTGAAAACACATGGTACTTTTTATTTCTGGTAGCAAAAATCTAGACATAACCCAGACATTAATAAAGGAAAATCTGAATACACTAAGATCTGAATTTTTATGGGACTTGAGGAAGTCTCTGTGTTATTTTCAGTTAAAAACTCTATGGAAAAACAGTATTTTTTATTTTTTTATTTTTACTTAAAATGAAAACAACTTAGCCTGCGTGTGATATGTGCAGATGCAGACACGGAGGGAAAATGTGCAAACAGTTTACACTGGTTGTCTGTGTAATGGTTTTTCTTTTTAAAACGTGATTACACTTGATCATGGGCAGCATGCTTGTGGTCACTGAAGGACAGCCTGTGGGAGTCAGTGCTCTCCTCTTAGGGTGTGGTACTGGGGAACTGAACTCAGGTTCTCAGGTTTGGCAACAGGCACATTTATTGGCTGAGTCATCTAATGAATCTCTGATGTTCTTAAATGTACCTCTGGATTGCTTGGTTTATTTAAAAAGAACACGCGTGACTTCCATAATAGAAGTTCCGTATCACATAAAATCAGTGTAACACAGTAGAAGCAAAACCTAAAAATGGGAGCTATGTAATGAATCCTCCCACATACTTACGCATCCGTTGTTAACTCCTTTCAGCTCTTCTCTGGTTGATGTTTACAGGAACTGCTTGTCACCTTTGTGGCTAGAGAGCTGCATGTCATATGACAATTTTGTAACAATGAAATACTGAACTTTATTTTTCACTATCTCACATCTTCGTTTACCTTTCTCCATTTTTAATTCCCCATTTCTTTATGCAGATAGAGACTACATCATGGAATTAAATCTTCTAGTACCTCTTAAAGGAGCTTAAGGGAAAGAAAAAAAAGCTGCAAGCCTAGAAGGTTGTTTCAGGTAAAAGATTTTCAGGGTTTCATATTTCAGTAGCTCCAAAGTGATCCCCACAGATCAGCCTCAGGAGCAACCGGAAACGAAGAAAAATTTTACCTAACTAGTATAACAATGGAGTTGTTGTGTACCAAAGGCAGGATAGCACCACACTCATTTGCTATAGTGCACTTAATAACAAAAGGTGCTTGTGTGTGTGTGTGTGTGTGTGTGTGTGTGTGTGTGTGTGTGTTTCACAAGTGCATATTCACACACTCATGCCTGAGCAAAAGGGGATATCTTAGCTGCAAGCTGCATTGTGTCATGCCAGTCAGCCGTCAAGTTAATCAGGGGAAATAATGCGATCATTTCTACCCGGGGAGGAAACACGTGAAAATGAGATTAAATAGGGCTAGGAGTGACCGACTTGCCGTTTCCTAAGGAACTTTCCACTTTCCTGCCCTGATATCGTTATAGTTTTCTGTTTATCTGGGTTTTTTTGTTTTGTTTTTACTTGTTCTAATACATGTCTTGGTGTTTCAATGGATCTAAAAATTTAGGTTTAACACAAAAATTGAATTTATGTTTGGTCAGTTACATTTGTACTTTAGGGCTGCTTTAAATTAAAAAAAAAAAATCATTATCATGAGATCCCAGGACTCAGTCTTATCTAGGAGTCTAACAGCCAGCAGCCAAGCTCTAGACACTCACTGGGAAATCTCATCCTTTAGAGTGAAGATTCATTGTGATTTTTTCTTTCTTCTTTCCTTTCTTTCTTTCTTTCTTTCTTTCTTTCTTTCTTTCTTTCTTTCTTTCTTTCTTTCTTTCTTTCTCTCTCTCTCTCTTCCTTCCTTCCTTCCTTCCTTTCTTCCTTCATTCTTTCCTCCCTCCCTCCTTCTGTTCCTCCTTCCCTCTATCCTTCCTTCCTTCCTTCTTTCTCTCTTTTTTCGAAACAGGGCCTAAGTATGTAATTGGCTGTCCTGGAACTCGCTCTTGTAGACCAGGCTGGCCTCAAGCTCACAGAGATCTGCTTGCCTCTGCTTCCTGAGAGCTGAGATTAAAGGCCACTGTGCCCAACCTAATTGCAAGTATTACTGCAGTGGTTCTCAACCTTCCTAATGCTGCAACCCTTTAATGCAGTTCCTCATGTTGTGGTGACCCCAAACCATAAAATTAAGCTACTTCATAACTGTAATTTTGCTACTGTTTTGAGTCATAATGTACATATCTGATATACAGAATATATGAGACCCCCCAGAGGGGTCATGACCCACAGATTGAGAACTGCTATCTTAATGGGTAAATTCTCACTCTATGTAGGAGACCTTTACAAAGTAGCCTTAAAGGGACTCATTCCAACTTGTCCTTTACTGCCTGTATGAGTCTAGGCGAGTTTAAGATGTTCTGGTTCTGCTTTTCACCCGTTTATAGAAGTCACTGCAGGCCTCTGTAACTTATGCTCTTGTACTATTCTTACTTTTGGAGTTCAATACATTCGAATGTGAAGGTGACTTCAAGCCCAGGGTGTTCTCAATCACTGATCAATAAGGTGAAACAGCTGTAAACAGATTGATCATTTAATTATTTACTTGGAGAATTGGTTTTTATTCCCGATAGAAATAAATAAAGTGTTACGGGACTTTTTCGTCCAAGGCTGAGCAGAGATGTGAGTAAATTTTTTAAATTTGTGTTTATTATTTTGTGTGTGTGTGTGTGTGTGTGTGTGTGTGTGTGTGTGTGTGTGTGTGCGCGCGCGCCATGGATCATGTATGAAAGTCAGAGGATAATTCTTGAGAGTCAATTCTCTTTTTCCATAGTGGATCCCAGGGACTGAACTCAGATCACAAGTGGTTGATTGTACCTGCTGAGTCATCTCACTGCACCTGCTGAGTCCTCTCACTGTACCTGCTGAGTCCTCTCACTGTACCTGCTGAGTCATCTCACTGTACCTGCTGAGTCATCTCATTGTACCTGCTGAGTCCTCTTACTATACCTGCTGAGTCATCTCACTGCACCTGCTGAGTCATCTCACTGCACGTGCTGAGTCATCTCACTGCACGTGCTGAGTCATCTCACTGTACCTGCTGAGTCATCTCACACTGGTTAGGTTTTGTTGTTGTTGCTGCTGCTGCTGTTTTAAGACAAGATTTGTCTATGTATCCCTAGCTGTCCTGGAATTCACTCTGTAGACCAGGCTAGCCTCAAACCACCTGCCTCTGCCTCCCAATGCTGGGATTAAAGGTGTGCACCGCTTTTGATGAATAAGCCTCAGCCCCGCCTAAAGGTTCTAAGAAAAAGAGGTAAGGAAAAGGATTGTTGATAATAATAACTATTTATTGAGCACATAATGTGGCCAAAATTGTGATTAAACCTTTTGAAGACAATCTTGATAAAAATCTTCCCCACAGATATAAGGCCTGCACTAAAGAGCTCATGGCTTTGGGGGTGAGGAGACTAAGACTGGAAAACTTGGAGCAGTGTCTTGCTAGGCCCCCATCAAGTTACAGAGAAATGTGGTGTTACTAACACGCTTAGTCCCTCCAAACCCCAGTCAGCGGCTGCAGTCCTTGTGGAAGCCTTGGAGGGGTTATTAATGACTTTAAAAGGGAGCTAAACAAGCTACATGCTCACTCCTTCTCTCAAGGTTCCCCTCTCTTGTCACAATTAACATTCTGGGCTAGAAAACTCATTTCTGGTGGGGGCCTCTCCTGTGCATTGCGGGGTGCTGAGCAGTGCCCTCGTTCTCTGCCCACAAAAAGCCACTGCACTCTGGCCTTCAAGTACCAAGAAGACCAAGATGTCTCCTGACATAAACTGATGTCCCCCAGGGTAAAAGTCCTCCACACTGAGAAATGCCATATCTAAAGCCTACGTTCATCAAAATTTAACTTCAAAAGGATAATCTAATCTACCTGTTACCGAATATGTGGCAGCCTGGACTGAACTCACCCAGGAGAGTAGCTGTTAAGTACTCTACAGTCAACAAAAGTTCATTTGTGGGGGCAGTGTGTGTGTGCATGCACCCACCTCATTATATGGCTTCCAAATTGTAGTGAGGTGCAAGGGCTAAACAAATAAATAAGATGGCTGGGGAAGGGGTCTCTAGTGATCAAAACTGATTTGCTGCAGTTCTTATCAGATTGAAATTGCAAAGTGGGAAGTGACCGCCAGCCCCCTGGCTATGAAGTGCATCGATTACATCCTCGTTTGCCTCAGTGATAAACATAAAAACCAGGGTGACAGCCAGATGCTTTCAGCAGTAGTAGCTGATGATCAACAGTGTCCCGTCTTCTCCTACTCTTCTACTTAGAAATGACCACCATTGCTTTCACACCACCGTTTCCATTTATTAGCAATAACAGAGGAAATACCAATAGCACCAATTAAAAATGAATCCACATGACGTGTTTTATCCTTACAGCTGTAATAACTAGTAACTAACACGAATTGGAAAGCACTTCATAAATTTAAAAAGTGCTGTACATATACATTATAGTTATCATCATTAATAAATTAGCCCGATTCTCCTAGTTCAAAAGGCACGTAAGGTCAGTTACATGGGCTTCAGTGGGGCAAAATGATCACAACCTACAATGTAGCAATGGTTCACATGTGTTGTCAACAAGTTTTACCCCATGCAATCCTGCAGAGCTGAAGTTACACACCCTTCAAAATATGGGAGAATGAAGCTAAAAGACAAGACAGTTTTTTTTTTTTTAGATTTTTATGCCTTTTAAAACAGACTCCTACCTCTTTTATATTAACTTTTAAATAGATAATATAATTAATCAAACTTCTAAGTTGTACACAACAAACTTAAAATGTCTTATTTATGGTAACAGTAAATTTTATTACTTTCTATGAGCTGATATTCCGGATAGCATTTCAAAGCAATCTGCAAATTCAAAGAGGTCAGATTGGTACAATTTTGTGCTTGCATACCCTCAGGGACTTTCTTCAGTATTCATTCCAGAACTGTTACTAGAAAAAAGCAGCTTTATCCATTCCCTTGCCAGCAGGAATCTTGGCAAGAGACAGCCCTTGGCTGACCATAAATAAAATTCCTTGAATCACCAGCATCTTGATTTAAGAAAGAAATTTTACTGTGTCTTTCATACACAAAAGCTGATTAACAATGGTTTAAAAAAAACACTATTTCACTTTTCCACAGGTGTACAAAAGGAAATATAATGGGCTTACATTCAACAATAAAGCTTAAAGTTCACTCTAGGTAATAGTTGCATTAACATTCACATACACAAGCACAGAGTAAGTATATCTCAGGAGTCTTATAATAGCATACAGCATACATATGGGAGATTGATTCAGGTAACATCATAGGTGTTAGTAAGGTTAGCAATTCAGAGTGTTATAGAAAAGGAAAACTAAACAAGGCGAAGGTGTAGGCTAGCACACCAAGACAATCACAGGATCAGAGGAATGAAAAATCTGCTCACTGTATGTATGAGAAAACGATATTTTTCTTCAGTTTCTGGGTCTTGATATAGTGGGTTAGAGAAGGTTGTGTAATCAAAGTGCACATCATTTTTTCTTAGAAAAGAGAAAGAGAAAGGTCCTTTTATTTAGTAATTAATACATGCAAGAGGCAGCCCCAGAGTGACCTGAAAGAGTAAAGCTGTGATTGGCAGGTGGCCGGTATAGTATAATACAGATGTTCCAGGCAATTCTCTTAAAGCACTTCTGTAGCAGCAATGGTCATTTTAAATGGCTGTAGACTGGATTCTCTTTTGAGGGGAGTTGGGGGAATTGTATTCATATTTCTTTAAAGATTTATAGCTATAGACTTTCTCTTTTTTAATAAATCTATCAAACAACAAACAGCATAAAGTGAGGTGTTGGGTTTTTTTTCTTTTGCTTTTGCATATGTGTTGTTGGAAAAGGATGTGTCCTTTTCATAAACATTGTGTGCAAAAGAATTTTTAATAGCGTGAGCACAAGGACATGTATAGGAAACACATCAGATCTGCTTCTGTTGCCCTGGCTGACTCTCTCTGTCAGACACTTGAACTTCTGGCTTGTGTGCACAAAGCAGGTATCCAGTATAGTGGTACTACAGCCAACAGACTTGAGGGACCCCTAAAGCTTCGTCAGTGGGGGTGGTTTTGCCAGCTAGAAGATGACCACCACACCTCAAGTTAAGAAATTGAGAAAGTCTGGTCCCTTTCAGTTTCACATTTCCCCCTCCCAGTGTCTCTGTATCTTTGTCTCCCAGCCCTTCTTGTGTCAACTAGTCTAACCTGGACCACCCCAACCAATATCAGGCTCTTGAACACTCATGGTAGCTACACATACCCAGTGACCACAAACCCCCAAGCTGCTCAACCTGAATACCTTTCAGCCTGCCCTGCAAATGTCATCAAGATGCCTGAAGCACAGGGCAGAGAGTCCAACTCTCACTGGCGGGGCTGGGAAGGCTCTCCTTTGCGGCGGAGGAGAAAGGAAACTTGGGTCTGCTTTTTAGGTTCTGAAAACAAGCCAGAGCGGAGAGAAAGAGTTAACACCAGACTTAGGAAAGCTTTTTTTTTTTTTTTTTTTTTTTTAAAGACAAAACCTGTTAAATGTGATCAAGACAGACACAGGGAACTTTCTGCAGATTTCTGAGGTCTCTAAGAGGGCTCATGTCATAGGAGAAAGGAGCAGGGAGTTGCTACATGGGAGAGATTTGCCATTATTACAAAAATTGGCTAAGTGGCTTGTTTCCGTTAGGTGGCCTCACTGGTCACTGTTGTCGGTGGTACTGTTCCCTTTCTCTTTTTTCTCCTGGGTCTTGTTACCCTTCTTCTTTTTCTTCTTTTTCTTGGTCTCCTCCTTTTTGCCGAAGGTTATAAAGTCGCTTTTGTCAATTTGGTTGTTAGCAGGCTCCTGCCGGATGGAGATGATTGCAGGAGATCCTGGGATAATGAATTTGTCTGGCAACTCACCGGGACCGGACTGTTTGGGGTTGCCTGGTCCGTATTTAAAGGTCCAGCTGTTGCTGTTGACCCCAGCACCCACTGGAGGGGACACCTCTCCTGCCTCAGGTTCTGAAAGACAAAACACCACACATCAACAACAGTGAATGTATGCCTTCCCTATGACACACACAAGTGGGACAAACTGCCCTCAAGCCTGAGGGGGAAGCCAGTGTCTGGAAACAATTAGCAGGGCAGATTTTCTTACCACAGGGCCCACAAATCTAGTTTTCTAACGACATGGTTTAACTCTTTGTGAAGAATTTCCTAAGTAAGACAGCTGTGGTAGCTTGCCTGGGAATAAGACAGGAAGTATACAGGCTTAATGCAGAAAATGCTACTTTCAGTGTATGGATTATTATCATTTATTTTCACAATTTTTTGTTTTGTTTTTGGAGACAGGATTTCTCTGTGCAGCCCTGGCTGTCCTAGAACTAACTCTGTAGGACCAGGATGACCTCAGACTCAGAGAACCACCTGCCTCTGCCTCCTGAGTGCTGGGATTAAAGGCGTGCGCCACCACCGCCTAGCTAATTTTCACTCTTAATTCTGCCGAACTACAGATGAACTGTTTAAACTAATTACTCATCTTAATTCTATGAACAGAACAGAAGTGAGATGGGAAGAAATGGGGTACAGAAACTACTCCATAATAGAAGAGGATGGATTTCTGTTGTATGCTGAATCAATTTGTTTGGATGAAATATTGCAAGTCAATTTCATTTCCAAACTAAGCCTCCTTCCCCAGAGTGGTCACAGGCTATATACCAAGGCATATGCGAAGTACTGTGGAACTAAAAAGAAGAAAATTATTCATTTTATTGGAGAAGGTTATATGGGGTTCTAGAGGTAAAGTGACATCAGCACCGAGCCCACAGATGACCGTGTAGCCACAGGGGGCTCCAGCGCAAAGCTTCTCCAAGGGTCAACCAAGTTGGAAGATACTCCATAAGATGTCATAGTGACTTTAGAAGGTAAGCCATAGCTGGAGAGGGAGAGTGGTGGTCTACCTGAAAAAGTGACCCAAGGGGCCAGAACACTGGAACCTTTTGACACCACAAGAGGGTTTGCTTATCTGGCTCTGCTTTTTGGTAAACTCACAGAAAGTTCAGTCAAACAACTTGTTATGTTCATTTGCATCTTAGGATTGTGTCATTCACGTCTGTTATTTCCATGTCTTGCTTCCTACAATTTCTCTGGTGTCCCTGAGCACTACTGTTTTGAACATTGCCTACACCAAGTTCTCTAGACTATTTCCCAAACCAAGGGTCACATTTCCATTCCTATCCTATCAAAACCCTCAGAAACATTCGTCACTTCCTTCTTGAAACAGTGACTCAGGAGTTCTTTGTCATACAGGAGAAGAGTAAACCCCACAGGATCTTAGTGTAGAACTAGGCTCTTGTAACAATGACGGCTCAAAATGAGAGAAAACAGCTTGTCAGCGTGTGCATTCCATATATACATAGAAACGCCAAGGGAATGGACAGTTCCTAAAGAAATGGTTTTAAATTGGATTTCATAGGATTCAATGAAGAACAATGAATTCTAGACAAGTGATAAGACAAAGGAATGAACTTGTTAGTCCCCAAGGACAGCAGCTTAAATGGCAGATGGCAACTGGTTGGTACAGGTTGTTACTATAGATTCAAGTCCAAGCCTAGTGCAAAGTTAGCTGTCCTCTAATGGTTATTATTTGTTCTCCCTAGTGTGTGTACGAAACTTTTTTGTTTGCTTTTGCAAATCTGTGTTACACTTTTAGAAAAGCAAAACAGGAGTCAGAGATTTTCTTTTCCTCTTGCCTTCCATATTTCCTAGAGGTGTCACCAGGCACGGCAGTTGGCATTCTCTTGACCTTTCTTTTTGCCGTTAACCAGCTTCTTTTGCATGGTCCTCCTCACCCATATGTGTGAGGGATTTGGCCTGCGACTCTCTTTATTATCCCTACACCCTCCTTTCAGTGTCTCAGCCCTGTTTGAGGGCATAAATGGCCATCTAAATAAGATAATAAATTGAACATGGTGGCATATGCCTATAATCCCAACATTCAGAAAGCTGAAGCAGAAGGTTGGAGAAGTTCAAAGACAGCCTGGGCTACATAACAAGTTCAAGGACAGCCTTGAACCATCTCAAAAATAAAATATAAACCTATAAATAAGTACACTAATGAGATATAGATTTGTATTTAAGGTTCCTGTCCCTCTGTGCTATAATCTCCTATATCCAACTACCTCTCTGATGCCTCTAATAGCAAATTTCATAGAAATTACAAACTGAAGAAATCTGAAATCAAATTTCTGATTCCTTCTAGTCCTATCTAAATCTTTCCAGTCCCATCACATGAGAGATCTCATTGATCTTGTTGTTCAAGCCAGGAAGTGCAGTGCTATCCTTTGTTTTTCTTTATTGTTCACTCTGTTTACAGCACATTGCCAAGACTTACTATTTATGCCTCCTAAGTGTATCTGACTCTGTTTTATCCCCATGTCCATTCTTTTCAGGACATCATAATCTCCTCTACAAACCAGAGCAATAGCTTCTTCTCCCCTTGCTTTACTGCTTCCTCTTGGCCTCTCTCTAGTCACCCACATAGTAGCCAAATTATCCTTATTCTTTAAAGTCCTCCAGTTTTAAAAATGGAAGTAAAATTCTTTAAAATAGAAATCAGATGAGATCACTCTCCCATTTAAAATTATCCAAGAGCTTTCTACTGTCTTGAGGGGCGCAGGGAAAGAAACTCTTTTACTATAGTACATAAGAACCGTGAATAAACTGTAATATGATGTCCTTATTCTCCATTCTCTATAAATCTTCCACACACTGCTGTATTCCAGACTCAGAGACATCCTTTCAGTTCCTCGAACAATCCCTGGGGTTGTTGTGTCTCAAGATCTTGAGAACATTAGGTAGATCCTGAAGGTGTAAGATTTTCACTAAGCCTTGGGAAAATAAGAGGTTTTTTATTTTCTTCTTAGCACACAACTTCTCCAAGATTCTAGCCAGAAGACACATCATAAAATGTAACATAAATGTGACTTTAGAAATGAAGCCAGAACATCTCAGATGATCTCCTTTCCATTCTTCTTTTTTTAATTATCTTTTTATGTGTATTTTACCTGCATGTACATCTGTGTGTCATATGTGTGCTTGGTGTCCAAGGAGGCCAAAAGAGTTATTGGATCCCCTGGAACTATAATTACAGATGATTGAGTGAGCTGCCATGTGGATGCTGAGAATCTGATCCTCTAGAACACTGGTCTTTAGGAAGAGCAGCTGCTCCTCTTAACAACTGATCTATCTCTCCAGCCCCTCCCTCCATTTTTATCATGATCCCCATTCTCCTAGTCTATGATTAAATGTTATCTCTTCAGAGAAGTGGCACCCAACATGGAGCCCAAATTTCCACATAGAGCCTAAGAAAGATGAAACAACAACAACAACAAAAAAAAAAAAATCTTGCTCTGAAAGAGGTACTGCTGTGCAGCAGAGCCCTTGAGCAGCCAGCAAGTTTAATAGAAATAGAAAGCGAAATGAAAACACCAACAGTACAGGCACCAACCTCCTAGAGCTGGGGAGGTTAAACACAGCTCTTGGGCAGGCCCATGTGCTTAATGGTTGGCTCTCAAGGACCCAAGGAGGGGGCAGACCCAACTGCCAAAGTCACATGGCAGAGGACCTAGCTGCCACTTAGCAGTTTAAGGTTTGGCTCAGACAGTCAGAGAATGCTACAGGTACACAATAAAACAGGTCTGGGGGGGGGGGACTTTAAATAGGTTACAGTGTGCATAGGTGCTTACGGAAAAAAAATGGGCAAAGACAGTCATAGGAAAAAACAAACAGTTTAAAAATAATTAAGTAAAGTCTTTAAAGAAAGAGTAAAATAATAGGAAAAGAATAAGCCACATAAAGATGGGAAATACACAGGGAGTCTGGATCCTGTATGGTGCTTTGTTGACTTTGAATTTTGTGAATGCTGATGAGCAAATGGCAGCTGCTGAGAGACATGGGATTGTAAAAGGAATTGCTGAATTAAACCATCCTAGATACTTTAGGGACTTCTTAACATTAAAGTGGAGTTTAGAAAATGTATTGTGTTGGGAGAGAGGTTATGCTTTTGTTTCTACAGGAAATGAAGGACTGTGGATTCTTCAAAATTAAGAGACCAGATTTGATTGGGGGAGATCCCCTTGAAAATCTTGAAATAAACCTAGAAAAACTACAAGACAGGTGACATATATGCTGATCCCTTGGCATGGGAACAGCTGTAAGACTGGATGAAACATGACAAATCTTGTTGGTTATAGAATCCTCATGACTTATTATTATATGCCACCCTTTCATATGGCATTGGATAGAGGTTTAGTTATACAGCCCAAACAAACTTATAAAGTTTACAGGTGTCTTTTTACCTGCTCAAACATAAAACAAAAAATTATCTTGGGCTGTCTTGTGTACAATGCACAGTTCATACTTGTGTTAATGCAGATATGTATGTTACCTTTGAAAGTGTGTGTGTTTTCAGAGCAAGAGGACCAGACACCAATGAAAATGTATGGCCCAGGTGATCCATCCTTTCAGAGTGCCTTTGTTGCAGTTTCTTCAAAGTTCTGTGTTCAGAAAAACTTCAGGGGTGCTAGCTGAGACGGTCTAGCCTCACAGACTACTCTAGCCAGGATTTCAAATAAGCCTCACACTTTCTCATTACACAGAGACTGGACAACAAATGTTATAGCTAGTTTTCTTAGGACTTGACCATTATCTCAATTTTCTCAGTGTCCCATAGGCATTTTTTTCACCCCCAGACAACAGGAAGTAGTCTAGAGAACACAACGCCCACATTCCCAAGAGGTGGGGTGGCTGGTTTTTGGTCATTCAGTGGGTTATGGATATTTGTCATCATTTACTGTGGATACAGGAATATAGGATAAAAAGATAACTATTCATCTCGAATATCATACATTGGTATGGATTTTTGTATATTGATACAAATTTAAGGTTATTTTCGTTACACTGTATATGTTTCTACTCTTGTTTAAGGTATTGTACCTATGCAGCTCATTTAAAAATGTAATATAAAGTTCTAGTCATTGAAAGCTATTATTACAAACTGTTTAGGATAATTTAAAAATGCAAGTTAATAGTCATCTATAACAATCAAACTTGTAGTCATGTTAGGTATGTTTTCAAGGTTAAACATATATTTTAGATAGATAGGTGATATTCAAATACTCCACGAGACTACAGAATATGGTATTTAAGATGTTTAATAGCCTAAGGATTTTCATGACAGTGAGACATGTCTGTTCCTGGCAGCACCAATTTACTTCATAAAAGGATGATGGGAGTTGAAGAATATGGAGTTCACTTTCATTGTGGCAAATATAGTTATTTGGACAAGAAACTGCCCTTGCCTCCACTGCTGAAATACACTGTACAAATTGGACAAGCAGGACACAAAGGAAAAAGACTGCTGAACTTTGCCAAGACAAGATGCAACAGTCTTTCAAAATTCCTGCTTCACAGAAAAGTCTGTCAGATATTCTAGGTCCATAGGCCAAAGATGGATGCCCCAGTGTTGCAGAGAAATCTTGGATGGCTGTTCAGGCAGCTAACTACTTCTGTCATTTCTATAGTTTTGGAAGTTGTTTGTTCTGCACTTCCTATTTACTCAGTTAACATTATATCTTTCTTGAGTCTCTGATGGAGTTGAAGATGAGATAGTTACAATTATAATTTTTCTTGTCACCAAATTCAGAAAAGAAACTTACATAAGAGATGTAAAGTTTATAAGGTTGAAACCATAAAAGCTTAAATTGTTTATCTAAAAAAATGTTTTGAGGTCTAAAAAGATAATTTGGAGTTGGTAATACAAGTTAAGATAGAAAGTAAATTAGGTACAAAACTTTGGACTCACCAAGCAAGATAGGGTAGATAATGGAGTATTTTCTCTAAATTCAACAAATGCAAATGAACTGGATATTGTAAAAGTAATTCTTACCTGATAATTATTCTTACTGTATATAGTCTTACTATGATAAAGCTAAAGCTTTTTATTTAGACAAAAAGGGAGAAATGTGAAATGTTTAACTGTGCAAACATGTGTTGCATTTGTTTTTATTACAGAATATTTATTTAACTATGTAAAGATGTGTTGCGTTTGTTTGATTATGTGAAGATGCGTTGCTGTTTTACCTTGCCTGCCTAAGGTACCTGATTGATGTAATAAAAAGCTGAATAGCCTATAGTGAGGGAGGAGGTATAGGAGGGACTTCCAGGAAGGGAGAGTAAAAAGGCTCAGAAAGAAAGAAAAAGAGATGCCAGGGAGACACCAGGGGCCAGCCAGACACAGAGGAAGCAGGAAAGTAGGATATACAGAATAATAAAAGAAAGGTAAAAAGCCTGAGGCAAAACATAGATGAATACAAACAGGTTAAATTAAGTTAAAAGAGCTAGTAGGACAAGCTGAAGGGAAGGCCAAGCATTCATAATTAATAATAAGTCTCCATGTCTTTATTTGGGAGCTAGTTGGTGGCCCAAGAAAATTTCAACTACAGAGAAGTATTCTTATAATCATTCCAGCCAACCACCTAGTAGTTAGTATCTTCTTCAACCAATAGAATCTACTTCTGCAAGATTTTCAAAACAAGATATACAGACATAGATACATTTACCAATATAAGCAATGCTTAGTTTAAATTCAGGTTCACTCATGTATATAAATATTTGTTAAATTAATGGACAAAAGGGTTGTTGTGAAAAGCAAAAGTCGTACCCATTCTGGTAGACCAAACAACTCTATACTGATGATGCTTTTGAAGTCCAAGAAGGAAATGAGGTAATGCATACAAAGTGGGAATCCTGATGCTCAGCACAATGTAAGCTCCATAAATGGTATCACATATGGGTGGATGGAGATATATATATATCTCACAGTGCTTGGAACTAGAGGGACCAGATAAGGTATGAGATTACAGCAAGCAGGAAAGAGGGGAATAGGAAATTTCCTTCTCTCCTAAATCCCTTTTCTCATAGCACAATTCCCTTGGCAGAGTTAAAGCTACAGCACTCCAAGGATAGGGTAAGAGACATTGTTCCCCCTTTGAGGCTAAAACTAATTCCTTTCCTACAAAACAATCCAATCTTCAGTTTAGCTCAGCTAGAATCCAGCTGTTAAACTTTCAGATGCAGGCTCCAACTCTAAAAGACCTAGAATAAAGGGTGAGCAGGGAAGGCATCCATTTTTGTTTGGAACCCAAGGCCTCTCACATGCTAAGCAAGCACTCTACTACTGAGTCATACCAGCTGCCTTATTTATTCATTTATTTATTTTAGTTGGAGACAAGGTCTTCCTAAGCTTAGCCTCGAACAATTGTAGTGCCTCTAAAAAACAAAACAAAACAAAAAAACAAAAACAAACAATGCTGTGGGAGATCTGGCCCCAATGGCATGGGCCAGCAGAAGAGCTGGCTCTGCCCCTCAGCTGGAAGGGAGGGGTTGATCTCAGCATCCTGCACTGAGCAAATCAGCTACCACCCAGACCCACATCCTGGGCCTTGGATTGACCCACCTTAACATCTTCCCCATCCATCTATGACCTGCTGGAGTGTGAAGGGACTCGTCCTGCAGAACCATAGCCACAGGATCCCCACGACTGACTGGGGCAACAGCGGGATATCCAAGAGGAATTTCAGTGAGGGTCCAGCGATGATGGTGCACCAGAAGCCCGAGGCCTTGGACTTGACTGACAACTTATTTCAATGAATATTTGCAAGTAAAGCTGAGAGGACAAAAGGGTGCGCTGCCTGACACACCGCAGCTCCCAACGCCACTGAGATGAATGAAGAGCAGTTGGAGAGGTAGAAAAGATGGAGGAGCAAGGTGGGTTTTATTTTGTTTTGTTTTTAATTAGTATTTTTTAAAATTTTGTGGGGGGACACTCTGGGCATGAGGGCCAATATGGAGGGACTGGGAAAGGAGGAGGATTGGGATGCATGATGTGAAATTTCCAAAGACTCAATAAAAATTATGTTAATTTAAAAAATACCAAAAAAAAAAAAAACTGGGTATGGAGCCTAGGACCTTGCACATGCTAAGCAAACATTCTGGCACTGGGCTATAGCCTCAGCCCTAAGGAATGTTTTAAGTGTTTACAAACTTCGGATTTGGTGTCCAGAACTAGGTTTCAGCACCAGCTGCGTGCTTTAGCTGCCCTTACAAAAGCTCAGAGCAGAAAAATATCTGACTATCGTCAGGCCTCTATATGAGGGCCCTCTTGCAGTCACCCAGAGGTGCAGAGCTCAGAGATGTCTTCATTCGGGGGAGTAAAAGAACATTAGGGACCTCATGCACTGGCCTTGCGGCAGGCCCATCTGCCAGCAGCTAATTGACCTCTTTTATACATCAGGGAGCTTCCTTGGCCTTTGCTGGCAGTCTTGGTTTTACCTGACTCAGGCTAAACTCTGAAGAGGCAGTTAGAGAGCTATTCAGGTACATCCCTCATGTGTTCAGCTTCTGTGGAGCAGGAGGAGGTGTGGTTTCTCCAGTACTCCCCAGACACTGCGCTGCTTAACCTATTCTGGTCTCCTCATGTGAGGGTTTCAGCAACATCTGTATTGTGACTCACTCAAGTGAAAGCAGAGCTCAAGGTTCTGACAGCTTTTACTGGCCTCCTGCTCAGATTCGTTTTTTGACTAGGAGGACTGAAGATGGCTAGCTTTGCCTGTTAAATGCTGTGCCTTTTGGGCAGTCCAAGGACACAATTCTTTTTGAAGAAGATGGTACGGGAGGATGCAGCAAACTCCAGCTGCCAGCCAGTCCCAGCAAATGATCCACAGAGGAAATGTCTCTTCTCTCAGAGATACCTCCTCTCCTCCTTAGTGCTCCCACAGGCCCCTCCCATTACTCCCAGAGGCTGAGACACAGTCAGTCAAGATCCGAAGAGCTGGTCCTGAAGGATGAAGCACACATTGCAAGTTCAAAGTCAGCCTGGGCCATCGAGTGAAACCTGTCTACAGTTGTTAAGTAATAAAAGGTCTGTGAGTATAGATGAGTAATAGACTTCCTGCCTAAAATGCATAAGGCCCTGGGTTCAATCCCCAATACCATACCCACTCCCCAATCCAAATAAGTGGGCTTCTTACATCCTAGAAAAAGGATATAAGAAATATCAAACCCACAAGAGTTTAGATCCTTAGGAGGAGCCCTTCCAGATATTCAGACGACAATTCAACATTTAGAAGTTTTAGTAAAGTCAGACCACAATATGAAAAAAAATGGTTTTGCTTTTCTCTTTCTTTTTGTATTGGCCAGTTTCTTCTAAACTTAAAAATTAGAACGGCGTGTATTTTTCGAAAGTACAAATCTTCACTTTTTACTTTAAAATCTGCTTTCCGGAAGTCGCTAGCTGGCAACTTCGTGTAATCCTATAATCCACTTGGGCACTGCCCAGGGGTCTTTGGGCAAATTTCTTATCTATCCTCTTTCACGGATAACTAAGCCTGGCTGCATGGGTTGCTGATGTGTTTCAGGGACTAGGAATGACTGGGGAATCAAAAGCCAGGGGAGGTTCTGAAGATGAGTCGGTAAATGCTAGGCCTATAAACCTTTCCCCAATGCCCCATTCTGAGCTGCAAGAAATAAAAGGGAGGCAAAGAGAACTCTAAGAAATAGATAGATACTGCTAACGTGTGTCTGTTTTGTAGATGAGGGGCCTAAGGACCAATTTTGGTCACATGATTACTAACTGGTGCCCCCCTGGAACTAGGATCTAGGTAGACTGGCAGAGGCACATCCTCAACTGTGCATCAAGGTCCTTTGAAAACCCAAAATGTAATAATACATGTACAGGAGTTGTTATGGCTATCTGTTTTGCTGCCATATGGGAGAGGCAGAGAGGCAGGATGGGGCCTCCGAGCTAGAATCTGCTGAAAGGAACGGAGGTGGGGGAGGGGTGCGAATGTGAGAGCGAGGAGTCAGGAAAATCACAGCTCAGCCTCCAGGTTTCAGGCCGCCCCCCCCCCTCCCCGCTTCCTCCCCATTCATCCCTTTGTTACCATCTCTGGGATTCAGTGCCGAGGTTAATAAAGAGCTTCCAGAAAACCCATCATTGTGATTAAAGCCGAGGACTATCTTGCCAGACAGCACTTTGGAGCCAGCCTACCGCCTACTCTGATCCGTCAGTGCACCGAGCAAAGGCTATTAAATGATTACAGGCGCTTCCGGCCCAGGCAGCCAGCTTCCCTGGACTGCTTGCTGCTCCAGGGGTGGGCTGCTGCTTGCTGCTGCTGCTGCTGATCTCGCTGCTGAGGGAAGAGTCTGGTCACCAAAGGCTCAGGGTTTGCATGTGAACATCTAGAGGCTTGCTGCTCAGTGCCACCCCGCCTCTCCCTCTCCGTGGCTGCTTCTGCCACCCGCGCCACAGACACAGTCACTGCCTTCTTTTCAAGCGTCCCTGATTTCCTTTGTGTCTTCTAATTTTGAGCAACCGTCCCTTGCCCCTGCCCCCTCCCCCCTTCAAATCCCCCCCCCCCCGAACTTAGCAAGAGTTTAGAATTATATACATGCTCATTCTGACTAAAGGGAAAAAACAAAACAAAAAAACCACCACCAAACTGCTAAACACTGACTACTGATGTAAACTATGCCCCCCCCGCCCCCCCCCCCCGCCCACCTTGCTTCCCACCTTTACAAGGGTTTGTGAACTGACTGGAGAAGCGCTGCCTCTCAGCCGCTGATCAATTGCACAAACCTAAACCGCAGTTCACAAAACAGGCAGAATCCGAGCCTGAAATCTGAATCCTGTCCTGGATCAGAAAGACAACAGAAAAGGCTGCAACCACCTGGGGACCGACCAACCACGTCCTTCATTTCCTTATGGCTTCTTGATTCTACAGTGGGCCCAGAAAGAATTCCCATAAAAACAAATGTCAGCATGCATTCCCTCGGCTCCCTAAGACTTGAAACTTTGTTACCAGGACACCCAGGCTTAACGCCTAGCTACATGGTGTAAATTATGATGTTCTGTATAGCATCTAATATCTTTGGGCCTCCACTCTCATGTGTAAAACGGGTAATAATAGCAGTTGTTATGAGATTAAATGTATTTCTTCTTAAAGAGCACCTGCCTGGCACAAAGTAAAACCATCATTAGCTCTTTCTTGCTAGTAAGATAGAGTAGCAGGAGATTCACTCATTTATTAAAGGACTATTAAAGGCTCATCATGAGCCAGGCAGTTTATCTGCATATTTTGCATATGTATATTTGACTAATTTTAAGTTACTATAATTAATTAAATTTACTTATATATGGATTTAAATAATTTTTATTTTTCATATAAAAATACCTGGAGGCTTGAATTACAGCAAGTTGATTTGCTCTGAGTCCCAGAGGGATTTGATAATAAAGCTGAAAAATTATACTCTCACTGGCTCTTGGCTCAATAAGGCAATGGTTACTCCTCCGAACACACACGCCTTGGAAAACCTGGGAGTGTGTTGTGTGTGGAAGGGTAGAGTTTCCCTAGATTCGCTGGCCTAGCTCTTGGTCTGGAGGGTAGGTGGGAGGCGGGGCTGCACTTCTGATCAGAAATCAGACTGGGAAAGTGGAAGGCTGATCCCCAGGGGTCACCAGAACTGCCACCCCTGGTGTCTCACTCTCTTTGGGTGGGCCAGCTGATCTGGAAGAAGATTCTATGACTGTCTGGTGCCTTGAGCTACAGCTGGGCTAATTTTCAGTAATCTTGGAGCGGAAGAAAGAAATACAGTTGGCATATTTTTAAAGCCACAGCTCTCGCTTTGTGCCCAAAATAACTCTGCCATTTCTAGGTTAAGAGTATAAAGGCATCACGTGCTCCAAACCCAGATTCAAACATTGGGGTGGCTGGTCTCAAACAAATCCAACTTCTGTCAGTATCCTCCACAACCCAGCCAGGGCTCTAGCTGCCTGTTTTCTCTGTTTTATTTCTTGGTTGCTCAAGTCCTCTAGAAAAAAGAATTTCCCCTGACAGTCTTTCTTCTCCAACATCCCACTCGCCACTCCTCTGTGGAGGCTGACAATTATACCTGAAGGAAACAGAAGGCTGAGAATTCAGGTTCTGCAGGAAGGGTCCTAGATTTGAACTGCAGTCTCATCCCCACAGAAAACCTTGAGCATTCACTGGGCCTCTCAGCACCTGTCTTTTCAGATGCAAAGCATAGCCACCTAACAGTGTTGCTCTCTAACAATATCCAACTAATGGGGTTGTCAGCATTAAAAAGAGACAAGACTCATAAATTACAGAAAATACTGCCTGGCAAGAGAAGACGCTGAAATAAAGGATGGTTATCATTAGCACGTACAGTTCCTTTAGGGCCGCCGTACTGCTGTTAACCTATTTTTGTGGGCAATACTTCCAGGAAATCTCTCTTCCCAGAGGGTCCGCCACTCCTAGGTGTCACTGAGGACCACCCACAGTGAAACTTTCCAGCTTAGAAGTGGTTGGGAAGGAGGGAGGGATTCTTGGGGCCTCTGGAAGAGGCAGCCTGGCTAGACATGGTAGAAAGTACCCTAGATTAGGTATCAAAAGCCATGGATTCAAACATCATCTCCACTACTCTGCTGTCTTCTCTTTTTTCCTATACTATTTTGTTAATGTCGATTTGATGGTTTCTATCTGTAAAATGCATAAAATACCTTCTTCTCAGAAGCTTGATTGCTCACACCACTACATTTATTTATTTACAACAAAATAGCTGTTATATGGCAGGTGTTGGGAACAGGGATATGAATCCGGAAAATGAATATGGACAGGTGTCCTATTCTTGAAGAGTTACAGTACAGTAGGAGAAAAAGGTAAAGCAATGAATTGTTTGTCTGTTTGTTTTTCGAGACATGGTTTCTCTGTGTAACAGCCCTAGCTGTCCTGGAATTTGCTTTGTAGACCAGGCTAGCCTCAAACGCACAGTGATAGGCCTGCCTCTGTTGGGATTAAAGGTGTGCACCATCACACCTCACCAAGTAAATGATTTTTTTTTCCTGTGCTAAGGACCGAACCCAGGGCCAAACCTAGGGCCTTGCGCTTGCTAAGCAAGTGCTCTACCACTGAGCTAAATCCCCAACCCCCAAGTAAATGAATTTTAAGGTAGAGTAGCTGGCATAATGACAGTGCTCGCCTTCCTGGAGACAGTGTGTACAAAACATAAAAACACCACTCAGAATATGGAATGGCCATGCTTCAGTTCCTGTCCTCCTCTCCCTAGATGTGTGGCCTTATGAAACCCTAACTATTTCAAGTTCCTAAGCAGACAAATGGGCATAATGATGGGCTTAATGGACTAAGTGCTTAGGAGAGTATCTGGTACACGGTTTGAACATTGAGTACATTTTAACTATTACTACTGCCGCTTACAAGTTCTCTCCTGAATCCTCCCCTCTCTCTGCTCCAGGGTTCTCAATAGGGAGGCTAAGACTCTTAATGACAGTGTCACTGTGTTCAGTGCCATAGCACAGGCTAGAGGTGGGGTCAGAGGGAAAGGTGTCACAGTTGCTGTACAACCACAGATAAGAGAACACTAAGTTGTTATTTTCATACTCTACTGCCTCACAATCCTACTTCTAGAAATACATCTTACACAGACATTAGTGAAAATGTATAAGACATATGTATAAAAATACATATATTGCATTATTTACAAATGAAGATACCAAAAGGAACCTGGATAAAAATAAATTGAATTTTAGGCCTACAGCTTAATATTATCTGCTTTATTAAAGAATGGAGTAGCTCTATTTATACTGACTTACGTATTTGTTAAACACACAAACATATTTTTAAAAGTATAAAAAAATGCCTGGGCAGTACAGTAGAGCTGACCTTATTGTCAGGGATTCAGGTGAACCGCCCAGAGAACACGAGCATGGGAGATCTGGCTCTGTTGTCCGCCATATGGCAGTATGGGCTCAGGAGCGATCCACCCTCACCCTGCCTCTGCCCCTCCTGCCTATGGCAGGTGGGAGAGCTGGTCCTGGGGTCATAAGAGTGGAAGAACTGGTCCTGCCTCTCACCAGCTGCCTGCACCTCACCTGGGCAACACAAGAGAGATGGCCCTGATGGTGTAGGGGTGGGAGGGCCGACCCTGAGGCCATGAAAGCAGGAGCACTGGCCTGTCCCTTGCTCATCTCTTCAAGGCGTGAACTAGACAGGACAATGCTGGAGAGCCCACCCTGGTGGTGAGGACAAGGGAGAGCTGGTGGAATGATCAACCCTGTAACTACCCAAGCCCAGAACCAAGGTTATGAGTTGGCCCACCCCAACTCACATAAAGGAGCCAGTCCTGTAGACCCAAAGCTGCAGGATCTCCATGACACGGGGAAACAACAGGATCCAAGAAGAGTCCCAGTGAGGGCCCAGTATTGATAGTGTAGCAGAAACCAGGCCAATGATGCTTTGCAAAGAACACTTACAAGTGAAGATACATGGATAGTTTACTGCGTGACTCATTGTGTCACACTACAACGTCCATGACGAGATTGATTTTTCCTTTTTTTAAAATCTCTTTTAAATTTTATTTTATTTTGGGGGTAAGGTTGCAAGAGCAGAGGGTGGATATGAAGGGACTGGGAAATAGAATTAAGATGCATGAGATGAAAGACACAAAGAATTAATAAAAAGAAAGTTAAAAAAGTACACATATGCATAGTTATACACTAATATGCATAATAAATCCCACTTTGATTTATGAAAATGTATACATTATAGAACTAAATAGGTGTTTTCAAGATTTGATAGCGTGACCTCTAATATAAACTACAGACTGTGGGTGATAAGGATGAATCAGTCTAGTTTTATCAGTAGTAACCAATCTAGCACTCTGGAGCAGAGTATCCACAGGGAGGGACACTTGTGCATATGGGAGGAGCACCGCACTTCCTGTTCTGTTTTGCATATGGGAGGGGGCACCATACTTCCTGTTCTGTTTTGCATACGGGAGGGGGCACCGCACTTCCTGTTCTATTTTGCATATGGGAGGGGGCACCGCACTTCCTGTTCTGTTTTGCATATGGGAGGGGGCACCACACTTCCTGTTCTATTTTGTATATGGGAGGGGGCACCACACTTCCTGTTCTATTTTGCATATGGGAGGGGGCACCACACTTCCTGTTCTATTTTGCATATGGGAGGGGGCACCACACTTCCTGTTCTATTTTGCATATGGGAGGGGGGACCACACTTCCTGTTCTGTTTTGCATATGGGAGGGGGCACTGCACTTCCTGTTCTATTTGCATATGGGAGGGGGCACCATACTTCCTGTTCTATTTTGCATATGGGAGGGGGCACTGCACTTCCTGTTCTGTTTTGCATATGGGAGGGGGCACCACACTTCCTGTTCTGTTTTGCATATGGGAGGGGGCACCACACTTCCTGTTCCGTTTTGCATATGGGAGGGGGCACCACACTTCCTGTTCTGTTTTGCATATGGGAGGGGGCACCGCACTTCCTGTTCCTTTTTGCTGTGAACTTCATTGGCTGCGGATGGTGTTGCACATCTGTCATCCCTGCACTCAGGAGGCAGCTTAAAGTCCACCCTGGCTACACGGCAAGTCCTAAGTTAGCCTTGCTACATAAAGAGGTCCTGTATCAAATAAAGAAGCAAAATGTATTCATTGAAAACTATTTGGAGGATGTGCACAAAATTACTAGCTATGACTGCCTCACTGAAGGGGAATGGTTGATAGAATGGCATTTTATGCAAATAGTATGATACTGTTTAATGTTTAATATACATCAATGATTTAAATTTTATCATTAAAACTTTTGTGAGCATTTTGGGAGATAAGCACTATGCTTCTGATAGTACTTGTTACTGCTCAGGTAGAGAATGAGGCATTACTCATTGTTTTAGTTCAGCAGAGATTTGATTTTCATAATTTTTGTTTCATAACTAAATCAAGTAGAAAAAAAGCAAAACAAACACAAGCTCAGCATAGCTCAAAACTCAAGGTCATTATTGTGGATAGTGAAGACCCACGCATGCCCCATAGTGCCTCACGAGGAGGTTGATAAGAAATTAAGAGTCTCAAGATAGTGATTATATGAAAATGAGGACATGACTGCTCCTAGAGATGTGTGAGGAGAAGAATTTTATTCCCGATATGAGGGAGAGAACGGTCAGAGGCATCTGGAAGAGTCCAGACTAAAGCAGACCATGAGAAGAGAGAGAGGGAGAGAGGGAGAGAGGGAGAGAGGAAGAGAAGAAAAAGAAAGCCAAATGGGCAAAGAGGCCAAAAGCCAGCCAAGACAGGAGCCACGAGTGTGCTTGGCCCAACTGGCAGGTTTTTATAAGAATATGAAGCTGGGGGAAGGGAAGGGAAGGCCCTGAGCTGGAGAGGTTTAGGGCAGAGGGGGCAGGGTGAGGAGTGTTGGGAGGGGCCGCGGGTACTCACTGAGCCTACAGGCCCAGAGTGCTTTTTGGTATGCTAATAGACACCACAGTTAGCCCTTTGTCCCAGGTTTCTTAGGCACCTGACAGCGGGTCTTCCTTAAAGCAGGGGCGGGTGAAACCAGCCTAGCCTGGACCTAGATCCCTACAGCTAGCTAGCATCCTCCTCCCGTGACGATCACTTCCGTAAGTGTTCCCGCTCCCTGCCCTACCTGGAAGTGTGTGTGGCACAAACACTCCCCCTACCAACAAAGCAGCCTCTGCCTCCGTGTTTGCTCTTTCAAACTTTCCTTCCCTCCCCGCCCCGTCACACCACAATCTGCGCTTCTCGGAATTTGGCAGCGATCCCAGGCTTCTCTGTTGCTGTGTCACTTCTCAGCCTCAAGCAACCATTTCTAGACGAATAGTGATATCTCTGCATTGAGGACATAAAATGGAGAATCTGTCAGAAGACCACAGTAGCTGGAGGACAGGAGCACGGGAGACCTTCACCGCCGCCGCCGCCGCCGCCACCACCACCACCAACCTGACCTGCGCACTTCAACGGCAGCCATTTAACACGGCAAACGTATTTCCAGTCCTACTTTGTGTGCCGGGCACTGTGCTAACTTAAGAGTTTTAAATTTAGTGAAAAGAGTACTAGCAGCATTTTTTTTTTTGACGCAAAACCATCCAGAGCGATATTCATGCATTATCCAATCTCCCCTCTTTTACATATCATTGCACAGTTTGATGGTACAAAAGCTTTTGGCACTGGGAAGGGCTGCTTCAGTAAACTGCGGTAATATAAAGTCAGCTGTAAACACACCTGCCTTCACTATCTACGCTTCCTCAGATATGAACACCCCAGGTCCCCCTAAATTGATGGAGAACATTCTCAATCCAGTCCTGTGTATTAGTATGGGAGTATGGGGGTGGGTAGGTAATGTTGCATTTGCCTCCCCTCTACTTCCCTTTCTTACAGTTCCTAAACTTGGTTTGTGTCTTAGTTAGGGTTTCTATTGCTGTGATGAAACATCAAGACCAAAAAGCAACTTGGGAAGGAAAGGATCTATTCGGCTTACACTTGCACAGCACTGTTCATTATTGAAGAAAATCAGGACAGGAACTAAAACAGGGCAGGATCCTGGAGGTAGGAACTGATGCAGAAGCCATGGAGGGGTGCTGCTTCCCATGACTTGCTCAGCCTGCTTTCTTATAGAACCCAGGACCATCAGCCCAGGAATGGCACCACCCACAATGGGCTGGGCCCTCCCCATTGATCATTAATCGAGAAAATGCCTTACTGCGGGATCTTGAGGCATTTCCTCAACTGAAGCTCCTTCCTCTCTGATGACTCCAGTTTGTGTCAAGTTGACACACAAAACCAGCCAGTACAGTTTGAGAGAGGAAAAAGGCTTTTCTTCTCAGCTTATTAACTCATCTTGACACCTCACAGGCTGGTATTTGAAGATTTGGAAGAGCTGAGAGAGCTTTAAAGCATTTCCTAAAAAACAAATCCTGGGGCTCTACTGACAGAGAGTAAAACTACCAGTTTTTTTTTTTTTTTCCTTTTAACCAGAGTATTTAAGACCAGTAAAAACTGGCTTCAGTTTGCCTTTCTGATATCACTTCCCTTACACTTTCCTACCCCACCCACCAAGTACAAGATTATTTACTTCTTGTTATTTTTTTTTTCACATACTGTTTACTTTGCCTGGAATCTTCTTCCTCTCTGTATCATACTTTCCATTCTGCTATATATCATATTAAATGCCAAATAAAATCAGACACGGTCTCTAGACTCCCAATTCCATCATCTAGGCTTCCCTACACCCATCATTCATGGCTGTAGAGAAAGGGTTCGTGTCTTGCAAAAATAATTTGGGGATCCTCTCAGAGAAGATAGATGAACTCACTCGACTTACATGAAGTTTGTACTGAGTACAACAGAGTCAGGCATTCTGAGTGCCCAGCATCACATTGGCCCCACCCATGTACCACAGGGCTGTTCATACCAAACAACACTATCACATTTCTATCTTACTTTTCACACTTCTCTTCTCCATGACTAATTACGAGGAAAGAACTGTTACACATTTAATATTTTAATCGTATCAGCTGGGTGAGAGCCCACTCTGATGTAAGGGCTTAATTAATGGCTGATGGTTCTACAGAAGGTCCCAACCAAACTCAATATTGAAACCAAGCCAAGAGAAGCACCTCTGGCAATAAGGAGGTATTTCACTCCATCTGTGTGGGATGGATGGAAACGGGGGGTGGGGGGGGTGGGGGGGGTGGAAAGAGAGAACAGTAGTAAATGGGGGCTTTCAGAAGGAGAGCTGATGCTGGTGAACAGCTATGGAATCACAACAACCTGCCTGGGCCGTGGTTTGTGTCAAGATTTTCCTAGTGCCTTTCAAATCACAGCCACTTAGAGGCGATTATCCTGGAGGCAAGGTTGTGACCCTGGGTGAGAAAGATCACACAAGTTAATGTAGACCTCCAAAACCCTAGATTCAAAGATAACACACCAAAAAAACCATCCTCCCGAAAGAAATTTCCCAGAGGCAATTATGTGGAATCAACTTATTCTTCGTCTAACAGAAAGAAATTGAAGTGACACCGGCCACTGACTAAGGAGTCCCACGACAGCAGACCTCAGGGAGAGCACTGGACGACATCTCAGGCCGCCTCACAGGTGTTGGGAATCTCTGCTCAGGCCCTACTCCTCCCACTCCACCGAGGGTCTGCTCTTCCCCTGGAGAGGCTCAAGACCACACCTACAGGGTATTTAAGACACAGTCCCTAGACCTGCTTTCTTCCCCCAAGAATAACCCAGGGGTGCTTTGCTCAGTTAACCTGGACTCTTAATTCGGCCTGATCTGATTTATTGCATCGGCGGAGAAAGTCAATATTGGGGTATGGAAGCCTTTCAACAGGAGATGCTGCCCCTGAGGAGGCTCTCTCATGGACCCCAAGGCCTCATCTCCATCCTCAGGGCGAGGGTAGCATGATGAAGAGTGCAGAGAGGCTTTGGAAGTGCCTTGCCTGTTGCATCTCAGGAGGAAGCGGCTGTCAACCCAGGTTCTTGTGCAAGGTACACACCTAAGAAGCCAACAAACCCTGGGGTACAGATGCACCCGGAGCACTAGGCCCAAGTCACCCCACTCCTGTCTCTAATGTAGGGACCGAACCAGCTTTGGGGAAAACCTGGGAAGATAAAGAACACTGGCTAAAGTGCTTCCCGCTCCTCAAGCCCCCAGTGCACACACACATATGGATCAGGCTCTTACTTCTCCTCTTCTATTCTTCAAGTAAGTCCTGATTATACATTTAGTCTCTTCTTCCTAGGCACAGATGGTGGAAGCAGAGAAGACAGGGCACTGACTGTTTCCTGGCATCTCTTTGTGGACAGTGACTATTTTTAGCAGCTACCACACCCCATGATTACTCTTCCAGAGGAGCTTTCGAATGATTTGGGGTATGTCTTCTCCTGCCTCTCCCCAATCCTTAGAACAAGGTTCTTAAGCCAGGTCACAGCAGTCAGTCTTAGGGCTTCACATGCTAATGTAGTGGGCCAGGTCACAGCAGTCAGTCTTAGGGCTTAACATGCTAATGTAGTGGGAACTATTCCCTGACTGCTGTCCACAGAGAGGGGGATGATCACCAGATGGACTCTTCTATCCTTTGGGTGATGTGCTCGGGAAAGAACTAAGGAGGAAAAGACGTTTACTTCTACTCCTTTGTTTACTGTTCCTAGGAAATAACTGTTTATCCGCTTGGGGAGGAGGGAGAATGGAAAGCCTGATTTTAAATGGATTGTGTCAAGTATCAAGAGTCACTATCTACTCACAATATACCTTACCTAAATTCTCCTTCTCTAATCTCCCCAACTTGTACTGAGCAAACCATCGACCAGGATAGCTCTCTCTTCCCACCAGGGAGACAGATAACATTTTTTATTTTCATCCCTATTATTTTGGAAAGAGAAGGCCCTGGTAACATTCTTCAGACTATCTTTGCCAATAATAACCATACTAACTTCGATCATTCAGCTCCTTGCATTTGTTTTTAAACACTGTATCTATTTATTTTATTTACTATTGTGTATCTGATATGGGGGAAGCGCACATTTCACGGTGAGCATATGGAAGTCAAAGAACAACTTTGTGCAGTTGGTTCTCGCCTTCCACTTTCAGGTGGGTCCCGGGAATCGAACTCAGGCTGTCAGGCTTGCAAGGTAGGCACTTCGCCTGCTAAGCCATCACACCAGCCTTGTATCTGTTCTTAATTAGTTAAGATTGGGAGAGGAAAGTCGATTAATTAGTCTCAACTAGAATTAGGGAAATTCGTAGCTTTCAAAAAGGATTTAAAGTCTAATCTGTAATTACTATACTCCCTTCAAGTTTCTAATATGTACCTTAATTTACCTCTACCTTTGTTAAACTGTCAACACGCACGCACGCATGCACGCACGCACAGCCACCTCTCCCTGAACACCAAAGACCCCGTGGTAGGGAAAAAGATGTGTCCCTCTCTCAAAGGGGTCCATATCCTAATTTCCAGGACATGTGAATATATTATAGTGCATGATAAAAGCGATCTTAATCATACATGATTAAAGATCTTAAGATAGATTATACTGGATTAGCTAGGCGAGCTCAGTGCATTTACGTCCTTAGAAATTAAAGAGAAAGATTTACAGGTGCTACATTGCTGGCTTTGAAGCTGAAACAAGGGCCCAAAAGCTTAGAAATTCAGGCAGTCTTTAAAAGCTGGAAAGTATAAAAACCTGGGTCCTCTTATTTATTCTTCTAATGACTTTTGAAACAGTGCCATGCTATGCCACCCACACAGGCCTAGAACCCCACATCTTCCCTCCTAAGCCTCTGAATTGTTAGCATTACGTGTTGGAATTACAGCTATGAGCCTCCATGCCCAGCTTTCAGGGGTTCTTCTAGAGAGCCTCTAAAAGAAATGTAGCCCTTCCAGCTCCACTATTTTAGCCAGGGAAGCCTAGTTTGGGCTTCTAATCTTCAAAACTATATGATAATCAAGTTACATTGTTTTAAACTACCTATTTGTGTTCATTTGTTATGGTGGTCTTTGGATATAGGGGTGTAATTTGTACCCTAAGGCAGAATGATGCTGTTACAAGTAACTAAAAATGTAAAAGGGGTTTTGGAATTGGGCAATGGGTAAAGACTAGAAGAATTTTGAGAGATGGGATAGAAAGGACCTCAACAACTTAGACAGACTGATAATAGAAATGGATATTAATTATTCTGCTAGAGAAGACCTATAAAGATACAGAATACATGACAAACTAATCATATATTTCTTAGAGAATACCTAAATTGTTGGGAACATACTATTCATGCAAATATGGACATTAGAGGCGCTTGGGAGGGTACTCAGATGGAAAGATGAAACATGTCATTGGCAATTAAAGGGAAGTGTGCCCTTGCTTTGAGCATCTGGAACACACCATGATTTAGCTCCATTTGGGACTTTGACTTCCAAAACTGTAAGATAATAGTCTGTGATATCTGAAGTCACAGAATTTATGTTAACTTGAGATAGCAGTAACATGAAACCAGTGCAGGCAACTGGCCTAGAGCTCAGACAAGGAAACCATCCACGTATTCTCCTCACCTGCCGTGGGGACAATGTGACAGAAACAGGTAAGTGAATGGGGTTTGGCAGTAGGAACACGTGGGCTGAAATGCTCCTGTGGCACTGGATTCATTAATGAACTCAACAAAATTTTCTTAAGCATTGGGGGGGGGGTGTTACTTGACACTGAGCGTATAAAAGTGGAACAAAATACTTTCATCAGCTGTGTGATGTGAGGAAGTCACTGACTTTGGACAAGCCTCTGCTTCCTTCTCTGAAACATGGGAATGATAAGGTACTTCTCTCTTAAAGCTGTGTAAGGACTGGGGAGGAAAGCTCAGTTGGTAAAGTGCTTGTCTTACATGCACAAAGACATAAGTTTGATCCCCAGACCGATGTTTTTAAAAAGAGTCAAGCATGGTGTTGCATGCTTATAATCCTCACACTGAGGAGGCAGACATATTGATCCTTAGAACTTGCTGGCCAGTGAGAGACTGTTTCTCTAAATAAAGGTGGAAAGCACATGAGGAATGACACGTGAGGTTGTCCTCTGACCTCCACATGCGCATACACACACACACACACACACACACACACACACACACACACACACACACACACACACAGTCAAAGACCCTGCTACTAATACGTTCACTGGGAAAATCTCCCTAGAGCTGTTTCTGTGGTTTAGGGTTATTGGGGCTTGTTGTTTATTTCGTTTTGTTTTCTAAGAAGAGGGGTGGGAATACATTCAGTTGGCAGAGCACTTGCCTTGCACACGCAAGGTGCTGAGTTCTATATCTAGTCCTGGGAGGAGGTAAGGAACAGCCCTCCTAGTAGACTTTAGCTAAAAAAAGGAAATTCTGTACTCTGTAGCTCATCATCAAACTTACAGACTCAAATGGGTCTTCCTCAGAATTGTTTACACACCTAGTGATCTTGTTCCTCTCCCCCAAATCTAGACTCTCTTCATACAGGTTGGTGAGTGAGCATCTACTCTAAGTTGCTCACACTTTCAGTGGCTTTAGGGTATTCATCTGATTCCAGGTGATTATGGGAACAGACATGGGAGAGATACGTTCTTAAGCAAATGTTATCTACATTGTAGAGTAAAAAACAAAAATACAGAAGAGAAGGCCTAGAGACTATCACTTCATTACTTAGTTTTAGCCTAGCATGTCATGGGAACAACAATTCTGGACACAGGATAGGCTTTCATTGGACATAAACTCTATCTGTTGAATTTTCTTGAATTGTCAATATTGACCTTGCTTGTTTAGATTTTTGTCTACAGAGCAACCCTCACTCATTTTTAAGTCTTTTTTTTTTAAACGTGATGAAACTTGTGATCTATAGACTGAGGGTTTGGGATACAGCAGGTAAGAGATACGACTCTAGTAATAACAAACTTCTCATTGTCTCTTTTCTCTTGTGGACCCAAATCTGGCCACCCAAAGCTACTTCTCCATACCTCAAATTTCAGTGGTTACACCCCTTGGGTATATTCTCTACAAAGCTCTCAATTTCCTGTTTAAACAGGAACCCAAACATTTCTTTTTCTGGATTTCCTTTGGTAAAATCACCTCTAGTACTGGCTCCTTCCATCTTTTTCTGGTCCTCTCCCTAGAAGGCAGACAAGACTGATGCTGAGGCAATGCGTGGCTCAGAAGGTAGGTTAGAGTAGAGCAGCATCTATCGTGGCTTCCCACCCTTTTATTGATTGACAGCAATAAGACTTCGAGTGCCCAGGCTGAGAAAGCCCCTTCTACAATCCACATGCTCATTTCCAGCTCTCAGAATCCCAATGACCCTTCCCTAGAGACCCCTGGTCTACAGCCAATGTTTGACCTGAATATGTTTCTCCAGATTAGGCAGTGACCTTCTCAACTGCAAAGCCAACTGCTTCTGGGAAGATGAATTTTTCAAATTCCTTTGGCTGACTATCTCCAAAAATTCTTGCCATAAAAGTCCCTTGCTATCACCAAGGCAGGCTTTAGTTTGTAGCTTGCCAGTGTGAGTGAAGCCAAGGGCAAGACTCTCAGGAACTACTATGCTTAAAGCCATTCCAAATTGTCATGATAATTCTGCAGTAAATCTGTCAGAAGCAGAGCATCCTTGTTCAAGTGCCTTCCAAATAATAGTTCCCAGACCCCTAATCTAAACAATCCTAGTAATCTTCCTCAGAGAAGGAAGTGCAGACTCCACCCTCCATTTCCCCTTCCCCACCAAGCTCTCAAACAGCAGCCTGTTGTCTTTAGTCTTTGAGCTGAGTCAAGTGGGAAAAGCGGTGAAATTCTCTCTTTCTTAGGCTCTTCACAACATTAGGATCTCCCAAGCAGAAATCTGACTCTGGCTGTTGATAAAGGGCTTTTAAAAAGTCAACAAAGCCAGCAAAAGTGCATTACAAGAATCAGAAGAGTATTTCAGAAATCCCGTTTCATGCTTCTTTTTTTTTTTTTTTTTTTTTTGAGATTGGATCTTGCTATATACTTTGGCCTGAAACTCAGTATATAGACCAGGCCAGCCTTGAACTCCTGAATGCTGCGATTACATGTGTGTATCATCACAGCTGGGTCCACAAAACCATTGAACAAAAGAATAAAATGTATGATTTTTTTTTTCAAAACATAGTCAAAAGTTGTCAGGAAGAAGTTCCTCAGGGACCATACTCTATTGTTCCAATGTAGTCAAGACATTAAATGGATCAATGATAAGTAGAGAAACTATAATGAGGTTCTATTTCTTGCCCAGCATTAGCCTGTGTCTTTGCATCTGTGGGGTCTGAAGAAAGCAGCAACCTTGGGAAACAATTATTGATGTCTGTCTCTCCTCACTGTGTGTATCCTCAAAATGTGTGCCAAGAAGCACACGTGAGTGCATACGAGGTTGGGTGATTTCCGAAGTCTTAGAGTCTTCATTTTGAGGCCACTGAAAAGGAAGGAGTTCTTTCTGTGCATGTCAGGGTTCCAACTCTGCCTATATTTTGCCTTGAGTTACCAATCCTGGAAAAATTGGTATACAGGAAGTGTACAGAAAACACATGGGGCATAGAACTACCACAGAAGCTATTTACTATACAAAAAAAAAATTTCACAACACCAAAACATTCTCAACTCCAACCTTTAACCTACATAGTCAATAAAATGGAAGATGCAGAGTGTCCCTCTAAGTAGGAGATGAAGAAAGGACACATAAACAGAGGCAGCAAAGCTTCCTGGCTTCTCCTGGGTTAATTCTTTTTCCCATGTCACCTTGATTCCATCCTGCAGGCCAGGCCAGAACAAGCACATCTTTGTGTATCATGAGCTACATAGAGAACTCCACCCCAAGCATAAGGGGCTTCGCACCCCCAGACAGTGAAATTGCATCTTCCAAGTGTTCGCTTTCCCCAGCTAAAGATCACTCCAAGGAGCTCTTTTCCTGGACTGTCAAATGGAAGGTGACAGTGGAGGACACAGAGAGGAGCTGCCCCACTCACAAGATCCCTGAACTCATTTTTCTTTTATCCTAATAAGGACATGTACACACCTACCAGGACCGGCATTGCCATGGCAACAGCTGAAGGCCAGGGTGAGCAGGTTAGTGGAACAGCATGCTTTCTAAATTCTTCCCCAAGGCCCTGAGGCTGCACTCACTCCTGAGACGTAAAAGATGTTGACAGTGTTCCTAAATGGACTCCAAAAGAACTTACAGGACATAGTTTCTTTGGGAGGACTGGTTAAAGATGGAGTCTTTCCTTGAGGATTTAGCACGGTAAGAAAGGCAAAAATCTCTAAACTGAATAAGAGCTTGGATCTCCCTATAAAACTAGGACACATAACCATGTCCACTTCCCACAGCGTAAAGAGATGTGACAAACCAGGACAAAAGCAATCCTACAAGGAAATAGACAAGCAGTTAAATAAAACCTCAGTAGCACAGCCTCCCGAAGAGTCTACTCAGAGAAACTCCAAATTTTGAAGGTAAAGAAAGGATAGATTCATCTCTTTTATGAGAAATCACAAAAGGTCTGTTTATTACTAAATGTTTTTCTTTGGACTCTTCACTATTGTGAGTACTATGTCATTTAATTCTAATGACTTCCTAAGGAAGACACTACTCTTATGTCCATTTTACTGAAAAAGAAACTGAGCATAGAAAGGTCCTGGGGATATACAGCAACTGAGTGGCCCAGAAAAAAAAATCCAAGGAAGGTTGCTCTGAGTCTGGAGCTTGAGCAATTGAGTTTAGCAATTATCTTTGGGGTCTGGGAAAATCCCCTGCTTCCCACAAGAATCATAAACAAATAGCTTCCTCATAGTTTCCGCGCCTCTAAACATACTAGGTGGCAACAGAAATACTTACTATAGCCCAGTTCATTTTTGCTGTTATTGATTTGTGATTTTGGTACTGGGGATTGAGACCAGGACTTCCCACATCACAGGTAAATGCTCTAAAACTGAGTTATAGTCTAGTGCTCTTTTCACTTTTCATTTTGAGACTGTCTTATTAAGTTGTCCAGGTTGGCTTTGAACTTGCAATCCCCCGGGGCAGCCCCCTGAGTAGGGCAGGTTGCAGACCTGAATCATCAAACCCACTTCTAGACCAGTTCCTAAATTTTAGGGTGCATTGAGAACACATGGAGGGCTCGTCTGAACACTCGGCCTTCCTAACAAATTCCTGGATGTTGTTGGTACTTTACCCCGGGAACTACACTTTGAGAACCACTGTCTAGTATCCGAGTTCTCTAGCTAAGCCTCGGTGCCTTAGAGCCTATCCCACCCAATTAATCTTTCACTGTTTAGTCCCAGGTCCTCCGGGGGCCTTGCTTCACAGGCTATAATGTTATCTTTGGCAGTGCTGTGTGCCTTGGAATTCCCCGAGCTCTTTTGATAAATAGAGAGAACGGTTATTATCCCTGTTATCCCTGGGGGATGGACTCCAGGACCATCACAGACACCCAAATCAGTTGATGTTCAAATCACATAGAAAATGGTGCAGTGATTGCCTGTAATATCACAGTCCTCCTGTGTACTTTATATCATCTCCAGATGAGTGGTAATGCCTAATACAATGAAAATGCGATGCACATTTTTACCTTGTACTACTTAGGAAGGAGCGACAAGAAAAGAAAATGCCTGTGTGTGTCTGGTACAGATGCATCTTTACCATATAGTTTCTATTTGTGGTTGCTTGACTCCATGGATGAAGAACTTGAAGATTCAGTTGGGTTTCCCACTCTAAAATGTTGTTACTGTTGTTTAGTGGGTTGTCATTGTTGTTTGTTTGAAATGGATTTTTTTTTTTTTTTTTTTTTTTTAGAGAAAGAGTCTCCCATGTAGATTATGTTGGTCTCAACTTGAGATCCCGCTACATCAGGCTCCCCTGCACTGTCACACCCAGTCTGCACATATCTGGCAGGTCTTCAGATTCTATGAACCTTGAAGAACCAACAGGCAAGGGCGGCCTGATCCACTGCAGACAGCCAAACCAGTCTCCTGGCAAGCAGGGACCATCTTTTCTAGAATCTCTTGGGAGTTCCTCTGGGAATTAATCACAAGAGAATATTCATTAAGACTTTTTCAGGGCATTCACCTAGACAAAGTTAAAAAGTTGTAACACCTGTCCATGTCTGGCCCTTTAATATCCCTCTCTCTAAAACACATTCCCTCATCCTTGCAGGGGCTGTAACTGTATTTTGTGCATTCACTGTTTAGCTAATTTTCTCTGTGCTCAGTCTCATGGGAAGCTGGGGGGAAATAAGGAGGCATGTGATCCAGTTCTGCTTACATAAAAGGCAAGGCTGGACAACAGGGGCCAGTAATCAGAATTAACCAATTTAATGCCTGACTTGTTTATCCCATAGAGAACATCACCTATGATGCCTCCATTGATCCCTTCAGAATATAGCTTCTTTATCCTAGGCTTCTGCAGACTGTGAAATTAAATGAACACCTTACCAACAAAGCAGAAGAATTAAAAGGGAAAGCAACTCCAAGAAGCACACACATGAATAAGGAGCAGGGCGCAGCAGGTCCAGGTTCCTTTATGCCTATGGTCACGGCCACTGCCGGTGTTGGTGTGAAAAGAGCAGTTAGTGGCAAGGCACAAGAAGAGCTCAGACACATGTGTAAGGGGCGAGAAGCACAAGAAATGAACCTTCTAGAAGCAACTGCACCTTCACCATGAAGCACTAAGAATGACGAGATCAGCAAAAAGGAGGATTTGAAAACCAACTTTGAAGAAGCATTTTCCTTTTCTTCAGGGAACAATGAAGAAACCCTCCTCACCCCACATCCAGAAGGATGACTGGACTGTATAGATGTGTGAATGACCCACGTAACCTCAAAGGACCTGTATCTAGGCCTACAAATGAAGACTATTGAATTCTAACCAAGAAGTTGGAAGTCAAAGCCAGATAAGTAGATTACACAGTGCATAAGTATTTTCCCCAAAAAAGGGGTAAATAGACTACTGGGGCATTGATGCCACATGTCAACTACTGTGTTCAGCCCTTCTTTTTCTTTTCATTCTCATGACAAGCCAATAACAAAGGCGTTATTATGCTCAACTTAGAGAAAGAACAATTTAAATGATAAGCATTTAAGAACTTTGTCTATGTGCATTCAGTAAGTAAGCTTGGCATTGGAATTCAGCTCAGCTCTCACTCTCAATTATAATATAATCTTAATCTTTACACCATTCCTCTCCAAACAACAAAAAATACACTTTGAGTTCTAATGCCCCAAAGTACAAAGGACAGGGCAGAAGGCAGAGGGAGAACCCTTTTAACTTCATGTAATTGTTGTGGGGACATTTCATAAAGCATGGTTAGGTCACCACGGAGTAATTGGAAAATGTGAGCTCTACCCAGTCCATAAGGGCTATGAGTCATGTGCCAGCAGCCAGCAAGGAAGCAGAGCCATGGAAACTCATCATCTATCTCCATCAAAAATATGGATCATGGATAGTTGGGCTCGATGATCTCCAGGCTCCACCCCTTCCTAAGAAGCTGTTGGCAGTGGATAGATGATAGGAGAGAGAGAAAAGAATTTTTTGAGGATGTGGCAACTGGTAGGTTTCCCGTTCTCCAGTGCATGGCCCTACACACGTGCACAGAAGGGCGGCACTAACTGGCTATCAAAGCAAATGACCCGAAGTTAGGAGAGGATGTGTTGGGGAGATATAAGGAAAGTTGGAAGGGGTAAATGGGGATTAGATACAATCATATTTCATTGTATACTTGTATGAAATGCTCAAATAAAAAAATAAAGAAAAATAATATTATGCATTAGGAACATATATTCCCAACATCCGTTTGAATCTGAAGGAGAAACCTGGGTCTCAAACAGGAAATAATCCATAAATGTTCCCATTTCACATGTGTCTAGATATTTACACCAACCAATGTCATTCATGAGAAGATACATGTAAACCTAGTTCTAGCTCACCAAACTAACCTATGTCTCCATGACAATAAGACTAACCCCAAAGGAAGGGAGGGTAACCAGGCATGACTTCATGTGTAACTTTGAGTAGCTCTGACATGTCTAGGTGTCTCTTCACCCTACAACATTTAGTATTCTGCGAACATACTCCTCCCTCCCTTGTTCATTGGCACTGAGATTACCGATTTGTTCAACGGACTCTTTCATGTTCTTATCCTTGCCATCTGGCAATATTAGCTGTCTAATAAGTTGCTTCAACTTGTGCATTTCTGACAAATCGTACTTTTAGTTGACTTGTGAGAACACTCATAAATAGCAAATGCTGCTTGATTAGAATAAATGAAAGTCCTTAGAGTTGCCAGCAAAAAATAGGCCTTAACTGCACATGCTATTCAGCCTAATCATTTGAAAGGCATCTGGTTATTTTTAGAAAGAAGTCCTCACATATACCTTCTTATGTCATCTGTTATGTATATGTGCATGTATTCATTTTAATCTGGGTGGATTCTTACAAGGCAGCCTGTTTTGCAGCCATGTTACATACACCTAGATACACTTGTGTTTGAACCCTATCTCTGTTACTCAGAAGCTGTGTGAATGCGGGCTCATTCCTGAACTTCTGTTTCTTCAGTCTTTAAAATGAAAATAGGTGCAATAAGTTCTTGGTTACCTATTTTCAACTCTCAAAGAACTCCAAGCATGAAGTCAAAACGATCATGTATATACACAGCACTTGTGTTCGTATGGAAGAAAAGAATAAAAAAGGAGCTGTCTCTTACAAAACCAGGTCATTTGATCAATTTCCAGAACCCAAACAAGAAGAGAGAGATCCTGACTCTTTACCTGGTGTTGCACTGGATACTGTTGGCCACTGCTGATCAGGCCCTCCTGGACCAGCCCGTAGGATGCCAGCCTCTTCCAGGTGCACAGAGCTGAGTAAACATACAGACCCAGATAACAGTTAGACCATAAAAGCTTTTCCAACTCTCCTCCCACCCTCAGAAATTGCCTCCATTATGAAGGGAGGGATGCAGCTAACACTCCCTGCTCATGCTTAAACTGCAAGCATTACTGCTGAGCAGTCACCTTGTAAAAGTGCAAAACCATCGCTGACTTACTGCTTGCTGCACCACAGTGATAATAACGCGTTCTGTCTTTATGGCAGTTTTGGTTTTCATTAATGCCTTGTGGTGCCCACTAAATCTAACAAAAGACCCACAAGAGGACAAATGCCATTTTAACATCTCAGTGATGACGAGGGAAGCTTCTTCTCCAAACTCCCAACCCTCTCTCAGGTTAAACACAACAATATTGTCAGCAGTAACATCAGTTTGGATACCCAACTCATTCCTGGGAGGGTGGGTGTGCATGCACGGCTGAGAATTGAACCCTAGGCCTCATACATGCTTGCCGAGGTGTCTATCACTGAGTTATGTCCCCAGCCCTTGCTAATTTAAACAGCCTGTCACTAAGAGGACTGGCTTGAAGCTGGCTTTGAAAGTTGCTGTTTTTCTCTTTCTCCCAAGTAGTTGGAGTTATAAGCATGTGCTACCATACCCTGCTCAACTAACTACTTTGTTAGTTTTTCTGAAAGAAAAGTTTATTTGATATACTACAAGGAACAGAAGGATAGACAGACAGTAACAAAAGTATTGCCTGATACCAGCCCTGATTAATTCTTAGCATTACTTCTGTTTTATTTTTTCTGTTTTGTTTTATGAATAGGTGGTCTACCCAACATATCCTAGGACAAGAGAAACCCAATCACAGTAATTTATAGATACACATTCAGAAGAGATTAATTCAACATAAAACACTGATGGGACATCATCTCAGAGACTCATAGAGGCCAGCAGAGAGAAAACAAACTATCCAGGGGCAGAAAGAATACTGTGTCTATTTATGTATGTCTATAGCTAGTGTATGTCAGAGCTTCAAATATATCCAGATAGAGGAAGAAGGAAAATGGGATCCCAACTCAGTAAACTGGGAAAATTCTCCAAAGTTGGAGGACACTTTTAAATCAGACATTTGCTTATCCTCAGATTAAATTACTAAAACCTCAGTGACTGACTGAAGGAGTCACATGAGACAGAGGATCACAAGTAGAACAGGAAAGGGGATCTATGCGCCCAGCAGTCCCTTGCTCTTTCGCTCCAAACACGCTGGGTAGAAATCCACTAAGCTGTGACCTAACACCATTATCCTTCATTTCCAACCTAGAATTTTCTAAATTTTTTTGCAAATGTTTATGTCCTTTGGGAGTTTTTGGATCTACCCGAAAATTATATGGACATAAAGATGTAACTTCCCTGCAATCGGTTCAGCTCAAAGCAGATTTAAAAAGTAAAATAAGAGTGATATGATGCCTCCTGAGGTTAGACACACCAAGAAGCCAATGCACTGTGAGAAGGGGGCATTCTTTAAGTTCATGGCTCTGATACATGTTCAACGCACTGCGAAGTGAAAAAGAAGCAACGTCTCAGTTTCAAATTGTATTTCCTTTCTAATCTACTTAAATCTCTTAATATATTAACTGAAACCTGAACAAGAGCAAATTTGGCCATCTGTTTATGGGACAACAAAGTGGTAATTCCATTAATATTATTTTAAACACAATTTTTAAAAAGCTGCACCTCAGCCAGGAAGTGGTGGTGCACGCCTTTAATCTCAGAACTCAGGAGGCAGAAGCAGGTGGATCTCTGTGAGTTCAAGGCCAGCCTGGTCTACAGAGTGAGTTCCAGGCCAAAACCCTGTCTAAAGAAAAAAAAAGCTGCATCTCACAGCTTTGGTACCTTTCAAGCAGAACGCTAATTCAATTGCAATGGTAAAAGCTGATACTGTAAAAAGAGCTTAATTAACCTAATGCCCAGCTCCGCAAACATCTCAGCTACAGAAAAAAGCACAGCTCAACTCTAATTAAAGAACAAACAACTCCTCTGATGCCTCATAGGAGAGCATCTGTATGAGTGTCTCTAGCTTAAAATCATGACCGTGGTTCCAGCACGACATCTCAACAAGCCAGTTAGCAATCTTCAGCCCTTCCCTGATTGCTCCTGATTCAGAAATAGCACCCACATAATGATCTCTGATCATTTGTAAGCTTGAGAAGGCATTAATTTATTTTAATCTAATACATGTTTAATGAGCTAAAATTATATTTTCATTAATTCTACACATACTATTCTACAAGCTTTCTCTTTAGACATTGGCCTAGGTTTGATGAAGACTCAATTAATAATTGTCCAGATATTCTGAAGGGCTTAAAGTCTGGAGTTCATTTCTTCTTCAAAGTTAAATTCTTTTGCTAATCCAATCATTAGTTTCTTGAGCCTCCCTATCTGGTTTCCAAAGACAGTCACAAATAATGAATCTTTCATTTGGCCCTATGGCATGGACACATCAGCTCTGGGAATCAGTTACTGTCAAAGAGACAAAGTAGACAAGACAAAACTATATTAAATCTGAGTCTTGAGTAATGCTATTACTCTAAGTTGATCTAAAACAAGCTAGATTTGGTCTCCAGATATTCAATAAAGTCCTGAACGTGGCTCATCTCTAAAGAGCCCACAATATTGGTAACAATAAGAGAGCAAAATGATGGAGAAGACAGAAGATTCTAGCAGGGTCCAACATAAACAACAATAGCTATCATTTATGGTGATATGTTGTATACCCTAGTAAACTTGTTTGAGGATCAGAGGACAGAGCCAGCCACTAGATTAGACATAGAGGTCAGGTAATGGCCGCACACACCTTTAATCCTAGTACTTGAGATCTCATGCCTGTGCTTGGGAAGCACACACGCCTTTTATACCAGGAAGTAATATGGCAAGGCAGAGAAAGGTATGTAAGGTGTGAGAAAACAGGAACTCACTCTCTTTAGGCTGAGGATTTTGTAGAGGTAAGCTGACTGTTCTGTTTCTCTGATCTTTCAGCTTTCACCCTAATATCCAGCTCTGATTTTTTTTTTTAATAAAAAGACCATCTAAGGTTCGAACAATCATTTATTGTTGCTAACAGTGTGTAATGGTCAGGATAAGATAGGAGAACAAGGAATCTGAAATAAGAAACAACGCATGTATATATATATTTATAAAGTAGTCAACTCTGAAAGCTTCTGACTTGTATTAATTAAATTTTTCAAGGAGACAAAAATTATAAGTGAGAGGGGATGAAGAGTGAGAATTATCACAGGAAATTTAAAATAGTTTTAAGTTGATACAAAAGTTTTTAAGCTGAGATATGCTTGTAGGAATTTTGATGAAAGTACAGAAACCTGCTGATGATTCCACATGGCATTTTCATTTCCCAGCACTCAATAAGCATTTGGCACTGATTACTTCCAATGTTTCAAGAAATAATCATGGAGACAAAAATAATTGCATTCCCCGGGTAGAGTTTTTAAAGCTTCTTAATTTAAACAGCTGCTTCTGGCCTATGGAGATACAGTCTATCTAACAGAGCCCAGTTCAAGTTACTCCCAAGTGAAGGAAAGAAGGAAGGACATACATACCTGTGCATGCCTGCTCTTAGCGAGGCAGAGTAACGCCAGTCAGGGTTGGGCTGTCGGGGCTGCAAAAATAACAAAGGAAGTTTGCTGTTAACACTGCAAATCAATGTGCTCCCAGGGTAGTATTAATCGATTAGTTGTTCCTTAAATATTTTCATGCATCCAGTCAAAAAATACCAAATGGGACATTCATATGGAATGCTAAAATGAAACCCATAACACACATCACTTTTAGGAGAGAAATTAAGTTACATGACCCAGACTAAATATCAAGGAAATCCATATTTAGGGTGCTGTGAGGGTCACATTTAGCTTTGCCCTGCCCAGTTTAAGTCTATGTTCATAAAACACTAGAGCAATCTGTCTTATGACAGGAAAAACATTCCTCTTTTTTTACTCTCAAATGCCCCATCAAAGGCACCCCTTCAATTCTGTAGTCTAGCTATAACAATACAAGATTACACAATTTCTGCCGACCTGGCTGGACTGCAGAGGACTGCAATCTACTGCTGGCTTTGCAGACTGCAGCATGTTTGACCTGGGAAGGATGTGCCCAGTCATAACACTAGCAACTGATAACAGCCTCTTCTCCTGATGGGAGAGGGATAGTAGAGAGAAGAAAACAAACCATTGCAGTTTGACCTTGTTTTGCCACCGAAACCTTCTCATAAATCTGTACTGGCTCCCTGCTCCTCTCTCACGATTTACCTCCTCATTCAACTCTCTTCACTAGGCTCTGACTGCTTAGCAGGAAGTAGCTGAAATCCATGAAGACCCTGACTCTTTCTGCACCACCTGTGTCCCAGAAAGAAATTTTGTGTGCCCTCTGCCCACAAACTGTCATTCCAAAGTAGAACTGATAAAGAGGAGAATATGGGCACCTGAAGACTGGGTGGGGAGCTATGAACTGGTTAGAAGGTACGCAGAATCACTAGAGACAAGTCAGGCATGATACTAAGGTACAGTTGAGTCGGAAAATGGAAGGGGTTGTAATTTGTGCTTTCCCCCGGGTTACATGATCATAAAGCTGTAGCAATGCCAACAAACTATTTCAAAGTATCAGCTAGTCTCACCCCCGCCATTCATACAGTTCATGCAAGCAATGTGAAGTATTTTCATAAACACACTTCATAAAGCCCAGAGAAGTGATGGGGACAGAATCCCAACCTTCTAACAGATTTATGGATGGCTAAGCAGGACCCAGAGAACCTAAATCAATGCCTAGAAAAGTGGTGACTCTGAATACTGCATCCAAGTCTCATCCCCCCCACCACCACCCTATACAAGCTGTCACATCATTCTCTTGTATTCTGCTGGCAAGATACACATATGTAACTGGCTTCATCTTTGGTTTTCAAATCTATAACGTGCTATTATTGTTCCATATAAAGTAGCATAAATTACCCAAAGACCAAATAAAACAAGTTTCCATTTTTTACAAGTATTGTTAGAGGCAACAAAAGAGAATGTTTGTACATAATTTTATGAACCTGATAACATGACTAAAATACATCTGATTAAGTTTTCATCATCACCATCTTCTCAGCCTTTGGCAATACCAGTGTCAGCTTGTCCATGGAGAAAATCCTTTTACAAAGATTTTGACATCTGCTGAGTAACTGTTTTTTATTTTTCTATGATTGGGTAACATTCATGATGAAAATTACTGCAACTTGATCTTTGGGATGAAATCACTAACCTCAATTTGCTGAAAGGCACAATTCTATTAGGACTGAACAGGAGACTCACTTTATTACACAATTTCACTTCCTCAACAACACATTTAATTTGTCATGTTGCTATTTTCAATAACAGTCGATCGGCAAAAACATACTTCTCAGATTCATTTGCCAGAATGATAGTTATGAGATTTCTTATGGCAATAAGATCAGACAGGGACGAAGAAAGAAAGAAAGCAATTAGTATATTTTAATTCACCATCTAATACTACACAAGGAAATAAGCACTTCTATCCGAATACTTTCCTAACCAGATGATACATTCTATGAAACTGATTGTATCTGTTTACTCATAAAACACACAGGTATCCTCATAATATTCATAAATGCAGGGCTATATCCTTAGAATGCAGCATTGGATAGGTTTTTAAAGGGTTTTGTTGTGTGTGTGTGTGTGTGTGTGTGTGTGTGTGTGTGGTTTTTTTCAAGACAGGGTTTCTCTGTGTAACAGCCTTGGTTGTCCTGGAACTCACTCTGTAGACCATGGTGGCCTTGAACTCAGAGAGATCTATCTGCTTCTTCCTCCCAAGTGCTGGGATCAAAAGCATGTGCCATCATGCCCAGCCTTTTAGACTATTTTTAAATAAATGAACTGTCACAGAAGTTATGATAACTATAAAGATAAATATAATTACATAAAGACACTAAATTTGCCTGATTAGTGAATATATAGTTACTTCTATGTTCCTAGATACTGATTCATCTTAAAAGAATACAAAATTGAAACTCAAAATGCATATAAATTTCATACTTCGATTTGATTCAATTTGGAAAAAGTTCAGATTGAAAGGCTGACTACCTATGTATCTGCTACAAGACACTAAGGCCTTGAACTAATTATGATTATTTACCTCAAAAATATTTTAATATTACATATCTTGGTTTTGTACATATGTTTATTCATTTGAGAGAAGGAATCATGTGCCCAGGATGGCTCAAACTCACTATGCCAAAACTGGCCTTGAATTTTTGATTCTACCAACTCTACCTGCCAACTGCTAGGATTAAGACTCAGTGGACTGAATTTCCATTGGTGAATTACTCCGGTTTAGTCTTTTAACACATTAATAGTCACAGAACTGTAGATGCAGAAAAAGTCAATTAGGTAATCCATGTGGGTGATGTAATATTACTGAAGAACAAGCACTAACTTTAGTTCCTGTTCAAATTATAGCAAAAGTTTAATTTATCCTGTTACCGAATTATTTGTGATTTATGCCATAGGGTACTTAAGCAACAGAAGGATGAATCACTTCTAAGACAGTTTAAAGTAAAACAGGTTTAAAATAGCCTGTTATTCATAAACTCACATGAATACTCAGAGAAATAAAATGCTGTCTTTTTGGCCAGACAGTGGTGATGCACACCTTTGATCCCAGCACTCAGGAGGCAGAGACAGGTGGATCTCTATGAGTTCAAGGCTAGCCTTGTCTACAGAGGGAGTTTCAGGACAGTCAGGGCTACACAAAGAAACTCTGTCTCAAAAAAAAAAAAAAAAAAAAACCCAAACCAAAAACAACAAAACCACTGTCTTCTTACCATGCATGTTGCTGTTGAATTTGTCAATAAACTGCTCTTTCAAACTAGAAAGTATATGTAATGTCTCCTTGTTCATTCAGAATATCTCCACAGCCAATTTTTCATAGTGCTATCTAATAGACATTGATCTAAATTGCAGTAGGCAGAGTGCTAAGGCAAGCTCGAGACCCCCACACCAAATGTACATATCCTGTATAATCTCAAGACAGACTGTGGTGGACTTATCCTCATAATTGTGTTTAGACAGCTCAACTGTCTTTTTTTCCATTTATTTTTTTATTATGAAATTTTTTATTCATTCCACATACCAACCACAGATCCCCTACCCCTCTGTCTTTTTTTAAAGAGGGATTACTCTGATAAGACTAACCTAATTATAAGAGCCTTTTACATTCAAGTCTAGAAGTCCCAGACAGAAGTCAGAAGGATGTGAAGCATGAGAGAGACTCCACGCCACAGGAGATTCTTTAAGGCCAGCCCTGAGAGCAAGTCACATGACAGGACCTAAGCAAGCCCGCTCTGAACTGAGAGTAATGGCCCCTCCTTGGTCCCAGCAAAAAGAGATAAAGCCAGCATAGGATTCTGTCCCCAAGGAAGTGAACTCTGCCAACAATCTGAATGAATTTCCAAGTAGATTCTTCTCCAGAACCTCCAAAAGAGTACCTATCCAATGTGTTGAGGTTTTTAGCCTTATGAAAACTGAAGTAAAAAACTCAACCACATAGTGCAGGACTGTGAGACACTAAATGGATGAGATTTTAACCACTAATGCATGGTAATTGGTTACAGAGCAATAGAAAATGAATGCATTAAAGCAAAACATAACACTGAAAAGAATCATGACTATACTACACATTGGTCTTTCAGTAAATCAAAATTGGAAGGGGATAAACTTGAGGATTCTGGGTAGAAAACTTCTTTCTAAGTACAACATGTAAACTCTAAGCTACAGGGAATGAAAGGAAAATAAATTAAAATATGCATAATAAGTTCTAGTACAACAGAAAGTGTAAGGTCTGGTTATTCTAAATGCACAGTCTGCTAGTACAGCAGCTACTCTCTTACAAACCTTCGTATCTCCCTGGAGCCAGCAAGGCCAGAAAGAAGCTGGCATTTCACTCCACCTTTGCAATGTCAGATATTTCTTTGCATGTGCCAAGTTCAAATTCTTGAAAAGAAAGAGCTTGCATAATTTTTAGGTTAGCAGATTTAAAACATTGCTAAAGTGTTCTCTTGACCTCTGAATTTTTATGTCACAGGTTATACTCATCAAAATATTATATTAAATCAGGTAAATTATGTTCATCTTATAATATACATGGAAACTCTGACTCAAGCGAGGTCCTGTAAAAGTCACACTTAAAAACACCTGTAAAATGAAACAAACTAACTTAAAAAAAAAGCCAGGCAGAGATGGTGCACACTTTTAGTCCCAGCACTCAGGAGGCAGAGGCAGCTAGATTTCCGTGAGTTCAAGGCCAGGCTGGTCTAAAGAGTGAGTTTCAGGACAGCCAGGGCTACTCAAAGAAACCCTGTTTTGCAAAATCAAACTAAACCAAAACAAAAAACAAATGGTTATAATAGATAATAGACTGTGATAATAGACTACAGGGGACATGGAATCAGAATGGGAGCTACTTGAAAGGAGAGAGGAGTCCAGCTGGTGGTAGTGGTGGGGAGAACCAATAAAAAGAAAGTAAGAAAATTCAGTGATGCAACCATTGTGTATGTTTACAGAAGGTGTAGGAAGAAGATGAAGGGAGGAAGAGGAAGAAGGAATGGAGGAGGAGGAAGAGGAGGAGGAGGAGGAGGAGGAGAAGGAGGAGGAGGAAGAGGAGGAGGAGGAGAAGGAGGAGGAGGAGGAGGAGGAGGAGGAGAAGGAGGAGGAGGAGGAGGAGGAGGAGGAGGAGGAGGAGGAGGAGAAGAAGAAGAAGAAGAAGAAGAAGAAGAAGAAGAAGAAGAAGAAGAAGAAGAAGAAGAAGGAAGGAAGAGAAGAGAGAAGGAGGAGGAAGAGGAGGAGGAGGAGGAGGAGGAGGAGAGAAGAAGAAGAAGAAGAAGAAGAAGAAGAAGAAGAAGAAGAAGAAGAAGAAGAAGAAGAAGAAGAAGAAGAAGAAGAATTCCATTAAATTCTCCTAAAAGTATCTTGGTGATGGCAATTTTTCCTCAAATACTTGCAAAGTGACATCATTCTGACCTCTCATTGAAAGCAAAAATTCATAGCCAACCAGGGCAAGAATCCAGAAATGAAGCTGCTATTCTGACAGGCAGAGAGAGTGCCAATAGACAATGCATACTATGCCAAGCTGTGCCCCTGCAGTGTTCTGAGTAAGAACAGATGTCCATGTGATAGCTCATGGTGGGGTCAGAGGAAAGGGTAGGTCAAGGGCAATCAAGCCACAGGAAACATTTCTTCATCAATAAGAATATGTCTAAAGACACAGAGAAGAACTCAGCCATTGTTACTTTTGGCTCAGCTGTCTCTGTGGAGAAAAAATGAGGAAGGAAGTCATTTGAAGAAAACACTGTATTATTAGACCAAGAACAGTAAACTTTTCCCCTCAAGACAGCCCTATAGCCGATAAGAAAATGGCATCACTAAACAGCCCCAACCCACTAAAAACTGGTCATCAAAGATGAAGTGCTAGAATAGAAATTCATGGTTAAAATTTCTTTGCCTTGGAGCTTGAGAGATGACTCAGTGGTTTAGAGCATTCGTTGCCCTTGCAGAAGATCAGGGATCAGGGTCCACATAGTGGTTCACAACTGCCTGTAATTCCAGTTCCTGGGGGATCTAATGCCTTCTACTGCCCTCTGTGGGCTCTGAAACACTTGTAGTGCAAATAAACTTGTAGGCACACATACATACCCATAAAAATAATGAATATAAAATAAAATCTGCTGCTCTTGTATGGTGTAGTATCCATGCCTATAATCACTCATGAGGATCAGGAATTCAAGGTCATTCTCAATTATGTGTTGAGTTAGAGGCCAGCCTAGACTGTCTCCAAAAAAGCAGCTTTGTCTAGTCTGACCATTTTGCAATTTTAAAAACACACCATCACGTTACTGTACATTGAGTGTAAATCATTCCAGGACAGAGCCACCAGATGGCAAAGTCAGTCCTAGAGGAAATGTATTTGGTAACACTAAAAGATTACATTAACTCTTTCAGATCCCCATGTCTGGATTTAAGTTGGATATGCACATACAGTGGGTAGTAATAACTGAGGATCTGATAACTGTAAATTGCTTCATTACACATAAAAGTGAAGCCAAGCTTAAATCTCTCTGCTACTCCTTTATGATTTCACATGCTGTGCTACTGAGTACTCAAAATGACTCATTAGCAATCAATCTTAGGATTCGGTCTCTTTTCATGGAAACTCTGAAAGAGGTGCCAGCTACGTTCACTTCAGGTTCACTTCAGAAGGCTCCAAAGAGAAATTCTGCCCTGTTGCCAAAAAGCCGTCATAGCACAACTCAGGAAATTAAAACAAAACAAACAAACAAAAAACACAGTAAAGTCTACCTAAAGATCAAAGTCTGCTGCTAAATGTTGATGTTTAACAAGCAACAAAAGAAAGCTTACAGAGTGAAAAAACAAGGACAAAAGCTCTGAATAAATTTTGCCAATAGTAAATCTGTAAATAAATAAATAGCTGGCAGTAGCATTCTGCCCGAATATCCCATGCCAATATATATATATATATTGGGATTTCTGTTTACTAATACTATTGAAGAAAACATAGATAGGCTTTAGAGTCAAATAGATGTGACTTAAAATATAACTAGCAGTGTGTTGTGTTATATAACCTCTCTGATAATGTTTGTTTCACGTAAAACTCACAAGAAATGAAATCCCGTATATACATATTGCAAAGTAGAGTACTTTTTATATAGCAGAGTGGTCAATGAGCACAAATTCCTTCATTCTTCATTCCCAGTCTCCATCTAATTTAAATGTTGGCACACAGCATTAGTAGCATTCCAGCACCCGCCTGCCATCTGCAGTAACTAGGTAAGGAAAGAGAAAGCTTTACCTGGGAAAGTCAGCTTGACCTAGTCATGATGATTTTCAAAACAGACTGACTTCTATCACCATTTTGGCATGCTATAGCAATGGGACTCACATTTTCTCCATAACTGCAATAAACTCAGGAGCTATAGACCTTGGGACACTTCGCTGAATTCTGAGAGACGTCTATCAGGTATCATTTGCCTCTGCTAAATTCGTGCACTCTCTTGGCAAAATCCCACAAAAGCAATCACTTTCTGACATAATTTTATCCCTCCATCGTAGGTGTGTGTGCCATAGTAACTATTAACATACAGGTCAATGTAAGACAGAAATAGTTCATGCATCAAAATGCCCCAAGCGTTGGGTCAAAGGAGAAAGGACAAGCATGTCATTTTTCTAAGCTTCCAGCACACAGCTGGTGGCAAAGTTGAGCCTGGCCTGGCTTGCTCTCCATGCCTCTTCACCACCTGCAGGCTGCCCCAGTCCCAAAGGACACCACCTGAACTTGTTAAGCAAATGTCTAGAGCATCCCTATTTAAAGACAAATCATTTTTACAGGCTTCCAGAAGCTACGATGTAACAATTCTGGAAATGCTTTGATGCCCCACTTCCCTCCTACTTCCTTCTCCCCCTTTCTTACTCTGCAATCTGCCTCCGTGACTGCTCAGCATTGACTACGTTCAGGCTCTTCTGATAAGTGACTAATAGCCAGAGGAAAATGAAAAATACAGTCTACTGACAATCAAGAATGGAGATTCTGTGGCTTACGCATTACTCCCCCTAAGATGGCCGTGAACTCTGAATGTGGAAATACAGACATTAGTAAACCAGAGCAATATGCTGGTGAAAAGTCACAAACTATAGGGAAAACAAATACTATTAATTCATTTTGTGCTGACTCTCAGAGTCCTAGCTACATAGTAGTTATTTGGACAGTAAATTCACCCCTCTGTAGGACAGGATTTTGCTTTGAAATCCAAGTTTAAAGGAACACAAGGCAGACTCCTACTATTTCAAGCATGCACAGAGAGCTACTACTGAATTATACCTACACATTAATGTACTTTTCAATAAGTCCTATGCATTCTTCATTATAATGAGCAATCTGGCCTGTGAGTACTTAAAAGTCAGAACCAGCACATATGCTAACCATCGTGTACAACAAAGGCCACTTTCTAAGCCCTTTACACTATTGCACGACTAATTTCGGATCCAGAAAATGAACACATGCTTTCAGAGTATTGTCGTTTAACTTAAAGACCTGAAAGGCCTGGACATTACACTCTGCATTTCATCAAAAGCACAGAAATTGTTAACATGGAATCAGAAGATTATTGATATTAAAGATATTTAAAGCAAATGCTGAGACCTCACCTTAAGATGAATTCTGAGTATGCGAAGGAAGGTGGCGAGGTTGGAATTCTTCATCTCTTATTCCCCAGTCAGAACTTGTCCTGGTCTTCACCATCCCTACATTCTCCCAGCCCCCTCCTTCTATGAGTTCCCTCAGCCGACCAGACAAATGTGCACTCATTTTCTCTGGCTTGCTACCATTCATTCCCCCTCATGGCCTTCCACAGAGTGACCACAGCATCCAGCCAGTGCACACTCCAGCTTCAGAGTGAGGACTGCATTCTACACTTTCAGTGTGAATTTCCGGAAAAGCCTATCACATTAGTCCTGCATAATTAACTGAATAAGTTTTAGGGACAAGGTCTCACAGCTGGCTTGGAACTCTGTATGTAGACCAGGCTGGCCTCAAACTCAGAGAGATCCACCTGCCAATAGCCAATAATTTTTTTTTTTAACTGTGGACCTCCAAGATTAAAAACAGCAACAGTACCCAGCAGTCACCACACATTTCTGGAAGTCTGAGAACTTATATATTTAATTTTGTTAAGACCCAACAATTACCCTGCAGATGATAGAGCAGAGGTCATTTCTCCTCGAACCTCACATTACCTCCCAGTATATAACCCTTATTCCCAGATGTGTTCTATTTATACAGAGCTGTGCTTCAACAAAAAATACCTAAGACTAATCCTCACTTCTCAAATACTTTTATGGCCAATTCTTCACATGTGCCATTAGAAAATGGTAAGTAAGATAATTCTCCAGGGCTTATTTTCTAGAGAGCAAACAGCAGGTTATAATAAGATCAGAGATACCATTAATATTCAATTTACCCGATAAACCTTGTTGGTGATAATAAATCAGTAAGGCCAACCACATGGGACTGGGGGAAGTTTGGGACACGTGAAAAAAAAATGCATGGCTTTCTGGAAGACACTTTGATCACTATCTCACCTCATTTTGAGAGACAGCCTCATTTTTTAGGATAATCAGGTTCCCGGCACTCTGCCCACTTTGGCCGGTGAGATGCCTGTTGTCAGTCACCGAGCCTTGGGCTCCCCCTGGCCCTGGCCCTGGCCCTGTCTGGGCCCCTGTGTTGTAAAACATGAAAGTGTCACTCCCTGAGCCTGCTGTCAGGCAGGCCTTGTAGCAGTAGGTCTTGGTGAGGGAGCCATTGCCTCGAACCTCAATGAAGTGAGGCTGTACTTTGAGGCCATGCGGTAACCTGGCATCAATATTGTTATTGGCCTGTTTGTACAGTTCCGCAGGGCACCGCTCCCTCACTCCACAGAAGCCTCCACAGCATGCTGTGCCATAAGCAGTGTAGCGGTAGCACTTGATGATGCTCAAAACGATGATTGTCAAGAGAAATATAAAAGACACTGTGCTTAATGCGATTATCAGGTAAAGTGTGATTTCAGAGTATGTCCGAGCACTCTTTATATGTCTCTGAGTGTCGGGGAGCATTTTAGAAACCCTGTCCACCACAGCTACTGTGATGGCCACAGTGGCTGATAGAGGTGGCTCCCCATTGTCACGCACCACCACAGTCAGGTTGAAAGTGGTACCACTCTCATCTCCAATCTTTCTGGTAATCCTGATCTCTCCTGTGTGAAGTTCTACTTTAAAGAGGTCCGAGTCAGAAGTTGGGACTAAATGGTAAAAGAGCCAAGCATTCTGCCCGGAGTCTGAATCCATGGCTATGACTTTGGTGACCAGGTAGCCAGCAGGGGCGGTCCGAGGCACCATCTCAATGGCTGCTGATGAATTAGTTGAGGTAGGGTAGAGAATATGAGGGGCGTGGTCATTCATGTCCACCACATACACGTTGGCGGTCACAGTGCTGCTCAGTGGTGGCCTCCCCTTGTCCTGGGCCTCCACAGTCACAAAAAACTCCCGAAATTTCTCATAGTCAAAGGAATTGAGAGCATAAAGGCTACCACTGGCACTGTTAATGGAGACGTAGGAGGTGACCGGCAGCCCTTGAATCTCCCTGTCTAGGAGTGAGTAAGTCACCTCTGCATTCTCCTTTTGATCTGGGTCTGTGGCTTGCACGGTGCAAAGCAACACACCCGGCAGATTGTTTTCCTGGATGTAGACGGAATAGGAGTCCTTCAGGAAGCTTGGGGGGTTGTCGTTGATGTCAGAGACCTCAACCTGCAGTGTCCTTTGAGATGTGAGTGGTGGTATTCCCCCGTCAGTGGCTGTCACTGTGATGTTGTAGGCAGCTACCCGCTCCCGATCCAGTGGGCCACTCACCACTAGTGTATAGGAGTTTCCAAAGCCATTCAGCCGGAAAGGCAGGGAAGCCTCCAGACCCAGACTCACTTTCCGGTTGGAGCCTGAATCTTGGTCATTCACACTGAGAAGGGCCACAACAGTGTTGAGAGCAACATCCTCAGGCACTGGGCTGTATAAGTCTGTGAGCACCACCTCTGGAGCATTATCATTAACATCCATAATGTCCACCAGCACCTTGCAGTGACCCGCCATGGGCACTGGTCCCCGGTCAGTCGCTTGCACATAGATCTGGTAGGAGGAAGACTCCTCATAATCCAGAGTTCCACTTACTCTCACTTCCCCTGTAGTGGCATCGATGCTGAAGAGTTGTCTCTCCCTGTCTGATGTGTAGCTGCTCAGGGAGTACCTGAGTTCACCATTCGAACCCTCATCCGGGTCCGAAGCATTCAACTTCACTACCAACGTGCCCGGGGGAGCGTCCTCCCGCAGTTGAACGCGGTAAGTGGATTGGTCAAAGGCAGGAGAATTGTCATTAGTGTCCAGGACTCGAACGGTGATCTGAGCCGTGCCTGAGCGAGCTGGAATGCCCCCGTCCACCGCAGTGAGAACCAAGTGGTGCAAGGCAGTCTGCTCGCGGTCTAGGCCCTTCCGCAGCACGAGCTCCAGCACCTTGCTATTCTCCTGCAGGGGTTTAAGGTCCAGCTCAAAGTGCTCGCTGGGGCTGAGCTCGTAGGTCTGCACTGAGTTGGCGCCGACGTCCGGGTCCTGTGCGCTCTCTATGTGAAACCGCGCTCCAGGTGCCACGGATTCGCTTACCTGAAGCTGGTAGTCCGGCCGCGGAAAGCGCGGCGAGTTATCATTGATGTCCAATATCTCCACCTGGATCGCGCTCACTGCCACCGGGTTGTGCGCCAGCACTTCCAAGCTGAGCAGGCAACGAGGCCGCTGCTCGCACAGTGCCTCGCGATCGATGCGCTCGTTGACGAAGAGCGCTCCGTTCGTCAAGTCCAGCTCCAGGTAGCGCGGGCTGGGTGCACCCAGATGGTTGATGCGCAGGCAGCCGGGTCCCAAGCGCCGCAGTTCCAGCCCCAAGGCTCTGGCCACGTTGCCCACGAGCGCGCCCGGTCTCTGCTCCTCTGGCACCGAGTATCGTAGCTGGGAGGCCGCTGGGCCTGGCAGCAGCACCAGCAGCAGCCGGAAAGACAGATACAGCAGCCAGGGCAAGGGCCGCCGGGGTCGCGGATGCTCTGTCGCCCCAGGTCTGGTGCCCGCCTGCTCCATAGCCGCCGGCCCTGGCGGAGGCAGCCGGGGCTGGGCGGGAGGCAGCAGCTTGGTGAGCCTGCTCCTCGCCGGGCCCCGCCTCCGCCCTCGCGGCTCTTCACGGCTCACGCGCTACAAACGCCCGAGGCCGCTCCCTTCCCAGGCGTTCTCAAGGGCTCCGGGCCCTGCCGCCCCCGATGACACCCCATATCCCAGCTCCTCCACTTGCCTCCAGGCGCTCTACGGGTCTCGGTTTTCTGCGACTGTCGCCGCCGCCGCCGCTGATGATGCTCTAAGGAGAGGGAGGGAGAAGCGGAGGGGGAGGGGGTGCTCTGCAAGTCCAGCTCGGATTCCGCACCCAAGTGGCGGCGGACTGCGACCGTGCACCGCCCTGCCACTCCGTCTACTCCAGCCCCATCTCCTTCATCCTCGACCCGCCGAATCCCAGCAGACCGCGGGAACGCGGCCACTCCCTTTCTCCCTGCCCCCACGGTCCTGCTCTTCTAAGTCTCCACGCTCCCCAGCAGGCTTAACGCGTCTTGTTAAGATTAGCCTGAGAAAAGCAGCTGAGTCCCTAGAACTCCGACTATCAGCTCCCCACGTCAAGATTTCAAAGCGTCATCCAGGAAAATAAACTGTAGGGGGACCTGGGCGGTGCCTTGACAGTCAGAGAAAGTAAACGCTGGGGAGGTGCTTTGGGGGCTTTTGAAATGCGGACCAGTTGTTTACCTGACCCCCCACACCTTCCCGGCCACATTGCTTAGAAGTACAGAAATTCTTTAACTCCTAGGGCAAAGGGCAAAGAAGTGAGTGGTGCCTTCTTCCCGGGAGCAAGCCAAAAGCAAGCATCCTGGGATCCAGCATTCAGTCCGGCTCCCAGCCACGTGCCTTAACTTTCAGTGTGTATTTTGGCAATTAACCAATATTTCCGTGTTTAAATTCTCTCCTTAAACAACTGACTCTGTAAAGCTTCAAGAAAAACTCGTGTTCAACCTGCTTCGATCACAGTAGGAAAAAAAATCTAGTAAAATTTCAAGGGATTCTTCCCTCGTGCTTTTCCTAATCTTACTTCAAACCTTTTTCATTTATCGCTCAAGACATTTTCTTTCGAGAGTGATTAATTTTTTTCCCCTTTAATGGATGACAATGTCGTCAAGAGCCTACAAAGCCATTAAATCAGGAGAGTTACTCTCAGTCTGCCCAGCCAGGCTGGAATTTGAACTCGGTAATGCTTTGCAGAAAGAAATTAAAAAAAAAAAATAGCACCATGCTGTTATTAAGCAAAACGTAGAGAACTGGGATTCATCTTACAATAGCAGTAATTTCGACGGTTACAGCTCATCTTCTGTAAATACAGAGCTCAGGGGGGCTCCTGTACCTCTGTGCCCCCCTCTGACTCCCCTTAAATTGCTACAGAGGCCACACGCAAATTCTCTTCAGTGAGAAAGGAAGCTGAAGGAGCAGAGGAGGCCGTTCTGTGCTGTGTCATTGCCTCCCCGGTTTCTGAATAGTCAGCTTTCCCAGCCCTCTCATCTCTCCCAGGAAGGCTCAAAACTACAGCTCCCCGTGCAAACTCCATTCACTGAAACGTTCCTTTTTCTCCCAGTATCCTTGAGCTACATAGACAGCCCCTTGGGTAACTTTCTAGCTATGCACTGGAAGGAAGCCAGAGTGAGACCTGACATTTGGCATGCTTCCCTCCTTGAGAGGACAAGTTGACAGAGCCCCAGATTTCGAAGACCATCCTTCCTTCAACTTACTAAGTGTTCCACAACCTAACCGATCCCTTCTAGAGAAGCTAGGTTTCCTCCCATCCCTGCCTATTTGTCCTCTTTGTTCCATCAAGGGTGCAGAGTGGGAGGAAGCAGTTTCCATCAAAATCTATTCCTGTCTCCTTTCTAAGGCCCCTGGCTTCTCCCTCTTCTGCCTGTATCCTTCCCAAACATCCCCCAGTAGCTCTGTTTGCTGTAGTAATTTGATCTCCGGGAGCCTTAATCTCTCAAGTGCACAAATTGTAGACCTGGCCTATGTCCTCACCCATTACTTATTTCAGAAAACAAATGGCCTGTAAGTGGAATCAAGTTATAAGTTGTCAGGAAAAGTGACCTTTCTTCCTCTCAGCTCCTCCAGCCCTCCCAGGCGCTGCCACCATGGCCCAAAGCCACCGGCTGTTGACCATGCATGGTCCTCTGCCCCTGAAAAGATCACAGGCACTTAAGGGAGAGATAAAAGTGACAAGGGCTTTGTGGTGTTTTTAACAGAAGCCCCCAGTGCTGTGCCTCAAGAGGGGGGGGGAGCAGAATTTGTCTTTCAGCCATATTATCATTCAGCAAGAGTACCGGCTGAGATGTCCATTTTTGTTTTTCAGAATGATAAGCTCCGACTAGTATTTACTCCCTCAGTGACTGAAAGGAGGGAAAAAGCAGCAGCAAAATTAGCCTCCTTTCCAGAGACTAAATACTGAAGAGATGGTATTCTCTCTGGCACCACAGTGGTTTCCTGCCTCACGCTATCATACGGAGGTTCCTGCCAACCTTCCCAATGTTTGGAATGTGATTGCTCAAACCGTTGCTAAGTGTTTCACCTACAAACATTTATACTAATTTATACTACGTCTCAGTCATACCACTGTGCATTCCTTCCTTTCTACCTTTAAGAGTTCTAGTTAAAAAGCAGGATAAAACTGATTGGGAACACAAAATCCCAAGGTAGTTGCACCTCTGCTAAAGGCTATATCTATGTATCTTTCAGCACCCAACCTTCAGTTTGCTTGTTTTAAATAGAGGAAACAAAAATAAAACCCTTGGGGTTATTGTTAAGATTAGAATAACTAATAAGTTATTTGGACAGTATCCGGCAAGCACACTATTGTTATTGGCAGTAGTGGTATTTATTAAGTGTAACAATTGTCAGTATCAAATGACATCTTGACTAATCATCTATATGCTGAATGACTCCTTAAACACAGATAAGCAACTATGACATTTAAGAAGCAAATGGTGCCTGGGGACAAGTGAGTATATATTCAAAGTCTAGTTTTTCCAAAGTTTTCAAGTATTTCTAGAACTTATCCTGTGTCTTGAAAATACAAAGAAGCAACTCTTTCATATCAACATTGTGTGTGTATGTGTGTGTATCACTTCTTTTCTGTTTGTTTGTTTTATGTGTCTTTGTGAGCATCTGACATGTGTTAGGGGTACCCACTGAGGCCAGAACAGATATCAGATCCCCTGAAGTTAGAGTTACAAGTGGTTATGATCCACCCAATATGGGTCCAGGTGAGATCAAACTCAGGTCCTCTGGAAGAGCAGCAAGTGCCACAAAACCAGCCCCAGGAAAAACTTATACCCAACTATCTAGTAAAATTACTAATCACAAAATAAAATTACTTCTCAATTTAATTAACAAAAAGTGACATGATAAAAAAGAGTCGTAAGACAGAGCATTGTTTTCGTTCACCCTTGTGCTAGACAAGAACTGCAAAATCATATTCCTCAATTGTATTTCTTAATTATATTTGTAAAATACATCTCCCATGAGATCATTGAGCACAGCAGCAAAACCCAATCACAACAGAATTAAGACTGCAAGAAAAATACTCAAACTCAGAAAATTCTCCTAATTCACATCAATTTTCTTTTATTACCTGCATCATTATAAATCACTTTACTTTGAGTAATCAAATGACTTGAAGTTTGGGGGCATAGGACAAAAAGGATATACTGACTAGTCATTAATTTTACCAAGCTTTCAGCTGGTCATTAAAGGAATATGTGTCACAAACAGAAAAATCTAATTTTATTTTCTTTTTAAAAACTTTGTTGTTTTGAGACAGTGTCTTGTGTAGCCCAGGTTGGCCTTGAGTTGGTTGTGTAGCTAAGGCTGGCCATGAACTTCTGATCCTCCTGCATCCAACTCCCAAGTGCTAGAATTACAGACATGTACCACCATGCCTGGCCTCTAATTTTTATTTATAACTGGTGAATGAATGCTATACTACAAACTAAGCATGTATTACACAATAAAAAGAGGGACAAACAGACACCATTAAGAGTTAGTGTGACATAATTTTTAAAGTGACATCTCATAATAGGCATAGGAGCACTCTTCTATAACTAATACCGACCCTCAAGAGGCAGAGGCAGGAAGCTCATGAATTCAAGGCCAGTGAGACACTGATTCAAAAACTTTATCTTGTTAAAAAGGGACAGGACTCTTGATCTCCCTCTTCACAAAGAAAATACTCTGCAGCAAGATAATGCCATTATGAAGGTGTAGTCTTCCAAGGACCAGGAGGGATGGAAATGTTTTCCATATGAAATGATAGCTGAAATTTTTTTTCATATCTCCTTTACCTGGAAAGAATGTAACATGAAAATGTTTGGGTTTAACAATTGGGTTTTGGGGAGGGATCTTCTGAAATTTTAGTCATGAGAAACTGATATGCTGAAGTTACGTGACTAAGGCATCTCAGAATTGTTTAGAATAAACCAGAGACTCAAGCCATCTTCAGGTTATTAACAATAAGAAGGTAGAGACAGGTTAAAGATGTGGGGCAGATAGCTTAATACCAACAGATAAAATCAAATTTTACTTCTTCATCAGTGTTCTCAGTTGAGGTGACCTAACAAGAATCAGAGCTTGGAGGCTGACATTCATTAGGAAAATATCTTACCTAAACCATTTATTTTTTTTTCATTTCATAAAATACAATTGTTAAATGGAACTTAAACTTAAGGTTAAGAGGACAGAGAAAGAATAAAAGCAATAATAAAAGGTATATGGAGATGAGAAGCAGAGACAGGAGAGCCTAGAAGTTTTTGGTCCAGCTAGCATGGGCTACACAGAGTAGAGAAAAACAAGAGACCTTTTCTTAACAAAGTGGAAGTGGATCGCTGACTCCCCAAGACTGTCCTCTGACTCCATAGGTGTGCTGAAAGTATGCTGAGGCTTCAACACACACACACACACACACACACACACACACACACACACACACACACACACACACACACACAATAGATACATTTTAAATAATGTGATATGCCTCAGTGATCATTTAAGGCATTAAAATAACTTACAGATGGACCACAAAAATGCTAATTTTTAAAAGCCTTTGAGTTTGATATAAATGCCTCCCACATTTCAACATTACTGAGGCAATTACTTGTGAACACTCAGAAATGAAGGCCTTCTTACTGGGACCTGCTCTAGCTCATCTGAAAACTAATAACGTCAAACTGCTCACACATACCTAAATAAAGTTTGCTTGCTTGCCTGCTTGTTTTTGTTTGTTTGTTTGTTTGTTTTCCAAACATGTGTTTTGGGGTTTTCATTGGCAGAATCATTTATGATGGGGTGCTATAGAGACAGTTTAACTGAAATTCATGGAGAGTTTAACAGTTTCCTACTTACCTACAAAGACAAGATGAAGCAAGAAAAGGACAATACAGTGTAGCTAAGTGGTTTTTATAATTCTTTGAATAGTAGTGCCAATGAGTATTTATTAATGGAATGATTCAACTCCAAGGAATTCTAATGAGGGACTGCAGGGATCTACCCTCTACCATATCCTAGTCAGCATTTTCTCAATGACTCAAGACTAGTAGGCAGCAACTGTACAGGCCAATCCAGAAGCGAGTTGAGCCCTTCTGGAACAAGATTAATGACTGTCTAGGACAAGTGGCATCTTAATTCACAAAATTAGTACCAATATTCTATCGGAGCTTCAGTACATGCCCCCAATTTGTAAGTTTGTATTTAAGCTGACTTCCAGCTCCTGTGTTTTCCATTAAAACATGTTCCAAGTCTCCATTCATCACTTTGGACCTCTTATTTTAATAGAAAGCCTTGTTTGGCCCTGTTTCCCCTTTGCAATTCTTGGGATTTAGCCACAGAATAAAATAAAAAGGGAATTTGGCACTAAAGAACATCCTTGTTCCCAAGTGGGGTTTAGCCAAACGGTCATTGATTTTCATGGATAGATAGACCGACCGACAGACAGATAGTAGGTCGACAGACAGACAGTAACATAGATGGGCAGCTGTGGATGTCATTAAGCATCTAGATATCAATAACTGTTGACTTTTGAGGTCCCATTTATATCACGATTCCTTAAGAGTTAACAGTTTCCTACTTCTGTACATATCCAGTCTCATTTAATTCTCATAAGATCCTAATGAGGTTGGCATTGATGGAGAAACTCAATTCCAAATGGGTAAAGGACTTAATCAGACTTTCCAGAAAGCCTTTTTCCTCCCAGGCCTCTTTTACTCCTCAAAGGAATCTTTCCTTGCATTTTTATCTACTTGTGTTTTGTTCAAGCTGGGTCATATGGAAGATCTTTTGTTTGTTTTTTGAGACACCTCCACAGGGACTTCCTGGTGGCTAGACTAACTCACATTCCTACTATCAGTGTATAAAAGTCTCACTTTGTCCACATCCAGGCCATCATTTGTTGTCTTTCATTGTTTAATGACTCTGTTCTGACTGGATCAGATGGAATCTCAAGGTAGTTTGTATTTGCATTTTTATGATGGCTAGTAAAATTGAACATTTTTCATGTTTATTGGCCATTCGTATGGCATAACTTGAGAATTGTTTGCTCATATCATCAGTCCATTTATTGATCTGACTGTTTGATTTCTTGTTGTTTAGGGGTTTTTTTTAGCTCTTGTATATTCTAGATATTAATCTCTGTCAGATACATAGTTTGTAAAGATTTTGTCCCGTTCTGTAGGCTGTCTTTTCATTGAATTGTTTCCTTTGCTGTACAGAAGATTTTTAGTTTAACAAAATCTCGTTTATTAATTGTTCCCCATTTTCCTCCCAGGCACCTCTTCTCTTTTCCTTTTCCATTTTGTTTTGTGGTTTGGGTAAGTTGGGTTTTATTTTGTTTGGGAGGGGTTGTTTTGTTTATATATTTGGGGGAGGATTCAGGAAATTGAAGCCAAGGCCTTGTACATACTAGGTAAATGCTGAGCTCTGTCCCAGACTCCTGTATCTTTTTTTTTTTTTTTTTTTTTTTTTTTTTTTTTTTTTTTAGTGTAGTCCACTACACACGCACCTCTGACAGATGCTAATATCTTGCTATTTCTCAGAAACTACTAACTTCAAGTATTTTACATAGAATCCTATTTAGCTGTTTTTCACAATTATAAACTTCCTTTTTTTTTTGACTTCATTTTGCTCTTCTGTATTTAAAGTTAGATTTACCAAAATCATGCTGTAAAAAAGGATTCATCTCGAATAAGCTAAACTCTTCTTGTGTTCTCTGCCCTGGCTGGAGGCAATATTTTCCCACTTGAAATGTTCCATGTAAGTCATGGGATTTTACAGATGACTTTGATTTTTCAGACATAAATCCTACTCATGTTCCTAGTGGTGGATTTTACTATAATTCATCTAGCAGCTATACATACAACAGAGAAAGGATGATAAAATATGTCATCAAAATTAGCCAAGGTAAGATGTATTTCATTTTTTATGAGTATTAAGAGATAACTTGAGGCATTATGGTGAGATAATTACCTTAACAAAGCTCATTTTGATAAGTTATTTAGAAATAACATTCATATTCTTCTATTTTACTTCGCGTTTTCCATTCTTTTCTTCCACAAGTGAATGAAGCATGCTATACTGAAAGAATTGAGAAGAAAAACCTGGTCTGAGTCTGTGAGCATCACTGAACCAATGCTCTCAAAGATATCATTGCACTGGATGCATCCACAGCAACGGGCCTCAGTTGGTGCCAACTTTAGCTTTTCCTAGTATAACAGGAAAAAAAGTGTACAAAGCTTCCAAATAAATCAATATTTATGATTTCTCTTTGTCTAAATCTATTGACCAATTCTCCAGTAAAGGCACAGAATACAACATAATATAGTGGTAACTTTACTAAAACCTAAAAGTTGAAACAGAAGAGTTTGGCAGTCACCAGAAATGAGAAGTTGATTTCAAGTCGAAGTAGGTGAAAGTTTCACTTTCCCTCTTTCTAATCCAGTATCACATCTATTATAGCAGTTGTCAACCTCAGATCTTCAATATCCTCCCTAATGAAATTTTCATCACAGCCTCCCCTGACTGGCATTCTGTAGTACTCTCAGGCTGAACGAATACACCTGTGATCCGATTGCTGTAAGTTCATTTAAAATTTTAACCGTGTATGAAACATTTATTGGTGCATAAATCAGTGCACACACAGGCTATATTGGACAGGCTATATTGGACAGTCATGACACATAGGATATGTGAATTTTTAAATCATTCTTTCCAAGGGCCAATAGTGACACCTGATAACCGGTTTAAAAATGTAACAACAATCCTGATAAAGTCAAGCTGTTTCCTTTGATTTATTTATTTTTCTTGTTTTTCTATTTATTGTGGTCCAATAGTATTTAGAAATATATACTAAACCAAATTCAACTTATTTAATTCTTTAAAGCAGTAAAAATTAAAGTCCTTTTAAGTCTTGTTTCTTGGTATTGTTAGATCTGTCCAGACTTTAATCCATGCATATTTAAATATATCAAATATATTTTGCCAAATGGAATCACACTCTACATACTATTGTAAAACTTTGGTTTTTAAATTTTTATTTAATGAATGTGATGAATGTCTTTCCCCATATTATATAGTATATGTATACACATATGTAACTGTTTCCTTGTGAGTAAATGTTACCTAATATTCATTGCATAGATATTTCATAACATTTTTACTCCATAATTGAATATTTAGGTACATTTCTGAAAATGTATTTGTATACATGCTTATGTATTTATTCTGAGAGGCTTTCTTTTTTAGAAAATAAATTTGTATTTATTTAGGTGTATGTGTGTGTATGTTTGTGTGTAGGCCTGAAGAGAGCATCAGATCCCCTGGAACTGGAGTTACAGGGATTACAAACTGTAGTGGTTGCTAGGAACTGAACTCAGGACCTCTGAAAGAACAGTAAGTTCTCTTAAGCATTGAGCCATCTCTTCAGCCCCTCTGAGAGGTTTTTAATTAAAATACTTTACATTTAGATTTTATTCAGACATACCAAAATGCTTCTGCACATTTTGTGCCTTTTATCATGCCCTTCAGTTGTAAATAAGGTAATTAATTAATTGACTTAGGATCTATCTACAAAATTTTTAGCTCATAGTATAGAAAAGAACAGAATCATGTTTACCACAACATTTTGCTTTCCTCAATAGAAGTTTCATAATCTAATTTGTATGGCTCCATAAATGCCTAAATGATCACTGGGAAATTCAGCTCATTTACTTGAATTTATTTCATTCAATTTGACTAATGTATTATAGTGTTTTAAATAATTTTTACTATGTATCCAGCAATGTTAAAACCAGTACCATTAAAAATATGTGTTCATACCTAACTCTCCAGTCATTCAACCTTTTAGGCAGATATTTTTTAAACTCTTAGATTTGATTCTTGGATAAATGAAATATTTAAGCAAAGCCTTAAAACTTCAGGTCTGAAGCTGAATCCAGTATATTTAAGCTCATAACAGACACTTACAAAGACAACAAATTGCAGCCTCTTGACAAAAGGAGGAGAGGTCAGTTAGTGATTTCAAAAATCACAGTTGGAAATTTAGTGTTCTGTCATACATTAGGGTGACAATTATTAACAGTAATTTTTTTGGACACACACAGACACATAGCATATACACACACTAAATAATAAATAAAGTTTAAAACACATCAAGCAATTATCTGAGAACTTGAAAATAAAACTGGGTAAAAATTTCTCTCTTCATCTGTGGCTTCACTGTCTACACCTTCATTTTCCTGTTGTCAACTGTGGACTTAAAATACAATACAGAACAAGAAGATATTGGAGAGGTAGAGACTTATGATGCAGAATATTGTTACATCAATTCTATTTTATCATGCTATTGTTGTTGATCTCTTACTTGCCTAATTTACAAATTAAATTTTTATCATGTTTGAATATATAGGGAAAGACTTTAGTATTGACAGGCATTTCTCATTTCACTGTACTCATTTTTTATATAATTTATTGTTCTGTTTTGTGTACAGCTGTTTTGCCTGCATGAATGTCTGTGCACCACGTGCATACCTAGTGCCTGTGGAGCAGAAGAAGGTGTGGAATCCCCTGGATTGGAGTAACAGATGGTTGTGATCTACCATGTGGTTCCTGGGCTTGAACCCAGGTCCTCTGAAATAGCAGCCAGTACTCTTAACCACTAAGCAATCTCTCCAGCTCCTGTACTTACTTTTACTGTGTCCTACACATAATGCACCTTGAAATTGAAGGTCTGTGGTAACGAAGAATTAAGAAAGCCTCTTAGCAACATCTTAGCAATAGGTGAGATTATCATTAACATTTTAGCAATAAATCATTTTATCTAAAATATGTACATTATTTTTTAGACACAATGTTATTGACCCCCAATTACTGTTCCTTCTCAAATTCATAGCCTCTTTTTCTTTCATTATTATTGTTTTACACACATGTGTGCACATACACACATACACACACACACATACACATACACTCACACTTACACTGTGGTGGTTTGAGTAAAAATGTCCCACATAGACTCATATGTTTAAATACTTGGTTCTCTGTTAGTTGAACTCTTTGGGAAGGATTAGAAGGTGTGGCCTTGTTAGAAGAGATGTGTCATTGGGGAATGGACTTTGAAACCTCAAAGTGCACACCATTCCCAATTAGTTCTCTACATGCCTCCTACTTGCAGATAGCAAGGTAAGCTCTCAGTTACTGCTCCAGCACCCTGCCTACCCACTGCCATGCTCTTTGCTGTAGGTCATGGCTCTAACCCCCTAGAATAGAAACCCTAGAAAACTCTTTCTTTTATAAGGTGTCTCCTCAGAGCAATAGAAAAGTAACTAAGACACACACACACACACACACACACACACACACACACACACACACACAGAGCCTATTGGGTTTATTTATTGTTGCATGTGTGTGTGTGTGTGTGTGTGTGTGTGTGTGTGTGTGTGTGTGTGTGTGTGTAGGGATTACCACTTGTTATTGGATAACCAATTAAGGGGTTCATCCCTAGGAAAGATTGATTCCTCTTGCTCAGCAGCCACTAATTGTGTGTAGATTTTCATCTAGGGATAGGGCCTTGTGAGATTTCCCCATCCACATTGGCATGTTAACTGGTATTGTCATTGTCCAGGACTTGTTTAAGCAACCATACTGTTGAAATTTTATAGGTGTAGCTTCCCTGGTACATATAGGGAACACAGTCTCATAGCAAAGTCCTCTGGCTCTTACAATCTTTCCATCTCCTCTTACTCAATGTTTCCTGAGTCTTGGATGTAGGGACTATGTTGTAGATGTATTGATTGGTGCTGGGCACCCAACTGTCAGTGGTTCCTCGCATTTTGACCACTTGTGCTTCTCTGTAATGGTCTTGACCTGTTGCAAAACAAAGCATCTTTGATAAAAGCTACACTCGTCTTGTGAGTATTAAGGATAAGCAGAATGAAATTAGGAACTATATTGATTTAGGAAAGTGGCCATCGTAGAATCTCTTCTAGGTTTCATAGACCTACAAGCAATAGCTATTTGGCTATGCTTATAGCTCCAGGCATGAATTCCCTCTTATTGAGTGGGTTTTAAGTGAAAACAGATAGTTGTTGGTTACCCAAGATGCCTTGGGGTAACCCAAGATATAAGTGTCATTATTCACCTTTGGGAATATCTTGCTATGATGGTCATTGTTGAAGCTTGTAAGCTTCACAGGTGGGTAAGGCTATTGATTGTTTTTATCCCCTGGAAGCTTGCATAGCACCTTCAAGTTCTGGGAGGGGGCTTCCAGCTCATATCCAGCTTGTGTCCCCCAAGTCCTGTGTCCAAAGTGTGGTGTCTTCAGCATTAAGGATTTACCATCAACCTCTGGAAAGCAGCCAAGGGCTATAGCTGTATGGCCCTCCATCCCCACTCCCCAGCTAAAGCTCCCATTCTCACCATTTCCCCATTTCCACTTTAGTATTGTGCTCTGCTATTTTCTCTAGAGCTCCTTCTTCCACACTACATGGTCCTTTTTAAATCCCCCAGTTTCTGTAGTTACTCCAGGTTACATAGTCACACATTAAGATTCAGAGCTAGGAACCTGCACCATTTGCCTTCTGGATCTGGGTAAACCTCACTCTGTATAACATTTGTCTAGTTCCTTAAACTGACCTGCAAATTTCATGATTACATTTTTTCTTTCCCCACATCCTTGCCAACATTTGTTGCCCCTTGTTTTGTTGGTCTCAGCAATTTTTACTGGGGTGAGTTGAAATCTCAAATTGGTTTTAATTTGCATTTTCCTGATTGCTAAGAATGAGGTTAACACTTTTTGAGATATTTTTAAACCATTTTTATTTCTGCTTTTGGGAACCCTCTGTTCAGATTTATAGCTCACTTCTTAGGTGTGTTATTTGTCTTCTTGATTTTGCTTTTTTAGTTCTTTATATATTCTGGATACCAATCCTCTATTAGATGCATAGCTGGCAAAGATCCTCTCCCACTTTGTGGGCTTCTCCTCACTCAATCGAATATTCCCTGTGCTTCACAGAAAGTCTTTAGCTTTATGAGGTCCCACTTCTCAGTTGCTGGCCCTAATTCCAGAGCAAATAGAATCCTATTCGGGAAGCTCTTTCCTATACCTCTATCATGTGTGGGACAGTCTATGTTTTCTTCTAGCAGTTTCACATTTCAGTTTTTACATTGAAGTCTTTGATCCATTTGGATTTAATTATTGTATGAGATGATAGAGATGGATCTAATTTCATTCTTCTGCATGTGGACATCTAGTTTTCCCAGCACCATTGCTTGAAGAGCTGTCTTTTCTCCAATATGGTGTTGGCATCTTCATCAGATATCAAGTGGCTGTAGTTATGTGCACTCATGTTTAGGTCTTGTGTTTTGTTCCATTGGTCTAATGTCTGTTTTCATGTTAATACCATGCTGTTTTTATAACTGCTGCTCTGTAATAAATATTGAAACTTTGAATGCTAATCTTTGCAGCATTTTCCCTTTTACTCAGGATTGCTCTGGCTACCCAGTGTCTTTTGTGGTTCCATATAAATTTTAGGATTTTTTCTATGTCTGAAAATAATTTTATGGGAATTTTGATTTGAGATACATTGAACTGATAAACTGCTTTTGACAAAATGGTCATTTTCACAATATTAATTATACTCATTCATGAGCATTGGATGTCTTCCCATTCTATAGCATCTTCCTTGATTTCTTTCTTCAGAGTTCAAAGTTTTCATTATGAAGTTCTTTAACCTCTTGGTTAGGTTTCTTCCTAGATTTTTAAGGCTGTTACAAATGGGAGTGTGTCCACAATTTCTTTCTCAGAATGTTTGGTTTTGGTGTATAGAAAAGTTACTGTTTTTTCCTAAGCTGATTTTGTACTGTGCCAATTTGCTAAAATTGTTGATTGTTTCTGCAAGTTTTCTGGTGGGAGTTTGGGGATTTCTTGTGTATAATATCATATCATCTTCAAACAGGGACAATTTGACTTCCTTTCCTATTTGTATCCTTTTATTTTCCTTCTTTTGTCTTATTGTTAGGGCTTCAAGAACTATACTGAAAAGGAGTGGAGATAGTGGACAGCCCTGCCTCATTCCTGATTTTAATACGATTTTAATACGATTGCTTCAGGTTTTTCTCCATTTGGGATGATGTTACTGAGTGTTTGTCATTTATAGACTTTATTTTGTTTAGACATGTTCCCTCCAGTCCTACTCTCAATAGGACTTTTATCATAAAAGTATGTTGGATTTTGTCTAAGGGCCTTTCCTGAATCTAGTGAGATGACCAGTGGTTTTTGTCTTTAATTCCATTTATATGATTATTGCATATATTTACTCATGTAACCATCCTTACATCTCTGGAATGTGGTTGATAATCTTTTTGATAGGTGTCTGTATTTGGCATGCAAGTATTTTATTGAGGAGTTTTGCATCTATGTTCACCAGGGATATTGGTCTATAGTTTCATGTTTTTATTGTGTCTTTATCTGGTTTTGGTATTAGGGTAACATCAACTTCATAGAAGGAGTTTGAAGTGTTCCTTCTGTTTCTATTATTGGAATAATTTAGGGAGTATTGGTTATAGATCTTCTTTGAAAGTCTGGTATAATTCTACGTGAATCCATCTGCGCCTGGACGTTTTTTTTAGTCATCAGGGTTTTTTTTTAAATCACTTTTTTGATCTCCTTATTTATTATTGGTCAGTTTAAATAGTTGATTTCTTCTTGATTTAAATTTGGTGGTTTGGACAACTCTAGAAATTTATCCATTTCTTTCAGATTTTCTGACTGAATGTAATATAAGTTTTTAAAGTATTCCCTTATATTTTTCCTACATCTATCAAAATATCATTACAATTTCAATAGGGATTGCATTGAACCTATAAATTGTTTGCAGAATATAGGCATTTAACAATATAAATCTTCCATGTACATAGGAGGATATCTTTCCATTTATTTGGGACTTCTATTCTTTCATCAGTGTTTTTTTCTTTTCATTGTACAAATTTTCAGCTACTTGGCTGAATTTTCTCCTTTACATTATAAATTTATTCTTTTGTGTTGCAATTATTTACCTGTTTATTTGTTTATTTATTATTTATGCAGTGCTTGGAGACTGAACCCAGGGTCATGCACCTGCTTGGCCAATGTTCTAATACTGAGTTTCATCCTCAGACCACTTTTATTATTTTTGTAGCTATTGCAAATAATATTTTATTTTTAAATTTCTTTTTCAGATATGTTCTCCAGGTGATTTTTGTGTCCTATAACTTCACTGAATTCATTGCTTGGGTTTTAACGTGCCTTTTCAGCAGACTATTTAAATTTATTTAATATCATGGTGTCTGCAAACATTAACAATTTCATACTCAATATTTGGGTAGAAAAAAGTGAATCTCAATCTTATCTCAAATCATTCATAAGAAAATGAACTTGGCTAGATCATAAAGCTAAAAGCTAACACTGATTTGTACTAGAAGAAAATATAAGAACACCCGGCTAACATGGTGGGAAATGCCTTTAAACGAAAGCACAAATCAAAACACACAAAAAAAATAATTTACATTCATAAAATTTTTAAATTTGGAGACTAGGATGTAGCTTAGTGTTGGAGCACTTTCCTAGCATGTGTGAGCCATTGGTTTGTTTCCCAACAATGAAAAATAAAACAATAGAAAATTAAAACTTCTGGCTTTCAAAAAATAAACTGGCTACGGTACAAACTAAATAGTTATAACACAGGCATATATCTAAGACTTGTATATGTAAGTTTAAAAAACTGAAAAATAAGGGGAAAGGAAATTCCCATTCTTCTACATGAAACTGCTCATTGGAATGTAGATCATTTACTATCTATGGGAATTCTGGGGATTTACTATTTTTCCATAATGTTTTTGTACTTTAGATGTAAAACCCATTGATATTATAAACAGAAAAAGAATCTTCAAATACAGACATTCCATTTCTTCTGGTCTTGAATTTCACAGCAGATTTCTGAAAAACCCTAATAAACCTGATGAACAGGAGACTATTTAGCCATCAGTCCTAAAGTTCTTAAATTTAATAAAGTTGGTCTGAGTATATACTACCTTCAAAACAGTTTATCTAAAGAGCTATAGATAAAACATTGATTAGTTTTAAAATAAACTCTAGTATAAAAATAGTATACTTCAGAGCAGAGACAAATATATGAAGCATATGGGAGCTGAAATATGCCTAAAGTACATATAAAAATTCACAATTCATCACTCTCCCCACCTAAATAGGTTGAATAATGAATCTCAGAGGTAAAAATAAGAACATGAACTACTTTCAGCTCCTCACTTATCACACAGAAGGTAAACCTTATTTGGCAGTAGAAATTGGTATGAATAAAATATTTGTGAATACAATGATGACAGATTAAGAAGGACAGTGCATGAGGAACAGAGCCTGGGGATCCTCGCTTTATTCTTCCCAGAGATACAATCAAATCTATTTGATTTTCTATTTGGACAGAAAGTAAAAAGTGTCATAGTCAAAAATTACAGATTGCTGTACTTTCCCTAATACTTATAGTAAATTCTTGATGATAAAAGTGTTTGGGAGGTACATTCAATCTTATGCATATAAATAATTAACTGTTTTGCCCAGACTATTGTTAAAAGCTTTGGTGGAAATATGGAATATACACCCTCCTTTTTTTTTTTTTTTTTTTTTTTTGGTTTTTTCGAGACAGGGTTTCTCTGTGTAGCTTTGCGCCTTTCCTGGAACTCACTTGGTAGCCCAGGCTGGCCTCGAACTCACAGAGATCCGCCTACCTCTGCCTCCCGAGTGCTGGGATTAAAGGCGTGCGCCACCACCGCCCGGCCAACACCCTCCTTTTTAAGAGAAGAAGCCAAAATTAACAGCTTTTTTCTACTCTATGACATTTTCCAAATACTAACAGAGCAGGAATAAAAAAGCTATGCCTCTTTTTAATTGCTTAGGTATCTGTATTACTTCCTGGTACTGAGTTGGGGAATATAGGCAAACTGACCTAGACTTACTTACTCCAAAGTGTTTTTAGTGTTTTCTAAAACATTCCTACACATGGCTACCAAAAACAAATTCATAACCCAACAAGTATTACAGAAGTAGAGAAGATAACAATCTTCTAAAGCACAAATGAGTTCTCTGTTAACACCAGTGAGGCTTTATCTCCTTATCAGCTCTTCCCATTGGCATTTTCTCCACTTTCAACTAACTATAAGTTTACTTAAGTCTCTTTTATCTTTGAAACTTATTTTGCTAATTTTGCAATGACATCATAATGACCATACCAATGAATTCTTCAGAGACCTCTTCTTACCTGGTTTCTTTCTTTTTTTAATAAATATTTTTATTTTATAATTATTTTAATTTTACATATCAGCCATGGATTCCCCTGTCCTCCCTCCTCCCACCCCTCACATCCTACATCTGCAAACAACTCTAATTCTTCAAGCTTCTTCTTGCAATTTGTGTTAAGTAATCCTTTCAGGACTTCCCTACATCCCTAGTATTTCTTCTCTATTGGATTGTGGACTTTCATTCTCTCAGACTTTAAAATGTTTTCCATACAGTTTGATCTTACCTGCCTCATTACCCCTGCTATCTCACTTTATATATTGTTCATTTATTCCATCTACATTTCAGCTTCAAATATCGCAGATGTCTCAAAACGTATCCTCAGAATCCCACCTTCCTCGGATAAACAAGTTGGACATTTCCAAAACTTAACAGATCATTTCTACAAACCTTGGTACGGTCTACTTGTACTCTTGCTGAAACTAACCTATCATTTCTCCTCTTTATATTACACCAAGTTATTTCCTCCTGGCATTGGTTTAAATCTCCATAGCTGGCTGCCTGTGTATACTAACAGTGGTCTAATTTGCTCTCTTCCACTCCAGTTCTATAAAACAGAAGTTACACAATATTTCTAATAATATCCTTGCAAAGTTTGACTCTGGCAATAGAATGCCCACACTTCAAATCTTCTCACTTTTTTCTGTATGATTATTCTCTGAGTGAGAATGCACGCTTACTCACAAGTGCAGCTGCATGGCACACATGGAGCAGTCAGAAGACAACCTTTGGTTTCTGTTCTTGCTCCATCCCTTTGTTGTTTTCCCACTTTGTGCACCAGACTAGGCAGTCCACTAGCTTCTGGGAGTTCTCCTGACTCTGTCTCCCATCATCACACTATGTAGCCAACTTTTATGAGTTCTGGGAATTTGAACTCAGATCCTCACACTTGTATGGCAAACACTTCAATCCACTGAGCCATCTTCCTACCACTCTGTGTGATTATTCTTATCTTTTCTTTTTTCTTTCTTTGGTTTTAGAGTTTCTCTGTGTAGTCCTAACTGTCTCACTTTGTAGACCAGGCTATCCTCAATCTCACAGAGATCTGCTTGCCTCTGACTCCCAAGTGCTGGGATTAAAGGCATACACCACCACTGTTTGATTTGTATGATTATTCTTTTTTTTTTTTTAGTTTTTTGAGACAGTGTTTCTCTGTGTAGCTTTGTGCCTTTCCTGGAACCCACTCTGTAGCCCAGGCTAGCCTCAAACTCAGAGAGATCCGCCTGCCTCTGCCTCCCGAGTGCTGGGATTAAAGGCATGTGCCACCACAGACCAGCTTGTATGATTATTCTTAAAAGAAAATTTTTGAGAAAAAAGTCATGTCAAAATAAAATAATAACCCCATTGAAATTTTTATTGATACAAGCCAAGCACAACTAATTCAGAAAAAATATACTTTGGTAATATTTAACCTAAGAGTATATTAGGAAAGATTTACAATTTTTTCAACAAAATTTTCACTTTTCCTTCACTATCATTAAAGCTATTCCTAGATTTTTATGTTTCTTATTTTTTAGAAAAAGGTCATTTTGCCATGTTTTTTAACATGAGAAAATATAAAACTATAATTATTTGGGTTCTCAACATCCAACCAGTCACCCTTATATGATTTGAAGCAAGGCAATTCAAGTAACTTTTTTCAATCAACTTAGATTTCCCAAGTATCTAATTTTCCATTCCTGGTGTCCATAGATATTAACATATTATAAACATAATTTCAGACAGTCATTTTATTTTTGAAACAAGCCAAAGTATTATAGACAAATTATACATAGTCATTAAAACTATGCTGATAAGCTGAGTGATGGTGGTGCACACCTTTAATCCCAGCACTCGGGAGGCAGCCTGGTCTACAGAGTGAGTTCCAAGACAGCCCCGGCTATACAGAGAAACTCTGTCTTAAGGAAAAAAAGGGAAAAAAACTATGCTGACAAATGATTTTATTGCTTAAATGTAAAATGTTATATCTCCTTAAATTTTACATATTTAGCAATGAACATACATTAACTTTATAATAATATACCATATGCTTATGAATGATTTTAATTATTTTTAAATATGCATGGAAAAACTTTAAAGAGATGCATAAATATAATTGTGCATAGTCTTGGATTACAGGTGGTTTTTTTTTCCTTCAAAATGTCTGTGATGTAGCTGTGGTACATTTTAACAGGAAAGTTGCTTTAAGATCATTTTATCTTTGCTGACTCTCCACCTTCTTAGGATAAAACCTAAAACCCTAAGGGTTGCACTGAAGGATCAACTAAATCTTATTATTTGCTAGTCTAGCCTCAACTTATATCTTGTTTTGACACATAGACTATGTTTTTGGGCAAATAAAAATATTTTCAGCAAATTCTGTCTTTTCTCATTTTCCAGGCCTTTATTTAGGGTTTCCAACGTGACTGAAAACTCAATCATATTCTAACTCCTTGCTTCCCAAATCACACATTATTTATTCTGAAAGGAGACATCATACATAAGAAGATTTCCCTGTCTAGTCGAGAACTCTGACAAACACTGTACTAAGACTCTTGATGTCCTTTTCGGTTTCCCAGGTTATATGAATTTACTTCAATTTCAGCTTCAATGTGATTGTATTATAATTTATGGTCTACCAATTTATTGTTAAATTTTTTTTTTTTTGGTTTTTCGAGACAGGGTTTCTCTGTGTAGCTTTGAGCCTTTCCTGGAACTCGCTTTGGAGACCAGGCTGGCCTTGAACTCACAGAGATCCACCTGGCTCTGCCTCCCGAGTGCTGGGATTAAAGGCGTGCACCACCACTGCCCGGCTAAATTTTTTAACAATATAGATTACATATTCTCTCCATACTTTCTCATGCTCAAAAATATCAAATAAATAAATAAATATATGGACATTTTTTTCATTTCAATAAAGCCACAAATACTACTTTAATAAAGTTTGGCTACATGAACATTTTAAATAAAAACATGTGCTATTTTGTTCAATTAAATATATCATAGCATACATTATTATTAAATTATTTTTCTCAAAACTGAGAAGAGATATAAATCTCCCTATTAAGGTTTAGAGAAAATCAAGATACACATCTTTAAGGGAAAAGTAATTTAGATATTTTAAGACATACATAAAAGCACTTCAATACTATGTAGATGTTAGTCTGCTGGTGATAAAATTTATGATAGGGAATATCAAGTAATAGCAGCCTAAATTATTCACACCAGCCATCCAACTGAAAGCAAGTAAATGTTCTGGATAAAATATTAAATCTTAAAAAGGCTTGGAGATCTGACAAGACAATGGGGGAAGAGCAGGACAAATTTGGGGGTGATCTAACAATCTTAATGAGCTGTGAAACCTGTGGGCTACAACAGTGCCCAGGCTGGCAGGATATTCCCATTGGTGCATTAGTGGCGTGAAGTTTATAGGTATAATCAACCACTTTCTGATTGGATCTAAGGCCCTGCTCAACAGGTTGAAACCCATACCTGACACTGTTATTGGAGCAAAGAACTTGTGGCTCGGAAGGTCATAGGCCCTTGCAGAGAACCCTCTGCTGCAATTCTGCTAAATGAATATAGCATTAAACCAGTTCTTAGTGACTTGTGATTACACCCATAGATGAATGTATTGGTCAACCCAGAGAAGCGTCTTTTTTTTTTTCAGTAGATGGTGATTAACACAAAGAACCACAATTGGGCACAGTTCAGAGAAGAAAAGAGTATAGAATGTTCAGTCCTCAATGGAACAGCTCTCTCCACCCAAGGCTTAGGGATTATGGTTAAAGAGAGTGCAGAAAAAGTATGAGAGCCATAGGTAACGGGTGACGACAGAAACTGGTGTTTCTTAGACACAGCAGGGCAGTTAAACATCTGGATTCACAGCTGTCGAGACAGCATCCATGAGACCTGCATGAGCTCGAATCAGACAAAAGTCCATCATTAATGGGGGAGGTGGGTGTGAATTCCCACCCCTAGCTAAGGAGTTATTGGCAACTTATAGTTTCTAGGAAAGAGAGCTGGTTTTCTTTAAGGGCATGGGCCCTGGTGGGTAGATCACCCTCTAGTGAAGGCCGCACATCCAAGAGTATATAGGCAGCATAAATTGTACTTAATGTGTGTGTGCATGTTTTTTTAGAAAGAGGACACAAGCCAGGTATGGTGGTGCATGTCTTTAATACAAACACTTAGGAGGCAGAGGTGGGTGGATCTCTGTGGGCTTGAGGCTAGCCCGGTCTACATAGTGAGTTCCAGGACAACCAGGACTATGTAGAGAGACTGTGTCAAAAAAAAAAAAAGGACACAAAAAGGTGAGTAGTGAAGGGGATATAGATGTGGAACGAATTGGAGAAGAAGGAATATGATCAAGATACATTATACAAAATTCTCAAAGAACTGATAAAAATGAGGAAATAAAAAGACATCAAATTCTGCAGAGATGTGAAGATGAAGAAGCAGCATCCTCTGTGAGCAGCAGTGTAAACTGTACAAGCACCATGGAATTTGATGTAGAGGTTTCTCAAGAAGCTAAAAGTAGAAGTACCGTACAATCTAGCTATACCACTTCTGGGAAAACACTCAAAGGAGATCTTGAACATCCGTGTTCATCACTGCTCAATTCACAACAGCTAGGAAATGAATCAGCCTGGATGTCCATCGACTGATGAATAGATAATGAAAATGTAGTACATATACACATTGGAACTTTGTTCAGCTATAAAGAGAAATGAGACCATGAAAATTTCAAGAAAATGAATGGAATTATAAATATGATACTAAGTGAGATAGTGTAGGCCCAGAAATATAAATGTTCCATGTTTTCCCTTATATATGAATTCTAGTGTTGATTCTTTAAGTGTATGTGTTTAATTTCAGAAATCCGTAGAGCTGGGAAAGCTAAAAAGGGCCCATGAAAGGGAAGAGGTGTTAAGGAGAGAGTGGATAGAGAAAACATATGATATATGAGAGGGGGGAATAGTGGGAGTTTGGAGTTTAAGCTGGGATGGGGTGGATGTAAGAGGAAATGGAGGTGGTGATGGTGGGATTCATTAACCAAATCAAAGGATGTTTGAAAAGCCCCTATGGAAACCCACTATTCTGTAAGATAATACAAAGATTTTTGTTAATTATGTTGTTTTTGGGCTACATAGTTTATGGTATTTTGTTGTAGCAACACAAATGGACAAAGACAACTCTTTCATAGAGTTAAAAAGGAAGTAACTTGTCTCAACTTATTTTATGAGGCCAGTATAACATTGATAGCAAACCCTGACAGAGCACTATAAGAGTGGAAAACAAGCCAATTTCTATAAACATTGATTTTTAAAAATTTAAACAAAATAGTAAAAAACTAAAGTCAAAGACATAAAGGAGGATAATGTATCATAATAAACCTGATTTACTCTGTTTGGTTTGAATGTCAAACAAAGCAATATTGAATTATTATGCCATTAATAAATCAATCTGAGTCATTATATAAATAAATGAAAGGATAAAAACCATATGACCTCAATTCACAAATAGAAAAATACATAATGCTGTTAAGACCCATTAATGATTTTTTTAAAGTCTTAGTAAACTAAAAAAACAGAAAATCTCCTTAATCTGATGAAGAGTCTTAAAAAAAAACTAAATCAGATAACATGTTTCCTATTAAATACTAACTTTTCTCTGATGTTAGGAATAAGGTAAAACTACCCATTATCATCATTTCTGTTCAGTATGACAATAGATTTCATAATTAATACCTTAAAGAAAATATATGTTTAGAAAGTAAAAACTTAAACAAGCTAGTATTACTTGGAGAAAGTATAATAGTATATGTAGAAAAATATACATAGGAGATGGAGAGATGACTCAGTGGTTAGGACTGACTCCTCTTCCAGAGGATGTGGGTTCAATTCTCAGCACACACATGATGGCTTACCACCACCTGTAATTCCAGTTCCAGGAAATCCAATTCAATCTTATAAACCCTGTGGGCTCCAGGCACATACATGGTACAGACATATGTACAAGCAAAACACCCATATACCTAAAATTATTTTAAATAAAAGTTAAAAATTTTATTTTAAAAAGAAAAATCTGAAATAATATAAACTTGAAGCTAAATTTGGCAAGGTAAAGTTGGCAAAGATATTAGTACAAATTAATGTAAAAATCAATTTTATTTCCATATACCTTTAACAAAAAAGAATTATAAAATAAAAAATTTAAAGACCATGTGACTAGTCCAACAATGTCAAGTATGTAATAAAACGTGTGCAATAGTTCTTCACAGACACTTATGCAAACACAGATAAATTCTGAGAAACATAAGTGAAATAAATAAAAGAATTTGTTTTGTAAATGAACTGAATTCCTCATTATTGCTGTTAAACTCCATATTTTTATAGATTCAAAAATATATGAATAAAATATTATCAGTATAAGCTCTATTTTCTATAGGTCCAATGTAATACCAATTAAACTCAAAGCAAGGAATTTTTGGTAGAAATGTATTAAGCCCACACTATAGTTTATATAAGAAAAGAGAAAGGCCTGAAATACCTAAATTAAACTAGAAGTGAGAGAACTTACACAACTGCACACCAACCCAAATTTAAACTGACTATATTTAACACAGGATGGGATTGGCACAGGAATAGACAAGCAGAAAAATGAAATATAATAGATCTGGAAACAGAACCAACGTTTATGGACACTTGGTTTATAACAATGTAAGCACTGTAGAGTCCATAGTGAAAGGGGGACTCTTTTTAATGGCACCAACTAAATAGTGCTGAGAATATAGAAAACCCAACCGGTTTGACACTGAAAAACATGAATATTGACTCTCACATTATGCCTTAATCTAAAAACAGCGCTGGGTAGTTTAAGATCTAAATGTTCAAGTCAAGACAGGAATGCTTCTGAAACTTACCACCTAAGTGTAGCCATTTAGACTTAAGTTTTATTAAAAATTTGTCACATTGAGCAAAGTAAGTTAAGTAAATGAAAGAATACGCTTTGTGAAAGAACTGAATTCCTCACTATTGCTGATAAACCTCATATTTGTATAGAGTCAATAAATATCTGAATAAAATATTGTCAGTATAAACCCTGTTTTCTATAGAGTCAATGTAATACCAATTAAACCAATTTAATCACATTGTTTGGCTAACCAAATTTCAAGTGCTCAGTAACCACATGTCTGATAAAAGGCACACATAGAAAAGTTCCAAAGTATTTGAAAGTTCTAATGAACAGGAATATTCTAGAGGATGAGGAAGAGTCATAGTAGCTTCATAACTTTGAAGAAAGCTAGTTTTGCCTTTAAATGACAGGAAGGAAGCTGGTGAGATGGCTCGATCTATATAAAATGTTCTCTGTGTAAGCATGAGGACCTGAGTTCAGACCCCCAGAACCCAGAATCCAGACACAATGGCAGCAGCATCTACAACAACAATGCTGTGGTGAAGGCAAGATGAGAGCCTCATCAACTGGTGGGCTTCTGGTTTGGTGAGAGACCCTGTCTCCAAAACCTAAGTGGTGCATGATAGAAGAAGACATCCAACTGCAACCTCTGGCCTCCATCACTGCACACGCAAATACAACACACATACACATATACACAGAGAGACATGAATAATTAAAATCATAGAAGGAATAGTAAGTGGAAAAGAGAGAAATATTTCTATACCAAACTTTATTAGGTGACCTGTTCATCAAAAGCAAAGAGGCCAACAAGATGGTTCAGTGGTGTGCTGGTTAGTTTTATGTCAACCCGACACAAGCTAGAGTCACTAGAAAGAAGGGAACCTCAATTGAGAAAATGTCTCTATAAGATGGGGCTGCAGGCAAGCCTATAGGTCATTTTCTTAATTAGTGATTGATAGGTGAGGGTCCAGTTCATTGTGGGTGGTGACACCTCTGAGCTGGTGATCCCATATCCTATAAGAACACAGAATGAGCAAACTATGAGGAGTAATCCAGTAAGGAACACTCCTCCATGGTCTCTGCATGAGCTCCTGCCTTCAGGTTCCTGCCCTGCTTGAGTTCCTGTCCTGACTTCCTTCAGTGATGAACAGTGATGTGGAAGAATAAACCAAATAAACACTTTCCTCCTTGAGTTGCTTTTGGTCATGGTGTTTTGTCATAGCAATGATAACCCTAACTAAGACAAGTGGGCAAAGGTCCTTGCTACCATGCCTGACCACCTTAGTTCAGTCCTCAAAACCCATACACTATAAAGAGAGAACCAACTCCTGCAAGTTATTTTGGAGCTATGTAAATATTTCACATAATTAAAAAATAGAATGTAAAAGGCAATCCCTAAAACTGAAGGCAACTTGAAATAAATGAGCCTGATTCTTATATATAATTGGTAGCTTAGCTATCTATAAAGATGACTGAGGGAACCGGATGCAGTGATCCTTGGCGAGGCCCCAGGTGGAGCTCCAGGAGTCCAATTGGCGAGAAAGAGGAGGGTTTGTATGAGCGAGAACTGTTGAGACCAAGATTGGAAAAAGCACAGGAACAATTAGCCAAACATATGGAAACACATGAACTATGAACCAATAGCTAAGGAGCCCCCCAACTGGATCAGGCCCTCTGGATAAATGAGACAGTTGATTAGCTTGATCTGTTTGGGAGGCATCCAGGCAGTGGGTCTGGGACCTGTCCTCAGTGCATGAGCTGGCTGTTTGGAACCTGGGGCTTATACAGGGACACTTGGCTCAGCCTGGGAGGAGGGGACTGGACCTGCCTGGACTGAATCTACCAGGTTGAACTCAATCCCCAGGGGAGTCTTTGCCTGAAGGAGATGGGAATGGGGGGTGGGCTGGGGGGAAGTTGGGGGTGCTGCTGGGAGGGGGGAGAACAAGGGAATCTGTGGCTGATATGTAAAATTAAATTAAATTAAATTATAAAATTTTAAAAAAATCAAAGTTACTTTAAAACAGTAAAAAAAAAAAAATAGTAACTTTCCTGGGTGTGTCTGCTGTGGAATAATCCTTTTGTACACTGTGAAGATTTGTCACTTGGATTGGTTCAATAAAAAGCTGATTGGCCGATAGCCACGCAGGAATTATAGGTGGGACAACCAAACTAGGAGAACAATGGGAAGAAGAAGGGCCGAGTCAGAGGAGATGCCAGCCAGCCGCCAAGGAAGCAGGATGTGTAGAAAATGAGGTAACAAGCCATGAGCCACATGGCAAAGCATAGATAAGAAATATGGGTTAATTTAAATGTAAGAGTTAGCTAAGTAACAAGCCTGATCTATCAACCAAGCATTTATAATTAATATTAAGCCTCTGTGTCTGTTATTTAGGAATCAGCTACTGAAATATAGAAAAACTCTGCCTACATGTGCTTACTGCTATCTGAATCTTAGAAATAGCAAGAGTAGTTAAAAAGTTAACTATTATAAGCACGGATCTCTGTGAGTTCGAGGCCAGCCTGGGCTACCAAGTGAGTTCCAAGAAAGGCGCAAAGCTACACAGAGAAACCCTGTCTTGAAAAACCAAAATAATAATAATAATAATAATAATAATAATAATAATAAACAACTATTATAGTGATCATGTCATTAGTGCTGTAATAGCATTATTTTCTAAGTCTCTTGTTTGAATGATGTGTGGTAACAAATGATTAATCTTGTTGAGGTAACTGAAATTTTTAATTTTGGCTTAGGATAAATATAAGATTGATGAAGTTAAGTAAAAACCTCAGAGTGATAAACTTGAGTTATAAAGATTAATATGAACTTGTATGTTTCATCTTTTTTTAAAATTTTTTTAATTTTATTTATTTTATTTTACAATACTATTTAGTTCTACATAACAGCCACAGATTTCCTTGTTCTCCCTCTTCCTGCCCCCCTTTCCTTCCCCCCAGCGCACCCCCTTTTCTCACCACCTCCAGAGCAAGGCCTCCCTCGATGACTGAGATCAACCTGATCCAGGCAGGTCCAGTCCCCTCCTCCCAGATTGAGCCAAGCGTCCCTGTATAAGTCCCAGGTTTCAAACAGCTATCTCATGCAGCGAGCCCAGGACCTGGTACCACTGCCTAGATGCCTCCCAAACAGATCAAGCCAATCAACTGTCTCACCTATTCAGAGGGCCTGATCCAGTTGGGGGCCCCTCAGCCTTTGGTTCATAGTTCATGTGTTTCCATTCGTTTGGCTATTTGTTCCTGTGCTTTATCCAACCTTGGTTTCAACAATTCTCGCTCATATAAACCCTCCTCTTTCTCGCTAATTAGACTCCCAGCGCTCCACCCGGGGCCTAGCCATGGATGTCTGCATCCAGATTCCTCAGTCCTTGGATGGGTTTTCTGGCACAACTATTAGGGTGTTTGGCCATCCCATCACCAGAGTAGGTCAGTCCCGGCTGTCTCTCGACCATTGCCAGCAGTCTTTTGTGGGGGTATCTTTGTGGATTTCTGTGGGCCTCTCTAGCACTTTGTTTCTTCCTTTTCTCATGTGGTCTTCATTTACCATGGTCTCCTATTCCTTGTTCTCCCTCTCTGTTCTTGATCCAGCTGGGATTGTTTCATCTTTTTAAATATGAATTTGTTTTGCTGTTGCTGTTTTGTTCTTGTTTTGTTTTGTTTGAGACAGAGTCTCTCTACATAGCCTTGGAACTTTCTTTGTAGACCTGGCTGGCCTCAAACTCATAGAAATCTCTCTGACTCCCAAGTGCTGGGGTTAAAAATGTACAACACCATGCCTGGCTAAAAATTAAAATCTCTTAACTCAATAACTAACAATACATAAAAAAGTTGACAGTTACAATAACACATATGTTTTCTAGATTATATTTTTAAACATCATCTACTAAGAAGAATTGAAGGAACACTAGAGAATGGCTGATTACAGGTCTAGGAAAGGCAATGCACAACATGACTTATGAGACTGTATGACTCTATAGTTACTTCAAAATGAAAGATTTAAAAGAAGCTATACATACATATGGATTCAGTAGCACACATAAACCAACCCCCCCTTAACAAAGCCCAAATAATTTGAACATTAAAAATTAATAATTATGCTGGGCGGTGGTGGTGCACAGCTTTAATACCAGCACTCAGGGAGGCAAAAGCAGGAAGATCTCTAAGTTCAAGGCCAGCCTTGACTACAGATCAAGTTCCAGGACAACCAAGGCTACCCAGAAAAACTGTCTTGAAAAACAAAAAATAACTTGCAATGTTTTGAGTTATATTAAATATATTTGTCTTAGAGTTTGCCCAACATTAAAAAATTGTTGTTCTTTTTTGCAGGGCACTAGGAAATCAATTTGTTGGGTTTGTTGTTTTTATTTGTTTTTGTGTCATTGGGAACTGAACCTATAGTCTTACTCATTCCAGTCAAGCACTCTCTACCATTGCTCTATCTACCCAAGTTTTTGAGGAAGGATCTCATCCCTTAGCCCAGAAAAACCTTGAACTTGTAATCCTCCTTGTTTAGCCTTCTATGTACCTCGGGTTAAAATCTGTGCTACCAGGCTAGCCTCATTATTTTGAAAACTACTTAAAGAAATGAAAGAATTATGAATTTATGCCACCTTTCTATATTAGTTAGGGGTTTTATTGCTGTACTGAAACACCATGACCAAAGCACTGTGGGGAGAAAAGGGTTTTTTTCATCTTACACTTCGAGGTAACAGTCCATCACTGAGGGAAATCAGAGCAGGAACTCAAGCAGGGCAGGAACCTGGAGGCAGGAACTGATGCAGAGGTCATAGAGAAGTCCTGCTCACTGACTTGGTCCTCGGGGTTTGCTCAATCTAATTTCTTATAGCATCCAGGACTACCAACCAAGGGGTGGCACTGCCCACAGTGAGCTGGGTCCATCAATCAAGAAAATGGCCCGCAGACCAATCTGTTGGTGGCGTTTTCCCAGTTGAGCTTCCCTCTAGCCTGTGTCAAATTGACATAAAACTCGCCCACGTCCTTAGCTACATGAACTGTATCTCAGAATAAACAAATAGTTGGAGAGAGAAGTTTCACTTCATAGAAGTACTCCAGTTAATGATTAAAAAAGGAATGGCAGCGTCCCATCTGGGGTACTCGAAGTATATCTTGGTATACTTTGAGTGTCCTTACGTTCAAAGTTAAGTTCACAATTATGCTAAAACATTGTCTTTCTCACTGTGTTTTCACTGATGATACAAAAGCACTAATGTGTAAAACTTGCCTCCACAGATGGGGTCTAGGCAATGTCTTCAAGCTCCACAAATAGTCATTACATTCATTACCATGCATTTGCAGTAAGAAAATACTAGTAAGGATGTCCTTGATGAAGCACTCCGTAATATTAATTTTAGTAAATGTCAACCATTAAGTGCACATATTTTAAGTATTTCATGTGAGGAAACCAACCTGAAAAAAATACGCTTCAGATGCTTCTGCTACATGCTCAAGGATGCCATTGCCTCAAGGAACATCAGTTGTTTCAGGATGACCTAGGTGTTTCTTTACAGCTTCTTTACTGACAAGAAATACTGTCAAACCATGAGTATCTGGCTGATGTTCTCTCAAAAATGGATGAAATAAGCTAGTCATCATAAAGAAAACAACTAGTGATATTTACTCTTAATGATAAAACTCAAGATTTGGCATTAATGAACTTTGGGGAAACTATGGGGGCTGGAGAGATGGCTCAGCAGTTAAGATTACTGGCTTCTCTTCCAGAGGATCTGGGTTTAATTTCCAGGATTCACAGCAGTTCACAACTATCTGTAACTTTAGTTCCAGGAAATCTGATGCCCTGTTCTGGCCTCTGAGGGCACCAGGCACAATGTGGTAAACAGACAGACATACAGGTAAGACACTCAGACATGTAATTTTTTAAATAGTTAAATCTTTCAAATTTTTGGAAAACATGTGTCTACCACTGTGAAATTCCAGCTTCATAATATGAAAGGCTCTCTTTTGAGGTCACAGATAGTATGAACAAATGTGAGTTATTTTTATATTGCATACTAAAATATGTCCACATTTGGAATGATTTGCATACCTCAGTGAACCAGATCACCAATAAGTAATGTTTCCCAAGTTATCAATAAGAATGAATTTTAAATTGCACATTAGAGCTAAGTACAGTGTCTGTCATGCAAGCACAGAGGCTTGAGTTCAGATTCCCAGGCCCCACATAAAGTGTATTTGGCAGCACATGCCTGTAACCCTAGCACTGGAGAGCAAAGACAGGCAGATCCTGGGAGCTTGCTGGCCATCCTGGACAAATCAATGAGTGTCAAGATCAGTGACAGAATCTATCTAAAAAAAATAAAGGTGGAGAGCATTCAAGAAAAGACACCCAACCCTGACCTTAGACCTCCATGCACATACACCCACCTACACATGAACACATACCATGTACCTACATACACAACATCACACACACAAAAAGAAATAAATAAAATATGTAACAGAAAGGAAGGGTGGATAGTGTTATCATTTTAATAGTAATCTATCAAAGTTCTATTACCTTCACCACATTGAATGAAAACATGAATCTAGAAGCAAAAGCTGAGTTATTAGTCACATTACTAAGTATTACATTAATGTGGAATGACTGGCACTCTCAAATGCTGCTACTGAGAGTGCAAATTGCTTCAGCTAATTTGAGAAACTAATGGCAACATCTATTCAAGTATAATATACTCATACCTTATTACCAAGAAATTTGCACTACTGGTTTTATATCCAAGAGAAATGCAAATATATATGCAACAAAAAGTGTTGGCAGAATTGTTCACAGTACCAAAAGAAAAACTTGAGGAAAGCTTGCCAACAGAGAAAAAGAATAATTAAGTTGTGGTATGTTTGTGCAATAAAATTATGAAGATATCTAACAGATAAATTATTGCTCTCCAGTAGAATGTCACATATGCAAATAAGTGAAATATCTCACATAAGGCATATACCACATAATATACCACATAATGATATGTGATTAATGTAATTACTACATTATATATAATTAACATATATTATATGTTGGAGCTCACAATGGCTACATTTTGGAAGGGAGTCATGATGATGGGGATATCTCAGGTGCTGATAATATCTGATTCTTTTACTTTTCTAATGGTTGCATAATTGTGTTGGATTTGAAGTTTTCATCAAGCTGTGTATTTATAAAATATGAACTTTCATGTATGTTATGCTCCAATTAAATTTTTCTAAAATAAAATTTATTTAAGGTAGCTGATGTCACATTAAGTGGAAAATTTACACCTGGAATCTGTAATTAGCAATGGCAAGTGCCTGAAAAATCAGTAAACTGAGCAAGAAACCAAAAACATATAAAGAATTATATAAAAACAATAATGAGTTGAATAAAAAGCAAAGAAGTAAACAGCAGAAATTAAGCCAGAACGCAAATCCATAAGAAAGAGAAACCCAGAAACCAAAAGATAACACTGAAAAGGCTAACTAACATAATCCACAAATTACTTCCCAGTCAAGTCACAAAAAGTAACAGGTGGCAATAAATCACAGCAGGATTGAAACGAGGACTGCATTCACAGAACCTGTAAATGTGGAAAAGACCACTTGAGGACATCATAAACAACTCTATGTCAAAATGCTTTAAACATTTATATGAATTAACACATTTCCAAAAAGTAAAATTTATATAAGTGAAACATCAAAAATAAAAATATAAATAATTCAATGAACAAATAAAATTTATTTCAGGCTTTAAATTTTTGTGCAAGAGAATCTTTAGGTACAAAGAACTTCACTAGTGAATTCTACTAAATATATAGATTTCTATAAAGCTATATCACCAGTTTCAACTAACACACAATGACAGAGAATAGAATAAGGGAGGAGAGAAGGGGGGAGAGCTGTTTAACAGACCAAACATAACTTTGATAGCAAACCTTGATAAGAAAAGAAAATGGCAAATCAATCTTCACTGATGGACAGACACAAAAACCCATTATTAAGATGTCATAACTCGTTGGTTTTCTTTGATGTGAACATCATTTTGAATCTAAACAAAAGAGTAGTGCTTGCTTAAATAATCCAACCACAGTGATCCTGGATCCAGAGAATATACCTGAGGATATTTCATTAGGATTCTGGTATGCAACCAGAATATTTTTAGGTGTCCACCAGATGTCTCTAGTAACAGCCATGAATTTGGTGTGTAGAAGAAAGGCATTTCCCTTTTTCTGCAAAACAGAGTTTGTGATTCAATATTCATTCCTAGATTCCAAAGCAAGTTCTAGATGAATATACAGTAATCTTCTGTGTTTCTGTATTAAGGATGAATTATTTATTTCATAAGTGTACTATAAAAGATATGTATTATTTGTATCCTGAACCATCCTCTTAGCCCTTTAATTAAAACTGGGCACAATTCTCTCATTCCTATCTCTCCAGGCTTAATCTTCCTATTCCTGCAAGAGACTCCTCTTCCACCCTACTTCCACTCCTATTGGTGTGGACATTATTCCTCCTAGGTCCTTCCCTCTGTCCCTTTCAGCCTTTCCTCATAGCCCATTGCCTCAGAGTAAAAGGATGGAAAAAGATATTCCAAGCAAATGGGACCAAGAAACAAGTAGGCATAGCTATTTTAATATCACACAAGATAGATATCAAAACTAATCAGAAGACATAAGTAAGAACACTACATACTAATTAGAGGAAAAATCTACCAAGAGGTTATTACAATTCTAAACTTTTATGCACCAAACACAAGGGCTTCAAGTTTATAGAAAAAAAAAACACTACTACAGCTAACATCACATACTGACCCTCACACAGTTGCAGTTAAGTGACCAGGACTCGACTCTACTCAACAGACAGGTCATCCAGACAAAAACTAAACTGAGAAATGCTCGAATTAAATAATGTCAGAAATCAAATGAACTTAGCAGATATCTACAGAAAATTCCACCTCATCATGAAAGAATATACTTTCTTATCAGCAGCTCTTGGAACTTTCTCCAAAATTGATCAAACACTAGGACAAAAAGCAACAGATAGAAGAAATTTGAAATAACACTCTGCATCCTATTTGAACTCAACAGATTGTATATAGTTGGTTATCAATAACAACAGAGAGTTTATATAAACTCATAGAAATCAGAAGAAAATTAAGAAACCTTTTTAGAATTAAAAATGAAAAGAGAACATAACCAAACCCACAGGAGACAATGAAGGCGGTCCTAAGGGGCAAGTTCATAGCACTAAGTATCCACATCAAAAAAGTGGAGAGATTGAATTGTTAGGAGCTTAACAACACATCTGAAATCTCTAGAACAACAAGAAGAGATAAAAACCAAAAAGAGTAGATGGCAAGAAAAAATCAAATCCAGGGCTGAAATCGATGAAACAGAAATTTAAATAAAGTAACAAAACAAAACCAATATAAAAATGAAACAAACATTTGGTTCTTTAAGAAATTTAACAAGAATGACAAATCCTCAACCAAATTAAAAGACAGAGAGAGAAGATTCAAATTAATTAGAGATAAAGGAGTCATTACAAAAGACACTGGGGAAATTTAGAGAATCATAAGGGTACATTTTAGAAATATGTACTCTAATAAGCTGGAAAACTTAGAAGTGGATGGATTTCTTGACATACATGACTTACCAAAGTTAAACCAAGATCAAATAATCAATTTAAACAGACCTATAACCCCTGGTGAAATAGAAGAAGTGATTAAAGTACTACAATTAAAAAAAAAAAGCCCAGGGCCAGAATTCAACATAGAATTCTACCAGACCTTCAAAGAAGAATTAATGCCAATGTTCCTCAAATTATTCCACAAAATAGAAACTGAGGGAATATTTCCCATTCTTTTTACAAAGCCATTATTATCCTGATACCAAAACCACACAAAAACCAACAACAGAAATAAAATCATAATCCTGGCAGTGGTGGTACATGCCTTTAATCCCAGCACTCAGGAAGCAGAGGCAGGTGGATCTCTGTGTGTTCAAAGTCAGTCTGGTCTACAAAGAGAGTTCCAGGACAGTCAGGGCTACACAGAGAAAACTTGTCTCAAAAAATAAAACAAAACGAAACAATCCCCCTAAAAAACTGAAAACAAAACAAAGAATCCCACAAAATTATAGACCCATATCTCTATGAACAGAGATGCAAATAGTCTCATTAAAATACTTGCAAACTGAATCCAAGAACACAAAATGATTATCCACCATGATCAAGTTGCCTTATCCCAGAGATGAAGGAATAGTTCAACATATGTACATCAACAAACATAATCCACCAATAAACAGACTGAAAGAAAAATACCACATGAACGTCTCAGTAGATACAGAAAAGGCCTTTGTCAAAATCCAACACCTCTTCATTATAAAAGTCCTGGGAAGACTAGGGATATAGGAGACATGCCTTTACAGAATAAAGGCAGTTTACAGTAACATCAACTTAAGTGGAGAGAAACTCAAAGCATTTCTACCAAAATCAGGAATAAGGCAATGTTGTCCACTCTCTCTGTACCTACTCAATATAGTACTCAAAGTCTGAGCTAGAGCAATAAGATAACTGAAGAAGATAAGGGAAATACAAATAGGAAAGGAAGAAACTGAAGTATCTTTATTTGCAGATGATATGATAGCATACACAAATGACCCTTAAAACTCCACCAGGAAACTCTACAGCTAATAAATACTTCCAGCAAAGTAGCAGGATACAAAATGAACACACAAAAGTCACTAGACCTCCTATAAACAAAAAACAAACAGATTGAGAAATAAAGCAGGAAACAGTACCTTTAACAAAAATATCTTGGGATAATTCTAACTAAGCAAAAAGTTTAAGCCATTAAAGAATATATCAGAGCTGGGCGGTGGTGGCGCACACCTTTAATCCCAGCACTTGGGAGGCAGAGCCAGGCGGATCTCTGTGAGTTCGAGGCCAACCTGGGCTACCAAGTGAGTTCCAGGAAAGGCGCAAAGCTACACAGAGAAACCCTGTCTCGAAAAAAAAAAAAAGAATATATCAGAAGACAGAAAGTTCTCCCATATTCATGAATTGGTAGGATAAATATAGTGAAAATGATCATTCCATCAAAGGCTGTGGTGATATTTTATTTGTACTGAAATGTTATTTTAATTTTATGTTAATAAATAAAGTTGCCCTGGGGTCAGAGCTATTAGAGCCATAGTGAGAGCGTGGTGGTTAGAAGAGCTAGGTAGATTTCTGTGTGTTCAGGGATACAGCCAGTATTGGAGACATACGCCTTTAAGACCTGGAGGGCGGTACTTACAGGCAGTGATGAGGCAGTCATGTGGTTGGGTTTACAACCAATGAGAAGGCAGAACAGAAAGATTATTTAAACAGGGACACAGGAAGTACCTCCCTCTCTCGGGGAAGCTAGGAGCACTGCAGGAGGTAAGATTTTATCTCTGAGCTCTGACCTCTCGGCTTTTCTCTTTTACCTTGGCTCTGTGTTTCTTATTTTAATAATACGATTGGTTACATCTACAAAAGGCAATCTATAGATTCAATGCAATCCCCATCCAAATTCCAACACAATTCTTCACAGAAATTGAATAAATAATCTTCAACTTCATATGGAAACATTTAAAAAGGATATGTAAAACAATCCTGAATAATAAAAAAAAACTACTGGAGGTATCATCATCTCCAACCTCAAATTATACTACAAAACTATAGTAATAAAAGCAATGTGGCATTGGCATAAAAACAGACACATTGATCAATGGAATCAAATTAAATACTCAGACATAAGTCCACACAATATGAACACCTGATTTTTTTTTATAAAGAAACCAAAACACACACTAGGAACAAAGACAGCATCTTCAATAAATGTTGCTGGTCAAACTAAATATCAGCATACATAAGAATGCAAATAGGTCCATATCTATCACCCTGAATAAAACTAAATTCCAAATAGTTCAAGGACCTCAAGATAAGGCCAGATATACTGACTTTGACAGTAGAGAAAGTGGGGGATAGGTCTGGATTCATTGGCACAGGAAAGGACTTCCCGAACAGGACATTGACACTGTAGGCACTAAAACCAATAATTAATCAATAGGACCCCATGAAGCTGACTTCTGTGGGGCAAAGGAAACCATCATTTGGGCAAAACAGCAGCCTCCAGAATGGGAAAAGTTTTTTGTTTTGTTTTTTTTTTAACCAATTATACATTTGACAGAGGGTTATTATCTAAAATATATAAAGAACTAAAAAAAAAACCAAGAAAACAAATAACCCAATTAAAAATGGGATCCAGAACTAAGCAGAGGTTATCAAAGTATGAAACACAAACACAGAAAAGCTCAACATCCTTAGCCATCAGTGAAATTAAAATTAAAATTACTTTGACATTTTTGTCTTACTCAGGTCAGAATGGCCTGATCAATAAAACAAATGACAGCATATGCTGGTGAGGATGTGGGGTAAGGAGAACACTTACTCATTGATGGTGGAAGTATAGACTTGTACAGTCACTATGGAAATCAGTGTAGCAATTCCTCAGGAAGCTGGGAATAGATCTACCTCAAGATTCAGCCATGCCACTCTTTGGCGTATATAAACCCAAAGAACTCTTCATCCTACTAAGAGATACTTGCTCATGTATACTCATTGCTGATCTATGCATAAATAGAAACTGGAAACAGTCTAAATGTCCATTTACTAATGAGTGGACAGTGAAAATGTGGTACATTTGTACAATGCAATATTATTCAGCTATTAAGAAATATGAAATTCACAGGTAAATGGATGGAGGTTAAAAAAAATCATTCCGAGTGAGGTAGCTTAGACACAAAAGGACAAATGTTTCATGTTTTCTCATATATGAAGATGTTATCTTTTAAGCTTTTTATATGTGTGCTTCAATCCATATAACCACAGAGGTTAGGTACCTGATAAGGGACTAGGGGCAAGAAGAGGATGACCCAAGGTGGAATAAATAAAATATAGTGCTATGGAAAGACAAAGGAGGATTAAATAGGAGGGGGTGAGAGAGAGTGGTAAAAGAGGGAATTGGGGGAGGGACAATTAGCACTAAAAGTGATTTGAAAAACTATATGGAAACCTACTACTGTAGAAGCTTACTAAAATATATAGATATATGTTTAAAGAACCTATATAGAGTCACCAAATAATAGGAGAGAGAATTCCCCAACTAGATATCTTATGCCACCAATTAAAACCTCCAGTTCCAAGAATGGGTTATATATGTTCCGTTGAGTCATTGGCCAAAGGAGCCCTATGGAAACCCCTAAACATCACAGGCTGTTGTGAGGGTTATTGGTTACTCTCGGCAACCTGATGGTAAGGCCCTATTGCTGAAGACAGTACTTATCTGTATCATCCAACATGGAAAAGTTAAGCTGATTCCTAACTAGAAGCTTCACCCCTACTGACTAGCACCATGGCACTGGAAAGTACTCCGTATGTTACTGGAGGAGAAAGGTAATCATCACTATCACCAACCTATAATCCCTGCCACCCACAACAGCAACCTGCCTAAAGATACACTGGTGAAATAGTGTCACAAATGTTATGGGAGTAACCAGCTACCTTTTTCATTGGATTTAAGGCCCATTCCATGATATGGGACCCATATCTGACACCACTAATGTGGTCAACAACCTGAGACTAGATAAATCATGAGCAGAGGGGAAAACCTACCATACTATTCTGCAAAATAAACACAGCAATAAAACGACTCCTATTGACATATTGCCTCACTCAAACCACATCAAAGAAGCTTCTTCTCGAAGTAGACGGGAATTAACACAGAGACCCACCACTGGACAATGTGGAGAGAGGGAAAGACTCTGGAGCACTCAGCTCTTTACCAAACTTCTCCCTTCAAGGCTCAGAGGTCTGGGTGGAAGAGGTGGAAGATAGTAATAGCTAGAGGTGATGGAGAACTCTAAGGAAACAGTGTCTTGCAGACACAACAGGACTACTGTACATATAAATACAAAGACTATGGCATCGTGCACAAGACCTGCATAAATTGAGGGCCTAGCACTGAGGGAAGTGAACACCGGGTCCTATCCCAAACCATCTTCAATTGATAGCCACTGACCACAGGAAAACTCAGTTTTCTCCAATGGATATGCACTGAGTATATCCAGGGCAGGTCCCATGCCCAGAAGTAGTTAGTCAGTCAACATAAAATAAAGCTAATGATATTTTGGACTTTTTTATTTCATTTTGCTTTGCTTGGCATTTTTTGCTTTTGTTTCTTGAGGGTATATTTTGTTTGTTTTTGAAAGAGAAGAAAAAAGTTTAAGTAAGGAAGTGGGGATGATATGAGAAGAATTGAGGGAGGGAATTTTTGTTTTGTTTTGTTTTGTTTTGTGTAGTTTTGCCTGTCCTGAAACTCAGTCTGTAGACCAGGCTGGCCTCAAACTCACAGAGATCCATCTGCCTCTGCCTCCTGAGTGCTGGGATTTAAGGCATTCACCACCATACTTGGCTGGGGAATTTTTTTCAATAAAAAAAGAGAGATGCATGGCAAAACAAACAAAAACACCCAGGAAACCAAACAAATGATCCCTTCATCATTTAGTTTGTTGTATTTTTTGTTTGTTGGTGAGTTTTAATTACTCTTATCAACAAACTCAAATAAGCTATAGAATTGCAGTCAGGGGCTTGGGCTGTGGCCCTTATTTATTTGATGTTCTTACAAATGTTAGTATTTCTGACATGCATTTGAACAACATAATAAAAACTGTGGTAGTATGAATGCACTTGGCCCCCATAAGCTCACAGGGAGTGGTGCTATGGAGGTGTGGCTTTGTTGGAGAAGGTGTGGCCTTGTTGGAGGAGGCTGGTTGACACTCACTTTTAATCCAGACCTTGAGGCTGGAGGGCACACCTTTAATCTGTTGGAAGTGTGCCACTATGGGGGCGGGCTTTGAGGTGTTTTTATCAAGCTTAACTCAGTGTGACAGTCAGTGGACTTCCTGTTGCCTCTGAGTAGAATGTAGGACTCTCAGCTCCAGCACCACATCTGCCTGCATGCTGCCATGCTCCTGGCCATGATGGACTAAACCTCTGAACTGTAAGAAAGCTCCCTCAATTAAATGTTTTCTTGCCCTGTCATGGTGTCTCCTCACAGCAATAGTAAACTCTAACTAAGGCAAAAGCCTTTTAGCAATTAGTCAGTCCTCGATGCAACCCATATAAGTGAATATTATTGTTTCACTCTAACTGCAAATTTGAAGGCAACAACAACAACAAAAATCAATAGATCACTAACATATCAGACATATTGTCAATACTTTCCCTCTCACATATTCCTGGGTATTGCTCTTCTTGTCTGTCCACTCAAGCTATAATGCTATGTTTCTTTTTAAATTATTTCTTTTTAATTTTTGAGATTATAATATAGTTATATCGCTTACCCCTTCTTTTTTCTCTCTCCTAGACCTTCCATATGCCACTTCTTGCTCTCTTTCAAATTCATGGCCCTTTTTCATTATATATACTATATAATTACCTATCAGAAGTTCTCTGTTTTATAATAGGTAACATTATACTATCTTAAGTACATAAACATGTAATACAACAATAATCTGCTTACTCTGTATAATGTTACTTGTATGTTATGTTTTCAAGAATGACCCTTTGGTATTGGATAACCAATCGGTGTGCTCTTCCCTGGGGAAGACTCTGTCACTCTCAGAATTCCTAAGTTGCCTGTCATTCTTTGTGTAGGACTGGGGTCCCATGAGATTACCACCTTTCATGTTAGCATGTCTATTCATGTCATTTTTGTTCAGATGGTATTTATGCAACCATATTGGTGAGACTTTATGGGTATAGCTTCTGACACTCCCAGGAGCAAACTCCCTGATCCTCTGGCTTTTACCATCTTTCTGCCTCCTCTTTCACAATCTTTCACAATGATCCCTGAGCTTTAGGTACAGGAGTTGTGTTGTAGATGTATCCATTAGGACTGGACTCCACAAAACTCTGCAAGATTCCACAGGAGAAAAATCAGCTAAGAATCTTACCCAGCTTTGATGCCTATGAATCACAATAATAACCAGCAGGGCATGAAAACCATAAGGGTGCAATAGTGGTACATACACCTTGGCAGCAACCAACAGCTCTCTAATTGGACTTCAGACCTGCTCACCAAGAGGGAAATCCACCTGGTACCAGAAACCTAGCCAACTTACCAGGGCTGTTAAAGTCATGGACCTTGGAGGAGAACTCACAACTGCCACTTTGCTAAGTCAGCATGATCCCTAACTACATTCTAAATATTTATCCTGTGCCCACAGTTAAGTGTAGCTCTCTCCCTTCATCGAGGAAACGTCTCTTTGCTACAGAAGAAATCCATTACAGCAAACCATAACTAATCAAAATATCAACTTCCTTTTTTTACCTGAGGGTCCCTATTTTACAAAAAAAATACCATTATACTATCTAAATGATGTTTTTAAAAAATCTGAATATATTTCATATTTCATGCAAGCTTCCTAAGTTATATTTTAAAGTGTGACAAGTATCATCAAAATCAAAATAGTTACAGGGAAACATCTAGTCAACCTATGATACAGTCTACTTACAAGTGCATACCAACAAATAAGTAAAAACATTTTGAATGCCAAAAACATTCTATTACTCTGTAAACAGGTCACATTGCAAGTATCCCATACCCTATTTATTCTGGAACAATAACATATTAATATAGTAATGAGATGCCTAGTCCAGTAACTTTGATATAAAATATTTAAGAATAGTTGTATGCTGTTTTCCAATCCATTTTTTGTTACAGTGATGTATGCTTTCTAAAAAATTGCCAACACTTCAATTATAAATGGCAAGTTGAAATTTACCCCCCCAGGGGTACCTTCTCTGATACCAACTTAAGAAATTATACTACCCAACAGAAAAGAAAACAGGGATATGAGGTACATTATTTGTTGCACAGTAGGTCAATTTTGTTTGTGTCTGTTACATAGTTTCAATAAGAGATGCAGATGAAATCCATGTTTGGCTGGATTTCTTAAGCTGCAGTTTTGGTAGTATAACTCAATATACTATCAACAAATTAAAATGAGAAAACAACTGAGAACTCAACAAAATATAAATGGATGATTTCACATATTCTTGCTACTTTGTCTTTCATATAAGATCAAAATGTGAAAGAGAGGCATTTTTCTCTGTTATTATTTTTTAGTTTTTTAATAATGGGAGGTGATGCATGCCTGTGGATCTGCAGGTGTGTGCACCCATGCTCCACGTGTGAAAGCTAGAGGAGGACATGGGAGGTCTTCTACCACTCAGCCCTTTTACTGAATTAAGACAGGGTTTCTCACTGAACTGGAGCTCACAGTTGGGCTTGTTGTGTTAGCCCTGTAGTGCCCAGGGTCTCTGCCAGCCAACACAGGTACAGTCACACCCAGTTTGCAGGCTCACCCAGTGTTTTACATGGATAGTGGAGATTCAAACTCAGTTTCTTATACTTTCATAGCAAGCAATCTTACCCACTGTGACATCTGCCCAGCCTTTTTTAAAATAGAGATCTCATTTTCCTTTTTAAATTCCATATCCATTGGCCTTTATTATAACTTACATTTCCATTTTCTAGTCAAACCCATTTCTCAAACTATCCCTATCACTAATATCCTCACCTCTCTTTTTTACAGAAGGCAATGATCAGGGAGTGGTGGCATTACACATTTAATTCCAGCACCTGGGAGGCAGAGCCAGGCTGATTTCTATGAGTTAGAGGCTAGCTTGATCTACATGGTAAGTTCCAGACCAGGGTTATATGGTGAAACTTGGTGTCAAAACAAAGGAAAAACCAGAAATTAAGTAAATGAATGGTAATTACGTATCAGGTGCTTTGATGCTTGAATTGTTAACATTGGAACACACCAACTGCCTCCTTTAACACTAGCAGGATTTTGTAGGTAGCATTTTCTGCAAATTTCAAAATGATGTGTATTCTATTGATCCCTTTGCCATCTAAAGAACTGGAGCCATGCTCATCCCAGAACATAGCACTGAAGTGCTATATTTCATAGTAGTTCTAGGGCCGGAAAGTTCCTCTACTCAACTGTTTTATTGTGGATGTCATGAAGAAGAAAATAGTCATTGAACCATTATATTTTGAAATGGTCATCAAACTGTTAACCACATATACATATTGTATATTGTAAAACATGTTGAAGTGTTAACGTTCCAATCCATTGTTTGCACACTTATTAATTCCATAGGTATAGTTTATATATTGGATTTTATCATAGCATGTGAAAATAGTAAGTATATAACATTATAATAAATCTAAATCTCTTGTATTTGCAGTCCCATCATTATTTGGGGGAGAATAATTCACAAGCCATTTTCCTCTTATTTTTTAGAAGAGTAAAACAATGAATGCTTTGTTTTCCTTTCCTGATTTCTGCATCCATAATTTCTTATATTCATGATTAGTTTGAGAGGTCAGAAAATAATACTGTGTAATAGCAATTGTGTAAAATACACTGTCCTAACTACAATCAAATTTTTTGAATTCCCAAAGCCACTGAAGTATTTGAATTACTTAACTTGAATTAGGTGCATCACTCTCAAATATTGGGGCTTCTAAAATAAGAAAAATGAATTCAAGTGGAATGAGTTTTAAAAAATAAGTATACCTCCGAAGACACAGATGTATCTGACAAAAGATTACTCATTTTTGTTTCTGGAAAAAACTATGCTTAATAAAAACAAAATAAAAGTTGTCAAGACATTCACCCAACCAGTGTTATCATATTTAGATAATACAATAGGTATTCGGAGATGTGCTCATAATTTTTGTGTATTTACAAAGTGCTGTGGAGCTATCAACTATGTTTAGGCATGCCTTTCTCAATGAGTGCTTGCCACAACGATATGCAGAAAAGTATAGGTTGTAGAATAAGTCACGTTTTATTAAATGTCATTCAAGACCAATGTCAAATGTCATCTCTACTACAAAGGTCTCTTTGATTCCTTCATTCCATCTAGATAGTCACTCATGTTCTGTCTCTGTCTTTGATAAGCATCCACTGCAATTTATTTTGTGTCTCTAGTGATATCATCTTTTTGTAAAGTATTGTAGTGATCTGAGTGGCTCTTCCTCCGTGTTTTGTCCATGATCTGCATATGCACATGTTTTTTTCATTTCAGGCATCTGAGCACCTTTCTCTCACATCTGTTGCCCAAAAAACACTCCAGCACTTCATTGTCTTTAGTTTTAGACCTCTAATCTGTATTACTTTTATTGATTTTTTATAAGTTTTAATGCTTTACCTCGTTTCTCATAAATAAAGTATAAGAGCCGGTGAAATGGCTCAGCAGTTAAAGGTGCTTGGCAACTGGAGTTCAGTACCCAGAACCCATGTGATAGAAAGAGAAAGCCAGCTCCCTCTGATATCCACAGGCACACCACGTTTCACACGGGTGCACGTGTGCGCGTGCGCACGCACAGCCACACACAAATCAAACAATCTTTAAAAATTAATTTATAAAAAATTAACTAAGTTCCTTGAGGTCTAGAACAATGTTCTAATGCATACTCCCAGAATTCTTGACATCTTGAGAAGTATTCAAATGATTAAATATCAACCAAAGAAAGACTCCTCTATGAAACAATCTAGAACATAGCTAGCAGCTATCTCCTTGTCAGATGAGTCAAACACCATAGAATGTGCTTACCATGGCATTGAGATTTGTATGATCTTTCCTATTCCGAATCTGAGCACAGGATATTGGCAAATTCAGTCCTACACCAGTGGCCAGATTTCTCAGATCAGCAGCATTGTATTTCCCATGCAAGAGCAAGCTGTTGCTACCAGAACCAAGTCCCAGAGAGGTTTGATAGAGATATGTCTGAGAAAGTCTCTCAATTGTAGTGACATCTATTGTGGCTGATGTCACCCAAGGACTAGAAGCCATTGTCCTCTCGAGTCTTGTATTTTCTGGAGAATGACAGCAGTTCTGAGAGCAACAATCTGGGCTCTGGCTCAACTTGATACATACGAAGAAAAGCAAGCACCCCAGAAATAAAAAGGAAACGCAGACCAGGGCTATCACCAAATACAAGTTCCGGGCAGAAAACTGGACTCTTGGTTCCCAGATATCTTCAAAGTCTGGAAAGACCTGAGGAACAGAGTTGCTCAATAGCACACCCAGAGTGACAGAGGAGGAAAGTGGTGGCTCTCCGTGGTCCTGAACCACTACCACCACCCTCTGTTTGACTGCATCGGTGGGAAAAACTAAACGTGCAGTCCGAAGCTCTCCTGCATTGACGGAAATTCTGAAAAGACTAGGGTCAGAAGCCTGAGAAATGTGGTAGGAGAGCCAGGCATTGGAACCACTGTCTGCATCCTCCGCTACCACTTTTGTGACCAGGTGTCCAGCTCGGGCAGAGCGGGGCACCCTTTCCACTGGGATAGAGCCATTTGTAGGCAAGGGAAACAAGATGGCTGGTGCATTGTCATTCCTGTCTACCACAAACAAATTCACGGTCACCGTTGCACTTCTGGGAGGAATGCCGCCATCTCGGCCTTCCACTTGGAAGTGAAGCCCCCTGAGCTGTTCGAAGTCAAAGGAAGTTCTGGCAGTGAGAACACCGCTAGTTGGTTCCACTGCCACCAAGCTTGAGGAAAGTGGCATCCCTTCAGAAATGACATCCAACAGCTCATAAAAGACAAGGCCATTCTCCCCCAGGTCTGGGTCCTGAGCAAACACATGGCCTAATGAAACTCCAGGGCTATTGTTTTCAGCCACAAAAAGTTCCTGTTGTGACTGAGGAAAGCTTGGTGTGTTGTCGTTCACATCGGCAACTGACACCGTGAGCGTCCTTCGGGTGCTCAGCGGGGGCGAGCCACCATCTGAAGCAGTGATTAGGACCTGGTATTCACTTGCTTGCTCCCGATCCAGGGGCCCATCAGTCAGCAATCTGTAGTAGCTGTCAAAGGAAACCTTCAACCGAAAGGGGCCTTTGCTGGACAGGCTACACGTGACCTCACCATTGGAACCGAGGTCCTCATCCTTTACACTAAGGAGAGCAATTACTGTGCCAGGAGCTGCATCCTCGGGCACTGGGCTGGAGAAAGTCATGAAGTCCATCTGGGGGGCATGATCATTCACATCAGTCACCTCTACAAGCAGTTTCGTAGTGCTAGCTAGACTAAAAGCACCTTTGTCCCTTGCTTCAACATATGCTTCCAACAACGTTTCCGGTGGACCTAGCGAAGCAGCTACCTGAACCTCCCCACTTTTAGGATGTATGTGAAAGAGGTGCCTCAGCTCTGCTGGTGTGCTGTTGCTTAAGGAGTACCAGACGTCCCCATTGGATCCTTCATCCGGATCCGAGGCTTGAACGTGGAATAACACAGTCCCATTGGGTGCGGTCTCTGGAACCTTGGTACTGTATACGGAGTGCTCAAATACAGGCACATTGTCGTTGGTATCCACCACAGTGATGGTGACTTGAGCATCTCCAGAGCGTGCAGGCAGGCCACCATCCTGAGCAGTGAGCACCAGCAGGTGGGTGTCCCGCTGCTCTCGATCCAGCACTTTCTCCAGCACCAGCTCCGGGTATTTGCTGCCGTCGGCCCGAGACCCCATGTCCAGGCGAAAGTGCTGGCTAGAGCTTAGGCTGTAACTTATCAGCCCGTTGCTTCCCTCATCAGCATCTTGGGCATTCGGGAGAGTGAACCGAGCTCCTGGTGACAGAAACTCCGGGATGTGCAGGTGCATGTCTCCCGCAGGAAAGAGGGGTGAGTTGTCATTGGTGTCCAGGAGGTGAACACGCATCTTATGCAGCTCCAGAGGGTCATCGAACATTAGCTCGTATGTCAAGATGCAAGCAGCTTTGGCCCCGCACAGCCGCTCACGGTCCGCTGGCTCTCGAACCACCAAGCTACCGCTGCCCAGATCCACCCCGAAGTAAGGCTCGCTGTAGCTGGAAAGGAAGCGAAAGTTCCGCAAGGACAGAGAAGCTGCTGACAGCTTCAAGTCCGAGGCGATATTGCCTACCGCGACTCCGGGTTCCGTCTCCTCCAACACTAAGTACTCCAGCTGTCCCGCCGTAGCAGCACCACAAGAGACCCACCAACACAGAACTGCCATACCCCAACCCACCATCCTCCCTTTCGGCGTCCAAGCTCCAGCTGCGGCGACTTGGGACCATGCTCCGAACTCCCAAAGAGAAGGAGCCTCGAAAAGCTTGAGTTGCTCCGCCCGCTAGTACTGCAAGCTTGAAGTGCCCTGGCCACCGGCGTTGCGCCTGGGCTGGGCGGCAGGGTGCGCCGGGTGCGGAGGAGCGCAGCGCCGCCTAGGGGTGCAGAGGTAAACTGCCCGGGTGGGGACGCTTGGTCCGCGCTCGCCTGGGGCTAGGGTCTAGCGCCTGACTCAGGCGGCTTATTTGGTGCTGGACCGGTAAGATGCTGAACTGACACGCCTCCTGCCTGTGACGTTTTCTAGGTCTATTCCCTGTGGCTGTCGAGCTCTCGGCCAGCCACAGCTGGTTCGATACGGGGCCACAAGGCGGGGTCTCTGGTGACTGGTGTCCATTTCAAACTTCCTCTGGACCCAGGCTTTTGGAGGCAGCGGAGACAACGGGAGCAAGATTCTGCGCTCCGATTTTTTTTTCAGCGAACCCGCCGATTCTTTTCCCTGAAGAGTAACTACCAGCCCTTCTTTTCAAGCCGCCCTAGACTCTCTGGAGTATGGAATAGGATGTCATCGACCAGTCAAAACCGAGAATCAAAAACGGGCTTGTCAACTGTCCCCAAAGAGGACCTGTGACTGTGTGGAGGAAAAGAAAGCACTTACTGACATTCTTCAGCACAGTGTGCCCAGGACCCTAAATGCACTCCCTGTAGACATTTGAAAGCAGCGAAGGGAAGCAGCTTTACATTCAATCTGCTCTTCCACAAGGAGAACAGCAATAGATTTTACGGAAAGCATCTCTGTTTAGGCTTCAAAAAACTGGTCCACGTTCTACCTAGCACCCTGCAGTCAGCCTTTTCCCCTGATGGGCGAGCTGAAAAGAATGATTTAACTAAATATTAAGCATTAAATTGCTCATTCAAAATCTTTCATTTAATATAGTTGTTCAAAGCCCCTATGGATTAAAATTTGAAAAGCAAAAGCTGAACAGGATCAAAAAAACAGAAGTTCACACTCTATTGTATTTTCTGGCCAGAGAGTTGCCCGAAAGTGGTGATTTTTGAATGTGGATGACTGTGTAAGTTAATCACACATTTCTCTTGACGTTTTAGTACTGTGAATTTTTTTCTGTTTTCAGTTTACCTGTTTAAATGGACAAGTTTGGCATCCTCTTCTGAAAACCCAAAGTGGAATTACCAGCTCCAGTGTTCCACTGACTACCAATTATTCCCCTGAGCGTCCCAGGCAGATTCCCTATCTCACCAGGGAACTAGAAATAATAGGAAGCAACACAAGGCAATGAAAACGGTAAATGAGTCCTTACTAGCTTGTCTTTACCAATCAAGGACAAGTTTGCCAAAACTGAGACAAAAATAAAGCAAGAAGCACATCGGCCTACAAGGAAGCACCAGTGTGAACATCATTCACAGACCTTAGTAGGATGTGAAACAGCCCCTAAAACTGAATTCGCTCCTCACCAAATTTCCAAAGCAAAGTGAATTGTTTCTCTGCCAGGGAGTAGGATTTGCACTTTTTCCTCTTAGTTTAGCCTCGCCTAGCTAGGCGGCCTGCTGTGGGATAAATGACTATTCTCTCCGTTTTTCCATTTATTCACAGCAGAATAAATACAGCTGAAAAGTTGTACTCATCTTTGGGAAGTCCTCTTTAGTTTTAGACCTGAAGTCAAGCCTGCAATTATATCAGGTGTAGGAATTCTGAGCTGTGTCTGGAAAGACAGTGTGTGGGGTGTAGAGGAAGATGTGAGGAAAAGGAAAACCTCATAAAGAGAATCAGCTTGGAAAAAAATCTCCATAATGAACATCACATTTTTAGTTTTTCCTTTTCCTATCTCCCCATTTAGACTATCATTAACATCCACTTTCATAGGATCTCATTTATGTCATGAATAAGTAGACTGCATTTACGTGATATCCACCCCCACCATATGGCTCCCAAACTCTCAGCATAGCATTATATTCTTGTCCAAATAAACAAGAATTTATGGAGAAGCAATGATTAAAAGAAAAAATAATCCAATAATAAAAGCCAAATATACATGCCTCCTTAAATTTTTAGATTTCTTATTTCATATGAATGGGTGTTTTGTCTGTGTGTGTGTCTGCACATCACATGCATGTCTGGTGCCTACAGAGGCACCAGAAGAGGGCATCGGATCCCCTGAGACTTGAGTTACAGATAATTTCCAGCTGCTGTGTGGATGCTGCCAGTGGAACCCAGATCCTCTGGAAGAGCAGCCAGTGCTCTTAGCCACTGAGGCACTCTTATACTTGCCTCTGTGATAGCATAATTAAACAAACATCAAATCCTGAATTGACAAATTTTCTCTTCAGCAAAAACCTTTATGACGTTCTCCACAGTTTCTCTTGATCCAAATATTTTCAAGGTTTTTAATTGGAAATATAACTTAACATGAAAAACAAGCAAAAACAGAATCTTGACTTCTGCTTGGGCTTTGCTGCCCAGATTATTAATACAAATCCACCCACCCTAACTTGGCTTTCAGGCATAATCCAAAAGACTGCTAGCCACTTTACACAAGCTCTGATTAGATGTCTTCAAACCAAACAAGAAACCAGTAAACCTGTTAGCCACCAAAGAGCTTGTCAGGAAAACTTACTGTACTTTAAGCAAAATTTCCCCAATACCTTGGATTGTTCCCTGGAAGCATTTCAGACATTATTAAATTAACAGATAGAACATCACCATCACATTAAGTAAAATTTAACCCTACAAAATAGCTTAACCAAGTACACAAATCAAGTCTAACAGAATTCTGACAGTAGAGATCTGTATCATAAGGCTTTGTTTCTCAGACTAAGTCTCAGACACATAAAGTAAAGGCTAAACACCCTCAATTAATAACGCCATCTCCTATCCTTTCTTTTATTGAATGTATAACCAGTAACAAATCACTGAGAGATTTCTTAAGCAAAGGAAAGCAGTTCTCCAAGTAACTGGTTTTTCTATATGATATATCTCCTAAAGTGTCTTGAACCATTCTTTTTGAATCTACACTCTAACTCTACTCTGTATGTACTTATAATTATATACCAATTACCAGAATATTATCTATGGAAATTATTTTTTATTTCACCTTTAAAATGTGGCTCTCAGAAGTAGTCAATCAGCTGAAAAGATAGAGCAGTAGCCCCTATGTTCTGAATACTATATTATGATCTTATACTCCAGATTGCAGTTTGACAGTTAAGGCAAACTCTCCTCACTGCCTATCTGCTGTCCTGAAAGCAAGCTGGCTAGATACTCTTGAAAGTCAAGTTCTGATGTTTGTATTTCTCAAAATCTAATTTTTCTTTCTTTCTATTTGTTTGTTTGATTGGTTGATTGATTGTTTGACTGATTGATTGATTTGAGACAGGGTTTCTCTGTATAGCCCTGCTGTCCTGGAACTCACTCTGTAGATCAGGCTGTCCTTGAACAAACCTGAGAGATCCACCTGCCTCTGCCTTCTGAGAGCTGGGATTAATGGCATGCGCCACCCAGCCTGGCTACAAATTTTTTTCTTGAATAATGCCTTTGCATTCTCCCCTTCCTCATGTATTTTTTCTAGTTATTACTTTTTTATTATTGAGAAATTTTCTGTTCATTTTACATACCAACCACAGGTGTCCCTCTCCTCTCTCCTCCTGCCCCACACTCCCCACCCCTAACCCATCCCATGTGTTTTTATTTCTTTAAGGATGTTTATTAGGAGTATGTTGGATGTCCTTTTCCTGACTCAAAGCTATACTTTTCAAGTTTGCCATTTCCTGTTTATTTTCAACCTTCTCATAGGTTGTTTTTCCATTTTGCTTTTGTCTCTGTTTCTGTCTTCTTTGCTTTTTACAGTGCTGGGATCAAACACAGAGATCACACACAAGAGGTAAGAAGTGCTGTGCCACTGACCCACAGCCCGCACTCCTCGACATTTTACTCCTTTTGATGTGGCCTTCATTTCTGTATTTCTCTTTCTATTTTGTGAAGTGTACCCATCTACATTTCATGACTTTTGTGCCTTTTAATTTTATCCTTGAAACTCTGGACCACATTCAAGTTCTTTATCCCCCAAAACTATTACATTTAAGCTTAGTGAAGAGAATGGGAGCCTGTATTTGAATGCCATACATTTGACAAGAGGTTAATATGCACAAGTTAACTCAATAGTTAGAAAAAAAGCCAATTAAAAGATGGGTAAAGGAGACACAGTTCAGTGTTGAAGCTCTTGCCTAGCATGTCAAAGGCCCTGAGTGTGACCCCCAGAACTATCAAAAGAGGAACAGGACTATAAAATTCTTAAATGGATATTTCTCAAAGAAAGATATACAAGTCATATACTAGCAGGTATATGGAAAGTGCTCAAAATCAATTATCACTAAAGAAATGAAAATATAAAATAATAACGAGATATCATCTTACACTGGCTAGAATGATTATCGTCAGAAGGATGAAGTACTGATATGAAAGCTGAGAAGTAGGAACCCTTTTACACCATTGGTAGAAATGTAAATAAGTGCAGTTGTTAAGGAAAACATTATGAAGAATCCTCAAAATTTAAAAATAAGTATCAGAGTGGTGGCTCAGAGGTTGGGAGCACTAGCTGCTCTTGCAGAGGACTGGGGTTGGAGTCCCAGCACCCACATGGTGGCTCACAGCTGTCTGTGACTCCAGTTCCCCAGGGATCTGACACCATCTTATCTCTGTGGTCACCACAGGCATATGGTGCACAGACAAACATTCGGGCAAAATACCTATACACATTAAAAATAGGTAAATAAATCTTTTTTAATTAAAAATAAGACAAAGAAATTATCTAGCAATCCCACTACTGGGTATATATTCAGAGAAAATCAAACACATATGTCAATGAGATCTTGAATTCTGTGTTCACTACAGCTTTATACAAAATAACTTAGAATTGGAACCAATCTAAGAACCTGTCAACTTTTAAATGAATAAAGAAAATCCAAATGCATCCAATGGAATACTATTTAAAGGAGTCTTTGTCATTTTCTTATAATATAGATGAACCTGAAGGCTGTTAAGTAAAAGAGAAAGATAAACACTATGTGGCTTCACTGGTACAGTCAGCTTTCTATCTTTAGGTCAAGATCCTTGGGGTCAATTAATCACTGATTGAAAATATTTAAATGTTGGTTTTGAACTAAGATGTAGATGTTTTTCTTATAACTCTTTCCTAAACAATAAATATAACAAATATTTAGACAGCATTTACATTGTAACAGGTATTAAAGGTAATCTAGAAGCAACTTAAAGTATATGTGAGGATGTGCAGAGATTATATACAAACACAATGCCACTTTATATAAGAGATTTGAGTATTCATATTTTTGGTAATGGGGGACTAGAGCCTTTTTTACTTATTTTTTGCTACTTTTTTTTTTACATCAATACCCTGGAATTTTACAAATAGAAAATTGTATTATCTAGACATTTTCTCATCTAGTAATGTATTTTATCCTCCTTTATAACAGATATATTTTCCTTACCCTGTATTATCTAGAAAAACCTATGTCAGTATTGAATAATAGTTATAGGTTGTATCCTGGCATGTTCAACATTTTTAAGGAGAAATTTCATATAATATTTAAAAACAGGTGGCCAGTGCCCTGTAAGAGCTGTCAAGCATTTATCAAATTTCTCTTAAGTGTCCACCCTAGTGATCAGCTGGTAACTTGTGTTTATCATTTTTTAAGTCCTATGAGATTTGTGTGCAGCATCTTTTTAGAAAATATTGGTAGGATATTTGTCAGACTTTTATGTCCAGCTAGGTATCATCTGATAAACTGTTGTCAGGGAGCATGGGTTGTGGGCTTGGCTTTCCTTATACTCCACAATTGTAGGAATTTTTCATCTGCATCAGAGGAATATCTACTGTGAATGTGCACCAAATATACAGAAATAGTCAAATAGACCATGTGACTGAGCAAAATAGTGTGGCTCTTAATACTGTGAAATTCTATGAATTTGAGTTTAGAAGAAGTGATAAAACTGTACAACTTTCTGATCTGGGCTTAATATTGTGTAATAAAAAGAGACATGAATTTTGACTTTTTTCAATTTTTTTTTTGGTTTTTCAAGACAGGGTTTCTCTCTTTAACAACTGGCTGTCTTAGAACTCTCTTTGTAGACCAGGCTGACCTTGAACTCACATAGATCCACCTTCCTCTGTCTCCTGAGTGCTGGGATCAAAGGCATGTGCCACCACGCCTAGTGAATTTTGATTTTCAGTCTTTTGAAAAAGTATGTAATATGGTTTGATCCCCTCCCCACAAGAGGTTCATATATTGAAAGTTTGGCCCACAATACAACAATATTAATAGGTTATAAAACTGTTTTGGTTTTTTTTGAAACAGAGTTTCTCTGTGTAGCTCTGAATGTCCTAGAACTAGGTCTATAGGTCAGGCTGGCCTCGAACTCACAGAGATCCAAGATGCACCTGCATCTGCCTCCTGAGTGCTGGGATTAAAGATGTGCACCACCATACCCAGCAGTGATGGAACTTTATGAGGTGAAGTCTTGTGAAAGATGATCAATGCCCATCTTAGTCTTGCAGCAGTGTGTTAGGTCTCTTGGAACTGGATTGGTTACCACGAGAGCAAGACTTTTAAATCCTATTTTAGATTAAAATATAATTACATCACTTCCCTTTTCTCGATCCAAACCCACCTGTGTTATCCCAACACACACACACACACACACACACACACACACACACACACACACACACACACACTTCGTTCTCTTTCAAATTAAAGGCCTTTTAGAATTGTTGTCACGTGTGTGTGTGTGTGTGTGTGTGTGTGTGTGTGTGTGTGTGTGTTCCTAAATATATAGATACAACCTGTACAGTCATACAATGTTACTTGTATGTATGTTTTCAGACTGTTTGGTATTGGATAGCCAATGTGTGTTCTTCTCTGGGGAAGAGAATGGGTTTTTATAAAGTCAATTCGCCTTTCTGATCTCACTTCCTTGCTTTATCTCTTCCTGGGTGGTGTCCCAGGTGCACTCCTCTCCTTACTAAATTCAACACCTTACAAGAGCCGACCAGGTTCTCATACCATGTTATTTGACTTTCCTAGCTCCAGAACATTGAGACAAAATAAACAAAATTTTTCTTACAACTTACCCAGTCTTGGGTAATTTTGTTACAGTGACAAAAACATCATGGATGTCAAATAATCAAATGTAATTTGGGACTCTACTACTAGAGGGCATATTCTCTTCCCAAGAAACCAATTTGAAGCCGGGCGGTGGTGGCGCACGACTTTAATCCCAGCACTCGGGAGGCAGAGCCATGTGGATCTCTGATCTCTGTGAGTTGGAGGCCAACCTGGGCTACCAAGTGAGTTCCAGGAAAGGCGCAAAGCTACACAGAGAAACCCTGTCTCGAAAAAAAAAACAAAACAAAAAAACAAAAACAAAAAAACAATTTGATCAACAAAGTATGACTTTCAATTATGTAGACCACACATTGAAAGTAAATATTTAAAGCAATTCTATAAAATAAAATACTAATATGTGTTGTTAAAGCCATACCATTTAGAAATGCAACAAATCTACCAACATAGTACAGAGTAGGGAGGTAAGAGAACACCTGAACCAGATAAGTAAATGACACTATTTGGTAATTCAAATCCAAAGAAAGAAGTAGAATCAGAGATGGTAAGAAAGAATTGCTATAAATATGTAGTTAGCTTTTATATCAACCATTTTAGCTCTCAAATACCTTTAAAATATATCACACTAAGCAGAGAATTTTCATAATAGTGTTTTTTATTTTGGTTTTTGTTTTTGAGTCAAGGCCACATGTAGCCCAGGCTGCCTCTGAACTCATGATATAGCTGAAGACAATCTTGAACTCCTACTTCTCATGAATGCTGGAATTACAAGTGTGCATCACCATACTCAGTTTCATGTAGTGCTGGAGATCAAACTCAGGGCCAAATGTATGCTAGACAAGCACTCTACCACCTGGGCTGCATCCCAAACTCTAACAATGTTTTGTTAGGTTTATAATACATAGAGAAGTACAATTTGGTTGGTTTCTGCCAGCTGTTGTAACAAATCATCACATATCGGATGGCTTAAGACACAGATTTTCTCCTAGTTCTGAATAAGTCCAAACTCCAGGTGGTTGGAGAAGCTGCATTCCTTCTGGAGGTTTTAGGATTCCATCCCTTGCCTTTATCAAATTCTGGTGGCTGTTAGGATACTTCAAACTCTGATTCCATTTTCACATCTCTCTCTCTCTCTCTCTCTTTCTCTCTCTCTCTCTCTCTCTCTCTCTCTCTCTCTCTCTGTGTGTGTGTGTGGTTGTGTGTGTGTCCCCACATCTTCTGCCTGCTAGAAATGTGTTTGTCACAGTAATTAGTAATCTAAGATGATCATATCCAAAGACTTTAACTTAATTGCAGCCTTTTTTACTGAGAATTCTTTACACAAAAATAAAAGAATCATAAAAACACAGAACTAAAATGCCCAATGTCGTCTAAAGTAAGTTTACCAAAAGATTATAAATGTAAATCTGCATATCAAAGGGTACCAGAAAGAGAGGGGATTGTTTTTCAGAGAAATACATCTGGGAATAAATGACCATGTGGTAGATGTGATATAATCTCCATCTTCATGTTGACATGCTGATGTGAGCAGCCCCTGAAGCAGCAAGAGAAACTCCAGAAAACCTCTTCCAGATGTTCAGAGACTTTCTGGGGGATGCATTCTTTTTAACTCACCTCTCTGGCAAGATTGATGCCTCACCTAACAAGTATGACACTCCTAAGAAGGAGACAAGAGATGCATATCCATGATTCCATCTCTAGTCAGTCATGGCTTGCCAATTCTAACACAGGGTGAACAGTGACAGTTTTGAACACAACGGACATGGGGAGAGGCAGAGACACCAGCATGTTCACCAGCCCACTGGTGCTCCAGGGCAGCAGTCCACAGGTGGGAAATATGGCTCTTGGCTATGACAAAATACGGAGATAGAGATTAAACTCCAAGAACCCCTTGGAAAAGATTTCTGGCTCTAGAACCACAGACTGTGTAACTGCAAAATATAAAGACATGCCTCTGTGTCTGTACCGCTCAAAAGCCACCACAGTAAATGGTGAAGTCTGGACTCTCAATGATACATTTCAAGTCTTTTGAATGAATGCTCACATTGTACAGGGATGTGAGCATCACCACTCTTAATCTAGTGCACTGACCCAGCCTCAAGACTCCCCACCCCAGCAGCCGCAACATGGAATCCAACAGCATTCAACTGGAGCTGACTAAGAACTCACAACTGTGTGCAACAGCAGCAGCATCTGTTACAATTCCAGTCAGCACAAACACAAACCGATTTTTATCAGTCAACCTCTTCCATACCTCCATCCAGTGACTTCACAAAACTCTCCATTGCTGACCCATAGTGTTGAAAAAAGGCAATGCTTTATGACAACCTCCTTACTACTGGAGTCCCCCACAGGTATTCACCTCACTACTGCAGACTCCCATCTTGGAATTCTGCCTATCAGTGATATATACTAGAATACTGCATGGAACCCAGAGCTATTCTAGATATTCTCAGGATTTTCTTCCAAGGTCTGGCATGCCCCTGATATTTATCAATGAGTTAACTTAGATTTGTATTTAAAAGCATGGGTTCTAGGGCTTGCCTCTCCCAGTAGTGTTTCATGAGAGCCATAATTTTTATGAATAATTTTAATCAAGATTTTTACAGTTCTTTCAAATTTACTTTACTGTTGTAGGATATTTGATCACACTGTGTAAAAACGTGTCACTGTTTTACCTCACCTGCCTAAGGCACCTTCTGATTGGTTTAATAAAAAGCTGAGTGGCCAATAGCTAGGCAGAAGAGGATAGGCAGGACTTCTGGAGAGAGATAAGAACTCTGATAGGAGCTGAATCAAGAGGTCTTGCTCTACGATTCTTCCCCGTGCTTGCTCTGGCACCAAAAGAAAAAGGAATTGTACCTCTATGAGAATTCTTCCTTCTCTCCGTCTCTTTCTCTCTCTGTCTCTCTGTGTCTATCTGCCTCTCTCTCTTTCTCTCTCTCTCTCTCTCTCTCTGTCTCTGTCTCTCTGTGTCTGTCTGCCTCTCTCTGCCTCTGTCTCTCTCTCTGTCTCTGTCTGTCTCTCTCTCTCTCTCTCTCTCTCTCTCTCTCTCTCTCTCTCTCTCTCTCTCTGTGTGTGTGTGTGTGTGTGTGTGTGTGTGTGTTTATTTATATATAGCTCAGGGTAATCTTGAACTTAAGATCCTCCTGCCTCTGCCTCCTGAGAGCAGAGCTTACAAACATGGACCACTATATCTGGTATAATGTGCTGCTGGGGATCAAACCCAGGGCTTCCTGAATGCCAGGCAACTAGGCAATAACTCTGGTGACTGAGTTACATCCCCAGTCCTAACTTCAGATTTTTCATGAATAAAATAAGCATGACCAAAGACTGCTGCAGGGGAAGGAAATTAGAGAAAAGGAGTGGCATCAAGGTGGAAAGTCTGATGATGATGCCAAGAAATGGCCAAGATTTAGATACTGGGCAACAAATGGACAAAATTATGATTTATAAGCAAGGCAAGATGGAGCAGAATGGTGAAAGAATTAGTCACACTACTCAGAATGGGAAATAATTCAAAAGTTATGGATTATTCATTGCTGGAATTTTCTATTTGATATTTGTTGACCATGGGTTCCTAAAACAACATAAAATCAAGCCATGGCTAAGGAGTACTATTGTATTATAATACTCTGGATGAGACAATGCATCATACACATTTTTGAGTTATTCTTCTCTCCTACAATGCATTTGGTCCATAGTTTTCCCTCCCTCTACTTCTCCCAGTCTCCCCTATCTCCCCTCTCCCCCAGATCCACTCTTCCTCCATTTCTCTTCATATAATGATTGTTGGGGAATATTATTTTAAAGTGTATTACATGTTTTCCTACTGTGTTTGTTAACAATTCAAAGGTGTGGTTGATTAAATAAAATTTACCTGTGAGCAGGAAGCTGTGGGAGACCACAAGGACTCTCTGGCTTTGTGGCTTGATTTCCATTCTGACTCAAGGTCAGAGAGTTCAAGCATGTCTTTATTCCTTAAGACTAGATAACAGGATGTTTGGCCAAAGGCATGGTTACCTGGTGTCTTGAGAATTAAGGAGGTACTTACACTTGCTTGTACCTTGAGCAGGAGAGGTCTTTTGCCCCCTTTGCTTTGGGTATAAAAAGGCTGTGAGAAATAAACTCAGGGTGACTGGTATTTACTCAGAGTCCTCCCAAACCTATTCTGTGTCTCTGTCTTTTTCTTTTATGTATATGTGTCTATTTTTCCATATCTGTTATTTCTCAAGCCTCACTCCTCTATTCAGGACTGTTTGACAGGTTGGGCAGGACCTGGCAGGAGGCTGAGTCAGCAAGTAGCTGACAGGAAGTGGTTTTTTTAAGTGGGAGCTGAAAGAAGAATGCTGGGTTTCTTGGAAGACACCAGCAAAGGGAGGTTAGCTACTAACTATTCAGCCTCTCTGAGTGAGAAGATTCCACCTAAACCATTTAACTGTGAGTTATTTAGATTTAGGTAAGTTCCTTTAGTAGCTTTGAAAGAATTGGTGCCTGAGAGAACAAAATCACCTCAGGCTGTGGCCCTTGCAGCTGAAGCCATTGCTTAAGGGGCAGCCATTGTAGATAATAAAAAAAAAACAGACCACAACAATTGGCACCCAGCGGTGGTAGAACCACATGGAATGAGGGGTCACACCAGCCGACTCTGCTGAATTTGCCCTCTGAGGCTCTCCACTGCTGCCTTTGCTGCATCTGCTGTCTGGACCTCTCCATGATAGCAGCTGGCCGCTGCTTACCCAGAGAAGTCAACAGAATTGGTGAGAGATTTGGGAAATCCTTTAGGAAAATAGGCAAGATTTAAAAAAGAAATTTTTTTCTATACTGAGAATGGGAAACATAACAATGCCAACTGCTAGTGCTGTCTATACTGCTACCTTAGAAGGTTTGAAGTTAGAAGCTGAATATGGGAAGATTAACGATTTAACTAACACTGATATAATACTGGTAATACATACTATCAATATGGTAACTAATATTTTATCAATAATAATAGTCTTGATGGGTTTTTTGTGCTATATATGACTTCTGGATCAATAGGATGCAGGCCTTGGAAAGATACACTAATAAAAAAAAGAAAAGGAAAATACTCAGACAGAGGAATTTAGAGCAGAATTTACCACAACATTGCACTGTGAAATTGGAGAGGAATGGCTTAAGGTTATTAGAACACTAACTTTAATATATTGAGTTACTGTTCAACAACAACCACTAGATGATATGTATCTACAAGGCTATGTACAGTTAATTGGAATCTAGTAAATATGTTAGATTTAAAGAGATTTAAGGAAGCAATAGTTTCATATGGTATGCATTCACCCTTTGTAAGACAGTTGTTAAATTTATGGACAACTAGGAATAGAATTATTCCACAAGACTGGAAAGATTTAGTTTCAGCAGTATTAGAAGCTGATTCTCAATTACAATGGAGAACTTGGTTGAGAGAGGAAGCCAGGGCCCTGGAACAATGAGGTAGGACTAGAGGTCATGATATTTCCCAAGACCAAAACCTAACCCTCTTAGTGAGGGTCAGTATGCTGATTTTCAAAGACAATGTATGTTGGATGATAATACCCTGATTCTATGTCATATAGCATCCTTGAATGTGTGGGACAGGGTTGAAGAATCAGCAGAGAGGACTGAATCATTTACTAGAATTATATAAGGCCTGAAAGAATCTTTCACTGATTTTTTTACACAGATTAGCATCAACTATAAATAGACTGACATCTGATCCAGATGATAGACAAATATTAATTGAAACTTTGGCTTTTGAAAACGCTAATGCGGAATGTAAAAGGGTAATTAGGCCTTTAAGGGCAAGTTCAGTACCCATAGAAGAATTGATCAGAAATACAGGGCTGGAGAGATGGCTCAGCCGTTAAAGGCTAGGCTCACAACCAAAAATATAAGAGTTCAGTTCCCAGCACCTACGGCTGTCTCTCCAGCCACAAAAAAAAAAAAAAAAAAAAAAATACAGTCAGTATTGTCTCCTGTACTTCTAATGATGATACTTGGATAGGAGCACTGCTCTCTAAAATATGAAGAAAAATCAAAATATTGGGTGTTTTAATTGCAGTAGACAAGGTCATCTGAAAAGAGAGTATAGGCAAGGTACTCATAGAAATAATGTTTATTCTAGAAATAAATCAAACAGAAGGCCCCAGCCTTCTGGAGTATGCCGAAGGTGTGGCAAAGGCCCGCATTAAACTAAAAAATGTAGATCAACAAGGGACAGGCAGTGTAACCCTTTGCCATTAGGAACTTCACTGTGGGTCTCTTGCAGGCCATAATATCAAATATAGTTCAATCATTTCCTGCCAGCATTAGGGAAAATCCCCCACAAAATTATTAAATGGATTTAATGCCTATTGTTAAAAACCACAGATCTGGATGCCAGAACAGCTTTAAAAGATTAAACAAAATTTTCAGGAGAAACCATAAAGCAAATATTCTGGCAAATTTCTATAAATGATCAAAGTCCAAAGTTAAAAATAAGAATAAATGGCATAGAAATTGAGGAATTGGTAGACATAGCTGCAGATGTAACATTAATTGCACCAAAATCATGGCATCCAGGTTGGCCTCTTTAGGAAGTAAATGTTCACCTTTTAGGAACTGGCAATTTGACTCAAGTAAAATAAAGTGCAAGATGGGTTGAATGTATAGGGCCAGAAGGACAGAGAAGAAAAATAAAGCCATATGTGGCTGATATAGCAATGAATTTATGGGGATGTGATTTCCAATAGCAATGGAATACTCAGATTAGCATCCCCCCCAATCTCAGAAACAAACTATAAAATAAGGAATGCTTCTGAGAGAAATATCAAAATATATTATCAAGGACAGTCACAGACCATTCAAACTGTACATAAGCAGGACACTACAACTATTGGTATTTCAAAGGTACCAATAGCTCTGCCTTTATTTTTTTTTCCTGCTTGAAGGTGTTAAATTTATTTCATGTATGAAACTAAAATATTTGTGTCGGCAGCAATAAGTTTGCTCTCTTAATTTTATTTTTTTATTTATTTTACAATACTATTCAGTTCTACATAATAGCCACAGATTCCCTTGTGGCTCCCTTCCTGCCTTCTCTCCCTTCCTGCCCCCCTCCCCTTCCCCCCAGCCCACCCCCCCCATTCCCACCGCCTCCAGATCAAGGTCTCCCCCGAGGACTGGGATCGACCGGATAGACTCAGTCCAGGCAGGTCCAGTCCTCTCCTCCCAGATTGAGCCAAGCGTCCCTGCATAAGTCCCAGGTTTCAAACAGCTAACTCATTCAACGAGCCCAGGACCTGGTACCACTGCCTAGATGCCTCCCAAACAGATCAAGCCAATCGACTGTCTCACCTATTCAGAGGGCCTGATCCAGTTGGGGGCCCCTCAGCCTTTGGTTCATAGTTCATGTGTTTCCATTCATTTGGTTATTTGTTCTTGTGCTTTATCCAACCTTGGTTTCAACAATTCTCGCTCATATAGACCCTCCTCTTTCTCACTAATTAGACTCCCAGCGCTCCACCAGGGGCCTAGCCGTGGATGTCTGCATCCAGATTCCTCAGTCCTTGGATGGGGTTTCTGGCACAACTATTAGGGTGTTTGGCCATCCCATCACCAGAGTAGGTCAGTCCCGGCTGTCTCTCGACCATTGCCAGCAGTCTTTTGTGGGGGTACCTTTAAAATGGCTGACTGACAAGCCTGTTTGCATGGAACAATGCCCTGTGACAAAAGAAAAATTACAGGCTTTAGAACAACTAAGACAGGAGCAGTTAAATGCTCAACATATTGAAGAATCAACCAGTCCTTGGAGTTCTCTTGTACTTGTTAATTTAAAAGAAATCTGGAAAATGGAGAATGATAACAGACCTAAGAGCTATTAATAAGGTGATTCAGCCAATGGGCCCTTTTCAATTGGAATTCTCCTGTATTCTCTATTACCTAAAGGGTGGTCTGTTATAGTTATTGATTTGAAGGACTGTTTCGTCACTATACCTCTACAAGAAAAAGATAGAGAAAAATTTGTCTTCAAGGTGCCTAATTAAATAATTCTCAGCTCATTAAGAGAGATCAATGAAAGATTCTCCCACAAGGGATGTTAAACAGCCCCACCTTTTGCCAATATTTTGTTAGACAGCTGTTGGAAATAATTTGTGTACAATTTCCTCAATCCATAATTAACATTATATGCATGATATTTTACCAGCTGATTCAAATGGAGATACTTCAGAGAAAATGTTTGAAGGAGTAAAGAAAGTTTTGCCTTACTGGGAATTACAAATTGCTTCTGAAAAAAAATATAAAGAGGAGATTCTATTAATTACTTGGGACACAAAATAGTTTTACAAAAAATTCAACCCCAAAGGGTACAAATCAGGAGAGACCAATTGTGGACTCTTAATGACTTTCAAAAATTGTTGGAAGACATTGCCCATCTATGGCCCACTGTTGGAGTAACAAATCAAGAACTGAGTAATTTGTTTAAAACTTTAAAAGGTGAAAAGGACATAAATTGTATAAGAGAATTATCAGCTGAAACTGAGACAGAATTGACTTTGGTGAAAAAGAAATTACAGGATGCTCATGTGGATCATTTGGATCCAGACCTTGATTGCATTCTCATTATTTTAGCCTCTGTGCATTTCCCTACAGAGATTTTAATGAAGAGGGAAAATACTATCTTAGAGTGGATGTTTTTACCACACAAACAGAGTGAAAACTTAAAGACATATGTGGAAAATGTTTGAGTTGATTCTAAAAGGAAAATTAAGACTTTGTCAACTGACAGGAATGGATCCAACAGAAATTGTAGTACCTTTTACTAACACTGAAATTGATTCATTATGGGCAAAAAAAATGAAAACTGGCAAAGAGCTTGCAGTAAATTTTTTGGGAGAGATAAGTAGCATTTATCCAAAAGGCAAGGGATTTCAGTTTATAAAAAAAACTAACTGGACTTTACTACATATAGTAAAAGGTACCCCAATTTCTGGGGCTCCTACATTCTATACTGATGCAAATAAATCAGGAAAGGCAGGTTATAAGTCAGAAAAAAATAAGTAAAGTGGCTCAAAGACCTTATGATTCAGTTCAGAAATCAGAATTATATGCTACTCTCATAGTATTAATAGATTTTTCAGAAACTCTTAAGATAATTACTGACTCTCAATATGCATAAAGAGTTGTCTTACATATTGAAACTGCTGAAGTCAGAATTAACTTCATTATTTATACAATTACAGGAATAGGAATCATCCCATATATATATAACACATATCAGATTCAATATGAGTTTGACAGGCCCTTTAGCACAAGGTAATGATAAAATTGATCAGTTAATAACGGGAAATGTGCTGGAGGCCTCAGAATTTTATTAAAAAATCATGTCAATAACAAAGTTTTAAAAAAGGAATTTTTGACAGGCGGTGGTGGCACATGCCTTTAATCCCAGCACTTGGGAGGCAGAGGCAGGCAGATCTCTGTGAGTTTGAGGCCAGCCTGGGCTACAGAGTGAGTTCCAGGAAAGGCACAAAAAGCTACACAGAGAAACCCTGTCTCAAAAGAAAAAAAGGAATTTTCCATCTCTTGGCAATAAGCCAAGGTAATTATAAGAAAATGTCCTACTTGTTCCTTGTATAATGAAACTTCACTGCCTTCAGGAAGTAATCCAAAGGGCACTCAAAGAAATGAAATTTGGCAAGTGGATGTGTTTCATTTTGCAGAATTTGGAAAATTAAAATATGTACACCACACCATTGATACATATTCAGGATTTCAATGGGCAACTGTTTGAGTTCTGGAAAAGTCAAGTCTGTAATTACACATCTATTAGAAGCAATGGCCATTATGGGGATACCTGTAGAAATTAATCCTGACAATGCTACAACATATGTGTCTAGTAAAATGAAATCTTTTTTTGAATATTATAACATAAAGCATATTACAAGTATACCACACAACCCCACAGTACAAGCAGTAATAAAAAGGTCTAATCAAACTTTAAAAGAAATGATTAACAAAAACAAGAGAATTCTTTAAAAAACACCCAGAGATAGAGTACACAATGTTTTTAGCTCTAAATTTCTTAAATGCTAATGAATAATGAACAACAGCTGCAGAGAGATATTGGATAATAGAAAAAATGATGAATTAAATCAACCTACATATTTTAAAGATGCATTAAACTCATAATAGAAACTAGGATGTGTGTTACATTGATGGAGAGGATTTGCTTTTGTTTCCACATGAGAAGAAAGGCTATTGTTACCATCAAGACTGATAAAGAATAGATTTGAGCAGGAGACCCTTCCTGATGAGAAAAGGAGTTGACTAAGAGTTAAACTGGCCTAATGGTAGTATATTTCCAATAGGATAAAATTTCATAAGTCTTCCCAAGTATTTGTTTTTGTTGTCCTTTACAACTATAAAGGGCAAATAGTCTTTTTGTAGTCCCAATTGAATTAAAATTTAAAGCGAGCTTTAGGGTTGGAGTGGGGCTCACTCCTTCTCTAAACCCAAGCATGTTTGCTAAAGGAAAATCCAAAATCTTTCTCTCATGTCAGAAGAGCTGCCTGATGTGGGACAGAAGAAAACCAAAATTTAGGAACTTTTCTATTGCCAATAATCTCACAATCCTTTGGCTTTATTTTAAATATTTAAAAGTTTTCATAGATATAAATAGTAGCTCTAAATTTATAAGACTATTCTGTATATGACATTTAAAATGTTTAAGTTTTCAGCAGTGAACCGTAACCAGTCATAACAGCATCCTGTGATGTCTCCAATAGAACATGGGGCCCCACAATGACGATTCTATAGAGACTGTGATAATACCATTAATGGGACAAGCGCCACCCAAAGATCAGTATCAGACTACAAACTGCTCAGGAAAACTCCAAGGTTGCTTGCTGAAAGGGTCCAGCCTCATAGGATACTTTAACCAGGATTTTAGATAAGCTTTGCACATTCCCATTATATATTGAAAGAACAATAAAGGTTGCAGCTGGTTTTCTCAGGACTTAGCCAATATTTCAGTTTTTTTTTCAGGGTATCATTGCCTCCAGACAACAGAAAGTAACATTGGAGACAAAACACCCACATTCCTAAGAGGTGGGGAGCATGGTATTTGGTCATTTTGTGGGTTATGGATGATTGTCATCATTTTGGGGGGTCGTTTATTATTATTACTGGTATTGGCAAGGGAGCATATTATACAAATGACATTACATTTAGGGATCTCTTTGAAAAAAGAAGAAAGAGAGGAGGATATAGGAATGATATGATAGAAGGGTAGATTATTGAATCTACTTAAATAAAAGATTATTGAATCTACTATAAACTAAGGGACAACTATTGATCTCAAGTATTTTATATTTGTAAGGACTTTTGTATATTAACACAAATGTAAAGTAATTTTTGTTGCAATACACTGTATGTGTGTTTCTGGTTTTGTTTGGGGGATTTTTGTACACTGATAAAAATTTAAGGTTATTTTTGTTACAACGTATTGTATGTTTTTAATTTTGTATGAGGTATTGTGCCTGTGCAGTTAATTTGGAAATGTAGGGTGAAGTTCTAGGGTTTTTTTTTTTTATTTTGTTCTATTCATTCACAGTTAATACAGAAAATACTTGGAAACATTTCCATATAATATTTGACACAGAAATCATCAAATAGAAGTATACAATGTTGACAGGAGGTAGTACATTTATAATTTATAACCCCAAATGTATTTATAAATTAGAAATGGAAAGATCTACAAATGAAATTATGAAGGTTCACCAAAGTCATTTAATCTGTCAGTTTCTCATTCATTTTTATGTCTTAATAATATTCTATTGTATGAATAAGCCACATTTTATTTCTCTCCAGTATTTGATAGCTAATTGAGTTGTTTTAACTTTTTTACTATTAGCAACACACTGCTGTAAACCTTCATGTGCATGTTTCATAGGTGCACATTTTCAGTAGTTTGAGGTTATATTCCTAAGGGTGGAATTGTTGAGTAACAGAGTAACAATGTTTTGCATTTTGACCAACCACCAGACTGTTTTGCCAAAGTGGCACACCATTTTACAATCTCACCAAATCCTTGTTTTTAAGGCTCTGATTTTTGTACAAAAGCATTCAATCATTCTGTCAGACCAAACCAGGAAAAGTAAGCTATAGTTCAGAGCTGTTCTATTCCATTTACTATGCAAAGCCAATCTTGGCGTTTGCAACTCTCAGCCCTTTTGAGTATTCTTGCAGTGTTCACCTTTTCCTCCACCACTTTTTTTTTCTTCTTTTTTTCTGGTTTATTTCTATCTATTACAAATGTATAAAAAATCCTCCATCAACACTGCTGATAGCAGCAGAACCTTGAGAAATATACCTTTGGTTTGCCTCAGAAAAGGAACACATATTGTACTGTAAAGTTTATAAAATTGGCGCAAAACATTGTAATAATGTTACAATACCAGTTTTAAGAGTTCAGTGACTAATGGGGAGCCGATGGGATACATGCAGAACTGTGAAAGCGATCTCACTTAGCCAGTTGTACACGTAGACTGTAAATCTACATTCAGATCATTTCTGAACTAAGACTATCATCTCAGTTTATCTGTTGAGGTCAACCAGGAAACCCTAGAATATACCTTGATTTTTGCAAAAAAAAAAAAAAAAAAATAGGGGGAGGGGTTTCTTCAGCATTTCAGTCCACGAGTAACAGTATCCTAACAGGCAAAGTGTTCTCTCACTGTCAACATAGAATGAACTGCTGCTGGAGGTCAACTTGGGCTTTAATTTGCATTAGCACTTACATGCATAGTAGTCCAAGTTGTTGACCTCATGGCTTTAAAAAGTAACTCTAAAAAAGTAAAATGGCCCTTGGAAGACTAAAGAAAGACATCCAGCCACAGTTGTAAAAAGTCTCATCAAAACAATATACCCTTTTATGAATTATGCCTCAATTAAAAAAAAAAAGTAGCCCCAAATAAGAAGCAGCTCTGAAAAAGAAAATATAACTTAAGATATTTGAAAAAAAAAACAGGGTGAATACAGGTTCAAAAGTAATTAAGATATATTTTCTTAAGGCTATCTAGAATTAGGCTTTAAAGAATTCTACCATTTCAAGTTTACCACTAGTTACTAGATACCTATTTACAAACAAGATGTTCACCTTTTTTGTTCCTTTATCAAGAGAAAAATCTACCTTCAGACTATGAGGGTGGTGATGGGGAGGGACTAGAAAACAAGATTCAAACAATCCCATGCAAATATCACATTTTTCAAATGGAAGAACTCCAAACTGCACTAGAAGTTCCAATCACTAAGACACTTTTCTAAGTTATTTAAATGCCATATTCTCTAGGTCTATGAAGTGTTTGAAGATTACCTATCTATCTGAAATATATCTATGTATATCTAGAAGACTTAACTAACATGGCTACAAATATGATTATCATAGATGACTAATTATTAATCTATTTTTAATTATCCATTACAATTTTAAATGAGTTACATAAACATAATACCTCAAACAAGAATAGAAATATATATATATATATATATATATATATATATACAGTATAACAAAATTAACTTTAAGTTTGTATCAGTAAACTAAAATTTATACCAATGTAAAACATTTTAAACATAAACTAAAATCTATACCAATGTAAAACATTTTAAACAAGTTGTTCTTTAAAAGTAGGTTCATTAATCTACCCTTTTATCTTATCATCTCCATATCCTCCTATATATCTAATCATATCCCCTTTTTCTTTTTTAGAAAGAGATCACATTTATAATCAACCTGTTTTAAATAAAAATATTGGTTTTTCTCTGTCCCACACCAGAGGGCTCTTCTGATTTGGGACACAAGAATCTCTTAACCATTTTTTTTAAAAGCAATATGTCTGGGTTTAGAGGGGGAGTGAGCCAATTCCACCTCTAAAGCCAGCTTGGTATATTTGGGAATTTGGGCGTAGCATCTCTTACTACTTCCTGCTGGAGGGGGGCACTGTATCTTATGGGGACGCAAAGGAAATTTTAAGCCTATGGAGTAGTCCTTGAGGCTGTACTGTGTGAACCAGTTGCCTTGAAACCGCTCTGGATGTTGGATCATCTGGGCCATGGTGTCACCGGAGGCCTTTCAGGGGGTCTTGGCTGGTGAAACCTGATGTATCTTAATCTGGAACAAATCCACAGCCTCTGGCTTTCTGTGGAAACAAAAGCAAAACCTCTTTTCCAAAGTAACATATCCTTATATCCAAATTTTGAAGTCAAGGTACCTTTAAAATATACATTTTGGCATAACTCAACAGCTTTTGTAATCAAATGTTTTTCTTCAGTTACGAATATCAAAGAGAACATAATCCAGATTCTCTGTGTGGTAGCCATCTTTACGTGGCTTATTTTTTATATTACCTTGAGCTTATTGGTTTAAACTGCACCATTTTAAGACTGAAATGGCGGTGTGGCTGCTGGCTCCACCCACTTTAGCTTCCCAACATGGTGGTGGTACGTTTTCCACCAGCTCTGGGAGTCATCAAGTCTCAGAAACAGTGGGTCTAAGCTTTTATCAAAGCAGCGTGTAGCCCAGAAACCTTTTTTTTTTTTTAAATACTAGTAAAGACTAAATCTACTACACAGTGTAATGTGCCGCTGGCAGACGCCTCATTTCTGCCATACTGCCGGTCAAACGCACATGCCAGGAACCCGCCAGTGTTCAAACCCGCGTTTTGCGGTGTCTAGCTGCCCATATGAGACAAGAAGCAGGAACCTGGTTTTGGCTCTGTTTAGAATTGGTTATTAAATATTCTCAGGTTTAAGGTGGAAACTCGAGCCGTTGGGCGCCATTTGTTGCTGGAGGGCTTCTCTCCAGGTTCCCCAAGCCCTGCAGTCCCACAATCCACTTATAAAATAATCACTCAGACGCTTATATCACTTATAAACTGTATGGCCATGGCAGGCTTCTTGCTAACTGTTCTTATATCTTTTTTTTTTTTTTTCAGAATGCAAAAGCAAGGTTTAATTCTGGATATCCATAAGCAATACAAGCCTAGGCAGGGACTTCGTCCAATACATCCAACGCAGTGGAGGCTGGAGGAAGCGCCCACCTGTCTGCAAGCTCAGTTTTTAAAGGGAAAAGTCACAAGGTTACATCATTTAGGGGTGCTAGTACAGGTACAATTCTGATTGGCTCGCTTCTAGGGACTTCTAGAAATTACTTCTAAGGGAGTGGAAGCCCACCACCATTTCTCATTGGCTGCCCTCAGGTGGGGGCATTTCTGTGGTCAGTTACCCTGGAAACCAGGGAGAGGACATTCCATAGTCTGGCAGGCATTACCTCGTGACTATCTTGTGGCTCTGTACTTTTACACTTCCTGGTTTCTGGAATCTGAACTGACTGGTCTCAGTAACTTCTGGCCTGTTCCAGTAACTTATGGCCTGTAGCTAAAAGGAGCAGTCTTAGGCCTTTAGTTTTGGGGTGAGAGCATTTTGGTCTTATTTTGGTTCCACATTTCCCCCTTCTCATGTGCCTAATGGAACCCAATCATGGGTTTTGGACAGTTAGCTCCTAAGTATCCCTCTCTAATAATGGCCATGTATAGTTAGCCATCTTGTCTCTATGCCAGGGAGTTTTCTTTTGACCCAGCATTTCAGTCTTTTCTGAACAGGGAACATGGATGACGTTCTCTTCTGGAACTGCTTCGAGCTGACATTGGGGAGCCGATATCAGGGGGCCCCAAAAGGCTGAAAAGCTAGTCAAAGACTGGGCAAGGGGGCATTTGTCAGAAGCATGTAGCTGCCTGACCCCATAGGGACAGACAGGGAAGAACCATGTTAGCTGGGCTGGTCCACGTCAGCTTTTAGCAAGTTTGGAGCTCACAGTCATCTGGAGCAGTGGAGTCAGCAACTGAAACCTGGAGGTGACTGCCAGCCAAATGGAAATCTGTTGAGACAAATTTAAACTAGGAACAGAAGTTAAAATTTATGAACTTATTTGGAACCCTTAGGTCCATACCCTTAGTAATGGGAAAATCAGTAGTCCCAAGACCAGGAGAGAGGAAAAATACCATCTTTAGGAATACTTATCTGGGGTCCTTTTGACCTCTGTGAAGTGGGTCTAGGTTTTTATGACTCTTTTGATCCTTTGAGGCATACTTACAAAATGACATAAAAGTTTTAGATACATTAGTATTACTAATCTATTATAGACAAAGCAGATAATGGGTATCTTATAAAACAGCAGAAGTGGACTCATACCTTTGAGTCCCAACAAGAACTACAGATTTGGGTTAAAAGCTTGTGCATTTTCCTTCTGTCCAGAAAGCCAGGTATAAATTGGACAGAGATTTTTGACCTGATGAGAAGCACTTTTAGGTTTACATTTAGAAATATTTAGATGACATCTAAAACAAATCCAAAATGTTGAGCTTGTGACTGAATAGTAAGTAGTCATTGCTCTACCAGATCATCAGGGCTCCTAAATGTTAAGCTCTGAACCATAGAACAGGAGAGTAATCTGAAACATATCTCAATTTTAGACTCATATCTGAACCTTTATGACTTAGAACATTTTCCTAAAAGTGAGCTAACGAGCTAGCTATGGCCTTGCAGAAGGATCTGGTTGATGCTGCCATGCTGACAAAGTTAGAGCTAGCCCAGCCATCAGTACTATCAGAAATCTGAGAAGGATAAACTATATCTGAGTGCAGACCAAGAAGCTTCCAATCCTATAAATTACAGGGATCAATCCCTACCCAGGTCTCCATACCGTTGGAGGCATCAGTCAGAACAGCATCAATCTTCTTCCGCCGTCAGGTCCATAACGCAGAGTATTTTTCCTGTGGAATCGGGACATGGAAGACTGACCTTGATCACGCAAAAGGGTGCAATCAATTCCAGTGTCCTACTGCTTGTCCACAGTCTGGGCTGGGTCCTGGCGGCAGGCGTTGCATTGGGGCATCTTGCCCTGTGATCAGCGTTGTCATACTTCAGGCAGAGACGTTGTGGTGCCTCGTACGTAATCTTCTTTGGAGACCTTGGGTCACTGCTAGGATCTGGAAGCCTGTCTGATATAGTAAGCTTTTAGATTTAAATGCCATATTCTGCAGATCTCTGAAGTATGAGGGCTGTCCAGGTATATCTGAATAGACAAACTTTGTTTCTAATTACTTGTTTCAAGCTCAACTCTGAAAACATATGCAAGGGACTGAGTAAATGAGTAAACTTACATCAGTACTTACTTACCCTGACTACAATTAAAAAGCTTGATTACTTATGACTGACTATTTATGTTCTCTAACAGTCTACAAAAGTAGCCTAAAAACAATGCTTTTAAGTTGAAGCTCTTCTAGCATCAAATACAGGTTCAGTAAAGAAACCAAAACAAAATATCATTATACAACATTCTTAAGCCTGAACGTACCTTGGGTAAGAAGAAATATTTTTTAAGCCATTGGTTTTTAACTATAAAAACTGTTCTTAAAAGACTGATATCTCTCAAATGTCTTCCACCACTGCAACTAGACTCTTTTTGGAACTCTAGTCCTGCCATACATTTGCAAACCTCAGCTGTTTCCTATGATTCCTTTATGTTGCAAAGTTTGGCTGCCAGAGCAAGGTATATTCCTGTGTATAAAAGCATTGATGTGCAGCTTTAATATTAATCAAATACCTTATTTATTAAACATATGTTGCCATCTATTTAAATTCTCTAAAAACTTGCTGTTGAACACTTGGTAAAGACATAAGTATTAGGTGTTAACCCGAGTAGATCTTTATAACCTTAGTAAAAGATGGCTGCCAGCCACATGGCTGTCCATGAGGTCACTAGCCAAGATGGAGGGAGCCACATGGTTGCTGTTTAAAGCTCGTTTTTCTAAACAATAATTACTTGCACACATACACACAGTTGGATCCAAGTTACACACATACATACATACAGTTAAAGCTTGCTTACATTTTCAAGTCACATGCCTGTATACATACACACATAAGCAGTTTGCAGAATCATTAGCCATTTTTAAGATGAAAACCAATAAGAATTAACTTTCAAATTCAGTATTTGCAGGTATAAGAAACCATAACAAACAGTTTACATCACATCCCCTCTGACCTTCTACAACCTTCCATGTACGCTCAGTCCGTTCCTTTGATCCCTCAGACATTTACTCCAGACAAATTGCACCTTTTTTTCCTTCAAAACAGAAACTCTTACCAAAGTCTTTCTTGTGATTTCCCTCAGTACTCTAGAATATATTGTAAAGTTACAATATTTTAAACAACAACAGAAATACATGCATACACCATAACAAGAAAACTCAATTTGCATCAGCACTGTACCGCAGACAAACTGTTGGTGACATTCCATTCTTGGAGCCAGACCTTGATCAGGTTTTAGCCCCAGGGCAGGTCTTGGGAGCCCCACCCAACAGCTTGGAAGAGGAGGACGGGGAAAGCGGGGGAAAGCATGCACCATGGAGACAAAAGATTGCTGTTAACCTCAGATTTTCAAGAACACGAGAATGACAGACTGAAAGTGACTCCACGCCCTGGCTGGGCCCACAGACCTGTAGGCCACTCCTCAGCTGTGACCCTGGAGGGGCAGTTAGTTCTCCACCAGGCCCCACACTGAGCTCCTTGAGGCTCCTGCTGGCTCCTGCCAGCTCTGCCCCATGTCCACACAGGAGCCCAGCCAGAACCTGCTGGCCGTATCTGGGCCCCACAGTGCTCGCAGCCCGCTCTAGCACAAAGCCATGCCTAGTTCCCATGCAGCCAAGCCTCTACTCCACAGCTTTTTGAGCGAGCTGGGGCCCCGAACCCACTGCATCTAGGCCCCATGATTCTCACAGGCGGCCTAGCCCTCTCAGCGGCACCCTGGGTCCCCGAAGTAGCAGCTGTGCAGCCGCTGCCTGCCAGAGTCATTGCAAGCTTTTTGCTGCCTGCTGCCTGTGCTCTGGTCAGAGAGAGTAAGGAAGCAATGTTAGGTTAGTCTGTGCCAGTTCAACCACCGAAGGGATCTCCATCCCTTCGGCTGGCAATCGGCCCACAAGTCCCAATGCACACGCAAGCTCAGGCATAAAACACTCACACATGTGGCCACAGTTCTCACACATTTATACATTTATGAAGGTATAACAAATAACACTGACGACAGACAGGAAGAACAAGGGCCCTACAGATGGTCCAGGCAGACGAGAGTCCGGAGAGGGAGCCTCGATAATGCCAAAGACCTACAGATGGGACAGGGACAATTCAACAGAGTCTCCCGATCCCCAGATGGATCCAAACAGACGGACCCCTCATGGGCATCTCCCAATCCCCAGACGGATCCAAACAGACGGACCCCTCACGGGCATCCTAACAGACGGACCCCTCTCGGGCGTCCTATGACGGGGGGACCTGTAAGGACCCCCGCGTCCTGATGAGGGGTTGGAACGTCTTCCAACTCCTCCAGCGTCACCTTACAGGCGCGTCCGCCAAGGTGAGCCTGTCAGATTCAACCGCCGGCTTCGGATAAGAAAATGAAAGTAAAACAAAGACAAGAAAATGGAGCGCTCTTACCGATCGGTGCAGATGGACCTCCGGAGCTCTTAGGTGTCCCGGCGGGGGGTCTCTGGGGATCCCGGACAGCCCCCAAATGTTGTGCCCAGATCGTGACCCCCAGAGAGACCACCAAAGACGAGCATGCCGGAATGCAAAAGCAAGGTTTAATTCTGGATATCCATAAGCAATACAAGCCTAGGCAGGGACTTCGTCCAATACATCCAACGCAGTGGAGGCTGGAGGAAGCCCTGTTCTTATATCTTAAATTAACCCATTTTTATAAATCTATACCTTGCCACGTGGCTGGTGGCTTACCAGCGTCTTCACATGCTGCTTGTCCTGGCGGTGGCTGCAGTCTCTCCCCTGAAGTTCTAGTTTTTTAAAAGCTATTATTATAGCCAGGTGGTGGTGGTGGTGGTGGTGGTGGTGGTGGTGGCGGCGGCGGCGGCGGCGGCGGCGGCGGCGGCGGCGGCGGCGGCGGCGGCGCACGCCTTTAATCCCAGCACTTGGGAGGCAGAGGCAGGCGGATCTCTGTGAGTTTGAGGCCAGCCTGGGCTACCAAGTGAGTTCCAGGAAAGGCACAAAGCTACACAGAGAAACCCTGTCTCGAAAAACCAAAAAAAAAAAAAGCTATTATTATAAACTATATTGAATAACCAGACACATAGGTTAGTGGTTAGTCATTTATAACAATCAAAATTATAGATATGTTAGGTATGCTTTCCAGATCATATAGAGATATATTTTAGATAGATAGATAGATGGTCTTCAAACCTTTCAAAGACCTATAGAATATGGCATTTCAAATGTTTTGTTAACTCAGGGCTTTTCATGACAATGAGACACATCTATTCCTGGCAGCACCAATTTACTTCAGAGATGACGGGCACTGAAGAAATTCCTTATGGAGTTTCATTTCAATGTGGCAAGGATAGCCATTTAGGCAAAAAGCTGCTCTTGCCTGGACTGCTTAACAGTATGTTATATAAACTGGACATGCAGGACCCACAGGAAATTGACCATTGAACTTTACCAAAACAAGGTGGGGTGGTCCTTCAGGGTTCCTGCTTCACAGAAAAAACTGCCAGACATTCTTCAGAGCACAGAGGAAAGTGACTGACAAACTTTGCAAATATAGGTGGGACAGTCTTTCAAATTTCCTGCTTCATTGAAAAGTCTACCAGATACTATGGTTCTGTAGGCTGAAGACTGATGCCCCAATGTTGCAGAGAAATTTTGGGTGAGTGTCCAGGCAGTCAGATATCTCTGTCATTTCTAGAGGTTTTGGAAGTTGTTTGCAATACACTTTTTGTTATAATATTAAATATTTCTGGGGCCTTTGATGGAGTTGAAGAGTAGATAGTTATAATTGCTGTTTTCCTTACATATGATAGAAAGTAAATTAGGTGTAAAAATTTTGAATTCACTAAGATAAGATAGATTATGAAGTATAATCTTTAAATTCACCAAACACAAATCAATTGGAATTCAGTGCATTATGAATGTAATCTTTACTTGATAATTGTTCTTATTGTATACAGTCTTACTATGTTAAAATTAAAACCTTTCATTTTTGTTTAGAAAAAGTGGGGGGAATGTTGGGGAATATTATTTTAAGGTGTGTTGCATTTTTTTTCCTACTGCTTTTGTTAACAATTCAAAGATGTGTTTGATTAAATAAAATTAACCTGCCAGCAGGAGGCTGTCAGCAACTAGCTGACAGGAAGTGGTAAGGAGGAATCACGTCACATGAAGCAAGGGTTTTTTAGTTAGGGGCTGAGAGAAGGACTGAGTTTTGGGAAGATGCCAGCAAAGGGAGAAGGCTCGCTACTTGCTATTCAACCTCTCTGAGTGAGCAGAATTCTACCTAAACCGTTTAATCAGTTCTTTAGATTTAGGTAAGTTCCCTTAGTAGCTTTGAAAGAGTCAGTGCCTGAGGGAACAAAATCACCTCAGGCTGTGGCCCTTGAGGCCAAAGCCATTGTTTCAGGGGCAGCCACAGTAATGACAAAAAAAACAGATAACAACAGTAATGACAGTAATACAGGAGGTGATCCTAGCTGTTGGAAAAGCAGAATGAATGGCAGCAATTCAACAAAGTCCTTGCAGGAGTTAACCTTGACTATAAACTTGACTAAATTCAGAATCACCTATGAGATAAGACTTCTGGGTGTGCCTGTAAAGGCATATCCAGAAATGTTTAATTGAGGTGGGAAGGCTCACTCCGAATATAAGGAACATTGTTCCATTGGGACAAGGTCCAGAGCTGAATGAGGAGAAAGTGAGCATCAACATTTCTCTCTCTCTCTCTCTCTCTCTCTCTCTCTCCTTTCTGACTGTCAGCAGAGAGAGAACAGTAAGCAGAGCTGAGCTACAAAGCTTCAAGACCAACCCCCAGTGAGCCACTCCAACCAGCAAAAGCCTCTTCCCAAGGGTACTACAACCTTTCCAAATTTCACAACCTGGGAACCAATACTGAAATACAGAGTAATGGAAAACAATGTGAAGGGTCCAGGAATATAGAAGTATTAAATTGCAAACCTAATAAAAATATAAAAGCTGACAGTCATCAACTCTAAAAGTTAACTTCTAATAATGGCTTTCTGCTTATAGCCAGCTCCTCTGTCAATAGCCAGGGGTTAACTTTTAACTCCCTTGCCCCTTATAGCCAACAACTGCCTAGACCAAAGCCAACTTTTAATAGATGTTTCTATGTGACTCCTGGCATGTACACCATGCCTGACGCTTTCACCATTACTATAAAAAGAGGACCAGAACCTGCTTCCATGGCCACAGCATCAAAATCCAACTCTGGATGTGGTCTCTTATCTAGCTAGCTGATAAGCTTTTGTGCCTGCAGTGACATTTTTTCTTCTTATTTTCTGGAATAAAGTTTGCTTCTGGTTTAATAGACTTTGATGGTCGGTCCCCCATTAATGCATGATCCTGGACCCAACAATTGCACATTCAGACCACAGCCTTCTGCTGCTGACCCCTGTAGGCTCATGGCCCCCTCATGCTAATGCATTTAGTTCAACTTCCAAGTCCCCATAGTCTTAACAGTCCCAACATGGTTTAAAATTCCAAACTCCAAAGTCTTTTCTGAAATTCAATGCACTCACTTGTGAGTCCCTGTAACATCAAAATTTTGAGTTACATGGTTCCAATATACAATGATACAGAGTAAACATTCTATGATAGTTTAGTGTTGTCAGTTTTGACAAAATACAGAAGCACCTGGGAGAGGGGCCTCTGAGAATACTCAAGGGGGTTTTTCTCAGTTTGGCTGACTGAGATAGGAAGACCACTCCTGAATGTGGGTCACACAATTTTATGAGGTACACCCTGAAGTAAATAAGAAGAAAAGTACCTGAGCACTGTGCATGCCTTTTTTGATCTCTGTTCCTTAACAATGGATAAAATATGACCAGCTGTCTTAAGTTTATGCTGCTGACTTCCTGGCAATGATGACACCAACCTGAAACTATGACTTGAAATAAACCTTTTTCTCCTGTTGCTTTTTTTCAGTATTTTAATCATAGCAACTGAAAAGGAATTAAGTGTGGTGATATCTTATCTGTGTCCCCCAATAAAGTTTATCTGAGGATCAGAGGGAAAATGCCAGCAACTATAGTAAACACAGAGGTCAGGCAATGGTAGCATATGCCTTTAATCCTATCACTCAGAAAGCAGAGATCTGTCTGGATCTCTGTGAATTCAAGGCCACACTAGGAACAGAACCAGGCATGGTGGTACATACCTTTAATCCCAGCACTAACCATAAAGGTCTGGAAGTCTGTACAGACAGACAGGAAGTGACAGAGCTGGGCAGGAAGAGGAAGTGATCTAGTTGGGCAGAGAGAGAAAATGAGTTGGCAGAACAGAAAGGCATATAGGTGTGGGTATACGGGAAGTAGGTCTATTTGGAAGCTGCGGAGTTGGTGAGGTTAGGTTACCTGTGGCTTTTTCTATCCTCTGATCTCTCAGGTTTTAACCCCAATATCTGGCTCCAGGTTTTTTATTTAATAAGACCTTTTAAGATTTGTGTTACAATTGGCACCCAATGATTGTGGCAAAAATTCATTAACAAGTCACTTGTGGCCTTTCAGGACCCTGACTCATGCCGGAGCTGCATGTGGACAGATCTCCACCTCACATAGGCTGGAGTCTCTTTGGCTTTTTCTTTCCTGGTGGGTGGTGGGCACTCTCTAGATTCCCATCTTGAACTGCTACTACACTAGGTAGCTGCTTTGAAATTTCCTCAGACTTTTACTGTTCTATGCACTCAACAGATTTGGTGAGACAATTAAGATATCCTAAAGGGAGGAATTAGTTAAAAGAGAATTTTGTCCCACATTAAAAAATGGGAAACATTTTTTACAATGGAAGGAAGTTGGTCTCTGTTTGATAACACATTAGGCAGTCTGAAAATGGAACAGTGAGCCGGGCATGGTGGCGCACGCCTTTAATCCCAGCACTTGGGAGGCAGAGGCAGGCGGATCTCTGTGAGTTCGAGGCCAGCCTGGACTACCAAGTGAGCTCCAGGAAAGGCGCAAAGCTACGCAGAGAAACCCTGTCTCGAAAAAAACCAAAAAAAAAAAAGAAAAAAGAAAAAAGAAAATGAAACAGTTAAATGAGAGGATAATTAATGTTGATGGGATTTACATATCAATTATGAATATTATTTGTTCCATCATTATTTTAGCATTAAAAAGGTTAGTCAATTTGAGTTCCAAGATAAAACTTTAGAAAAACCTGTTAAAATGAATTATAGAGAAATTCAGACCCAGACAGAAGAATTTAAAGGTGAACGTATCTCAGGATTGAATTATATGATTATAGAGAAACAGTCTCAGGTTACCAGACAGTAAACCTTAATCTACCCAGTAACCTTACAGAAACTGTCAAATACTCAAGGGTGTGCATGAGCTAACTGGACTCCAGTGGAAATGGTAGATGTGAGGATATTTAAATAAGCAATAGTATCATATGGTATGTATTCTCCATTTGTAAAGCAGATGTTAAAATCATGGTCAACTTGTAATAGAATTATTCTTTATGACTAGAAATAATTGGTTATAGCTGTCCTAGAGGTTGGTCCATAGTTACAGTGAAAAACCTAGTGGAAAGAGGAGGCTAAAACCATATAACAGTGATGTAGGTCTAGAGGTGTAGAAATTTCCAGGGAACAACTTCTTGGAGAAGGTGATTATGCCGATGTACAAAAACTATGTTTTATGATAACCAAGCCCTAATTCTATGCTGCATGGCAGCCATGAATGTATAGGACAGAACTGAGGAAGCAGGGAAGAAAATTAAATCATTTACAAAAGTTATACAGAGCCCAATAGAAACCTACACAGATTTCTTATAAAGGCTGTCTTCAGCAGTAAATAGAATGATACCAAATTCAGAAGCTAGACAGATAATAATTGAATCTTTGGCTTTTGAGAATGCCAATGAAACATGCAAAAGGGTAATAAGGCCATTAAAGGTGAGATCAACATCCTTAGAGTAATGGGTCAGGGACACAATTAATGTTGAATCTTATGACCATGATGATACATGGATAGGAGTGGTGATTTCAAGAGGCTTGAAGAAAAATAATAATGTCAAATGCTTTAATTGCAGTAAATAAGGCCACCTAAAAAGGGGCTTTAAAGAGGCATTCCAAGAAACAATGTTTCTTCAAAGAACAATGGCAACAGAACATCCCTCCTATCTGGATTATGCAGAAGGTGAGGTAAACATTGGATTAATGAATGGAGATCAACAAAGGACAGACAAGGTAATCCTTTGCCTTTGCCATCAAGAAGGTCCCTGAGGGCCTCTCACAGGCTCCCACAGAAAATCCAGTTCAGTCCTTTCCTGCCATCATAGAAGAAAACCCTTCTCAGAGCAATTAAATAACCAAATGCCTATTGTAAAAAAACGAAACAACAACAACAAAAAAAAAAACCATACACTTCAGGGTAATAGAACAGCTATAGCAGAGAGAACAGGAAATTCAGGAGAAACCATAAAGCAAACTTTTTGGCAAACTTCAATAAATGAACAAAGACTAAAATTAAAAATATGAATAAATGGTATTCTTATGGAGGGTCTTGTAGACACAGGTGTGGATGTCACAATAATTGCACCAGAATTTTGGAATCCATATTGGCCTCTTCAGGAAGTAAATGATTCAGCTGTTAGGGATTGTAACATAATCTCAAGTGAAACAGAGTACAAGATGAGTCAAATGTACAGAGCCAGAAGGACAGAGAGGAAAATTAAAAACATATGTGACTAATATAGCTATGAATTAATGGGGCCAGAACCTATTACAACAATGGAATACACAGATTAACATTCCTCCAACCTCAGAAACAAACCAGAAACTAACACATGCTTCTGAGAGAAATATTAGGAGGTATTATAAAGAACAGTCACTGGCCATCCAGATTGTACAAGAACAGGGCACAACAGCTGCTGATCTTTCAAAGACACCAACCGATCTACCTTTAAAATGGTTAATAGACAAGCCTGTATGGGTTCAGCAATGGCCTTTAAAAACAGAGAAACTGCAGGCTTTAAAAGAGCTGGTACAAGAGTAGTTAAGTGCTTAGCATATTGAAGAATCAACCAGGCCTTGGAATTCTCCTGCATTTGTTATTAAAAAGAAATCTAGTAAATGGAGAATGGTAACAGACCTAAGAGCAATTAACAAGGTAATTCAGCCAATGGGCTTTCTACAATCTAAAATTCCTTTGCCTATTCTGTTACCTAAATGATGGCCTCTTATAGTTATCAATTTAAAAGACCGTTTCTTCTCAGTACCCTTACAAGAAAAAGACAGTGCCTACTTATAATAATTCTGAGCTGGTTAAGAGATATCAATGGAGGGTTCTGCCACAAGGAATGTTAAATAGCCCAACCCTATGCCAATATTTTGTATGACAGCTCTTGGAAGTAATATGGAAACAATTTCCTAAATCTATAATTTATCATTACATGGATGATATTTTACTAGCTGGATTCAAATGCAGATACCTTAGAAAGAATGTTTGAAAAAGTAAAGACAATTTTGCCTTGTTGGGGATTACAAATTGCTCCTGAAAAGATACAAAGAGGAGATTCTATTAATTATTTAGGATATAAAATAGGTCTACAAATAATTAGACCCCCAAATTAGGTGGAAATTAGAAGAGATCAATTATGGATTCTTAATGACGTTCCAAGATTATTCAGAGACATTTCCCATTTATGAACTGTTGTTGGGGTAAAAAAATTGATGAACTGAGTAATATGTTCAAAACCTTAGAAGGTGACAAGGACTTAAATAGTCCAAGAGCATTATCAGCTGAAGCTGAGAGAGAATTGGCCTTGGTAGAAAAGCAAGTACAGGAAGGACATGTGGATCCAAAGCTCAATTGTATTTTGGTTATTTTACCCTCTAAGCAGTCTCCTACAGGAATTTTAATGCAGAGGGAAGAGATTATATTGGAATGGATATTCAACCAAATAAACAGAATAAAAAAATTAAAAACTTATGTGGAAAAGATCTCTGACTTGATTTTAATAGGAAAAATGAGATTTTGTCAATTAGCAGGAATAAACCAAGCAGAAATTGTAGTACCTTTAACTAAGGATGACATTGACAAATTATGGGCAGAAAGTGAACCTTGGCAAAGAGCTTGCAGTAATTGTCTGGGAGAGATTAACAGCAAGTATCCCAAAAGGGATAAAATTCAACTTATAAAGAAAGCTGATTGGATTCTGCCTCACATTGTATGAGAAACACTCATATCTGGAGCCCTTACATTTTATACAGATGCAAACAAACAAAAATAGGCAGGTTACAAACAGAAAACTTAAATAAAGTGGTTCAAAGTTCTTATAATTTGGTTCAAAAATCAGAATAATATGCTATTCTGATGGTATTAATGGATTTTTTGGAACCTCTCAACATAGTTACTGACTCTCAGTATGATGAAAGAGTGGTCTTACATATTGAGACTGCAGAGTTTATCCCTGATGAGTCAGAATTAACTTTGTCATTTATTCAGTTATAAGATATAATCAGGAATAGGAATAATCCCTTATATATAACTCACATCCTATCCCATATGGGTCTGCCAGGCCTTTTAGCACAAGAAAATGACAAGATTGATAAAATATTGATAGGAAATGTGCTAAAGGCCTCAGAATTTCTTTAAAAACATTATGTCAATAGTAAGGGTCTAAAAAAGGATTTTCCATAATCTGGCAAAAAGCCAAGGAAATTATAAGGAAATGCCTTACTTGTTCTTTTTACAATCAGACTCCACTACCAGCAGGATGTAACCCAAAGGGTACTCAGAGGAATGAAATCTGGCAGATGGATGTGTTTCATTTTGTAGAATTTGGAAAAATTAAATATGTACACCACACCCTTGAGACCTATTCAGGATTTCAATGGGCAACTGCTCTGAGTTCTGAGAAGGCTGATTCTGTAATCATGCATTTTCTAGAAGTTATGGACATCATGGCATAACTGTATAAATTAAAACTGACAATACTCCAGCATATGTCTCTGGTAAAATGAAACATTTTTTTGCTTATTACAATATAAAGCATAGTACTGTTATATCACATAATCCTACAGGCCAAGCAGTCATAGAAAGATCAAATTGAACTCTAAAGAATATGCTAAATAAGAGAAAGAGTAATAAAAAAACAGAAATAGATTACATAATGCTCTACTAACTTTGAATTTTCTACATGCTAATGAGAAAGGAACAACAGCTGCAGAGAAACATTGGATAATAGAAAAAAATTCAGAATTAAATCAGCCTATATACTTTAAAGACGTGCTGACCTCAGAATGTAAACCAGGATACATGTTACATTGGGGATGAGGTTTTGCTTTTGTTTCTACAAAAGATAAGCTGTGGGTACCATCAAAATTGATAAAGGCTCGATTTGAACAAGAGAGACCTCTCAATTAGAAGAGGTGATAGTTCATCAACCAGCATGACCATCCAATTTAAATTAACTTATACCACTAACAAATGTTTTTCATTTAATCAGATATCACTTGCCAAAAGGAAACCTCCCCAAAGTTAGGCTTGGGGAAGGGTTTTTGTTTTTGTCTTTCAGGAGAATGAAGACTAAGGAATCTGAAGAACACTGGACAAATGAGACGTGTGAAGAAAAAGGATAAATCATCTAGAAAAAATGTCCTAAAAAAGAGTAAATTGGCCTATTGGTATATCACATATAAAATTTCATAAGTCTTCCTAAACATTTGTTTCTGATCTTCTCTACAGACACGTAACACAAATAGTCTTTATGTAGTCCCAGTTCATTTAAAAACTAAATCTGGCTTTGGAGTTGAAGAATGGCTCTCTCCTTCTCTAAACCCAAGCATGTTTGTTAAATGGAAAATGCAATTGGATATGGGACAAAAGAAAACCAAAAAATTAAGGTACTATTCTATTGCCACTAATCCCATAATTCTTTATTCTATTTTGATTCTTTGAACTTTTCTTAAGGTATGAATTTTATATCAAAATTTATATGATTTATATATATATATATAATAAATTTATGTAATAATATTAATGGTTATATAGACTACTAATTAATTCTAGAAATAAAGGCTTCATCTAGCTGCCTGTACATGTTTTTGTGTTTGTCTATATCAGTTTCCTACAGGGAATCATGACCAGGCATAACAGCAACTTTGAAGTCTCAAATAAGATGATGGGGCACCTCAAGGATGATGGGGCACCTCAAGGATGATTCTACATGAACAATGATAATACCATTAAGCTGACAAACATCATCCAAAGATCAGCTTTGGACTACAAACTTCTCAGAACAATTTCAAGATGGGGAATCTGATACCTCTGGCCTCTCTGGGCATCTGCATTCACTTGCACATACCTACATGTGTGCACATACGAATGCACACACACACACACACACACACACAAATACACACACACACACATTTTTTAAGAATCATAAACCCTACTACTGGAGGGTCAAATTAAAAGAGACTTTAAAAAGCTGAGAGGGCGGGGAGATCTGTGACTATACTTGGAGACTTCCAAACCACTTCTCAGTAACTGATAGGTCAAGCAGGTAGAAAAATTTATAAGTTGGCCTAAATAACTAGATCAACCAACTGGATCTAATTGAAAATTATTGAACATGTAATTAATAAACACCAGAAAACACAGTCTTCTCAAGTTCACAAGGAACTTTCACTAGATGAACCATATTCTAAATGGTTAAAAAATACTTTGGAAATGAGAAAAAACAGAAATCACATAAAGCATGTTCTTCAAACAAATGGAATTAAAATGAAACACAGTATTGATGTGAAAACTTCCAAATACTTGGAAACTAAAGAACACATTTCAAAATAACATGAGTAAAGGAAATTTATATAAAAGCACATGAACTACGTGAAAATGAAATCATAGACTATCACAATTGTTATGGAATATTCCTTTATACTATGTGAAAATGTGTCACTGTGATTGGCTTAATAAAAGTTAAATGGCCAATAGCTAGGCAGGAGGTATAGGTGGGACTTCCGGACAGAGAGAGCTCTGGGAAGAAGAAAGGTGGAGTCATGCAGAGACACAGAGGAAGGAGGAAAGCAGGATGAACAGTACATAGATGAGGTAAATGAGCCTGGAACAGCACACAGATAAAGAGAAATTGGTTAATTTAAGTTATAAGATCCAGTTACAAACAAGCCTAAGCTATTGGCTGAGCTTTCATAATTAATAATAAGTCTCTGTTGTGATTTGAGAACTGGCTGGTGGGACAGAGAAAGAATATCTACATATGTCACCCAATGTCTGGGCATATATTTCCACATAAGATCTGAGAAAGCTTCTAAAATGGTAGCAAACACAAAAACAGAGCCCAATGTGGTTTTCTAGTCCAACAGTCTCATGTGGGCAGCAGTACCGAGCTGGGTCTCCTGGCCACTGTCTGCAGACTTGAGCCAGTGCACCATGAGTTAAGCTGCTCAGCAGTTTAAGGTTTTGCTCATGTAGACAGAAAAGGTTACAGATACACAATAAAGTGGGTTCAGATTTAAAAAAAAAAACTCTAAACAGGTAACAGTGTGTTTAACAATGTGCAAAGGCTTAAGAAAATAAAGAAAATGAGTATAGACAGTCATAAAAAATAGTTTAGAAATAGTAAAGTCTTTAAAGAGAGAAGTAAAGTAATAAAAAAAAGAATAAGCCACATAAGGTAGGAAAATATCATAACACGTGGAGTTTGGACCTTATATGGTGTTTTGTTCATTTTGAATTTTTTGAATACTAATAGACAACTGTTGCTGAGAGACATTGGATTGTGGAAGGGAGTGCTAAATTAAACCAACTTTAGGAATGCCTTAACTTTAAGATGTAAATAAAAAATATTACATTGGGAAAGAAGTTATGGTTTTGTTTCCACAGGAAATGAAAGGCTGTGGATTCCTTCCAGGTTAATAGGGATCAAATTTGACTGGGGGAGACTTCCTATGTATATTGGCCACAGACATGTGGGAGGAACCAAGAAAGACTACAGGACATGTGATGTGTATATAATCTGATCCCTCTGCATGAGAACAGCTCAGAGACAAGATGAGACATGATGAATCTTGTTGGTTCCTCACAACTTTTTATTACATGCCATCTTTTTATATGGCATGGATAGAGATTTATATTACAATTTGTTTACATAGTCCAAATGGACTTATGAAGTTGACAAAATGTCTTTTACCTGCTCAAACATAGAACAAAACATCATCTTCAACTGACTTGTGGACACTGCACATTCCATACTTGTGTTAATGCCGATATGTATGTTAACTTTGGAAGTTTATGAGTTTTTATAGCAAGGGGACAAGACACTAATGAAAGCAGGTAGCCCAGGCAATCCATCCCTCTCAGAGTGCCTCTGTGAAGTTTCCTCAGAGTTCTACATCGAAAACAGCTTCAATCCTGCAGGTTGAGATGGTCTAGCCTCATAGACCACTCCAGCCAAGACTACAGATAAGCTTTGCACTTTCCCATTGCACAGAGACTGGAAAACAAAGATTATGGCTCATTTTTCCAGATTTGACCATTATCTCAATTTTTCTCAGGGTTCCCCTAAAATGTCATCACCCCCAGACAGAAGGAAGCAGTCTAGAGAACATGGCACCACCATTCCCAAGAGGTGGGGTGGGTGTTTTTTTGGTCATTCAATGGGTTATGGATGTTTGCCATCATTTAGAGGGGTTGGTTACAAGTTGCTGTTGCTCATGGTCAGGAAAAAAGCTAAACAAAGGAAATCAAATTCAGGGATCTCTTTCTGAAAGGAAAAGGGGAAATATAGCATAGAAAAGATGGGATAAAAAGGTGGATTGTTGGATCTACTTTTGAACAAACACTAGTCTCAAATATTTTATACTGGTATGGAATTTTTTATTTTGATACAAATTTAAGGTTATTTTTGTTATATATGTTTCTATTCTTGTTTAAGGTATTATATATATGTTTCTATTCTTGTTTAAGGTATTGTACCTATGCAGCTCATTTTAAAAAATGTAAAGTTTTAGTCCTTGAAAGCTATTTGGGATAATAAAAAAAATACAGGTTAATAGTCATCTATAAGCAATCAAACTTACAGTCATGTTAGGTATGTTTTCAAGGTCATACAGAGACATATTTTAGATAGATAAGTGATCTTCAAGCACTTCAAAGACCTACAGAATATGGCATCTAAAATGTTATAATAACATAAGGCTTTTCATGATGGTGAGACACATCTGTCCTGGAAGCACCAATTTACTTCAAAAAAGTATGGTGGGCATTGAAGAACCCCCATATGAAGTTTGCTTTCTTTGTGGCAAAAGCTAGTCATTTGAGTAAGAAACTTCCCTTGCCTCAACTGCTGACAACATGTACAAACTGGACAAAGAGGACACAAAAAGGGACTGCCAAATTCTGTCAAGATAGGGTAGGGCAGTCCTTCAAAAGTTTCCTGCTTTACAGAAAAGTCTGTCAGAGATTCTAGACCTGTAGGCAAGAGTTGGATGCCCCCAACATCGCAGAAGAACCTTGGGTGGCTGTCCAGGCAGCCAGCTGTTTCTGGCATTTCTTAGTTTTGGAAGTTGCTTTCTCTGTACTTCTTGTTTACTCAGGTAATATTATATCCTTCGAGGATCTCTGATGGAGCTGAAGATGAGATAATTACAGTTACAGTTTTCTTTGTCAGCAAATTTAAAAAACTCAAAAATGATGTAAATGTATAAGGGTGAGAGACATAAAAGCTTAAATTTTTATGGGTGAGATACATAAAAGCTTAAATTTTTATCTAAGAAAATGTTTTGGGGTTTAAAAAGATAGTTTTAAGATGGTAATACAAGTTATGATAAAATGGTTTGTTTAAAACTTTTGACTAAGATAGGATAGATAATGGAATATTTTCTCTACATTTGCCAAATACAAATGAACTAGACATTGTGAATTTAATCTTTACCTGATAATTGTTCTTATTGTATGTAGTTTTAATATTTTAATGTTAAAACCTTTCTTTTTTATTTAGACAAAAGGGGAAAATGTTGAATATTCCTTTATACTGTGTGAATATGTGTCACTGTGATTGGCTTAATAAAAAGCTAGATGTTCAATAGCTAGGCAGGAGGTATAGGTAGGACTTCTGAACAGAGAGAGATCTGGGAAGAAGAAAGTCAGAGTCTTGAGGAAACATGAAGAAAGCAGGAAAACCAGAACAGTACATAGATGAGATAAATGAGCCTGGATCAGCACATAGATAAATAGAAATGGGTTAATTTAAGCTATAAGAGCCAGTTAGAAACAAGCCTAAGCTATTAGCCAAGATTTCATAATTAATAAGTCTCTGTGTTGTGATTTGAGAGCTGGCTGGTGAGACAGAGAAAGACTTATTACACACAATTTGAATGGTGCACAGATAATAGTAATTGGAAGGTTATTTGTAGCTTTATATTTGTATGTTGGGAAAAAATCTAAAGCGAATAAACTTCTACTTCAGGAAACTATAGATGAAACATCGAAATTTAAGACAAAGTCAAAGAGACAAGCAATAACAAAACCTAGGCCAGTGAAATGACTCAGTGGGTAAGTCACCTGCCACCAACCTTACAATCTAAATTTAATTCCCAACACACACACACACACACACACACACACACACACACACACACACACACACACAAATACATGTAGCAAAAATTTTAAAATAAGAAAAGTTTAAAAATAGAATGAAAATCAATTTAATTGAAAACAGAAAAGTGACAGAAGAAATCATTAAATCCAAGAGTTACTTCTTTGAAAGTATTAATAAGTATTTTATAAACTTCTAGACAAACACAGAGATGACAAAAATTAATATTTGAAAAGAATAGTCATCAATATTGAAATTTTAATAAAAAGATAATAAACTAATACTATGAACAATCAATTCCATACCCCAAAGTTTGTAATTTAGTTAAAATAGACCAATTCCAGCCAGGTAGTGTTGGCACACACCTTTAATCCCAGCAGTCAGGAGGCAGATTGAGGCAGATCTTTGTGAGTTTGAGGCCAGTGTGGTCTACAGAGCAAGATCCAGGTAGGCACCAAAACTACACAGAGAAACCCTGTCTCTAAATAAATAAATAAATAAATAAATAAATAAATAAATAAATAAATAAATGTAGACCAGTTCCTAGAAAGACACAAATTATTCATACTAAAGTTAATATAAGAATTGGATAATCTGAATATCTTTTAAACTACTTAAGGAATTACATTTTAAAATATTTTTTAAAGTACCTAGATGGTTTCACCAGTGAATTCTACCAAACATTTAAGAAAGGATATGCCATGTCTCATAATATCTAATTCAATGAAGCAAACATTGTACTAGTAACAAAATCAGATACAGGTACCACAAAAAAGGAAAAATACAGACTGCCATAAAAAGTTTTGATAAACTGATGATATCTCAAAATGTTCAATATCATATGAATAAGCATAGGAAAAAGAATTTTGTAGACACAGTGTAATTAAGGCATTGATCTGAATTGATTATCCTGAATAACTGTGGTAGGCCCAATGTAATCACAAAGCTTATTTTATTTTATTTTTACATTTTTTCTATTATTGAAAATAGACTTTTTCTAATGTAATATCATGATTACAGTTTTTCCTCCCTCTACTCCTCCCAGTTCTGTCTCTGTCTCTGTCTCTGTCTCTCTGTCTCTGTCTGTCTGTCTGTCTGTCTGTCTGTCTGTCTGTCTGTCTCTCTCTCTCTCTCTCTCTCTCTCTCTCTCTCACACACACACACACACACACACACACACACACGCGCGCACACACGCACGCACGCACTTCCTCTCCCATGAAAATCCACTCCCTTTCTGTCTCTCGTTAGAAAACAAATAGTCTTCTAAGGAATAATAATAAAATATGCTATAATAAAATAAAACAAAAACTAACATACTGGATAAAATAAACAAACAAAAGGAAAACAAGAGAAGGCACAAGAATCAGAGACCCACTTCTTTGAACACTCAGGAATTCCATAAAAAAAAACGTTTAAATTGAAGCTGTAATATACATACACAAAGAACCTTGTGCAGGCCTATACAGCCGCTGTGTGAGCTGCTTCTGTGTCTGTGAGTTCATATTATTTAGATCATGTTGATTTAGAGTGTATTGTTTTCTTGGTGCCCTCCATCCCCTCTGGATCTTACCCTCTTTCCCCTCCTCTTCCAGAGTTCCCTGAGCCCTTAGGAGAGGGATTTGATGGAGACATCTCATTTAGGGCTGAGTAATCCAAGGTTTATTGTAGGATATTTGTACACTGTGTGAAAGTGTGTTGTGAGTGGTGTCATAAAAAGCTGAATGGCTAATAGCAAGGCAAGAGGTATAGGCACTTCAGGGCAAGTGAAGGCAGAATCACTAGCCAGACTCAGAGAAAGCAGCATGAACAGTACAGAGATATGAGGCAACAAGCCATGTGACAAAACACAGATTAAAATAAATGAGTTAATTTAAGTTGTAAGAGTGAATGGGACAAGCCCAAGCTAAGGCTAAGCTTTCATAATTAATAATAAGTGTCCATCTCATTATTTGGGAGTTGGCTGGTGGGACAGAGAAAGACCAGTTTAAAAGGTCTCTCACTTTCTGCATAATGTCTGGCTCTGAGTCCATAATTATTCCCATCTGGTGCAGGAGGAAGCTTCTCTGATGATGGCTGAGCAAGACACTGATCTATAACTATAGTAAAATGTCATTAGGAATCATTTTATTGTTCTTTTTTTTAAAAATAGTAGTATTTGGTTTTATGCTAGTACCCGGACTATCTAGTCTCCTGTTCTTGGGTACCCAAGCAATGCTGGGTACAGGTTCCATCTCATGGAGTGGGCCTTAAATCAAATCAGATGTTAATTAGTTATTCCCGCAAGCTTTGTGCCACCACTGCCCTAGTGTATCTTTCAGGCAGGACACCATTGCAGATGAAAGGGTTTGTGGCTGGCTTGGTGTTTACATTTCTCTTTTGGTAGCTTGCACAGTATCAAAGAACATAGGGCTGAAGGCTCTGTGTAGGCACCAGCTTGACTTCTCCATGTTCAATAAGTTGTGTAAGTGTTGTCTTCAGTAATGGAGACTTGCTGTCAGTTTATGGTGAGAAGCCTATAATCTTGGCAACAGCCTGAGTTGTTTGGGGATTCCTATGTGACCCCTTTGGTCAACTGTTCAATTAGATGTAACCCAATTCCAGTCCTGCAAGCTTCATTTGGTGGCAAGAGATGACCAGCTGGGACTCTGTCTCCCCCATTACTTGTTGATTTCATTTAGCTCGCCTTCATATATGTATATATTTTAGGAAGCTTCTACTGTATTAGTTTTCCATACTATCCCTCAAATGGCCCTTAATTTTAAGCTCCTTATTTTTAATAACAGGCATAAGAAACAGTTCGTGGTAGGAGAGGGTACAGTGTATTCAGCAATCAGGTGCTATGAGACAGATATTGCAAGCCAAGAAATCACAAATCCAGCAAGTATCTTCCTGGAGCTGAAAAAGACAAGAAAATGGGAATTCTTCCCTAAAGTCTTCAAAAAAAACAAAATCCAACTAACATCATTTTAGACTTTAAATTTCCAGAATTTCAAAGGAAAATTTTTCATAGCCACTAAATTTGTGGTAATGTGTTATAACAGTAATGGAAAACTAAAACAAACATGTATGAAAAATTCTTAAAATATTAGCCAAATGAATTAGAGTATTTAAATTACATACTTATAGATTATGTGATAAATTATATTATGTGTTATTTATATATTACATGTTATATTTATATATGATACATACATATATATGTATACACACATACACACATATCACAAACCAATGAGATTTATAGCAAGCATGAAAGGCTGGTTCACAGTTTCAAAATTAATCGAGGTAAACTACCAAAATAAATTTTAAGAAAAGGATCATATGGATTGATGCAGACAAAACATATGATGATATCCAACACCATTCATTATAAAATATCTGAACAACCCACCCCCATGACCTGCCTGAGAACCACGTGATCTGCCTTATGGCACTCTCTTAAGCTCCCCTGACTGACATCACCAACTCCACCTATACCTGGTACAGGATATCTCAATGCTGTCTCTAGGCAGGGTTGCTAAACTTACACAAACAATTCCACCCACCCTGCTGTGGGCCCTTCAACCCCATCTCTAGACAAGGACCCTTGATCAATGCCATGACCACTATCCATCAATGTTCTGTGCTCCCTGGCTCCCCAGCCTCTCATGTTGCTGAATCCTCAGCCTGCCCTTCAGCTACTCATACCTAGATAGATATGCCAGATATGCATTGGCAATTCCACCCACCCCTATGATCTGCTTGATCATATGTCTCCTGTGCCTATATCCCAGGTCCACTTCATCAGGAAAGGACTGAAGACTCATGCTGGCAACTCTACTCATCCCTACAATTTACCTTCTAGCCTATCTCTAGGCAAGAATCCTAGACTCACACAGCCAACTCCAAACACCTTGGTGGCATGAGGGCTGCCCCTTTCCAATAACTGACTTTTATTGCCCACTCAAACTGATCCCCAATTCCTGCACTCTGGCTGCCCCTCTCTATGTAGGAATCCTAGACTCACATCGCCAGCTACCCTCACTCACACAACCTTCATGAGGACCATGTGTCCCAAATTTGCCTTGCAAACTCCCTCTGGCTTCTACTCTTCAGTCAAATACCCTAGACCCAATACTGCCAATTCCACCTATTTCCTCAGCCCCCTATTTTGCCACCTAAATACAAGTACATCATATCCTAGTCATATCTAGCATCACCATATCTTGCATCACCAATAGTACTAACTCTACTAGCACCACCTGCCTGAGAAGTCCTAGGCACCTCCCAATAAATACCCCTGAAGATTGGCTGTGAAAGTCTTCTAATTCTATTGATCTTTTCCTGGGCTTAGAAACTTAACTTAGCCCAAGCTGAGCCAAGACTACTTTTTATTCCCCCATTGGAACATCAACCGTAAATTGCCTAAAACCTAACCCTAAGATTCATACTTCTAGTCTACAATCTGACAAGCCCTTGCCAGATGTCCTTACCAAGAAAAACTACCAATGATCTAACTCCCAATACCTAGGTCCCATCACTAAAATACAACAGGTCTCCATGAACAATTTGTTCTCCCATAGCAATGATTTCCCCCCAAATAGTGGCTTCGATGATGTTCAAAACATTTTTTCAAAAGAGCTATAATAAAGTTGACCAAGGAACTCAAAGAGGATGCAAATAAATGCCAGAATGAAGACCATGAGAAAACAAAGAACTGAATGAAAACAACTAAAGACATAAAAAATAGAATTTTAATAGAAAGATAAAACATCTAAATAAAACCAAAATGAAATAAAATGTGATGAAAATTCAGAATCCAAATAAAAAATCAGTATCCCTCACCAATAAATTAAAGAGCAAGCATCATATCTGGAAGACAAGACAGATCATTCAGTCAAAGAAAACATCCAATTTGAAAAAATAGAACATGCAGCAACTCTAGGGCTCTGTATAAAGACCATCATGGCAGCAGAAGCTTGAAGCAGTTGGTCATGTTACATCCACAGTTAGAAGACTTATTAGTGCTCAGCTTGCTTTTTCCGTTCAGGCAATTCAGAATCTCCTGGCTATAGAACAGTGCCACCAACACTGAAAAGGTCTTCCCACCTCAATTAAAAATAATCAAGGTAAGTCCCCTGTGGAATATTCCTTTACACAAGAATTACACATATTTATATGTGTAAGTTTCTGTAGTTGGATTATTAAAGAAGATGACTGGCTAATAGCTGAACAGGATAAAGTTAGGAGAACCAAACTGAGAATGGGGGGAAGAAGAAGGGCAGAGTTAGGAGTAGCAAGCAGATGCAGAGAGAGGCAAGAGGGACATGCTATACTGAGAAAAGGTACCAAGCCATGTGGCAAAGTGTTGATAAGAAATATGGGTTATTTTTTTGCCTGCTTGCTCTTCTTGCCTTGCTTCCAAGTCTTCTCCTCCATGCGCACTAGAGGCTACTTCTTTTGGATTCCAGTGTAAACTGGAGACCAACTGAAACAGACAGCCTCCTGGATTGAGAAACTACTGAATTCTTAGATTTTCTGTTCATGTCAGCTATTGTCAGATTAGCAAGACCACAGCCTGTCACCATAGACTGAAATATGGTAAGAAATTACCTTTGGTCCCAACTATCCCAGCTCCAACAGCTGGTCAGCAGGTAAGATTACTATGACAAGGGCATTCCACCACCCCCCACAACCCATTGGACTCTGTAACCTGCAAGTCCATGGAACACAAACACATGGAACCCATCATCCTTGCCCCCCCCATGGCATCAGAGATCCCTGGAGGTAGAGGCTCCACCTGCACCAACTGGAGGAAGGGTTGAGTGAGTGGTCTCTTGGCTGTACAGTCCCACTTTCTAGGCCCTAGGCCCCAAGGCATATCCCGTGACCTTCCCTCACACATCGCAGCCCCAGCAGCCAATCAACAGGTAAGACTCCTGCAGGTATGCTGTGCTACCACTCCTGCAACCCACAGGGCCCTGTACCCTACAAGTCCCACTCAACCATCTACACACATGGAACCCATCCTCCTCCTCCCCTGGCTGACCATCCCTCATTGTATCAGTGACCCCTGAAGGCACAGGCACCATCTGCATTGACTGGAGGAAAAATCAACATCTGCACCTATAATTACCCCAACTCAGATGGGTATACAGCAGTGTAATAATATATTCAACAACATAAAGAGCAATATGGCACCACCAGAACCTAGTGGTTCTACAACAGCAAGAACTAAACATCCCAATGCAAATGAAGCAGAAGAAAACACCCTTTAAAATAACTTTACAAAGATGATAGAGGCCCTTAAAGAAGAAATGAAAAATTCCCTTAAAGAAATGGGTAAAAAGAAAAACAAAAAAAATGGAAGAAATCCATTAACCCCTTGAATAAAGCCAAAAAAGCTGAGAAAAAAAACAATAAAAAGAAACAGTTCAAGATATGAAAATTGAAATAGAGGCAACAAAGAAAACACAAACTGAGGGAATTCCAGAAATAGATAATCTGGGTAAATGAACAGGAACTACAGATGCAAGCATAACCAACACAATACAACAGATGGATGAGAGATTCTCAGGGGTTGAAGAGAAGATAGAGGAAAAGATTCATCTGCCAAAGAAAATGTTAAGTCCAACACAATCTTAACACAAAACTGTGGTGATAATCTAATTGTACTGAATTATTATTTTGATTGTATGTTAATAAATAAAGTTGTCTGGGAGTCAGAGCTATTAGAGCCATAGCAAGAGTGTGGCGGTGGTGGCACACGCCTTTAATCCCATAGATATCTGTGTGTTCAGGGTCAGAGCTATTAGAGCCATAGCAAGAGTGTGGCGGTGGTGGCACACGCCTTTAATCCCATAAGATCTCTGTGTGTTCAGGGATACAGCCAGCATTGGAGACATATGCCTTTAAGACCTAGGGGGCTGTACATTCAGACAGTGACGAGGCAGTCATGTGTTTGGGTTTACAACCAATGAGAAGGCAGAACAACATACTTTAAAAAAAACGAACCGACAGGAAGTAGGTCTCTTTTCGCGAAGCTGGGACAGCAGGAGGAAGGGTGAGATTTTAGCTCTGAGCTCTGACTTCTCGGCTTTCTCTTTTACATTGTTTCTGTGTTTCTTATTTAATAAGACGGTTGGTTACATCTACATCTGGCGCCCAATGTGACAAGAATCCATTAAAAACCGCTTGGCTTGACGGCAGGTCCGCTTTCCCGCAAGGGCGGCAGGCGGTGGCAGGCAGCGGAGGAAGCGGTAGGAAGCGGCTGGCGTCTTAGTCCAAGCTGCCGGCGTCCTAGTCCGAGCTGCCGGCTTCCTAGTCCGGGTAGCAACTTCTAGCCCGGGCCTAGGTCTGTGAGCAGCTTGCCTAAAGCCGGTGCTACAAACAACTCAGACCTGCCCTGCCGAACAGGGCCCTGCCTGTAAAGCCAACGCACGTGGTCGGAGCTTAAGGAAGCCAGACCCAAGCCTTGACTCGGCACAAGAGGGAACATGTGGCTGCATTTAAGCTTTAGCCGGCTACGCTTTCTTGTGCGTTCTCTCTTTCCTCTCTCTCTCTCTCTCTCTCTCTCTCTCTCTCTCTCTCTCTCTCTCTGGATTTACACCTGGGACACTAGGTGGCTGCTTTGAAAATCCCCTCAGATTTCTACTGTTCTACGCAGATTTGGTAAGTCATAATATATCAGATATTTTAAAGGAAACTATCTAAAAGAGAATTTTTTTCCACATTAAAAAACAAATGGGTTTTATGTGTACATTGGAAGAAAATTGGTTTTTGTTCGAAATTTTAGGCAGTCTGGCAATGGAACAACTATATAATATTAGTATTGGTGGAATTATGCACCTTATCACTATAATAATCCACATTTTAATATTTAAAAAGATAGTCAATTTAAGTGCCAGGATAACAGCTTTAGAAGAACTTGTTAAACCTGTAAAAATTAAGACAGAAGAAATTAACAGTGAAGTTGTTTCAAGTCGGGATCATAAGGTTGCAGAAAGAAAGCCTGTTTTCACACAGTCACCCTTAATTTATCCTGTAACTGTACAGCAGATGCCTGATCAAATGGCTACACAAAATATTTGGGCTCCAATTGAAATGTTGGATTTAAAAAGGTTTAAGGAGGCAATAGTATCTTATGGCATGCATTCCCCATATGTAAAGCAAATGTTAAACACTTGGTCAACATATAATAGGATAGTACCACAGGACTGGCGGGACCTCGCACAAGGTGTTCTGGAACCCAGCCAGAGACTTCAATTTCTGACTTGGTTTAAGGAGGAGGCTAAAAACATAGAAAAACAATGGAGGGATAAAGGAGTACAAGTTTGCCAGGATCAGCTTATGGGCGAAGGCCAATATGCTTCAGCACAAGCACAATGTTTATATGATGTCCAAACCCTAATTTTATGTCGAACGGCAGCCTTGAATGCATGGGACAAAGTTGAGGAACCAGGAAAAAAATCTGAGTCATTTACAAAGGTGAAGCAAGGCCCAAAAGAGTCTTTTACAGATTTTTTACAAAGACTGGCTTCAGCAGTAAAGAGAATGGTCTCGGATTCAGAAGCTGGTAAGGCAATAATTGAATCTTTGGCCTTTGAGAATGCGAATGCAGCATGCAAAAGAATAATCAGGCCATTAAGGGCAAGATCTGCACCTATGGAAGATTGGATTAGAGAAACAATTAATGTTGAAGCTGATGAGCATGATGATACATGGGTAGGAGAAGTAATTTCAAAAGGTTTGAGGAGTGTTAGATGTTTTGGATGTGGAAAGCAAGGACATTTGAAAAGGGACTGTAGACAGGTCATTTCCAGAAACAATGTTTCTTCAAGGAACAATGGCAACAGAATGCCCCTTCCTTCTGGAGTATGCAGAAGGTGTGGTAAGGGAAAACACTGGACCAACGAATGTAGATCAACAAAGGACAGACAGGGTAATCCTTTGCCTCAGTCTTCGGGAAACTCCCAGAGGGGCCTCAGGCAGGCCCCCAGTGCAAATCCAGTTCAAACCTTTCCGGCAGCCATAGAGGAAATGCCCGCTCTGGAGAGCGATTAAATAACCAAATGCCTATTGGAATAAATCATGCTGGTCAGAATGATGAAACAGAGAGAATAGAAAATTCAGGAGAAAACATAAAGAAAATTTTTTGGCAAACTTCTATTAATGAACAAAGACCAAAATTAACGATAAAAATAAATGGTGTTTTGTTGTCTGGTCTGGTAGACACAGGTGCGGACGTTACCATAATAGCACCAGAATTTTGGCATCCAACTTGGCCTCTTCAGGAGGTAAACGTTCAACTGTTAGGAATTGGGACATTATCTCAGGTGAAACAGAGTGCAAGATGGCTCGAATGTATAGGTCCAGAAGGACAGAGAGGAAAATTAAAACCATATGTGGCTAACATAACTATGAACCTGTGGGGTCGAGACTTGTTGCAACAATGGAATACTCAGATTAACATCCCTCCAATCTCAGAAACAAATCATAAACTAGCACATGTTACTGAGAGAAATATTAGAAGATACTGTTCTAATGAGTGGTCACCAGCCATCCATATTATACAAGAACAGGGCACAATAACTGATGATCTTCCAAAGACACCAACAGCTCTACCTTTAAAATGGTTAACAGACAAGCCTGTATGGGTCCAGCAATGGCCTTTAACAACAGAGAAACTCCAGGCTTTAGAAGAGCTGGTAGAAGAACAGTTAAATGCTCAGCATATTGAAGAATCAACCAGCCCTTGGAATTCTCCTGTATTTGTTATTAAAAAGAAATCTGGTAAATGGAGAATGGTAACAGACCTTAGAGCAATTAACAAAGTAATTCAGCCAATGGGCTCTCTACAATCTGGGATGCCTTTGCCTACTCTGTTACCAAAAGGATGGCCTCTCATAGTTATTGATTTAAAAGACTGTTTCTTTTCAATACCCTTACAAGAAAAAGACAAAGAAAGATTTGCTTTTACAGTGCCTACTTATAATAATTCTCAACCGGTTAAAAGATTTCAATGGAGGGTCCTCCCACAGGGAATGTTGAATAGCCCAACTCTGTGCCAATATTTTGTACAACAGCCATTGGAAGTGATACGTAAAAAATTTCCTAAATCTATAATTTATCATTATATGGACGATATTTTACTAGCTGACTCAAATGCAGATACTTTAGAAATAATGTTTGAAGAAGTAAAGAAAATTTTGCCTCGCTGGGGATTACAAATTGCTCCTGAAAAGATACAAAGAGGAGATTCTATTAATTATTTAGGATATAAAATAGAGCTACAAAAAATTAGACCCCAAAAGGTGCAAATTCGGAGAGATAGACTACAGACTCTTAATGACTTTCAAAGATTATTTGGAGATATTTCTCATCTACGAACTATTGTTGGGGTAAAAAATGATGAACTGACTAATTTGTTCAAAACCTTAGAAGGTGACAAGGACTTACATAGTCCAAGAGAATTATCACCTGAAGCTGAGAAAGAATTAGCCTTGGTAGAAAAGAAAGTGCATGAAGGACACGTGAATCGTATTGATCCAAAGATGGATTGCATTTTGGTTATCTTACCTTCTAGGCGTTCTCCTACTGGAATATTAATGCAGAGGGAAGATATTATATTGGAATGGATATTTTTACCAAATAAACCAAATAAAAAATTAAAAACTTATGTGGAAAAAATCTCTGACTTGTTTTACAAAGGAAAAATGAGACTTCGTCAATTAGCAGGCATAGACCCAGCAGAAATTGTCGTACCATTAACTAAGGAGGACATTGAAAAATTATGGACAGAAAGTGAACCTTGGCAAAGAGCTTGCAGTAATTTTTTGGGAGAAATTAACAGCAAATATCCCAAAAGCAATAGAATTGATCTTATAAAGAGAGCTGATTGGATCTTGCCTCGAATTGTACGGCAAAAACCCATATCTGGAGTTCGTACATTTTATACAGATGCCAACAAAGAAGGAAAGGCAGGTTACAAATCAGAAAATTTAAGTAAAGTGGTTCAAAGTCCGTATAATTCAGTTCAAAAATCAGAATTGTATGCTATTCTGTTGGTATTAATGGATTTTTCAGAACCTCTCAACATAGTAACTGACTCTCAGTATGCTGAAAGAGTGGTGTTACATATTGAGACTGCAGAATTTATCCCTGATGCTTCAGAATTAACTTCACTATTTATTCAATTACAAGATACAATCAGGAAAAGGAATCATCCTTTATATATAACTCACATTCGATCCCATACTGGTCTGCCAGGCCCTCTAGCACAAGGCAATGATGAAATTGATAAATTATTGATAGGAAATGTGCTGGAGGCCTCAGAATTTCATAAAAAACATCACGTTAATAGTAAAGGTTTAAAAAAGGATTTTTCCATAACCTGGCAACAAGCCAAAGAAATAGTAAAGAAATGTCCTACTTGTTCCTTCTACAATCAGACGCCATTACCAGCAGGATGTAACCCAAAGGGTACTCAGAGAAATGAAATCTGGCAGATGGACGTGTTTCACTTTGCAGAATTTGGAAAATTGAAATATGTACACCACACTATCGATACTTATTCAGGATTTCAATGGGCAACTGCTTTGAGTTCTGAAAAAGCTGATTCTGTAATCACTCATTTGCTAGAAGTTATGGCCATCATGGGTATACCTGCACAAATCAAAACTGACAATGCTCCATCATATGTCTCTGTTAAAATGAAACAGTTTTTTGCTTATTACAATATAAAGCATATTACAGGCATACCACATAATCCTACAGGTCAAGCAGTTATAGAAAGATCAAACAGAACTCTAAAGGATATGCTAAATAAACAGAAATGGGTAACAAAAACCCCCAGAAATAGACTGCATAATGCTCTTCTAACTTTGAATTTTCTGAATGCCAATGAGAAAGGAACAACAGCTGCAGAGAGACATTGGATAATAGAAAAAACTACAGAATTAAATCAGCCTATATACTTTAAGGATGTGCTGACCTCAGAATGGAAACCAGGGTATGTATTACATTGGGGACGTGGTTTTGCTTTTGTTTCTACAGGAGAAGATAAGCTGTGGGTACCATCAAAATTGATAAAGGTTCGATTTGAACAAGAGACACCTCTTAATTAGAGGAGGTGATAGTTCATCAACCAGCATGAACATCCAATTTAAACTAACTTGTATCAATAAAACATGCCTTTTCATTTCATCAGATAATAACTTGCCAAAAAGGAACATCCCCAAAATTAGTCTTGGGGAAAGGTTTTTGTTTTTGTCTTTTAGGAGAATGAAGGTTAAGGAATCTGAAGAACACTGGACAAATGAGACAACTGAAGAAAAGGGACAAATCATCTATCCCAAGAAACAGAGTGAAACGGTGTATGGGTATATATTATCTAAAAAAATTTTATGTCTTCCTAAATGTTTGTTTCTGCTTTTCTCTAAAGATTTAACACTCTTGGTTTTCTAATAGTCCCAGTTCAATTAAAATTTAAAGCTGACTTTGGAGTTGGAGAATGGCTCTCTCCTTCTTTAAAATCAAGCATGTTGTTAAAAGGAAAATGCAAACTCCCTGTATCATGCCAGAATAAGAGCCATCTTCTGCTATGGTACAGGACAAAAGCAAAATTAATTAAGGGACTATTCTATTACTAATCTCAACTCTTTGATTCTATTCTGATTCTTTAAACTTTTCTCAAAGTATAAATTTTATATCAAAATTTACAAGATTAATATATATATATATATATATATACATTTTAAACTTTGTTAAGATATGAATGGTCACATAGAGTACTAACTAATTCTATAAAAAAGGCTAGCTGCATATATATGTTTTTGTGTTCGAGTCTCTTATCAGTTTTCTGCAGGAAATCATGGCCAGGCCTAACATCAACTGAAGTCTCCAGAAAGAAGATGGGGCCCCACAACAACAACAATTCCACGTGGACAATAATAATATCATTAAGCTGACAAACATCATCCATAGATTAGCTTTGAACTATAAGATGCTCAGAGCAAATTTGAGATGACTAGCTGAGATGATCCAGTCTCAAAGACTACTTGAATAAGGACTTGAGATAAACCCTAAACTTTGGCATTATACACAGACTGGATAATGAAGGATATAGTTACCTCTCCTAGAATTTGACAATTAACCTAAAATTTTTCTTTCAGGATAAAGAAAACTTCGCCCATACCCAGCAGGAAGCAATTTTAAGAATACGACACCCACATTCCCAAAGAGGTGGTGTGGGGCGGGTGGTTTTTTGGTCTTTTTAATGGGTTTTGGGTCTGGGATAATTTTCAGTATTTAGGGGGGTTGGTTACAAGTTATTGTCAAGGGTTAGGAAAAAGGCTAAGCAAAGGAGATTAGATTTAAGGTTCTTGTTTAAAAAAAAAAGAAAGAAAGAAAGAAAGAAAGAAAGGAAGAAAGAAAAAGAAGAAAGAAAAGAGAAAGACAATTACTAGTTTTAAATACTTTACATTGGATTGAATTGTTTTATATTGTACACAAATTTGAAACTGATATTGTTAGAAAATGCTATATGTATATTTCTAATTGTATTTATTCCATCCATTTAACAATGTAATGCAAATTTCTGATCCTTGAATGTTATTATTATCAACTATTAGGATATAAAGAAATGAAAGCTAGTAGTTAGACATTATCATAGAACTTGTAGTCATATTGGATATGTTTTAAAAATTGAGCAGAGATGTTTTAGACAGGTCATCTTCAAACCCTTCAGAGATCTACAGAATATGGCATTTAAAATGTTTTAATAACTTAGAAAATTTTTCTTTTTTGAGACATGTCGGCTCCTGGCAGTACCAATCTACTTTAGAGAAAATATGGGCATTGAAGAAACTGCATATGGAGTCAACTTTCATTCTGGCAAAAGTTAGCCACTGGACAACAAAGTATCCTTGAATCAACAGGACAAAATGGACAGACAGATCACGAAACAAGGGACTACTGATTCTTGCCAAAACAAGTGTGGTTATGGCTTTATCAAAAGGCATCTTCTGAGGCCAGGACAATATGGCCCCATCCCTGAAGTGGCCTTCGCATCCGGAAAAGGTACGGTGCCCTTTTCTTCGAAGGCAGCTTAACAGGCAGAGGGCCGATGGATTCTGTTGTACAATGGAACAGCAGCTGAAAGCTCATGCCTCTCAAAAGTAGACTGGCATTTAATAGAGGGATGTGGAGAAGAAGGGGATGCTGAGATGAAGCCATATATACACAGCCAAGAAGAATGGACAGCTGAATTAAAAAACTGTCAACAATTTCCAGAATTTAAAATCCTGAATCATGACAGGACACTAGTGGAATTCAGGTGTTTCTGGTACGTGGACTGCTCTCACCCAATGTGAGGTTGAACTGTTGACCTTGTGTACATCCTACTTCACAAATGAGTCTGTCAGATACACTAAGCCTATAGGCTGAAGATGATGCCCCAACACTGCGGAGAAACCTCAGGTGACTGCCCAGGCAGCTGGCTGTTTCTGTCAACTCACAAAATTTTTTGGAAGTTGCTTGCATGCCCTTCCTGTTTTTATTTTTGTTAGCTACTATTATTCCCTTCTTGGGTCTCTGAGGGAGTTGAAGATTAGTTAGTTATGGTTGAAGATTAGTTAGTTATAGTTGAAAATTAATTAGGATAGAAAGTGCATTAGATACATCTTGGATTTACCAAAATAGGATAGATAATGGAATTATTTTCTCTGATTTGTCAAATACCTGTTTAGGTATTTATTACTTGTATATATTGTATATAGTTATTGTACTTTTGTATATAGTTTTTCTTTTGTTAGTTATAACCTTTTGCTTTCTTTTTCTTTTTATTAAAATAGAAAAGGGGAAATGTGGTGATAATCTAATTGTACTGAATTATTATTTTGATTGTATGTTAATAAATAAAGTTGTCTGGGAGTCAGAGCTATTAGAGCCATAGCAAGAGTGTGGCGGTGGTGGCACACGCCTTTAATCCCATAGATATCTGTGTGTTCAGGGTCAGAGCTATTAGAGCCATAGCAAGAGTGTGGCGGTGGTGGCACACGCCTTTAATCCCATAAGATCTCTGTGTGTTCAGGGATACAGCCAGCATTGGAGACATATGCCTTTAAGACCTAGGGGGCTGTACATTCAGACAGTGACGAGGCAGTCATGTGTTTGGGTTTACAACCAATGAGAAGGCAGAACAACATACTTTAAAAAAACGAACCGACAGGAAATAAGTCTCTTTTCGCGAAGCTGGGACAGCAGGAGGAAGGGTGAGATTTTAGCTCTGAGCTCTGACTTCTCGGCTTTCTCTTTTACATTGTTTCTGTGTTTCTTATTTAATAAGACGGTTGGTTACATCTACACAAAACATTCAGGAAATCTAGGGCATCATGAAAAGACCTAACCTAAGAATAATAGGGATAGAAGAAGGAGAATAATTCCACCTCAAAGACATAGAAAATACATTCAATAAAATCATAGATGAAAACTTTCCCAACCTAAAGAAGGACATACGTATGAAGGTACAAGAAGCTTACAGAACACCAAATAGACTGGACCCAAAAAAAAGTTCCCTTACCACATAATAATCAAAACACAGAACATACAGAATAAAGAAAGAATATTAAAAGTGCAAAGGTAAAAGTCCAAGTAACAGATCTATCAGAATTATACCCAACTTCTCAATGGAGACTCTGAAAGCCAGAAAGAAGGTCCTGGACAGATGTTTTGCAGACACTAAGAGTCCACAGACACCAGCACAGAAAACTATACCCAGCAAAACTTTCAATTACCATAGATGAAGAAAATAAGATATTCCATGACATACCAGATTTAAGCAATACCTATCCACAAATGCAGCCATACAAAAAGTACTAGAAGGAAAATTCCAAACCAAGGAAGAAAGCTGCACCCACAAAAATACACACAATAGATAATATCATACTAGCAAAACCCAAAGATGGGAAACACACACACACACACACACACACACACACACACACACACACACACACACACACACACAACCAACAACAATAACAAAACCAAAAATAACAAGAATTAGCAATCATTGGTCAATAACATCTCAATATCAATGAACTCAATTCATCTATAAAAAGACACAGGCTAACAGAATGGGTATGAAAACAGGATCCATCCTTCTGCTACATAAAAGAAACACAGCTCAACTTCAAGGACAGACAATACCTCAGAGAAAAGAGTTAGGAAAAGATTTTCCAATCAAATGGGTATAAGAAACAAGTTGGTGTAGCTATCCTAATAGATTCCAAACTAAAATTAATCAAAAGAGATGGAGAAGGACATTTCATATTCATCACAGGAAAAATCCATCAAGATGAAGTCTAAATTCTGAACATTTATGCCCCAAACACAAGGGCACCCACATTTGTAAAAGAAACATTGCTAAAGCTTAAATCATATATCAAACCCCACATACTAATAGTGGGAGATTCAACACCCCACTCTCAACAATGGACAAGTCTACCAGACAAAAACTCATCAGAGAAATAAGGGAACTAATAGATAATGTGACTCAAATGGACTTGACATTTTTAGAACATTTGACCCAAACACAAAAGAATATACCTTCTTCTCAGGACCTCATGGAACCTTCTCTAAATTTGACCACATATCTTGTCACAAAGCAAATCTCAACAGATACAAAAAAATTGGAATAACTTCCTGTATCTTATCAGATGACTATGGCATACCCAGAAAGGCTTGCCCCTTGGTCCTATCCCTAGGCACCAGCCATTCCGGGGAAGACCTGCCCAACTTGGCCCCAGAAGAATCTCAAATGGCTGAAAGACATTTAAAGTATTGCTCAACATTCTTAGCTATGGTGCTATTTTATTTGTGCTCTAACTAATAAAGCTTGTTGGGGGATCAGAGGACAAAGTGGCCACTATATTAAACATAGAGGTCAGGCACAGGTAGCATACACCTTTAATCCTAGCATTTGGGAGGCAGAGATTCATCCAGATCTCTGTGAGTTCAAGGCCACACTGGGAACAGAGCCAGGTGTGGTAGCACATGCCTTTAATCTGAGCACTAGTTAACCATAGAGGTCTGGAGATCTAGACAGACAGACAGGAAGTGATAGAGCTTGGTGGAAAGAGGAAGCAATGTAGCTGACTGGAGAGAGGAAGTAAGATGGCAGGGCACAGAAGTAGCCTTCTAGGGCTGAGGATTTCCTAGCAGTAAGAACTTGTGGATGGCTTGTTCTATTCCTATGATCTTTCTGCCTTTACCCCAAAATCTGAATCCAGGTTTTTTATTAATAATACTGATTAGCAATTCATGTTGCATCTGGTGACCCAATGTTTATGGCATGAATTCACAAAAAAGCCACTTGCCTGAGGATTAGGCCCAAGCTGCATACAGCTGGAGTCTCCACCCTACATGGGCCAGAGTCTCTTTGGCTTCTCTCCTGGTGGGTTGTGAGTTCTCATTGGATCCCCATCTTGGACTGCTACCACACTACATAGCTACATTGAAACTAACTTGGCTTCTATTGTTCTATGCAGTCAGCAGAGTTGGTGAGTCAGTTAAGGTGTCTTAAAGGGAGAAATTAGTAAAAAAGAGAACTTTTTGTCCCACATTAAAAAATGGAAAACATTTTTACAATGGAGGGAATTTGGTCTCTGATAACACATTAGGCAGTCTGAAAATGGAACAATTGAATGAGAGGATAATTAATATTGATGGGATTTACATAACAGCAATTATTAATATTATTTGTTTGATCATTAAAAAGGTTGGTTAATATGAGTGCCCAGATAAAAGTTTTAGAAAAACTTGTTAAAACAGATTATAGAGATATTCAGACCCAGACAGAAGAATTTAATGGTGAACCTATCTCAGTGTTGCATTGTAAGTGGTGGAGAAACAGCCTAAGGCTTTCAAACAGCCAACCTTAATCTATCTGGTAACCTTACAGGAACTGCTAGATGCTCAAGGCTGTGTACAAGTTGATTTGACTACTGTGCAAATGTTAGATTTGAAGAGATTCAAGGAAGCTATAGTCTCATATGGTATGCATTCTCCATTTGTAAAGCAGATGTTAAACTCATGGTCAACTTGTAATAGAATTCCCTTGAGACTGGAAAGATTTGATGTCAGCTGTTTTAGAGGCTGGAACCCAGTTACAATAGAGGACCTGATAGAAAGAGGAGGTTAAGACGATAGAACAATGATGTAGGGCTAGAGGTATGGAAATTTCCCAAGATCAACTTCTTAGAGAAGGCAATTATGCTGATATACAAAGAAAATCTTTATATGATGACCACACCCTAATTTTATACCAAATGGCAGCCTTGAACGCTTGGACAGAATTGAAGTAGGAAAGAAAATTGAATGATTTACAAAAGTTATACAGGGCCCAAAAGAATATTCACAATTTCTTACAAAGGATGTCTTCAGCAGTAAATAGAATGATACAAAATTCAGAGGCTAGACAGATAATAATTGAATCAATTGAGTATCTGGCTTCTGAAAATGCTAATGCACAGTGCAAAAGGGTAATTATACCATTAAAGGGAAGATCTGCACCCTTGGAAAAATGGATCCAAGATACAATTAATATTGAATCTCATGACCATGAGGATACTTGGATAAGCGAGGTAATTTCCAGAGGTTTGAAAAAATAATAATGTCAGGTGCTTTAATTGTGGTAAACAAGGTCACCTAAAAAGGGATTGTAAATGGCATTCCTAGACACAATGCTTTTTCAAGGAACAATGGCAACAGAACTCTCCTTTCTGGATTATGCAGAAGGTATGGTAAAGGTAAACATTGGACTAACAAATGCAGATCAACAACAGACAGACAAGGTAATCCTCTGCTTTTGCCATTGGAAAACTTCCTAAGGAGGCCTCTTGCAGGCTCCCATGGCAAATTCAGTTCAATCCTTTCCTGCCATTATAGAAGAAACCCCTTTTCAGAGCAATGAAATAACCTAATGCTTATTGTACAATACCATATTGCTTGGGATAATAGAACATCTACAGCAGAGAGAACAAAAAATTCAGGAGAAACAATAAAGCAATTTTTTGGCAAACTTCTATAAATGAACAAAGACAAAAATTAAAAATATGAATAAATGACATTCTCATTGAAGGTCTTGTAGACACAGGTGCAGACATAACAATAGTGCACCAGAATCTTGGCATCCAAATGGTTTTTTCAGGAGGTAAATGTTCAGCTGTTAGGGATTGGAACATTATCTCAAATGAAACAGAGCACAAGAGGGATCAAATGTATAGAAGGGCAGAGAGGAAAATAAAAGCCATATGTGGCTAATAAAGCTATAAATCTATGGGGATGTGATTTATTACAACAATGGGATACTCAGATTAACATTCCTCTAACCTCAGAAACAAACCATAAACTAACATATGTTTCTAAAAAAAATGTTAGAATGTATTATAAAGAACAGTCACTGACCATCCAGATTGTACAAGAGCAGGGCACAATAGCTGCTGATTTTTCAAAGACACCAACAATGCTACCTTTCAAATAGTTAACAGACGAGCCTGTATGGGTTAAGCAATGACCTTTAACAACAGAGGAACTACAGGCCCAAAAGGTACAAATTAGGAGAGATCAATTATGGACTCTTAATGACTCACAAAGATTATTTGGAGACATTTCCTATCTATGGACCACTGTTGGGGTAAAAAATGATAATCTGAGTAATTTGTTCAAAATCTTAGAGGGAGACAAGACTTTAATAGTCCAAGAAAGTTATAGGCTGAAGCTGAAAGAGAATTGGCTTTGGTGGAAAAGAAAATACAGGATGCATATATGAATTGTGTGGATCCAGAACTTGATTGCATTCTGGTTATTTTACCCTCTAAGCAGTCTCCTACAGGAATTTTAATACAGAGAGAAAATATTATATTGGAATGGATATTTATACCAAATAGACAGAGTAAAAAATTTAAAAGTTATGTGGAAAAGACCTCTGACTTGATTTTAAAAGGAAAATTGAGACTTTATCAATTAGCAGGAATAAACCAAGCAGAAATTGTAGTACCTTTAACTAATGATGACATTGACAAATTATGGGCAGAAAGTGAACCTTGGCAAAGAGCTTGCAGTAATTTTCTGGGAGAGATTAACAGCAAATATCCCCAAACTGATAGAATTCAACATATAAAAAAAGCTGATTGGATTCTGCCTCACATTCTATGAGAAACATCTATATCTGGAGCCCTAACATTTTATACAGATGCAAACAAACAAAAAAAAAGGCAAGTTACAAATAAGAAAATTCAAGTAAAGTGGTTCAAAGTCCTTTTAATTTGGTTCAAAAATCAGAATTATATGCTATTCTGATGGTATTAATGGATTTTTGGGAACCTCTCAACATAGTTACTGACTCTCAGTATGATGAAAGAGTGGTCTTACATATTGAGACTGCAGAGTTTCTCCCTGATGAGTCAGAATTAACTTTGTCATTTATTCAGTTACAGGATATAATCAGGAATAGGAATTATCCTTTTATATAACTCATATCCAATCCCATACAGGTCTGCCAGGCCCTCTAGCACAAGGAAATGATGAGATTGATCAACTATTAACAGGAAATGTGCTGGAGGCCTCAGAATTTCATAAAAAAAACATTATGTCAATAGTAAGGGTTTAAAAAAGGGTTTAAATGTTTTTTATAATCTGGCAACAAGCCAAGGAAATTATAAGAAAATGTCCTACATGTTCTTTTGACAATCAAACTCCACTACCAGCAGGATGTAACCCAAAGGGTACTCAGAGGAATGAAATCAGGCAGATGGATGTGTTTCATTTTGTAGAATTTGGAAAACTGAAATATGTACACCACACCATTGATACCTATTCAGGATTCCAATGGGCAACTGCTCTGAGTTCAGAGAAGGCTGATTCTGTAATCACACATTTACCAAAAGCTATGGCCATCATGGGTATACCTGTACAAATTAAAACTGACAATGCTCCAGCATATGTCTCTGGTAAAATGAAACATTTTTTGCTTGTTATAATATAAAGCATATTACAGGTATACCACACAATCCTACAGGCCAAGCAGTCATAGAAAGATCAAATTGAACTCTAAAAATATGATAATAAACAGAAAGGAGTAACAAAAAAATAGAAATAGATTGTATAATGCTTTATTAACTTTGAATTTTCTCAGTGCTAATGAGAAAAGAACAAAAGCTGTGGAGAGACATTGGAAAATAGAAAAAAACTACAGAATTAAATCAGCCTATATACTTTAAAGATGTGCTGACCTCAGAATGGAAATCAGAATATGTATTACATTGGGGACAAGGTTTTGCTTTTGTTTTCACAGAAGAAGAAAAGTTATGAATATCACCAAAATTGATAAAGGTTTGATTTGAACAAGAGAGACCTCTTAATTAGAAGAGGTGATGGTTCATCAACCAGAATGACCATTCAATTTAAACTAACTAATACCATTAACAAATGCTTTTCATTTAATTAGATATAACTTGCCAAAAGGGAACCTCCCCAAAGTTAGGCTTGGGGAAGGGTTTTTGTTTTTGTCTTTCAGGAGAATGAAGGCTAAGGAATCTGAAGAACACAGGACAAATGAGACATATGAAGAAAAAGGACAAATCATTCAGAAAAAAAAAATGTTCCAAGAAAAATAATAAATTGCTCTTTGGTATATCACATATAAAATTTCATAAATCTTCCTAAATGTTTGTTTTTGCTCTTCTCTACAGACATATAATGCAAATGGTCTTTATGTATTCCCAGTTTAATTAAAAATTAAATCTGGCTTTGAAGTTGGAGTGGGGCTCACTCCTTCTCTAAACCCAAGCATGCAAGAAAATGTAAAATCTGTGTATCATGTCAGAAGGGCCACCTGACATGGGACAGAAGAAAAACCAAAATTGAGGGACTATTCTATTGCCACCCATCTCGTAATTCTTTGGTTTTATTTTGACTCTTTAAAACTTTTCTTAAGGTATGTATCTATATATAAGATTTACATATATATTAAACTTTTGTCTGATAATAATGGTCATATAGAGTACTAACTAATCCTAGAAAAAGGCTTCATCTAACTTCCTGTACATGATTTCAGGTTTGAGTTTCTATCAGTTTTCTACAGGGGACCATGACCACACCTAACAGCAACTTTGAAGTCTCAAAAAAGATGATGCAGCCCCACAACAATGATTCCATCAGGGCAATGATAGTGCCTCCAAGCTGTCAAACACCACCCAAAGATCAGCTGTGGACTACAAACTGCTCAGGCCAATTTTGAGATGGGTTGCTGAGATGATCTAGCCTCACAGACTACTTGAGCAAGGACTTGAGACAAGCCCTGCATTTTTCATTATATAGAGACTGGACAACAAATGATACAGCTAACTCTCCCATGATTTGACAATTAACTCAAAAATTTTCTTTTCAGGGTCCCTTAAAGATGCCTTTGTCCCCAATCAGCAGGAAATAATTTTAAGAACACAACACCCACATTCCCAAGAGTTGGGCTGGGTGGTTTTTGGTCTTTCAATGGGTTATGGATAACTGTCATTGTTTAGGATGGTTGGTTAAAAGTTGCTATTGTTAATGGTTAGGAAAAAAACTAAACAAAGGAGATTAGAGTTAAGTTTCTTGTTTGAAAAAAAAGAAGATATAGATAAGAAGTAGATTATTTAATCTACTGTAAAAAAGATGTAGAAATAATAGAATAAAGGGTAAATTATTGACTACTCTGAAAAGAAAAAAGAGAATATGGATATGATAAGATAAAAAGGTAGATAATTGAATCTACTTTTCAAAGACAACTCCTAGTTTTAAATATTTTACATTGGATTGGATTTTTGTATATTGTATACAAATTTTGTATATTGATACAAAGTTGAGATTAATTTTGTTAGAAAATACTGTACATATATTTCTAATATTGTTCAAGATATTGTACCTATATAGTTTTTTAACAATGTAATGCAAATTGCTAGTCCTTGAAAGTTATCATTACCAACTAATTAGCATATAAGAAATGCAAATTAATAGTCATTACAATGAAACTTGTAGTCATATTATGTATGTTTTCAAGATCAAACAGAGATATATTTTAGATAGACTGGTCATCTTCAAACACTTCAGAGATTTGCAGAATATGGCATTTAAAATGTTTTAGTAACAGATTTTTTTCTTTTTTATGACAAAGAAACATGTCTGCTCCTGGCAGCACAAATCCACTTCAGATAAAATGATGGGCATTGAAGAAACTCCTTATGGAGTTTGCTTTCATTGTGTCAAAAATTAGCCATTGGGCAAGAAAGTGCACTTACATTGACTACTGACAATATGTTGCCCAAAATGAACAAGCAGGACACACACAAAAAAAGGACTGGGAGAGATTTGTCCTGACTGCCAGCCAGCCAGGACACAGGAAAACTTCCAACTACAGGGAGGGGCTTTAATTAGGGAGAGATAAGGAGATTAATGCAGAAGAAGGAAGGAGGAGGGTAAAATAATAGTAAAGATGTCTGAAAGGGGCATAAGGAATCATATTATTCTCTGTCTTCCTAAAATTACATCTAAAACATATAAGCTGTATAAAAATACACAAATACAATTTAAATTACATTTTATCATCTGGGAAATTACATTTCCCCCAACAGCCATTACTATCTAGCAAAACCCCCATATCAGGCATGAGATGTCCCATTTTAAATTCTTGGTTAAGGTTGTCCAAGAGACTCTCAAAACATAGACTATTGCTGCTGCCCTTGGTTGCCTCCCAAAGGTTAAAGTAAGTCTCTGTTGCTAAAGATGCCATGTATTTTGGATACAGAACTTGGAGGATCTGAGATGGTTCTGACTTGAAAGCCTCCTCCCTAGGATCTAGCTTTCATGGTACCAGAAGGTGCCATGCAAGTTTCCAAGGTGGGAAGGAACCAATAGTCCTTACCCAGATATGATGCCTGTGAATTAAAACAATGACCATCATGGTGCAATATCCCTAAGGCTGCAAAGGTAGCATGCATACTTGGCAGTAACCAACCACTTTCTAATTGGAATTAAGGCTCATTCAACAAGAGGAAACTATGCCTGGTACCTAGTGAAATCATGGCTCTTGGATTAGAACCTACAATTGCCACTTCACTAAACCAGTATAATTCATAACTACATTCTATTTGTATTCATACCCACTGATAAGGTATATAGATCTCAACCCTCATCAAAGAAATTGCTTCTTTAAACAGATATAGAACATTACATGAAACCACAACCAATCAAAATGCAGACAACTAGTGACCATGTGGTGCCCAGCTCCAATTAATACAACTGATACACAACTCCTCTACCTAAGGCCCAGAGATCCTACCTGAAAAGGAGCAGAAATATTGTTAAAGACAGAGGAACAGGAGTTTGCTGTCGGATTTTGAGTCCTAGAAACATCAGAGAAGTTACACTCATGAAGTCTTATCAACACAGCTGCCTAAACAAGACCTGAACAAGAATGACACCAAAAAACACACTAACATAAAAGGGATAAATCTTATGGGGCCTCAATCCTAGATGAAGAATTATAGTCAATTAAAGAGTGGTAAAAATAATCTTCACCCAAATTAGTTATCCAAAATCAAATGGTCAGCCCTGAACTCATACACATACAGGTAATATACATATTGAGCAGGTTTTATTATATTGGGAATATATATATATATATATATATATATATATATATATATATATATATATATATATATCACATATAATAACAATTAAAGAAATAGAGGCCATGAATTTGAAAGAGAGCAAGGTGATACATGGGAAGGGCTAGAGGTAGGAAAAGGGAAGGGGGAAATGATGTAATTATATTTTAATTTCAAAAATTATTTATGAACAAAGAAAACCCCTTCTTCACAGGCAATTCTAGATTTGCATCAAGTTGAGAATTAAAAACAACTATCACCATAACCTACAGCCCAGCAATTTCAATCTTATATGTATAGATAGAGAAATATATGCAAATTCGATTAACAGATTCAGAGAGTGATCATAGAACCCATAACCAAAAAAAAAGACAAGATGTCAAAAATACTTCTAGTGAAATTTTGTCTGTTTATTCAATAAGCTACTCTAAAGAAATGGATAAATTACAATCATACACAACAACACAGAAAATCTTAGAAACAAAATACTAGGTGAAATGAAACAGAAGAGAAATTTTACTTTGAATTTTGATTTGTATCAACATTAATAAGAGCTAAATTAAACTCTTTTACAAAGTAATGATAATCATTATAATAAAATAATGTTTAGCTTTGGGAAACTAGAACAATTAGGAAAGGTAGGTATCAGAAAGGGGCCTGCCGGGCGGTGGTGGCGCATGCCTTTAATCCCAGCACTCGGGAGGCAGAGGCAGGCGGATCTCTGTGAGTTTGAGGCCAGCCTGGGCTACCAAGTGAGTTCCAGGAAAGGCGCAAAGCTACACAGAGAAACCCTGTCTTGAAAAAAAAAGAAAAGAAAAGAAAAGAAAGAAAGGAAAAGAAAAAAAACAGGAAAGGGCTTGTGGAGTGCTAGAAATGTTCTAGAACTTTGAGATTGATATTCCTTGTTTTCAAACATTGATTACAACATACCTATGTGTTTAATCTTTTTCCAGTCAGTGTGTTACACCTCATAATAAACATATACTGATGTGACTAGGACAAGGAAGTGTTCATTATTTAGAAACAAAATCTATCCTAAGACTTCTAAATTAGAAGGAGGAAGATAATAGGCAATCATTGAATTATATCATCAAAACCAGAAAAGTTAGAAAAGGGAATAGCAAAGTAAAATAGTGAGAAAGCACTGAATAAAGTGGGAACCTGTGATCAAGCATATTGGGTATTGTACTAAACATAAATGATATAAATTTTACATTAAAATAAATCTTTTGGGACAGGAGAGATGGCTCTCTGGTTAAGAGCACTGGCTGCTCTTATAGGGGACCGGGGTTCAATTCCCAGCACCTACATAAAGGCTCACAACCATCTGTAACTCTAGTCACAGGTAGTCAGATGCCTTCTTTGCCTCTGTGGGCTTTGCATGCATGTGGTACAAAGACACACAGTCAGGCACTTCCACACATAAAATGAAAATATATTAGATATCAAAATTTTAGCCTGGTAGTGATGATGCATGCCTTTAATCCCAGGCAGAGGCAGGCAGATCTCTGTGAATTCAGGCTACAGAGTGAGTTCCAGGAAAGGTGCCAAAGCTACACAAAGAAATAGTGTCTCAAAAAAATAAAGCTGTTATCTCATTAAAAAGCAATATTTACTTACATGTTTTTACTAAGAATTATACCTCATGTCATGAATAAACATTGATAGTATAGATATAGACAAACAAATATCCAAACAGATTCTGGTTTTAAGACAAGTTTGTTGTCTTTAATATGAAGTACTTTGGAATTCAGTTAAAAGAAATAAATATGGTAGATATATATTATGGAGTAATATTTAACGGTTTATGAATTTGTTATCCCATGATTAAAAAAAATAAGAAAAGTACAATGGTAGTTTAGAGGAGATAGAGGAAACAAATGAGGTGAGCCCTAGGATTGCCCTCATCTCACCATCAGAAGTAATTTCTATGATGACACATATGAAGAAGAAAAATAACAGAGCTCAGGGGCCTCACTGCACAGGAGATGCACAAGTCACAGTACAAAGGTCCAGGAAAATAGAATTTGCAGAGAAGAGTACAGGACTAAGAAATTCATAGAAATGATCTCTGGGCATCAGCAGTAGGGTCTTATGTAATCTTTGGTTGAATATTAATATTTATGTGCATTGGGTGAAACTCCACAAAAGCTGTAGAAACACTAACTAAAGATGTTTAAGTAAAATAATTTAGAGAACTCACACAGACTAGAAATGTTCAAGCTCCCACCAGTCAGGGAAGAAGACATCTTAAGACAGAGCACTGGGTAATGTCTTCAGGGAGAAGGTGCATTAAGAAAGCACCAAGTCCAATGTTCTTTAAGCAGCATGATTGACACTTTGAGATTGTAATTCTTTGTTGTGAATAGCTGTGCTGTGGTTTGAAGAATGTTTAGTGCCAATTATAAGATGCACAGTGGTATTCCTGTCCATGTTTAAAGATGCCACTACATTTGGAATCCCAGATGTACCAACCAACAATACAGGCAGGTTACACAAAGAAAATAAAATTCATGCAGGAAGAAAATCAACAGAAGAAGCCAACCAAGTAATGACAAAATGTTCAAATCAGCAGACAATAGTGTTAAAGCTTCAGGGCAGAGTGGCACAAACTTCAAATCCCAGCACTCAGAAGACAGAGGCAGGTGGATTTCTAAGTTCAAGGCCAGCTTGGTCTACAGAGTGAGTTCCAGGACAGCCAGGGATATACAGATAAACCTTGTCTCAAAAGAGTGTTAAACATCTACTATGAATATACACATATACTCAAGAATAGAGACAGGGCCAGGAAGATGGCTTGGTGGGTAAGAGCACTTTTGATGCAACTCTAGCAACATGAGTTTGATCCCCATAGCCCACATAAAGATTGTAAGGGAGTTGCCAGGTGACAGTGGTGCACACCTTTAATCTCATCACTCTGGAACCAAAGGAATCTCTGTGTGTTCAAAGCTAGCCTGCTCTACAAAGTGAGTTCCAGGACAGGTTGTTAGACAGAGAAACCCAGTCTTGAAAAAGCAAAAACAAACAAAAAGGAATGGAAGGAGAGAACTAATTCCAGGAAAGTTGTCCTTTTATCTCTACATGTACACACACACACACACACACACACACACACACACACACACACACACCATGCATACAAATACACGTACAATAATAATACATTTTTAAAGAATAGGGACCAAAAATGAACATAATAGGGACCAAAGAGAATCTTACATGAATACAAGATACACTGTATGAAATGTAAAAATTCTGATGAAGATTATCAGCTATAGCAACACAAAAAGCAAGATCAGTGAACCTGAAAACATAATAATCAAAGCTATCCAAAGTGAGGAACAGGGAAAGAAAAGACACAAAAAATGAAGAAAGTTTTAGTCACCTGCAAAACAATGCCAAGTAGTCCAAAATATGTCCAATGTGCAATTGGAGTCCCACAAAGAGGGGGAAAACATTTGAAGAAGTATGGCTGAAATTCCACAAATTTGGTGAAAACATTAAGTCCACCGATCCTAGAGCATCAATAAACCCCAAACAAACTAATATAGAGAAAACCCCATTAAGGAACATATAATCAATATTTAGACTTCAGTGATTTTAAAAAGACACTTTGGAAAGTAACCATAGGAACCCAGGAAGGGCACATATACAGGGACACAGGTAAGACCGACAGCAGTTTCTCACCAGAAACTACACATGGAGATATATATATATCTCCCACTCAACTATACCTGGTAAAGAAGAATCTGAGTGAATTTGTTGGCAGAGTAGAAGCACTACAATAAATATTAAAGGAAACCTTCTGGCACAGGGAAAATGACACCAAATGCATATTTGGATTTACACAAAACAACAAACTTCCCTGAAAAATTGCTAATGTCTAGAGTGTGGCTGGCAAATAGAACACTGAATAAGTGTTTAATTAGTAAATTATTGTATTTTTTCTGGCACTGGTTATAGGATCCGGAGCATGTCATACCCTACATACAGCTCATCTGCTGAGCCACATCTAAACCAAATGAATTTCTGTATAACATTTAAGAACCTTTTTAATTGAACCTACAGACCTTGGAGTCCATAAAAGAAAAATGAGATACATTTTAATATATAAATTTTTAATGCTTATATTTCAAAACAAGTCAATTCATAGAAATTAGAGGTAAATGTGTTATATAGTTAGCAATAATACTTATACAAAGAAGTTTATCAAAATTAAAACACACAAAAGAATTCAAATTAAAAAAAACACAGAGTGCTGGAGAGATGACTCAGTGGTTAAGAACACTGTCTGCTCTTCCAGAGGACCTGGGTTCAGTTCCCAGCACCTACATGGTAGCTCACAACCACCTCTAACTCCAGTTCCAGGTGTTCTGACGCCCTCTTCTGGCTACTTCAGGCATGAAATGCATGGGGGCCATAGACACATTCTGGGGGAAAAAAACCCACACACATAAAATAATTTTTGGAAACACAAGAAATTGTGGGGGGTTTTTCAGACTACGACACTTTAGTACAGTTTCTGACAATATTTCATTAGTGAATGACCAATCCAAAGTCAGCAATGAAATTGTTAAGGACAGCAAGGATGAGAAAATTTTTAATTAGACTAAAGAGTGAGAGGGAAAATATCCTAAATGTACAAATGTTAGAAAGGTTAAAAATAGGCCAGGCAGTGGTGGCCCACGCCTTTAATTCCAGCACTCGGGAGGCAGAGGCAGGCGGATCTCTGTAAGTTCAAGGCCAGCCTGGTCTACAAAGAGAGTTCCAGGACAGCAGGGTCTACATAGTAAAACCCTGCCTCAAAAAAAGAAAAAAAAAGTAAAAGGAAAAAAAAGAAAGGGAAAAGGAAAAGAAAGAAAGAGAAAAATAAAGGAAAGGAAGGTTAAAATAAGTGAAAACAATGCTTTATATTATGAACTTACCTCTTTCAAATGTTCTACATGCCTTTCTTTCTGGGACGTCTCCTCTACAGAGCCTAGCACTGGAGGGAGACTGGGGCTGAAGGCCATGAGGTCAGTCTTGGGCGGACCCTCTCCAGAGCACACCCTCTGCCGCCTCTGCTGAGAGTATGACCAGGTCCCCACCTCGCTGGAGCACACCAGCACGGGCTTCCCCGGACTACACGCGCCCCCGGTGGGCGTCGCCGAGCAGTGCAGCGCGGTGTACAGCAGCAGCGTGAGCACCAACAGGCTGGACACCGCGCAGATGGCGATGATCAGGTAGATGTTGACAGTCACCAGCGACGCCTCAGAAGATGCAGTGCTCTCAGAAGCTAGGGAAGAGATCTTAGGTGCCTGGCCATTCTCCACCAGAGACACCAGCACTGTGGCTGTGGAGGTCAACGCAGGTTCACCATGGTCCTTAACCAGGACCAACAGACGCTGGCGCGGTACATCAGCTTCATCCAGGGTGCGCGTCGTGCTGATCTCACCCGTGTACAGACCCACGCGGAACGGACTGCGCATGCCCCCTGCCGCCGACTGCAGCTCATAAGACAGCCACGCATTGTAACCAGAATCCGCATCCACTGCTCGCACCTTCGCCACTACGTGCCCTGAACCCACTGACCTAGACACAATCTCGCTCACTGATCCACCGGCTCCCACAGCTGGGTGGGGCAGCAGCGTGGGAGCATTGTCATTCTCATCCAGCACAAACACCTGCAGAGTCACATTGCTGCCCAGGGAAGGCACACCAGCATCCCGCGCGCTCACCTGGAACTGCAGCAGCTCCAGCTCCTCATGGTCCAGAGGCTGCAGCGCAAACACCTTGCCGCTCTCAGCGTGCACAGACACATAGCTAGACAGCAAGCGCTCGCCCACCCTCCTCTCCACCAGCGAGTAGGACACCAGCGCGTTCTCCTGCGCGTCAGCGTCCACGGCGGACACCGTGAAGATGTGCGCGCCAGGCGGGTTGTTCTCCTTCACGAACACCGTGTATTCGGGCTGCGGGAACGTGGGCGCGTTGTCGTTCACATCAGCCACCTCCACGGACACGCTGGCTGTGGCCCACAGCGAGGGTGAGCCCCCGTCCCGGGCTGTCACCACCACCTTGTAGTCAGCGGTGGTTTCTCGGTCCAGGGCGCTGTCCAGCACAAGTGAATAGTAATTCTTGAAGGTGGACACCAGCTTGAATGGGACGTGAGGGGTCAGGGAGCAGGTCACCTGCCCATTGTCACCGGAGTCATGGTCGGATACACTGACCAGAGCTATGACAGTGCTTGGCTGGGCATCTTCTCTAACTGGGAGTGACAGGGAAGTAATTGTTATCTCTGGTGCGTTATCGTTTACATCTAGTACATCCACCAGAAGGGTACAATGGCCTGTCATTGGGATATTCCCTTTGTCCACTGCCTCCACGGGTATCTCATATAATTTATTTTCTTCGAAGTCCAGTTGGCCTTTCGTTCTAACTTCCCCGCTATTGGTATCTATACTAAATGCATGTTCCACCGCAGGGGACACAGGCCGCCTGAAGGAGTAGATTATGTCTCCATTTGTACCCTCGTCGGGATCTGTGGCGTTTAAGTTAATCACCAAAGTTCCATTACGTGCGTTCTCTAACACTCTGACTTTATAAATGAACTGATCGAACTCCGGAGCGTTGTCGTTCACATCGAGGACAGTGATCAGTAGCTGAACTGTACCAGTCAGCTCCGGTTTGCCTCCGTCACTAGCTGTTAGTAATAAACTATGTTCCTGAATTTCTTCTCTGTCCAATGATTTTTTTAACACAAGTGATAAGGAAGAAGTTCGCTCATGGTTGTTTTGCGTGCCCAAAGCGAAATAATCACTAGGATCCAATCGGTAGGTCAAAGCGGAATTGACTCCGATATCTGCATCGGATGCGCCATCTAGTGGAAATCTAGTTTCTGGAGGTCTCGATTCTGCAATCATTATGCTTTTCTTGGTTTCAGGGAACACAGGCGGGTTGTCGTTAATGTCCCTCACCTCCACCTCCACGTGGAAAACCTGCAGCGGCCGGTCCACGATCACTTCCAAGTGGATGCTACACTCTGCGCTCCGCCCGCACAGCGCCTCCCGGTCGATCCGAGAATTCACAAACAAAATGCCATTCTGCAGATTTACCTCCAGAAGGTCCCCGCGGTCCTTGGACGCCACCCTGAACAGGCGGGGCACCAGCTCCGCCAGCTCCAGCCCCAGATCCTGAGCGATGCGGCCCACGAAGGTTCCGTGTTTGGCCTCCTCGGGGATGGAGTAGTGGAGCTGGCCGCTCCCGGCCCGCCAGGCTGCGAGGAGCAGATGCCAGAGCAGGAGGCACCTGGATCCTGGGCGACTTTGCCAGGATAACAACATGGTACACGCAGAAAGTTGCAGTGATAGCTACAATATACGGAATATCTTACCTGAAACCGCCTCTCAAAAACTGGTTTGACGGCGTCCTAGTACTGTAGAATTCACAACGAGTTCTCTGAAGGAAGTGACTTTCTTTGCCCCAAAAGAAAGTTCTCAGTGAAGAGCGACATCATGAGGCATAAATGTGTAAGTGCAGTGCTCACTGGGTCTTCTTGTTTTCCATTGATAAAAGCCTTTACTCCTTGCATTTTCTGACTTTTTCATTGCAAGTACATATTTAGGAGGTAAATATTGTCCTTCTAGGAACAGTGAATGATTACTCTATCAGCATCAGATGTTATTAAACAAGTGGTATATGTCTTGCACTGTCCCACAAACTTATGTGTGTGTGTGTGTGTGTGTGTGTGTGTGTGTGTGTGCGCGCGCGCGCGCATGTGTGTGTAAATTTTCAAATTAGAGAACATTATACATTTGGCTTTGGTGTAACAGGTCTCCAGTTCTCGTAGTCATGCAGGTTTTGTTGACAATTTTCTTTTCCTGTAATAGTTTCAAGGCCTTCTCCCATTAACAGTCATTAATTCCAAATGGAAACGTAATGACCAAATAAAACACATGAGGTGGAAGGTGGGCAGTTACATACTAGATCTCAAATAATACACTTTGTTCATAAGTTCCAAGGGTGGATGAAACGTTTGTACTTTAAAGGATGTGTCTACATGTAGTATATTTGTGTGTGTACATGAATACACGACAATCTCTCTAAAACAATGTTTTAATATTTTCAGTTTACCTTGTAGAAAGCATACCAAGAACTAACATTCTATTATTTAGTATAATTTAAGCTATTGCCAGTAGGATAAACTTGCTTTTTTACCTACCACACCTGAATTTCATCAGCAGTAGAAGAAACCCTGGTATTGTTTAATTCTGATTTTTCCAAGTACATGACAGAAGCTAGACAATGACATCAGCAGCAAAAGAACATTACTGTTACCTGTTATTATAGCTACCAAGGCATAAAGTTCCATGTCAAACAGTACAATGAAATATTTATTTTATATGTTGTAAGTGTAGAGGTTTGAAAGATGGCTCAGCAGTTAAGAGCACTGGCTGCTCTTCTAGAGGTCCTGAATTCAATTCCTGACAACCATATATTGGCTTACAACCATCTATAATGGAATCTGATGCCCTCTTCTGGTGTGCAGGCATACATGCAGACAGAGCACCCATATACATAAAATATACAAACAAAAAATCTTAAAAGTAAATGTAAATTATATATGGCTCCAATTTTATATTATGAGTTATATATTCAAGTATTACATTGCCTTGTCTGTGAACAACTCTATAGAACATTACCATTGGGTTCATTTCTGCATCTCTACTCACCTCTGAAAATCTGTTTGGAGTATTGTATTCTCTTGCTCATACAATATTCTCCTGTTCCATTATTTCTACTACATGCTTTACTCTTGTCATGGGAATAGTCCCTTGATTCTTCCTAATCCTTCATGTCTACCAGGCTGTACACACAGCACATCACTTACCTCTCCACATAAATCAACCATTGGCAGTATGCCCTTTAGACACCCTAGGATCAATCTTCTGTCTATTGTGGTGATGTATTGTATACCCTAATAAAATTTGCCTGAAGATCAGAGAGACAAAGAAACAAGCCATAGCCACCACCTCTTACCTCACCAACACCTCAGCCTTAAAAACCCTTCCTGTCTCCTCAAAACTTATATACATTTCTCCACCCAGCCTTCACTTCCTGGGATTTAAAGGCATGTGTGCTTCCCAAGCAAAGGCATGAGATTTCAAGTGCTGGGATTAAAGGCACATGACTCACAAGGATTGGGGTTAAAGGCTTGTGCCACCACTACCTGGCTCTGTTTCTCTCCTAGACTGAGTCAATCTCACATAGTCCAGGGTAGCTTTGAACTTACAGAGATCCAGACAGACCTCTGCCTCCTGGGTGCTAAGATTAAAGGTGTGTGCCACCACTGGCTGGCCTCTATGTTTAATCTAGTGGCTTGTTCTGTTCTCTGATCTTCAGTCAAAGTTTATTAGGGTACATAACATATCACCACATTTATCTTACTTCTCAAACATTCCCTTCAGTTTCCAACACAGTTAAGTATTCTTCCTATTGATCTTCAGTTTAAAGCTGTTTATTATCCATGGTGACTCTAGATATTGGCATTCCTTTACCTCATTTGGACACTCAAATATTAGTATTTCTCTTACTTAAAGACATTTTTTCATGTTTTCTTTTGTTTCTCAATTTCTCAACTTCTTTTCTACCATGTGACTTGATGGTTCTTCCACGAAGATAAATCAAGCATGAAATCAAGGGCTTTCTTCCTATGGTGACATTTATTTATACTATCTATTCTTTTATCAATTTATTTTATTTTATGTGTATATTTTGTCTTCATGTACACATGTGCACATGTGCATGCCTGGTGCCCATGGAGGACAGAAGAGGGCATTCAATTCCCTGGATGGTTGTCAACCACTATGAGAGCAACAAGTGCTCTTAACCACTCTGCCATCTGCCCCTCAGTGTAGGCCAGCCCTATGCTCTGATTAAAATATTTTTTTTATTTTCCTGTTTAGTCTTATTATCTCCATCTTCATTTCCATGCTGCTTGCCTTGTCTCTATTATCTCCTTTCCTTGCTTCTTTTCTTCACACTACTAGGATGCTCAAATGTGAGAGCCCATTCTCAGGTTCCTCGTGGCTTTACCCAGCAGGTCTGCATAGAGAGGGTGATTGGACCACGGGCCTGAGTGCAGGTGTCAGAGACAGTCTACACTTGGCTGTGCTGGGGGGGGGGGTCTTTTGCTCCACCCCTTGGCGTTTCTATAAATACCTAGGGCAGAGACAGTCAGGGCCTGTTGGAATAGGTTCCAGGCCCTCTCAAGGCTGTATTTTCTATCTGTTTATCTCCACAATCTAAATCCTTCTATCTAATATTTCCTGCTACTCGCACTCAAGAAAATTCTGGGGAACTGTGGGGTTGGAGCGTAAACGCCCTGCACTCAAACACCTTTAACATGCAGAAAAAAAATATTTTATTCATCCTCTTTTCTTCACTTCTAACCCCTAACATTCACTTGATACATCACATTCTGAGTTCCAACCTTGGTTACCTTTCAGAGAGCAGGTGAAGTCCTGGGTATGCACTCTTGACAAGAGCAAAGCCATGTCTACAGGTCTCACAGATAAGGGAATGGTACAGCCTTGCCCGTGCCCAAGACTAGGATGCTTGTATAACAGTTGACCTTTTCACTAAGAAAGCAGCCATGAAGGAGGCTCTACCAACAGTTCCCTTGCTCCAGAAGACTGCATGTACACCACGCTTCATGAGATTCCCTTCCAAGATTAGCTGGCCACTCCCTTCTTCTCCTAGCATATAATAAAAGTGCTGAGTATTGGGAAGGGGCTGCCATGTCTCTATCCAAGCATACAGCCCACTTGACCCCATCTTGGCTTCTACTTTGCTCCTGTTTTACTTACTCTCACATTACCCCCAGTCAGATTTCCAAGACCCAGTCTTGAGAGCAGAAGCATTACCTACTTTCTATCTTTCTAAACCTACTACTACAGAAGATTGAATAGTGGTACCTCAAAAGATGTACCCACATCTTAAGACTCATGGATATAACTTTACATAGTAACTATTGTAATTAAATTGAGAATAATTTATTTTGAAGAATCCAGGTCAAGCATCAGTGCCATTACATGTGTCCTTATTAAACAAAAACACAGATAAGAAGACATGAAAAAGAGACAGCAATGTGACTCTAAAGATAGAAAAGTGATGTAGTCACAAGCCAAGGAATATCAACAGCCACCAGAAACCAACAGAAGCAAAGAATAATTTTTTTTCTCCTGCTCTATTATTTCTATCATGCTTTATTCTTCTAATGGATACAGTTCCTTGATTCCTACAAATGCTTTATGTCTTCACTTTGGACTTCTGGCTTCAAAAACTGTGAGACAAATGTCTCCTCCCAATGATTTGTGATCATTTGTTACAGCATGTTAGGAATTAACATGTGTGCTTACCTAAATCATTTTCCTCACTATCACTTTTCATTTTTCCATCTGTCTCTTGGTGATTTCTGTCCTTTCATTGACTTACGTTTTTCTGGAAGGAATTATTCGTCAGTGTGTGTGTATAACTACCCACTCTGGGTTCTAGAACTACCTTTTGAATCACAATGCTATTCCAGTACAAAGGTTCTTAAGTTAGGAACAGATTCTTAAGTGTCGCTCCCAATTCCTACCTGCTCAAACACATACAAGCCATTTACGCCAGTACACCAAACTAAAAATATAGATGCCACTACATTTTTGTTGGGGAAATCTTTCTGGCATAAACATCCCCACACCAATGAGAAGAGATGTCACTGGTGGCAAAAGCCAGGACAGTTCCTGAAAAGCCTTGGTCATGGTTCCGGTTTGCATTCTCATTTTATACTCTACACCCACAAGGTAGGGCAAACAAGTATGTGAGATTTTACAGAAGCATAAGTGGCAATCAGCAGGTTATTAAGAGAAATAACCCATTGTTTCAGCTATTTCTTCAGGTCATTCTGTTCCAAGTAGCAAATGATTGGCAAATATGCAGTACAAGCAGTGCTTTAAATAAATCAGTAGATAATAAATCCATATGTAATAATTGGGCTTTCCTACCTTATTCTACTTCATTTATCTTTCTCTTATTTTTTTTTCTTGAGACAGGGTCTCTCTATGTAGTTCATGCTGTCTGTCCTAGAGCTCATTGTATAAACCAGACTGACCTCAAACTCAAAGAGAACCTCCTGCCTCTGCCTCCAGAGTCCTGGGGATTAAAGGTGTGTTCCACCATGACTGGCTTTATCATTTATATTGAGTCAATCATTATCTGGATGCTTCTCTTTGCTAGTCTGGATTAGCATATGGTTTCCTCAATCCATTTCTACCACAGTTACTTAAATTTCCATTGCTCAGCCAGGTGTGGTTGTTTATGCCTTTAATCCCAGCACTCAGAGGCAGAGGCAGGCAGATCTCTGAGTTCAAGGCCAGCCTGGGCTATAGAGCAAGTTTCATGACAGCCAGAGCTATACCGACAAAACAGAGATCCTGGGGGGATCTCTATTTGCTTGATACCTAAGTATTTATGGAAGATGCTCTATGAGCTTTCCTGCCTTTGTTCTCTTCCCACTGTTGATCTTTCAAGTTCACATTCTCAAGAGAACACTTATATTCCATCTGTGAAAACTTACTGTTGAAATGCTATCTACCCTTTAAGACATTCCTGAAGAAAATGTTGCCCGAACTCTAGTGTTCAGCCTCTCTTCTAAATGGAAGAGACTGTCTGGACAATACACTTCAATATCATACAATAATCAAATATTAGTAATTGAACATGTACTAAAATACATGTTCCTGCTCCTAAAATAAAGTATGTGAAGAAGTAGAGAAAAGTCTGGAAATTTTAATGCCTTTAGTGTAAGGTTGAACGATGGAGAGTTTTGCTTTCTGATCAAAGACAAGTTCTATGTATTTTTGTGGAAGGAAATCACAAAGTGTAAGTTTTAGTTCAGAAAATCCAGAAAATAATGAGCACATGATCAATATGCCACAATGAGTTTGGGTCCTCCAAAAATATATTTAAATAGGTCACACGACCTCTGTGACTGCAGTTTCAGGTTTCTCGTCTGTAAGATGTAAGTGATGGTTGTTGTATCTGCACCACAGGACTTATGTGATAATTAAGATAATTTCAACTAAAGACGCTATCAGAGGGGCTTGAATAGAGAATAAGGTTTACACTTATACTTTATAAGATTGAAAAAAGGATCATTAATCAGGTAAGGTGATACGCTTCTGTTAGTCTACCTACTCGGGAAGCTGAAGGAAGAGAATCACAAATTTGAGGCCAGACTGGGTGGTGACCACATGTCAGCACAAATGAACAAAAGAAAACTATGCCATTAATGCTGGGAATGTAGCTCAGTGGTAAAGCACTTGCTCAGCACGTGCAAGGCCCTGGTTTAGATCCCCAACTCTGCAAGATAAAGACTCCATTATTCACGTGCCACCATAAAAAGAAAATAACCAAATGAACTATTACAAGACAGATCTTCAAATGGGTGGTGTTTAAGTGTCTTTAAATTCACAAACAATTTTTATTCTATGTGCCCAAGGACAGATAACTTCCTGGAATGCTGGGGACTGTTCCTATAAGATAACAAGACACATGTTTTCTCTTTAGTAAACAAGGTTGGTTGTCCCAACTGCTCAAGATGTGCTTTGATCACACATAAGTGGGAGATGGGTAGACAGGATTTATGTCAGGATGTATGCTTGCCCCTGGTTGGATTAAGGTAGGAAGTGTGTAGCCTTGTGGGGTTTGCCTTTATAAGCCCCTGTCTAATGTAGTTCAGCACCATTCTGTGGGAATCCCGGGTATGGACCTAGCCAGTGTCCATCATCCTGGCCAGTATTTAATAAAGCTTACTTTAAATTTGGCTCAAAAATTGTGATAGTGGTCTTATTCTTGCAGGTGAGATTAACAATATAATAATTAATTGTCACTCCACTTGAAAAATGACAAAATTATTCATCTTACAATCAAATATGTGTCATATACTTACAATTGCTACTATTATACTTTTAATGTATTTTAACATCTGGGTTGTATAAAATTAGTATGGTTATTGATGAGGCTATTTTCCTAACATTGGATGATCAACTAAGGAATATATATATATATATATATATATATATATTATTTTTCAAGGCTAATCATTCAAAAATAGCAAAAAAAAAAAGAATGTAAAAAGAAAACAAGTGGGGATCCAAAATTTCCAATGCATGTCTACATAAGTCATTCACTGGCTGATACATGAGAACTCAGAAGAACTATAATTAAGGAACCTAAGACAATCAATGATTTAAAACAAAAAATTAAGGAAACAAGAATCTAGTTAGAGCCTGAATCCTAGTTTTTAAAGAAAGCAAAAACACTGGTGTGCTACCAGTGGCTTACTTCGGTTGAAGAATTTAAGCAGAAGGTTGGAGCTGAAGGCCATATGGTCTGGATCAGAAGGGACCACTCCACAGCACAACCGCTGTCTACTCTGAATCGAGTTCAATTAGCTGCCCACAGCACTGAACCAGACCAGCCTGTGTTTCCCAGGCCCACAGGCCCCTCCGTTGTTGGGGATGAGCACCAGAATGCTGTGTACAGCAGCATCAAGATCAGCAACAGGCCGGGCTCTGCACAGATGGCGATGGTCAAGTACACGAGGACATCCATTAGCGATGCCTTCTGGCATGGTAGCACCCGCAGAGGCCCACCACGAGATCTTTAGTGCCTGGACGCTGTCTACTACAGACACCAACACAGTGACTGTAGAAGTCAGTGCCAGCTCTCCATGGTCCTTCATGATCACCACCAGCCACGTTCAGTACTCGCATGGTGCTGATCTCACCCGTGTACAGACCCACTCAGAAGGAACTGTGTGCGTCCACAACTGGTTGTAGCTCATAAAAACAGGCACACATAACCAGCCAGAGTCAGCATCCACTGCGCGCAACTTCACCAGTATGTGCCCTGAACCCACTGACCTAGACACAAGCTCGCTCACTGATCCGCCAGCTCCCACAGCTAGGGGGGCAGCAGCGCGGGCGCATTGTCATTCTCGTCCAATACAAACACCTGCAGAGTCACATTGCTGCCCAGGGAAGGCACACCAGCATCTCGCGCGCTCACCCAGCTCCTCATGGTCCAGAGGCTGCAGCGCAAACACCTTGCCGCTCTCCGAGTGCACAGACACATAGCTGGACAGCAAGCGCTCGCCCACCCTCCTCTCCACCAGCGAGTAGGACACCAGCGCGTTCTCCTGCGCGTCAGCGTCCATGGCCGACACCGTAAAGATGTGCGCACCAGGCGGGTTGTTCTCCTTCACGAACACCGTGTATTCGGGCTGCGGGAACGTGGGCGCGTTGTCGTTCACATCAGCCACCTCCACAGAGGTGTGGCTGTGGCCCACAGTGAGGCTGAGCCCCCATCCCGGGCTGTCACCACCACCTTGTAGTCATTTGTGGTCTCAAGTCTGAGGCACTGCCCAGAATTATTGAATAGTAATTCTTGAAGGGGGACACCGGCTTGAAGAGACGTTAGTATCGAGAGCAATTTACTTGTCCCTTGGCACCTGAGTCGAAGTCGGACACACTGATTAGGGTGATTACTGTTTTTACCTGAGCATCTTCTGGCACAGGGAACGGCAAGGAAGCAAAACCATTATCTCCAGGACACTGTCTTTATGTCCAGAACTTTCACTCGGACCGTGCTGCGACCTACCATGGAAGGAACTCCTTTATCAATTAATTGCGTTGATCTGGATCTCAATTGCCTTGTTCTCTTCTAAATCCAGTTTCCCATCAGTTCTAATTTCACCTGTGTCTAGATTTATTTGAAACTTGAAGTTCTCACTAGTAGGATGAATCATTGAGAATCCATAGGAAATTTCTCTGTTCTGGCATTCATCTAGATCGTGAGCAGTTAGTTGAATCACTCAGGTGTCATTTTTTCATTTCAAGAGGGTTTATCAAACTCGGGTGGGTTCTCATTCACATCCAGGATGGTTTGTTGTTCTTGACTTTTGATTTGTTTATTTTGTCTTTTGTTTGTTTGGGGTTTGTTTTTTGTTTGGTTGGTTAGTTTGGTTTGGTTTTTCGACACAGGGTTTCTCTGTGTAGCCCTGGCTGCTCTGAAACTCGATCTGTAGACCAGGCTAGCCTTGAACTCAGAGATCCGCCTATCTCTGCCTTCGGAGAGCTGTGGTGTAAGGCATGTGCCATTACTGCCGGCTCAGGATAATTATTTTGATCTGAATATATCTGTTTGCCCCATTTTACCACCATCAATGACTGTTAACAAAAGAGGAAATTCTGATCTTTTTCTCTGTCCAACAACTTCCAAAGAATCAGTACTGGTGGTATTCTTTTATCTTTTTGTTAATCATTATTTTAAGTGCAAAATGCTCCTTCAAACTTAAAATATAGGTAAGACAAGGTACGTCAGTATCAGCTTCAGAAGCTCCCTCTAGAGGAAATTGAGTGTCCAGAGGTTCAGATTCAGAAATAAGCGGCTCTTAGGGGATGGAGAGATGGCTCAGCAGTAAAGAGCACAAGCTGCTTTTCCTGAGGACTCACATGACAGATCATAACTGTCTCTAAGTCCAGTTCCAGGGGATCTGGTACCCTCACACAGACATACATGCAGGCAAAACACTAATGTACATAAAATAAAAATATATAAATCATTTTTTTAATTTTTAAGAGAAAAGAAATAGGCTCCTTTTGTTCTCTTTCTCTAAGCATGGGTGAATTATCATTGACATCCTTGACGACCTCCATCTCCATATGGAAAACCTGCAGCGGCTAGTCCAAGGTCACCTCCAGGTGGACACTACACCCTGTGCTCCGCCTGCACAGCTCCTCCAGGTTGATCCGAGAATTCACAAACAAAATGTCATTCTGCAGATTTACCTCCAGAAGGTCCCCTCCTCCGCCGTCATTGGGCACTACCCTGAACAAGCCAACCACAGCCCCAGGTCATGTGCCATGTTGCCCAGACAGTACCGCGTTTGGCCTCGATGATGATGAGGTAACTAGAGCTGGCAGCTCCCTGCCTCCCAGGTTCTGCGAGGAGCAAGAGAGAGCGAGCAGCAAACGTTGGAATCTCAGGCCTCTTCATCAAGAAAACAGCATCGCAGACACTGGGGGACCTTTTGGTTGGAACCATCGGCTTTAAGAAGTGTTCATGAGATATTTTATGAACAGTCTCCCTTTTCCGTATTTATTTAATAAGTTTCATAGAGTATTCTTGTTTCTGTGTAGTTGAGTCTCTTCTGTGAATGGGTGGAATCTGGGCTCGGGAACCAAAATATTCTTCTTCTCTCTGACCGGATAGCAGCATAACGTGACTGATTATGCAAGTACAAGAAAGATCGTTGGGGTCTTGGTTTGGATCACCTTATCCTGGGCCACTCTAATTCAATTTTTGGATATTACCATAGATGATTTATGAATGCTGTTTAATTGATGTATGTGTGGTTATTTCATGATTTTAAAATATTTTATTATTCAAAGTTTATCAGAAAACCCTCTTTGAGACAAGGTGTGACAGAAACTACTCTAACGTATTGTTTTCAAGGATACATCGTATTTGCTCCCCTGACCTTTCATGGCTTACAATCCACGATGTAATTTGTTCTTCACAGCACCTTCTTGGAAACTTCTGGAGAAAGTCAAGGATTCCATCATTTCATAAAAAGAAAACTAGGATGGTTTAGTGAACTAGACAATGATCTAGGTAAAAATTATTTTATTCATAAGTCTAGAGAACATTAGAATTCATCATAAATGTGAGAGGCATCACTTCTTGCTGCTTATTCTTAAATGTGATGGTTTTTCATGCAGCTGCTATGATTCTCACACTTCAAAGCAAAGCACATGAACAGACTAATGGCAAGAATAAAACAGTTTCCTTTAAGATGCTGAGTCAAGCTGGATGTGGTGGCACATGCCTTTAATCCCAGCTCTGGGGAGGCAGAGGCAGGTGGATTTCTGTGAGTCCAGAGCCAGCCTGGTCTACAGAGCGAGTTCCAGGACAGCAGGGCTCTGATACAAAGAGAAAACCTTGTCTCAAAAACCAAAACCAAGACAAAATAGAACTAAAATGCTGAATCAAAGCCTCTAAATTCCACAATATTTTAAGATGACAATATGCAAAAGTCTATCTGGGAGTGTTTCACTGTATCCTAATATTACTGAATAAAGGAAAAGTGTGAATTTGATACTGACATTCAAGATTGCCTTATACATAAACACAATGAAAAGCCTATAGATCACTGTTAATATAGTAAGCATGGACTTTATGATTTCATCAGCCTCCAGATCAAAACCTTTAATCCAGTAACTTACTGCCTGGCCTTTTCCATAGTGGTAAAATCTCCTAAACCTACACAGTGGAAGAAAAGAGTGGACTCATACAAATGTCCCCCACATGCTGTGGCATGTGCACACACAAATAAATAAACAAAAGTGATACTTTTAAAATAAAATAAAAGCTCTTAACCCAAGTGCCAAGAATGGTCTTCAATATGAATTCCTCCAGAATATTGTGCCAACTGGTATTTTGTACAATTTAGAAGAATGTGCTTTGAATGAACCCCAAATTCATGACTGACTCCACATTTCTGCACTTGTCTAAAAGACACAGAGCTAGAAGACTCACAGAGACATAAATGGTCTTTACTAGGCTCTTTAGATGTTATTAGAGAAATAAAAAAAAATTAAGACATTAGTGATAAGGTGTTTACAAAGGATTTAAAAGATGAAAATGATGGAATGATAATTATTGGTATGCATGCACATCAATAGATTTAACTTTTTCTTTCTAGAAAAAAATAAAATTTAGGAAAGGATGTAAATGAGCAGCTATTATACGCATATAAGATGGCAACTAACAAGTGTGCATGATTTGATTGAACAATTTTATTTGCCTAGTTTGTTTTGGAGGCACAGGTCAGCCTTCTTTGAATATATAGTACGTAATAGATCTCTTGCACTTTCCTGGAAAAATCAGGAATGGATTATTTGTGTAATAGGAGCATCATATTAGAATGCAGGACTGGACTTTTTCTCACAGTAATTTGAAGATGAGTTTTACTGTGGTGTTAGAGGATATTTAATAACTGGGAAGGGGGTAGTGAATCAATTCAGAGCTAATGATGAGGGATCCATTGTTGATACAAACATATTTTAAAGCAACTGGTTGAAGAATGTGAAAATACCAAAGCAAAGGACTGCCAATAGACAAACATGAGTAAATCTAAATAACCTGCTCTAATTATCCACTTCACTGAGAATTAGAAATGAAGTGATATGACTAGGCCGAGGTAAAACAATGATTATTTCAGGAGAAGTCATCCTGGGAACTTCTAATATTTTATAACCAAATCTTGAAACAAATGGGGCACTTCCGACCTGCAGAACCCTGAGTATATATGCACATCTGGTGTTTTATTAACAAAGATGTTCCTTGAAACAACACTCAAAATGTAGAGTATCTGTTTTAAATTTTTCCATTAAAACTGAATTCTAAATTTTACATGCATTTACCAGAAAGGTGGGATTTTTCAAAAACTCACCTGTCCGGGGTGATTTGATTCTGACTCCTGTCTTTCCCTTTCATCTCTATCCAGGTTGGGGGGTAGGCTGGGGCTGAAGGCCATGAGGTCGGTCTTGGGCGGACCCTCTCCAGAGCACACCCTCTGCCGCCTCTGCTGAGAGTATGACCAGGTCCCCACCGCGCTGGAGCACACCAGCACGGGCTTCCCCGGACTACACGCGCCCCCGGTGGGCGTCGCCGAGCAGCGCAGCGCGGTGTACAGCAGCAGCGTGAGCACCAACAGGCTGGACACGGCGCAGATGGCGATGATCAGGTACACGTTGACATCCACCAGCGAGGTCTCCGGGATTGAAGCGCGCCCTGAGGTCTGTGAAAAGGACTTTGGCGCCTGGCCGCTTTCCACTAGAGACACTAACAGAGTTGCAGTGGCTGTCAGGGCAGGCTCTCCGTGGTCCTTCACCAGCACCAACAGAGTCTGTCGAGGCGCATCCGCCTCATCCAAAGGACGCGTTGTGCTGATCTCACCCGTGTACAGACCCACGCGGAACGGACTGCGCATGCCCCCTGCCGCCGACTGCAGCTCATAAGACAGCCACGCATTGTAACCAGAATCCGCATCCACTGCTCGCACCTTCGCCACTATGTGCCCTGAACCCACTGACCTAGACACAAGCTCGCTCACTGATCCGCCGGCTCTGACGGCTCCGTGGGGCAGCAGCGTGGGCGCGTTGTCATTCTCATCCAGCACAAACACCTGCAGAGTCACATTGCTGCCCAGGGAAGGCACACCAGCATCCCGCGCGCTCACCTGGAACTGCAGCAGCTCCAGCTCCTCATGGTCCAGAGGCTGCAGCGCGAACACCTTGCCGCTCTCCGCGTGCACAGACACATAGCTGGACAGCAAGCGCTCGCCCACCCTCCTCTCCACCAGCGAGTAGGACACCAGCGCGTTCTCCTGCGCGTCCGCGTCCATGGCCGACACCGTGAAGATGTGCGCGCCAGGCGGGTTGTTCTCCTTCACGAACACCGTGTATTCGGGCTGTGCGAACGCAGGCGCGTTGTCGTTCACGTCAGCCACCTCTACGGACACGCTGGCTGTGGCCCACAGCGAGGGCGAGCCACCGTCCCGGGCTGTCACCACCAAATGATAGGTTGACACCCTCTCGCGGTCCAGACTGCTATCCAATACCAGGGAATAATAGTTTTTAAAAGTGGATACGATCTTGAAGGGGACAGTGGGCGTGAGAGAGCAGGTCACTTGGCCATTGACACCAGAATCAGGGTCAGATACGCTAATCAAAGCAATGACTGTGTTTGGCTGGGCGTCCTCTCTTACAGGGAGGGACAGGGAAGTCAGTGTCAGTTCGGGGGCATTATCATTGGCGTCTAAGATTTCTACCAAGACTGTACAGTGACCTACCATTGGGGGATTCCCCTTATCCGTGGCCAGCACTTCAACTTCATACAACTTGTTTTCTTCATAATCCAAAGTTCCATTGACCCTCAATTCTCCGCTGTTTTCATCTAGTGTAAATAAAGGCCTTCCACTGGGCTTGATTGACCTCAAAGAGTACTGCAATTGCCCGTTCACACCTTCGTCTCGATCCGTAGCGTTTAACTTTATGACAAGAGTTTCTTTAGCGGCATTTTCCATTATTCTTACCCTGTATTCTAAATGATCAAACTCCGGGTCATTGTCATTAACATCTAAAACACGAACCCAAAGCTGAACCGTACCAGTGAGCTCCGGCTTTCCCCCATCTGAGGCTGTCAGTAGCAAATTAAGTTCCGGAGTTGTCTCCCGATCCAGGGTCTTCTTTAATATAAGCGATGGTCGTTTAGTCTGCTTGCTATTTGTTGGTAATTCTAAAGAAAAATACTCGTTTTGGCTTAATCTGTAGACCAACACGGCATTCTCCCCTATGTCCGCATCTGACGCTCCCTCTAGCGGAAAACGCGAGTCTGGTTGCTTGGATTCATAAATTAGCAGCCTTTGTTCTCTAAGAGGAAACACGGGCGGGTTGTCATTAATGTCCCTCACCTCCACCTCCACGTGGAAAACCTGCAGCGGCCGGTCCACGATCACTTCCAAATGAATGCTACACTCCGCGCTCCGCCCGCACAGCTCCTCCCGGTCGATCCGAGAATTCACAAACAAAATGCCATTCTGCAGATTTACCTCCAGAAGGTCCCCGCGATCCTTGGACGCCACCCTGAACAGGCGGGGCACCAGCTCTGCCAGCTCCAGCCCCAGGTCCTGAGCGATGCGGCCCACGAAGGTTCCGTGTTTGGCCTCCTCGGGAATGGAGTAATGGAGCTGGCCGCTCCCTGCCTGCCAGGCTGCGAGGAGCAGAAGCCAGAGCAGAGGTCGCAGAGTGTAGGAACCACTTCTCTGAAAACCTACCATTGCATATGAAATCGGCCTCCAAAATGCCTCCTTTCACTGACTATCAGATACTCGTCTTCGGATCCAAATCTCGCTGGATTCTTGAGAAATTTTAAGGGATCCTTTTAACAGCGGCACTCAGCATGATGGAGTCGGTTTTGTACGTGGAGTGCGAGACTCTTCGGACCACTTTATGAATGAACTCTTTCCACCGAGTAAAGAGCGACACCTTGTGCCTGAAAATGTGAGTACTTGTGCATATCCACCACTGGAGAATTTCACGTTTTATTTGGCCCAAAATAATTCCAAGATGCACATTTATTGAACATTCTAATTTTAAGTCACATTGAAGCTGAACGTATCTGGTACTTTTTATTGACTAGCATCAAATTAAACATTGTTGTTTCTCTTATCTAAACAAAGTTGTTCTCTTATCTAAACACTTGAAGAATGAAAAAGGTTCGCCTCTTTAGGTAAACTGGAAAACCTACAGCTAAACATTTTCTTAACATCTTGTCTATCATATAAAAATATTACCAGATTTGAAATGTTCTAATTACAGTCGCCCTTATTACTTAGGCTGCCAGGAAACTCAACAGAAAGGACATATCTTTTCCAGTGGTTGGGTGTAGTCTGTTGTTGCTATTTGTGGTGTGGAATTTTGTTTGAGACTGCAGAATCCAGGGCCTGTTGATGCTGGGCAAATCTCAGCCTCAGAAGTTCCATAATAACAATGTTCTGTACACTTCACCCTTATCTGTGTAGATTTACATTCTCTTATATTTTTTTTAAAAAGTTACATCTGCTTGAACAGATTTATGAGGTGCAAGCAATGTTTTGATTCTTGTGTCTGCTGTGTAATGATAAAATCAGACTTTTACATCCAACACCTCAAGCATTTACCATTTCTCTATGGTGAAACTTTCAACGTTCTCTCTTCTACTTATATTAATATATACATCCCTTTATCAACAATATTATTAATATTTTCTTCAGTTCTGATCCTTTATTTTTTTAACATTTCATTGTTTCCTTGTAACAAATTACTGACTTTATGTCCATTACAGAATAAGAAAACAAATATTTTCAAGCTTAATAATTTGATACAGAATTCACAAAGGAAAAGTCTGTTGATATAGATGAATTTTGCATTTGACATATATGATTTCTCACATAAATCCTATTGTCAGTAGCGAGACAGAAATATTTTACTTATGTAATCAACAATAATATGACAAAGGCAGCTTTTTAAATCACAGAATGAATTATCATTCCATGAAATAAAACTACCAGGAAAATCTGTACATCGGTTTGGCATTTCTATGTAAACCAATATGAGTTTCCTTAACACAATAAAAATACATCCATGGAAAATAATTACAGTGCAGAATTTGGAGTTTGTGATTATAAGCCATTAAAAAGGTAAATGAATTTTAAGTACACGAGATTGTGATTAAAATATAGAAAATACTCAAACAGTTGAACTAAATGGAAATGAAAATAATAATAACAACGAATAAGACTGAATCCATAAAGACCTGCACGTATCTGAAGATTTTCAAAGGAAACCAACTCATCTGAAGGAGTTAATGAAGTATACAATGTTGCTCAATGTCCCCAAATCTTTTGGCTATATTTAGAATCCCCAAATCATCATTATCACTACTTATACTTGCCTAAAACACCATTATTATTCACACACAAAAAGAGTGAGGCCATTTTTATATATGATATTTGACTTGGTTATTTATGGTATTCTGTTGCTCTGTAAGAATATTGTGAGCCAAAGTCCAGATTTTTCTCATGTTTTAAATAATTCCTATTTACATCATTTCCAAACAACAGATCCATAGTTCTTATATAGTAGCTCTTGATTACTGCACACAGAATAAATGTCTATCTCAATGTGATATTGATTAAAATAAATTATTTTAAATCATGAACACAACTAAGAAAAATATCACTGAATATGGAAAAGCATGACTCCAATCTCAATATGGCATTTATGAAAAATTGATGATTAATATAAGCATGAAGAATTGTTGTAATCAAGGCAAAAAAGACTCACCTGTACACAGTTCATGTTTTACTTTTATACTCAACTTATGCTTGAACAGAAAGGAGGTTTACTGAAGAAGATTCTACATTGTGGCGGCATAAGTGGCTGTAGATTCCAAAAATTTGTACTTAGTATCACCACTAGAGAAGACAGATACCTCAGACTTTCTTATCCCAGCTTTAAAATTCAGATAGTCAGAGCCTATAATAGTCATTATTATACATAGTATGAAGAAAGAATTATTAAATAATATTTATGATGAAAGACAATCAAGATTGCTAGATTTCCAGTGTGTTTTAAATGAGTTATCTCAAGAGGGACAAAATAAATAAATTTAATAACTTTGTAAATTATTGTAAGGATTAAATGAAATAATGAACCAAAGCCTCATAGCATGTCTAACACATAGAGATAACACATACAGTGTGGTTTAACATACACTAAGCAATATTTGCTCATACTCTATATAGTCTATACAAGTAGACACTGTGGCAGGGCATGGTGGTGAACACCTTTAATCCCACTGAGGATGCATAGACAGGCAGATCTCTGTGATTTCCACATCAGGCTAGTCTACCCTGTGAGGTCTAAGCCAGACAGAACTATACAATGATACCTTGTCTCAAAGAAAATAGACATTGGGCAACATGAAATAGGGCATAAATCTTGGTTATCTCTTTTTGTATGATTTTCCCAATATTTATTTTCATGAAAATCCTTCTTCCAAAATTCATCATTTAAGGGAGACATAGCTGCTAACACCTTCTCAGGATTTCTATTACCTTTACCCTATCTATAGCATGGTTTTCTTTCTATATGTAAGTATACTGTATATGATTTATTTCTTCAATAGGATTAAAGGGTATGTTATTTGTCATTAGAACCCAAACAAACAAAAACTCTTTCACATTGCCTAATGCATATTCTATTATTTCTAAATACAATGTTTGACTCCCTTTAAAAATATCTCTATGAACATGATGTTGAAACAAAATTACATTTTATGTTAAATATGTGAAGTATATACTATGTTTTGTTTTGAAGTGGTTGTCAAGGGTGCCTTTATTGACATTTCATGGTTCTTTTGCACAAACTGTTGTGGAATAATCTTTTTGTACACTGTAAGGATGTGTCTTTGCCAGGGCACCTTCTGATTGGTTTAATAAAGAGCTGAATGGCCAATAGCTAGGCAAGAAGAGGTCAGACAGGACTTCCAGGCAGAGAGAGAGAGAGAAGAAGAGATGAATCTAGACATGGGGGAGATGCCATGAAACACTGAGAGGAAACAGGAGATGCAAGATGGAAGAGAGGTAAAAAGATTCAAGGCAACTTATATATTAATAGAAATGGGTTAAAATCATAAGAACTAGTTAGCAACAAGCCAAAGCTAAGGCCAATCTTTCATAATTAATAATAAGGCTCCATGTCATTTTTTGTGAGCTAGCAGCCCAGAGAAAAAGCCTGCTACAATGAAGTAGTTAAAGCAATGTCTCTTTGAAGATAATGCACTTTGGCCAGCACAGGCAATGGTGTTGGACTTCACCATAAATGACTAGACTCTCAAACTCAAAGCACAAAGAAGTGAGAATTTCCCTAGCCTACAGTACTTCCACATAGCTTCATGACAAGGCCAAGAATTGAAGAAAAATAATTCTGATTCATAGTGGAAGAAATTTCTCACATAAGTAGAAGAGCTCAATAAGTTAAACTTTAAGAGAAAGCCACAGTGAGTTTGGCAGGTGGTTAGGCAGAATTAACATCATGTTAGGAAGGAGCTAAAATGTTGTCTATCCAAAGCAGTTGAGGACTTTGAATGAATTGTCCTTGAGAATGTAATAAGGCTAATGACAGTGTAGTGAGATTAGAATACGTTAAGAATTCCAATCAAATTCAAAAGTTAAATAACACTATAATACTTTCGAATACACAAACATAATAAAGAGCAAAGGGCACCTGTTAGAATAAGAACAATAAACTACTACAGGGTTGAAAAATAGATTTGAGCCCTGCCTATGCCCTGTATTTCTCATTATGGTCCCTGACTTCTTCCTGGCATACTTGCTTAATGTAAAGAAAACATTGGCTCTATTTCATTTTTACTAGTATTACTACTACTACTACTACTACTACTACTACTACTACTACTACTGTTATTATACATAGCATGAAGAATGAACTACTAATTAATATCTATGATGACAAGAGTGACGGGCAATGAAGATGGCTAGATCTCCAGTATTCTTTAAATGAGATGCCTTGAGAGGCAAAACAAATAAATTTCATGCTGAAGATAGAATCGTAAATTGACAGACTACATCAGTGACATCACCAGGCATGGAATGTAATCCAGGATTTTGGTACTTACATTCTCCAAGAACTCTTGTTGGACTCCACTATCTCCAGAACCCAAACCAGGAGGAACACTGGGGCTGAAGGCCATGAGGTCTGTCTTTGGTAGGCCTTCTCCAGAACACACTCTCTGCCTCCTTTGCTGAGAGTAAGACCAGCTCCCCACCGCGCTGGAGCACACCAGCACCGGCTTCCCAGATCCACATGCGCCCTCAGTGGGCAGCGCTGAGCACCGCAGCGCTGTGTATAACACCAGTGTGAGCACCAACAGGCTGGACACCGCACAGATGGCTATGATCAAATACACATTGACATCCACTATGGATGGTTCAGAGGCTGCTGTGCCCGCCAACGCCCGTGAAGAGGCCTTTGGTGCCGGGTTGCTCTCAACCAGAGAAACCAACACTGTGGCTGTGGCAGTCAATGGAGGCTCACCATGGTCCTTCACCAACACCAATAGGCGCTGGCGCGGTGTGTCCGCTTCATCCAGGGCGCGCGTGACGCTGATCTCACCCGTGTACAGACCCACACGAAACGGACTGCGCACACCACCAGCTCCAAACTGCAGCTCATAAGACAGCCACGCATTGTAACCCGAGTCTGCATCTACAGCTCGTACCTTCGCCACTATGTGCCCTGAACCCACTGACCTAGATACAGTCTCGCTCATAGACCCGCCGGCTCCCACGGCTCCGTGGGGCAGCAGCGTGGGCGCATTGTCATTCTCATCCAGCACAAACACCTGCAGAGTCACATTGCTGCCCAGGGAAGGCACACCAGCATCCCGCGCGCTCACTTGGAACTGCAGCAGCTCCAGCTCCTCATGGTCCAGAGGCTGCAGCGCGAACACCTTGCCGCTCTCAGCGTGCACAGACACATAGCTGGACAGCAAGCGCTCGCCCACCCTCCTCTCCACCAGCGAGTAGGACACCAGCGCGTTCTCCTGCGTGTCCGCATCCATGGCCGACACCGTGAAGATGTGGGCGCCGGGAGGGTTGTTCTCCTTCACGAACACCGTGTATTCGGGCTGCGGGAACGTGGGCGCGTTGTCGTTCACATCAGCCACCTCCATGGACACGCTGGCTGTGGCCCACAGCGAGGGCGAGCCACCGTCCCGGGCTGTCACTACCACTTTGTAGTAAGCGGTGGTTTCTCGGTCCAGGGCGCTGTCCAGCACAAGCGAATAGTAATTCTTGAAGGTGGACACCAGCTTGAATGGGACATAAGGGTTCAGGGAGCAGGTCACCTGCCCGTTGACAGTTGAGTCTGGGTCTGTCACGCTGATTAGGGCGATAACTGTCCCCAATGGGGCATCCTCTCGCACAGGGAGTGATAATGATGTTATTATTAACTCGGGAGCATTATCATTGACGTCTAGGACTTCAACTAAGATTGTGCAGTGACCGAACATTGGAGGACTGCCTTTGTCAACTGCTTCTGCTTGAATCTTCCATAAATTAGTTTCTTCAAAGTCTATTTTTCCACTGACTTTAATTTCTCCACTTACTGAATCGATATGAAAGGTGGCTTCTGTCTTAGGGGAAACATCGGTTGCAAAGGAGTAAAGAATTTGACTGTTTGGACCTTCGTCCAAATCCGAGGCATTTAGTCTGATCACCAGGGTTCCATTTCTTGCATTTTCCACCAGCTTCGCCCGATAGATTGCCCTGTCAAACACTGGAGCGTTATCATTTGCATCCAGCACTGTGATGTGTAGTTCCAAGGTGCCTGTGAGCTCGGGTTTGCCCCCATCCGTTGCTTTAACCACTAAGTGAAGCTCAGAAGATCGTTCTCTGTCTAAAGGTTTTTTTAATACTAGTTCGAGTGGTTTAACCTGCTCATCTGTGGTTGGTACTTCCAGGGAGAAATACTCATTGGGACTCAGTCTGTAAGTCAGCAGAGCATTGGTTCCGATATCTGCATCTGAAGCGCCCTCTAGTGAAAAACGAGAGTCTAGAGCTCTTGTTTCCGAAACAAAGAAATTCTTTTGTGTGGTTGGGAACACAGGCGGGTTGTCATTAATGTCCCTCACCTCCACCTCCACGTGGAAAACCTGCAGCGGCCGGTCCACGATCACCTCCAAATGGATGCTACACTCTGCGCTCCGCCCGCACAGAGCCTCCCGGTCGATCCGAGAATTCACAAACAAAATGCCATTCTGCAGATTTACCTCCAGAAGGTCCCCGCGGTCCTTGGACGCCACCCTGAACAGGCGGGGCACCAGCTCTGCCAGCTCCAGCCCCAGGTCCTGAGCGATGCGGCCCACGAAAGTGCCGTGTTTGGCCTCCTCCGGAACAGAGTAGTGGAGCTGGCCTCTCCCTGCCTCCCAGATTGTAAACAGCAGAAGCAAGAGTAGCAGGCACCAGGATCCCTGGCAGTATATCATGGCGACAAAGGACATATTCTCTTTTAGATTTTTTTTTATTATTATTATTAGTAGTATTCTTGCTCAATGACAGTCGCAACAATGTGGGTGCTGTTTATAGTCTTTAAAGCTCAGGACCAGCTTCTTTCCGGTCTGCAGATGGTCTGATTTTCTTCCGTTAGCGCTCTTGCTGGAGAACAACGGCATCCTGTGGCTCAAAGTGTAAGTGCAATTGCGCTCTGCGATCTTCTTCGCTTACCTGGCTTCGGAATGTCTTCGTATTTGTGTTTTTCTTTGTAGGCTTCTAACTAGTTCACATTTCAGTAGACGGTAGCTAATTCAAGGTTGCCTTGTCTTAGACTTATAGTTCCTAGAGTAGTTTTGTCTTCTATATAGACATCTAAGAACATACTACTGCACAAACTATATTATCGTGCAAAAGAATATGGACAAGTTGCATTTGTACTGGCGATATGGCTTTCAAGAGATTTTTTTTAAAAGTGTAACATATAAAATGCCTCGTATCCAACCTAAGACTTTGTAATTGTGTTTTGCTGAATCTTTTTAAATGATACATTATTCTGATTATTTGACTTAGCTCTATAGAGAATAATTCAAGATGCAGATTTTTCTATGTTACCACCACAACACAATGGGATTTCAATTCAATACTAATAAGCTATTTACTATTTTATCTAAATAATTCTCTATTTGATGTTGATGAATTTACTCAGCACTGATTGTGGGAAATTCATAGCATATTTGTAAGGTTATCTCGTTTTAAAGCTTTTGTTCAGTCGCTATATCTGTTTAGGGTGAATGTTATTTCCATCATATTGGTAAACTTCAATGTGAATTATACTTGTTGCTTACTTGGAAAAATTAATTAATTTTCATCCAAAAATAATGCCAGAAGTTCTAATTATATTTATCTGTTTATAATATTTTCTTAGAAAATTATGTGAAGAGTCTAGAATATAAAAGTTATCCTAAGTCTCATTCACTCAATTTTATTATCGCGTTTTTATCTGAGATACAAAAAATATATTGGAATTTACATAGAAGACTTACAGATGACAATGAAGTTTATCAGTATTGCATTAAAGAAGAAAACGTTTTAATCATTCTCAAGACTGTATGGAACCAAGTAATCAGCATCTGAATCTTGCCAGTAATATTAAGTCATTGAAAAAACTCAAATATTCCCCCCATTAAAAAGTGATTGTAGGTGGATAAACAAGATAATCAAGTTTGTTTTCTTTATGTGAACTTCAGTTTTTATTTGAACACACAAATATTGACTTAATGACTATGAATCTATACCAAAGATATTTAGTTCAAATTACCTGTCATTGTTGTTAAGATTTAAGACATAAATCCTAAACTAATATATTGCATTGTTAAAAAGAGAAAGAAAAATTGAGCCTATTGAATCGAATAAAGTTAGAAAAAGAAAATAATGAAGAAAACCTTTAATCTCTAGTTTACTGATTAAAATGACCCAGTGTCTTTTGGAATGACTCCATGCTAAAATGAAGGTCCATTACTATTTTGGATTGACGGATTATGCCACCAATAAAGTACATATAAATTGTAATATTTAAATTTGTGTGCATGAAGGTTTGCAAAACTAGTTAGGGGATCATGAGAGAGGTAGAAAAGTTCTTAAGAAAGGTGAGAAATAGAGCAGGTACTGCAATACACATAACAAGAAAACAGAAAGGCAGATAAACTAGGGACTGAGAGGGCACCAGCCAGATAGAGAGAGGGATAAGAGGAAGGGGAATGTATGACAAAGAAGTATAATGATGAATTGTGAAGATGCAATTAGAAAGCCCCTTACTTTGAATGCTAACCTAAACACTTAATTAAAAAAATTAAAAATGCAATTTGTAACGTCCTGGAGTTACCAAGTTTTCATGAATCTAACAATTATAGTATAACAGTAAATCAATGTGTTAGTAACATGTCTTAAATATGATCAAGCCAGGTGTGATGGTACATGTCCCAGATCCCTGAATTCAACAGGCAAAAGGATTGAGAAATTCAGGGGTTATATTAAGATGATGTGAGAGGAGACTGTGGAAAGAAGAGAGAGAATGAAAGAAAGAAATAATTAAAAGACACAATTTGAGTTTCTTAGGGGGAAATCCTAATTGGTACTTAAGAGAAAAGGGAAAGACTTAGCTTTATATTTGTTTTAACTAAGCTATTGGCTGTATTTCTTTGGTTGTATACTCTAGATATTGTTCTGAGTTTAATCACAGATGGTCTTGTAAAAAATTGATAACATGAAAAAAGATGAATAAAAATAATAATAAAGTCACCAACCTGAAGAATACACAATAACTCAGTATGTTTACACCTATTAGAAATGTCAAATAAACATAAAAGCAAAGATATCTGCTATTATACATATATACACGTGTATGAGCAAGGAAAGAAAGAGAGCAAGAGAGATAAGAGACACAGAAGAGACATGGAGAGACAGAGACAGAGAGGTCCTCTTTCTAAAGCTGACAGCAAAGCCAGGTGTAATGAATAGGTCATGCCTCTAATCCTGGCACCTGAGAGGCTGAGGCAGGAAGCTTGCTCTGACTTTGAGGGCAGCCTGGACTATTGTGGAGCTCTGCCTCAAAAACATACAATAAAATAAAAAATTGGAGATCAAACCAGGATATCTTCACTATGATGGTTAAGATATCTCTTAATTTTTATATTACAATACTTGAATTATATTAGTTTAAATCAGTACATTTAGAGACATGCACAACTGAGACATTATGATTAATATGAGCTCTGACTAAGGGAAACAGGAAATTTTGATATGATTTCAAGTCTAAGGCATATATTTCATAAATGTATTTGATAAAGTGGCCAATAAATTTTTAACTTAACATGCATTTGTCGTCAATAATCTCTAAAATTTGGCATTCAGACTGGCCATGGAAAGCTGGCAATTGAAGACCATATTGTGTTTGCATTTCTGCCCTGATTTTTGTGTTGTCAAACTTGCCTAATGATTGTCAACTTTTGTTGGAATATATTTGTAAAACACAGACTGAATAACGAATTCATAGTAAATGGGGACGGACAAGAAATTCCTATGGATAAGAACTGAAATGGTGAATATTAGGTGTTTTGGTCATGTTGGAATTAATTTGAAAACTGAAGCCATGAGTTAGCAGATAACCACTAGTTTCAGTAAAGCATAATTGATAGGGTATTTTCGTCACCGTGTCTATTAGTTTATTCCTCTGGAGGAACGGAACTTATAGAACATTTATTAGAATGGCTTGGAGACTGTGGTCCAGCTAGTCCAACATGATTGTCTACCAATGGAAGGCCCAAGAATCCAGTAGTTATTCAGTCCATGAGGCTGGATGTCTCAGCTGGTCTTTAGTATACACCAGAACCCTGAAGAAGTAGGTTCTAATACCAGGGAAGAAATGAACTTGCCAGTGAGAACAAGAACAAGCAGGCAAAGAGAGCAAGCTTCCTTCTTTCATATCTTTTATATAGGCTGCCACCAGAAGGTGTGTCCTAGATTAAAGGTGGATCTTCCCACCTTTAAAGATCTGGGTTAAAGGTATATAGTCCCACCTCAAAAGGTGCAGGCTAAAATTGGGTCTTCCCCCTTTAAATGATTTAACTAAGAAAAAAATTTCTTGCAGGTGTACCAAGTTGATAGACTTTTAGGTAATTCCAGATGTAGTCAAGTTGACAACCAAGAACAGTCATCATACCATGTAACTTATCTTGTATATCTGGATATATATAACCCAATACCACTCAGTTTAAGATGGCAAGATAAGTTTTTAAACTAAAACAAATACCAGAGTAATAAAAAATTGAATATAATTGAATTTACTTTTCCCATTTTAATACTAATTTAGACTAAAACAACCATTTCTAATTTCTTTAAACAAAAAGAATGAATGCCTGCATGTAGAAGATACTTTGAAATCATGTCAGAAGAAGATAAAGCTTTTTTGTTGTAGAATATTTTGATTGTACTCTGACACTCCCAAGACTGCCAAAAAGTTGAACATTGAATCAAAGGGTGGAGTCAACATTCAGCTGGCCAGAATAAACCATAGAGTTTTTGGTGGACCAGGATTAGAATAGAGAGACACAGGAAGGAATAGGGAAGGGCTTAGAAAGATTCACCCACTTTTCAATCTGGAAAGGTGAAGAGGCAGGATCAACTGATCATGCCTCCATTGCTCTTTGGATCTAGCAGGTTTTTACCCCACTATTTGATTCCTGGGTTTTATTTAATAATAGAACAATATAAATAATCACTTCACTTTTGTTGGTGGTGCTGTTCTCCATTTTTAAAGGTTTATTTATTTTATTTTTCATGTATTAGTATTTTGCCTTCATATGTCACATGCATCATATGCATGCCTACCACCCATAGAGGCCAGAAGAGAGCATCAGATCCCCTGTTACTGAAGTTACAGATAGATGTGAGCAACCATGTGGATGCTGGGAATCAAACCTAGATGCTTTTCAAGAGCAGCAAATGCTGCTGAATCATTTCTCCATCCTTAAGAGAGTTTTTTGTTTGTTTGTTTGTTTGTTTGTTTTTGTTTTTAGTAAGGATCTCATAATTTGCTCTGACTGTCCTGAAACTCACTATGTAGACCAGGATGGCCTCAAATTCACAGAGACCTGTTTGCTTCTGTCTCCTGAGTGCTGGGATTAACGATGTGTACCACCAAAGTCTGTGAGATAAAGTTTTTAGTAATTTCACACAGTTCCCACTCCCATCATAACACCTTACTCAAATTGAATGAGCTCATACATAAATATCACAAGTTGCTTGGGATTTTCTAGTAAAGGAGACCATTGTGAAGGGTTCTTGGATAAGATTATGTCAATTGCTACAAATACCCTAATTCTAAAATAAAAGTGAATAATGCATACTGGAACAAGGACCAATACTACAGAAACAAAAAAAAAAACATCAAATAAGAAAATGTTAGCACTCAACTGGCACTCTAGCTTACTGCAATACAGACATGTGCAGTTGCTGAATATAAAGTAATAGTCTATGACATACATAAGGAGCAAAATAAAATGCTAAACATTCTCACTAAAAAGGGGGAAAAGTTATGAATCCTATGAATCAGTGTAGTATTTTCTTAATGCAACTGTATCAAACCAAAATTTAACTGGAGCGGGGTGTGGTGGCACACACCTTGAATCCTAGCACTTGGAAGGCAGAGGTAGGAGGACCTCTGAGTTCCAGGCCAACCTGGTCTACAAAGTGACTTCCAGGACAGTCAGGACTTCAAAGAGAAACTCTGTTTTGAAAAACTGGAGAAAAAAACTACTGAGCTTACAAACATGAAGAGATACGTGGGGGCTGGAGAGATGGCTCAGATGTTAAGAGCACTGACTGCTCTTCCAAAGGTCCTGGGTTCAATTCCCAGCAACCACATGATGGCTCACAACCATCTGAAATGAGATCTGGCTCCCTCTTCTGGCCTACAGGTATCCAAGCAGACAGAACACTGTGTACATAATAAACAAATAAATCTAAAAAAAAAAAAGAAGAGCTATATGGAAGAGAGCATATGAGAATAAAAATTACTGCATCCTAGACACAAGAATTCTACTGAAGAAAGCTTACGCGTTCATAATAGTTACACTAAAATTACACATTTCAAGCAGAGGATTGGACACTGCATAGGTGGACATCATAAAAATACTTCTGAAATAAAGCATATTTGAAAGCATTACTAGAAATGCTTGTGCATGATGGTGCTCAAAGAAAATATAATCTGGGACATATTTGTCAGAGAATAAACAGAGAGAAAATTTATTTCATCAAGCAAAATATGAAAAAAAGTAATAGCCCACCTTCCCGGAAGTGTCTCTTCCAGCAGAATGAGTTTCCGCTCCCACATCGGCCACTGGGCAGGGTGTAAGACTGGGACTGAAGGCCATGAGGTCGGTCTTGGGTGGACCCTCTCCAGAGCACACACGCTGCTGTCTCTGCTGAGAGTAAGACCAGGTCCCCACCGTGCTGGAGCACACCAGCACGGGCTTTCCAAGTCCGCACCCGCCTTGCATGGGCACTGTGGAGCAGCGCAGCGCGGCGTACAGCAGCAGTGTGAGCACCAACAGGCTGGACACCGCGCAGATGGCGATGATCAGGTACACGTTGACATCCACCAGCGATGCCTCCCTGTCTGAGGACTTGGACAACCCCTGGGAAGAAGCTTTTGGCACCTGGCCGCTCTCCACCAATGACACCAGAATGGTAGCAGTGGCGGTCAATGCGGGTTCGCCATGGTCCTTCACTAACACCAATAGGCGCTGGCGTGGCGCATCAGCTTCATCCAGGGCGCGTGTTGTGCTGATCTCTCCTGTGTACAGACCCACACGGAACGGACTGCGTGTTCCCACAGCGAGCTGCAGCTCATAAGACAGCCACGCATTGTAACCAGAGTCTGCATCCACCGCGCGCACCTTTGACACCACGTGTCCAGCACCCACTGACCGCGACACAAGTTGGCTAAATTCGCCAGCAGGTCCAACTGTCTGAGATGCTAGCAGCGCGGGCGCATTGTCGTTCTCATCCAGCACAAACACCTGCAGAGTCACATTGCTGCCCAGAGCAGGCACACCAGCATCCCGCGCTCTCACCTGGAACTGCAGCAGCTCCAGCTCCTCATGGTCCAGAGGCTGCAGCGCGAACACCTTGCCGCTCTCCGCGTGCACAGACACATAGCTGGACAGCAAGCGCTCGCCCACCCTCCTCTCCACCAGCGAGTAGGACACCAGCGCGTTCTCCTGCGCGTCAGCGTCCATGGCCGACACCGTGAAGATGTGCGCGCCAGGCGGGTTGTTCTCCTTCACGAACACCGTGTATTCGGGCTGCGCGAACGCGGGTGCGTTGTCGTTGACGTCAGCCACCTCCACGGACACGCTGGCTGTGGCCCACAGCGAGGGCGAGCCGCCGTCCCGGGCGGTCACCACCACATCATAGTTATCTACAGTCTCTCGGTCCAGAGTGTTGTCCAGCACAAGCGAATAGTAATTCTTGAAGGTGGACACCAGCTTGAATGGGACATGAGGGGTCAGGGAGCAGGTCACATGCCCATTGACTCCAGAGTCTTGGTCTGACACGCTGATCAGGGCGATGACAGTACCCAAAAGAGCGTCTTCTTTCACCGGGAGAGACAAAGAAGTAAGAACTATTTCTGGTGCATTATCATTTTCATCCAGGATTTCCACAAGTACAGTGCAGTGAGCAACCATAGGTGGATGTCCTTTATCGGTAGCATCCACGTGAATTTCATAATTGTTCCTATCCTCAAAGTCAATAGCACCATTTACTTTTATCTCTCCAGTTTTTTCGTTTATTAGAAATTTCTTTCTTATGCTAGATGAGGTCAGAGAGCTAAATGAATACTCCACTTCCTTGTTCATTCCTTCATCTGTGTCGGTAGCATTCAGCCATATCACTAACGTTTGATTCTCTTGATTCTCAGACATCTTAACTTCGTAAACAGATCTGTCAAACACAGGAGCATTATCGTTAGCATCCAAGACCTGGATCAACAGAGAAACCGATCCCGTAAGCTCGGGTTTGCCTCCATCCGTTGCTGTCAGTGACAACTTCAGCTGAGGAATTTCCTCCCGATCTATCAGTTTTCGAAGAACAAGCACTGGGAACTCGCCTTTGCCTTTTTTGTTTACAATATCAAGGATAAAAAAATCATTTGAACTGAGTTTGTAAGTAAGCATCGCGTTCTCGCCGACATCTGCATCAGATGCGCCTTCTAGTGGAAATCGAGAATCAAGCAGTCTAGATTCAGGTACCAAGATCTTTTGTTCTGCTACAGAGAACATCGGAGGGTTGTCGTTAATGTCCCTCACCTCCACCTCCACATGGAAAACCTGTAGCGGCCGGTCCACGATCACCTCCAAATGGATTCTACACTCCGCGCTCCGCCCGCACAGCTCCTCCCGGTCGATCCGAGAATTCACAAACAAAATGCCATTCTGCAGATTTACCTCCAGAAGGTCCCCGCGGTCCTTGGACGCCACCCTGAACAGGCGGGGCACCAGCTCCGCCAGCTCCAGCCCTAGGTCCTGAGCGATGCGTCCCACGAAGGTTCCGTGTTTGGCCTCCTCGGGGACGGAGTAGTGGAGCTGGCCGCTCCCTGCCTCCCAGGCTGCGAGGAGCAGAAGCCAGAGCAGCAGGCGCCAAGCTCCATGGCTCAGGCATCTGGACATCACCACAGATCCATTCTCTTGTCTTAAAACTCCATGGATATGCCATCTGGGATGCACACGCGTTCTAACATCTTCTGGTCGATTTCCTAGTCTCATTGTTTTTTAATCGAAACGCTGAGATCTCCGAATGTAACTACTTCCTAATCCTGGAGAAACAGTGAAGTATGCCTTTGTTCTAAAAAGCTACTTATTTTGTGGACGGCAGCGACATCCAGTGGCTAAATGTGTAAGTATACTTCTATGCGTGCAATTTTTCTTTAATTCACATCTTTGACTTGTTTCTGTGGATTATTATCTCTATATACACGTAGTACCTCATATTACATCTCTTTAACACGTGTTAATATTTAATGCAGATCCATAGTGCAACTTTTTCTTCAATGTGAGACCACAAGAGGTGATTCCTTTCTTGATTGGGTGATAATCATATGGTTGATTTTTGTTTTGTTTTGGTTTGGTTTGGTTTTTGGTTTTTCAAGACAGGGTTTCTCTGTGTAGCTTTGCGCCTTTCCTGGAAATCACTCTGTAGCCCAGGCTGGCCTCGAACTCACAGAGATCCGCCTGGCTCTGCCTCCCGAGTGCTGGGATTAAAGGCATGTGCCACCACCATCCAGCCCATTAACATTCTTATATATGTTCCTAGTAACCAAGCAACTTTGTCTTCCCATCCATTAAACTCTCCATGTGCCGTTTCCCACCTTCATAATATTGTCTCAATAGTGAGAAGACATTGTGTAAATTATAACACATTAAAGCCTGGGGTGCTCCTTTGGAAGAATGAGTACTTCATAAGTACAAACTATTCTCAGACCCCAGTTTGGACACATTTGTTTGTGTGATGTTTATGACCAAATCTGGCTCCTCTCAAGGAAAAAAAAGTATTTCCTTTGGAAAATTGTTATTCTCCAGGAGCTAACCTCTGGCTAGTATGTGGGCTGAAAGGGAGAGTTCTTGTATTTAAGAAAATGGAAATGGGTTACATGGGGAGAAATTTTATTTTATTACATTTTACGTTGACTAAAGAATCTCATTTTGAATAGAGTAATTGACAAATCCGTGACTACCGCTTTCAAAGTTTACTACAGGAAATGTGTTGTTTCTATCTTTTCAAACTTTTGAGTAGTCTTTGAGTTTCTGTGGTCAAAGGTATGCCCATCAACACCACTTACCTTGAATTCAGAGTTGTAATTTCAAATGCTTCTGTTTGAAGTTGTTTTTTCACATTTCTTGCACCATTTGAGGTTGGGTTCAAGTATTTGCTTTTTGTTTTGTTTGGTTTGTTTTCTTGGGGGAAGAGTTGAGGCAGGGTCTCTTTACATAGCCCTGGTTATCCTCGAACTCACTTTGTAGACCAGGCTCACCTCAAACTCACCCAGATCTGCCTGCCTCTGCCTGCAGAGTGCTGAGATTAAAGACATGTACCTCACCACTCCCGAAAGTTCAATTGTTGGAATACATAGTATAGACTGAGGGGGGCTACCATTGTCGTTTGCATCCAAGACAGTTCTGTCTTTTAGAGCTAATGCTTTGCTCTTGGTAACGATAAAATGCATTCCTTTTCATTCATGTCTACATTGATGTAATTGGCAAGTTAGCCTTTTTTTACAGTATCCACACCATCTCCCAGCTTATAGGCTTCCATCATGTGCAAATTTCAGAACTTGTGAAATATCTTTGAGACTGATTCATCTTTGGGCACATAAGAAAGCGTAAGGGAAGTAAGACTGAATAAAGGCTGAGAAATTGAAAACAGAATGGTGATAAAACACACATTGTTGTTCTGCTGACAGTGTCAGCCTCTGTAGCAACTTCACTCAAGCTAAGATGGAATTATGAAACCCAAACTGAAGTGTCTGTTACTCCAGTTCTTCCTGAATTTTAGTTTGTCAAGTGCAAATGAGAAAATTAAAAAGTAGCTTGGGCTACACGTACAGTTATAGAACCTCCAATGTGAAAGTCACAGATTATAGTTTCAAAACATTAAGCATTTAAGGACATTGAAGATATGTTCAGATGCTTGTCTTGTAGAATAGTGAATTTTTTTAAACTTTCAAGACTATTAATTATAGGAGAATTTAAAAGATTAAATCTTTACATCCCAAATTTTTAACCACTAAACTAAAAACAGTTAATTTTAAAAAATCACTTTCTGAAGAAAGAAATTATTAACTATTGGAAGAGACTGATTTTTCAAATATCACAAGAGAAATAGTTCAGAATTGTATACATTATAGAAATCAGTGTTGGTAAACATTTTCTTATAATTTACATTATAAGAAATTTAGGGATTTTTTTTACATTCATTGAAATGATAGTCATATTTATACTCTTTGATAGAATTATATTTCTGGTTTTGGGGACAGAGTTTTGTTTGGTTCTGGCCTTTTCCTTTTTTGAGACAGGGTCTCTCTGTGTAGCCCTGACTGTCCTGAAACTCACTATGTAAACCAGGCTGGTCTCAAACTCACAAAGATACACCTGCCCCTGCCTCTTTGCTAGGATTAAAGGGGTGCACCACCATGGCCAGCCTAGAATCGAGTTTCTAAGTAGAAAAGAGGTTTTCTATGACTCCCTGGTTGTTACATGTCTCCATCCAGAGAACAGCTGAAATGTTATATCCATGTTAACTGAACGACTACTAAGCCATTGTGGGTTGTTTTTGTTGGTTGGTTGGTTGGTTGGTTGGTTGGTTGGTTGGTTGGTTGGTTTTTGGGGTTTTGTTTTTCACAACAAATAGTTTTCAAGTGTTATAGAAGCTCAGCATTAGCAATTTGATTCACACATTATGGTTTTAAAATAAAATGATGTCAACAGTTAATGGATGTGCAACTACTTCTAATAGGAATGTGCAAACACAAATCTTGTCCTAATTTAGATATCTGCAATTTTAAAAACTCTGGTTGAATTGTAGAGAAGGAAAAACAGTATTTAAATATACTAACAAAGCAAGAAATTCTTCCATAAAGAAATAACTACATGAATAAATGCAGTTCTACAACAACTCACCTTCTCATAAGAGTCCAAAGAAACAGATGGTTCTCCAGATCCATCTGCAGATCCAGGACATGGAGGTAGACCCGGGCTGAAGGCCATGAGGTCGGTCTTGGGCGGACCCTCTCCAGAGCACACCCTCTGCCGCCTCTGTTGAGAGTATGACCAGGTCCCCACCGCGCTGGAGCACACCAGCACGGGCTTCCCCGGCCCACAAGCGCCCCCCATGGGCGCAGTCGAGCAGCGCAGCGCGGTGTACAGCAGCAGCGTGAGCACCAACAGGCTGGACACCGCGCAGATGGCGATGATCAGATACACGTTGACATCCACTAAAGATGAATCTGGCACTGTAGCACCTACAGAGGACCGTGACGAGACCTTTGGCGCCTGGCCATTTTCCACTAGAGACACCAGCACGGTGACTGTGGCAGTCATCTGAGGCTCACCGTGGTCCTTCACCAGCACCAGCAGGCGCTGTCTAGTCCCATCTGCCTCCTCCAGGGCCCTAGTGGTGCTGATCTCTCCAGTGTACAGGCCTACACGGAATGGGCTGCGTGTACTGCCGGGCCACGACTGCAGCTCATAAGACAGCCAAGCATTGTAACCAGAGTCCGGGTCTACAGCGCGCACCTTTGCCACCACGTGACCAGGATCCACAGACCTGGGCAACAACTGATTGAACACTCCATCTGCACCGCCTGTCCCAGACCCAAGCAACACCGGAGCATTGTCATTCTCATCCAGCACAAACACCTGCAGAGTCACATTGCTGCCCAGGGCAGGCACACCAGCATCCCGCGCGCTCACCTGGAACTGCAGCAGCTCCAGCTCCTCATGGTCCAGAGGCTGCAGCGCGAACACCTTGCCGCTCTCCGCGTGCACAGACACATAGCTGGACAGCAAGCGCTCGCCCACCCTCCTCTCCACCAGCGAGTAGGACACCAGCGCGTTCTCCTGCGCGTCCGCATCCATGGCCGACACCGTGAAGATGTGTGCTCCAGGCGGGTTGTTCTCCTTCACGAACACCGTGTATTCGGGCTGCGCGAACGTGGGCGCGTTGTCGTTCACATCAGCCACCTCCACGGACACGCTGGCTGTGGCCCACAGCGAGGGCGAGCCGCCGTCCCGGGCTGTCACCACCACCTTATAGTCAGCTGTGGTCTCTCGGTCCAGAGCGTTATCCAACACAAGCGAATAGTAATTCTTGAAGGTGGACACCAGCTTGAAGGGGACGTGAGGAGTCAGGGAGCAGGTCACCTGCCCGTTGACACCTGCATCTAGATCAGTCACGCCGATCAAGGCGATAACTTTCCCCAGCTGTGCGTCTTCTTTAACAGGGAGCCAGAGCGTTTTGACATTCAGCTGTGGAGCGTTGTCGTTAGCATCTACAACTTCCACAAGAACTGTACAGTGTCCAATCAGTGGTGGGGAGCCTTTATCACGTGCCTCTAATGGAATCTTATAAGCTTTACTTTCTTCGAAATCAATAACTCCTATAACTGTAATTTCTCCGCTCATAGCATCCACGTGAAACTTGGATTTTATATCTGGAGAAATGTCACTAGAAAATGAGTACATAACGTCACCATTCACGCCTTCGTCTAAATCTGAGGCATTGACTTTGATTACCAACGTCCCGTTTGGAACGTTCTCTGGTAATTTCACCGTATAACGAGACCTGTCAAAAAATGGAGCGTTATCATTGACATCCAGCACTATGATGAGTAACTGAACGGTGCCGGTCAGCTCCGGTTTGCCTCCGTCGGTGGCCGTGAGCAATAAGCGCATCTCCGCAGCTTCTTCTCTGTCTAATGGTTTCCGCAAAACAAGCCCAAGAAGTTTCACCTGTTCGTGGTCAGGTGGAACATCCAGAGAGAAATGTTCATTGGTGCTCAGTCTGTAAGTCAGCAGAGCATTGGAACCGACATCTGCGTCTGACGCGCCCTCTAGTGGGAACCGCGAGTCAGGCAGTCTGGACTCCGGGATAAACAGGGTCTTTTGTGTGGTTGGGAACACGGGCGGGTTGTCGTTAATGTCCCTCACCTCCACCTCCACGTGGAAAACCTGCAGCGGCCGGTCCACGATCACCTCCAAATGGATGCTACACTCCGCTCTCCGCCCGCACAGAGCCTCCCGGTCGATCCGAGAATTCACAAACAAAATGCCATTCTGCAGGTTTACCTCCAGAAGGTCCCCAAAGCCCTTGGAATCCAACTGAAACAAACCAGGCACCAACTCGGGCAGCTGCAGTTCAAGATCCTGGGCGATGCGGCCCACAAATGTGCCGTGTTTGGCCTCCTCGGGGACGGAGTAGTGGAGCTGGCCGCTCCCTACCTCCCAAACTGTGAGGAACAGTAGCGAAAGCACTGGATGCCAGCCCTCCGGGACTACTCCTCCTAAATACAGCATTTCAGGAGCTTGGTATTTCCGATTCGCTTAAATTGCCTCCGAACGAAGAGAAGCCATCTGATTCTCAATTTCACCCTCCCGTGTTCACCATTGCTCACCGGAGTAAAAAAGAATGGAGCGTCCTTTCTCCTGGGAAAGGGATGGCTGTGCTTGTCTTGAATCAGAACGAATAAGACGGCCAAGAGCGACATCAGGCGGCCCAAAGAGTAAGTACATATCCGTCGAATAGACATTGAGCCATTGACTTGCAAAATCTTACTTTACTCTCTGAATTTTATCATTGTTGAAACAGAAAACCACCTTTCTCTTCCTGGAGATACTATTAGAGGACTGAGCTCTGAAACTACGAAATGCCATAATTATAGTTCTCTTGTGCCTGAGAAAACTGTCCACATAACTTTAAATTACTGATGAAAATGGAGTGGCAATTAAAAGTGATCAGTTACACAATCACAAATATTAAATTCGAAAATCACTTTGTTCTGTAACTCAGGATCATCCATATTCCTAAATTTCAGATCCTGATGTTACAGACTGCTGTGCATCACTATGCCTAGGGAAGCTAGGTGCCCAGAAATTTACTGATCAAAAATAAACTTTTTCATGCTAGATGAAAGAAGTCAGTAAATATATTAATGAAGTAGTTTCCTTAAGTAATTTCATGAATTGTAAATGTGTAAAGTATTTCTAAAATAGAATTTAGTTGAACATCCCTCAAGGAGAGAAAATATTATATATATTTCTCTTTATTAATATTTATATAACCTGTTCCCACCATCATTATTTATTTCTATACCTACATACTATGGTTTTCAACCATTATCATATGCAAATAGCAATCTCTCTCTTCTTTATCTCTTGTACAGCTTGTATTATATTGTCCCATAATGCATTGCAATGTCAGTATTGTTCATTCAGGGTTTAGGGAGAGTTCTGCTTTTGAAGTTATGCTTAGGATTCTTTTCTGCCTAGGCTCTGCTTAAGAAAAGCTCTTTTGAGTTCTAGTCTCTCATTCAAACATGTAAATTGTTTAATTAAATCTATTGTTCATCCTTTTGGGCTCTAAAAGCAAAATCATGGACATTATTGATAGTGATTGAAGTGATTAGTTGCCAAATACAGTGTTAGATGATATAAAGGATCTCAAATGCCAATTATAATTTGTAAAAACAATTAAAATTTAGAAGATATCACAAAGTCACATCTGAGAGTCAGGTAGAAGTCAACACAATAGGAAGTGTAAAATCATTTCCACAAAGAAAAGGCTGCACAGTCTATTCAAATAGTGAAATAAGCATACATGTACAGAAATCCAAATGTCCTTAAAACCAAGAGCTAAAGTAGAGCATTTCATGTAGAGCATTTTGATAGAGAAATAAGATGCTAGACATAGACAAGAATTATAAAAAATGTAAAACCAACCACAAAAAGAAACTTGCTTTCTGATACCTTTCATCTGGGAAAGGATAAAATCTAGTCATAACTGATTACACGGTGTCATTATGTCCCTAACAGGCTATAAGAATCCAGAGTCTCAGAAACCTCTAATTCATGTCCATTAAGTCTAACCATTCTCTTCTGAGGATTGTGCTCAATATCTAATTAGTATGTGATGTCAGGGCAAGTGGAACAGATACAAGATGCAAAGGGAGAGAAAAGTTCTAGAATTTAAACATTGAAACACAAAAAGTATGTTAGATTTTTTTAAAGATTTTCTTCCAAAAAGCAAAACATGTCTACATGAACTAAAGAATCCTCATTATTTTGAGTATTTTATAGTGAAGATTTATATATTATATATCCGTCTACAATGGGATTGGAATTGGAGTTACTGAACACAGCATTCTTGATATTTAATTTTTTTGTTAAATCATATTAAATGTAAACTCAATGTAAATTTTTGTGAGGAGGGGCTAGGATTTGAACATGCCATGAAACATTTTTTATGAAATACACCAACTCATACACAAAAGATTAACACAAATTTACTGTATCACCAATTCAAGATTAGCTGATGTTTATCAGAATAAAGCAACTATTGACCAAAGATGTTCAAATATATTAAATTATTGAAAATACTGTAAAACTTCTGTACCAGTAAAATAAATTAATTAATTAAACATGAAATGGTTAAAAAAAAACTGCCATATCCCAGCACTTGGAGGACTGAGACAGAAGGATTATGAAGTTTAGGTAAATTGAAGATACATCGTTGACAACATTTAAAAAAAAAGAAAGAAAGAAGGAAAAGGAAGAAGGAAATCAAAGTTAATAACTTTAGGGTGTATTGAAAACAGCCTCACATATTTGTCTTCTCACCATTTTGCTTTTGTAACGAGGACTATGGGGGTCCAGCCCCTCGATAGTCCCCTCCCAGGGTCCGCGGAAGGCTCTATCAACCAGCAGAGAATCTTTAAGGTCGGTAAATCAGTCTATGCACACAGAGTTCTTTGGTCCATTCGCTTTAATTCCTCTGGCATAACATCCTTTATACTCAGCTTCAGTTCTGTTCTCATGTCTAGCTCCTTTCTTGCCTGATTTCTCTCTATATTTATCTACTGTCCCCTCTAGGTTCTATCTTAATTCCTTCATCTAGTTCTGTCCCTTCTAGGTTCTCATCTATCTAGTTCTTTCCCCCATCAGCTTCTCTCCCGTCTCCTTCTCTCTCATCTGGCTCTTTCTCATCTTGTTCTTTCCCATCTGTCTCTTCCTCATCTTCCATCTCGTTCCTCTAGTCCTCTCTTTTAGCTCTTCAATCTAGTTCTTCCCAATCTCAGCTCGTTCCTCTCCAGTTCTTACCCATCTCGTTCTTCCATTTTCTTCTCTCTTCCTCCCCTCCTGTCCTCTGCTTTACAGTTATATATCTCCCCAAAATCACAATCCTCCCCTCCACCCAGGACACTCAGCCTGAACTTCCTCAGGCAGTGATTGTCCGCTATCAGGATCAAATGGAAAGTTGATAAGAATTACAAAGAGAGGCACTAGTTGTTAATTACCATTTGTGACCCAAAGGGGAAGTGACTAATGAATTAACTAAAGGCTAAATATGGGTAACATCTAAGAAGAGGGATCTTACGTGCACAACTATAACCTTAAATGTGTTTGGTAAAGGATGTTAAAAATCTATAAGTTGCTAGGTCAATGGGAGAAAATAAAACTGTCTTCTTTATTCCTGTGGCTCCTATCTGTTCAAGCTGTCTGCCGTTTACTGCAGGGTGGGGAAAAGTGTGCTCAATCTCTAGGCAACCTGTGTACAGCTAGATGCCTCTGGTGATAGCTAAAGGGAGATCTGGAACTGGAGGTAAGGTTTGGGAAAAGAGGAAGTAAGGCTTAATTTGCACATCCGCCAGGCCTTCTCAAACAGGTAGCCTGGAAGCTTAAGTCTGTTCTTAGAGAGTACAGAGGTATCTCTGGTAAGGTACTTTCCTCCAGATGCTACCAATAATAATTACAGGGAGGCTTGAACTGGGAGTTCTGGCTGAGCATAGCTGTTAGCACAGAAGTTTATCTAAATATTCCTAGAAGTGGTTAGGTAAGTAGTTAGAGGTCTATAAAGTTAGTAAGACTGTAGGAAAGGAGGGCCTAAGCTAAATTGTGTAAAACTATTACTTAGTGTCCACCTGGCCTAGGCGGCGTCCTCTTGTGAATTTACTGTAAGTCAGGAGACTTGTACGTGGGCTACTATCACTTGTTAGTCCTTGGAAGTTGGGCGCCCCCCTGGGTGGTGTCTCCTTGTGGAATTTAAGTCAGGAGACTTTCAGGTGGGCTGTTATCATTGTTAGTCTTTGGCAGTTGGGCGTCCACCTGGGTGGTGTTTCCTGTAGTCCTTGAAAGTGGCTAAGGGAGATAACTGGTTCCAGAGAAAGCCTTTCCTGAGGCTGTTCTCCAAATACCTGGAATGTGTATGTCCAGAGAGTGATCAGTCTACACTGTTAGTCCTTCTTAGGGGAAAGTCAATTGGGAAAACTATGAAGGCACACATGATTTTCATAACAGAAGACAGCTGATATATAACAAGCCAAGTAACACCAAAAACTCCTTGGCTTCCTCTGGAGGAATTCCCTGATCCCTCCAGGTAGTGACTTTGCCATAACCAGCTGAGTTCTTATGATATATTTCTGCGGCCCGCAAGACTTTTGGCTAGCTTATAAAAATGAGAGAGAAGCCGGTGGTGGCACACGCCTTTAATCCCAGCACTCGGGAGGCAGAGGCAGGTGGATCTCTGTGAGCTCAAGGCAAGCCTGGTCTACACAGTGAGTTCCAGGACAGCCAGGGCTACACAGAGAAACCTTGTCCCCAAAAAAACCAACAACCATAATAAACCAGGTAAAATTATTTTAAACTAAAAGAATGTTGACTTTTGCCAAAAACACGCAAATGTGAAATACCATGAATGTAATTACGACGTTTCTACAAATTAAGTGCTTCTAAATATAAATGGACTTACTTGAAAGCCATGATCAACATTTAAATCTTGCCCTTCCCCAATGACCTCTGATCCTGGACGTGGTGGAAGACTGGGACTGAAGGCCATGAGGTCGGTCTTGGGCGGACCCTCTCCAGAGCACACCCTCTGCCGCCTCTGCTGAGAGTATGACCAGGTCCCCACCTCGCTGGAGCACACCAGCACGGGCTTCCCCGGCCCGCATGTGCCCTGCGTGGGCGTCGCCGAGCAGCGCAGCGCGGTGTACAGCAGCAGCGTGAGCACCAACAGGCTGGACACGGCGCAGATGGCGATGATCAAATACACATTGACATCCACTAGTGACGCCTCTGAGACTGAAGCGCGCCCAGAAGCCTGAGAAGAGGCCTTAGGCGCCTGGCTACTCTCAACCAGTGACACTAGAATGGTAGCTGTGGAAGTTAGAGCTGGCTCACCATGGTCTTTCACCAATACTAACAGGCGCTGTCTGGGTGGATCCAACTCGTCAAGGGCACGCGTAGTACTGATTTCACCCGTGTACAGCCCAACACGGAATGGGCTGCGAGGGCCCACTGAGGGATGCAGCTCATAGGACAACCATGCATTGTAGCCAGAGTCGGAGTCCACCGCCCGCACTTTTGCGACCACCTGACCCGCGCTCACAGACCTAAGTATCGAGTCGGTTGCCACATTACCCAAGCCTTCAGTACCAGCCAAAAGCAAAGCAGGAGCATTGTCGTTCTCATCCAGGACAAACACCTGCAGGGTCACATTGCTGCCCAGGGAAGGCACACCAGCATCCCGCGCGCTCACCTGGAACTGCAGCAGCTCCAGCTCCTCATGGTCCAGAGGCTGCAGCGCAAACACCTTGCCGCTCTCCGCGTGCACAGACACATAGCTGGACAGCAAGCGCTCGCCCACCCTCCTCTCCACCAGCGAGTAGGATACCAGCGCGTTCTCCTGCGCATCCGCGTCCATGGCCGACACTGTGAAGATGTGCGCGCCAGGCGGGTTGTTCTCCTTCACGAACACCGTGTATTCGGGCTGCGCGAATGTGGGCGCGTTGTCATTGACGTCAGCCACCTCCACGGACACGCTGGCTGTGGCCCACAGCGAGGGCGAGCCGCCGTCCCGGGCGGTCACAACCACGTGGTAGTTAGCAATGGTCTCTCGGTCTAGGGCACTATCCAGCACGAGCGAATAGTAATTCTTGAAAGTGGACACCAACTTGAAGGGGACATGGGGACTCAGGGAGCAGGTCACCTGCCCGTTGACACCTGAGTCCAGGTCCGAAACGCTAACCAGAGCAATGACAGTACCCAGTGCAGCGTCCTCCCGAACAGGCAGCGATAAGGAAGTCAATGTGATCTCAGGCACATTGTCATTTTCATCCAGCACCTTCACCAGAACAGTGCAATGACCCGCCATCGGAGGATGTCCTTTGTCTGTCGCGTCTACGCGGATTTTGTAGACATTGACTTGCTCAAAATCCAAGTTCCCTTGAATTACAATTTCTCCTGTATCTGTATCTATGCTAAACTTCTCAAGAACCATGGGTGGGACCAGCCTATTAAAGGAATAAGAAATGGCTGAATTCGTCCCTTCGTCCCTGTCCGAAGCATTCAGTCTAACAACCGTCGTTCCGTTGTCTGAGTTTTCCAATATTCTCACTTCATACTCAGACTGCTGGAAAGTAGGAGCGTTATCGTTCACATCCAGCACAGTGACCAGAAGCTGAACAGAGCCTGTGAGCTCAGGTTTGCCTCCATCCGTGGCTGTCAGCAGCAGCTTATGCTCAGGAGCATCCTCTCTGTCCAAGGATTTTCTTAATATTAGCTCAACCTGTTTATTTTCTTCGTTCTTTGAACTCACAATTAGCGTAAAGTAATCATTAGAGTCAAGTCTATAGGTTACAATTGAATTGGCTCCAATATCTGCATCAGATGCGCCCTCTAGCAGAAACCGAGAGTCTAACATTCTGGATTCTGAAATACGTAGCTTTTGTTCTTTTACCGGGAACACGGGCGGGTTGTCGTTAATGTCCCTCACCTCCACCTCCACGTGGAAAACCTGCAGCGGCCGGTCCACGATCACCTCCAGGTGGATGCTACACTCGGCGCTCCGCCCGCACAGCTCCTCCCGGTCGATCCGAGAATTCACAAACAAAATGCCATTCTGCAGATTTACCTCCAGAAGGTCCCCGCGGTCCTTGGACGCCACCCTGAACAGGCGGGGCACCAGCTCCGCCAGCTCCAGCCCCAGGTCCTGAGCGATGCGGCCCACGAAGGTGCCGTGTTTGGCCTCCTCGGGGACGGAGTAGTGGAGCTGGCCGCTCCCAGCTGCCCAGATTGTGAACAGCAGGAGCGAGAGCAGCAGCCGCCGGGAATCCGGACCTCCTCGCCAAGAAAACACCATGTCAAGTATTCGTTTTGTTCTTTTGAGAAAATCCGGTTTTGATATAAAGATCAACTCTTGTGCGTTAGGAATTCTTTAATCCAGTCGATTTGCAACTGCCATTGTTCAGCTTTTAGGAGACATACTGCTGCTGGAACGTCTTGGGATCTTGGCTAGCCAGAACTTGATAGACAGCGACATCATGCGGCTCCAAAGGGTAATGATTCCAAAGATTTAACTTAACCTGGGCAATAGTTGGGTTCTTTCATAACATAAATATTTTCTTTTCACTTTTTAATTCTTGAATAGTAGATCTTTAGCGGTACAAGTGAATGTAAGTTTATCTTCTGTCTCCTTACAGAAATTTAACTTAATCTGGCAATAGTTGGGTTCTTTCATCACATAAATATTTTCTTTTCATTTTTCATTCTTGAATAGTAGATCCTTAGCGTTACAAGTGAACGTACGATCTTCTGTCTCTTTACAGAAATTTAGTTTCAGTGAGGTCTCTTCATAAGGAAAAAGGTTTCTTCTCAATATTTTAAATACTGGTTTAGCAGTAACATGTTAACATTACTCTGTAATATGTATTTTGACCTGGGGATGATTTGGATATCACAGGTATAAACTACCTTCCACACATGTTTGTGAAAGAAATTTATTCAATGGTAGCTGATCCTTTGAATACATTATTCTATATTAGCATATGATTCCAATTTTTCTTAAGTTCACATGTGTTCTTGTGAATTTTTATTAAATTTCTACTTGATTTATTCAGTGAACATAAAATTTCTTAAACTATTTTGCCTACTAATTCTTGGAAAATGAAAACACGTATTTTTTTCTACCATTCATTCAATATATGTGTAATGTGCCAAACAGGCCCCTCACAACATTTTCCTTTGTAGGTTTCTCAGCCATTATAAATCCTAATAGTTTTCAACTACTGGTCTTTGCTGGATTTGGATCTTCCTGCTGCTCCAAAATATGAATATTTTCCACAATCATGACTTTATCCACTTCGTAGTTCTTGCTCTTAATGTGATTCTTGTCTGTTTCAATGTCTTTAGACTAGTTTATCTTTTGAACCATGTTTAAATCGGTAACTACAAAGCCAAGCATGCTGATGGATGCCTTGCATCTCAGCACTAGGGAGGCAGAGGCAGGAGGATTGTTGTGAATTCAAGGACAGCCTGGTCTGCATAGTTAATTCCAGAACAGCTAGAGCTACACAGTGAGACCCTGTCTCAAAAAATTCAAAATAAATTTCAGTATTCACCCCCAAATATAAACATTTGAACATCTCAATTTCCATACTTTATTTATTCTCCAAATTTATATGTATTTGCAAACTATTTATTACTGGTTTTCCCTTGCATACAATATTTAAAGTTTTTCTAGACCCTTCCCATTTTATATATCATAACTGTTGTACTTATGAGTACATTGTCTACTGAGACCTCAGGCACATTTGTTTCTCTTTAACAAGTATGAAGACCTCAGACTTACATCAAAGGCACTGTGGCCAATCTTCTTCATATTGTCTCTGACTGCTTTCCAGCATGAGTCACATTTTATAGAAAAGGCACCATCTCTTTCTAAATACCTTCTGTCCAAGTTTTCTTCTACTTCATTTCTATCCATGAAAATGTTACCCTCCAAGTTTACATCAGAAGTCAGTTCTCCAAGAATTCACTGTGTTGCTTTACATTGCATTCGATTAGATGTATGTTGGTTGGAATTCCTCCAGTGGCCTTATCGCTAAATCTCTGATCATTTCCAAGAAATCTGTTGTTGTTTTATAGATTCCTAGCCCTGCACTCTGTGAAGTACCCACAAAAGATTCATTGCATTGGAGTTTTTTAGTGGTTATTCTTTGTAAATGTAGTTCTAACGGAAGCATTTCAATTTCTAAAATTAAGGAAAGCATAACATATGGCCTTTTACCTAAGTTCTTAAAATCTGGATGTTTGGGGACATAATAAGCATGTAATTATGAGATATTTTAATTGCCTCTTAGCCCTTGGAATAAGAATACTTCACTAGCTTCAGATGATAAGTGTAGTGAAAATGCACAGACAAGAAAATAAAACAGAAAAAAGGAATAGTGGAATTTTCTATAAAATATTAAATTTATCATTTTACTTACAAAAAGGCTATCTCTAGCTCTATAAATAACACTAAAGTTTTTAGAGAGAAATTGAACTTACAGAATCTCTTAGAACTTTTACAAACAATAAATATATCCCATAGCCAGAAAAGAAAAACCTGAAAGTTTCTATCTCTCCAAAGTGATTTTTCCAACAAAAAACCATGGTAGCTCATGATAGAGATGGCAGTTAGAAGGACCCCTGTCAACATCTACTGCATCCAAAGATGTATTGATTTTCATTTTATTAAGTAATCTGCTAAGGCTTTAAAATGGCATATGCATGTAAGATAAAAACAAATATTTAAAAAGTAATAAAACAATTACAATTACCATCTCTAAAACTCTATAGTAATCATAAGTATCCTTCAAAATGGAGTATTCTTTAAACAGGAGCAGAATTTGGTATGCTTGTGGTAGTGCTCTATGATAAGTCTCCTATGAGAGCTACTCATGAATTGAACACCCTTGTTTTATTTTATTTTATTTTATTTTATTATTATTATTATTATTATTATTATTATTATTATTATTATTTTGGTTTTCCGAGACAGGGTTTCTCTGTGTAGCTTTGCGCCTTTCCTGGGACTCACTTGGTAGACCAGGCTGGCCTCGAACTCACAGAGATCCGCCTGGCTCTGCCTCCCAAGTGCTGGGATTAAAGGCGTGCGCCACCACCGCCCGGCCACCCTTGTTTTTATTTATATTGAAAACAAGAACAAGATATTCTAAAATAATGTCATAGCTTATATTAGAATTTAGAAAATTTTGAAAATTGACTGTCAGAACTAACTAAATACTTGAAAATTTAAAAACAACCTGAGTTTTTTGTTTTGTTTGTTTTGTTTTCAGAGATAGTATCTCTCTGTGTATCCCTGCCTGTCCCAGAACTTACTCTGTAGACCGAGCTGGCCTCAGACTCAGAGATTTACTTGTCTTTGCCTCCCAAGTGTTGTGATTAAAGGCGTGTGCCACCACTGCCTTACAAAAGGGTGTTTTGTTTTGTTTTGTTTCATTATTTTGTTTGTTTTTTATACAACATGCGTTTTATAATCAATACCGAGCTCCACTGATGTGCACAATAGACTACTGAACTAATAAATCTTGATAAATATGAGTGATGAAATAAGATGCAGATGCTTTACATGAGGAAGAAACAGATGATGTATGACTTGCAAGAGAAGAATTGCAAAAATGTGTTACTCTTTTTCTAAAATAGAAAGGCACCTTGTATATGTAATTCATAGTTTTAGAATATACAACAGAAACCAAAACCTCCCAGAATTCAGAGAGGTAAATACTTCAGTGTAAGAACTGAAGAATGTTCACTGTATGCTAGAGTCGGTTCCACTATATTTTGAATGTGAATATACTCCCTATACACACAAGGAGCCAAATAAAAATACTACATAAGTACTGATAAGACCATATTTTAAAATAATATTAATTATCACAAACACGGCAAATACATGCCTACAAGTAAGGTTTTAAAAAGTGCTACACAAATATGATTGTAAACTATAAATTGTTGCACTAAGAAATAGAGATAATTCAGCTTGTAAAGAAATAAAACCAACAATGTTGAAGCATGTTGTGGCAGAATATGCACAATACAGAGAATGAGTAACAGGTCGACATGTATATTTAAATTACGGTACTGTAGGATTTATAAAGTTGGAATAGGGCAGAATCCATTAAGAGTGCTTGCCTAGCATGCTATGGGAACCGGGGTTTATTCTAAGAGGTCTGGGCATTGAATAACACACTGAGTATGCAAAATCTTGATTTTGGAAATCTGCTATGTAAAGAAGGTGAAGACATTATTCATATTAGAAAATTATTTATCAAAACTACAGGTCAACACAAATTACCAACTTAATAAAAGAGAATCCCAAGGTGGCCTGAAACTCCCTTTCTAAGTCAGACTAGACTCAAAATCAAGTATCTTCCTGCCTCAGTCTCCCTGGTGCTGGAATTAATAGGATGCATCATGAAAAACAGCTAAACGTTTTCCTTCAAGCCTAGAGAGGAGAAATATTTAAGACTCACGTTGTCTGTAGAGCTGGGACCCTGAGGTAGGCTGGGGCTGAAGGCCATGAGGTCGGTCTTGGGCGGACCCTCTCCAGAGCACACCCTCTGCCGCCTCTGCTGAGAGTATGACCAGGTCCCCACCGCGCTGGAGCACACCAGCACGGGCTTCCCGGGAGCACAGGCTCCATCGGTGGGCGTCGCCGAGCAGCGCAGCGCGGTGTACAGCAGCAATGTGAGCACCAACAGGCTGGACACCGCGCAGATGGCGATGATCAGGTACACGTTAACGTTCACTAGCCCCTGGTCCAGGCTGGAGGCTCCAACCGACACCTTAGCTGATATCTTCTGTGTTTGGCCGCCGCTGTCTACCAGAGAAAGCAACACCGTGGCTGTGGCGGTCAGCGAAGGTTCTCCGTGATCCTTCACCAACACTAACAAGCGCTGTCGCAATGCGTCTGTCTCGTCTAGGGCGCGTGTGGTGCTAATTTCGCCCGTATACAGGCCAACACGGAAAGGACTACGAACTCCATCTGCAGCTGGCTGAAGTTCATAGGACAGCCACGCATTGTAGCCAGAGTCCGCGTCTACTGCCCGCACTTTCGCCACAACCTGGCCAGGCACTAAAGCCCGAGTTACCACTTCGTTCACTGTGCTACCAGCCCCGTTTGTCAAAGGTCCCAACAGCGCAGGCGCATTGTCGTTCTCATCCAGCACAAACACCTGCAGAGTCACATTGCTGCCCAGGGCAGGCACACCAGCATCCCGCGCGCTCACCTGGAACTGCAGCAGCTCCAGCTCCTCATGGTCCAGAGGCTGCAGCGCGAACACCTTGCCGCTCTCAGCGTGCACAGACACATAGCTGGACAGCAAGCGCTCGCCCACCCTCCTCTCCACCAGCGAGTAGGACACCAGCGCGTTCTCCTGCGCGTCAGCGTCCATGGCCGACACCGTGAAGATGTGCGCGCCAGGCGAGTTGTTCTCCTTCACGAACACCGTGTATTCGGGCTGCGCGAACGTGGGCGCGTTGTCGTTGACGTCAGCCACCTCCACGAACACAGTGGCGGTGGCCCACAGCGAAGGAGAGCCCCCGTCCCGGGCGGTCACAACCACGTGGTAGTTAGAGATGGTCTCTCGGTCCAGGGCGCTGTCCAGCACAAGTGAATAGTAATTCTTGAAGGTGGACACTAGTTTGAAGGGGACCTGAGGAGTCAAGGAGCAGATCACCTGCCCGTTGGCTCCAGAATCACGGTCAGATACGCTAATTAAGACGACGACTCTTCCAGGTTGGCTGTCCTCAGATATAGGAATAGACAGGGAACTGACAGTCAGCTGTGGAGCATTGTCGTTAGCATCTACAACTTCCACAAGAACAGTACAGTGACCAATCAGTGGTGGGGAGCCTTTATCACGTGCCTCTAATGGAATCTTGTAAGCTTTACTTTCTTCGAAATCAATAACTCCTATAACTGTAATTTCTCCACTCACCGCATCCACGTGAAACTTGGATTTTTTATCTGGAGAAATGTCACTAGAAAATGAGTACATAACATCCCCATTCACGCCTTCATCTAAATCTGAGGCATTGACTTTGATTACCAACGTCCCGTTTGGAACGTTCTCTGGTAATTTCACCGTATAGCGAGATCTGTCAAAAACTGGAGCGTTATCATTGACATCCAGCACGGTAATGAGTAACTGAACGGTGCCGGTCAGCTCCGGTTTGCCTCCGTCGGTGGCCGTGAGCAATAAGCGCATCTCCGCAGCTTCTTCTCTGTCTAATGGTTTCCGCAAAACAAGCCCAAGAAGTTTCACCTGTTCGTGGTCAGGTGGAACATCCAGAGAGAAATGTTCATTGGTGCTCAGTCTGTAAGTCAGCAGAGCATTGGAACCGACATCTGCGTCTGACGCGCCCTCTAGTGGGAACCGCGAGTCAGGCAGTCTGGACTCCGGGATAAACAGGGTCTTTTGTGCGGTTGGGAACACGGGCGGGTTGTCGTTAATGTCCCTCACCTCCACCTCCACATGGAAAACCTGCAGCGGCCGGTCCACGATCACCTCCAAATGGATGCTACACTCCGCGCTCCGCCCGCACAGCTCCTCCCGGTCGATCCGAGAATTCACAAACAAAATGCCATTCTGCAGATTTACCTCCAGAAGGTCCCCGCGGTCCTTGGACGCCACCCTGAACAGGCGGGGCACCAGCTCCGCTAGCTCCAGCCCCAGGTCCTGAGCGATGCGGCCCACGAAGGTGCCGTGTTTGGCCTCCTCCGGGATAGAGTAGTGGAGCTGGCCGCTCCCTGCCTCCCAGGCTGCGAGAATTATCAGGAGCAGGAGTAATTTTCGGCTCTTCCAGTTGTATCCTCTCAGGTTTACCATTTCAAATTACTGACGTTTTATTCTCATTAGCGACAGTTACCACGAATTTTGGAGATTTCTTTTTTTATTTCTTCATTCCAATCCCGAGATGCTGGCCATTGTTGAGCAGCGGAAAAGTGAAACCCAGTGGAGTCTTTCTAATGGAAAACGAATGGCTTCTCCTTGTGACCATTTAGTGGTTAAGAGCGACATCATGTGGCCCAAGTAGTAAGTAGAAGTTACAAAATTTCACTTTACAGTTAGGCAGTGAAAAATGTATTCTAAATTGAAATTTTTCTTCTTTGTTGTCAACATGTAGAGCGGCGTTTCTCATGCGTCTTCATGGGGTTCTTGGGTGGTTAACGGCATTTGAGTGTTTACTTTTGACCATAATTTTCGTTTGTTATTAGAAAAAGTTTTGCCCCCACACAGTTTTGACACACAGATAAACCTAAGTGGATCTCTTTAATTTAGAACAAACTTAGAAAACCTTTTTAACGTCAAGAAGGCAAGTTGATAAACAATTTTCATATGCCTTTATTGGATAGAAATATAGAAGGCTTGGGCATCTTTGGGACAAGATTTTGTACTAAGTAGCTTCTTATGAAACTAATAACGTGAAATTGCCTTTACAGGATTTAAATATTCCATTGTAGAAGTTCATAGTTCTAGTGTTTATTTACTCTTTCCACATCTTGTGTTTATGAGTGCACACCTGTTTTCAGTCACCAATATCATGGAGGTTATGCCTTCACAATATAAACCTAAATATTAATATAAACCTAAATATTAGCTAAATATTGGTGCTGACCCATATTATTTTCCGCAATTTTTAAATAAAGTCTTTGGATATTTTATGTTTTGGGGTTTGTTTAAAAAATGTCATTTTCTTAAATGTTTTACCCAATGTTCCCAGATGGAAGTAAAAAATTATATACATGTTTTAATGCTTCCCAAGTTTGATATTGACCCAAAACCAGTTTTTTTAATGATCAGCACTCTGCTTGACTATCCCAGAAGCTTATTACACTGCATTCACCCGTTAGTTAAGCCTTCTGGTCAACTTCATGAACACCTCTGTTACCATCGCTCCAAATGTTTGGTGCTTTTCAAATGACTAGAGATGAGTAAAATCTATTGTAATAGTTACCCAAGAAATTCTCTTCATAATACTTTTCCTGTCTTATCTCATACTCCCTCCTATGAAAACCATGCACTTCAACCCAAATGGACTGTGCCCTGATTTCAGATTCAACTGGGATTTTGCTTCACATTCATTTACTTAAAGTCATTTCTTCCTCCCAAAATACTGGTTATTGTCAATATTCTCCCAATGGAACTTCTCTATTTTTATAACTACCAAACCTATCATTAATTTTGAAATTTTCTTCATCTAGTGAGATAGGTAGACAGTTGTATTCAGCCACATTATGATTTTTTTTGCCTTTCTTGTGACTCATAACATTCTGCTTTCTATGATCATTACATTATATAGTATATTTTTATATGAAATTTTTAAAGATTGGACTTTGTCTCAGTGGTTTTTGGCAGATACTGGACTATGAAGTCCTCATACATTTTTTAATGTTTTACTTGGTGGATATAGTCATAGATGTTTTTCTACTTCCTAAAACAGTGAGCTGTGTTCAGGTTGCTAAACATAATTATCCATACAAATTGTCTTCCTCCTCCGTCTTCTCCTCCTTATCTTCTTCCTACTCTTCTCCTCCTCCTTCTCCTTCTCCTCCTTCTTCTCCTCTTTCTTCTTCTCCTCCTCCTTCCTCTTCCTCTTCTTTCTTCTTCTTCTTCTTCTTCTTCTTCTTCTTCTTCTTCTTCTTCTTCTCTTTCTCCTTCTTCTCTGTCTTCTTCTTCTTCTTCTTCTTCTTCTTCTTCTTCTTCTTCTTCTTCTTCTTCTTTTGCTTTGTAGCCCCAGCCATCCTGTAACTCACTCTGTAGCCTAGGTTGACCTCAAACTCAGTGCTGGGATTAAAGGTGTGTGCCATCATCTCCTGGCACAAATTGTGTTCTTAATTGATTAGGATCTCCAGAAGGAAATTTGTTACTTTTAAGCATATATGAGATGTATTTTCTAGGGAAAATACCCAATACACAAGCTAAAACTATCTCAAGGAGTCACTTCTACGTCTTCAATGTCTTTTGAAACCAAAATCTTTTATATTGTTGAAGTCTTTATTGAACAGTTGACACTGAAAAACAATTATCTTCAAAGTAGTACATGGCACTAAAATGCTAGTGGTATCTCAGAATAGTTTGGTAATGCTGGCCTTCCCAGAATAACAAAACAAACAACTTTATATAAAATAAAAATTGCATGGAATTCATAATAATTTAGCAGCTACTCCTTAGCAAACACTATTATAAGCACATTAGAAGTACCAACTTAAGCCATGCAGTGGTGGCGCATGCCTTTAATCCCAGCATTCGGGAGGCAGAGCCAGGCAGATCTCTGTGAGTTTGAGGCCAACCTGGACTACCAAGTGAGTTCCAGGAAAGAAGCAAAGCTACACAGAGAAACCCTGTCTCAAAAAAGCAAAAAATAAAAAAATAATAAAAGTACCAACTTATAAATTTTAAAAATGTTTTAGGTATGACAGATGTTATTATTTATATTCTAAATTTTGTAGATTTGAAACAGAGAACTAACTGGATACACAGCCTATGCAATGCTTCAAAAACAAAAAGCAGGGGTGGAATTTGGCAAGAGAGAATGTCCTGAAGACTCCCAACTGAGACACTAGATGGCTCCCTTTTGTAGAGAAATGGTCCATAGTGCAAATAATTACACAGAGAAGGCAAGGAAGAAAAGCTTGGACTCCATAAGGAGACCCATTAAATGAAATTCAAAGACAAGAGAATTTCAACATCACAGAAGTGCATTGACCTTTATGATTGTTTCTTTGTGGTTTTCTCTCCAGTGAATAGAACGTAGGGCCTTGTACCTGTTAGACAAGGGAACAACCACTGAGCCCAACATTGGAATACTGACTTTGTGTGAGTTTACTGGATTAAAGTCTGAGTTTCCTCCAACTGTTTCTATAGCACCCGGACCACTAATAAACTGGGTAATAACTATGTGTGGAACAAGTTTATGAAAGACTATGAAATCTCCTTCACCAGAATCACTCAACCTAGACATTGTTCTTTATCCCTAAATGGGTTCAAAGTTAAATATTGTTATATAGATCATTCATAGAGTGCTTGCTTGGCATGTCCTTGGTTTCATCTCAAGCACACACACACACACACACACACACAGCAAGAAAACAAAAAAGCAAAGAGAAAAGAATGTGTATCCCAATTATGTTATGATTTCAATGTTCCATGAAAAGAAACAAGATATTCAAAATAGTTCTCCCCAGTGTTAAAATACAAAAAATGCGAATACCCTATGTATTTACTCAGAAGAATATTAACACTGACCTAAACAATGTGGTAGAAAAGGACAAGTGGAACAACGTTTTGAGTTTGCTTTTTAAAGCCATATAGCACAGAATGTGCGTAATAATGTTTAATTCTATTTACATGTGAGATCAAAAACAAAGATTACAAGTAAAATAATAAAATAAAAATACTTAGTCCAGTGAAAATGAATAGAAATTTAAAGAATAAGAAAGTATGAAACTAACTACAGAAAAACAATGCAAAATTTAAACTGTAATGACAATTACAAATTTTGGACTTACTCTTGAAGAATGATCTTCGTTTAAATCCTGATGCTCGCCCACAACCGGACAAGGAGGAAGACTCGGGCTGAAGGCCATGAGGTCGGTTTTGGGCGGACCCTCTCCAGAACACACTTTCTGTCTCCTCTGCTGTGAATATGACCAGGTCCCCACAGCACTAGAGCACACCAGCACAGGCTTCCCAGATCCGCACATGCCTTCTGTGGGTGGTACTGAGCACCGAAGTGCAGTGTATATCATGAGTGTTAGAACTAGCAAGCTGGACACCGCACAGATGGCAATGATCAGGTACACATTGACATTCACTAATGAAACTTCCTGGCCCGTGGCGCCTGACGCCCGCGAAGAGGCTTTTGTAGTTTGGCTGTTCTCAACCAGAGACACTAACACGGTGGCAGTGGCCGTCAGCGCCAGTTCCCCGTGGTCCTTCACCAGCACTAATAGGCGGTGGCGCGGTGCATCCGCCTCCTCCAGGGCACGTGTAGTACTAATCTCGCCTGTGTACAGACCAACCCGGAACAGACTGCGCGTTCCACCCGTTAAAGGATGCAGTTCATAAGACAGCCACGCATTGTAGCCAGAATCCGCATCTACCGCGCGCACCTTAGTGACAACTTGGCCCGCACCCACTGAGGGGGACACAAGCTCGCTCACTACACCACCGGATCCTTGCGTCCAAGGTCCTAGCAGAGTGGGCGCATTGTCGTTCTCATCCAGCACAAACACCTGCAGAGTCACATTGCTGCCCAGGGCAGGCACACCAGCATCCCGCGCGCTCACCTGGAACTGTAGCAGCTCCAGCTCCTCGTGGTCCAGAGGCTGCAGCGCGAACACCTTGCCGCTCTCCGCGTGCACAGACACATAGCTGGACAGCAAGCGCTCGCCCACCCTCCTCTCCACCAGTGAGTAGGACACCAGCGCGTTCTCCTGCGCGTCAGCGTCCATGGCCGACACCGTGAAGATGTGCGCGCCAGGCGAGTTGTTCTCCTTCACGAACACCGTGTATTCGGGCTGCGGGAACGTGGGTGCGTTGTCGTTCACGTCAGCCACTTCCACGGACACGCTGGCTGTGGCCCACAGCGAGGGCGAGCCCCCGTCCCGGGCAGTCACAACCACGTGGTAGTTAGCAATGGTCTCTCGGTCCAGGGCGCTGTCTAGCACGAGCGAATAGTAATTCTTGAAAGTGGACACCAGCTTGAAGGGGACATGGGGACTCAGGGAGCAGGTCACCTGCCCGTTGACACCTGAGTCCAGGTCCGAAACGCTAACCAGAGCAATGACAGTACCCAGTGCAGCGTCCTCCCGAACAGGCAGCGATAAGGAAGTCAATGTGATCTCAGGCACATTGTCATTTTCATCCAGCACCTTCACCAGAACAGTGCAATGACCCGCCATCGGAGGATGTCCTTTGTCTGTCGCGTCTATGCGGATTTTGTAGACATCGACTTGCTCAAAATCCAAGTTCCCTTGAATTACGATTTCTCCTGTATCTGTATCTATGCTAAACTTCTCAAGAACCATGGGTGGAACCAGCCTATTAAAAGAGTAAGAAATTTCTGAATTCGTCCCTTCGTCCCTGTCCGAAGCATTCAGTCTAACAACCGTCGTTCCGTTGTCTGAGTTTTCCAATATTCTCACTTCGTACTCAGACTGCTGGAAAGTAGGGGCGTTATCGTTCACATCCAGCACAGTGACCAGCAGCTGAACAGAGCCTGTGAGCTCAGGTTTGCCTCCATCCGTGGCTGTCAGCAGCAGCTTATGCTCAGGAGCATCCTCTCTGTCCAAGGATTTTTTCAACAAGAGTCCAATTTGTTTGTTGCCATAACTGTTTGTTTTCACATCTAGCCCAAAGTATTCGCTGGGACTGAGTTTATAGGTTAAGATAGAGTTTGAGCCAACATCAGCGTCTGATGCGCCCTCTAGTGGAAACAAAGAATCCGGCAGTCTAGATTCGTAAATTAACATTCTTTGCTCCTTTACCGAGAACACAGGCGGGTTGTCGTTAATGTCCCTCACCTCCACCTCCACGTGGAAAACCTGCAGAGGCCGGTCCACGATCACCTCCAAATGGATGCTACACTCCGCGCTCCGCCCGCACAGCTCCTCCCGGTCGATCCGAGAATTCACAAACAAAATGCCATTCTGCAGATTTACCTCCAGAAGGTCCCCGCGGTCCTTGGACGCCACCCTGAACAGGCGGGGCACCAGCTCCGCCATCTCCAGCCCCAGGTCCTGCGCGATGCGGCCCACGAAGGTGCCGTGCTTGGCCTCCTCGGGGACGGAATAGTGGAGCTGGCCGCTCTCTGCCTCCCAGGCTGCGAGGAGCAGGAGTGAGAGCAGCAGACACCGTGTTCCCAGTCTGCCTTCAGTGGTAAAATCCATGTCAAATGCTTCTTGCTTTATTTCCATTAGAAGATTATTTTCTCTGCATAGAATTCGGTATGACTCCAAGTCTATCAATTCAGTTCTTCTGCATTCGCCATCATTCAGCAGTCATGGAAAGATTCAGCAACCAGAAGAAAGGGCTTTGTGTGCTGGCTAGATGTGACTCCGTGGTAGACAGCGACACCATGCGGCTCCAAAGGGTAAGAGACGAATTTGTATAACTTCACTTACCTTGATAGTAAATCCTCCAGCTGTTTATAATTTTCAGGGCCAATTCTTCTCGTATGATTTTTTTTTTTTTTTGGTAATTTAGAGTGAGCATGGTCTTTAATGATTCACGGGGAAACAACATTCTTAACAATATTTTAAACCTTTTCGTCACCCAATTTAGAAATATAAAGTGTGGGAAAATGCAATCTTGGAAGTTAGAAGGTGAGCAATTCTCCATAACTTGGGTATATAATTAATTTATCCATATATTTCTTTCATGCCAAATATATACATTTTCTTAATTGAAAAGAATTTTTAATTGTCTAAATTTTTAAATCTTAAAAGATTGTTGATGTTATTGTTACTTTGATCACAAATATCACACAGGCTTATGGTTCCTTCGTGTGATATTGAGCAGTTTTAATGCATAGTGGTGTGCAACATTTTAAATTTGTATGTTTTCTCACTGAAGATCAGGTTCACCTTAAACTGTGCATCCCAGGATGACCTCAAGCTCAAAAGATTTGCATCTCACAATTGAGATTAGTGAGTAGGATACAGGAATGTGCCGCTGAAACTAACTCCACAGCATTTCCCCATTAATGTTCAGTTTATATTGATAATTTCCCTATGTATATCTCGCCACATGAATTTCTGCTGGAAATGATTCCTGTTGTGTTTTGTTGCTCTCTTCTGCTGTTCCTAAAGACTTTATCTTTTTCTCTAAACCTCTACTCCATACTATATTCTTTTTTTTTATTTTTCAAGACAGGGTTTCTCTGTGTAACCGTTCTAGCTGTCCTGGAACTCGATTTGTAGACCAGGCTGGCCTCAAACTCACAGAGATCCACCTGCCTCTGCCTTCCAAGTGCTAGAATTAAAGGCGTGCACCACCACCACCTGGCTTTATATTATTTACCTTTACAGGGCCTCATCTTCTCCTACATCTCAAGTGATATCTTTCTGAACATTCCCAACCCACATCCGCATCTCCCTTCCCATGTTTATGTCAATGTCATTAATATATGCTGACTCCTAGAAAGCAATTTGTGTAACATAAAAGCATTGCTAGTAATTATTAGTAAATTCAAGGCTTGGAAATTAACATTTTGTTTTAATGACAAACATTCTCTATATCACCTATAGTAATTTTTTTATTTTTAGTTCTGTCTCCTCACTGATCTTATTCAAAGTCAGTCCATAGTTTCTCTTCACATATACCACATTTATCTTTATGAGTATAAATTTCATTAAATTCTAAAACTAGAAAATTAATATTAGAATTACTTCTAGGTGACTTAGAGCTTGATCATAAGCCAACTTCTCATTTTAACCATAACAACATTTTCTGTTTCTCAAAAGTTTCTCCTTGTTAACAAATACTTTTACTATTTTGTAAGGAATGTATTTTATACAGCACCTTCAGTATGTGGTTAGTTTCTAGGAATATATTGCTGATTATAAATGCATAAGCCAAATAATTATTTTCAATTATTCTTCAATATGGATCATATCTTGTAGAGAATATAGGATATTTGCAATCTCTTCCTAAAAACGGTCTTTGCTTAAACTTGTTTTTTCTTGGCTGAGGATTGAACTCAAGGCCTTGAGTTAGTGCTCTACCACTGTGAAGGACCCTCAGCCTAAGGTGGGCTTTTCATACTTTCATCTTTTCCTGTAAAAATATTAACATCATACATTAAAGGCGGGCCAAATACAAACTTTACCATTACTTCATCCTTAGTGTCACCAGCTGCAGATGATTGAACTTCTTTTCAAACGTAAGTGCAATTCACCAGTTAAGATTTTTTGAATGAGGCATAATATCCCACCTTCTTCCACTATTCTGGCATGCATTAGCTCTCATAATGATAATACAAAGCTCTCCCTTTTGTGAGATGCTATCTTCAAATAATTAACCCAGATTTATTTGACATTTTTCCCCACAGACTTTCCATTACAGTAATTTTTTGTGAACAAAAAAGTCATTGGCTAACCAATAATAAACCCATAGAAGGAGAAGTTCTTTACTTAGAATAATATAAGCCTCTCATAAAATACATATTGATCTAGTCTTTTTGTCAAAGGTTTTCTACAGTAACTAATACATGTATATTAGTCTAAGGAAAGTGTACTTCCTACAGGAAACTTCAACTGGTAAAAATTAAACATTAACATCATATTTACTTTTCATTGTAATTCTTCAAAGTTTCCTGAAGTTTAGTAATACAACCCAACTGGAATTGTTGTAATAATCTTATTGGGTCCAGGTTTTAAAAAGTTATAAAACATTATTGAAATCCTCTACGTAAAATAAATTTATATGGAAAGGGAAAATGTTGCTCTTTTGCTGACAAACAGCTTACAGCATCTCAATTTTATTTATTCAAATAGTTTATTCAAGTATTCAAGTTGAGGGAAACAATTATATGAAAAGATGATTAGTTGATCTCTTTATAAACAAATAGCTCCCTCCTCCACCAAGAAAATTTTATATAAATTGTATAAAACCATAAGTTTATGTTTCAAAACTAAATTAACCAGATTTTTTTAAGTTGGTAGGTGTTTGCAATAAACTAATGCTGTAGCAAAAGCTATTCTCAATTCTAAGACCTCCCTAGAGCTGATCACTATATTATAAATATCCAAATAGCAAGCTAGAAGGGGTAAATAAAGTAAATGCAAATGTGAATTTTAAAAATCAGCAATGCAAGAAAGGAGTTCTAACATTTCCTATACTAGGTATGTAGTGGTTATTACCTGTTGAGCCCACATGCTTGCCCAAAACACACAAAAAAAGAGGAGCAAGACAGTTTTTAGTTTTCAATGGCAAAGACACTCACCTATGGTAGACTACAATGTTTGAAAACAATGAACAGAAGAGAAGAGTCTTTATAATAGTAAATTTATGTTATTTCCTAAGCTGAAAATGTAAAGCAATAAACAGTATGTTCCCTGACCAAATATGTTGGGATTTTCAGAGCTGGCGTACTTCTCAGTACAAATAATTTAAAGTGGAACAGTACCCAAGTTTCTGAGAAATTACATCATTGATCCTCCAAATTCCAATGTTATATTTTGAGGGGAAATGAATTATTCTATATCCACACAATGCTCTGTTATGGGAATGAAAAGAAAATTTTTAACTGTACTCCTTTGTGTTATAAGAACTCTAAACAATAGTTATGTATATTCAAGTGAAAACACTACTAAAATGAAAATTTTAACAATAAAGTTTTTAATTATAAAACCATAGGTGTGAAAATCTATCTAGAAAAAGATTTAATTATTTAGTACAGAAATATGACTGAAAAAGAAATTAAACTTTTATATAAAAATAAAACAATTGTAAAATCTGAAATTTTAAAATCTTAATATAACAATATCATTGAAGGGAAAAGTAATCTGAAGCATTTAAATCTCTCAAATGTCTTCCTACAATATCAAAAATAAAGTATCCTCTTTTATTTTAAGAGGGACAAAACATGGCAAAACCATAATCAAACCATTATCATCTGGATAACTCTTAAATTATAAAGTTTTGCAGGCAGAGCAAGGTGTATTGTGTATAAAAGCACTGAGGTGCAGCTTTAATATGTTATTAAACAAGCATTGTTTTAAAAATAAATAAAAAAAACAATTATATCAGAGACTATGGGGGTCCACCCCCTCAATAGTCCCCTCCCAGGATCTGGGAAGAATCTACAACCAGCTGATAATTAATCTTTGATGAAAAGAAATAAATCTATGTATATGAAACTCCTTAGTCCATACACTTTATTATTCTGTGTGAGTTCTCTCTCTACAAGCTTCTATTCTGCTCTCATGCCTAGCTCCTTTCTTGCCTGATTTCTCTCTATGCTTATCTACTGCTCCCTCTAGGTTCTATCTTAATTCTCCTGTCTTAATTCTGCCTCATCTAGGTCCTTTTCATTTCGTTCTTACCCAGCTAGTACTTCCCCATCTGAGTCTTCCTCATCTTCCATCTCATCCACACTTTCTCTCTGGTTAAAATCCTCCTTGTCCCTCTCCGTTCTCCATCTCTCCATTCCCCATAAGTCTCTCTGGAATCCAGTTATAAACCCAAGCAATAGCAATCCTCTGGCCTAGCAAGGTCACCAGGCTAGAATTCTACGAGGTCATAAAGGCAGATAAGAATTTTCCTCAGGCAATGACCACCAGGCTTTCTTTTACAGTCCAAAATGGGAGTGGTAAAAGAGGAGGTCAACTGAGTGCTGATGACCGGTTAGTGTATGAAAAGGGGTCTATGTGCTCAGTCTACATTCCAAGAAGTGGTTAGGTAAGAAGTTAGGGGGCTATTAGTAAGGTTGTATAAGAAAGGATGATCTGACCCTAAATTGCACAAGAAGCATAAAGCTATCCCCTGACCTAGGAGACAGGTGTTATTTCATTTGGCCTTGGATGCTTGATAGGCATTTTAGATAAATACACTGTTAGGAGTTATTGGAAGCACACAAGAAAATCATTTTAGGAACCAGCATGTATATGTATGTGTATATATATATATGCTAAAATATCACTAAAATTTCTTAAGCCATGGCTTGACCTTTGGAGAAGTCCTTGACTTTTCCAAGTAGTAGCTTTTGTGATAGTAGCTGAATTCCACTACGTTTTCCTGTGGCTTGCAGCACAATTGCAATTCAACAGAAAGAAAAAAGTATAGTTGATGGGCAGTTGTAAAAATTGGGGGCTCATGCCTTTAATCTCAGCTCTAGGGAGGCACAAACACTTGAAAGTATCTTAGGTTAAGAAAGAAGATTGGGGGCGGTGGTGACGCACCCCTTTAATCACAGCACTTGGGAGGCAGAGGCAGAAGGATCTCTGTGAGTTCCGAGGCCAGCCTGGTCTACAAGTGAGTTCCAGGAAAGGCGCAAAGCTACGCAGAGAAACCCTGTCTCAAAAAAACCAAAAAAGAAAGAAAGAAAGAAAGAAAGAAAGAAAGAAAGAAAGAAAGAAAGAAAGAAAGAAAGGAGAAAGATTGTTGTGTGTATTAATAAAACCTCTTATGGAATAACAGTGACTGCAAGCCCATATTCAATGCAAAGATACGTCCAAAGATAGCGCTTTAAATATTTTATGTGTATGAATGTTTTGCCTGCATGTATGTGGGTATGTATACCATGTGCCCATGGAAGTCAGGTGTTGGCTTCCCTGGAACTGAAGTTACAAATGGTTATGAGCCACCATGTAGATAGAGGAAATTGAACTCAGACCCTCCGCAAGAACAACCAGTGCTCTTAACCACTTAAGTCAAATGGGTTAAGCCTGGGGTCTTTTCAGGCCCCAAAATACAGCTTTTAAAAAAAACACTGACTGTATTTTAAGAATTGGAAATGATACAGCTAAAAGTCGACTGTAAATTTGCTAGGCTAATTGTATGTGTAATATTTGATTCTTAAAGCTAAAATCATCACTGAGAAAAGCTTTCAAATATTCAACGTTAAAGAGTTAAGAGAAAAATTACAGTAAGATTACAAAACTCACATTCTCTGTAGAGCTGGGGCCCTGAGGTAGGCTGGGACTGAAGGCCATGAGGTCGGTCTTGGGCGGACCCTCTCCAGAGCACACCCTCTGCCGCCTCTGCTGAGAGTATGACCAGGTCCCCACCTCGCTGGAGCACACCAGCACGGGCTTCCCTGGCCCGCACGTGCCCTCCGTGGGCGTCGTCGAGCACCGCAGCGCGGTGTACAGCAGTAGCGTGAGCACCAATAGGCTGGACACGGCGCAGATGGCGATGATCAGGTACACGTTGACATCCACCAGCGTGGAGTCTGAGCCAGAGGTTCCAACCAACACCCTAGAGGAGACCTTCGGTGTCTGGCTGTTCTCCACTAGAGACACCAGGAAGGTGGCCGTGGCTGTCAGTGCTGGCTCCCCGTGATCCTTCACCAGCACCAACAAGCGCTGACGCGGCGTGTCTGCTTCATCCAGAATACGTGTTGTACTGATCTCACCAGTGTATAACCCCACGCGGAACGGGCTGCGCGCAGCACCGGCGGCCGGCTGCAACTCGTAGGACAACCACGCATTGTAGCCAGAGTCAGCGTCCACTGCTCGCACTTTCGCAACCACGTGGCCTGAACTCACTGACCGGGATAACAATTCAATAGTCCCTCCGCCACCCTGAGGCCCCAGCAGCGCGGGCGCATTGTCATTCTCATCCAGCACAAACACCTGCAGAGTCACATTGCTGCCCAGGGAAGGCACACCAGCATCCCGCGCGCTCACCTGGAACTGCAGCAGCTCCACCTCCTCATGGTCCAGAGGTTGCAGCGCAAACACCTTGCCGCTCTCCGCGTGCACAGACACATAGCTGGACAGCAAGCGCTCGCCCACCCTCCTCTCCACCAGCGAGTAGGACACCAGCGCGTTCTCCTGCGCGTCCGCGTCCACGGCGGACACCGTGAAGATGTGCGCGCCAGGCGGGTTGTTCTCCTTCACGAACACCGTATATTCGGGCTGCGCGAACGTGGGTGCGTTGTCGTTGACGTCAGCCACCTCCACGGACACGCTGGCTGTGGTCCACAGCGAGGGTGAGCCGCCGTCCCGGGCGGTTACAACCACGTGGTAGTCAGCGGTGGTTTCTCGGTCCAGGGCGCTGTCCAGCACAAGTGAATAGTAATTCTTGAAGGCAGACACCAGCTTGAAGGGGACGTGAGGTGTTAAGGAGCAGGTCACCTGCCCATTAGCGCCTGAGTCTCGATCAGACACACTAATCAGGGCGATGACAGTGCCCAGTGGAGCGTCCTCTTTGATAGGCAAAAAAAGCGAAGTTATGGCCATCTTGGGCACGTTATCATTTACATCCACGAGTTTCACTATAACTTTACAGTGTCCGGCTAGTGGGAATGGACTTCTGTCCACGGCGTCAATATTAATTTCATATAATTTACGGTCTTCATAATCCAGCCCCCCCTTAACTTTTATTTCTCCGCTGGTAGAATCTATTGTAAATTTAGATTTCACATCATCAAGAACAAGATTACTGAAGAAATACAGTATTTCTTTATTAATTCCTTCATCTGCGTCTGAAGCGTTGAGTTTAATTACTAATGTCTCGTTGGGTGTATTTTCCAACAATCTAACATTATAAATAGATTCATCAAACTCCGGAGCGTTATCATTTGCATCCAATACGTCAATCAGTAACTGAGCTGTACCTGTTAGTTCAGGTTTCCCTCCATCCATTGCCATCAGTAACAAACGATGCTCTTGAGTTTCTTCTCTATCTAGGGGCTTCTTCAAAACAAGCTGTAAAACGTTTGTCTCTTCTTCCTTTCTTTTAACATCCAACTCAAAATACTCATTAGGATTTAACTTATAGCTCAAGGCTGCATTGGCTCCTATATCCATATCAGATGCGCCCTCTACTGGAAACCGCGAGTCTGGCATTCTTGACTCTAAAATAAGCAATCTTTGTTCTGGTCGGGAGAATCTAGGCGGGTTGTCGTTAATGTCCCTCACCTCCACCTCCACGTGGAAAACCTGCAGCGGCCGGTCCACGATCACCTCCAGGTGGATGCTACACTCCGCGCTCCGCCCGCACAGCTCCTCCCGGTCGATCCGAGAATTCACAAACAAAATGCCATTCTGCAGATTTACCTCCAGAAGGTCCCCGCGGTCCTTGGACGCCACCCTGAACAGGCGGGGCACCAGTTCCACCAGCTCCAGCCCCAGGTCCTGTGCGATGCGGCCCACGAAGGTTCCGTGTTTGGCCTCCTCCAGGACGGAGTAGTGGAGCTGGCCGCTCCCTGCCTCCCAGGCTGTGAGGAGCACAAAGGAGATCAGCAGGCGCCGGGATCCCGGACTTCCTTGCTGGGAATATAGCATCGCAATCTTCTTCCACTTCTCCAGTCTCTATTGCAGCACCACAGAAAGTCCGTTGAAAACTGAATTCCAATTTACTATAGACTTGATTTCCTCGCTTTCTTGTGAGCTTCTGTAGCCGAGTCTAAAATGGAAGGTCCTTTTCCTAAGTGAAACGTATTCTCTGTATCCTTTTGACGTTGGAAGAGAAAAAAATGTGGTGTCTAGCGACATCATGTGGATAAAAAGGTAAGTACTTTACTTTGCTCTGTTTTATTCACTTACCTTTTATTAGTGAAATATTTCCCAATATTACTCAATTTCAATTACATGTTTTCTATGTCTCTGTATATCTCTGTTCTCTATTTAAATATCGCTTTATAACCAAGTTCCTTCTGTATTAGTTGCATTATTTCCCAATCCCTCAGATAATCTGCTGCTGGTCTTCCAATTGGATTTGACTTTATAAATACAATCTAAAGCAGAACATCAATATGAGTATACCACTGCATAGCGATACATCTTCCATAAGGACACCCCAAATAATTTGTGTTGTCTATTTTTTATAGAAGAGTTTATACTCAAACTAATAAAATAACTTTCAATAGTTATTATGAGTAATAACTCTTAATAACTATTGAAAGTTATTGTATACTGTTCAATAGTTATTACTCTTAATAACTATTGAAAGTTATTGTTACTGTTGTTCAATAGTGTCCTTTCTGTATTTGTCTAACACCTAATTTTTTTTAGTTTTTCTGTATGCTGTTCAAGTAATACTAAATTTCAATGTTTAATACTGGAGATTTATTGATGCTATCTTCAAAAATGATTAAGACACTTTAAGCTAAGTTGGGTTCCCTTTTTGAAATCTATCCAAATTAATGAGTATTTAGTCCTTTAATTTTTTTCAGCACCTAACAATTTTTGTGTTGTATTACTGTAAAGTGGAGACTTTAAATTGTTCTGCTATCAAACAACGTTAGTAAGAAACTTGGCACCAGCCGGGCGGTGGTGGCGCACGCCTTTAGTCCCAGCACTCGGGAGGCAGAGCCAGGCAGATCGCTGTGAGTTCGAGGCCAGCCTGGGCTACCAAGTGAGCTCCAGGAAAGGCGCAAAACTACACAGAGAAACCCTGTCTCGAAAAGCAAAAAAAAAAAAAAAAAAAGAAAAAAAAAAAAAGAAACTTGGCACCATTGTCAAGATACAGCATCTAAGTAGCAATTATTTGCATTGCAATTCCTATGTAAATTGTATAATCACATATCTTATATTTATTCAACAAGTCAGAATCCTAATATTGATTGAAGAGCAGTGTGCCACAAAAATATTTAGGATCCAGTAGAAGTAATGGTATACTCAGTGGAGAAAAAGCATTCTTAGTATGGAAAAGTAGTCCACATTTTTTATACAGTATGTGGAAGACAAAGTCTCTTAACATTTGACTCATCTTTGTAGCTGTTGGAATTAGGTCCTGTGTTTGTCATTCTGTAGTTGATTCTTAATTTGAGGATTTCTTTCCCAGTCATTACATTCTAAATGTCACAGAAGACATATGAGAAAGTACCTTCAAATCTTCTAAGCCATTCTTTCAGTGAGACATTAAAGAGTACTTTCTTGGCTGGTCCAACTCAATGTTCTCTTTCCTAGGAAGTTCAGTTATAGAATAGTGGCGCATGACTTTAACCCCAGAACTCTATAATTCACTTTAATTTATGTTGCCCTATAAAGTATAATAAAAGTAATGAGTAGGAAATACAAAGCTTTAGTGTTCAGAACACTTATCATTACAGATGGCACAGGAGTGAAAAATAAAAGAAATTAATATCTATTGCAATTCAGTTTTTCTCATTAGTGAAATGTATGTGTCCTAAATGCACATCAAGCAGATATTTAAGTAGGTTATCCTTCTCTGAAAGAAAGTATCATTCAGGACAACTGCAGCTTTTCATGTACACTGTCTAGAATTCAATTCAGTATTATCAGACTGAAGAAGAAGAAGAAGGCTATGAAAAGAAAAATATGGGTTGACAGATGATTCAATGACCTTAAAGATCACAAGCAACTATAATTATTGTGTTAATTACATTCACAAAGGTAGATAAGTTTTTTTAAAAAACCCTCTAATTTTAAAAAAAGTAAAGCAAGTTTCTAAAACTGAAAAGGCACTGACGGAAGTTAAAATGATGTGGGTGGTAGCCCAGACTAATAAGAAAAGAGCCAGGCATGTGGTGCAAGCCTTTAATCCCAATACTCCAGAGGCAGAGGCAGGCAGATCTCAGAGTCTGAGCCTAGCCTGATTTCCAGAGCAAGTTTCTGGAAAGCCAGGGCTACACAGAAAATCTCTGTCTCAGAAGAAGAAGAGGAGGAGGAGGAGGAAAAAATTACTAAGTAAGGGAAAAGTTGCCATAACATAAGCATCATGCAGCAAAGAGCTTAAATGACTTAAAAGCACAAATTGGACATAAAATCTATAAAGATTTATCATATATACACTGTAATTCTCAGGAGAGTAATGTAAGGTAGAAGCAATATCTAAAGGTATACTAATAAATTTTATTTTAAATTGATAAAGTATCAACTCACAGATACAAAATGTGGTAATAACTTCAAGGAAGATTTTAAAAGTAAATCAAAGCTGATCAGGTAATGTAAGTTTGTTGACAATTTTAAAACAAAGAAAGAATTTTAAAAGGAGCTAAAAAGAAAAAAGTCACAATATATCAATAATAAATTTGGTAGCCATATTCTTGAGAAAGAATTATAAGAAGTTATCTTGAACATTATAGGAAAAATAACTTCTATCTCAGAATTAAATATCTAACAAAATTATTTCTCAAAAGCAGTATTGAAATACTACATCTGAATATACAGAAACGTGGGGATTTCTTCACTATCAGACCATAGGAAAAGAAATGTTCAAGAACTTTTTCAGAAGAAAAATAAACTCAGGAAGAACCACAAACATAAATGGGTATTAACGGTACAAAAGTGATAGTTGTACGTCTAGGATCTGTGTCTAATTCAAAAGCATGAGTGTAACATGAAGTGAGGAGAAGATACACAGAGTGATTTCCCAAGGTCCTAACATTCTCTCAAAATTACAATACATTACAAGTATTGGTTTATGCTTTAACAAGTCAGCAGTGTGCATTATGATGTCTAGGAAATAGAAGAGAAAATAAAAAGAAAATATGGCTTCAAGACATGTGTCATTGCTACAGGCATCAGCAAGAAGGGTCATATGAAGTTCCAGACCCTTCTTTCACTAAAAAACACACTTTTTGTCAAGACTACACAGCCCTGCTCCAATCATGAGAAACCTAAAAATGAAGCAAGAAGCTTCTGCCCTCCAGACAAACTCAAAACTCTCATTCTGAAGCAGGTGAGAAATGCAAGGAATTTCTCATAGCATTCTTTTCTCCCAGCATGGTGCCATTCACTCAGGGAGAGAAGCAACAGCTTCTGCCTTTTCTTCGAGGAGTGATGAAGAGTGAAATGTTCATTCTACATCCTACAGCTCAGGGGCCAGAGCACTACCCAAAGGCTTGGCGTCTGTCTCACAACAAATGGAAGCCAGCACATTGCAGGATGAGTGAGGACAACTAGCAGCAGTCAAAGGTGATGCTCCACAGCACCTGCAGTTCAGCAGGTGGTATTGTGCCACCCTAGCAACCTCAAAAGGAAAAGAGAAGAATGGAGCTGGGACCCAATTTTATGGCTTTTCAGTGAACAGATCAAGCAATTCTTTTCTGTCTCACCTGAATCAGCACACTGATAGGGCACAGAAGATTCTAGATGCCCGAAAATGACTCAGAACAATAACAACAAAAGGTTGCATCTGGGTTTGGGTACACACCTTTAATCCTAGCCCCTGGGAGCAGGGTAGAAGGGTCTCTATGATTTCCAGGCCAGCCTGGCCTACTTACTGAGTTCCAGGCAGCCAGGCTTTCTAGTGAGATCCTGTGTGGGAAAGAGGAAGGAGGTGAGCAGACACTGCCACACAGGGTAACTGCAGTGCAATGAACAGACACCAAAGAGAGCAGTTTATGAGCCCCTGAGGAAAAGCAATCAATGGATCCTACCTGTTGGAGTTTGTGCATAAAACTACAGAGAACATACATCTGCCCAAATGGCTTGATGGAGCCCCAGGTTCTCAGACAGCTGACATGTGAGGGTCTCTCTCTGCACAAAGGTAGGCCAGAAAGATTGGGAGAGGTGGCTGTTCTTCCTACACATAAGGGAATATCAAGATCATATAACAACAGGGGAAAAAAAACCAAAGAGAACACAGCATGAAAGAATTTCTGCTATCTACAAAAAGCAAATGTAAATACATAGAGGCAAATGAATTCTGACAGTGTTTCAGGGAACCAACACAAAATGCCCAATGAGCTCAAGAAAATAAAACATTAACCGAAAGAGAATTTCAACAGAGATGGAGTTTTTGACCAACTACAAAGAAATTTTGGGATTGAAGAATCCAACAACGGACTGAAAACTTCCCTAGTGCTATTCAACAGCATACATGACAAAGCAAAAGAAACAGTAGCCTCAAGGTGGAATGTTCGGATTTACTCAGGAAGAGAGTCAAAATTCACAGAGAACTTTAAATACTGAAGAAAGACTAAGATACTTAGGGGATTTTAAAAAAGTGAACCAAATATGTGCATTGTTATTCTCAGAGAGAGAAGAGAAAAACAAGCAGAAATCTTAAAGAAATTGTGGCTTGATCTCTCAAAATCTGGGGGTGAAATGGATAGAGCCAAGAACCTTAACATAGATAGGAAGAAACCGACTACAGCCACATCTACAAGCTAATTATAAAGAGTGAACAATGAGGAGAGAATTTTGACAGCAGCAAGGAAAAAGTGACCCATCATATACAAGGGAACACTGAGAGAGCTTATCAGACTTCTCAGCAGAAAATCTGCATGCTAGAAGATACATGCAAACTCCTGAAGAAAAACGATCACCAAGCAAGAATTCCATATCCAGCAATAAATAAAATTGTGAAGAAAGTGATAAACCGCTTGAAAATTCGAATTAAAGACAACAGTAAAACTAACCTTTGCAGAGGAATCCCCTGTGGACTGCAATTGATCCTCTCTGTCCCTGGAATCAGATAAACTGGGGCTGAAGGCCATGAGGTCAGTCTTAGGTGGGTACTCCCCAGAGCACACCCTTTGCCGCCTTTGCTGAGAGTATGACCAGCTCCCCACTGCGCTGGAGCACACCATTACTGGTTTTCCAGGTCCGCACACGCTCTCGTTGGGCACAGAGGAGCAGCGCAGCGCGGTGTACAGCAGCAGTGTGAGCACCAACAGGCTGGACACCGCGCAGATGGCGATGATCAGATACACATTGACATCTACCAGTGATGCCTCCGAGTTTATGACACTCGTGGACACTCGTGATGGAGCCTTTGGTACCTGGCCATTCTCTACCAGCGACACCAACACCGTGGCGGTAACCGTCATTGCTGGATCACCATGGTCCTTTACCAGCACCAGAAGGTTCTGCCGCAGTGAATCTGCCTCATCCAGGGCGCGCGTGGTACTGATCTCGCCCGTGTACAGGCCAACACGGAATGGACTACGGGAACTGCCAGCCGAAGACTGCAGCTCATAAGAGAGCCATGCATTATAGCCAGAATCTGCATCCACCGCGCGCACCTTGGCCACCACGTGGCCTGCACCTACTGACCGTGACACCAGCCGGCTCACCACTCCGCCAGATACTCCCGCCTCAGGTTCCAGCAGCTGCGGAACATTGTCGTTCTCATCCAGCACAAACACCTGCAGAGTCACATTGCTGCCCAGGGAAGGCACACCAGCATCCCGCGCGCTCACCTGGAACTGTAGCAACTCCACCTCCTCATGGTCCAGAGGCTGCAGCGCGAACACCTTGCCGCTCTCAGCGTGCACAGACACATAGCTGGACAGCAAGCGCTCGCCCACCCTCCTCTCCACCAGCGAGTAGGACACCAGCGCGTTCTCCTGCGCGTCCGCGTCCATGGCCGACACCGTGAAGATGTGCGCGCCAGGCGGGTTGTTCTCCTTCACGAACACCGTGTATTCGGGCTGCGCGAACGTGGGTGCGTTGTCGTTGACGTCAGCCACCTCCACGGACACGCTGGCTGTGGCCCACAGCGAGGGCGAGCCCCCGTCCCGGGCTGTCACCACCACCTTATAGTCAGCTGTAGTCTCTCGGTCCAGGGTACTATCTAACATGAGCGAATAGTAATTCTTGAATGTGGACACCAATCTGAAGGGGACCTGAGGAGTCAGGGAGCAGGTCACCTGCCCGTTGACACCCGAGTCTCGATCAGACACGCTGATGAGTGCGATGACGGTGCCCACTGGAGCATTCTCTCTGATTGGAAGTGATAGAGATTTGAATTCCAACTCTGGGACGTTATCATTGATGTCTTCGACTTCTACAATAACTTTACAGTGTCCGGAAAGTGGGAGTTGTCCCTTGTCAATGCCCTCTATGAGAATTTCATAGGATTTGCATTCTTCAAAATCAATGTATCCCCTTACAGTAATCTGTCCTGTAACTGGGTCTATGTGGAATTTGTGTTTCACATTTGGTGAAATATCTGTAGAAAATGAGTACATAATATCCCCATTCATGCCTTCGTCCAAATCTGAGGCATTGACTTTGACTACCAATGTCCCATTTTGGACGTTTTCTGTTAATTTCACGGTATAGAGGGATCTGTCAAAAACTGGAGAATTATCATTGGCATCCAACACTGTGATGTGTATCTGAACAGTGCCGGTCAGCTCCGGTTTGCCTCCGTCGGTGGCTGTGAGCACTAAAAAAATCTCTGAAGTTTCCTCTCGGTCTAAATATTTCCGTAGTACAAGCCCAAGACCTTTTACCCGTTCATCGTTGGACGGTTTTTCCAAAGTAAAATAGTCACTGGGACTCAGCCTATAAGTCAACATAGCATTGATTCCGATATCTGCATCTGATGCGCCCTCTAGTGGAAACCAAGTGTCAAGAGGCCTTGATTCTGCAATGAACAGATTCTTTTGTGTCACTGGGAACGTGGGAGGATTGTCGTTAATGTCCCTCACCTCCACCTCCACGTGGAAAACCTGCAGCGGCCGGTCCACGATCACCTCCAGGTGGATGCTACACTCCGCGCTCCGCCCGCACAGCTCCTCCCGGTCGATCCGAGAATTCACAAACAAAATGCCATTCTGCAGATTTACCTCCAGAAGGTCCCCGCGGTCCTTGGACGCCACCCTGAACAGGCGGGGCACCAGCTCTGCCAGCTCCAGCCCCAGGTCCTGAGCGATGCGGCCCACGAAGGTGCCGTGTTTGGCCTCCTCGGGGACGGAGTAATGGAGTTGGCTGTTTCCTCCCTCCCAGATTGCAAGAAGCAGAAAAGAGAGAAGCAGGCGCCGTGATTCCTGGCCACTTCCCCAGAAAAATTCCATCTCAAGTGCACAGTGCTTCCTTCTGATTAGGGATCCTCTCTCAGAGATAGTAGAATTCTTCTAATCCGTCAGTCTATCGCCACTGCATCCTCCATTGTTCCGATTCGAGATGATGGATACAGCTTTCCGGGAATAGAAATGTTTCCTTTGGTCTGTCTTCTGTCGGATTTATTTTATGGTAAAGAGCGACATCATGTGGTTCCAAACTGTAAGTATGGATTCCGGAAATCCACACCACTGAAAACTGTCTTGTTTATTCCTTCAGCCTCTCAAATAGGTTTTTAGCTTTACAAAATACATTTTGTAGTTACGCGTTCTGTACCAGTGATTAATTGTGTGCGATCTTTCGTTTTACAAGAACATCAACTTCTAATACAGTGGAAATTCTTTTTCATGTAGGTTTTAAATATTTACAGAGACCCAGTTGTCGTTATTATAAACTTTGTAAATGTGGTGTAGTGAGGTGTAGATTAGGAAAATTGATGACAGATTGCTTGTGCGCCATCAAATGTTGCGTTGCGATTGCTAATAATGCTCTGTTCATTCTTGAGTTTTTAGTATTGGTTCTGAATCTTGAGAGAAACAACATCTAGGGAACCACAAATTCTAAGAAGAAACCATTGAAGAGGATGTTTGCACATATTGTTTTAAGAAATCAAAGTCTGTTAACATTCAATGGACTGTCTTCCTGGAATCACAGAAGGGCTGGATGTTCATGGGAGATTTAACATGGAATTTGAAATGTAGGGAATAGCTTGTGTGGAAGAACATTCCACATAATTTTATTCGCAGTAACTTCACTTTCCCATGAGCAAGTGTGGTATTTTCATTTTTGCTCTCACAATTTATAAATTTCAGGTGCTTTCTGGTGTTCAAAATGCCTAGATTTCTATTTTCTTATATTTTCCTCATGTATTTTAGTCGAACACAATAGTTTTCTACCTCTGAAAAAACATTCACTAACAAACAGACACACTCCTTTTGTCCCTTAAGTAATGGGTTTAGTAAATAAGAGTCTCTATGTAATTTATTTCCATAAGATATTAAAATAAATAAATGTTTTAAGTTGACTTGTAGGCCAGTCTTAAATAAAATGGTAAGATCTGGAGTTGCTTAGAGAAAGGCAAAGAAATTTTTCTAAACTCTCTACAAACCAATTTCACATACTTTGTAGCAACTTTAAAAGCCCCCCAAATTATGAGGCATTTCATGATTAAAGGAATTGGACAGTTATTTTACTCTCTTTGATATTCTGCGACACCAAGACTGCATTGTTTGGTTCATTTGTTACTTTAATTTCTTCTTTACAACCTTTTAAGTATGTGTGTCCTCTTTTGAAATAATACTTTTAAAGATAAATACTGTATATTAATATTAGAACTTCAGAGGTATTCAAATAGTGTTTTCAGGATATTTACCCAATGCAACTGGTTTCCTTTTCTTTTCATTTTTTGAGACAGGGTTTTATTTAGCCCAGGCTATCCTTAAACTCACAGTGTAGCCATGGTTGACCTGAAATATCTGGTTCCTCTGCCCTAAGTGCTGTACTACAGGAATGCACCACCAAAAGTTTCGCCCCAAGTGCTGTATTACAGGAATGCACCACCAAAAGTTTCACGGGGTGCTGGTTATAGAACTCAGAGCTTCTTGCATACTAGACAAGCACTCTAGCAATTGGACTACATCCCCAGCCCAGATTCATTTCTTTAGTTTCTTAATAAAATATGTTAATTTAAGGTTAAAATATGATTTCTCAACACTTTAATTTTCTAGACATACAAGGATCTATATAAGACATTGAGCTACACAGGACATATTTCAATGTAGCAAGTCTGGGTTTTACCTTAATTTTCATGCCACATTTTGCCAGGCATGATCTTTGATTCATCCAGGGTCTTAATGGACAATGGAGAGTTCCCAACAGATAAAGTAATTTCCTCTACAACCTTAAAAAAGGAGGAGATAGTGGAGGTAGCCCTCTGTAGACTCCTACAAAACCTTAAAGCAAAGGAGATGGCAGAGATGACCCTCTGAAAACTATTTTTTACATCTTAAGTTCATGTTTCTTTCTTCCATGTTTGTTTAGAGCAAAGAAAAATCAAGTTATCAAAAGATCATTTTAAGCTCCCCCTCTCTCTTTTCCTCTCACACAAAAGCTAATTTCTGAATCAAAACAGAAATAAGCATACTCTCACTGAATAGGCAAAGGGTGTTTTTTTCAAATAATCAAAGGTGTAAAACACACTGGAGGAAGCCACAAGAAGTACCTTCTCTTTGTTTTATTTACAGAGCTTGTATATGCATAAGTTGGGGGTGCAATGGAATAGGAATGGATATTTGTGACAGTGATCTTCACTGTTAACTTGATTTCCAACAACCCTGATGGCAACAAACCTGTGGGTGTTTCCATGGGGGATGTTCTGGATTACATTAATTGAGGTGAGAATAATCCTGATTGTGGGCAACACCATTCCACAGCTGGAGTCTTGCTTTGAATCAAAAGCAGAAAGCCGCTGAGTACCAGTGTTCACACTCTCGGCTTCCTGACTGAAGGCACTAGCTGACCTGCTGCCAAGTCTTCCCCGCCATGATGGACTGCACCCCAAAGTCATGAGCCAAAGCAAACCCCTCCTTTCATAAGTTGGTTTTATCAGGAGTTTGTCACAGATACGAGAGAAATAATTAGTATAATATTCCATTGAAATAAATACATATTAAATAAATAAATATTCATTTTTCAGCCAGTGAGATGGATTGGTGGGTAAAAAGCAGTTGCCATGCAAACCTGGCAGTCAAGTTTGATCCCCAGAACACATGGAGGAAGATTAGTGTCAGTTCCCACAACTTGCCCTCTGATCTCTGTATGTGTGATACACATGCACATTAATTAATTCACTTTTATAGCACAAATACACATATAAAGAGAAAAAGAACACCCTTCACACTCTTCGAATCATCTTCACTGAAGTTCAAGACCAACTGGGCTGTTTGAGACCCTATCTCAAAATATTTTTGAAAGTCTTTTTAATCAAGAATTTCAAGAAAAGCTGGACCAGAAGACTAAAGTCCTATATCTGATAAACAAAAACTCGAATTGACCCTGTAAGCTACAACAGGATGATAACAGACTGATAAAATAAGTATTGAATTGAGGTTGGATGTGCTGAAGCAGATACTTGGCAAATGAAAGAACAGAGAAGGATAATTCTGGGAAAGAAAATGGAAATGAGAAAGAGAAAAGATAAAGAAAACGTATTTCATATGTTGGAATAACCACATGCACAAATTGTTAATCGGGCTGTACATGAATTAGTTAGTTCTCTCTGAAAACAAGGAACATTGGATGGGAGTCCAAGTATTTTGTAAGAGAAAAGGACATGTACATCGCAAAAATAACTGGAGAACAGTCTCACCTAAATTTTCTTGGATATCAGTTATCTAAAGGTTTCTACTTGTTGCAAGGCAGATAGGTATTCACGGAGCCAAAGTGAAAATAATTCTTCACAAGATATAACATGTTTTTCAATTGGGGAAAAGAATGAGGACAATGTAGTGTCTTGAGAACCTTTTTTGCTTTGATCTCTCATAATTTTTAATGTAATATTTAAGCTATCACTGTGGAGGGGCTGGAGAGATAGATGGTGGTTAAGAGCACACAGGTGTATGTACCAAACACATACATAATTTAAAATCTTTAATTAAAATCACTGTGGAATAAAAATTTAATACTCCCACACAATACATGGAAGTGTTTTTAAAATAATATTTTTAATCTAATGATAAATTATTTTCCACTCAGGCAATTGGTTAAAAATAAGTCTGTATATAATTTTTAAACTACCATTCCAGTAAAACTTCTTCATTGTTAACCACTTTTTTTTTTCCGAGACAGGGTTTCTCTGTGTAGCTTTGCGCCTTTCCTGGAACTCATCCCAGGCTAGCCTTGAACTCACAGAGATCTGCCTGGCTCTGCCTCCCGAGTGCTGGGATTAAAGGCCTGCGCCACCACCACCCAGCTGTTAACCTCTTTTGTACAGTTGTAAGGATGCTAATGTCCTATGAGTGGTAAGTCAAAGAAAGTTCTTACTGGTGACCATCCCTGAATACCAATTGTGATTAGCCATTCAGTAAGTGGGCCAGTGACAATTCTCATAGAAATCCTCAATAAGAGGCAAAAGACACTGAAGCCTCCCACAGGGATTAGTGAGGACGACGCGCTGGAGTCAGAAGCTCTAAATGATATCATTCACACAAGAAGAAAATGGTTCCTATTTGTACACAGACTGCAGTCAACAACCCTATCACTGTATTTATCAACAAACACATTTTAAGTGTGGACCTCACCAGTTGTCGATTCAGTACAAAATTTTGTCATGAGAACTCACAATTTTAATGACAAAATCCATGAGTGTAAAGTGCTCAACAGAAAGAACAAAAAATATAATACTTAAGTTTAACACATCTCCAAGGAGTGAAAACACTAGCATATAAAACGAGAACATTTTTAGAGAGAAAAACTACTCACCTTGATGGAGAAATCAACGTCTGCAATCAGTTTGTCCTCTTTCTCCTGACTAACTGGACAGGGTGTAAGACTTGGGCTGAAGGCCATGAGGTCGGTTTTGGGCGGGACCTCTCCAGAGCACACTCTCTGTCTCCTCTGCTGCGAGTATGACCAGCTCCCCACCGCGCTGGAGCACACCAGCACGGGTTTCCCCGGCCCGCACGTGCCCTCCGTGGGCGTCGCCGAGCAGCGCAGCGCGGTGTACAGCAGCAGCGTGAGCACCAACAGGCTGGACACTGCGCAGATGGCAATGATCAGGTACACGTTGACATCCACTAGCGATGCCTCCCTGCCCGCAGAATCCACCAAAGCCCGCGATGGGGCATTTGGCGTGTGCCCACTCTCCACGAGAGACAACAGCAATGTGGCTGTGGCTGTCAGCATCGGCTCGCCGTGGTCCTTCACCAGCACCAATAGGCGCTGTCTTGGCGCATCTGCCTCATCTAGGACACGAGTGGTGCTGATCTCACCGGTATACAGACCCACCCGGAAGGGGAGGCGCCCACTGCCCACCGCCGACTGCAGCTCATAAGAGAGCCACGCGTTGTAGCCAGAGTCTGCGTCTACCGCGCGAATCTTTGTCACCACATGTCCCGCACCCACTGACCTTGACACCAGTTCGTTCACTGCACTGCCCGCCTGAGGTCCCAGCAGCGCGGGCGCATTGTCATTCTCATCCAGCACAAACACCTGCAGAGTCACATTGCTGCCCAGGGAAGGCACACCAGCATCCTGCGCGCTCACCTGGAACTGCAGCAGCTCCAGCTCCTCATGGTCCAGAGGCTGCAGCGCGAACACCTTGCCGCTCTCCGCGTGCACAGACACATAGCTAGACAGCAAGCGCTCGCCCACCCTCCTCTCCACCAGCGAGTAGGACACCAGCGCGTTCTCCTGCGTGTCCGCGTCCATGGCCGACACCGTGAAGATGTGTGCGCCAGGCGGGTTGTTCTCCTTCACGAATACCGTGTATTCTGGCTGTGCGAACGCGGGCGCGTTGTCGTTCACGTCAGCCACCTCCACGGACACGCTGGCTGTGGCCCACAGCGAGGGCGAGCCCCCGTCCCGGGCTGTTACGACCACCTTATAGTCAGCTGTGGTTTCTCGGTCCAGAGCGCTGTCCAGCACAAGCGAATAGTAATTCTTGAAGGTGGACACCAACTTGAAGGGGACCTGAGGGGTCAGAGAGCAGGTCACCTGCCCATTGGCTCCAGAGTCACGGTCGGACACACTGATCAGTGCGATAACGGTGCCAGGTGCAGAATTTTCTAACACAGGAATTGATAGTGACTTGATGACCAATTCAGGCACATTATCATTGACATCCACAATTTCAACTAGGACCGTGCAGTGATCTGTCATTGGGGGGGTTCCCTTGTCTGCTGCCTCTACCTGGATTTCAAAAGACTTAGTTTCCTCAAAATCTATGTTGTCTTTCACAGTGATGTATCCATTAATCGGGTCTAAGTGGAATTTCGACAGGATCTCAGTTGACGTATCCGGGGGGAAAGAATAAACAATGTCCTTATTTACGCCTTCATCCAAATCAGAGGCGTTAACATCCACCACTACAGTACCATTCGGTGCATTTTCGGATAATCTGACTTTGTAGAGCGTCCTCTCAAATGCAGGGGCATTGTCGTTCACATCGAGGACAGTGATCTTCACTTGAGTGGTCCCAGTTAGCTCAGGTTTCCCGCCATCAACTGCCGTTATCAGTAAATGATGTTCAGGAATGTCCTCTCGATTTAAAAGTTTTTTCAACACGAGTCCCAGAGATTTGATTTCCTCATCTTTTCTTTTGACATCCAAAGTAAAGTACTCACTGGAGTTAAGACTGTAAGTCAACAAAGAATTTGTTCCTATATCTGCATCTGATGCGCCCTCTAGCGAAAACCGAGAGCCAAGCTGTCGAGATTCAGAAATAAACAGATTCTTTGTGGCCATTGGAAATACTGGAGGATTGTCGTTAATGTCCCTCACCTCCACCTCCACGTGGAAAACCTGCAGAGGCCGGTCCACGATCACCTCCAAATGGATGCTACACTCCGCGCTCCGCCCGCACAGCTCCTCCCGGTCGATCCGAGAATTCACAAACAAAATGCCATTCTGCAGATTTACCTCCAGAAGGTCCCCGCGGTCCTTGGACGCCACCCTGAACAGGCGGGGCACCAGCTCCGCCAGCTCCAGCCCCAGGTCCTGAGCGATGCGGCCCACGAAGGTGCCGTGTTTGGCCTCCTCAGGGATGGAGTAGTGGAGCTGGCCGCTCCCTCCCTGCCAGGCTGCGAGGAGAAGAAGCCACAACAGCAGACGCTGATCTTCTCTCCAAGAAAACACCATCGCAAGCCCCTTCCAAATGTTTGGTAGCTCTCACACCGATCGAAATTTTCTTAAATATTTTCAGCTTCTTAATCTTCACATCTTAAACACCTTACCGTTACCATTTTGTCTGAGACTGCGACGAAAAGGATCGAATGAACGTGTAATACCCGCTGCGTTTCTTTTGTGAAGGAACTTGTGGTGGACAGCGACACCAAGTGGCTAAATGTGTAAGTATTTAACGTGTTTATTTCTTATATGCCTAATTTGAACTGTCCCAAAATTTGTATTTTAGCCTGTGATTTCCTGCAAGTTGTCATCAAAGTGTTTGTTTTACCAAAACATAGCCTTACATTTTCATACAATCTCTCCAACTCATGGCTTCATTACTAATAATGAACTTCTTGTATCATTGGCACATTGTTCTGTTTCTCTTAATGGAGTCTTCCCACTAAATTTTCACAGCAATCTTCTAAGATGAGTTTTAATATGATTTATTGATTACAAGTACATACAGACTAAACAAATTAAAAGGGGCTTTAACTGATGGTGTCTGAATGAAATCCCCATTCAAAATGCCAGACCCAAGTACATTTTTATAGAAAGATAAGTCTTTGCTCTTTGTGACAATGAAGGTATAAGGTATAAAAATATATGATAAATTCATGCATATTTATTAAGATATGTTTTGTATAATTTTGGCATTACCAACTTACTTGGAAATAGGCTTCTTCACATTTATTAATTTAGAACATTTTCGAATCACCCCCAGGTCCTTTATTCAAGCATGGTATCCTTGTTAACCATCTTAACTGGTATTTATATAAAGATGTCAGGTCTTATTCATTTATTTTTTTACTTATTGGGGATTGAAGCCAGTGTCTCAAGTACCTAAGCAAGAGCTCTGCCACTGAGCTGTATGCCCAGCCCAGAGTCAGTCCTTCACAGTGAAGTTCTTTTGTTAATACATTTCCTGTCTCAGGAAACACTGTGTGGTTTGGATATTTGTTATACTCACATTGCACCAAGTAAGAACATTGTTTTTAAATTTCCACACTGTTTATGCATCACAATTTACATGTATATTGAAAATGATCATTAAATGAAATGATTATGGCTTTAGGGATCTCCTCTCTGGATGAATTTCTGTATGAAGAAACTTTAAAAGGTTTCATGTAGCTAAGTACTGTGATGCACACCCATCATCCTAGGACTTAGGAGGCTGAGACAGGGAGATTGAGTTGAAGGTCAGCCTAAAATCAGGACTCAGCCCTAAAACAAACAGGACCCAAGAGATGATTCAGTGGGTAAAATCACATGCTGTCAAGCCTGCCGACATGATTTCAATCCCTGTGAAGCAATGACTCCTGAAAACTGTCTTCTAACTTGCATGAATGTACTCACATCATGCATGAATGTACCCTGTACTGTGTTTCTACTATTGCTAAGTGATGAGCTTTAAAATTTTATTAAATGTTCCTGTTAAGACTTTTATTTATAGGCAGAATACATTAACGAGATATCTAGCCCATAATTTAAGTGTTAGAAGTAAAGGTTTTCATACAAGGTTCAGTTTCCTGTGTTTCATTGAATAAAATCCAGTATTCAATTAACTCACATTTTATCATTCATGTTTAAAATAAAATAAATTATAAATATTATACTGAATAAATAAATGAATATTTTAAATTATCTTTTCAAGTAAGGATGAGTGAAGGGTTACATTAATGATATTTGTTAATAATAAACAGATAATTTCTAATAGACTCTACTGTGACAGCTCATAAAGAATTAGATATTTTGTTTGTTGTTTTCAGTTCTGGTGATTGAACCTAGGGCCTCTCATCCATTGTAGGGCTTTTACTGTTGTTGTTTTGTTTTGAGACAGGGCCTCATTGTATAGTACTGGCTGAAACTCACTATGTAGACCAGGCTGGCCTCAAATTCATAGAGATTTACCATGCCTCCTGAGAGCTGGGATTAAAGGCATGACCCACCATGCCTGACCTCATCTGTTATAGGGCATGTGCTCTCCCATGAGTTATCCCCCAATCTAAAGTTATTTCTTTTTAAAAATATTTCTTATTTTATGTGTTTGAGTGCTTTGTCTACATGTATGTATGTGCACCATGTGCATGCCTGGTGCCTGAGGGGGCCCACTGGAGTTACAGATGGTTGTGAGCCACCATGTGGCTGATGGGAACCAAACTCAGATCCTCTGGAAGAGCGGCAAATGATCTTAACTGCTAACTATCTAGGCCTTTAAAATTATTTCTGAACAATATGTTTCTAAAAATCAGTCATAGATATCATGATATCCATTGGCACTCTGATGGTCGTATCTTAGAAGGTAAATTTGAAAATGAAATATAAATTTTAAAACATCATGGACTTGAAACTTGTGAGATGCTTTTGAAGACCTATGTATGTTTGTATTCAAGGAGTATACTATTGAGAAATGGGATATTACATATGAACTGATAACAGCTAGACTCTGGTACTGATATTTTGCAAATAAAGGTAACACTGAAGGAATACTGAGTTTAAAAGACTGAGCCAGTGTGTAGATGAGCATCAGTGAGTATGTTGTACTATCACTTAGGGAAGAAAAATGCACATTAGACCAAGAAACCCATAAGAATCTATCAGGGAATAGATTATGGTTCTTGGAAATCTGGGAACATTTAATAAAATTTTAAAGCTCATCACTTAGCAATAGTAGAAACACAGTGGCCAGGCTTTGAGTAGGGCAGACTCTACCTGACTGTTCAGACATTCTACGAACCAGCCTTAATGGTGGTGAGTAGCTATGTACTCTAAATGGGATAGTCTTTTCCAAAGAAAGAGAATATTCCTAATTTTCAAGCCATTTTTTTCTGTAAAGACTCAGATGAACTTTTCTCATTTTCAGGATATAAGTACTTTGCATTTTAAGACTTATGAACTCTGAGAAGATGATAGGTTTGCTGTAGGAGTGGAGTCTCCTTAAAGTTCAAGTACACCCACCAAACTGCCAACTTCAATAAAAGCAGATCCCAGTTTGAACTGGATAGTCTAAGCAATTGCTAAGGGGAAAATCACTTAGTGGAAGAATGTATTTAGTTCATCAATATGCACTTGAATCCACTGGAAAATTATTAGTATTATTGAATCCACAGTAAATAGATGCCAGAAAACTGTTTTAGACAGTTAACTCACCCAAACACATTTTCTTTTGGCTGGGAAAAAACTAAAGCCTAAGGACTAAAAGTCCTTCACAAGTGAAGCATTTACTGGCCAAGCCCAGTGTTTTAAATACCCCCTCAGGAGTTTCTGGTGGAAATGCAGCCATCCAAGCCAGGCCTTGCATTCTGCGAAAACTCCAGTTCCCCAAGGAACATGCTCACAAACCAGATAAAAGGGTAAGCTCAGTATGACAGAAAATGTAACCAGGCATAGGGTGAGAAGTGGTCAGCATCTTCACAGAAGGAAACCTTCATGAATTGATTTCACAATGTCCACACTGGGATGAAAACCATTGAGGGCTAGCACAAAGACCAGGTCACAATACTCTTTACTTGTACAAAGAAAAGGAAAATATCTGGATGCTTGGCTAACTCAATTCATCTTCAGACAAAGCCTAAATATTCAGTCCTGTTGGCAAGGAATCTGCTATGTACGTCAAGCTAGACTGGAACTCACAGTGATCCACCTGCCTCTACCTCTCAAATGCTATGATTAAAGGCATTCACCACCACACCTAGCACAATGTAACTTTTTTCTTTTTTCTTTCTTTATTTCATTTTTTATTATTGATTGATTGATTGCTTGCTTGCTTGATTGATTGATTTGAGACAGGGTTTCTAAGTGTAGCCCTAGCTGTCCTGGAACTCACTCTGTAGACCAGGCTGACCGTGAACTCACAGAGATCCGCCTGTCTCTGCCTCCCAATTAAAGGCTGGGATTAAAGAAGTGTACCACCATACCCAGCCATATAACCTTTAAATGTTAAAACTTGGATGGTTCTTTCCTCAGTGAACTCTTTTGCCTGAAAACCCAAGGGTTTTACTATTTTTAAATCTTTATCCCCCAATTGCGGTCATTATCCTGATCAAGGACAAAGAGATTACCCAGCATTCCTAAGTGTTGGCATGTCTTGTAATGGCCAGTGATAGATACTTTTAGAGGTCTGGCATTAAAGGTTCAAAAGCAAATCTGGAAAATGTTTCGAGTAAATATTATATTACTCTGAACAGACTCTGATACAATGGGTAGAAATCTATGTTTAGTGAAGTCCTAAATTTTAAAAATCCTTCAAGTTTTCTAATTTTGGCTTTTAAGTTTTTGAAAGGAAAACATTCAGGAGTGATATTGAATTATTAAGCTTTGGTGCCAGGGAGATGGTTCAGCAGGCTGTGGCTTTGGAAGGCTGGTGACCAATCTTAGTTCCCTGCGACCCAAACAAAGGTAGGGAGAACCAAGTACACAAAGGGTCCCTTGAGGTCCACACACACTGTAGACATACAACCACACACCAGCGTCGTGAACACCCACAATAATACATAAACAAATATTTAAATATCAGGTTTTTCTGGGTGTTTGGGGTTTTTTTTCCAATTATTCAAGGTCTGATTACTCACACAGAGATTTTGTTACGAACCTAACTATGAAAGTAAGAATATTTAAGAGAATTGTTCTACGGGCAGGAATTTGATACCTAATTCACAAGTATCTCATGACATCGCAATGATATAGAATAAAGGCAGACCTTTAGGTCTAAATAATTAACAGGATTCATAAACAATTACAGAATTAGTGACGTTCTTGGCAAGAAAAGATTTAAAGCCTACCTTTGCTAAGAATTCTGGCTCTAAGGGCGGCTGTCTCTCCTCTGCTGATTCCGGACCTTGAGATAGGCTGGGGCTGAAGGCCATGAGGTCAGTCTTGGGCGGACCTTCTCCAGAACACACCCTCTGCCGCCTCTGCTGAGAGTATGACCAGGTCCCCACTGCGCTGGAGCACACCAGCACGGGCTTCCCAGGAGGACAGGCTCCATTGGCCGGCGTCGCCGAGCAGCGCAGCGCGGTGTACAGCAGCAGTGTGAGCACCAACAGGCTGGACACCGCGCATATGGCGATGATCAGGTACACGTTGACATCCACTAGTGACGTCTCTCGGCCAATGGCATCTACCAACGCTTTTGATGATGCTTTTGGAGCTTGGCTATTCTCAACCAGAGAAACTAGCACTGTGGCTGTGGAAGTCAGCGCAGGTTCACCATGGTCCCTCACCAGCACCAGCAGGCGCTGGTGCGGCGTATCCGCTTCATCCAGTGTGCGTGTAATGCTGATCTCGCCCGTGTACAGACCCACGCGGAACAGGCTACGAGAATTGCCTGCGGACGACTGCAGTTCGTAAGAGAGCCAAGCATTGTAACCAGAGTCGGCATCCACTGCACGCACCTTGGTGACCACATGTCCCGAACCCACTGACCTAGGAATAAACTCACTCACAGCCCCTCCCGTTCCCACAGCTCCGTGGGGCAGCAGCGTGGGCGCATTGTCATTCTCATCCAGCACAAACACCTGCAGAGTCACATTGCTGCCCAGGGCAGGCACACCAGCATCCCGCGCGCTCACCTGGAACTGCAGCAGCTCCAGCTCCTCATGGTCCAGAGGCTGCAGCGCGAACACCTTGCCGCTCTCCGAGTGCACAGACACATAGCTGGACAGCAAGCGCTCGCCCACCCTCCTCTCCACCAGCGAGTAGGACACCAGCGCGTTCTCCTGCGCGTCCGCATCCATGGCGGACACCGTGAAGATGTGCGAGCCAGGCGGGTTGTTCTCCTTCACGAACACCGTGTATTCCGGCTGCGCGAACGTGGGCGCATTGTCGTTGACGTCAGCCACCTCCACGGACACGCTGGCTGTGGCCCACAGGGAGGGCGAGCCCCCATCCCGGGCTGTCACCACCACCTTATAGTCCGCTGTGGTTTCTCGGTCCAGAGCGCTGTCCAGCACGAGTGAATAGTAATTTTTGAAGGTGGACACCAACTTGAAGGGATCGTGAGGGGTCAGGGAGCAGGTCACCTGCCCGTTTACACCTGAGTCTCGATCAGACACGCTGATGAGTGCGATGACGGTGCCCAGTGGTGCATTCTCTTGGACAGGTAGTGAGAGAGACGTTATTGAGACTTCTGGTCTATTGTCATTGATATCCACCAGCTTTACTGAAATTTTACAGTGTCCTGACGTTGATGGGGCTCCCTTGTCAGACGCAATGACCTGAATTTCATAAGATGTCCTTTCTTCATAATCTAATTCCCCTTTAGTTCTGATTTCTCCTGTGGTGGGGTCTATTTGGAACTTTGTCCGTGTGGTAGAGGATACATCACTACTGAGTGAATACACAATCTCACTGTTTGATCCTTCATCTGCATCAGAAGCATTTAATTTAACCACCAAGGTTCCGTTTGCAGTGTTCTCCAACAACTGTACTTTGTAGACCGGTTGGGGGAAAGTAGGTTCGTTGTCGTTCACATCCAACACCTTGATGAGTATTTGAACAGTACCCGTGAGCTCAGGCTTGCCTCCATCGGTAGCTACCAGTAACAATTTCATCTCAGCATTTTCCTCTCTGTCCAGAGATTTCCGCAGCACAAGAAACAGCGATTGGCTTAGATCGTCATTTGTTTGTACATCTAGAAAGAAAAACTCACTGGGGCTGAGCTTGTAGGACAGAAGAGCGTTTGCTCCTGTATCTGCATCTGATGCTCCCTCTAAAGGAAATCGCGAGTCAAGCAGCTTCGATTCGTGAAATTGGATCGTTTTTTCTGTCGTTGGAAATAGAGGCGGGTTGTCGTTAATGTCCCTCACCTCCACCTCCACATGGAAAACCTGCAGAGGCCGATCCACGATCACCTCCAAATGGATGCTACACTCCGCGCTCCGCCCGCACAGAGCCTCCCGGTCGATCCGAGAATTCACAAACAAAATGCCATTCTGCAGATTTACCTCCAGAAGGTCCCCGCGGTCCTTGGACGCCACCCTGAACAGGCGGGGCACCAGCTCCGCTAGCTCCAGCCCCAGGTCCTGAGCGATGCGTCCCACGAAGGTTCCGTGTTTGGCCTCCTCAGGAACGGAGTAGTGGAGCTGGCCGCTCCCTGCCTCCCAGGCTGCGAGGAAGGGAAGCAAGAGCAGCAGACACTGCCTGACCTCTGGGCCCCCTCTCAAAGAAGGCATCACTTCTAGTGCTCCGTGAGTTGGTCAAATTAAATGATCATGTCTAAAAACAAATAGTCTAACACCTGCTCAAATCCTGCTGCTTCTCCTGCCGTTTTATCTGGAGTAACAAAGAAGCTCTGGGTATTTTGCCTTCCTAGAGAACATTCTCTGGTGGACAGCGACACCCTGTGGCTAAGCAGGTTCGAACTTTACCGTATTAACTGTAAATGAGAAGTTTACCGTATTAACTTCAAGGGTAAACTTCAGTAGTGCTAAGTTTATTCGCATTGTTGCAAAACTTCCCTTTCTCTTGGAAAGCTGAAAATGGATATCCACTAGACAACAATTCCAGTTTCCCCATCCTTGACCATGGTAACCACCATTCATTCTACTTCTGGTTTCTGTAAGTTTTACTACCGTATAAGTGAAATCATACAGGATTTGTTAGGATTTGTTGCTCTGGGGTTGGTTTCTTTGTTTTGCTTTGTTTTGAATCTGGCTTTTTCAACTTATCATAATGTATGAACACTCATCAGTGCTGTAACATATTGCAGGATTTCTTTTCTTCTTAATGGTGACTGATTCCGTTGCGTATACACACCGATCTTGTGCGTCCATTCAACCATCCATCGGTATTTGGGTTCCTCTGGCTCTTGGTTCTTGTAAATAGTGCTGATACCAATGAAGATGTACAAACATCTTTTGGAGACCCTGTTTTCAATTCTTTTGTAATTTTTTTTACCGCTTCTTCAAAACAAGCACATTATAATCAAAGGGTACTTTTGTCATTGAAAATATGTTTGAATACACTCCTGCTATTTGTAATTTTGAGTTTTGAATTGTTTGCAGGTTACATTAACTTCTCCTATGAGAAGTAGATTTTATTTTAGAGTTATTCTCTTTTCTATTATATTTGAATTTTCATGCAGGAAGAATGAGCTGATTTCTTTTCAGTATTAGTTGAATGAGAGTATCCTTTATTAATTCTTAGCTGGCCCCTTCACGTGCAACAATATTAAACTTAAAGATGGTGAAGGGATTATTTGAAATGAATGAGGGAATGTGTCAGTTAGCAAAGTGCATAGCAAGTTACACACTTGTTACTTTATGTATGTTAAAAAATGCTTTTATCTTTCTTAGAGGAAAACAAAGTTAACTGCAAAATTTACAATGCTCATTAAAAACATCAAGGAGAAACAGATTTTCCTGGAGTTAGAATCATTAATATCTTTTCCCTAGCCAGGTGTGTCGGTGAATGCCTCTAATTCCAGCACTTGGGAGGCAGAGGCAGGTGGATCTTTGAGTTTTAGACCAGCCTGTTCTACAAAGAGGGTTCCAGGACAGCCACGACTAAACAGATAAATCCTGTCTTGAAAAACTAATGATAATAATAATAATAATTAATAATAATAATTTTTCCTTGAGTCCAGTGTCTTAAAGTCATTTCACTATTCACTTTTGCAGTAAAATGAATGCAAATGGAAATAACTGGAAAAAATATATTCAGAAAGAAAAATATCCCATATGTTCTTTCAATCACAGTTCCTAGATTTTACATAAATAGATGAAATTGGGAATGAATACACACATGTATAATATACATAGCATACATTATATATATATATGATGAAAGTAGAAGAAATCTGTCTAGAGGAACAAAGGAGACTAGTGAGGAAGAACGGCGAGAAAGAGAGAAGGAGTATGGAGGAATATGCTCAATGTGCAGTATATACTTGTATAAAATGCCCTTACACAAAACAGCACTAGGTACAAAGAATATACACAATGAAAGTTTGGGTGGGGAAATGAAATGAGTAAGAGGTGAAATAATGCATTTCATTAAAGCATTTTGAAAGAGGGGAAAAAACTATTGAAATATTCTGAGTGGATCAGGAACATCAGCTATCGATGGAAATTCCATTCATGTTAAATATTAAATCACACTACTCCATGTTTATGTTTTTCCTTCACTCTATAATAGCATCCCATAAATGACAGTGCTTTTAAACTTTGTAATCCTAAACCCATGCCTTTTTATAATAGTTACTAATATTTGAGATTCACCCCAAGTTAACTGAGTTAGCTATTACACAAAACTTTTAAGCTTTATAAGAATCATTATAACACAGAAAAAATAGCCCCCTGATCTTATATCTACAATGTAATCATCTTAAACTTTGTGATCACAATGTAGTTGTACGAAGGCATATCCAAACACATTAAGGTCAAGTTTGGTTGGCTTGGGGTTTCTTATTGTTATTAATAGGTTTTCTGTCCCCTGATAATAAATTTCTCCACTGATGCAGTAAGCCAGATCGAGCTGAATTGAAAAAGTACACCAACAAGCTTATTTTTGAGCAAAGCAACTTCCGGGAAGTTTCACCAGTCCCAGAGATCGAGGCTAGAGAAGCTGGACCCACAAACAAAAGCAGGGAGACTTTATAGGTTGTCGGTGAGGGGTGGTGACGTGTCTACCACAAGCTGGGTTTTTGCCCAAGTATGGTCAAAAGCTGAGAGCTTCAGGAGGGTACTTGGGTGGCTGGCAACTTCAGGGGAGGAGCTGCAGTAGCCCCCAAGAATGCGGAACTGCGCTCTTTGATGCCTTCCCTTTGTTCAGAGGCTTTCTGAGCAGGCAGGGTTTGGAGAGAGAGACAGGAATGGAGCTTTCCAGATCCTGCAGGGGTGATCTGGAGGTTCCAACCAAACAGTGATTGTTGGCTTTTGTTTCTTCATTTGGTTGTTAAGGCAGTGTCACCTGTAGCTCAGGCTAGCCTCAAACTTGTTCTATAACAGAAGATGGCCTTTAAATTCGGATTCTTTTGCCCTCACTACCCAAGGACAAGTACGTGCCACAAGGCTGGGCTCTTCCAGACAAATTTAAATGGCTATTGGTATTATAAAAAATGTTGGGTTCTATTCATAATTTTATGATTAATATTTCAGTGAAGTACTCTGAGATAACTACATTTTCAATTTATTCCAATTCCTTTATTTAATTTTATTTTACATGTATAGGCATTTTGCCTGTATGTATATTTGTGCACCACATGCATGCCTGGTACCCACAATCCAGAAGACGGCATCAGAGGCCCTGGAACTAGAGTTATAAGTTATTTTGAACCACCATGTAAGTGCAGAGACTCAAACCTGGGTCTTCTGGAAGAGCAGCAAACTCTTAACCACTGAGCAACCTTCCAGCCCACAATCTATATAAACTTTTTAATAGAATTAATTATGTCACTGTAGCCTAAAATGTCAACCAATTCAAGCTTTTCTGACCTAAATAAAAATAATATTGTTTATCTTCTATTTATAGTTTTTCAGTTTAGCCTCAAAAAAAAATCTCTCTATCCCTCCCAATTTTTAACTTTTTTTTGAGACAGAGTTTTTCCTGTGTAGCCCTAGCTGTCCTGGGACTTGCTCTGTAGACCAGGGTGGCCTCCAACTCAGAGATCCTCTGCCTCCCAATTGCTGGGATTAAAGGTGTGCACCACATCTGGCTGGTTTTTTTGTTGTTTGTTGTTGTTTTTTGCTTGTTTGTTTGTTTTGCTTTGTTGTTTTTTGAGATAGCATTTCTTTATGTAGCCCTGGCCATCCTGAAATTTTAGAATTTAGCCTGAAATTTAGCCAGGCTGGCTTCAATTTATAGATCCATCTGCCTCAGCCTCTTGAGTGCTGAGATTAAAGGCATGTAACACCTCCACTTGACTGTTTTATCATTTTAATTGCCCTTTTCAGGGAATTTTCCGTGGACTTGCTTTAGTTTCATTCTTTAGCTGCTGTCATGAGAATCACAGTTTTCTAAGAGAGACTTGCATAAAGAAGGAATGATCCCCTTTGTAGTTTTGTTTCTAGAAGATCTGTTAAGCACAGTCAGCACTGCATTCCTTTTTTGTTTGTTTGTTTGTTTTTGTTTTGTTTTGTTTTTCAAGACAGGGTTTCTCTGTGTAGCTTTGCGCCTTTCCTGGAACTCACTCTGTAGCCCAGGTTAGCCTTGAACTCACAGAGATCTGCCTGCCTCTGCCTCCTGAGTGAGGGGATTAAAGGCATGTGCCACCACTGCCTGCCCCCCCTTTTTAAGTCACATACAGGATATTTTCTTTTTCTTTCTTTCTTTCTTTCTTTCTTTCTTTCTTTCTTTCTTTCTTTCTTTCTTTCTTTCTTTCTTTTTGTTTTATTTTGTTTTTGTTTTTTGTTTTTTGTTTTTTTTTGTTTTGTTTTGGTTTGGTTTGGTTTTTTGAGACAGGGTTTCTCTGTGTAGCTTTGCGCCTTTCCTGGATCTCGCTCTGTAGACCAGACTGGCCTCAAACTCACAAATATCTGCCTGCCTCTGCCTCCCAAGTGCTGGGATTAAAGGCATGCGCCACCACCGCTGGCGGTGGCGGTATTTTCTTTCATGGATGTGATGGTTTGACAAAATTGAAAGGGTACATTGCACCAAGTCCAACACATTTTACAACTCAATTGTTACTGTAAACACAGTAAAAATAAAATGTCCTCTTGAAGCCAGGGACCTTGGCTGCACTGTCAGTGTTGCTGTGTGCTCAGGGTTCTATTGCAGCACTTTTCAAATGCTAGGCTGTCAACATGTGCTTGTTGAGCGACTGATGATAAATACTGAATGTCTTTCTAAAGACAATGTTCATGTAGCTAGTGAACATAGCTACATAATAATGTAAGTCAGGAAGAAAATTTTATTTATGATTTCTGAATCTATTATTTCCAATTGTATAATCCTGCAAGGTTTATCTCACAAATAGAGAAAATTGGAAGGTTTTTTAGCATTATTGTTCCAATTTTTTTGATTATTCTTGCCCAAAGACTGGGTATAATAATATTAATATTTGCAAAGTTGAAGAAACATGCTTTGGCCTATTCTTACAATACTCTAAACCTATCACCCCAGTCTCAGGAAGCTTAGCTATCAGCTCATTTTGATTTTTTGTGGAATGTTTTACAAGGTTTTTTTGAAATTTTTATATAATTACATTATTTCCCTCTGCCCCTTCCTCCTTCCAAACCCAACTATGTACGTACACTCCCTTGTTCTTTTTCAAATTTATGGCTTCTTTTTCTTTAATTGCTTATACATACACACATGCACAAGTGTGTGTGTTTGTGTGTGTGTGTATACCAAAATACATCCTTCTCAGTCTGTATAATGTTACTTGTACGTATGTTTCTAGGGTTGAGCATTTGGTATTGCATAACCAGTTGGTGTGCTCTTCCCCAAGGAAGAAAGACCTGCTCTCAGCATTTCTTGGTTGTCTGTAGTTCTTTCTCTAGGGCTGAGACATCCTGAGCTTTCTTCCTTCCAAGTTAGCATGTCTATTGGTGTTGTCCTTTGACAAGGGAAATTTTAAGGGACTTTTCGGTATGCTTATTTGAATGTTTGGCCAATGAGGTGCATTCACTTAATACTTGTGTAACATCAGAATTGAATGTAAGAAATAAAACATTGTATTAGATGGTTCAGTGGGTAAAGTGTTTGCTGTGCAAGAATGAGGACCTGAGTTCATATCCTGAGCATCCGCATGCCCAGCCAATCCAGCCAAAACAATGAGCAACCCGACTCCAAAAAAAAAAAAAAAAAAGATACAGAGTAATTGAGGAAGATATCTAACATTAACTACTGGCTTCTACATCTGCATGCACAGGTGAGCATAACCACACATTCATATATCACACACACACACACACACACACACACACACACACACACACACACACAGAGAGAGAGAGAGAGAGAGAGAGAGAGAGAGAGAGAGAGAGAGAGATTTAACAAGCTCTTGAATAAACAGTTAAATGATTCAGAGAGACCTAAATCGAAAGTGTATCCACTGGTTGTTAAAACTGCTATAAAACATACTGCCTAATATGTTACTCATTATTGATCAACACAGTAGTTATGAATCAAACTTTGAAGAGATCATTATTCCTTTTCTGAACAACTGGTGTAAAGAATTTTCTTTTTTTTTTTTTTTGTATTTCTACATTTATTTCTAGAAAGACAAGCATTGGGGATTTGTATATAGTGCAATTTTGTTTGGAAAAATTACTCCATCTTTCTCTTGCCCTATTATCTTGAATTTCAAATAGTATTTAAATTTTAATATCTTCAAAATTCTTCCATTGAAAACAACTTTAAATATTTAATCAAATGCAATGGACTGTAATAGAACAAATAAATTTTTTGGAAAAAATGGTAATTGTCATAAACTTAGTTTTTCTTGGCCTCAACAATTTCATCTGTAAAGGGTAAAAGGTTTCACCTAATAAAATATCAGAAGGATTAAAAGAAAAGAAAATGAAGAGTTTGGGGACACTGGCAAATAAATGTGAAATGCTCACTAAGTATCTCTTGACTGGATCGTTTAAGACACAAGTTCATGTAATAATTAGTCTTTTAAACCAGGGATCAGCACCAGGAACTTGTTGGATATTTTAATATGGAAATTAAAGTCCCATCAACAAATATATTTTAAATCTCAGTGATTAAAATGATCTTTTATTGCCCAACTTTGAAATTTAGAGAGAAAGCACATGGTTTCCATAACTTTGTCTACCATTATTTGTGCAGAGCAAGACATGTCACAAGAATTGAGAGCCCATGTTAAAGGTGACCAGCACTGTGCTTGCCTAGTGCTTATGAGGCCCTCAGCTCCATCCCTAACACCACCACTACCCAAACTTAACACTGAGAGTACTGAAATGCTTTTAAAGCATTCTACCATATAAATAAAAGAAAACAATAATTTGCATGTATATTGCTTGTTTCCTAGCGCCATTCATTACGCAACTGCAAATACTAGAGTATTTGCAAAGGTATGGTTTGTTAAATGTCATTGAACACTCCTAATACATTTTAAATGCTATTTAAATAATACTTTAAAAATGAAGTTAAGTCTAAAAAGAGGTTGAAATCATAGCTCAAATTTGGACTTACATTACCAGAAGGATCCGAATTTAAGTCTGGCTGTTCACTTCTTTCCGATATGTTCAAACCTGGAGATAGGCCGGGGCTGAAGGCCATGAGGTCAGTCTTGGGCGGACCCTCTCCAGAACACACCCTCTGCCGCCTCTGCTGCGAGTATGACCAACTTCCCACTGCACTGGAGCACACCAGCACGGGCTTCCCGGGAGCACAGGCTCCATTGGCCGGCGTCGCCGAGCAGCGCAGCGCGGTGTACAGCAGCAGCGTGAGCACCAACAGGCTGGACACCGCGCAGATGGCGATGATCAGGTAGATGTTGACATCCACCAGCGATGCCTGGGAGCCCACTGCACCGGTTAATGTGGGCAAGGAGGCTTTCTGAATCTGCCCACTTTCCACCAGAGATACCAACACGGTAGCGGTGGCGGTCAGCACCGGCTCGCCATGGTCCTTCACCAGCACCAACAGACGCTGTCGTGGAGCGTCAGTCTCTTCTAGGGCGCGTGTTGTGCTGATCTCTCCCGTGTACAGACCCACGCGGAACGGGCTGCGTGAGCCACCTGTCGAAGGTTGCAGTTCATAAGACAGCCACGCGTTGTAGCCAGAGTCTGCGTCTACTGCACGTACCTTTGTTACCACATGTCCTGCACCCACTGACCTGGACACCAGTTCGCTCACTGCACTGCCCGCCTGAGGTCCCAGCAGCGCGGGCGCATTGTCATTCTCATCCAGCACAAACACCTGCAGAGTCACATTGCTGCCCAGGGCAGGCACACCAGCATCCCGCGCGCTCACCTGGAACTGCAGCAGCTCCAGCTCCTCATGGTCCAGAGGCTGCAGCGCGAACACCTTGCCGCTCTCCGAGTGCACAGACACATAGCTGGACAGCAAGCGCTCGCCCACCCTCCTCTCCACCAGCGAGTAGGACACCAGCGCGTTCTCCTGCGCGTCAGCGTCCATGGCCGACACCGTGAAGATGTGCGCGCCAGGCGGGTTGTTCTCCTTCACGAACACCGTGTATTCGGGCTGCGCGAACGTGGGCGCGTTATCGTTCACGTCAGCCACCTCCACGGACACAGTGGCTGTGGCCCACAGCGAGGGCGAGCCACCGTCCCGGGCTGTCACAACTACCATGTAGTCAGCTGTAGTCTCACGGTCCAGGACGCTGTCCAGCACGAGTGAATAGTAATTCTTGAAGGTGGACACCAGCTTGAAGGGGACGTGAGGAGTCAGGGAGCAGGTCACCTGCCCGTTGACACCCAAGTCGAGATCGGACACCTTGATCAGAGCGATGACAGTGCTAAGTGGAGCGTCCTCTTTGATGGGTAAAGATAAGGAAGTGATCTCCAGCTCCGGAACGTTATCATTTATATCCAGTACTTTCACCAAAACCTTGCAGTGATTTGAGATTGGGGGAGTCCCTTTATCAACTGCTTTTACTTGTATTTCATAGGATTTTGTTTTTTCATAATCCAGGTCACCAATCACTCTAATTTCTCCTGAAACAGAATCCACTTTGAATTTTTCTTGAATGTCAGGAGAAACGTCATTGCCAAAGGAAAACCTAACTTCACCGTTTACACCTTCATCAGCGTCAGAGGCATTTAACGTGGTCACTAATGTTCCATTCGCTGTAGATTCTACTAACTGGGCTCTGTAGACCGCCTGGTCAAACAGTGGGGCGTTGTCATTGACGTCGAGCACAGTAATCTGCAGCCGAACTGTCCCCTCCAGCTCTGGCTTGCCCCCGTCAGTGGCTGTCAGTAGTAACTGAAATTCTGGTGTTTCTTCTCTATCCAGATATTTTCTCAATTCAAGCGAAAGGGATTTACTGAGTTCGTCCGTCGTCTCTACCTTCAAAGAAAAGTAATCAGTGGGGCTCAGCGTGTAAGTTAGCAGAGAATTGACACCAATGTCTGAGTCCGCAGCGCCCTCTAGTGGAAACCGCGAATTTAGAGGTCTATTTTCAGGAATAAATATCCTTTGTTCTGAGCCTTTGAAAACCGGTGGGTTATCATTAATATCTTTAACCTTAACATCCACGTGGAAAACCTGCAGCGGCCGGTCCACGATCACCTCCAGGTGGATGCTACACTCCGCGCTCCGCCCGCACAGAGCCTCCCGGTCGATCCGAGAATTCACAAACAAAATGCCATTCTGCAGATTTACCTCCAGAAGGTCCCCGCGGTCCTTGGACGCCACCCTGAACAGGCGGGGCACCAGCTCCGCCAGCTCCAGCCCCAGGTCCTGCGCGATGCGGCCCACGAAGGTGCCGTGTTTGGCCTCCTCGGGGACGGAGTAGTGGAGCTGGCCGCTCCCTGTCTGCCAGTCAGTGAGGAGCAGAAGCCAGAGCAACAGCAGGCGCCGGGCTCTCAGGCCTCGGAGCCTGGAAAACAGCATCGCAAAAGCACTGCACCTTTTGTACCGCTGTCACTCCAAGATGATACTTTGTAACTTCATGTTTTCGGTCATTTCTCTCCTCACCATTTTTGTCTTCCTCGGCTGATGACGAAATGAAGCTTTCTCCCTTCGGTTTTATAAGTACCTCATTTCCAGCTTCAAGACTTTATGGTATACAGCGACACCATGTGGCTAATGTGGATTTTACATCCATTCGTTGGACTTTGGAATTAGTTTCTGTATTTATTTGCAATGTACTCAATACAATCGTTTATAAATTTTGTAATTTGAAGATCCAAGACAGTTTAAATATCATTTGGGAGTATGCAATTTAATGTTTTCATTTAACTATAATCGCAAAGGTATTACAATTGGGTTTGAGAAAAGTAAAGATATGCTTAAATAGTCTCTCTATATCACTGTATTTTAAATGATTTAGTGTGTGAAGCATGGTAGTGCATTCCTTTGATCCCAGCACTCAGCATGAAGGCAGATGCAGGTGGACCTCTATGGTCTACATAGTGAGTTCCAGGCCAGCCAGAGCTGCATAATGAAACCCTGTCTTAAAAAAAAGAAAAAAACAAAAGGAAGAAAGACTTATTGGCTCACATATTTTAATTACTAGATAGTCATAATTGTATCTGAAGTTTTAAATTAAATTCATTTTGACCACTAAAGTCTACTTCATTCTAAGACAGTTTGGGGATTTATTTGTAAACTATATGATCATTTATAGGTAGATTTACAATAGTATAGTTACCAATACATATTTATAACAATTTTAGAGGATTTCCAGAAATGTACTTAACATTTTTTCTGTGTGTGTGAACAATTTTGCATTCTAATACTATAAATGTTCAAATGAAGATATTTGAGGATTTATCTTTGCTGGTTTTTACAGCATAATGACCTGTGTGTTTTGTTGTTTAGTTTTTGTTTGATTGTTTAGTTTTTGAGGCAGGGTCTCAGTGTGTGTAGCCCTTGATGCCTAAGAACTCACTGTGTAGACCAGGCTATGTGAGCTTGAGGCCAGCCTGATCTATTTAGTGAGTCCCAGGCTAGCCAGGGGTTCATATGTGAGATCCTGTCTCAAAAAATGTGAGTGGGTTATATGAGATATTAGAACCTTCAGAGTTCTCTGATAGAGGTTTCTGAGACTTTTTATTTCATTATCAAGGCTATTTCTTTTTGTTATTTCCAGTATATCTGAAATTGCAATAGAATAATTCATCAATGAAATAGAAAGTCTTAGCAAATAAATACTGATAAAAGTAACAGAAGATTTAGAATAGGAAATACAATAACCATCATTAAGTGTTTCATATTTTCATATAATTTTGTTTACTGCAAGTTGTCACCACACTGTAACCATTACATGCATGCATCAAATGGGTCTGCAGTCCTTTAGAGTCACAGTATCCATGGCGCATTTATTCCAGGACACATCCCTCTCCCTTAAGTTGATACCATCTATAGATGCTCAAGTCCTTCATAAAAAATGGTATAGAACTTGTATATGACTTATACATGTCCTCTGAATCACTTTATATAACCTCTGAATTCTTACAATATCTAAGGATTTTTATGTATCTAAGGATATATAGAAATGTAAACAGCTGATTACATTTCTTAGAAAGCAAATCCTTCCCATGTTCATCACAGATATAATTTTTTTAAAACTTTCCTGTCTATATTTGGTTATATTCATGAATGTGGAACTCACTGGTACAGAGGATTGAATATATAATATGATATGATATGATATGATACGATACGATACGATACGATATGATATGATATGATATGATATGATATGATACTCGAGTTAATTATTGAAAGAGTTTGTTTGTTTGTTTGTTTGTTTTCGAGATAGGGTTTCTCTGTGTAGCTTTGCGCCTTTCCTGAATCTCACGCTGTAGACCAGGCTGGCCTTGAACTCACAAGGATCCACCTGCCTCTGCCTGCAATTGCTGGGATTAAAGGCGTGTACCACCACAGCCCAGCTTAAAAGAGTTTCAAACAGGACAAACAGAATGGAACCAGCAGGCACATGACAAGAATAGTCCTGAAAGTTATGGGGGAAAGTAAGAAATGCTCTTAGTCTCTGGTAGTTGAATCTATGAATTTGACCATGCTTAAGAAGTACTCTAAAGGCCAGAGAGATAATTCAGCAATTAAGAGTACTGGCTGCTCTTCCAGAGGACCTGGGTTCAATTCCCAGCACCCATATGGCAGCTCACAACTGTCAGCAACTCCAGTTCCAGGGGATCTGTCTCCCTCATACAGACATATATGCAGGTAAAACACCAATGCACATAAAATAAAAATAAATAAATTGTTTAAAAAAATACAACTGAACTGCATTCCTATCCTCACAAAAGAGGAAATTCTGTAATAAGAAGCAGAAAACAGAACTTGTATGCTTAAAAGTGAAACATTTTATACCTTAAATGGGAACACAAATAAGACTAACAACCATTTACAAGAAAAAGCAATATAGGCTAGAAGGCAATGTGATTACGTTCTCTGTTTGCAGGAATGAAATGTCAACACGATATTGAGCTTAACTCTATTTCAAAATAAAGTAAAAGGAAGATACATCCATATGAAAAAAAGAAAAATACAGTAGCTAAAATAAAATCCTAGTAGAAGAATAGGATTTTTCAAAAAAGAAAACAGCTAAGCTAAAAAATAGAAAGAAATTGCATGATAAAAAACAGCCTAAAAGAAATATAAAATAGAACCATATAGAAACTCAAAACCATAACAAAACATCTGGAATTTGTCACTCTGTCCTGAGGGGAGAGAAGAAGAGGAGGTTGATAAAGTATTCAAATAAATAATGAGTAAAAAATAATCCCACTCTAGTAAGCAAAATAAGGAAGTAAGCAAACACCAAATATGATGAACCCAAACGGTCAGAGCCAACACACACAACAGCATATGTCTGAGAACAAAGGGCAAAGGACATCATACATACATGTCAGGAAAACAATTGTAATTTCAGTGAATTCCCAGGAGAAACAGAAACAAGAAGCATTATAATTTTTAATTGTTTAATGAAAAGAGCTATCAAATCAGAAGTCCAGATACATATACCAAGAGAATCATTCCTAAATGAAAGGGAAATGGAGATATTTTTATGTGACTGAAAATTATGGAAACTTGTTATCGGTACACCTATGTTCAAACAACCATGAAAGAGTCTCTAAGTAGAAAGGAAAACCTGAAAAAGTTATCTTGAAAGATCAAAAAAGAAAAAAGAAGCTGGGTGTGGTGGTGCACATCTCTAATCCCAGTGCTATGGAGGCAGAGGCAGGCAAATCTCTGAGTTTGAGACCAGCCTGGTCTGCAGGGCAAGTTCTAGGACAGCTAGAACTACACAGAGAAACCCTGTCTCAAAAAAAAAAAAGAAAAAGGAAGAAAGAAGAAAGACTACAGTACACAGAAATAAGTATCTGTATAATACAATAAACTTTACTTGGCTTTCAAACTATGTTTTATAGTCTTAAAACTTGGATGGAATTTTAAATTAATGTGGAGGAAATACTCAAGGCAATGATATTATTGAAATGAAAGTGTAGAGGAATACAAAGGAGTTACATATTTTGAATTTCATGTAACTGATAAAGTAATGACACATTTCATCACAATGTTGTTAATAAACTGATAAAATGTATGTATAATATAAATATATAGAGAAACCAATAAAATCTATATAAAAAATGAAGCAACAAAATACTGAAAGTAAATAAAAATGTAATTCAAAGATATGATCAAGAGGGCTAGGGAGATAGCTCAAAGATTAAGTGTTTACCATGCAAGTTTGAGGACCTCAATTCAAATTCCCAGAACCCATGTACAAAGCCAGATGTAGTATCACAATGCTACCTAATCTTCCATACGCAGTAATGAACAAGGTATCCTGCTTTAAAAAAGGTGGAAGGTAAGACTGACACCCAAGTTTGTTCTCTGACCTCCACACAAGTGCATGCCCATACTCATATACATAACATATGCACATACAAACACACACACACACACACACACACACACACACACACACACACACACCCCTACCAAAAAGGAATCAAGACTATGTTTTATTGGTGAATGGATAGATATAGATCAATTGAAAAAATAATCTAAAATAGACCAAGCAAATTCTGACAAAGGTGCAAAAGCAATCAACTGCACAAAAACAACCTTTTGGTAAATAGTGTTGGATAGGGGAGTGGAAGGGGAAATTTGGGATAAATATGATCTAGATACACTGTACACATGTATGAAATTGTTAAAGAATAAATAATTATCAAAAGAAGAAATATTGTTCAAGTAATTGGATGCCCAGAGGCAAAAAACAACCCCACGAAACAAACAAATATGGCACTGGATAGATGGCTCAGAAGTTAAGAGCAGTGGCTGCTATTTCAGAATGCCTAGGTTCAATGCACATGGTGGGTTACAACTATCTGTAACTCCAGTTCCAGGGGACCCAATACCCTTTTCTAGCCTGCTAGGGCAGCAGATACACACAAGAGACACACAGACACACATTCAGGCAAAATACCTATACACATAAAACTAACGTAACTTTGAAATTTTTTAAATGGTTAAAACAAACAAAACTCATCATAAGCCTCATATATTGTATTAAGGTTAATTCCAAATGGGTAACAAACTTCAAAGTACATAAAATTCTAAGACTTTTATGAATAAAAATATACAAGACAATTTAAAGGTTCTGAAGCTACGTACAGGTTCTCTGACTTGACACCAAAAGCTAATGTATAAAAGGAAATACTAATGAACTAGACATTAGAGTGATTTTTTTTTACATTTTACTCTGGATGGGAGCAGAACTAAAATTTTAGAAACAATGTTTGGAGGCACACATCCAACAAAGCCCTTGTAACTAGAATATATATATATATATATATATATATGTATGTATGTATATGTATGTATATATGTATATATATGTATATGTATATATTTATATGTAGTATAATATATATATATAAAATCACTCAAATTCAACACACACACTCTTACTTCTTTTAGATGAAGAAGTAAAAAGTCTTAGGCAGAGCAGAAAGACAAAGAAAATCATAAAAGACACAGGGATCAACTTTGAAGAGGGCAGAAAGTGTGTAGGAGTCTGAGGATGTGGATCACTACAAGGAAAAGGCATATTCTAAAAACATCAGGGGAGCTTCACATGAACTCACAGTGTTTACAGCAACGCGTACAACACCTGTGTAAACACAAGACAAACTAAATCCCAGCATGGAGAAAGAAGTCAGCTACATGACCGCACCCCAAGGCATAGAGCTGTTAGCAAATATTAGCTGCTGGGAGAGAGAAAGGGAGTTGTCTCTAGGATTTTAGCTCCTGGTAATCCAACCACTCTCAAGTGGAAGATCACACTTCCAAGAATATTTGGGCAGCACAAATCAGTCTTGAAAGATTTTTTAAAATGAAAACACAAACTTGGGTGGGTAAAAAAGAGGGGGTGAATGGGGGAAGATGGATATAGTCAAAACATGTTGTATGAAACTGTCAAAAAACTAATAAAAAAGAAAATTTAAAAAGGGATAAAATTAGACAAGGAAAAAGTCAAACTATCCATTTTACTTGTGACATGATTCTATACTTTAAAGACATTATACAGTCTACCAGAAAACTCTTAGCTACAATAAATACTTTCAGTAAAATTGCAGTTTGCAAAATCAAAATGCAAACATCAGTTGCCTGGTGCTGGAAGGATGACTCAGTGGCTAAGAGTACCCACTGGTCTTCCAGAAGACTCAGGTTCAATTCCCAGTACCCAAATGACAGTTCACAATCATGCATAACACCCAGTTCCAGAGGATCTGATGCCCTCCTCTGGCCTCCTTAGGTACCATGTGATGCAGTGATGTATATTCAGACAAAACACCCATACAGGTAAAATAAAAATAAATAAATCAAACTGAGTGTGGTGACACATGCCTTTAATCCCAGCATTTGGAAGGCAAAAGCAGAAGGGTATCAGTGAGTTTGAAGCCAGCCTGATCTACATAGTGAGTTCCAGGACAATCCTACCTCAAAAATAATAATATATTAATATATATATTATATTTTAATAATATTAAATTCAATAGCCTTCATATGTAACAACATTGAATTTAAATATAAAAATTAGGAAAATATCACATTCATAATAGTATCAAAAATAATAAAGTGTCTAGGGATAACCTTAACCAAGGAAGCGAAAGACTTCTACAATGAAAACTTGAAGTCATCAAAACAGAAAGCAACAAAAATACTAAATGATGCAGAGATCTTCCATGCTCATAGATCGGTTAAATTAGCAACATGAAAATTTCTATATTATTAAAAGTAATTAACACATTCAGTGAAATTTCCATTAAAAATATTGATGTCTTTCTTCATAGATATGGGGGCGGGGAATCCAGCAATTTATATGGAACAGCAAAAGGTGCCAAGTCACCAAAGCAATCCTAAGGACAAGGAACACAGCTGGAGATACAATGATACATGGCCTCAAATTACACTACAGAGTTATAGTGACAAAAACAGCTGGATACCAGCATAAAAACAGACAGGTAGGCCAATAGAAAAGAACAGAAGATCCAAAAATAATCTGGCAAAGCTGTGCCCACCCAATTTTTTACAAAGATGTCAAAACCGTACAGTAGCAAAAACAAAGACTGTCCAGCAAACAATGCCACCAAACTGGATATCCACCTGCAGAAGAATGAGATTACATTCTTGTATTTCATCCCATACAAAATTAACTCAAGGTGGATCAAAGACCTTCATTTCAAATATGAAAAACTGAAACCACAAAAGTAAAATATAGAGAAAATATGACTGGTTATAGGTATAGAATTCCAACAGCTCAAAAAATAGCACAAAAAAATCAGCATATGGGGCTACCTGAAATTAAAAGTTTTCTATACAACAAAAGAAATTATCAGCAGAGCAAGAAGACAGTATAAAGAATGGATAATCTCTCAGATCCACTCAGACAGTGTCTAACAACAAGAATTTGTCAACAACTGAAAAAATTAAACAGGGAGGGAGGGAGGGAGGGAAGAGAGAGGGAGGGAGGGAGGAAGGAAGTAAGGAGGTGAGTGCACAGGGAAATAGTTTAATAGCTACAGTGCTTACTCCACAAACAAGAAGATGTTAATTTGGATCTCCAGAACTGGTGTAAAAACCTGGCATGTGTTGGTAACACCAGTACTGAGAGGCAGTAGCGGGGACAGTAGAGACAGTTGCTAACCAGCCTGTGAGAGATCTTGTCTAAAAAATATATATAAATAAATAAATAAATAAACAGACAGATAGATAAGGTGGTGTGCTACTGAGAAAGGTGCTAGACCTCAGCCTCTGGCCTCCACATACACCCACACACATGCACCTACTCACATGAATACCTACATATATTACACAAACACACAAAAAAGAGATAGAAGAAAAAGAGAAAATTAAGTATGGTGATGCATACCTCTTAATCCCAGCACTTAACATGGAGAAGCAAAAGGATAAGAAGCTAAAGTTCAGGCTGGCAGTGGTGGTGCATGCCTTAAATCCCAGCACTGGGGAGGCAGAGCCAGGTGGATCTCTGTGAGTTCAAGGCCAGCCTGGTCTACAGAGTGAGATCCAGGACAGGCTCCAAAGCTACATAGCTTTCTCAAAAAAATCAAAAGAAGAAGAAGAGGAAGAAGAAGAAGAAGAAGAAGAAGAAGAAGAAGAAGAAGAAGAAGAAGAAGAAGAAGAAGAAGAAGAAGAAGAAGAAGTTAAAGTTCATCTTCAACAATATAGTGAATTCAAGGCTGGCTGGGATATGTGGAAACCATGACTCAGCAAGGAAGGAATGAAGGAATGAAGGGAGGGAGAAAGTCAAACACTGCCCTATGATTCTAATAACTGTACTCCAGAATTTTCACCCAAAAGAAATGTAAAAATTTTGTTATATAAAAACTTTACCTAGGGCCAGGTGGTGGTGGCACATACTTTTAATCCCAACACTTGAGAGGCAAAGGCAGGAGAATCTGAATTCAAGGCCAACCTGGTCTATAGCATGAGTTCCAGGATAGCCAGAGCTACATAGAGAAACCCTGTCTTGAAAAAAAAAACTTTACCCAGATGTTGACAGAAGTTTATTCATGGTATCCAACTTTGAAAACATTCCAACCACCTTTTTTGGTGTTTTGAGACAGGGTTTCTCTGTGTAGCTTTGGAGCCTGCCCTGTAACTCGCTCTGTAGCCCAGGCTGGTCTTGAATTTACAGAGATCCACCAGCCTCTGCCTCCTGAGTTCTGGGATTAAAGGCATGTGCCACCACTACCCAGCCCAACTATCTTTTAATAACTGAATGATAAAACATAAGTGTGAAATGTTTGTGTCATGAAATAATATTCTATAATAAACAGAAAAGAAATACTGATATACAATAAGCTGGATATATTTGCAGACAATTAAGCAGACCAGAGAAACTAATTTCAAAATGCCACATGCCATATGATTACGCTATATGTCATCCTTAAGATGACATTATTTTAGAAATAGACAATAGATTCATGGATGCAGTGACCAGGGAAGAGCTGAACTTAGGAGGGAGCTGTGGGAATAAGAGAGCATATGAAAAACCTTTGGAGATGAGGAAACGCTCTATATTTGTGGCTATATCAAAGTCTATATCATAAATGTGATATTGTATTGTAGTTGGGCAAGATGTTACCATAAGTAGAGATTAGATAAGAGATATGGGGGTTATGGTGTCTTATAAGTATATATAAATCAATATTATATCAAATAAAATGTCATTGTAGGGGATGGAGAAACTCATCAGTTAATAGCATGACCTTTTACAGAGGACCAGAGTTCAGGTTTCAGCACCAACATAAGGTGTCTCAAAAATGCCTGTAATTCCATCTCCATGGGATCTGATGTCCTTTCCTGGACTCCATGGATACTTGCACTTACATCTATACATTCCTACATACACACACACACACACACACACACACACACACACACACACACACACAACAAAAAACAACACAGAAACAGCCTGAAATTTTCTTATAGAAGTCTGAGGAAATAAAGAATTTCAAAAAATGGTATTTCAACTAAAACACATCTTAAATATTTTCACCATATGGAAATAGTAAGTGTTTGAGAGGGAAAATATGTTTAACATAATTTAAACAATACATGCCATGTGCATGCATTATGATTTGAATATGAAATTTCCCCATAGGCTCACATTGTTGAAGGCTTAGTCCCAAGCTAATGGTGCTATTTTGGGAGGTGCTGAAAACTGTTAGGAGGCGGGGGCCTGGCTGGATGAGGTAGGTCACTACATCTCCTCTTCCCACCCCATTCTCGCTGCCTTAATGTTAACAGCTTTCTTCTGTCATGCCCTTCCTTCATGATGATTCCATCTGACTGTGGGCCTAACAGCAATGGAGTAGCTGATGATAGCTAGAAACTGATGCAACTATGAGCTAAACTGAATTATTTGTGTCAGGGATTTTGGCATAGTAATGGAAAGTCTAAAACACAGCATTATGAAAACATTATGCATAAGCTCCATAATATGTACAAATTTTGTATTTTATGTACTTGTTAAAAATAAATTTTAAAAAACTTCACTGAGAAAGTTCTTGAGTGTTTTACTTGTCCTAACCCAAGCCCTTCTCTGTTTGGAAAGCATCACACTTAGTCTTGAATAGGTGACAGCACAGTCCCCTCTCTTGAACCAGGAGCAAAGAACTTAATCAAAGTTTCTGCCTGTTCCAGCTTGTCTAGGAGACATCTGAAGAACTAAATCTAGGTACCTATTTGCTTTTAAGTCTTTAAGTCCAGATGGAAGAAGTGTTAGCCACTGCTCCTGAAGGCTACTAGGTGACTTACAAACCCACAAACGTCTGGAAAAATAGACTCTTTGTCTTAGTCAGTGCTCTATTTCTGTGAACAGACAGCATGACTAGGGCAACTATTGTGAGAGAAATAGTTTAATTGGGGACTTGCTTGCCGTTTCAGAGGTTTAGTCCATTATCATCAAGGTGGGGAGCATGGAGGCATGGAGGCATGGAGGCAGATACTGGAGCAGTAGCTGAGATCTACAGCCAGATCCATAGGCAGAGAGGGAGAGACTCTAGGATTGACATGATCTTTTTAAACATCAAAGCCCACCCCCAATTACATATTTTCTCCAACAAGAACATACTTCTGAATCATTTTAATCCTTTTAAATAGTGCCACTCCCTGGTGACTAAACATTCAAATACATGAGCCTATGGGGTCTATTGTTTAAATCACCACACTCTGTGTGGATATATACAATACTAAGCTAAGATATAGTGAACCCATTTAGGAAATTAGGACATTCAAAATTAGCCACATGTATGCTGAAACTCAAAGATCAACATAAAAGCCCTGAAAAGGGACCTGACAATGGGCCACCAAGATGGCCCAGCAAGGAAAGACATTGTCACATAAGTCTGGCAACATGAATTTCATCCAAAGAACCCACACAAAGGTAGAAAGAGAGAGAGAACTCCACAACATTGTCCTCTGATCTCTACATGCAAGCTAGGGCATATGTGCCTCCCATTATAATGATAATGAATACATACAACCAATCTTTAACATTGGAATTATATATATATGTATATATATGTATATATATATAAATATATACAGCTTATACGCAGCTATGTGAACATCTGGTTGTGATTTAGCTCCTAGCTTCCAGATGAAGAATTGCCACCTCACATTCCTGACATTAGGACCAAGACACCTAGCAACAAATTCTTCCCCAGTATTGATGATTGCATCCCTTGAAATTATGAAACAAAATAAGTCTATCTTCTTTTAAATGCTCTGTCAAGTAGGTCACAACAAGAAAAGTAATTAATATAGTTGATAATCTGATTTTCATAGTTACTACATAGTAACCAAATGTGCAATTTTCAACAAAAATACACACAAAATATAAAAAAGAAAAATATTGGTAATTCAAAGGACTAAAATTAACAAATGAGCATAAATCATCCCTGATGATCTCTAGTCATCAGCCTTAATGTTTAAAGACTTTAAATTATACTAGACATGGTGATGTGCATCTTTAATCCCAGAACTCAGGAGGCAGAGGCAGGCAGATCTCTTTAAGTTTGAGGCTAGTCTGATCTACATTGTTTCAGGCCAGTGAGGGCCACACAATGAGACCCTTTCTAAAAAAGGTAAAATGAAGTGATTATTGTAAATACTTTCAAATCAGGGCTGGAAAATATGAACAAGAAAATAAAGCAAATAAAGGCAATGATAATGAAGAAAATGAGAATGTAGCAAATAGAAAATGATATAGAAGAGCCAATCTAGAGTAAAAAATTACAATCTCTAAAATAAAAAAATGTATTAGTTTTATTGCATAACAGATATGAATAAGCAAAAAAAATCAGTAAAGCTGAAGATAAATAACTGGCATTATTAAGTCCAAGGAACATAAAAGATAGAGGAAGGAAATGAATACCATTATGATGGTTAGTTTTAATGGTCAGATTGACACAATGTAGATCGCCCAAGCAGAGAGTCTCAATAAGGCACTGCTTGGATTTGTTTGGCCTATGGGAAAGCCTGCGAGATTTTTTTCTTAACTGAAATTAATTGAGAATGAAAGATCAACCCTGAATGTGGGCAGCACCATTCCCAGGACTGTGCAAGTGTAAATGTGAAGACATAAGCCAAATAAACTCTTTCCTCCCCAACTTACTTTTAGGCGTGGTGTTTCATCACAGCAATAGCAACCATAACTAAAATAGTGGGTAATTTATATGCAAATGAAATTGACATGGCTCTTGATTCTGGAGCTTGAAAAGTCCAGTACTAAGTTGCTAGCATTTTGTGAGGATGTTTGTGCATCATCTTATGACAGATAATAGAATTTACCAAGTTTGTGTTTAGCAGATTCTTGCAATAACCAGTCCATTTCCATGATAATAATGTTAATAATTAATTATATGAAAGTCTTTGTGGATGAATTTCTTGTTACCAACATTGTTACATAGTGGATTAAGTTTGCAACATAAACATTAAGAAACACATTCACAACATATGAGATGTTTCATGTCAACCTCATAGTATTCACAAAGATAATATATATACATTTAACCAAAAAAGACAATGGGAACAGAATTAAAACAAATGGTTTGAGGGCTGGAGAGCTGGCTCAGTCAATAAGCTGTGCAAGCAAAAGGCTAGCAACCACACAAAATCAAGCATGGTAGCATGAGATTGGATCTCACACAGAGGAGGCAAAGACAAGAGGCTCCCTCAAACTCATGAGCCTGCCAGCCTAGCTGAATTGGTGACTACAGTTCAAAGAGAGGCCCTTTCACAAAAAATAAGGTAAAAGATACCTTAGTGATAAACTGATAAAAAACACCACGACCAAAGGCAAATTATAGAGGAAAGCTTTATTTGGGCTTACTGTTCTGTAGGGATGAGAGTCCATCACAGTCATGACGGAGGAAGCATGGCAGCAGGCAGGATTGTTACTGGAAAGCAAGCTAAGAGCTTAGATCTTTCCTAAAAAATATTTTACTTTATGTGTATGAGTATTTTGCCTGTGTTTTTTGTGTGTCTGGTGTTTCAGTTGGTCAGAAAAGGGCATAGGATCTGTTGTAGGATAATCTTTTTGTACACTGTAAAGATGTGTCTCTGCCTAAGGTGCCTTCTGATTGGTTTAATAAGAAGCTTAATTGCCAATATCTAGGCAGGAGAGAATAGGTAAGACTTCCAAGGAGAAAGAGGACACTGGGAAGAAGAGAGGCAGAGAAACCAGCAAGACACAGAGCAAGTCGGACATACAAAATGGAAGAGAAGTAAAAAGCCACATGGCAGAATGCAGATTAATAGAAGCAGGTTAATTTAAGTTATAAGAGCTAGTTGAGAACAAGCCTAAAATAAAGGCCAACTTTTCATAATTAGTAATAAGTCTCCATGTCATTATTTGGGGGCTGGCAGGCCAAGAAAGCCCAATTACAAGGATATCCTTTAATTCAAGTTGCAGATGTTTGTAAGCAACCATGTGGATTCTGGTAACTGAAACTGGGTCCTTTGTAAGAACAGAAAGTGTTCTTAACTTGTGAGTTGTGGTGCATACATGTAATCCTTGTACTTAGAAGAATGAAACAGGAGGATTGATTCAGTCATGTAGTTCTGGGATGGAGTGTGCTTTGATGAGTGGCTGTTCACACTATGTGGCATTAATATAATAACTTCCCAGATGAGGAAGAACACCATACTGCTTAGTGGCCCATGCTAGACAATGAGAAACTAGAAATTCTCTTCATGATAAAAAATAAAGTTTACAAGACAATAGACTAAGCTTATATCTTTAAACTATGAGGAGAAAAGAACACAAAGTAACACTAATCAAGTACAATGTAACAATGTTTCACTTTATCATAAACATATACATGATAATCCCATAAAATAATATACTTATTGGTGTTGTATTCATCTCAGTTTGTATAAATACATTCTATAATGATCTTACAACAATGAAATCACCTACTGATGCACCTCTTAGAATACAGTCACATCATTAAATAACAGATAGCTATAATATTCATAGAAGATGTGAATTAGAACAGAAAATGTGTTTAATCCTGCCATTGATAAAAAGAAAACAAATGGGGGAAATCAATATCAATAAATGTTGATTCTTTGAGATTTCTTGCTTGGTATAATGGTGAACTTGGGAGGTAGAAGCAAGTGGATCTCTGTGAGTTTGAGACTGGTGATTCCCAGGCCAGTTATAGATACATAGTAAAACCCTGTCTCCAAAAAAAGTAAATTTGATCTATCAAGTTCTATGAAACCACTAATATTCTGATGCTAAAAACTGAATTACAATGGAAAGGACTCTTTAGAAATACCTTTCATGAATCTAAATGTGAAAACATTCAGGAACATATTATCACATAATATCCACAAATATCTCTGATAACTATAAGAGATATATGTCTGTGGTGTTTTAAATTAAAATAACCCCATAAGCTTATGTTTGAATACTTGGTCCTCAGTTGGTGAAACTGTTTGCAAAAGATTACAAAGTGGCCTTTTTGGAGGACATGTGTCACTGGAGTCAGTCTTTAAGGTTTCAAAGAGTCCATGTCATTCCTAAATAGCTCTCTCTGACTCATGATTGTGTCTCAAGATGTGAGTCCTCAGCCCCACATAAGTGCCATACCTACCTGCCTGGTGCCACCATCTTCCTGGCACAATGCCCAGGAACTCACTCACTAAAACTGTAAGCCCCAATAAACTTCTTCCTCTTCTTTTTCTTTGATCTTGTCTAATCACATCTAAAGAAAAGTACCTAAGACAATGACCAAGGAATTGTGGGAACTCAAACTTACTTTAACACCTTAAAATATATTAATAAAATATTCCACACTAATAAACATAAAACCATACAGATCACCTCCATAGAAACTTTTATATTTTTATTTTGGTATGTAGGAATTCAAAACAATAGCCCCCAAATCTAAATAGTACTACATGTGATGTTCCACATACAATTTTAAAATAATATTTTAAATTTATCTTTATACATGTGAGTATTTTGTCTGCATATATATCTGTGAAGCACATAAGTGTACATGGTGCCTGTGGAGGTCAGGGGAAGATATTGGATCTCCTGTAACTGGAGTTACAGATGGTTGTGAACTGCTGTGTGGGAGCCAGGAATTGAACCTAGAACCTCAGGAAGAGCCGTCAGTTCTCTTAGCCATTAAGCCATCTCTCCAGCCTCTCACACATGCCAATTTTAAGATGCATCAAGGTAAAAAGGAAAAGTGAAGAACTAGTGAAAGTACAGTGGGGTCTTAGGAGTGGATAAGAGAAATGCAGGCTGCATAGGAAATGAATAAAACAGGTTTTCCTCCATCTACAAAGGTAGTGGCTTAGAATTTCATGTTTTTCAACTGCTTTAGGCTAAAGAAATATTTGTTGAAAAAAATTTAAAGTCCATATTTTGCTTTAATCTTACATATTTATTTATTCCTCTTTTACCAAATAAGGAAAATAAATCCTAAGGAAAACAGAAATTTAATTTCCTGTTAATTCCAATGTCTGTCTAAATAATACAACCTACTCCATATCCGTGATGGTTAAACCTTTTACATTAATGTAATCTAGAATCAACCATAAAACAAGCACACATGTGACGGATTAACTATAACAGGTTAGCCTTTGGGTAATCCTATGAGGGATTTTCTTAATTAGAGTGGGAAAATCCATCCTAAATTTGGGCAATACCATTCCATTAGCTTGGGCCCCAAACTGTATGAAATTTTTTGTGAGTTAAAATGAACACCTTCTTTCCTTAAGTTGCATTTTCAAGATATTTTATTACAGAACCAACAGAGAACTGGTGCTAAGAATATGGTCCATGGCTATGATAAACCTGACCATACGTTTCTTATTCCTTCAGAACTGAGTTAGGGGAGGAGTTTGGAAGAGTTTGGAACTGTGCACTATAAAGCACTTGAACACTGTAAGTAGATATTTGTGGGCCATAGTGACAGGAATTGGGTATACCAGAAAGCCAAGAAAAATACAGACTGGGAAAGAGTGTCTTATGAGGTTTCAATAGGAAAAAAGGATTCTATCAGGAGCTGGAGCCATTTGTTTAGAATCTGACTTCATTTCTGCACATGTCCTGAGAACTTCCATTACTCTGAGTTTAATATTAAAGGATGAATTTTCTTGGTAGTGGAAATCTCAACAGCATTCAAGCTCTGACATGACTACTTTTTGCTACACTTATCCATGGCTACAGAGAAAAGGAGCAAAGAGTTGGGCCAAAAGATATTAAAAAAATAGTTTGTCAATGAGCAAAAGAGCTGGAACAAGTTAAACTTTTCAGCCAATAAAAAGTTGTAACTGTAAAAAAGAAACATTGTCTCCTGCACAGAGACAGTAGGAGCTGTGCCTAAGGGGGAAAGTTCTTCCAGCAAAGACTTCAGGTTGTGAAAATACAAACTTATTTGAGAAGAGAGCACCCGAACTGAGAATGCAGCTGATTGGACTTCTTATTCCTTGAAATTAAGTGCCTAGAAAAGTATTCCACCTAAAGTCATCACACAGCAGTGGATATAGCTGTAGCTCAAGATAGCCAAGCTGCATCTTATGCTGGACGCAAAAGTTGTGGCAGCCATCCACATGGTATCAGTTCACAGGCATTAAAAGAAGTAAGATTGAGAGGATATTAGGGTCTGGCTCCTGAGAGGTCATTGTGTAAAGCTATGAAGGCAAAGCCAACATTGAAGTGGAGATGACAGGAAGCTGAAGATGGCAGACTATGGGATGTCTGCCAGAGAAAGCTGAAGATATGGAGTTGACCATGCCCAAATTAAAGGCTATGTGTACTACAGAAACCACAGCTGGATAGGTGAGAATATCCAAGCCTTTGAAGATCAAATGACTCTAACATAAAACCTAGATGCTAAGCATAAGTCTGAAAATTTTGGTGTTTGCTGTGTGCGGTTTTCTGTATTGCTTTGGCCCTATTTTCCTTGTTATGCCCCAATTGTAGTTACTGTTTTTTGGGTTTTTAATCTTTTTTGTTTGTTTGTTTGTTTGTTTGTTTGTTTGTTTGTTTGTTTGTTTGAGACAGGATGTCTCTGTGTAGTTTTGGTGCCTGTCCTGGATCTCACTCTGTAGACCAGGCTGGCCTTGAACTCACAAAGATCCACCTGGCTCTGATTCCTGAGTGCTGGGATTAAAGGCGTGCACCACCACCACCCAGCATAGCTACTGTTTTTATACAGGGTTTATCTGGAACTCATTTTGTATACCAGGCTAGTCTTGAATTTAGAGATCACCTACTTCTGACTCCCAAGTACTGAGATTAAAGGCATGTGTCATCACACCCATCCTGTAACTTGCTTTTTGATGTTTTATAAAGACTTTAAGTTGAGGGATTGCTTTAAATCTGAGAAGAGACGTTAAGATTTTTAAAGTATTGGGACTGTCAAAAACTACAGGGATTTTGGAAATTAGACTAAATGTATGTTTGCATTATGAGGTGGCTTTGACTCTGTGGGGCAAAGGAGAGGAAGGTTATATCTTAAGTATGATGTGTTTGTATGGCATATTAACAAAAATGTAGAATTGTAATGATTAATATTGTCAACTTGACACAACCTAAAATCAACCATTCCACAAGCCTCTGAGCACACTTGAAATGAATTTTCTAGATCACTTGAGACTCTGGACATGCCTGTGAGAGATTTTCTTGATTAAGTTAATTTAAGTGGGAAAAATCCACCACAAATATGTGCAGCAACATACCATGGGCTTGAGTAGCAAACCCCACAAAATAGAGAAAGTTTGCTGAACATGAGCATTCACATGACCCTGTTATAACTTTGGATGGAGTTATGAAAGTAATGAATATTTGAAGATTCATGATGTAGTAGAGAATTCATACTGATAAGAAGATTCATGTATATAAGTAATATGGTGAAGTTTTAATGAAATGAGGGCATTTTTTAAACACAATATTTACACATTTGAGAAATTGCATGATTGTAAACAATACAAGACAGTGTTTATACATCAGCTACCTCTGTTGCATGACTTCTCTGACATGATGGGCTTAACTTTAAACTGTGAACCAAAATAAGCCAATTCTTTCTGTCAGGATATTTTATCATAGCGATGAGAAAAGCAATTAATAGAATGTCAAACATACTCCACAGTGACCTCTGTGATTCCAAATTGTACCTGGTAAAACTATATCACTTAGAGAGATATGCCCTTAAGGTAGCAGGAAAAGACTATATGTTCTCCAAATTGTATTGAGGATAGATAGTATGATATTCTACAAATACAAATTTAAAAAATAAATGCAGGCTAGGCATGACAGTGCACAACTTTAATCTCAGCACATGGGAGGCAAAGACAGGTGGATCTCTGTGTTTGAGGTCAGCTTGGTCTAAGTATAAAGCCAAGGCTACATAGTGAGATCTTTTCTCAAAAAATTAATTCATCACTAGTTTAAAAATCACATGGCACAGACTATATAACTATAGGATTTTCATCAGTATGAATTCTCATTTGTATGTTAAGATTTTTTTTCTTTCTGTGACTAAATAATTCATTGCACACTGTATATATCATGAATTTCTAATGTTGAGGAATAGGCACATGTTGTTGAAAGTTCATCCTGTTGGCCTTATAACAATTTTTATTATAACTAATTATTTAATTAAATACTTTATATCCATGGTTTTGCTCCTGTATGAGTTCTCTTAAAATTAGCAAGTGGAGAGCCGTTCATTATAATTTGCTCTAGTTGAACTTAAAATGCCTTTGATGAAATTATGTACAGAGTGTCTTGAGCACCATTATGTGTCATAGTTTTGGGAGGTTATGGAAATTTTAGAAGGTAGACCGTAGCCAAAGGGACACATTTCACTGTCTCCTATTATGATCTCAACTTCATGTCCACCAAAAAGTGAATCCCTTTGGTTTTCCAGATAAGCTTAGCATTATGATAGGCCAAATGACCATGGAATTAAACCTCTAAAACCATGAACCCAGATAAGTTAGTCCTCTTTATATTTTTTATTTCAGGTATTTGGTCCCGGGGGAGATTTTAGCTAACACATCTCTTCACTGTATTTAGGATCATAGAATTTTTTATCAGTATGAATTCTCTTTTATATATTACAATTTTCTTTTTCTTTTTTGATTAAAGGCTTTCTTTGGGTACACTATACATAATTTGCATAAGCATTAATTCATTGATGTATACTAGGGTTTGGCTTATGTCTAAAATTATTCTTGAATTCTCTACATATGAAGACCTAATCAGCAATAGAAATGCTCTGATTCTGAGTCATTTGTCAGTGTATACTACTAGTCTTATCAATTTGTTTATATTTATAATGAATTTCAAAACCAATATAAATGTTCCAATTTTATCAAATTGATCAACCATACTAAGGGCTTTATTGGATTTTTTAATAATAAGATAAGAAAAACACCAGTATGAGTTCTCTGAAATATAGTAAGGGCAGAATAAAATATTAAGTTTTTTTTTAATTTATTATATTAACTAGGCTCTCTACAGTATGAATTCTCTATTAAGCAACTTGTCCACAAAGAATAGAGATAGATAAACATTCAATACACTAAAAACTTTATCAAGACTATAATATAATCAAGTTTTGGGGAGAACTCAATTATGTATAAAGACTATCTTGTATTGCTTAAAATCATGAAATTTCTCAAATGTGTGAATATTACGGTGTTTAAAAAATTTCCCTCACTTCATTAAAACTTTTCCATATTACTTATATACATGAGTATTCTTTTCAGCATGAGTTCTCTACTACATAATGAAAACTGAATCCTGAAATATATTCACATTATATTCATTAATTTTCTCACTAGTGTGAAGGATTTAATACTTAGTTTCTCAAATACAATAAAGGCATTCTCATATTGCTATCATTCATAACAATAATCAGTATGAATTTTCTCATTTTCAGAACAAATTTAACTAGTTGAAAGGAACTGTTATGTTCTTTATTTTCATAGACCTTCATACCCAGTATGAATTCTCAGATGCTGACTATTTATACTGATAATATTTTTTCTTGCATTCTTGATATTTATGGTTTCTCACCAAGAAAAATATATTATGTTTTGGTAGAAATTGGTTAAATTTCAACATGTTTTTAAATTCTTTGCATTATTGTGGTTTTTACCAGTATGAGTTCTCTGATGTTGAGTAAATTGATATCCACTCATACAGATCATCTCACATATTTTATGACTATAATATTTTCAATCCAAAGAATAATTTCTCAGTGTCAGAAGAATTTGATGTATATTACATAGACATGTATTCTATTATGAATTACATAAAAGAATATAGGATATTTATATATGGTCATATAGTATTATAGAGGCTACTTAAAAGTAAAACATTTCTTCTGAATTATGATCATACAATTTCAATCATTTCTCCTTTTTTCTTTTAACTTAGGGTATTGCTGTGTATCCTAAGATGGCTTTGACCTTCTGGTCCTTCTTTCTCACCCTCCAAAATGCTGAGGTTACAGGAACACCTGACCATACACCAATTTTCATTCATTTGAAGACATCTGTATTGGTTAATTTTCTATTTTTGTGATAAAAATGCCAGGAAGAATGCAACTTGTAAAAGGAAGTCTTTAATTGAGGTTATGATTACAGAGAGTTAGACTTCAGGGTGATTAAGCAAAGGCATAATGGTAGGAACAATAGAGAACTCACATCTGGATCTGTAAGAAGGAGGCAGAAAACACACAGTAAATGGTGTTAGTCTTTTGAAACCTCAAAGCCCACCCACAGTGACACAATTCCAATAAGTCTGCAATTCCTAATACTTCCTAAATAGCTGCACCAACCAAGAACAAAACATTCAAATATATGAACCTGTCAGTGCCATTCACCTACCATATTACAGCTGCCACAATATGGAATCTTAATAGTCAAATTTATTTTTTCTTAATATGTTTTCTCCCCGCCCCTCTCTCTCTCTCTCTCTCTGTGTGTGTGTGTGTGTGTGTGTGTGTGTGTGTGTGTGTGTGTGTTCTTCAAGTCAGGGTTTCTCTGTGTAGCACTTCCTGTTGTGGAACTCACTCTGCAGACCAGATTTTGGCCTCAAACTCATATAAATCCAACTGCCTCTCCATCCTGAGTGCTGGGATAAAGGTGTGTGCTACCACCACCCAGATTTAATATGTTTTCTTAATTATTATTTGATATATTTACTGTTTACATTCCAGAATGAGTTCAATAACTGATGGTGATCTGTGTGACTCTCCTCCCAAATTCACAGTTTGAATTAGTCTCTACTGCTGTGATAAAACACCATGATCAAGGCAACACATAGAAGGAAGGATTTATTTGGCCAACAGCTCCAGAAAACTTAAGAATCCACCATGGAGGGGAAGTGTGGCATCAAGCAGAAGGCATGGTATCAGAAACTGGATGCTGAGAACTCATGTTCTGAAACTAAAAGCATAAATTAGAGAAAGAAACCTAGAAATAGGGTGAGTCTTTAAGCTCTGCAAGCCTACTTCAAGTGGCATGTGTTCTATACACAAGTTTGAACCTCCTAATCCTCCACAAACAGCACTACCAACTGGGAATAAAGTGTTCAAATGCCTGAGACTACATGGAACACTTTTTATTCAAACCATATAATTATTTGACTTTTTGCGCTAACATATACTAAAATAGCTAAAAGTTTAAAAATCAAACATTACATAAAAGCATTTGTATTCATTTTCATGCCTATTTACCACATATGTGCTAGCTCAAAATAACCAATTCAGTTTCTCACAGCTCTAGTGATAAAATTATGAAATCAAGATGTTGATAAGACTGTATTTCTTCTAAAGGCATAAGAGGAGAGGATGAATCTTACCATCTCCAGATTCTGGTGATTGTCAGTATTTCTTATGTTTGTATCATTCCATTCTGTGGATCCATTTTACATAGCTTTCTACTCACTCTATATCTTCTTTTGCCCTTATAAAGATACTTATTATTTGGAGTAAGTGACCACCTTTGTAATTCAAAATGATTACATCTTAACATCCTTAACAAAATTACATATGCAAATACCTTATCCTCATAGATAACATTTTAGAAGTATATTAGGGCATGAACAGACCTTATTGAGGATTTCCATTTGTAAAGGTAGAACACTAAAAAAAATTCAGTGATTCTTACTTAACTAATTCTTTTTGAGGGTAGATAATTTTGAGACAAAGTTTCTCTGCATAGCCCTGGATGTCCTGGAATTCACTCTGTAGAACAAGCTGATCTAAAACTCAGAAAATCTACCTGCCTCTGCCTCCAAAGTACTCTAATTAAAGGCATGCATTACTACCATCCAGCTGACTAATTTTTCTTTACAAATAATGTGTAGGCTATGGAATACTTTTGAGAGTTAAAAGAAAACAAAGTCATAACATTGCAGGTAATAGATGAAATTGGTAAATAAATGGAACTAAAAAAAATATCATATTGAGTGAGGTAACCCAGACCCAAAAAGACAAATGTTGCATATTCTCTCTTGTAGGAGGATTCTAGTTCCAAAGCAACTATAGAACAGGGAAGCAAAACTGAACCATTGTCAATATAAAGGAGTGTTTGAGTGGGAAATAGCAAGGTGGGAAATAACAAGGTATAAATAATCTAATCAGGTAAATGGGAAATTGAGGGGCTTCTTAAAGAGTAAGAAGGAAGTAAACACAGAAGAAGATGGGAAGAGGGTAAAGTAAAGTAAAATAGCCAGATACAAGTGATCTAATCTGGGAGATGTGAAAGGAGACCTCCTTGGGGATAGAGAAAGAGATAAATACAGAAGAAGATGGAAAAATTGTAAAGGTAGAATGGCAGATACAAGTGATCTGATAGGGTAATGGGAAAACAGGGGGATCCTTGAGGAAGATAAGTGCAGGAGGAGGGAGTTGGTAATGTAAGAACATAGATGTCTGAAAAGTGATTCTACAAGGAATCATACTATTAACTATTTACCTTTAAAAACATATAATGCAGCTTGTCATTAGTGATGCACACCTTTAATCACAGCACTCAAAAGGTAGAGGCAGATGTTTCTCTGTGAGTGCAAGACCAGTCTGATCTACAGAGCAAGTTCCAGGACAGCTAGGAATGAAACACAGAGAAACCCTGTTTTGAAAAACAAAACAAAACCCTACAATGCACATTATTTAGTGAATAAATATACATGTATAGCGTTTTAATATAAAAATTTTAATTCTATGTAAGACAAGATGGAAATTTAAATTCTAAAGCAATTTGCACAGTGTTTTCACTAAGGTTTTTGCAGGATAGCCCAGCTTTTAATTTAATGAACTCAATTCTTCCTCAGTCTTGGCACTAAGAATTTAATCAAACATTAATCAACATTTTAATGCTAAGCAAATATTCTCAATTATCCCAAAAATATTTTCAATCATACATTAGTTTAATGTGTATAAGACAGAAATTTAATGAAAATTGGTCAGTGGGTATGTATAATATGTGGTGCTAAATAGTTATAAGGTGCTGTCATAGAAATGTAAAACAGAAGAGATGGTGAAGAAAATATTACATATTGTTACAATCTGATTCATCCTTTTCCTCCAAATATTCCTTTGCATATTTCTCTGCTCCTCTCTTACATCTTTTGAAACTAGTTTATGTATTCCTTTAGTTAATTCACCAACACAGCTGAGTTTTAGTTCAAAAGTTGTACTGTATAAATTATTTTTTCAACTTCGTTAACAATGTCACAGCAGGTCATTTATTTCATCTGAAGCTTTTCTATTTTTGTCTTTGCAGCTTGCCTATCTTTGCCAATGGTACAGCCCCAGTAGCCACAAGAAACACCTGACTGGTCAACTACATAGAGCTGTGCACCACCATTTGCCATGTAAGGCCCCAACATGAAACTTCAACCAAAATGTCTGACAGCACTGTAGAAGTATAAGCATGTACATATATGGCCACAGTGTCTGAAAGATGTTTTATAGGAATATTTTAGCCAAAGTTAGGTCTAAAATTGGGTGCTTTTTCTCTTCCTATGTCTGCTAATGAATGAGCTTCTGCCAATAAACCTGCTACTGCCATTCTAACATGTCAATCAACACTAAAAAGTCATTTATTGAAACCTTCTTTATAAAATTTAGAAAGAGCTAATTTTTCTACCCCAAAGACAATACTATCTTTACTTCTGAGCCCAACAGCTGTACAACTATTTTTCACAGCATTCATGTCATATTCAACTTGAAAAACTCTTCCATTAGGATAGAATGTAAAAGCTAACAGGTCATATCCCATTTCAACAGACCTCATGGTACTAACCTGGCAGACCATGGAGCACTGCCAGGCCTGAAGTGCTGTTCCTATGCCATGGCAACGTCCACATATATAATTTTAATGACATATACTTCAAGAAGTGTTCAACATCCTTAATCATAAGGGAAATGCAAATTAAAATGACTCTGAGATACCATCTTATACCTGTCAGAATGGCCAAGATTAAAAACGCTAATGACAGCCTATGTTGGAGAGAATGTGGAGTAAGGAGAACACTCCTCCACTGTTGGTGGGAGTGTAAACTTGTACAGCTACTTTGGAAATCAGTATGATGGTTTCTCAAAATATTGGGAATCAATCTACCTTAAGACCCAGTGATAACACTCCCTGGGCATATACCCAAAGTATGCTCAACCATATCACAAAGACACTTGCTTAACTATGTTCATAACAGCATTATTCACAGTAGTCAGAACTTGGAAACAACCTAGATACCCCTCAGCTGAAGAATGGAAAAAGAAAAATTGGTATATCTACACAATGGAGTATTACTCAGTGGTAAGAAAAAAAAATGACATTAAATTAAATTTGCAGGCAAATGAATTGAACTAGAAAAAATCATCCTGAGTGATGTAACCTAGACCCAGAAAGACAAACACAGTATGTACTTACTCATCAGTGGATATTAGATGTAAAGCAAAGGATAACCAGACTACAATCCTCAGCCCCAGAGAAGCTAGGTAACAAGGAGGACCCTAAGAGGGACATGTATTGATCTCCCTGGGAAGAGTAAATAAATGAGGTGTCCTGGGTAAACTGGGGGTGGAGGGAGTAGAGGAGAGGGAATGGGGAAATGGGGACATGGATTGGGATGGTCAAGTTGGGGGGGGGCGGGATGAAGGGGGAGAGTAATAAAAATGATATCTTGATAGAGGGAGCCATTGTGGGGATAGGGAGTACCAGCAAAACTCCCAGGAAGCCACAAGGATGACCCCAGCTAAGACTCTCAGCAATCGTGGAGAGGGTACTTGAACTGGCCTTCCCCTGTAATCAGATTGGTGATTACCCTAATTGTCATCATAGAACCTTCATCCAGTACCTGATGGAAGTTGAAGCAGAGATCCACAGCCAAGCACTGGGACACGCTCTGAGAGTCCACTTGATAAGAGGATGGAAAGATTATAAGATCAAGGGGGCACCAAGATCATAATGGGAACACCCACAGAGACAACTGACCTTAACTTGTGGGAACTCATGGACTCTGGATAGACAACTAGGGAGCTGACATGGGACTGACTTAGGCCCTCTGCATCTGGGTGACAGTTGTGTCGCTTGGTCTTTTGTGGGACCCCTAGCAGTGGGACCAGAACCTGTCCCTGATGCATGAGCTGGTGCTTTGGAACTTATTCCCTATGGTGGGATGCCTTGCTCAGCCTTGATGTGGGAGACAGGGAGTTTGGTCTTACCACAACTTGATATGCTATGCTTTGTTGATTCCCAAGGGAGACCTTACCCCATCTGAATGGAGAGGGAGGAGTGAATGGAGGGTAGAAGGGAGGTAGGGGAAGGTGAGAGGAGGGAGGGAAAACTGTGGTTGGTATGTAAAATTGCTGTGGATATAGCTCTGTATATATAAAATGGTGATTGGCCAGTAGCCAGGCAGGAAGGATAGGTGGGACAAGCAGAGAAGAGAATTCTGGGAACAGGAAGGCTGAGTCAGGAGACGCTGCCAGCCACCACCAGGAGTACCAACATGTAAAGTACCAGTAAACCACGAGCCATGTGGCAAAGTATAGATTAATAGAAATGAATTAATTTAAGATAGAAGAACTAGATAACAAGAAGCCTGCCACAGCTATACACTTTGTAAGCAAAATAAGTCTCTGTGTGTTTACTCGGTTGGATCTGAGTGGTTGTGGGAGCGGGTGAGAGAGATTTGTCCTGACTGTGGGCCAGGTGGGACTGGAGAAAACTCCAGCTACATAAAATAAAATAAAGAGCCAGGCAGTGGTGGCGCATGCCTTTAATCCCAACACTCGGGAGAGGCAGAGCCAGGCGGATCTCTGTGAGTTCGAGGCCAGCCTGGGCTACCAAGTGAGTTCCAGGAAAGGCACAAAGCTACACAGAGAAATCCTGTCTCGGAAAACCAAAAAATAAATAAATAAATAAATAAATAAATAAATAAATAAATAAATAAATAAATAAAATAAAGAATATCCAGCTGTAAGGCATTTTTCTAATTAGTTATTGATGGGGGAAGCACATTATGAGTAGTGCTATCAATGGACTGGTGGTTCTATATGAAAGCAGGCTGAGCGAATCATGAGGGGAAGCTAGTAAGTAGCACTCCTTTGCATCACCACTCCATGGTCTTTGCATCACCAGGTTCCTGCCCTGCTTGAGCTTCTGTACTGATTCCTTTGATGGTGAACTATGATGTGGAATTAAAAACTGAATAAATTCTTTTCTCCCCAACTTGCTTTTGATTATTTTTCATCACAGCAATAGTAACCCTAAGACAATCCCAAACAACAATATTTAAACATTTGTCTTTATACCTAGAGATAAATGTAGTCTTCACCCCACATCAAGGAAACTTCTCTTTTCAATAGACTACAGAAAACCACAACCAACAGAAATGTAGAGTTGTGGACCCCAGTCCCAGTGGATACATTTACAAAACACTTCAGAACCTAAAGTTCAAGGAACATTGTGGGAAGATTGTAAGAGCCAAAGGATCAGGGATTTTGTCTCCTAGTAACATCAGAAGCTATACCCATAAAATTTCATAAACATGACCACCTGAACATGAGCTGAATACAGATGACACCAATGAACCTGCCAAAGTGAATAGGGAAAAGACCGTTAGGAATCAGCCCCAAACAAAGAATTGCAGGCAACTGAGTAAAGCTATTGAGTGGAAGAGGTAGTCCTCAGGGAAGAACACACCAACAGATTGTCCAGTGTCAAATGGTCATCTCTAAAAATATGCATACTAGTAACATTATATGAACTCAACAGGCTATATTTAGGAATATACATATGTATATACAAATACATATGTGCATGAGATAACAATTATGAAAATAGAGACCATGAATTTGAGGAGAGTGGGTAGGGGTAAATGAGAAGGTTAGAAGGGAGGAAAGGGAAAGGAGAAACATTGCAATTAAATTAAAATCTCAAAACTAAATAATAATAGTAATGATAATGTGTAAGAAACTTCCTTTATTTGATAAAATTCAACATTAAAAACTAGAGTGGACCTGGCAGCTGTGGCCTACAGGGTCATACAGGCCTGGCAGCAGCCAGGAGAGAAATACAGGCCCGGCGCCAGGCCGGCAGCGGCGGCCAACAGGGACATACAGGCCCGGCGGCGGCGGCCCACAGAGGTAGACCGACCCGGCAGCAGCGACAAGCAGAGGCAGGGACGCCTCTAACCCCAACACCCGGGGAAGAAGCTATCTCCATGGGATGGAACCAAAACGAATCTGAACACTCTGTCTGAGGACAACCCAGGGCCCAGCTGCTGATCCTGCAAAACCCAACAACTTGGAGGTGATGGTGAGACGGGCCCAGCAACAGCCCGCTGAGGTAGACGTGCCCAGCGGCGGCAGCCGACAGGGATATTCAGACCCGGCGGCAGCCGGCAGAGACATTCAGGCCCAGCGGCGGTCCACAGAGGTAGACAGGCCCGGCGGCGGAGACAAGCAGACGCAGGTAGGCCTGTGGCGGCGGCCTGTGGAGGTAGACGGACCCAGCGGCAGCCCGCTGTGGTAGACGTGCCCGGCTGCAGCGGCCGACAGAGACATTCAGGCCCGGTGGCGGCCCCCAGAGGCAGACAGAACCAGGGGCAGCTGACAGGTACCACAGACTCGGCGGAGGACCGCAGAGGTAAACAGGCCCAGGGACGGAGACAAGCAGACGCAGCTTGGAACAGGGACGCCCCTAACCCCAACAACTGGGGAAGAAGCTATCTCCGTGGGTCAGAACCAGAACGAATCTGAACACTCCATCTGAGGACAACCCAGGGCCCAGCTGCTGATCCTGTGAAACCCAACAACTTGGAGGTGTTGGTGAGACTACCCTGCTCAGCTGAAATCCATCCAGGAGAGGATTCAGATCCCTACAGTTTGAAGTCTGAAGAAACAAGATCAGCTGAGGAGTTGACAAATTAACAAAATGTGACCTGGGGACACAGAAGAAGGCAATGCCCAGCCACCAAACCAGATCACCAGAATCATAAGTATATACTTCACCGACTGAGATCAGCTGCCCCTGAAGAAACAGCCCAAGACCACCAATTTAACCAAGAACTCCTACTGAATCAAGACTAAAAATTAGAACAAGAGAGGCACTCTCAGACACAGACACCACCTGCACTGAGCAGAGGAAGAGATGCCAGTAGACGCCAGTGCAAAAATACAGGCAACAACATAAAGACCTATATGGCAACATCAGAACCTAGTGATTCTACACCTGCAAGACCTGAACATACCAAGACAGAAGAAACAGAAGAAATCAACCCTAAAAACAACTTTAAGAAGATGATAGAGATCCTTAAAGAAGAAATAAAAAAATTCCCTTAAAGAGGTAATGAAAAACTCCATTAAAGAGGAAATAAAAAGAAGCCAAAAGTGTACAATGGAAAAAAGAAAGCATCTTCAACAAATGGTGCTGGCATAACTGGATATCAACATGTAGAAGGCTACAAATAGATCCATATCTGTCACCGTGCACAAAACTTAAGTCCAAGTGGATCAAGGACCTCAACATAAATCCAGCTACTCTGAACCTGCTAGAAGAGAAAGTAGGAAGGAGTCTTGAATGCATTGGCATAGGAGATCACTTCCTAAATATAACACCAGTAGCACAGACACTGAGACAAACAATCAATCAATGGGACCTCTTGAAACTGAGAAGATTTTGTAGAGCAAAGGATACAGTCAACGAGGCAAAGCGACAGCCTACAGAATGGGAAAAGATCTTCACCAACCCCACATCTGACAGAGGACTGATATCCAGAATATATAAGGAACTCAAGAAATTAGACATCAAAAAGACCAACAGTCCAATTAAGAAATGGGCTATAGAACTAAAGAGAGAATTCTCAACAGAGGAAACTCAAATGGCTGAAAGACATTTAAGGAATTGCTCAACATCCCTAATCATCAGGGAAATGCAAATCGGCTAGGCCCCGGGTGGAGCACTGGGAGTCGAATTAGCGAGAAAGAGGAGGGTTTATATGAGCGAGAATTGTTGAAACCAAGGTTGGATAAAGCACAGGGACAAATAGCCAAACGAATGGAAACACATGAACTATGAACCAAAGGCTGAGGGGCCCCCAACTGGACCAGGCCCTCTGAATAGGTGAGACAGTTGATTGGCTTGATCTGTTTGGGAGGCATCTAGGCAGTGTTACCAGGTCCTGGGCTCGCTGCATGAGATAGCTGTTTGAAACCTGGGACTTATACAGGAAAGCTTGGCTCAATCTGGGAGGAGGGGACTGGACCTGCCTCGACTGAATCTATCAGGTTGATCTCAGTCCTGGGGGGGAGGTGGCCTTGATCTGGAGGTGGTGGGAATGGGGAGTGGGCTGGGGGGAAGGGGAGGGGGCAGGAAGTGGGAGAACAAGGGAATCTGTGGCTGTTATGTAGAACTGAATAGTATTATAAAATAAAAGAAAAAAAACAATAAAATAGAAACTAACCAAAAAAGGGGGGCTGGAGAGATGGCTCAGAGGTTAAGAGCACCAACTGCTCTTCCTAAGGTCCTGAGTTCAATTCCCAGCAACCACATGGTGGCTCACAACCATCTGTAATGAGATCTGGTGCCCTCTTCTGTATACATAATAAATAAATAAATCTTTAAAAAAAAGAATGAAGAAGGGACTGCAGACCAGGTGTGGCTATTAAGAGTGTAACACCATGAACTTTGGGACTTAAGTAATATACTTGTTCCCATAGTGAGGGGGAGACAAAAGTGGCAAAAGACAGGCCAAGTAAATTCTCATATGAATTATTTCCAGACTTTAAAGTGACAGATAGCTGGGTGGTAGCACATGCCTCTAATCCCAGCCCTTGGGAGGCACAGGCAGGTGAACCTCTGTGAGTTTGAGGCCAGCCTGGTTGCCAGGACAGCCAATGCTACACAGAGAAACTCTGTCTTGAAAAAAAAATAAAGTGACAGGTAAAGTATGGCCTAATGGCATAGTCTTGTAATCACAGGTACCTAGGAGTGTGAAGCAGGAAGTCACAGTTATCAGGCCACCTCGGACTACAGAATGCATTCAAGACCAGACTGAGAAATTTAATGAGACCCTGTCTCAAAAGTTCATAAAGATGTTAAGGGTAAATCTCATGGGTAGAGTGCTTGTAAGCATGAGGTCTTGGGTACAGCAGTGTACACTTATATTCCCAGCACATGAGAGATGGAGGCAGAAGGATCAAGAGTTCAAGGATAGTGTAAATTACATCGCAAATTCAAGACTAGCCCGGGCTGCAGAAGATTATGGTGGTATTCTAATTGTACTGAAATGTGATTTTGATTGTATGTTAATAAATAAAGTTGCCTGGGGTTCAGAGCTATTAGAGCCATAGAAAGAGCGTGGCGGTGGTGGCGCATGCCTTTAATCCCATAGATCTCTGTGTGTTCAGGGATACAGCCAGCATTGGAGACACACGCCTTTAAGACCTAGAGGGATGTACATACAGACAATGACGAGGCAGTCACATGTTTGGGTTTAAAACCAATGAGAAGGCAGAACAAAGCACTATGAAACGACTTACACACAGGGAAATAGCTCTCTTTCAGGAAGCTAGGAGCACGCAGGAGGAAGGGTGAGATTTTAGCTCTGAGCTCTGACCTCTTGGCTTTCTCTTTAAAAAAATAACTCCCTTAAAGAAATGGGAGAAAAAACGAACAAAGAATGGGAAGAAATCAAATGAAGCCAAGAAAAAGCAATTAAACAGATGAAAGAAACATTCCAAGATCTGAACAATGAATTTGAGACAATAAAGAAAACACATGCTGAGGGAATGCTGGAAATAGAAATCCTGACTAAACAAACAGGAACTACAGAAACAAGCATAACCAACCGATTGCAAGAGATGGAACAGAGAACCTCTGACACTGAAGACACAATAGAGAAAATAGATTCGTCAATCAAAGAAAACACTAAAGACAAAAAAGTCGTAACACAAAACGTCCAGGAAATTTGGGACACCATGAAAAGACCAAACCTAAGAATAACAGGGATAGAAGAAGGAGAAGAATACCAACTCAAAGGCACAGAAAATATATTCAACAAAATCATAGAAGAAAACTTTCCTAACCTAAAGAAAGAAATACCTATGAAGATACAAGAAGCTTACAGAACACCGAATAGGCTGGATCCAAAAAAAAAAGTCTCCTCGCCACATAATAATCAAAACACTAAATACACAGAACAAAGAAAAATATTAAGAGCCGCAAAGGAAAAAGACCAAATAACATATAAAGGCAAACCCATCAGAATAACACCACACTTCTCAATAGAGACTAGGAAAGCTAGAAGATCATGGACAAATCTTATGCAGACACTAAGAGACCATGAATGCCAACCCAGACTATTAAACTCAGCAAAACTCTCAATCACCATAGGTGGAGTAAACAAAATATTCCAGGATAAAACCAGATTTAATCAATACCTGTCCACAAACCCAGCCCTACAGAAAGCACTAGAAGGGAAAATCCAACTCAAAGAAGCTAAACACATCCATGAAAAATCAAGCAATAGATAATCCCACACCAACATACACCAAAGAAGGACAACACAACACAACCACAAAAAATAACAGGAATTAACAATTAATATCCATCAATATCAATGGTCTCAACTCTCCTATAAAAAGACACAGGCTAACAGAATGGTTAAGAAAACAGGACCCATCCATCTGCTGCAAGAAGAAACACACCTTAACTTCAAAGACAGACACTACCTCAGAGTAAAGGGCTGGAAAAAGGCTTTCCAAGCAAATGGACCTAAGAAACAACCTGGTGTAGCTATCCTAATATCTAATAAAATAGACTTCAAACTAAAATCAATCAAAAGAGATCAGGATGGACATTACATATTTATCACAGGAAAAATCCACCAAGATGAAGTCTCGATTCTAAACACTTATGCTCCAAATACAAAAGCACCCACATTCATAAAAGAAACACTACTAAAGTTTAAAACGCACATCAAACCCCACACATTAGTCGTGGGAGATTTTAACACACCACTCTCACCAAAAGACAGATCTACCAGACTGAAACTTAACAAAGAAATAAAGGCCCTAACAGATGTTATGACTTAAATGGACTTAATAGATATCTACAGAACATTCCATCATAACACAAAAGAATATACCTTCTTCTCAGCACCACATGGAACCTACTCAAAAATTGACCACATGCTTGGACACAAAACAAATCTCAACAGATACAAAAAAATTGGAATAACCTTCTGTATCTTATCAGACCACCATGCCTTAAAGTTAGACCTCAACAACAACAAAAATTATAGAAAACCCACAAACTCATGGAAACTGAATAATGCCCACCTGAAACATCAATGGGTCAAGAAAGAAATAAAGAAAGAAATTAAAGATTTCCTAGAATTCAATGAAAATGAAAGTACAACATACCCAAACTTATGGGACACTATGAAAGCAGTGCTAAGAGGAAAATTCATAGCTCTAAATGCACACATAAAGAAGATGGAGCAATCCCATACCAATGAATTAACAGCACAACTGAAAGCTCTAGAACAAAAAGAAACAAACTCACCCAGGAGAAATAGATGCCAGGAAATAATCAAATTGAGGGCTGAAATCAACAAAATAGAAAACAAGAGAACAATACAAAAAAATCAATGAAACAAAGAGTTGGTTCTTTGAAAAAATCAACAAGATAGACAAACCCCTAGCCAAATTAACCAAAAGGCAAAGAGAGAGCACCCAAATTAACAAAAAGACAGCCAACAGAATGGGAAAAGATCTTCACCAACCCCACATCTGACAGATCTCCACAGTATATAAAGAACTCAAGAAACTAGAAATCAAAATACTAAACAGTCCAATTAAAAAATGGGCTAAAGAGCTAAACAGAGAATCCACAAAACAAGAACTACAAATGGCTGAAAGACATTTAAAGAAATGTTCAACATCCTTAATCATCAGAGAAATGCAAATCAAAACGACTCTGAGATACCACCTTACACCTGTCAGAATGGCTACAATCAAAAACACCAATGACAGTCAATGTTGGAGAGGATGTGAAGCAAAGGGAACACTCCTCCACTGTTGGTGGGAATGTAAACTTGTGCAACCACTGTGGAAATCAGTATGGCGGTTTCTCAGAAAATTAGGAATCGAACTACCTCAAGACCCAGCCATCCCACTCTTGGGCATATACCCAGGGAATGCTGATTCATACCATAAAGATACATGCTCATCTATATTCATAGCAACACTATTTGTAATAGCCAGAACCTGGAAACAACCTAGATGCCCATCAACGGAAGAATGGATGAAAAAAATGTGGTACATATACACAATGGAGTACTACTCAGCAGAGAAAAAAAATGAAAGCATGAAATTTGCAGGCAAATGGATGGAACTAGAAAAAATCATCCTGAGTGAGGTAACCCAAACCCAGAAAGACAGTCATGGTATGTACTCACTCATTAGTGGATTCTAGATATAAAATAAAGAACAATCAGACCACAACCCATAGAACCATGGAGGCTATATATATAGCATGGAGGTCCCTAGGACGACTGTGGCTTATAATAAATTTCAGTTTTACTCAATTTTTGAAAAAAATAGCCAAATGAATGGAAACACATGAACTATGAGCCAAAGGCTGAGGGGCCCCCAGCTGGATCAGGCCCTCTGAATAGGTGAGACAGTTGATTGGCTTGATCAGTTTGGGAGGCAACTAGGCAGTGGGACCAAGTCCTGTGCTCACTGCATGAGTTGGCTGTTTGAAACCTGGAGCTTATGCAGGGACACTTGGCTCAGTCTGGGAGGAAGGGACTGGACCTGCCTGGACTGAGTCTACCAGGTTGATCGCAGTCCTCGGGGGAGGACTTGTCCTGGAGGAGGTGGGAATGGGGGGTGGGCTGGGGGTAAGGGGAGGAGGTGGGAGGGGGGACAATGGGGAACCCATGGCTGATATGTAGAACTGAATGGTATTGTAAAATAAAATAAATTAAATTAAAAAAAACTAGAGTGGAGGGGGCTGGATAAACGATTCAGTTGTTTAAGAGCCCTTGCTACACAACCATGGGGACTTAAGTTTCGATCCCATTACCCACATAGCAGGTCAGAACTGGTCTTGTGTGTCCGTAATCACAGCACTGTGGGGAGTGGAAGCAAAAGGATTTCTGGAGCTTCCTGGCTGCCAATCTTAGCTGAAAAGTGTGGCGACCTTCATGTTCAAGGACAGTTCCTGAACCAAAGTAATAAGGCGAAGACTGACAAAGGTGAAGACCTAATGCCCTCCTCTGGTCTCAGAACATGGGCTCATCACACATATACCACTTTCACAAATGTGAAAAAAAAGAGTAGGCATTAACTTAATTGAAAATATTTAAAATATAAAATTTTAAATGAGTTACAGAAAAATAAAAGGCAAAAAGTGAGATGTTTTTCATCTATGTTATTAAGCTCCCCCTGTTTAACATAGTTCTATAGGTGCAGGCCCTAATAATATAAAGAAAAAATGATTAAGAACAGATAAAATCACAATAATCCTTATCTGCCCGAAATATATTCCAAGAATGCCAGTAGAAGCCTGACACCATGGTTAGTATCAAACTTTATATATTCATATCATGGTGGTTTAAAAGCAAATGGTCCCTAAAGGAATGACACTATAAGGATGTGTGGCCTTGTTGGAGTACAAGTGGTCTTGTTGGAGGAAGTGTGTCACTGCAGAGGCAGGTTTTGAGGTCTCATATATGCTCAAACTATACCCAGCGACACAGAAAACTTCCTGATACCTGTGTAAAAGGTAAGGAATATCAGTCAATTTCCTGTTGCCTTTGGATCAAGATGTAGAATTCTCCAGCACCATGTCTGCCTGCATGCCACCATACTTCCAGCTGCCATGCTCCCTGCCGTGATGATAATGGACTAAACCTCTGAAACTGTAAGCTGCCACCTCAATTAAATTCTTTCCTTGATAAGAGTTTGCTGTGGTCATGATGTCTCTTTACAGCAATAGAGATCCTAACTAAAACACATTTTTTAATATATACATGAATTTGATAACTTTTTGATATTAATAAATGCTAATGACATACATTCACAGTTTAAGGTGCAACAGTCAAACTAGTATAAGTTTTCTTCCTTCTTTATAAAATCACAAATGATTCTTTTTATCATGTGGCGTAGCAGTTGTGGTGGTTTGAATAAAAATGGTCTTTAGTAGGCCCATATGGAGTGGCACTATTAGGAGGTGTGGCCTTGTTTGAGTAGATCTGGTATTGTTGGAGGAAATGTGTCACTGAGGATGGACTTTGAGGTCTCAGATGCTCAAGACTAGCCAGTGTGTCCTGTCTCTTCCTGCCACCTATAGATCAAGATGTAGAACTCTCAGCTCATTCTCCAGCACCTTATCTGCCTGCATGCCACCATGCTTCCCACCATGATGATAATGGACTGACCCTCTAAAACTGTAAGACAGCCCCAATTAAATGTTTTCTTTCATAAGAGTTGCTATGGTCATGGTGTCTCTTCACAGCAATAGAAACCCTGACTAAGACACATGTTGGCACCATGGATTTGGGTATTTCTGTGATAGGCCTGACCATATTTTTGTTTGGAGAAATGTGGACTTTGGGACTTTGGGTTGGAAAAAGAAGCTGAACACTTTAAGTGGGGCTTAATGGGCCATACTAGTAGGAACATGGAAGACAGTTGTGCTAAGGGTAATTTGAATTGTAAAGACCTGGCTCAAGAGGTTTCAGAGGAGAAAAATATTTAGGGCATTTTTCCTTGTCTCAAATGTCTGCCTGAGGCTAAATTGAAGTTTTGGATTAGTTGCATTAGCAGAGGAAATTTCAAAACAGCCTAGTATCAACTCTGTCATGTGGTTATTAATGTTCACTCTTATGGAGATCTATAATGAAAAGGAGCAATCTGTGCAAAGAAAAATACAAAATATATAGTTCAAGGAGAAGGGGGGAACCAGGAAGTGGAATGGAGCAAAAAAACTGTGTTGAAGGAGATGAACAGATTAAAGAAAAGCATGGAGATCGCGGGGGCCTGTGGGAACGGCCATGTGGTCTTTGCGCACATGGTGGAGCAGCGCTGGGAGTGGAGGAACTTCCAGGTAACGCTGACGAAGAGGAGGACCATGCAGGTTTGTAATGTTCTCAATGATGCTGTGAACTTACTGGAGTTCAGAGACAGGGTCATCAAAGCTTCTTTGAACCATGCACACTTAGTCGTCTCAACGTCCCTCCAGTGCTACGTGTTCTCTACGAAGAACTGGAATACACCACTTATATTTGATCTCAAAGAAGGAACTGTTAGTTTAATTCTCCAGGCAGAAAGACATTTTCTTCTGGTAGATGGTGGTGGTATCTATTTGCATTCTTATGAAGGGCGCTTCATTTCTTCTCCAAAATTTCCTGGAATGAGAACAGATATCCTGAATGCACAGACTGTGTCTCTGAGTAATGACACTATAGCAATCAAAGACAAGGCTGATGAAAAAATAATCTTCCTCTTTGAAGCATCAACTGGAAAACCCTTAGGGGATGGGAAACTTCTTTCTCATAAGAATGAAATCTCAGAAATTGCTCTGGATCAAAAAGGACTCACCAATGACAGAAAAATTGCTTTCATTGATAAAAATAGAGACCTCTACATCACCTCAGTGAAACGATTTGGGAAAGAAGAACAGATTATTAAACTTGGAACCATGGTGCATACGTTGGCATGGTGTGATACATGCAATATCCTCTGTGGACTTCAAGATACTCGATTCACAGTGTGGTATTACCCTAATACCATTTATGTGGACAGAGAAATTTTGCCTAAAACATTGTATGAAAGAGATGCAAGTGAATATAGTAAAAACCCCCATATAGTGAGTTTTGTTGGAAATCAGGTGACTATAAGGAAAGCTGATGGCTTTCACATCAGCATATCACCATACCCTGCCATCCTCCATGAATATGTGAGCAGCTCAAAGTGGGAAGATGCTGTAAGGCTTTGCCGCTTTGTTAAGGAGCAAAGCATGTGGGCTTGCCTGGCGGCTATGGTGATTGCTAATCGAGATATGATTACTGCGGAGATAGCCTACGCGGCAATTGGTGAAATTGATAAAGTTAGATACATCAATGCTATAAAAGATCTTCCATCTAAGGAGTCAAAAATGGCCCACATACTAATGTTTAGTGGGAACATACAGGAGGCTGAGACATTACTTCTCCAGGCTGGCCTCATTTATCAAGCAATCCAGATCAACATTAATCTCTATAACTGGGAAAGGGCACTGGAGTTGGCTGTAAAATACAAAACCCATGTTGATACAGTTCTTGCTTATCGTCAAAAATTTTTGGAGACATTTGGTAAACAGGAAACTAATAAATGATATTTGCAATATGCAGAAGGTCTCCAAATAGACTGGGAGAAAATCAAAGCCAAAGTCGAGATGGAAATTACTAAAGAATGTGACCGATCGTCCAGCAGCCAGTCTGTCAAGAATGTGGGCTTAAAGCACTGAATGCCACACTGACCACTAAACTAGTTCAGAGTAACCAAAGATATGCATGTTTTGTTTGCTTTAAAAAAAGGCATAATTTTAAGGCTAGTGTTGTCTCCGAATGGTAGAGTACTTGCCTAGCATGCATGAGGCCTTGGGTTTGATTCCTAGCACTGACAAAAGAAAAAGGCATTATCTTTAAATAATTGTATGCACTTTTCATGTACTTAATACTAAAAGTACGTTCAGGAAGATTAAGCACAAAATAATTGATATAATTCCATCATTTATATTTTTCTAGTCTAACAATTAACAAAATATTTCTATATGCTTATCTATGCCCGAGTAATGTTGATAACATTCCAGTTTTTTTTTATTTCTTTATTCTTGGTTCTTTAGTATGAATAGCTGTTAATGCTTATAATAAAGCCTTGAGTTATTTATAGTGTATGTTATTGTTAATTTTCATTTGATCTGTAAATTGTAAAGTATCTCCCATAGTTTGTAAAACAAAAATACGTGAAGGTGGTTTGGGAAGTGTTACAACGTGGATACTTGTACACCAGAGTTGATAGTGTGTTCAGATAACAAGAGCTAGGAACGACTCAGGTGTCCATCCACCGGCCGTTACATAGAGCAATGTGGTTTTCTCAGGCAGTGGGATTATTCTCTTGTCAGAGGATTGAACTGCGACACATGCTGTAGCATGGATGTGCCTTGGGAAACTTACTCTCTGTGCAGTGAACATACCACAGAAGTCAGTCCTGGGAGATTGGGCGTACACGAGGCACCTAGGATATGATATGCAAGTTCCTCCAGGCACAAAAGAGAAGAGAGGAACAGGACCTGGGGGAGGGAAAATTGGTGTCTTATGTAACACGTGCAAAGTTTCTGTTTGGGGTGAGTAAGTTCTAGAATTAGAGAACGATGATGGTTGCATAACATTGTGGACATTAATGAACCTCAACTGTCCTCTTGCAAAGGGTTAAAGTGATGAATGTTATTTTATTTTTTTACCATATTGAAAAGGAAGTAGGCAGACTCCCTTTTCTTCATTCTTCTTCTAACTTAAGAATGTTTAGGCGTAAGACCTAGAATCTGAATTTTCAAAACTTGCCTCAGTGGGTAAACCTGTTTGACTGGCCTTGATCTAGTACATCCCAAATGACTGTCCACCAAAGCTTTTTAACAGTGACACAGGCATCGCTCTCAAGTGTCCCTGAACCTGTTCTTGGTGCGTTACAGAGCTCATGCACACTCATTGGGAGACATCGCCTCTTTCCCTCCATTATAATTCTCATGTAGGATTCTTTCATAGAAATTCTCCTTCTCAATATGTTCCTTTTCTTTTATGAAATGTTGGACTGTTCAATTCTTGGTCCAGAATTTGGATACAAGAGTGTGTGTTCAGTTCATGAAATGTAAGGAATTTACTTATATGTTATACATGTTTTCTACATTGTTGAATTTCAGTGTAATGTTTAAAAAGAAAAAAAAATGGTCAAAAGGTTAAATTTTATGTTTAGTATATTTGCCACAATAAAAAAGTAAAAAATAAAAAAAAGAAAAAAAAAGAAAAGCATGATGTTAAATGGAATAAAGGGAGTGGTGACCTCAGGGCACTATCACACACAGATAAGCTTCCAACTTGTGAAAGGAAATTAAAGAAAGGCTTAGGGCTGAGTGTGGTGGTGCATGCCTTTAATTCCAGCACTCTGGAGGCAGAGGTAGGTAGATCTATGAGTCTGAGGCCAGCCTGATCTACAGATTGAGTTTCAGGACAGCAATTCTGTGCTTGTGTTCTATCTGTATTCTTACAAACTTCATTTTTCTTTACAGCTGAATAAAGTTATAATGAATATGTTTCCTTATAATTTTCCTTATACATCAATCATCTGATGGATGTCTAGTCTGGTTCTATTTTCTATCTGTTCCAAATGCACCATCAAGGTGTATACACATGCAAGTATCTCTGTAGTAGGATATAGAGTCCTTTGGGTATAAACCCAGCAGTGTTAGAACTTAGTCATGAGACACCTATATTTTTAGCTTTTTGAGAAACTTCCACACTGATTTTCATTATGGTGACATCAGTTTACAACCTAGCAACAGTAAGTGTGCCCATTTCGTGGCCTCCTTATTAGCATTTTTTTGTCATTTATTTTCTTGATGATATTTTATGGACTAGAGTGGGAGGGAACCTCAAAATGTTTTTAATTTAAATTTTCCTGGTGGTAAAGGACATGAACTTTTGAAAATATTCATTAATCATTGTGCTCCTTCTTTTGAGAACTTTCTGTTCAGGTCTGGTGATAGTTATTCTTGGTTACCAACTTGACTACATCTGGAATTAACTAAAATCTAAATGGCTAGGCTCACCTATGAGGGATTTTGTTCTTGATTGAATTATTTGACTTGGAAGACATACTTTTAATCTGGAGCTTTGAGGTGAGAATACCCACCTTTAATCAGGGCTACACCTTCTGCAGAGAGCTTATGTGAAGAACATAGAAGAATCTCTCTCTCTCTCTCTCTCTCTCTCTCTCTCTCTCTCTCTCTCTCTCTCTCTCGTTCCCTGGCTTTTACTAGCAAGTCAGTTCATTCACTGGCATTATATTCTGTAGCTGGAGAGATTCTTTCCAGGTCCCACCAAGCTCCGGCAGTCTGACAGCCCACTTATAAAATAAACACATAGACGTTTATATTATTTAAACTGTTTGGCCTAATGGCTCAGGCTTATAGCTATCTAGTTCTTACATCTTAAGTTATTCCATTTCTATAAATCTATACCTTGCCGTGTGGCTCATGGCTTACCAGCATCTTCACATGCTGCTTGTCATGGCAGCGGCTGGCAGTGTCTTCCTCCGCCTTCCTGTTCTCTCAATTCTCCTCTCTGTTAGTCCTGCCTATGCTTCCTGCATGGCCACTGACCAATCAGTGTTTTATTTATTGACCAATCAGAGCAATTTGACATACATACCATCCCACAGCAATATTCTTCTTCAGGATTCCAGCACCTACTGAAGACCAACTGAGACATCCAGCTGCATGGACTGAACAACTACTGGATTCTTAGGCCTTCCATTCATAAGCAGGCATTGTTAGATTAGCTGGACCACAGCCTGTAAGCCATTCTAATAAATCCCCTTTCTCTATGTATAGAAAGAGATTCATTCTAAAAGTTCTGTTACCCTAGAGAACTCTAACTAGTACAGATTTTGATATCAGAAGTGTTTCTAAAGCAACAAAAGTATAAGGATTATTTTTTACATCCCAACCACAGTTCCCCCTCCCTCCACTCCTCTTCACTTTCCCCACTTCCTCTCTCCCCCAGATTCACTCCTCCTCCATTTCCTTATCAGAAAAGAGCAGATCTCCAATAGATGACAGTCAGGCAGGACAAAACAAGATACAACAAGACAAGGAGAAAGCCATGTTTTGAGTGTCTGGAATAGGCTTCCCAGTTTGCCAAACCTATAGTTACTGAAGCCCCTCTAGTTATTGAAGACTCTCCTGGGAACTGAGAAAGTACTGAAAGTCTATTTGTCAACTGTTTTATAAACTTTAAGGGGGAAAAACACATTTGATTACCCTGATTCACCAAATGTGAGAGGCAACAGATTTGGCAACTCTATATAAAACTTCTGACAATTTGTGGAAAAATAATGAAAATAGTGATGCTGGCTGGTTGCTCCTAACACCTCTGAATAAACTGACAAAGGAAAGGGATGAGCTTCATGATAAAATTAGCCACCTTCTGGCACCACAGAGTATAGTGAAGGACAACAAAGAACTCAGTAATACAAAGTGACTGGCTCTAGAAGCACATAAGCATTCTAAAGCAGTGGTTCCCAACTTTCCTAGGAGCTTCTGTAAGGCAACAGAGACAGCCAACAAGACAAAATGGCATCCTATAGAATGGGAAAAGATCTTCATCAACCCCATATCTGACAGAGGGATGATCTCCAAAATATATAAAGAAATTTAAAAACTAATTATTGTAGGTGGAAGTTTTCTCTGGTACTGCCAGGCCATTTATAAAATAATCATTCAGAGGCTTAATATTATTTACAAACTGCATGGCCTATAAGTCAGGCTTCTTACTAGCTAACTCTTATAACTTAACTCAACCCATAATTATCATGCCACATTACTGAAGGTGTTTATCAGCTGTAGGAGTTCCTTGGTCAAATTCATGGGGTCACTGAGGTATACTATCATATCATCTGCAAATAGAAAACATCAAAGCCAAAAAAGTCATAACACAAAATGTCCAAGAATTCTGGGACACCATTAAAAGGCCAAACCTAAGACTAATAGGGATAAAAGAAGGAAAAGAATGCCTACTCAAAGGCACAGAAAATATATTCAAATCATACAAGAAAAGTTTTCCAACTTAAAGAAGGAAATACCTATGAAAATACAAGAAGCTTATAGAACATCAAATAGACTAGAACCCCCCAAAAAGTCTGCTTGCCACATAATAATTAAACCACTAAACATACAGAATAAAGAAAGAATATTAAGAGCAGCAGCCAAGGAAAAAGGCCAAGGGACTTATAAAGGCAGACCCATCAGAATAACACCTGACTTCTCAATGGAGACTTTGAAAGCCAGAAGATCCTGAACAGATGTAATGCAGACACTAAGAGATCATGGATGCCAGCCTAGACTAATATACCCAGCAAAATTTTCAATCACCATAGATGGAGTTCACAAGACATTCCAAGACAAAACCAGATATGAACAATACCTATCTACAAATCCAGCCCTACATAAAGCACTAGAAGGAAAAATCCAACCTCAGAATGTCAGATACACCTACAAAAACACAGGCAATAGATAATCCCACAGCAGCAAATCCCAAAGAAAAGAAATACACACACACTACCACCAAAAGATAACAGGAATTAACAATCACTGGTCATTAATATCCCTTAATATCAATGGACTTAATTCACCTATTAAAAGACATGGGCTAACAGAATGGATACAAAAGCAGAACCCATCTTTCTGCTGCATACAAGAAACACACCTCAACTTCAAAGACAGAGACTACCTCAGAGTAAAAGGCTGGAAAAAGTCTTTCCAATCAAGTGGACTTAAGAAGCAAGCTGGTGTAGCTATCCTAATATCTAACTAAGTAGGCTTCAAACTAAAATCATTCAAAAGAGATCAAGAAGGACATTACATACTCATCACAGGAAAGATCCACCAAAAGGAAGTTTCAGTTCTGAACATTTATGCCCCAAATGCACCCACACATGTAAAAGAAACATTAGTAAAGCTTAAATCACACATCAAACCCCACACATTAATAGTGGGAGACTTCAACACCCCACTCTCACCACTGGACAGATATCTACCAGATCAAAACTTAATAGAGAAATAAGGGACCTAATTGATGATATGACTCAAATGGACTTAATCGGTATCTACAGAACATTCCACACTAACACAAAAGAATATACCTTCTTCTCAGCACCCCATGGAACCTTCTCTAAAGCCGACCACATACTCAGTCACAAAGCAAATCTCAACAGATTCATGACCACTTAAGAGCTGAGAAAAGGGGTTGCTTGCTCTCTTGGGTGGTTGGAGATGGATCAAGTGGCAGAGAGTGGCTTGCAGTTGGTCCCCATCATTCATGGCAGAATGGCAGCTGGATCAGCAGCGGCATTTACTTCTTCTGTATTCGTGAATGTGATCCTCGTTTTACTCCTTAATAAATAAGTCTTCTTCCCAGACATCTGTGGATTTCTTGCATTATCCTGTGTCTTAGTTTATTTGTCAGGAAAAGACTAGAGTAAAGGTATATGGTCTCTGAATTCTCTAAGCTTAAAACACTGATTGTGTTATATAAGAGACACTTTGGAATTGTATGTTTTGGTTGTTTTGGTTTGGTTTTGGTTGGTTTGTTTGTTTCTTTGTTTGTTTGAGGTGAGTTTCTTTGTGTAGCCCTGGCTGTCCTGGAACTCACTTGCTCTGTAGATCAGGCTGGCCTCAAATTCACAGAATTGTACATTTTAATCTTAGTGCAATTTCTCTGTTATATGTAGTATCTACATAATCAATTCATTTTCCCTTAAAAGTCTTCATTCTCTTCAGGAAATAAAAGCTCTTCCATTACAACTACAAAATACAGAAGACAAACACTTATGATTGTATATAATGGGAAAATAACAGCTGTAGCAGCTGTTACCAGTCAAGAAAAACACTTCACTGTTTCCACTAGACAAGAAGCCAAATACATATTATTTAAATATAACTGGAGTAGGGCTTCATGGAGTGTGAGTTAATCAATCCTTCAATTACATAAACACAAAAATTGTTTTAAAATAGCCTGGCCTTGGGGCTAGGGAGATGGCTCAGTGGGTAAAATTCTTACTGCACAAGTGTCAAAACCAGGCTTGAGATGCCCAGATCCCATGTAAATGCTAGTGGTATCACAACCCACCTGTAGTGTCAGTGCTTGAGAATCCAAGACTGGCCTCCTGGACCACGCTGGATAGCCAGACTAGCCAAATTGGTGAGCTCTGGACTCAATGGAGAGAACCCTGGCAAATGTGTGAGGCTACCTATGCATATCCATGCATGTATATGTAAGCCTGAGGTTGACATTAGGTGTTTGTTTTCCATGATTTCACTCCACATTATGTACTTGCTTATAAGTGTGTGTGAAATCTAATTCTAGATCACAATTTCCAAAGTAGTCCCAGGATGACCTTTGAAGATTCACTACTCAGCTGTTGCTCTTCTTTAACTTGCAAATAATGGTGATAAATGGCTACTAGTGACTAATATTCCTTGCCTTCCCATAATAGGAATGCAAAGCTATACATGCCCCCAAGCCTTCTGACACCATCAATTCAGAGGCAGGCTGTTTAACAACAGGACATCCAGGCAAAAATGTCATGGTCTCGTTCAAGGATTACATTAAAAGATTGGTGTCAAATTGAGCTTCCTGAAAACAGTACATCTCAGATGCACGCTTCATAGCAATCTCTTTCTGCTGTGATCTCCACGTTTGAAGCTTGCTTCTCACTGTGCTGATGCTGGGAATTGGTGTGAAATGTTTAAGAGGTGAGGCCTGGAACAAGATAGTCATATGGCTACTGGGAGCATGGCTGAATTTATGCCTGATAACACAGAATTAACCTCATTATTTATACAATTATAGGAAATCATCAGAATTAGGGAACACAACATATCCCATACAGGACTGCCAGGTCCTTTTGCATAAGGTAACAATGAGATTGATCAGTTATTGATAGGTAATATGCTAGAAATCTCAGAATTTTATTTAAAAAAACACCTGTAGCCGGGTGGTGGTGGCGCACGCCTTTAATCCCAGCACTCGGGAGGCAGAGCCAGGCGAATCTCTGTGAGTTCGAGGCCAGCCTGGGCTACCAAGTGAGTTCCAGGAAAGGCGCAAAGCTACACAGAGAAACCCTGTCTCAAAAAAACAAAAACAAAAAAAAAAACACCTGTATTATCAAGTGTAAATTCAGCAGTTTCAATATGTAAAACAACTCTCTCTGCATATTGAGAGTCAATAACTATACTGAGAGGTTCCATGAAGTACATTTGTACCATAAGAATGGCATATAGTCCTGCCTTTTGTACAAAATTGTAGGAGCTTTGAACCACTTTAATTAAGTCTCCTAATTTATATCCTACCTTTCCTGATTTATTTGCATTAGTATAGAATGTAGGGACTCCAGAGATTGGTTTTTGGTGCACAATGTGAAGGACCCATTCAGTTCCCTTTATGAATTCTATTCTCTTGCTTTTGGGATAACAGTTGTTAATCTCTCCAAAAAAAGTTACTGAAGGTTCTTTGCCAGTATTCATTATCTTTCCATAAAGAGGAAACTTCCTCATTAGTTAAAGGTACCACAATTTCTGCTGAATCCATTCCCATCAACTGACAAAGTCTTAATTTTCCTGTTAGAATCAAATCAGAGATCTTTTCCATATAAGTCTTTAATTTCTTACTCGGTATATGTGGTAGAAATACCCACTCCAATATAATATCTTCCCTCTGCATCAAAATCCCTATGGAGGAATGTCTGGAGGGGAGTATGACCAGAATGCAGTTAAGTTCTGGATTCACCCAATCCACATGTGCCTCCCATATTTTCTTTTCTACTGGAGCCAATTCATTCTCAGCTTCAGCTGATAATTATCTTGGACTACTTAAGTCCTTGTCCTTTTTTAAGGTATTTGCCAGATTTACTAGTCGATGTTTAGGTATTCCAATGATGGTCTATAAGTTGGAAATGCTTCCTAAAATTTTTTGAAAATCATTAAGAGTCCTCAATCAATCTCTTCTGAGTTGTATCTTTTGGGGTCGAATTTTTTGGAGATCTATCTTATATCCTAAGTAATTAATAGAATTTCCACTTTGTATTTTTTTCAGGAACAATTTATAATCCCCAGTGAGGCAAAACTTTCCTTACTTCTTCAAACATGTTTTCTAAAATACCTAACTTTGGATCAGCTAATAAGATATCATTCATAAAATGGGAGTTTATAGATTGTAGAACTTTTGCATGAATTATTTCTAATGGGTTTTGCACAAAAATATTGGCACAGGGTAGGGCTATTTAACATTCCCTATGGGAGGACCTTCCATTGATATCTCTTGACTGGCTGGGGATTATTATAATTAGGTACTGTGAAGGCAAATTTTTCTCTCTCCTTTTTTTGTAGAGGTATGGTAAAGAAACAGTCTTTAAAGCCAATAACTATAATAGGTCATTCTTTAGGTAACAGAGAGGGCAAGGGCATCCCATTCTGTTGGGAGCCCATAGGCTGAATTACCTTTTTGTGGCTCTCAAATCTGTCAGCATTCTCCATTTACTAGATTTCTTTTTTTTTTTTTCGAGACAGGGTTTCTCTGTGTAGCTTTGCGCCTTTCCTGGAGCTCACTTGGTAGCCCATGCTGGCCTCCAACTCACAGAGATCCTGGCTCTGCCTCCCGAGTGCTGGGATTAAAGGCGTGCGCCACCAACGCCCGGCTAGATTTCTTTTTAATAACAAATACAGGAGAATTCCAAGGACTGGTAGATTCTTTGATGTGTTGAACATTTAACTGCTCCTAAACCAACTGTTCTCAAGCTTGTAGTTTCTTGTGTCATAAGCCATTGTCCAACCCAGACAGGTTTATTAGTTAGCCATTTTAAAGGTAGGGCCATTGGTACTTCTGAGAGTTCAATGGCACTTGTGCTTTGTTTATGTATAGCCTGAATGGTTGATGGCCGTTTTTTTTTTAATAATATCTTACAATATTATTCTCAGAAACATGAATTGATCTGAATTCTATGCCTGATATTTGAGGAATTTTAATCTGGATATTCCATTGCTGTAACAGATCTCAGCCCCAAAGATTCACTGCTACATTTGCCACATATGGCTTCAACCTTCCACTTTGTCCTTCTGGCCCTATGCATTCAACCCATCTCAAACTTGGTTTTACCTGAGATAGCATTCCAATCTCTAGAAATTGGAGGACAATTAGGATGACATAATTTTGGTGTAATTATACTTGCATCCACACCTGGGTTCATTAATCCTTCAAGGACAAAGTTATTAATTCACACTTCAAGCTTTGGTCTTTGTTCATTTATGGAAATCTACTAAAATGTTCATTTTATGGTATTTTTTAGAATTTTTGATTCATCTATCAAAGTTGTTCTATCATCCAGTGCAGTATCATTCTTTACATTAGGCACTGGGTTATTTAATTGTCCTGGGAAGGAATTTCCTCTATAATTATTGGAAATGTTTGGACCACATTAGACTTGGAGGCCTGCAAGAGACTAGCCAAGGCATTTCCCCCTAGTAAAGGGTTTCCTCGTATGTCTCTTATTGATCTGCATTCATTGGTTCAGTGTTGACCTTTGCCACATCTTCTGTATAACCCAGAAGTTTGGGGTCTCCTGTTTGGGTTATTGATAGAAGAAATATTGCTTCTATGAGCACCCTGTGTACAATTTCTTCTTATAAGACATGGTGTACTACAGTTAAAACATTTGTTACCTTGATATCTTCTTCCACCTTTGGAAATTGCCTCCCCTATCCAAGACTCATTACCATAGTTAAGAGACTCAACAGCATTTATATGTTGAATCCATTTTTTTCAAAGGAGCTGACCTGACATTTAAAGGTGTAAGTATTATTTTACATTCTGTATTACCATTATCAAAAGCCAAAGTGTTGCTAGATTTTTCCGCCTTGCCCACAGTCAGGACAAATCTCTGTCACACGCCAGTCCCACAGCCGCTCAGACCCAACCAAATAAACACAGACACTTATATTGCTTGCAAACTGCATGGCCGTGGCAGGCTTCCTGCTAACTGTCCTTATCTTGCTAACTGTGCTTTTATCTTAAATTGATCCATTTCCATACATCTATACCTTGCCATGTAGATGGTGGCTTACTGGCGTCTTCACATGCTGCTGGTCATGGCGGCGGCTGTAGCGTCTCTGGTCATGGCGGCGGCTGTAGTGTCTCTGGTCATTGCGACAGCTGCAGCGTCTCCTTCTGCCTTTCTGTCCTTTTTAATTCTCCTCTCTGTTAGTCCCGCCTATCTTTCCTGCCTAGCCACGGCCGATCAGGTTTTATTTATTAACCAATCAGAGCAACTTGACATACAGACCATCCCCCAGCACAGCCAAGTGCAGACCATCTCAAACACCTGCACTCAGGCCCATGGTCCTAATCATCCTCTATACGGACCTGCTGGGTAACGCCACAAAGAACCTGAGAATGGGCTCCCACAGGACCTACAGAACATCCCACAGCACTTCCCCTTTCTTTTTTTTTTAAAAGGAAGGTTTTAACTTTTACACATCTCCAAAGTCAGCTTGGTATATTTGGGAATTTGGGCGTAGCTTCTCTTAACTACTTCCTGCTGGAGGGGGGCGCTGTATCTTATGGGGATGCAAAGAAAATTTTAGGATCATGGAGTAGTCCGTAAGACCGTATCGTCTGAGCCAGTTGCCCCGAAACGACTCTGGATGCTGGATCATCTGGGCCATGGTGTCATCGGAGACCTTTCAGGTGGTCTTGGCTGGTCAAACCTGATGTATCTTAATCTGGAACAAATCCATAGCCTCTGGCTTTCTGTAGAGACAAAAGCAGAGTCTCCTTTCCAAAGTAACACATCCTTATATCCAAATTTTAAAGTCAAGATATCTTTAATATATACATATTGGTTTAACTCAACATCTTTTACGATCAAATGTTTTTCTGCAGTTAAAAATCCCAAAGACAATATAATCCAAACTCTCTGTGTGATATCCATCTTTACATGGCTTATTTTTTATATTACTTTTACTTTCTCTTTAAAGACATTATTTTTTTAAACTTTCTATTTCTTTATATAACTGTCTATGTTCCTTTTCCTCTCTCTTCCAAGCCTATGTACATTTTTACACACATTGTAAAGCATTTAAAGTCTTGTTCCACCTGAATCTGTCTTATTGCAAACTTATTGCTTTAAACTGTAGCCTTCTAAGCCCGAAACAGCTCTGTGGCTGCTGGCTCCGCCCCCTTCAGCTTCCCAACATGGCGGTGGTATGTTTTCTACCAGTTCTGGGAGCCATCGTGGGTCTGTGCTTTTATCCAAGCAGCGTGTAGCCCAGAAACCTTTTTTGTTTTGTAACTAGCAAAGGCTAAATCCACCACGCAGCTTAATGTGCCACTTGCAGAGGCCTCATTCCCGCCATACTGCAGGTCAAGCACACATGCCAGGAACCCGCCAGTAACTCAAACCGGCGGCTGCCGCTCATTTGAGAGAGAGAATTAGGAACTGTGGGGCGTTTACCGACGTCACCGTTCCTGGAGAACTTACCGACGTCACCGCTCCGTGTGTTGAGTTCTGAATCCTCTTTACCACCACGCGAGGATTCTTCTCAGATCACACTTTATTGGAGCGCCTCTTGGTTAAGGGACTTTGTCTTTAGTATTTTTTTTTTCCATAACACCGGCCTTTATCCCTGTTCATTTGTCCTTTTTCTTTAGTCCCTTTTTTTTTCTTCCCTTTTTTTTCTTTAGCCCTTTTTTTCTTTAGCCCCACGTTCGGGCGCCAATTGTTGCTAGATTTTTCCGCCTTGCCCACAGTCAGGACAAATCTCTGTCACACGCCAGTCCCACAGCCGCTCAGACCCAACCAAATAAACACAGACACTTATATTGCTTGCAAACTGCATGGCCGTGGCAGGCTTCCTGCTAACTGTCCTTATCTTGCTAACTGTGCTTTTATCTTAAATTGATCCATTTCCATACATCTATACCTTGCATGTGGATGGTGGCTTACTGGCGTCTTCACATGCTGCTGGTCATGGCGGCGGCTGTAGTGTCTCTGGTCATGGCGGCAGCTGCAGCGTCTCCTTCTGCCTTTCTGTCCTTTTTAATTCTCCTCTCTGTTAGTCCCGCCTATCTTTCCTGCCTAGCCACGGCCGATCAGGTTTTATTTATTAACCAATCAGAGCAACTTGACATACAGACCATCCCCCAGCACAGCCAAGTGCAGACCATCTCAAACACCTGCACTCAGGCCCATGGTCCTAATCATCCTCTATACGGACCTGCTGGGTAACGCCACAAAGAACCTGAGAATGGGCTCCCACAGGACCTACAGAACATCCCACAGCACCAAAGATTGAATTAGTAATTGTCTTAATTGTGGTTCTTATATTGTCTCGTTTGCAGCCATGGTCAGTCTTTGTAAAAAAAAATCAGTAAAAGATTCTTTTTATCCTTGGATAAACTTTGTATATAGCCCAGTTGTTTTCCCTGGTTCTGGAATTTTTTCCCAAGCAGTTAAAGCTGTTATATGGCTTAGTGATAATGTATGCTCATCCAAGGTGGTTTGTACATTTAAATCAGTGAAATGGCCCTCATCACGAATTTGATCTTGGGAAATTGCAAAACCTCTGATTTTACCTTTCTATTCAAGGACCTTAGCCTTTTCTCTAAACCAGTTTTTTCCATTGTAACTTGTGGCTATATTCTAATATTGCTGAAATTAACTGATTCCAGTCATTTGGAATAATTCTATTTCTAGAAGACCATGTATTAAACATCTGTTCTACATATGTTGAATGTATTCTGTAGGCGACTACCACTTCCTTAATATTTTTAAGTCTCTCATATGAATAGGTTGCCAGATATATTCTATATATTCTTCAGGATGTGTATCAGGCCATTCCTGGGGGTTTGGGCTGCACAGGCTCTGCAGGGAGGAGAAACTTACCAGCAGCCACCCACATGTGCTAGGGTTCAGTCACACAAGTAGCCCCAGTGGGTACACATGGGACTCAGATCCACGTGGTTGGGACCAAGTGGCTTGGAGGTGCTAGTGAGGCAGACTTGCAGTGAGAACACAAGCCTCTGAGCAAACCTGCTGATGATGATGATGCAGAGGCTGTGAGCAGGAGCTGTGGGGAATGTGGGGTCTCTTTGTCACATGGGCACCACTTATTATGATCAATTCTCATGAGTCTTTTCCCTTCTCTTGTAAGAGGTCACAAACAATGACAGGAAGCCCAACTCCTTTGGGCCCTATAGCCCAAGGTTATGGATGGAGCAAATACTACTACAAGAGGCTGTGGATTCATTCTGTGTTAAGAAAAAATAGATTTGATTGAGGAAGATCCCCTGATCTCCAATAGGAACCGATGGCCCAGATTATCCAGTGTTTTGGAGAGCCTCTGTTGCGGTTTCCTCTGAGTTCTGCATCCAGAACATCTTCAAGGGTGCTGGCTGAAATGATCTAGGCTCACAGAATCTTCCAGTCACAACTTCAGCATAATCCTGAGTTTTCTCAGGGTCCTCCAGAGATTACCAGTACCCCCAATCAGAAGGAAGTAGCCTAGAAAACAACACCCACATTCCAAAAAAAAATGGATTATGGATGTTTGTCTTTATTTAAGGGGTTTGTTTGCAAATTGTTATTGGTCATAGTCAATCCCCTTCTAAAAGAAGAAAGGGGGATATGATATAGAAATGATGGAAGAGAGGAGTTAAATTATTAAATCTACTTTAATCCAAAAAACAACTCTATAAATTATAGAAAACAATCATTGTTCTCTACAATGATTTCTTCAAAGTCTAGGTACCTTCAACAAACACTAATACATTCTAATGTGACCCTAGATACAATGAGAAACAACTAGTACATTCTAATGTTACCCTAGATGCAATGACTCTTAGATTCCCACTACACTGTGTATATTTCAAGGACTAGGGGACGGAATGTGATGAGCATAACAAAAAAAATGCCTTTTGGACATATTGAAATAGCTTAGTCAGGAATCCCATTACACCCAAGGCTTCACCTGGTAACCAGAACCCACTGACATCATTTACTCAAGATAACCAGTCACATGACAATGCCCACTTGACAGTATAAAGTACAGAACAAGAGCAATGTATTTCTCTTCACCTCTTCAAAACTTCTGGAGACATTGTAGAGACACAACCTTGATCTTCCCTGTGACTGGAGAGTCCCTTTTGGAATCCTGACTCTCAAATCAGAGATTACTGTTAGAGACTGGACCTGACATTCAGCTAAGATACATCACACAAGTGAGCAGCCTTGGGGAGATAGGTATAGTGCTGTTGTTAGGAACATGAAGTGTGAACATTATGTGATGATCCTCAGCATAATAAAATATAATTTTTGTTATACAAACTACTCATACCTACCTTGTTGCTCACAATATCCTCCCACCCTCTTTATATACAAAAGCCTCCCTTCTCCACTATTTAAGTCAGAAACCATCCCAAGAATCAATGTGGATCAAGAAACCTGGTTGTAACTTGATTTATGGACAGACCAATCTGAGTAGGGAGTGCAAACTGAGCTACTGAAGGAAGCTGGGAGTGAGTACATCAGGAAGGTTGCTATTTGAAGTCTGGTAAGAGAAGACAAATTAGCTGTATGTGAATAGAAACAGAAAACTATGACCAGGACACAAAGGATAACTCAAGTGCCCTATGCCTTGCCCTGACAATGCAGATAGCTTTCATGTGACTTTTTACATTCTCAGAAGGCCAGAGAAATTATATGGGAGCAGCCACTGCTCTGGAAGCACCATGCAAAACTCCACACGTGAAAATCACTTCTGTTACAAGTGTGAATCCCAGCAGGAGTCCTCAGACTCAGCTGGAAGGAGCAGTTTGAAGGAAACTTTTAAACTCTTTACATTGACATATAGATAACACTGATAGTAATCAATGTCATTACCCAACAGAAAAGAAATAAGAATTGGTCTGAAAAACAGCTCTCTCTGGTGTACCCTGTTTGTGAAGCATGATCCTAATTAGTCTTAACAATAAAAACCCAAAGCCAGACGTTAGGGTGAAAGCTGAAAGATCAGAGAAGCAGAGCAATAGCCACTAAAGATTTCTTCATGCTGGGCGGTTGTGGTGCACGCCTTTAATCCCAGCACTCGGGAGACAGAGCTAGGCAGATCTCTGTGAGTTCGAGGCCAGCCTGGGCTACCAAGTGAGTTCCATGAAAGGCGCAAAGCTACACAGAGAAACCCTGTCTCAAAAAAAACCAAAAAAAAAAAAGATTTCTTCTCTGTGAATCCTGAGACCCAACGAGGGGAAATCTTGTCTCTACAAATCCTCAGATTTAATGGGAGGGGAGATCTTGTCTCCACCTACTTTATATTCCTGTCTCTACCTCCCTAGTGCTGGGATTAAGGAATGTGCCACCACCACTCAACACTGAGTCTCTTTTAGACTGGTTCAATCTTGTGTAGCCCAGGCATTGAACTCATGATCATCCTGCTTCCTCTTCCCAAGTGCTGGGATGAAAGGTGTGTGCTACCACTGCCTGGCCTCTATGGTTACCTAATGACTAGCTTTGCCTTCTGATCTCCAGGAAAGCTTTATTTGTCAGAACACAAACAAAATATCACACAACATTTCCCCCTTTTGTCTAAACAAAAAGCAAAGGTTTTAACTAACATAGAAAAACTATATACAATAATTACAATAACTATATATTGTTATATATAGACAATAATTATATTAACAATGTCTAGTTCATTAGCATTTGGCAATTCAAAGAAAATACTCCATTATCTACCCTATCTTGGTGAGTCCAAAGTGTTGTACCTAACTCACATTCTACCTTAATTTGCATTACCAACCCAAAACTCTTTTGATGTCTCAACCTTATACACTTTACACCAATTTAGTAGATGTCTTTTCTGAGTCTGGTAACAAGGAAAAGTATAACTATCTAATCTTCAACTCCATCAGAGACCTGAGAAGGATATAATATTACCTGAGTAAACAAGAAGTGCAGAGCAAACAACTTCCAAAAACAAGAAATAATAGAAATAATTGGCTGCTTGAATAGTCACCTGAGGTTCCTCTGCAATGTTGGGGCATCCATCTTCAGCCTACAGGCCTAGAATATCTGACAGATTTATCTATGAAGCAGGATTTTTTAAGGTCTGTCCCACCTAGTCTTGGAAAAGTTCAGCAGTCACTTTCTTTTCTGTCCTGCTTGTCCAATTTGGACAGCATACTGACATCAGTTCAGGGGAGGGCAGTTTCTTGCCCAGTGTCTAACTTTTGCCACAAAGAAAGTAAACTCCATATGAAATTTCTTTCAATGCCCATCATCTTCTCTGAAGTAGATTGGTGCTACCAGGAGCATACATATCTCATTGTCATTAAAAAAAAGAAACTTATGTTATTAAAACATCTTAAATACTATATTCTGTAGATCTCTGAAGTGTTTGAAGATCATCTATGTAAATATATCTCTGTTTGACCTTGAAAACATACCTAACATTACTACATAGTGTTGTAGTAGATGACTAACTACTAACATGAATTTCTTTATTATCTTAAATACTTTGTAATAATAACTTTCAAGGACTAGACATTATATTGTTCCAATTTTAGTATATGTGCTGCCGAAGCGAGCACTTTTTTTTGTTTGTTTGTTTGTCATTATATTGTTAGATGAGCTCTATTGGTACAATACCTTGAATAAGAGTAGAAATTATGTACAGTATGTTCTAACTAAAATAACCTTAAATTTGTATCAATATATAAAAATCCATATCAATGTACAGTATTTAAAATTAGTAGTTAGTCTTTTGGTTTGAAAGTAGATTCAGCCGGTTGTGGTGGCGCGCACCGGTAGGATTTGCTGAAGGAGGCAGAGGCAGGAGGATCTTGAGTTCGAGGTCAGCCTGGACTACACATTAAAAAAAAAAGTAGATTCAATAATCTACCATTTTATCCTATCATTTCTATAACATATATACAGCATAACAAAAATAACCTCAAACTTGTATCAATATACAAAAATACAAGCCAACATAGAATATTTAAAAATAGTAGTTGCTTGTTAAAAGTAGATTCAATGATCTATCTTTTTAGAATGAGATCACAAAATCTAATTTTCTTGGTTCAGCTTTTTTCCTGACCATTACCAACAATAACTTGTAACCAACCCCTCTAACCGATAAAAAATATTAATAACCCACTGAATCACCAAAAACTACCCACCCTACCTCTTGGCAATGTGGGCATTATGTTCTTAAAATTACTTCCTGCTGTCTAGGGTGACAGCATCTTTAAGGAACCCTTAAAAACAAATTGGGATAATTTTCAAGTCCTGGGAGAGCTAACTGTATCACTTGTTGTCCAGTCTCTGTGTAATAGGAACGTGCAGGGCTTGTCTCAAGTCCTGGCTAGAGTAGTAGTCTGTGAGACTGGATGATTTCAGCTAACCACCTTGAAATTGTCCTGAGAAGTTTATATTCTGAAGCCAATCTTTAGGTTGTGTTTGTCAGCTTAGTGGCATTACCATAACTCAGGTGGAATCCTTGTTGTGGGGCCCCATCATCTTTTTAGAGACTTTGGAGAACACTGATAGGAAAGTTTATCATTCACTATACAAAATTTAAACATCATTAATATCAAAACAGAAAGTTTACATTTTAAGATAGTATTATACCTAAAAAATGGTTTAAAGAGTCAAAATAGATTTGAGGAGTAAAAGATTTGTGACAATAATAGTCCCTTAATTTTGGTTTTCTTCTGTCTCATACCAGGTGGCTCTTCTGATATGAAACAGAGACTCTGAATTTTCTTTCAACAACATGCTTGGCTTTAGAGAAGGAGAGAGCCATGCTCCAACTCCAAAGCCAGCTTTAATTTTTAAATTAAAATTGGGATTACAAAAAGACAGTTTGTATTATATGTTTATAGAGAACAGCAGAAACAAACATTTAGGAAGACTTATGAAATTTTATCCTGTTGGTAATGTGATATATCAATAGGCCATTTTATTCTTTTTCTTGGGAAATTTTCTCTGGATGATTCATCCTCTTTCTTTGGGTGCCTCATTTGTCCAGTGGTCTTCAGATTCCTTAGCTGGATGCCTTCATTCCCCTGGAAAGACAAAAAAAAATACCTGGCCCAACCCTAACCTGGGGAGTTTTCCTTTTGGCAAGTTATATCCAATCAAATGATGATAGACCCCAAAATCCAGGGTCTCAAGTGGGCGCCCCAAGAACCCAGACTCCAGTCCAGTTGTTGCAACAGCAAGAGGTTTATTGATGCAACTGTACAGACAGACTAACTCAGTTCCAAAGAGTAAGAGTCGCATCTTACTGCAGCTACATGGGTGTTTTTAAAGGAAAAACCCACAAAAAACACAAGATTACAATTCCCATACAATTTCATTTCGAGTGATTTATGTCTAGAGGCTAATTTCTCAAGATCATGGTCTGATCACAGAGTGGGTACAGTCATGTCCGCATGCACATTCTTCCCAAAACCTCAAGGGAGATGTCAGGATGGGAGTGGAGTTTACACAAAGGTCACAGTGGTCCTTCCTGGAACACTTGCAACTATCCCAGTCACATTTGAGCGCATCTGTTAGTAGAAATCTCTTTACATTGTTACATTGTGGCAGGGGTGGTTGAATAATGATTGAGTCAGCTTCCCCTTGGAACTAGATTTTTAGTTTCTTATTTCCTGGGGCTTGGGGATGTAAGACTGAAGGGTTAGTGTGTTTCAATGAAAAGTGTTTGTCAGTCTTATAAGTTAGTTTAGATTGAATGGTCATGCTGGTTGATGAACTATCATATCTTCTGATCAAGAGGTCTCTCTTGTTCTAATCTAATCTTTTAGTTGCACTGGGGAGGAGTTTCCCCCATGGTGATATGGAATGACTGAACCAAGTTTGACATGGGGGCCTTTGAGAGGCTCCCCAAAGTGTTTCCTGATGGCAAAGTGTTACCCTGTCTGTTCCTTGTTGATCTGCATTCATTGGTCCAATGCTGGACTTTGCCACAACTTCCACACACTCCAGAAGGGAGGGGTCTTTTGTTTGGATTATTCCTAGGAAAAAATGTTGTTTCTAGGAATGCCCCATCTACAATCCCTTTTTAAGTAACCTTGTTTGCCACAATTAAGACACTGGACATTTTGAATTTTCTTCAAGCCTCTGGAAATCACCTCTCCTATCCAAGCATCAACATGGTTATGACTGTATCTCAGATCCATTCCTCTATGGGTGCTGATCTTGCCTTTAACAGCCTAGTTATCCTTTTGCATTGTGAAATAGAATTTTCAAAAGCCAAAGATTCAATTATTATTTGTCTAGCTTCTGAATTTGGTATCCTATTTGCAGCCGAAGTCAATCTTTGTTTAAAAAAAAATCAGTGAAGGTTTCTTTTGGGCCTGGAACAACTTTAGTAAATGACCCAGTTCTCTTCCTGATTTCCTCAATTCTGTCCCAATCATTAAAAGCTGCTGCACAATATAAAGCCAGGGTGTGGTCATCATACAGAGACTGTATTTGTATGTCAGCATAATCACCCTCTCCAAAAAGTTGGTCTTGGGAGATTTCAATACCTCTAGCCCTATTTCATTGTTCAATGGTCCTAGCCTCATTTTTCCACCAGGTCCACCACTGCAATTGAGGACCAGGCTCCAATACTGCTGTAATCAAGTTTCTCCAGTCTTGTGGGACAATTCTGTTACTAGTTGACAATGAATTTAACATCTGCATCACAAAAAGTGAATGCATACCATATAAGACTATGACTTCCTTAAATCTCAAATCTAACAGGAATCCATTCAGCTCTTACATAGCCTTGAGGATATCTGTCATTTGTCAGTTGTTCCTGTAAGGTGACTGGATAAATTAATGTTGGTTGTTTGAAAACCTTGGCCCAACCCTAACCTGTAGATGTAACCAATCATTTTATTAAAATAAGAAACACAGAGCCAATGTAAAAGAGAAAGCCGAGAGGTCAGAGCTCAGAGATAAAATCTTACCTCCTGCAGTGCTCCTAGCTTCCCCAAGAGAGAGCTACTTCCTGTTTGTCTGTGTTTAAATAGTCTTTCTGTTCTGCCTTCTCATTGGTTGTAAACCCAACCACATGACTGCCTTGTCACTGCCTGTAAGTACCGCCCTCCAGGTCTTAAAGGCATATGTCTCCAATACTGGCTGTATCCCTGAACACACAGAAATCTACCTAGTTCTTCTAACCACCACGCTCTTGCTATGGCTCTAATAGCTCTGACCCCAGGGCAACTTTATTTATTAACATAAAATTAAAATCACATTTCAGTACAAATAAAATATCACCATATTTCCCCTTTTCTATTTTAATAAAAAGAAAAAAGGCAAAAGGTTATAACTAACAAAAGAAAAACTATATACAAAAGTACAATAACTATATACAATATATACAAGTAACAAATACCTAAATGATGTCTAGTCCATTTGTATTTGACAAATCAGAGAAAATAATTCCCTTATCTATCCTATTTTAGTAAGTCCAAAATGTATCTAATTCACTTTCTATCCTAATTAATCTTCAACTATAACTAACTAATCTTCAATTCCCTCAGAGACCCAAGAAGGAAATAATATTAGCTAACAAAAATAAAAACAGGAAGTGCACAAAAGCAACTTCCAAAAATTTTGTGAGTCGACAGAAACAGCCAGCTGCCTGGACAGTCACCTGAGGTTTGTCTGCAGTGTTGGGGCATCATCTTCAGCCTATAGGCTTAGCGTATCTGACAGACTCATTTGTGAAGTAGGTTGTACACAAGGTCAACAGTTCAACCTCACATTGGGTGAGAGCAGTCCATGTACCAGAAACACCTGAATTCCACTAGTGTCATGTCATGATTCAGGATTTTAAATTCTGGAAATTGTTTATGGTTTTTGATTCAGCTGTCCATTCTTCTTGGCTGTGTATATATGGCTTCATCTCAGCATCCCCTTCTTCTCTACATCCCTCTACTAAATGCCAGTCTACTATTGAGAGGCATGAGCTTTCAGTTGCTGTTCCATTGCACAACAGAAGCCATCGGCCCACTGCCTGTTCAGCTGCCTTCTAAGAAAAGGGCACTGTACCTTTTCCAGATTGTGAAGGCCACTTCAGGGATGGTGCCATATTGTCCTGGCCTCAGAAGATGCCTTCTGATAAAGCCATAACCACACTTGTTTTGGCAGGAATCGGTAGTCCTTTGTTTCGTGTTCTGTCTGTCCATTTTGTCCTGTTGATTTGAGGATACTTTGTTGTCCAATGGCTAACTTTTGCCACAATGAAAATTAATGCCATATAAAGTTTCTTCAATGCCCATATTTTCTCTGAAGTAGATTGGTACTGCCAGGAGCCGACATGTCTCAAAAAAGAAAAATTTCTAAGTTATTAAAACATTTTAAATGCCATATTCAGTAGATCTCTGAAGGGTTTGAAGATGACCTGTCTAAAATATATCTGCTCAATTTTTTAAAACATATCTAATATGACTACAATTTCTATTGTAATGTCTAACTACTAACTTTCATTTCTTTATATCCTAATAGTTGGTAATAATGTAAAGTATTTAAAACTAGTAATTATCTTTTTCTTTTCTTTTCTTTCTTTCCTTTTTTTTTAAACAAGAACCTTAAATCTAATCTCCTTTGCTTAGCCTTTTTCCTAACCCTTGACAACAACTTGTAACCAAACCTCCTAAACAATGAAAATTATCCCAGACCCAAAACCCATTAAAAAAACCAAAAAACCACCTCCCCCACACCACTTCTTTGGCAATGTGGGTGTCATATTCTTAAAATTGCTTCCTGCTGGGTATGGGCAAAGTTATCTTTATCCTGAAAGAAAAATTTAGGTTAATTGTCAAATTCTAGGAAAGGTAACTATATCCTTCATTATTATCCAGTCTGTGTATAAAGCCAAAGTTCAGGGTTTATCTCAAGTCCTTATTCAAGTAGTCTTTGAGACTGGATCATCTCAGCTAGTCATCTCAAAATTGCTCTGAGCACCTTGTAGTTCAAAGCTGATCTGTAGATGATGTTTGTCAGTTCAGTGATATCATTATTGTCCACGTGGAATTGTTGTTGTTGTTGTTGTTGTTGTTGTGGGGCCCCATCTTCTTTCCGGAGACTTCAGTTGATGTTAGGCCTGGCCGTGATTTCCTGCAGAAAACTGATAAGATACTCGAACACAAAGACATATATATGCAGCTAATTGAAGCCTTTTTTCTAGAATTAGTACTCTATATGACCATTCATATCTTAACAAAGTTTAAAATGTATATATATCTATATATATTAATCTTGTAAATTTTGATATAAAATTTATACTTTAAGAAAAGTTTAAAGAATCAGAATAGAATCAAAGAGTTGAGATTAGTAATAGAATAGTCCCTTAATTAATTTGGCTTTTGTCCTGTCCCATAGCAGAAAATGGCTCTTTTATTCTGGCATGATACAGGGAGTTTGTATTTTCCTTTTAACAACATGCTTGAGTTTAAAGAAGGAGAGAGCCATTCTCCAACTCCAAAGTCAGCTTTAAATTTTAATTGAACTGGGACTATTAGAAGACCAATAGTGTTAAATCTTTAGAGAAAAGCAGAAACAAACATTTAAGAAGACATAAAATTTTTTAGATAATATATACCCATATACCGTTTCACTCTGTTTCCTGGGATAGATGATTTGTCCCTTTTCATCAGTTGTCTCATTTGTCTTGTGTTCTTCAGATTCTTTAACCATCATTCTCCTAAAAGACAAAAACAAAAACCTTTCCCCAAGACTAATTTGGGGATGTTCCTTTTTGGCAAGTTATTATCTGATTGAATGAAAAGACATGTGTTACAGGTACAAGTTAGTTTAAATTGGATGTTCATGCTGGTTGATGAACTATCACCTCCTCTAATTAAGAGGTTTCTCTTGTTCAAATCGAACCTTTATCAATTTTGATGGTACCCACAGCTTATCTTCTCCTGTAGAAACAAAAGCAAAACCTCGTCCCCAATGTAATACATACCCTGGTTTCCATTCTGAGGTCAGCACATCCTTAAAGTATATAGGCTGATTTAATTCTGTAGTTTTTTCTATTATCCAATGTCTCTCTGCAGCTGTTGTTCCTTTCTCATTGGCATTCAGAAAATTCAAAGTTAATAGAGCATTATGCAGTCTATTTCTGGGGGTTTTGTTACTCCTTTCTGTTTATTTAGCATATCCTTTAGAGTTCTGTTTGATCTTTCTATAACTGCTTGACCTGTAGGATTATGTGGTATACCTGTAATATGCTTTATATTGTAATAAGCAAAAAACGGTTTCATTTTAACAGAGACATATGATGGAGCATTGTCAGTTTTGATTTGTGCAGGTATACCCATGATGGCCATAACTTCTAGCAAATGAGTGATTACAGAATCAGCTTTTTCAGAACTCAAAGCAGTTGCCCATTGAAATCCTGAATAAGTATCAATGGTGTGGTGTACATATTTCAATTTTCCAAATTCTGCAAAGTGAAACACATCCATCTGCCAGATTTCATTCCTCTGAGTACCCTTTGGGTTACATCCTGCTGGTAATGGCGTTTGATTATAGAAGGAACAAGTAGGACATTTCTTTACTATTTCTTTGGCTTGTTGCCAGGTTATGGAAAAATCATTTTTTAAACCTTTACTATTGACATGATGTTTTTTATGAAATTCTGAGGCCTCCAGCACATTTCCTATCAATAATTTATCAATCTCATCATTGCCTTGTGCTAAAGGGCCTGGCAGACCAGTATGAGATTGGATGTGAGTTATATATAAAGGATGACTCCTTTTCCTGATTGTATCTTGTAATTGAATAAATAGTGAAGTTAATTCTGAAGCATCAGGGATAAATTCTGCAGTCTCAATATGTAATACCACTCTTTCAGCATACTGAGAGTCAGTTACTATGTTGAGAGGTTCTGAAAAATCCATTAATACCAACAGAATAGCATACAATTCTGATTTTTGCACTGAATTATAAGGACTTTGTACCACTTTACTTAAATTTTCTGATTTGTAACCTGCCTTTCCTTGTTTGTTGGCATCTGTATAAAATGTACAAACTCCAGATATGGGTTTTTGCCGTACAATTCAAGGCAAGATCCAATCAGCTCTCTTTATAAAATCAATTCTGTTGCTTTTGGGATATTTGCTGTTAATTTCTCCCAAAAAATTACTGCAAGCTCTTTGCCAAGGTTCACTTTCTGTCCATAATTTTTCAATGTCCTCCTTAGTTAAAGGTATGACAATTTCTGCTAGGTCTATTCCTGCTAATTGACGAAGTCTCAATTTTCCTTTCCAAATCAAGTCAGAGATTTTTTCCCCATAAGTTTTTAATTTTTTATTTGGTTTATTTGGTAAGAATATCCATTCCAATATAATATCTTCCCTCTGCATTAATATTCCAGTAGGAGAACGCCTAGAAGGTAAAATAACCAAAATGCAATCCAGCTTTGGATCAATACGATCCACGTGCCCTTCATGTACTTTCTTTTCTACCAAGGCCAATTCTTTCTCAGCTTCAGGTGATAATTCTCTTGGACTATTTAAGTCCTTGTCACCTTCTAAGGTTTTGAACAAATTAGTCAGTTCATCATTTTTTACCCCAACAATAGTTCGTAGATGAGAAATATCTCCAAATAATCTTTGAAAGTCATTAAGAGTCTGTAGTCTATCTCTCCGAATTTGCACCTTTTGGGGTCTAATTTTTTTGTAGCTCTATTTTATATCCTAAATAATTAATAGAATCTCCTCTTTGTATCTTTTCAGGAGCAATTTGTAATCCCCAGCAAGGCAAAATTTTCTTTACTTCTTCAAACATTCTTTCTAAAGTATCTACATTTGAGTCAGCTAATAAAATATCATCCATATAATGATAAATTATAGATTTAGGAAATTTTTTACATATCACTTCCAATGGCTGTTGTACAAAATATTGGCACAGAGTTGGGCTATTTAACATTCCCTGTGGGAGGACCCTCCATTGAAATCTTTTAACCGGTTGAGAATTATTATAAGTAGGCACTGTGAAAGCAAATCTTTCTTTGTCTTTTTCTTGTAAGGGTATTGAAAAGAAACAGTCTTTTAAATCAATAACTATGAGAGGCCATCCTTTTGGTAACAGAGTAGGCAAAGGAATTCCAGATTGTAGAGAGCCCATCGGCTGAATTACTTTGTTAATTGCTCTAAGGTCTGTTACCATTCTCCATTTACCAGATTTCTTTTTAATAACAAATACAGGAGAATTCCAAGTGCTGGTTGACTGTTCAATATGCTGAGCATTTAACTGTTCTTCTACCAGCTCTTCTAAAGCCTGGAGTTTCTCTGTTGTTAAAGGCCATTGCTGGACCCATACAGGCTTGTCTGTTAACCATTTTAAAGGTAGAGCTGTTGGTATTTTTGGAAGATTATCAGTTGTTGTGCCCTGTTCCTGTATAATATGGATGGCTGGTGACCACTCAAAATAATGCCTTCTAATATTTCTCTCAGCAACATGTGCTAGTTTATGATTTGTTTCTGAGATTGGAGGGATTTTAATCTGAGTATTCCATTGTTGCAACAAGTCTCGACCCCACAGGTTCATAGTTATGTTAGCCACATATGGTTTTAATTTTCCTCTCTGTCCTTCTGGACCTATACATTCCAGCGATCTTGCACTCTGTTTCACTCCAGATAATGTCCCAATTCCTAACAGTTGAACGTTTACCTCCTGAAGAGGCCAAGCTGGATGCCAAAATTCTGGTGCGATTATGGTAATGTCCGCACCTGTGTCTACCAGACCAGACAACAAAACACCATTTATTTTTATCGTTAATTTTGGTCTCTGTTCATTAATAGAAGTTTGCCAAAAAATTTTCTTTATTTTTTCTCCTGAATTTTCTATTCTCTCTGTTTCATCATCCTGACCAGCATGATTTATTCCAATAGTCATTTGGTTATTTAATCACTCAGAGCAGGGATTTCCTCTACAGCTGCAGGAAAGGTTTGAACTGGTTTTGCTATGGGGGCCTGCATGAGGCCCCTCCGGGAGTTTCCTGAAAACTGAGGCAAAGGATTACCCTGTCTGTCCTTTGTTGATCTACATTCATTGGTCCAGTGTTTTCCCTTACCACACCTTCTGCATACTCCAGAAGGAAGGGGCATTCTGTTGCCATTGTTCCTTGAAGAAATATTGCTTCTAGGAATGACCTGTTTATAGTCCCTTTTAAAATGTCCTTGCTTTCCACACCCAAAACACCTAACACTCCTCAAACCTTTTGAAATTACTTCTCCTACCCACGTATCATCATGCTCATCAACCTCAACATTAATTGTTTCTCTAATCCAATCTTCCAAAGGTGCAGATCTTGCCTTTAATGGCCTGATTATTCTTTTACATGCTGCATTCGCATTCTCAAATGCCAAAGCTTCAATTATTGCCTTACTAGCTTCTGATCCTGAGACCATTCTGTTTACTGCTGAAGCCAGTCTTTCTAAAAAATCTGTGAAAGATTCTTTTGGGCCTTGCATAACCTTCGTGAATGACTCAGGTTTTTTTCCTCGTTCCTCAACTCTGTCCCATGCATTCAAGGCTGCCATTCGACATAAAATTAGGGTTTGAACATCATATAAACATTGTGTTTGTATTGAAGCATATTGGCCTTCTCCAATAAGCTGATCCTGACAAACTTGTATTCCTTTATCCATCCATTGTTTTTCTACGTTTCTAGCTTCCTCCTTAAACCACGTTAGAAATTGAAGTCTCTGGCTGGGTTCCAGAACAGCTTGTGCAAGGTCCCGCCAGTCCTGTGGTATAATCCTATTATATGTTGACCAAGAGTTTAACATTTGCTTTACATATGGGGAATGCATGCCATAAGATACTATTGCCTCCTTAAACCTTTTAAAATCCATCAGTTCAATTGGAGCCCAAATATTTTGTGTAGCCATTTGATCAGGCATCTGCTGTACGGTTACAGGATAAATTAAGGGTGACTGTGTGAAAACAGGCTTTCTTTCTGTAACCTTATGATCCAAACTTGAACCAACTTCACTGTTAATTTCTCCTGTCTGAATTTTTACAGGTTTAACAGGTTTTTCTAAAGCTGTTATCCTGGCACTTAAATCGACTATCTTTTTAAATAGTAAAATGAGAATAAGCATGGTGATAAACTGCATAATTCCCATAATACTAATCTTTTCATATAGTTGTTCCATTGTCAGACTGCCTAAAATTTCAAACAAAACCCATTCTTCCAATGTACACAGGAAACCCATTTTTTTTAAATGTGGAAAAAAATTGTCTTTTAAATAGTTTCCTTTATGACTTACCAAATCTGCGTAAAACAGTAGAAATCCCAGCGAATTTCAAAAGAGCCACCTAGTGTCCTAGGTGTGAATCCAGAGAGAGAGAGAGAGAGAGAGAGAGAGAGAGAGAGAGAGAGAGAGAAACAGAGAGACAGAGAGACAGAGAGAAAGCAAGAGAGAAAGCAAAAGCGAAAGTGAAAGCGAAAGTGAAAGTGAAAGCGTAGCCGGCTAAAGCTTAAATCCAACCACTTGTTCCCTCTTGAGCCGAGTCAAGGCTTGGCTTTACAGGCAGGGGCCCTGTTTAGCAGGGCAGGCCTGAGTTGTTTGTAGCACTGGCTTTAAGCAAGCAGCTCACAGTCCGGCCTGAGCCCAAGCAGACCTGGGCCGGGGCTAGGGAGACGGCTGCTCTGGCTAGGGAGCCGGCCCCAAGCAGTTTTTAATGGATTCTTGTCACGTTGGGCGCCAGATGTAGATGTAACCAATCGTTTTATTAAAATAAGAAACACAGAGCCAATGTAAAAGAGAAAGCCGAGAGGTCAGAGCTCAGAGATAAAATCTTACCTCCTGCAGTGCTCCTAGCTTCCCCAAGAGAGAGCTACTTCCTGTTTGTCTGTGTTTAAATAGTCTTTCTGTTCTGCCTTCTCATTGGTTGTAAACCCAACCACATGACTGCCTTGTTACTGCCTGTAAGTACCGCCCTCCAGGTCTTAAAGGCGTATGTCTCCAATACTGGCTGTATCCCTGAACACACAGAAATCTACCTAGCTCTTCTAACCACCACGCTCTTGCTATGGCTCTAATAGCTCTGACCCCAGGGCAACTTTATTTATTAACATAAAATTAAAATCACATTTCAGTACAAATAAAATATCACCATACTAACCTGGGGAGGGTTATACTTATATTATATTATAATGTAATGGTGAGGTTGAGTCTCCTTTGGATTCCTCTGTCTGGGTCTTAATATCTATATGATCTGTTTTAATAAGTTTTTCTGAGGCCTGTATCTTGGCACTCATACCAACCAACTATTTTAAAGATAAACCAAGAATTATAAAACTGATAAAAAGAATTATCAAAATAATAATTAACATTATGTCAATCCCAGTTAGGTTGATTATCCCTTCATTTAACTTTTACATTTTTAAACAATGCATTGCATAAACATACAGAGACCTACTTCCCTCCACTGTAGTAGTATTTCCCATTTTCTAACATGGGAGGAAAAATTCCCTCTTTTTTTAAATTAATTCCCCCCTTTAAGAATTCCAAATTGTGGCCAGGTGGTGGTGGCGCACGCCTTTAATCCCAACGCTTGAGAGGCAGAGCCAGGCAGATCTCTATGAGTTCGAGGCCAGCCTGGTCTACAGAGTGAGATCCAGGACAGGCAACAAAACTACACTGAGAAACCCTGTCTGGAAAAAAAAGAATTCCCAATTGTCTCACCAAATCTGCTGACAATGATGGTGAAGATGATAGTGAAGTGTGAGGCTGAGTATTGCTGCATAGAACAGTAGAAGCCCAAACAGGTGTCAAGGTAGCTACCTAGGATGGCAGTAGCCTGAAGAGGGGCCTAGGGAAAGCCGACAACTCACCATGAGAGAAGAAGCCAAAGAGCCAGCCATCTGTCCAGGGGAATGTGTGAAAGGCTAATTCCAGAGGTGTGTGGAGCCCAAGCACCCGTGGAATTTGCTACAGAGGGGCTGCAACAGAAAAATCCCAAACTTGCTCAGAGGCTTGGGGAAAAAGAAAGGAAAATCTTGCCATTGAGGCAGTGACTCCCATGGGAGCCCCCATGTGCAGTTCTATTGTGTGCTGGTAGCTACAAAGTCATGGGCAAACTGCTTTTTCATGAATTGTGCTCCAAAGTTTGGTGCCAAATGAAGCATGATCCTAATTAGTCTTAACAATAAAAACCCAGAGTCAGATGTTAGGGTGAAAGCTGAAAGATCAGAGAAGCAGAGCAGCAGCCAATAAAGACTTATCTCTATCAATCCTCAGACCAAATGAGGGAAGATCCTTTCTCTACAAATTCTCAGACTGAATGGGGGACAAGATCCTGTCTTCACCCACCTTATATTCCTGTCTCCATCTCCTAAATAATGGGATTAATGGCATGTGCCACCACTGCCTGGTATCTATGTCTATCTAGTGGCTAGCTCTGCCCTCTGATCTCCAAGCAAGCTTTATTTGTCAGAACACAAACAAAATATCAAACAACATATTTGGACTTCAGAAAGAAAATAGCTGCCTCCTACAACAAGTAAATGTAAAAGATTAAAAAAATTAAGTACTCCTTTTCTTTTCCTCCTCAGTTCAGAAATAATATTGGCTAGAGGGAATCTTTGTCCTTTATTTTACAGTGTTTTCCCTTGCTGTTGTTTCTTTTGGTTTTTCAAGAGAAGTTTTCCTTGTGTAACAGTCCTGGCTGTCCTGGAACTCACTCTGTAGGCCAGGTTGTCCTCATACTCATGTAGATCTGCCTACCTCTTCCTCCCAAGTCCTAGCATTAAAGATGTGTACCACCATTGCACAGTTGCTATTGTTCCTTATACCTTTATCTCATAATTTTCCCTCTTTCCTATCTTGATTGCCTTCTCTTTTTATATTTACCTATCTCCACTTCATTTGACTAATTTGCTTTACTAACTTTAAATTCCTAGTTTACTCCTTAAGTATCAGGCTGAGAGATCTCAGATTTTTTTAAGTGTAAGCAACAGTAGCTATAAACTTCCCTCTTACCTAAGCACAATAGTTTACAGTAATCCCAGGACCTGGGAGGATTTTTGTGAGTTCAAGGCAGGCCAAAACTATATACTGAATTCCAGACCAGTGTGGACCAAAAAGTGATACCCTGTCTCAAAAAAGCAAACAACCACAAAAAAATTGTCTTGGACTTGCCTTTGTTGTATTACAGATTCCAATAAGTGGTATTTTCATTTTCATTTGACTCTATACTTTTTAACTTCCCCTGATTTTTTTCAATGACCCACTAACCATTCAAAAATACATTTTCAGTCTCTTGATGTTTGTATATTTTAATGTAGATTCTCATACTTTTGATTTCTAGTTTTATTCTTTATGATCTGATAAGATGCAATAAATTATGTCAATGTTTTTGTGTTTTGTGGGGAGCCAGTTTGACTCAATACTTTTCTCAGAGGCCTTGATGAAAGGACGAAGGGAAATTAGGTCTGTATCCTTGTTCAAAAGTGAACTTGGCAAGGCAGGTCCAGGGTTGGAGCCAATGCTTTGGAGGGGTTAGGATTGCAGGTTCTGGGGATCTTACTTTGTCAGCATCCAGTGCTGGGGTCCAGCCCCAACCTATCAAAGGGTCCCTTGAATAGAGGAATGATGAATTGAGAAGTAATAGGAAGAAATATAGAGACACAGGATAGCTTTGGGAGGGCCCTGTGTCACTACCCAGCAGATCCAAGTTTATTCATGATGGGATTTATATATATCAGCAAGGGGAGGGGCAAAAGACCTCCCCATTTCAAGGTTGAGGTATAATGTACCAACAAGTATAAACCCTTCAAAACATGTAGTAAATATGCCTTTGGCCAAATCATCATATTATGCAGCTCATATTTTCTGACCTTGAGTAAGGCCTTACTAGGGAGCCACAGTAGGCCAGCACAGATTCCCTTTTCTCAATAATATAAAGGTGCTTCAGACCCTTCAGATGATTGCGCCTGTCTTAGGTTGCCTTTTTCAACCATCCAGTATTACCTGTCTTTGGAACAAACATTCCACCATGTATGCCCTGTCTTAGGTTCACAGTTGGTAAGCAGAACTTACCTGTCTTTGGCTACCAGCCTCTGGCAAGGAAGGGTGCAAAGCTTAATTCTAGGCTGCTCTGAATTTCTGAATTGGCTTTCCACTAAGAGCTTGCAAGTAGCTGGAATAATCATAACAATACACCTGCTTCTTTTTTTTTTTTTTTTTTTTTTTGGTTTTTCGAGACAGGGTTTCTCTGTGTAGCTTTGCGCCTTTCCTGGAACTCACTTGGTAGCCCAGGCTGGCCTCGAACTCACAAAGATCCGCCTGCCTCTGCCTCCCGAGTGCTGGGATTAAAGGCGTGCGCCACCACCGCCCGGCTTACACCTGTTTCTTATGGCTGTTATTCCTCCTAGTAAAAAGTAGAAGATGAAGATGATCAAGATAGAATGGCCTTTTTAAATGGGTCTATATCAGTTTTAGCTGCATCAAGCCTTTCTTATATCAGTAATTGTTAATAGAAGATTCTACACATACCTAGTTATAATCAGCATGATGTTTCAAATGGGTTCTTATCTTTAGGTCTTGAATCTTATCTCTTACTACTTATACATTTTGAGATACTTGATGCACATACCCTGCAGTCTGACTAGATCAAAACAATGTTACTGCAGCAGTAGTAGTGGGAACCATCAAGGAAATTAGGACCTAGCAATTACCAATCTAGCCATTCTGCAATGTCTACTCAAGACCTGGCAAAAACTGTAATCTCTTATCATCATACCATGACTCACTAACATTAACAGCTTAACATCATAATTCTAGCACACAATTGGTAAAATTACAATTCTCACAAAGTTACATCCAAAATCAAACTCCTAATAGAATTATTTACATATCCTAAATTTTAGCAAACATCCAAAAGCAATCTCTTAATAGAACTATTTACATTTTCTAATAACAAAACATAGGGTACATTAACACAGGCCAACATTAATCCACCCAAGTAACAAGAAAATGTTTTTAATCAAGTTGACTGAGGCTATAACTCCTCATTTCTTTGTATTTTTTGAAGCTGCATCTTGAGCCTGGATAGAAAAACAAACTTCTCAATTCCTACACAAAACAGCTCCATTCCTACACAAAATAGTGCCATTCCTACATAAAACAATTCCATGTCTACACAAAACAGGTTGTGTGTCACCACAGTTGATAGAGTATATATGTGTAGGTAAAATCAAAATTGTCCCATTTCCAAGGTCTAAAATTTTCAAAAAGTCAGTTCTTATACCAGTCTTAATGTTCCACTACAAGCTCAAGATCAGGGTCTGGCTCACCAGCTGCCCTGAAGTCTTTGTATAGCTGTCCAAGTCATAATGAATCTGAGGTGAAAAGCTCCAAATCTGAAGAAACCCACAACCAAAACTTGTTGCAGTTTCCCTTAATGCAACAACCCATTTCAAACAAGAGTCTCTGAAACCTCACTCTCAGCTACAATGGCGCTTTCTGGCCTAGTAGCCTTTCCCTAGGAAATCTGCTCCAGGGTGAAGGCTGCACTGTAGTAGCTGGCCAGTGAAGACCTCTTCAAAAGAGATCTTTGTGCAGCCAGCATAAACTAGGAAGCCATCTCTTAAAGGAGCCTTACATGTGGTCACTGCCACCAAACAAAGGCTACATGGCTTTGGCTCCTGGATCCATCCCATTCAGAATTTTTACAGTCCTGGTCCATCTGTGCCTCCTATCTCCAGCCCACCAGTCCTAAGGCCTGTGTGTCCTAGGGCCCAAGGACTTTCGATCGCCTCATGCTGCACAGGCTCAAGTTGCTTCCCCACAGCTATGAGCTGTGGCTTTCATTCAGCACCCTGGCTCCAGTTACCTGCTGTGCTGGTGGCCTTCCTTTGTGTGCTGCCTTGCTTGCATGGCTGAATGCTAACCTCAGGGCAGCTCCATTGTTCCACCTCACCCTGCTGCTGAGATCCCAGGCTGGCCTGGATTCCAGCATATCTCCACTGTATTATGATCAATAATAGACTAATTAGTCTAACTGGGAGATAACCATAGTACAGGGTTCAATGTTAAAATGTTGAAGATAAAATTTTCCATGGATACAGTAACCTTTGGGGAAAACACTCATGGACTTTTCTGGCATACAAAGCCTTCACAGTCAGCATTCTTACTGTTCACATTTTTTAAATATATAAATATGAAGAGTTTTTTATGCATTAAACCAAAATTATAAATTCTTATAAAATCAGACTACATGTTTTATGCCTCAGATTTTCTAGTCTCAGTTTTGTCTAAGAATCAGAAAGTAACACTTTCTTGATGTTCCAAAAATGCTTTTGCTTCTCAGAAAATGGAAAGCAACTTTGTCTTAGACACAAGTAAGGGAATACCTTTATGAATAACATCTTGATTAGAAGCAAAAATCTTTTGGTAACTGTGAAGAGAACAGAAAGTTAAAAAGATTTAGAAATCTGGTAACTATGTACTAAATTTCAGGAATTAAATCATATTCACATCTCTTTTTAAACTGTTAGAAATATGGTATATTCCAACTAAGAAGCCAAGTGGTAGTACATGTGAGTATAGATAAAGTATAGACAACTGACTATCTTACATTTAACAAGTAAATGCATGGACTGAACTAATGGATCTGGAAGTTTACCCTCCCATACATTAATGATATATCACAGATACTGCTGTACCACAGTATATACCCTGGACTTTTTTAAAAAGCAGAAATGGAAAATATGAGCTTTTCCTGTTTTCCTCCCCCTGAAATCAGCCCTAAACACTTTTCCTGATTCTCACATAAAGTATGTTGGAAGACATATTCCTTGTACCCAGAAAGATGGCATGTCAAAGACACACAGAAGAATCTGAACAAAGAGATCTTAGCAGCTCCCACTGGATCATCTCCACTCTGTTCCGCTATCCTCCTGCATGGATATCCTGTTCCTATCAAGCATGAACATAAAAGTGTACAGGAATATTTGAGACTCAATTGCTGAGGACACCATAAAGCTTCATCACAAGACAGAGAAATCAAGCAGAACTGAGTGGTATGTTTTCTTCTTGCATTCTCATTTCATATCCCTAAAAGGTACTATGCAGGCTACTAAGGGAAAAAAAGCATCAATGGACTTAACAACAAGTAAAATCTATGAAATACAGTGATTACCTGCTAGACAACTGATGTGCCAACTGATGTAAAAGTGGAACAATAGTTTCTGGGGTAACCAACAAGTATCTGATTAGATTTCTAGTCTACTCCATGGAATTCATCACTAGTACTGTAAACCTAATCAAAAACTCATGGTGAAAGAGGTTGTAAACCCTAGATAAATTAACATTTATTCAAGCTACCTTCTAAATATTTATGTTTATACCTATAGACAAATGTTATTCTCAACTTTAATAAAAGAATGTATTCTGTGCAATGAACAGCAGTGACTACACAGACTGCTGCCCTAAGTGCTAGGATTAAGTGGTGGTTCAATGCTCATCTATAAATAGGATATACATATATAGCACCTATCCGAGTGTCACAGAATTATGAAGAAGGAATGTAAGAGCCAGAGGTAGAGAGAAGAGTTGAAAAATATTGTTTTCTAGTAATGATGCATCCATTACAACCATGGTCCCATGACTGCTGAGGTTGCCTCCACTGGACTTGAACAAAACAGTGTCTGTCACTAGTTAGTGTAACTAGAGTTTTCCTACCTTGCCCACAGTCAGGACAAATCTTTGTCACCCGCCAGTCCCACAGCCGCTCAGACCCAACCAAGTAAACACAGAGACTTATTTTGCTTACAAACTGTATGGCCGTGGCAGGCTTCTTGCTAACTGTTCTTATATCTTAAATTAATCCATTTCCACAAATCTATACCTTGCCACGTGGCTCGTGGCTTACTGGCATTTTCACATGCTTCTTGTCCTGGCAAGTGGCTGGCAGTCTCCTTCTGCCTTCCTGTTCTTTTATTTCTCTTCTCTGTTAGTCCCGCCTATACTTCCTGCCTAACCACGGCCAATCAGGTTTTATTTATTGACCAATCAGAGCAATGTGACATACAGACCATTCCCCAGCACAGCCAAGTGCAGACCATCTGAGACACCTGCACTCAGGCTTGTGGTCCTAATCATCATCCATGCGGACCTGCTGGGTAAAGCCATGAGGAACCTGAGAATGGGCTCCCACAGGACATACAGAACTTCCCACAGCAAGTTAGTCATAGATGGAGGAGGAATTTACGAGTTCCTACCTCTCCAAGCTCAACAATTGGCTAATACAGGATTCTGAGATAGAGGTGTCTTTAGTAGTATATTCACATGTGAGCCCATCAGGCTTCAGTGACTAGCTTCAAATTTATGGTCACACATATCACCTTAAACTCATTGGGGCATTAAACAAAACAAGACATGAAAGTGATTAACTTGTAGTGAAGGGAAGGCTTGGCAGGGATAAGAAGAAAGGAGAATGTGGACCATTAAAGTAACCAGAACACACTATACACATTATAAGATAGCCAAATTGTGGGGCGGCAACCCACCAACACCACAGTTCCCCCAAGTTTTCTTGAGTGAAAGTAGCAGGAAATATTAGATAGAAGGATTTAGATTGTGGAGATAAACAGATAGAAAATACAGGATAGCCTCGAGAGGGCCTAGAACATATTCCAATGGGCCCTGGCTGTCTCTGTCCTAGGGTATTTATAGAAATGCCAAGGGGTGGAGCAAAATACTCCCCCCCCCGCCCCCAGCACCACCAAGTGCAGACCATCTCAGACACCTGCACTCAGGCCCATCATCTAATCATCCTCCTTATGCAGACCTGCTGGGTAAAGCCACTAGGAACCTAAAAATGGGCTCACACACCAAAAGACAAATTTAATTGAAATTAAAAATAAATTCTTTCTTAATAATCAAAATTTACTAAACAGAAATTGATAAATAGTTCAGAATATTAATCTAGGGTTGAAGCAAAAATGTAATATGAGGTGAAGCTTCAATAGAAGGACTCTTGGTAGGTGGGTTGTGATGGTTTTCATTTCTTATCACTAGTACAAGTATTCTTATCAGCAAAGAGCAAGACACCAAGCTCTTTAATGTGCAACAATAGACTTTCATATGACTCCTTTGGGATGGCTAGAGGTTAGCTGGTTTACAGCTGTAAAAATATTGACTGGGAATTAACAAGGCTGGTGATGCCCTTGGCAGCAGGAGTCAGTAACTATTAAATGATTATCACCCAGCTTTCTATTTATCCTAGAAATGGCTTATGGAGAGAATTCAGATTTTAGAAGGTATAATGTCACTTTAGGCAAGCTCTCTTTACTTGGAATTCTTTGAATGAGAATCACTGTCTTTACTTACTCTAAATAGTGCACTCCATGCACTATACAAGTTTACCATAACTTTCCTTCAAAGCTAAAGAATATTTTATCTATTTTTGGATGCTTTTGCACATTCAGTTGTGACAGTCTATAATATATACTTTGCTTCAGAAAATGTGCTTTTCAGCACACTGTCAACTAGTAAAAATTACCATCTGGTCATGTTAAAAGCATCTCTTGCCCATTTTTCAATTCAGCTCACCCCCAATCCATTCAGAATCACATTCTTCATGTACTTCTAAAGCTTTTGACTCAAGGTCAGAGGAAGCAAAGTACTGCAGTTTCTAAGGAAAAACCTGAGTCATGTGAACTCCACAATACTGCACACTTAAGCTTTCTTGTTAAATTAAAAATTGGAGACTGAAGCATCTAGGGCAAGCTCTTGCTGATTACTGATGACAAAATGAGTTTACTGGGCCCCCCTGTGTTTCTATCACATTAGATATTCATAGCAGGCAGCCAGCTGTCTCTGTCATTCTAGATTTTTGGAAGTTGTTTACAATGAATTTCCTGTTTAGTTAGGTAATATTATATCCCTCTGAGGTCTTTGATGTAGTTGAAGACTAGATAGTTATAAATTTGGTTTTCCTTAGTCATGATAAAACATAAATTAGATATGAAAACTTAGGCTCACAAATATAGATAGAATATTTTCTTTAATTTTGTCAAATATAAATAGACTAGATATTGTAGCTGTAATTCTTGCTTCATAAATTTTTTGTTACATGTAATTTTACTGTGTTAAAATTAAAACCTTCCTTTTTGATTAGACAGAAAAGGGGAAGTACTGTGGGATGTGTGGGATGTCTTTCTGTATGCTGTGAATATGTGTTGCTCTGATTGATTGATATATAAAGTTGTTTGGCCTATGACAGGGCAGGATAGAGCCAATTGGGAAAATTCAAGGGAAACAGTGAAAAGAGAAAGAAGAGGCAGAGAGACACGATCCCATTGTCCAGGGAGCAGCATGTAATGGCACACAAGTAAAACCATGGAACATGAGGGAACATATAGATTAGTGGAAATGGGCTGAATTTAGTTATAAGAGCTACGTAGCAAGAAAATTGAGCCATAGGCCATGCCCATGCAACTCATAATTGATATAAGCCTCTGTGTGTTTATAAAAAATTCGCTTAAAGAGGAAATGAAAAACTCCATTAAAGAGGAAATAAAAACTTCCCTTAAAGAGGAAATGAAAAACTCCATTAAAGAGGAAATAAAGACTTCCCTTAAAGAGGAAGTGAAAAACTTCATTAAAGAGGAAATAAAAAAACTTGCTTAAAGAAATGGAAGACAAAATGAACAAAAAATGGGAAGAAATTAAAGAAAGCCAAGAAAAAGCAATTAAACAGATGAAAGAAACATTCTAAGATCTGAAAAATGAATTTGAGACAATAAAGAAAACACATGCTGAGGGAATGCTGGAAATAAAAATCCTGACTAAACAAACAGGAACTACAGAAACAAGCATAACCAACCGATTGTAAGAGATGGAACAGAGAATCTCTGACAATGAAGACACAATAGGGAAAATAGATTCGTCAGTCAAAGAAAACACTAAAGACAAAAAAGTCGTAACACAAAACGTCCAGGAAATTTGGGACACCATGAAAAGACCAAACCTAAGAATAATAGGGATAGAAGAAGGAGAAGAATACCAACTCAAAGGCACAGAAAATATATTCAACAAAATCATAGAAGAAAACTTTCCTAACCTAAAGAAAGAAATACTTTTAAGATACAAGAAGCTTACAGAACACCAAATAGGCTGTATCCAAAAAAAAGTCCGCTTGCCACATAATAATCAAAACACTAAACACACAGAACAAAGAAAAAATATTAAGAACTGCAAAGGAAAAAGACCAAGTAACATATAAAGGCAAACCTATCAGAATAACACCAGACTTCTCAATAGAGACTATGAAAGCTAGAAGGTCATGGACAAATCTTATGCAGACACTAAGAGACCATGGATGCCAACCCAGACTATTATACCCAGCAAAACTCTCAATCACCATAGGCAGAGTAAACAAAATATTCCAGGATAAAACCAGATTTAATCAATACCTGTCCACAAACCCAGCCCTACAGAAAGCACTAGAAGGGAAAATTCAACCCAAAGAAGCTAAACACATCCATGAAAAATCAAGCAATAGATAATCCCACACCAACATACACCAAAGAAGGACAACACAACACAACCACAAAAAATAACAGGAATTAACAATCACTGGTCATTGATATTCATCAATATCAATGGTCTCAACTCACCTATAAAAAGACACAGGCTAACAGAATGGATAAGAAAACAGGACCCATCCATCTGCTGCATACAAGAAACACACCTTAACTTCAAAGACAGACACTACCTCGGAGTAAAGGGCTGGGAAAAGGCTTTCCAAGCAAATGGACCTAAGAAACAAGCTGGTGTAGCCTAATAAAATAGACTTCAAACTAAAATCAATCAAAAGAGATCAGGATGGACATTACCTATTTATCACAGGAAAAATCCACCAAGATGAAGTCTCCATTCTAAACATTTATGCTCCAAATACAAAAGCACCCACATTCATAAAAGAAACACTACTAAAGTTTAAAATGCACATCAAACCCCACACATTAGTAGTGGAAGATTTTAACACACCACTCTCACCAAAAGACAGATATACCAGACTGAAATGTAACAAAGAAATAAACAGAATGGACTTAATAGATATCTACAGAACATCCCATCCTAACACAAAAGAATATATCTTCTTCTCAGCACCCCATGGAACCTTCTCAAAAACTGACCACATGCTTGGCCACAAAACAAATCTCAACAGATACAAAAAAATTGGAATAACCTCCTGTATCTTATCAGACCACCATGCCTTAAAGTTAGACCTCAACAACAACAAAAATTATAGAAAACCCACAAACTCACAGAAACTGAACAATGCCCACCTGAAACATCAATGGGTCAAGGAAGAAATAAAGAAAGAAATTAAAGATTTCCTAGAATTCAATGAAAATGAAAGTACAACATACCCAAACTTATGGGACACTATGAAAGCAGTGCTAAGAGAAAAATTCATAGCTCTAAATGCACACATAAAGAAGATGAAGCAATCCCATACCAATGAATTAACAGCACAACTGAAAGTTCTAGAACAAAAAGAAACAAACTCACCCAGGAGAAATAGATGCCAGGAAATAATCAAATTGAGGGCTGAAATCAACGAAATAGAAAACAAGATAATAATACAAAAAAATCAATGAAACAAAGAGTTGGTTCTTTGAAAAAATCAAGATAGACAAACCCCTAGCCAAATTAACCAAAAAGTAAAGAGAGAGCACCCAAATTAACAAAATCAGAAATGAAAAGGGAGACATAACAACAGACAATGAGGAAATGCAGAGAATCACCAGATCATACTTCAAAAACCTGTACTCCACAAAAATGGAAAACCAGGAAGACTGGAGTGTGGTAAAGGAAACACCTAAAACAGGCACAGTCACCTGAGAGACTCGGTGGAGTCCTAAAATAAATAAAAAAAGGAGGAATTTGGGAGCCCACAACTGACTCAGTTTCCCAGTTTGAATCTGAAGTCTATTCTGAGTCTAAAAAATTTAGGCTTGTTGGCTACAAGGCTATGATAAAGTCCTGATTAGCCCACAAGAAGGAGCATACTATCTAGCTAGATGCAGGCTGCTGACACCAGCCAGAGGTACATTGAGACAGAAAAAGAAACTGCCTGCTCCTTGATGCAAGGCAGGATAGATAGGGATTGAATGCCTGCACTGTGCATTGTTCTATCTCTGACCTTCAAAACTGTATATAAGCTGGCTGTGAAATAAACTCAGGGCTGTCTGGCATTGACCGGCAGACCTCTCAACTCTTTTCTGTCTTCTTCATTGTCTCTTCAATCTGCAGGCCTCTACCCAGCTACCCAGCTGACTGTCAGCAGTCCTGACACTCTCTTCAATGTTTTTTTTTCTGTAGCTTTTTCAGCTTTTGTCACAATACTAATGTGGTCATTTTACCATGGCCAGCAGAAATCTTAATTCAGCTGGGGACATAGCTCACTAGTAGAGCACTGCCTCCACTATGTGCAAGGCCTTAGTTTGGAGTCTCAGATTTTCAAAAAACTGTATTGTTTGCTTTCCTTCATATGTTCATGCTTTTGTCACTTTCTTGTTTGGAGAACATTTTTTCGAGACAGGGTTTCTCTGTGTTGTTTTGGTGCCTGTCCTGGATCTCACTTTGTAGAACAGGCTGGCCTCAAACTCACAGAGATCTGCCTGGCTCTGCCTCCCAAGTACTGAGATTAAAGGTGTGTGCCACCACTACCTGGCTGGAGAACATTTTTTAACCATTCTGGGGGGGGTCTTCTGGATGCAAGTTTTCTTTCACTTGAGAGTCCCCTGATTTGCCCTTCATTCTTCCCTACATTATGGCTACACATCATCTAGGCTGACAGTTCTTTTAACAACTAACAGAGAAGTCCACTGACATTCTAGTTTTTTCTTTGTGTATGACATGTTTCTGGTCCCACTTCTTACAATGAGTGCAATGAGTGTTTCCTGATCTTTTCAGAAGTTCAGTATCAATTTCTTTTGGTTTATCCTCTTGTATCTGTAGATTTATATGTCTTATCAAAGTCAAGAGGTTTTCAGACATTATTTCTCCAATCATTCTTTTTCAGCCATGTTCTTCATCTTTTCATTATTGTTATTGAAACAAGGTCTTACTATCTAGCCCAGGCTGTCCTAGAACTTGCTATGAGGTCCAGTATAACGTCAAGCTCTTCAGTGCTGGGATTATAGGTGAGCGCCATTGTAACCTGGTTTAGATATTTGATCATAATCCCAAAGATCCCTTGAATTCTGATCATTTATTTTTCAGCAGTGCTTAAAGGTAATTTACAGACTTCACTAATGAACAAGGAAGATTAAAAGCAAATGAGATAGGGCAGGAAATGTTGCTCATTTTCCAGCATGCATGAAGTCCTAGTTTAATCCCCAGTACCAGGGTGGTATAGAGAGATGAGAGTATAAATGAGATGTGAAATGCTTGCTTACAAGAATGAGATCTTGTCATACTTAGCTTCAGCTGTCAACATGACACAAACCTAAAGCCACCTAAGAAGAGAGAACTTCTACTGAAGGATTGCCTATATAAGACTGACCTGTGGTCATGTCTGTGAGATGTTTTACTTAATTGTTAATTGGTTAATTTCTGATAGGCTTTAAGAGTGTCCCTGTGTGTTGTCTGATTAACTTGCCTTATAACACTGCAGCTCACCCATTCTGCTAGACTAGCTGGCCAGGATATTCTACGGATTCTTTGGTCTCCACCTCCCCAGCATTCCAAGAGACTTTGAACTTTGGAGTTGTAAACATTGTTGAGATTATGATAGACTATCAGGTTTTGAAGTTGTATGAAATGCATTTTTGCATTATGATATTGTTACAAGCTTATGGGGACCAGGGAGTGGAATGTGGTAGTTTGGATGTAATTGGACCCCATAAGATCATAGGAAGTGGCACTATTGGGAGGGTGACCTTGTTAGAGAACAGAGGGCCCATCCCACTGCTGTGCCATCCCTAGGCAGGTGGTCCTAGGCTTTATAAGAAAGCCAGCTAAGCAATACACAGAGAGCAAGCCAATAAGCACATTCCTCTATGGTTTCTACTTCAAGCTCCTGCCTTGAGTTCTTGCCTTGGCCTCTGCTGTGGAAGGTCATTCTATATGCTGTGAGTGTGTGTCACTCTGATTGTTTGATAAATAAAATGCTGATTGGCCAGTAGCCAGAAAGGAAGTATAGGTGGGACAAGCAGACAAGGAGAATTCTGGGAAGAGGAAGGCTGAGTCAGGAGTCACCAGCCAGACACAGAGGAAGCAAGATGACAAGGCAGAACTGAGAAAAGGTATCAAGCCTCATGGCTGAACATAGATAAGAATTATGGGTTAACAGCCAGGTGCCAGGTTTATCTCCAGGAATCCAATTGATGAGAGAAAGGAGGGATTCTGCAGGTGGGGGACTTTGAGATCATGATGGGAAGATGTGCAGAGATGACCAACCACACTAGTGGAAACCCATGAACTGCAGACTAGTGGCTGTGGAAGGTCGTTCTATATGCTGTGGGACTAGACTAGGCCCTCTGGATATGGAAGATGGTTGTTTGGCTCAAACTGTTTGGGGGGCACCCAGGAAGGGGAATTGGGATCCATCCCTGGTGCATGTGCAGGCTTTTGGGAGCCCGGTGCCTGCAGTGTGATGCTTTGTGCAGCCTTGGTGCAGTGGGGAGGGACTTGGACCTGCCTAGGCTCAGTGTGCCAGGCTCTGCTGTCTCCACATGGGAGACCTTGATTTGGGGGGATGTGGGGATGTAGGGTGGCTTGGGAGGGAGGTCTAGGGGGTGGGAGGATGTGGGATCTATGGGTGGTATGTAGAGTGAGTAGAAAATTTCTTAATAAAGAAAATTTTTTTTAAAAATTGGCAGCAGTTAACTCTACAGCTCACACACGATTGAGCCTGTATGATAATGAGTATTCAGAGATGGGTAATGCCTGGGGGCACTCACCAACCTAAGACAGAGCACCTATGTGGCCTGGGCAGGGATCTCCATGATGGGTAAGGTGACCTGCTGACGTCCCACCCAACCCAAGTCAGAAGCTCATTCTTTAATAAAAGGGGGACTTGTAGGTCCCTGGCCCCCGTTTTGGGTAACTGTTGCCTTGCTTGTGGACCTTGACCTTGATATCCTCCCTATGCTAATTCCCTGCCAGGTTCCACCCTCCTGAATGCTTAATGGAAGTTCCTTGTCTGTGTATCCTGAATAATGGGTGTCAACAGCTTAGATGCAAGATTGTAAAACATCAGTAGCGAACTTCTGCCCTCCAGGGTTCTCTCATTGTGCTGTAAGCCTGTATTTAAGACCTCCTCCCTCCTTCAATAAATGACATTCAGCACTATATATATATATATATATATATATATATATATATATATATATATTTGAATGAATAATGCAAATGTAATCTATGAATACCACAAATGTGATTAATATCCTGAGTGTAATTAATGAATATCATGAGTGTAATTTTAAAAATAAAAATTAAAATAAAGAATTATGGATTAATTTAAGTGTAAGAGCTAGTCAGTAATAAGCCTGAGCTAATGCCAAGCAGTAATAATCAATATAAGCTTCTGAGTGATTATTCTATAAGTTGGCCATGGGACTGCAGGGGCTTGGCATGACCCAAGAAAAATTCTACTACATTTGACATACCAACATGGGCCTCTCCAATTTCCATAAAACCTAAAAGAGTTTTAAAATGGCTTTTAAAGACACAATAATGGAGCTAAAAACAGTTTTCTACTTCATGTCTCATGAGGTTCAAGATATAGAGACACCAAAGTACAGAGACGCTAAGGTACAGAGATGCCATGGCATGCAGACTTGAGCTACAGTATGACAGGTTCACAGCATATGGGCTTGAATGCAGCATGGCAGATTCTTGCCACTGTACACAGTGTTGTCTCCAAGCTGCACAGCATGGTGTGTGGTGGATATAGCTTTTGCTAGTATAGACCCAAAAAAAAGGAAAGAAAGAAAAGATTTTGGGGCTATACACGGCTGGATGGAAGCATAGAACCACTGCTTCACAAAATTAGCAATGAGCCTGGTTCCCCCAGAGCTGGCAGTAAATGTAATTCCACCATGTTGGAAAGCTGAGGTGGGTGGAGCCAGCAGGCAAAGCTGCCATTTCAGGCATAGTCAAGCTGCAATTTAAAGCAATAGATTCAAAATAAGACAGATTCAGATGGGAAAAATACAGTCTGCAGTGTGTATAAAAATATACATAGGCTTGGGAAAGAGAGGAAAAGGAATATAGACAGTTACATAAAAAAATAGAAAGTTTTAAAAAAGAAAGTCTTTAAAGAGAAAGTAAAATTAATATAAAAAATAAGCCACATAAAGATAGAAATCACACAGAGAGTCGGGATTATATTGTCTTTGGGATTTTTAACTGCCAAGAGACATTTGATTGTAAAGGCTGCTCGGTTAAACTAATGTATATTTTAAAGGTGTTTTGACTACAAAATTTGGATCTAAGGATATGTTGCTTTGGAAAGGAGGCTCTATTTTTGTTTCCACAGGAAGCAAGAGGCTATGAATTTGTTTCAGGTTAAGATGGTTCAGATTTGATCAAGCCAGATCTCCTGAACCTTAACAGATGGTAACTATCAACAAAGATTATAGCTGGTTTTCCCAGGACTTCACCATTATCTTGAATTTTCTCAGGATCCCCATAAGACTACCAGTGCCCACAATCAGCAAGAAGTCGCCTAGAAAACTGTGCCCACATTCCCAAAAACTGGATTATGGACATTTGTCTTTATTGAGAGATTGGTTACAAATTGTTATTGGTCATAGTCAATATCTTTCTAAAGAAAAAAGGGGGATAGAATATAGATGTGATAGGATAAAAGGGTGGATTACTGAATCACTTTTAACGAACAACTTATTTAAAATGTTTTTACATTACTATGGACTTTAGTTTATTGATACAAATTTAAAGTTAATTTTGTTATGCTGTATGTATATTTCTACTCTTGTTTAAATTGTTTTATAGACAGAGCCCACCAGCGCTGATTGTACTAAGAGGTGAGTTTTTGTCCTCATACCCAAACACTGCAGCCTCTAGGCTTTGGACCCAGGGCCTCAACATTGTGCCTCCACACCACCACCCATTGCAGTCCCAGTTTCAGGCCAGTAGGCAGGTCTCTTGCAGAAAGTCGGACTACCACCAGCCCCCACCAGACACTGTAACCCTCAAACACCACCTCTCCCAAACACCACCCTCCCTCAGAGACTGGAACTGCTCTCTGAGACAGAGCCTGCCAGTGCCAATTGGACTAAGAGCTGCTCCCTGAGACACAGAATTCATCAGCACCGATTGGACCAAGAGTATCAATTAAGAGACCAAGAGAGGCTCCCTCAGACAAAGACACCACTTGTATTAAGTAGAGGAAGAGATGGGTAGATGCCAGTGCAAAAATATAGTCAACAACATAAAGATGAATATGGCTCTATCAGAACCTAGTGGTTCTACATCAGCAAGACTGAACATCCCAACACAGAAGAAACAGGAGAAATCAAATGTAAAAATGACTTTAAGAAGATAATAGGCCGGGCGTTGGTGGCGCACGCCTTTAATCCCAGCACTCGGGAGGCAGAGCCAGGTGGATCTCTGTGAGTTCGAGGCCAGCCTGGGCTACCAAGTGAGCTCCAGGAAAGGCGCAAAGCTACACAGAGAAACCCTGTCTCAAAAAACCAAAAAAAAAAAAAAAAGATGTTCTTTAAAAAAAAAAGAAGATAATAGAGGCCTTTAAACAGGAAATGAAAAATTCCCTTAAAGAAATAAAAAAAGACAAACAAAAAATGGGAAGAAATCAATAAATCCCTCAAAGAAAGCCAAGAAAAAGCAATTAAATAGGTCCAAGATTTGAAAACTGAAATAGAACAATAAAGAAGACACAAACTGAGGGAATACTGGAAATGGAAAATCTGAGTAAATGAACAGGAACTACAGATGCAAGCATAACCAACAGAATGCAAGAGATAGAAGACAGAATCTCTGGCATTGAAGACACGATAGAGGAAATGAATTCATCAGTCAAAGGAAACACTAAAGCCAAAAAAGTCATTACACAAAATGTCCAGGAAATTTGGGACACCATGAAAAAACCAAACCTAAGAATAATAGGGGTAGAAAAAAGAGAAGAATACCAACTCAAAGGCACAGAAAATATATTCAACTAAATCATAGAAGAAAACTTTCCCCACCTAAAGAAGGAAATGCCTATGAAGATATAAGAAGAACAACAAATAGACTGGATCAAAAAAAAGTCCCCTTGCCACATAATAATCAAATAACTAAACATACAGAATAAAGAAAAAAATATTAAGAGCTGCAAAGGAAAAAGGCCAAGTAACATATAAAGGCAGACCCATCACAATAACACCCAACTTCTCAATGGAGACTCTGAAAGCCAAAAGGTCCTGGACAAATGTTATGCAGACACTAAGAGACCATGGATGCCAACCCAGACTATTATATCCAGCAAAACTCAATCGCCATAGATGGGTAAACAAAATATTCCATGATAAAACCAGATTTAAACAAAACCTATCCACAAATTCAGCCCTACAGAAAGGAGAAAGAAAAATCCAACCTAAAGAAGTTAGATACACCCAAGAAAATACAGGCAATATATAATACCATACCAACAAATACCAAAGAAGAGAAACACACAACAATACAACAACAAAAAATAACAGGAATTAACAATCAGTGATCATTAATATCCATTAACATCAATGGTCTCAATTTGCCAATAAAAATACAGGCTAGCAGAATGGATACAAAAACAGGATCCATCCTTCTCCTGCATACAAGAAACACACCTCAACTTCAAAGATAGACACTATCTCAGAGTAAAAGGCTGGGAAAAGACTTTCCAATCAAACGGACTTCAGAAGCAAGCTTGTGTAGCTATCCTAATATCTAATAAAATAGACTTCAAACTAAAATCAATCGAAAGAGATCAGGAAGGACATTACATATTTATCACAGGGAAAATCCACCAAGATGGAGTCTCAATTCTGAACATTTGTGCCCCAAATACAAGGGCAAACACATTTTAAAAGAAACATTACTAAAGCTTAAATCACACATTAACCCCACACACTAGTAGTGGGAGATTTCAACACCCTATTCTCACCACTGGATAGATCTGACAGACTGTAACTTAAGACAGAAATAAGGGATCTAACAGAAGTTATGACTCAAATGGACTTAATAGATATCTACAGAACATTCAAACCTAACACAAAAGAATATACCTTCTTCTCAGCACCCCACAGAATCAGATGGATTCAGCACAAAATTCTACCAGAAACTGACCACATGCTTGGTCACAAAGAAAATCTCAACAGATACAAAAAAATGAAATAATCTCCTCTATTTTATTGGACCACCATGGCTTAAAGTTAGATTTAAACAACAACAAAAATTACAGAAAGCCTAAAATCTCATGGAAACTGAATAATGCCCAAATAATCACCAATGGGTCAAGGAAGAAATAGAAAGAAATTAAAGATTTCCTAGAAGTCAATGATAATGAAATACAACATACCCAAACTTATGGGACACAATGAAAGCAGTGCTAAGAGGAAAATTCATAGAACTAAATGTCCACATAAAGAAGTTAGAGACATCTCACACTAGTGACTTAACGGCACACCTGAAAGCTCTAGAACAAAAAAAACTCACCCAGGAGGAACAGATGACAGGAAATAATCAAATTGAGGGCTGAAATTAATGAAATAGAAACAAAGAGAATAATACAAAGAATCAATGAAACAAAGAGTTTTTTCTTGAGAAAATTAACAAGATAGACAAGTCCTTATCCAAATTAACTAAAAGGCAGAGAGAAAGCATCCAAATTAACAAAATCAGAAATTAAAAGGGAAGCATAACAACAGACAATGAGAAAATCCAGAGAATCATCAAGTCATACTTCAAAAACCTATACTCCACAAAATTGGAAAATCTGAAAGAAATGGACAATTTTCTGAATAGGTATGACATACCAAAGTTAAATCAAGACTAGATAAACTATTTAAATAGACCAATAACCCCTAAGTAAATAGAAACAGTCATTAAAAGTCTCCCAACAAAAAAAAAAAAAACACAAAAAAAAACAGAAGGTTTCAGCACAGGATTCTACCAGAATTTCAAAGAGCTAATACCAGTACTCTTCAAATTGTTCCACACAATAAAAACAGAAGGAACATTACCAAATCTTTTTATGAGGCTACAATTACCCTGATACTGAAACCACACAAAATTGCAAGAAAGAAAGGGAATTACAGACCAATCTCCCTCATGAACATTGATGCAAAAATACTCAACAAAATATTGGCAAACTGAATCCAAGAACACATCAAAAAAAATTATCCACTATGACCAAGTAGGCTTCATCCCAGGGATGTAAGGATGGTTCAACATACAAAAATCTGTCAATGTAATACACCATATAAACAAGCTAAAATCCACATGATCATCTCATTACATGCTGAAAAAGCCTTTGACAAAATCCAACACCCCTTCATGATAAAGGTCTTGGAGATATCAGGAATACAAGGAACATACCTAAACATAATAAAGGCAATTACTATAGCAAGCCAAGAGCCAACATCAAATTAAAGGGAGAGAAAAATCAAAGCAATTCCACTAAAATCAGGAACAAGACAAGGCTGTCCATTCTTCCCATATTTATTCAATATAGTACTTGAAGTTCTAGCTAGACCAATAAGACAACAAAAGGAGGTTAACAGGATAGAAATTGGAAAGGAAGACGTCAACCTTTCACTAATTGCAGACAATATGATAGTATACATAAGTGGCCCGAAAAATTCTACCAAAGGACTTCTACAGCTGATAAACTCCTTCAGTAATGTGGCAGGATACAAGACTAACTCAAAAAAATCAGTACCCCTCCTATATACAAATGATAAATTGTGATGGTGATCTAATTGTACTGAAATGTGATTTTGATTGTATGTTAATAAATAAAGTTGCCCGGGGGTCAGAGCTATTAGAGCCATAGCAAGAGTGTGGCGGTGGTGGCACACGCCTTTAATCCCATAGATCTCTGTGTGTTCAGGGATACAGCCAGCATTGGAGACATATGCCTTTAAGACCTAGCGGGCTGTACATTCAGACAGTGACGAGGCAGTCACGTGTTTGAGTTTACAACCAATGAGAAGGCAGAACAAAATACTATAAATAAACGAACAGACAGGAAATATGTCTCTTTCGGGAAGCTGGGACACTGCAGGCGGAAGGGTGAGATTTTAGCTCTGAGCTCTGACCTCTCGGCTTTCTCTTTTACATTGTTTCTGTGTTTCTTATTTAATAAGACGGTTGGTTACATCTACATCTGGCGCCCAACGTGACAAGAATCCATTAAAAACCGCTTGGCTTGGCGGCAGGTCCGCTTTCCCACAAGGGCGGCCGGGGGCGATCGGCTTCCTAGTCCAAGCTGCGGCTTTTTAGCCCCGGCCTAGGTCTGTGAGCAGCTTGCTTAAAGCCGGTGCTACAAACAACTCAGACCTGCCCTGCCGAACAGGGCCCTGCCTGTAAAGCCAACGCACGTGGTCAGAGCTTAAGGAAGCCAGACCCAAGCCTTGACTCTGCACAAGAGGGAACACGTAGCTGGATTTAAGCTTTAGCCGGCTACGCTTTCTTATGCGTTCTCTCTTTCCTCTCTCTCTCTCTCTCTCTCTCTCTCTCTCTCTCTCTCTCTCTCTGGATTTACACCTGGGACACTAGGTGGCTGCTTTGAAAATCCCCTCAGATTTCTACTGTTCTACACAGATTTGGTAAGTCATAACATATCAGATGTTTTAAAGGAAACTATCTAAAAGAGAATTTTTCCACATTAAAAAACAAATGGGTTTTATGTGTACATTGGAAGAAAATTGGTTTTTGTTCAAAATTTTAGGCAGTCTGATAATGGAACAACTATATAATATTAGTATTGGTGGAATTATGCAGCTTATCACTATACTAATCCACATTTTAATATTTAAAAAGACAGTCAATTTAAGTGCCAGGATAACAGCTTTAGAAGAACTTGTTAAACCTGTAAAAATTCAGACAGAAGAAATTAACAGTGAAGTTGTTTCAAGTCAAGATCATAAGGTTGCAGAAAGAAAGCCTGGGGTAGACAGGCCCGGCGGCAGAGACAAGCAGACGCAGGTAGGCCTGCGGCGGCGGCCCGCGGAGGTAGACGGGCCCAGCAACAGCCCACTGAGGTAGACGTGCCCAGCGGCGGCAGCCGACAGGGATATTCAGGCCCGGAGGCAGCCGGCAGAGACATTCAGGCCCAGCGGCGGCCCACAAAGGTAGACAGGCCCGGTGGCAGAGACAAGCAGACGCAGGTAGGCCTGTGGCGGGGGCCCGTGGAGGTAGACGGGCCCAGCGGCGGCAGCCGACAGGGATATTCAGACCTGGCGGCAGCCGGCAGAGACATCCAGGCCCAGCGGCGGTCCACAGAGGTAGACAGGCCCGGCGGCGGAGACAAACAGATGCAGGTAGGCCTGTGGCGGAGGCCCGTGGACGTAGACGGGCCCAGCGGCGGCAGCCGACAGGGATATTCAGACCCGGCAGCAGCTGGCAGAGACACTCAGGCCCAGCGGCGGCCCACAGAGGTAGATGGGCCCAGCAGCGGCCCGCTGAGGTAAACGGGCCAGCGGCAGCGGCCAACAGGGACATTCAGGCCCAGCGGCAGCCGGCAGAGACATTCAGGCCCAGCAGCGGCCCACAGAGGTAGACAGGCCCGGCGGCAGAGACAAGCAGACGCAGGTAGGCCTGCAGCGGCGGCCCGCGGAGGTAGACGGGCCCAGCAACAGCCCGCTGAGGTAGACGTGCCCAGCGGCGGCAGCCGACAGGGATATTCAGACCCGGCGACAGCCGGCAGAGACATTCAGGCCCAGCGGCGGTCCACAGAGGTAGACAGGCCCGGCGGCGGAGACAAGCAGACGCAGGTAGGCCTGCGGCGGCGGCCCGCGGAGGTAGACGGGCCCAGCAACAGCCCACTGAGGTAGACGTGCCCAGCGGCGGCAGCCGACAGGGATATTCAGACCTGGCGGCAGCCGGCAGAGACATCCAGGCCCAGCGGCGGTCCACAGAGGTAGACAGGCCCGGCGGCGGAGACAAACAGATGCAGGTAGGCCTGTGGCGGAGGCCCGTGGACGTAGACGGGCCCAGCGGCGGCAGCCGACAGGGATATTCAGACCCGGCAGCAGCTGGCAGAGACACTCAGGCCCAGCGGCGGCCCACAGAGGTAGATGGGCCCAGCAGCGGCCCGCTGAGGTAAACGGGCCAGCGGCAGCGGCCAACAGGGACATTCAGGCCCAGCGGCAGCCGGCAGAGACATTCAGGCCCAGCAGCGGCCCACAGAGGTAGACAGGCCCGGCGGCAGAGACAAGCAGACGCAGGTAGGCCTGCAGCGGCGGCCCGCGGAGGTAGACGGGCCCAGCAACAGCCCGCTGAGGTAGACGTGCCCAGCGGCGGCAGCCGACAGGGATATTCAGACCCGGCGACAGCCGGCAGAGACATTCAGGCCCAGCGGCGGTCCACAGAGGTAGACAGGCCCGGCGGCGGAGACAAGCAGACGCAGGTAGGCCTGTGGCGGCGGCCTGTGGAGGTAGACGGACCCAGCGGCAGCCCGCTGTGGTAGACGTGCCCGGCTGCAGCGGCCGACAGAGACATTCAGGCCCGGTGGCGGCCCCCAGAGGCAGACAGAACCAGGGGCAGCTGACAGGGACCACAGACTCGGCGGAGGACCGCAGAGGTAAACAGGCCCAGGGACGGAGACAAGCAGACGCAGCTTGGAACAGGGACGCCCCTAACCCCAACAACTGGGGAAGAAGCTATCTCCGTGGGTCAGAACCAGAACGAATCTGAACACTCCATCTGAGGACAACCCAGGGCCCAGCTGCTGATCCTGTGAAACCCAACAACTTGGAGGTGTTGGTGAGACTACCCTGCTCAGCTGAAACCCATCTGGGAGAGGATTCAGATGCCTACAGTTTAAAGTCTGAAGAAACAAGATCAGCTGAGGAGTTGACAAATGAACAAAAAGTGACCTAAGAACACAGAGGAAGGCGCTACCCAGACACCAAACCAGATCACCAGAATCATAAGTATATAATTCACCGATCGAAATCAGCTGCCCCTGAAGAAATAGACCAATAGCACCAATTTAACCAAGAACCACTACTAAACCAAGACTAAAAATTAGAACAAGAGAGGCACTCTCAGACACAGACACCACCTGCACCTCACAAAGGAAGAGATGAGCAGACACCAGTGCAAAAATACAGGCAACAACATAAAGACCTATATGGCAACATCAGAACCTAGTGATTCTACACCTGCAAGACCTAAACATACCATGACAGAAGAAGCAGAAGAAATCAACCCTAAAAATGACATTAAGAAGATGATAGAGGCCCTTAAAGAAGAAATAAAACATTCCCTCAATGAGGAAATAAAAACTTTCCTTAAAGAGGAAATAAAAAACTCCCTTAAAGAGGAAATAAAAACTTCCCTTAAAGAGGAAATGAAAAACTCCATTAAAGAGGAAATAAAAAACTCCCTTAAAGAAATGGAAGAAAAAACGAACAAAAAACGGGAAGAAATCAAAGAAAGCCAAGAAAAAGCAATTAAACAGATGAAAGAAACATTCCAAGATCTGAAAAATGAATTTGAGACAATAAAGAAAACACATGCTGAGGGAATGCTGGAAATAGAAATCCTGACAAAACGAACAGGAACTACAGAAACAAGCATAACCAACCGATTGCAAGAGATGGAACAGAGAATCTCTGACACTGAAGACACGATAGAGAAAATAGATTCGTCAGTCAAAGAAAACAATAAAGACAAAAAAGTCCTAACACAAAACGTCCAGGAAATTTGGGACACCATGAAAAGACCAAACCTAAGAATAATAGGGATAGAAGAAGGAGAAGAATACCAACTCAAAGGCACAGAAAATATATTCAACAAAATCATAGAAGAAAACTTTCCTAACCTAAAGAAAGAAATACCTATGAAGATACAAGAAGCTTACAGAACACCGAATAGGCTGGATCCAAAAAAAAAGTCCCCTCGCCACATAATAATCAAAACACTAAACACAGAGAATAAAGAAAAATATTAAGAGCTGCAAAGGAAAAGGACCAAGTAACATATAAAGGCAAACCCATCAGAATAACACCAGACTACTCAATAGAGACTATGAAAGATAGAAGATCATGGACAAACCTCATGCAGACACTAAGAGACCATGGATGCCAACCCAGACTATTATACCCAGCAAAACTCTTAATCAACATAGGCGGAGTAAACAAAATATTCCAGGATAAAACCAGATTTAATCAATACCTGTCCACAAACCCAGCCCTACAGAAAGCACTAGAAGGGAAAATTCAACCCAAAGAAGCTAAACACATCCATGAAAAATCAAGCAATAGATAATCCTACACCAACATACACCACAGAAGGACAACACAACACAACCAAAAAAATAACAGGAATTAACAATCACTGGTCATTAATATCCATCAATATCAATGGTCTCAACTCACCTATAAAAAGACACAGGCTAACAGAATGGATTAGAAAACAGGACCCATCCATATGCTGCATACAAGAAACACACCTTAACTCCAAAGACAGACACTACCTCCGAGTAAAGGGCTGGGAAAAGGTTTTCCAAGCAAATGGACCTAAGAAACAAGCTGGTGTAGCTATCCTAATATCTAATAAAATAGACTTCAAACTAAAATCAATCAAAAGAGACCAGGATGGACATTACATATTCATCACAGGAAAAATCCACCAAGATGAAGTCTCGATTCTAAACATTTATGCTCCAAATACAAAAGCACCCACATTCATAAAAGAAACACTACTAAAGTTTAAAACGCACATCAAACCCCACACATTAGTAGTGGGAGACTTTAACACACCACTCTCACCAAAAGATAGATCTACCAGACTGAAACTTAACAAAGAAATAAAGGACCTAACAGATGTTATGACTCAAATGGACCTAACAGATATCTACAGAATATTCCATCCTAACACAAAAGAATATACCTTCTTCTCAGCACCCCATGGAACCTTCTCAAAAATTGACCACATGCTTGGTCACAAAGTCTCAACAGATACAAAAAAATTGGAATAACCTCCTGTATCTTATCAGACCACCATGCCTTAAAGTTAGAACTCAATAACAACAAAAATTATAGAAAACCCACAAACTCATGGAAACTGAATAATACCCACCTGAAACATCAATGGGTCAAGGAAGAAATAAAGACAGAAATTAAAGAGTTCCTAGAATTCAATGAAAATGAAAGTACAACATACCCAAACTTATGGGACACTATGAAAGCAGTGCTAAGAGGAAAATTCATAGCTCTAAATGCACACATAAAGAAGATGGAGCAATCCCATACCAATGAATTAACAGCACAACTGAAAGCTCTAGAACAAAAAGAAACAAACTCACCCAGGAGAAATAGACGCCAGGAAATAATCAAATTGAGGGCTGAAATCAACGAAATAGAAAACAAGAGAACTATACAAAAAATCAATGAAACAAAGAGTTGGTTCTTTGAAAAAATCAACAAGATAGACAAACCACTAGCCAAATTAATCAAAAAGCAAAGAGAGAACACCCAAATTCACAAAATCAGAAATGAAAAGGGAGACATAACAACAGAAAATGAGGAAATCCAGAGAATCATCAGATCATACTTCAAAAACCTGTACTCCACAAAAATGGAAAACCAGGAAGAAATGGACAATTTTCTGGATAAATACCAAATACCAAAATTAAATCAAGACCAGATAAACCATTTAAATAGACCAATAACCCCTAAAGAAATAGAAACAGTCATCAAAAGTCTCCCAACTAAAAAAAGCCCAGGACCAGATGGTTTTAGTGCAGAATTCTACCAGACTTTCAAAGAAGAACTAATACCAATCCTCTTCAAAGTGTTCCACACAATAGAAACAGAAGGAACACTACCAAACTCTTTTTATGAGGCTACAATTACCCTGATACCCAAACCACACAAAGATGCAACAAAGAAAGAGAACTACAGACCAATCTCCCTCATGAACATTGATGCAAAAATACTCAACAAAATATTGGCAAACCGAATCCAAGAATACATCAAAACAATCATCCATCACGACCAAGTAGGATTCATCCCAGGGATGCAAGGATGGTTCAACATACAGAAATCAGTCAATGTAATACACCATATAAACAAACTGAAAGAAAAAAACCACATGATCATCTCATTACATGCTGAAAAAGCCTTTGACAAAATCCAACACCCCTTCATGATAAAGGTCTTAGAAAGAATAGGAATACAAGGAACATTTCTAAACATAATAAAAGCAATTTATAGCAAGCCAACAGCAAACATCAAATTAAATGGAGAGAAACTCAAAGAGATACCACTAAATTCAGGAACAAGACAAGGCTGTCCACTCTCCCCATATTTATTCAATATAGTACTAGAAGTTCTAGCTAGAGCAATAAGACAACAAAAGGAGATCAAAGGGATACAAATTGGCAAGGAAGAAGTCAAACTTTCACTATTTGCAGATGATATGATAGTATACATAAGTGACCCCAAAAACTCTACCAGGGAACTTCTACAGCTGATAAACTCCTTCAGTAAAGTGGCAGGATACAAGATCAACTCAAAAAAATCAGTAGCCCTCCTATACACAAATGATAAAAGGGCTGAGAAAGAAGTCAGAGAAACATCACCCTTTACAATAGCCACAAATAATATAAAATACCTTGGGATAACACTAACTAAACAAGTGAAAGACCTTTTTGATAAGAACTTTAAATCTCTAAAGAAAGAAATTGAAGAAGATATCAGAAAATGGAAGGATCTCCCATGCTCATGGATAGGCAGGATTAACATAGTAAAAATGGCAATCTTACCAAAAGCAATCTACAGATTCAATGCAATCCCCATCAAAATCCCAACACAATTCTTCACAGACTTGGAAAGAAAATTACTCAACTTTATATGGAAAAACAAAAGACCCAGGATAGCTAAAAGAATCCTATACGATAAAGCAACCCTTGGAGGCATCACCATCCCGGACCTCAAACTCTACTATAGAGCTATAGTAATAAAAACAGCTTGGTACTGGTATAAAAACCGACATACGGACCAATGGAATCGAATTGAAGACCCTGACATTAATCCATGCACATATGAACACCTGGTTTTTGACAAAGGAGCCAAAACTATACAATGGAACAAAGAAAGTATCTTCAACAAATGGTGCTGGCATAACTGGATGTCAATATGTAAAAGATTACAAATAGATCCATATCAGTCACCATGCACAAAACTCAAGTCCAAGTGGATCAAAGACCTAAACATAAATCCAGTTACACTAAACTTAATAGAAAAGAAGATAGGAAGCACTCTTGAACGCATTGGCACTGGAGACCATTTCCTAAATAAAACACCGACAGCACAGACCCTGAACACAACCATTAATAAATGGGACCTCTCAAAACTGAGAAGCTTTTGCAGGGCAAAAGACACAGTCAATAAGACAAAAAGACACCCAACAGATTGGGAAAAGATCTTCACCAACCCCACATCTGACAGAGGATTGATCTCCACAATATATAAAGAACTCAAGAAACTAGACATCAAAGCACTGAACAGTCCAATTAAAAAATGGGCTAAAGAGCTAAACAGAGAATTCACAAAACAAGAACTACAAATGGCTGAAAGACATTTAAAGAAATGCTCAACATCCTTAATCATCAGAGAAATGCAAATCAAAACGACTCTGAGATACCACCTTACACCTGTTAGAATGGCTAAGATCAAAAACACCAATGACAACCAATGTTGGAGAGGATGTGGAGCAAAGGGAACACTCCTCCACTGTTGGTGGGAATGTAAACTTGTACAACCACTGTGGAAATCAGTATGGCGGTTTCTCAGAAAATTAGGAATCGAACTACCTCAAGACCCAGCCATCCCACTCTTGGGCATATACCCAAAGAATGCTGATACATACCATAAAGATACATGCTCAGCTATGTTCATAGCAGCACTATTTGTAATAGCCAGAACCTGGAAACAACCTAGATGCCCATCAACGGAAGAATGGATGAAAAAAATGTGGTACATATACACAATGGAGTACTACTCAGCAGAGAAAAACAATGAAAGCATGAAATTTGCAGGCAAATGGATGGAACTAGAAAAAATCATCCTGAGTGAGGTAACCCAAACCCAGAAAGACAGTTATGGTATGTACTCACTCATTGGTGGATTCTAGATATAAAATGAACAATCAGACCACAACCCATAGAACCATAGAGGCTATATATATAGCATGGAGGTCCCTAGGATGACTGTGGCATATAATCAATTTCAGTTTTACTCAATTATTGAAAAAAAATAGCCAAATGAATGGAAACACATGAACTATGAACCAAAGGCTGAGGGGCTCCCAGCTGGATCAGGCCCTCTGAATAGGTGAGACAGTTGATTGGCTTGATCAGTTTGGGAGGCATCTAGGCAGTGGGACCAAGTCCTGTGCTCATTCCATGAGTTGGCTGTTTGAAACCTGGAACTTATGCAGGGACACTTGGCTTAGTCTGGGAGGAAGGGACTGGACCTCCCTGGACTGAGTCTACCAAGTTGATCACAGTCCTCGGGGGAGGACTTGTCCTGGAGGAGGTGGGAATGGAGGGTGGGCTGGGGGTAAGGGGAGGGCATGGGAGGGGGTAGAATAGGGGAACCCATGGCTGATATGTAGAACTGAATGGTATTGTAAAATAAAAAATATATATCACAAAAAAAAATAAGCAAGTAAAAAATAAATAAATAAAGCCTGAAAAAAAAAAAAAGAAAGCCTGTTTTCACACAGTCACCCTTAATTTATCCGGTAACCGTACAGCAGATGCCTGATCAAATGGCTACACAAAATAATTGGGCTCCAATTGAAATGTTGGATTTAAAAAGGTTTAAGGAGGCAATAGTATCTTATGGCATGCATTCCCCATATGTAAAGCAAATGTTAAACTCTTGGTCAACATATAATAGGATAGTACCACAGGACTGGCGGGACCTTGCACAAGGTGTTCTGGAACCCAGCCAGAAACTTCAATTTCTGACTTGGTTTAAGGAGGAGGCTAAAAACATAGAAAAACAATGGAGGGATAAAGGAATACAAGTTTGCCAGGATCAGCTTATTGGCGAAGGCCAATATGCTTCAGCACAAACACAATGTTTATATGATGTCCAAAACCTAATTTTATGTCGAACGGCAGCCTTGAATGCATGGGACAGAGTTGAGGAGCCAGGAAAAAAATCTGAGTCATTTACAAAGGTGGTGCAAGGCCCAAAAGAGTCTTTTACAGATTTTTTACAAAGACTGGCTTCAGCAGTAAAGAGAATGGTCTCGGATTCAGAAGCTGGTAAGGCAATAATTGAATCTTTGGCCTTTGAGAATGCGAATGCAGCGTGCAAAAGAATAATCAGGCCATTAAGGGCAAGATCTGCACTTATGGAAGATTGGATTAGAGAAACAATTAATGTTGAGGCTGATGAGCATGATGATACGTGGGTAGGAGAAGTAATTTCAAAAGGTTTGAGGAGTGTTAGATGTTTTGGATGTGGAAAGCAAGGACATTTGAAAAGGGACTGTAGACAGGTCATTCCGAGAAACAATGTTTCTTCAAGGAACAATGGCAACAGAATGCCCCTTCCTTCTGGAGTATGCAGAAGGTGTGGTAAGGGAAAACACTGGACCAACGAATGTAGATCAACAAAGGACAGACAGGGTAATCCTTTGCCTCAGTCTTCGGGAAACTCCCAGAGGGGCCTTGCGCAGGCCCCCATTGCAAATCCAGTTCAAACCTTTCCTGCAGCCATAGAGGAAATGCCTGCTCTGGAGAGCGATTAAATAACCAAATGCCTATTGGAATAAATCATGCTGGTCAAGTTGATGAAACAGAGAGAATAGAAAATTCAGGAGAAAACATAAAGAAAATTTTTTGGCAAACTTCTATTAATGAACAAAGACCAAAACTAACGATAAAAATAAATGGTGTTTTGTTGTCTGGTAGACACAGGTGCGGACGTTACCATAATTGCACCAGAATTTTGGCATCCAACTTGGCCTCTTCAGGAGGTAAACGTTCAACTGTTAGGAATTGGGACATTATCTCAGGTGAAACAGAGTGCAAGATGGCTCGAATGTATAGGTCCAGAAGGACAGAGAGGAAAATTAAAACCATATGTGGCTAACATAACTATGAACCTGTGGGGTCGAGACTTGTTGCAATAATGGAATACTCAGATTAAAATCCCTCCAATCTCAGAAACAAATCATAAACTAGCACATGTTACTGAGAGAAATATTAGAAGATATTGTTCTAATGAGTGGTCACCAGCCATCCATATTATACAAGAACAGGGCACAATAACTGATGATCTTCCAAAGACACCAACAGCTCTACCTTTAAAATGGTTAACAGACAAGCCTGTATGGGTCCAGCAATGGCCTTTAACAACAGAGAAACTCCAGGCTTTAGAAGAGCTGGTAGAAGAACAGTTAAATGCTCAGCATATTGAAGAATCAACCAGCCCTTGGAATTCTCCTGTACTTGTTGTTAAAAAGAAATCTGGTAAATGGAGAATGGTAACAGACCTTAGAGCAATTAACAAAGTAATTCAGCCAATGGGCTCTCTACAATCTGGGATGCCTTTGCCTACTCTGTTACCAAAAGGATGGCCTCTCATAGTTATTGATTTAAAAGACTGATTTTTTAAATACCCTTACAAGAAAAAGACAGAGAAAGATTTGCTTTTACAGTGCCTACTTATAATAATTCTCAACCGGTTAAAAGATTTCAATGGAGGGTCCTCCCTCAGGGAATGTTGAATAGCCCAACTCTGTGCCAATATTTTGTACAACAGCCATTGGAAGTGATACGTAAAAAATTTCCTAAATCTATAATTTATCATTATATGGATGATATTTTACTAGCTGACTCAAATGCAGATACTTTAGAAATAATATTTGAAGAAGTAAAGAAAATTTTGCCTTGCTGGGGATTACAAATTGCTCCTGAAAAGATACAAAGAGGAGATTCTATTAATTATTTAGGATATAAAATAGAGCTACAAAAAATTAGACCCCAAAAGGTGCAAATTCGGAGAGATAGACTACAGACTCTTAATGACTTTCAAAGATTATTTGGAGATATTTCTCATCTACGAACTATTGTTGGGGTAAAAAATGCTGAACTGACTAATTTGTTCAAAACCTTAGAAGATGACAAGGACTTAAATAGTCCAAGAGAATTATCACTTGAAGCTGAGAAAGAATTAGCCTTGGTAGAAAAGAAAGTGCATGAAGGACACGTGGATAGTATTTATCCAAAGCTGGATTGCATTTTGGTTATTTTACCTTCTAGGCGTTCTCCTACTGGAATATTAATGCGGAGGGAAGATATTATATTGGAATGGATATTTTTACCAAATAAACCAAATAAAAAATTAAAAACTTATGTGGAAAAAATCTCTGACTTGATTTACAAAGGAAAACTGAGACTTCGTCAGTTAGCAGGCATAGACCCAGCAGAAATTGTCGTACCATTAACTAAGGAAGACATTGAAAAATTATGGACAGAAAGTGAACCTTGGCAAAGAGCTTGCAGTAATTTTTTGGGAGAAGTTAACAGCAAATATCCCAAAAGCAATAGAATTGATCTTATAAAGAGAGCTGATTGGATCTTGCCTCGAATTGTACGGCAAAAACCAATATCTGGAGTTCGTACATTTTATACAGATGCCAACAAAGAAGGAAAGGCAGGTTACAAATCAGAAAATTTAAGTAAAGTGGTTCAAAGTCCGTATAATTCAGTTCAAAAATCAGAATTGTATGCTATTCTGTTGGTATTAATGGATTTTTCAGAACCTCTCAACATAGTAACTGACTCTCAGTATGCTGAAAGAGTGGTGTTACATATTGAGACTGCAGAATTTATCCCTGATGCTTCAGAATTAACTTCACTATTTATTCAATTACAAGATACAATCAGGAAAAGGAGTCATCCTTTATATATAACTCACATTCGATCCCCTACTGGTCTGGCAGGCCCTCTAGCACAAGGCAATGATGAGATTGATAAATTATTGATAGGAAATGTGCTGGAAGCCTCAGAATTTCATAAAAAAAAAACATCACGTCAATAGTAAAGGCTTAAAAAAGGATTTTTCAATAACCTGGCAACAAGCCAAAGAAATAGTAAAGAAATGTCCTACTTGTTCCTTCTACAATCAAACGCCATTACCAGCAGGATATAACCCAAAGGATACTCAGAGAAATGAAATCTGGCAGATGGACGTGTTTCACTTTGCAGAATTTAGAAAATTGAAATATGTACGCCACTATCGATACTTATTCAGGATTTCAATGGGCAACTGCTTTGAGTTCTGAAAAAGCTGATTCTGTAATCACTCATTTGCTAGAAGTTATGGTCATCATGGGTATACCTGCACAAATCAAAACTGACAATGCTCCATCATATGTCTCTGTTAAAATGAAACAGTTTTTTGCTTATTACAATATAAAGCATATTACAGGCATGCCACATAATCCTACAGGTCAAGCAGTTATAGAAAGATCAAACAGAACTCTAAAGGATATGCTAAATAAACAGAAATGGGTAACAAAAACCCCCAGAAATAGACTGCATAATGCTCTTCTAACTTTGAATTTTCTGAATGCCAATGAGAAGGAACAACAGCTGCAGAGAGACATTGGATAATAGAAAAAACTACAGAATTAAATCAGCCTATATACTTTAAGGATGTGCTAACCTCAGAATGGAAACCAGGGTATGTATTACATTGGGGACGAGGTTTTGCTTTTGTTTCTACAGGAGAAGATAAGCTGTGGGTACCATCAAAATTGATAAAGGTTCGATTTGAACAAGAGAGACCTCTTAATTAGAGGAGGTGATAGTTCATCAACCAGCATGAACATTCAATTTAAACTAACTTGTATCAATAACACATGCCTTTTCATTTAATCAGATAATAACTTGCCAAAAGGAAACATCCCCAAAATTAGTCTTGGGGAAAAGTTTTTGTTTTTGTCTTTTAGGAAAATGAAGGTTAAGGAATTTGAAGAACACTGGACAAATGAGACAACTGAAGAAAAGGGACAAATCATCTATCCCAAGAAACAGAGTGAAACTGTGTATGGTTATATATTATCTAAAAAATTTTATGTCTTCCTAAATGTTTGTTTCTGCTTTTCTCTAAAGCTTTAATACTATTGGTCTTCTAATAGTCCCAGTTCAATTAAAATTTAAAGCTGACTTTGGAGTTAGAGAATGGCTCTCTCCTTCTTTAATATCAAGCATGTTGTTAAAAGGAAAATGCACACTCCCTGTATCATGCCAGAATAAAAGAGCCATCTTCTGCTATGGTACAGGACAAAAGCAAAATTAATTAAGGGACTATTCTATTACTAATCTCAACTCTTTGATTCTATTCTGATTCTTTAAACTTTTCTCAAAGTATAAATTTTATATCAAAATTTACAAGATTAATATATATATATATATATATATATATATATATACATTTTAAACTTTGTTAAGATATGAATGGTCATATAGAGTACTAACTAATTCTAGAAAAAAGGCTAGCTGCATATATGTGATTTCGTGTTCGAGTCTCTTATCAGTTTTCTGCAGGAAATCATGGCCAGGCCTAACATCAACTGATGTCTCCAGGAAGAAAATGGGGCCCCACAACAACAACAATTCCACGTGGACAATAATAATATCATTAAGCTGACAAACATCATCCACAGATCAGCTTTGAACTACAAGGTGCTCAGAGCAATTTTGAGATGACTAGCTGAGATGATCCAGTCTCAAAGACTACTTGAATAAGGACTTGAGATAAACCCTGAACTTTGGCATTATACACAGACTGGATAATGAAGGATATAGTTACCTCTCCTAGAATTTGACAATTAACCTAAAATTTTTCTTTCAGGATAAAGAAAACTTTGCCCATACCCAGCAGGAAGCAATTTTAAGAATACGACGCCCACATTCCCAAAGAGGTGGTGTGGGGCGGGTGGTTTTTTGGACTTTTTAATGGGTTTTGGGTCTGGGATAATTTTCAGTATTTAGCGGGGTTGGTTACAAGTTATTGTCAAGGGTTAGGAAAAAGGCTAAGCAAAGGAGATTAGATTTAAGGTTCTTGTTTAAAAAAAAGAAAGAAAGAAAAGAAAAAGACAATTACTAATTTTAAATACTTTACATTGGATTGGATTGTTTTATATTGTATACAAATTTGAAATTGATATTGTTAGAAAATGCTATATGTATATTTCTAATTGTATTCATACCATTCATTTAACAATGTAATGCAAATTTCTGATCCTTGAATGTTATTATTACCAACTATTAGGATATAAAGAAATGAAAGTTAGTAGTTAGACATTACAATAGAACTTGTCATATTAGATATGTTTTAAAATTGAGCAGAGATGTTTTAGACAGGTCATCTTCAAACCCTTCAGAGATCTACAGAATATGGCATTTAAAATGTTTTAATAACTTAGAAGATTTTTCTTTTTTGAGACATGTCAGCTCCTGGCAGTACCAATCTACTTCAGAGAAAATATGGGCATTGAAGAAACTGCATATGGAGTCAACTTTCATTGTGGCAAAAGTTAACCACTGAACAACAAAGTATCCTCATATCAACAGGACAAAATGGACAGACAGTACGCGAAACACAGGACTACAAATTCTTGCCAAAACAAGTGTGGTTATGGCTTTATCAAAAGGCATCTTCTGAGGCCAGGACAATATGGCCCCATCCCTGAAGTGGCCTTCGCAATCCAGAAAAGGTACAGTGCCCTTTTCTTTGAAGGCAGCTTAACAGGCAGAGGGCCGATGGCTTCTGTTGTGCAATGGAACAGCAGCTGAAAGCTCATGCCTCTTGAAAGTAGACTGGCATTTAATAGAGGGATGTGGAGAAGAAGGGGATGCTGAGATGAAGCCATATATACACAGCCAAGAAGAATGAACAGCTGAATTAAAAAACTGTCAACAATTTCCAGAATTTAAAATCCTGAATCATGACAGGACACTAGTGGAATTCAGGTGTTTCTGGTACGTGGAATGCTCTCACCCAATGTGAGGTTGAACTATTGACCTTGTGTACATCCTACATCACAAATGAGTCTGTCAGATACACTAAGCCTATAGGCTGAAGATGATGCCCCAACACTGCAGAGAAACCTCAGGTGACTGCCCAGGCAGCTGGCTGTTTCTGTCAACTCACAAATTTTTTGGAAGTTGCTTGCATGCACTTCCTGTTTTTATTTTTGTTAGCTAATATTATTCCCTTCTTGGGTCTCTGAGGGAGTTGAAGATTAGTTAGTTATAGTTGAAAATTAATTATGATAGAAAGTGCATTAGATACATCTTGGATTTACCAAAATAGGATAGATAATGGAGTTATTTTTCTGATTTGTCAAATACCTGTTTAGGTATTTATTACTTGTATATATTGTATATAGTTATTGTACTTTTGTATATAGTTTTTCTTTTGTTAGTTATAACCTTTTGCTTTTTTTTTAAAATAGAAAAGGGGAAATGTGATGGTAATCTAATTGTACTGAAATGTGATTTTGATTGTATGTTATTAAATAAAGTTGCCCGGGGGTCAGAGCTATTAGAGCCATAGCAAGAGTGTGGCAGTGGTGGCACACTCCTTTAATCCCATAGATCTCTGTGTGTTCAGGGATACAGCCAGCATTGGAGACATATGCCTTTAAGACCTAGCGGGCTGTACATTCAGACAGTGATGAGGCAGTCACGTGTTTGGGTTTACAACCAATGAGAAGGCAGAACAAAATACTATAAATAAACGAACAGACAGGAAATATGTCTCTTTCGGGAAGCTGGGACACCGCAGGCGGAAGGGTGAGATTTTAGCTCTGAGCTCTGACCTCTCGGCTTTCTCTTTTACATTGTTTCTGTGTTTCTTATTTAATAAGACGGTTGGTTACATCTACAATAAATGGGCCAAGAAAGAAATCATAGAAACATCACTCTTTACAACAGTCGCAAATAATATAAAATACCTTGGAGTAACTCTAACTAAGCAAGTGAAGGACCTGTAGGACAAAAACTTTAAGTCCCAGAAAAAAGAAATTGAAAAAGAAGTCAAAAAATGGAAAGAGCTCCCATGCTCATGGAAAGGTAGGATTAACATAGTAAAAATGGCAATCTTACCAAAAGCATTCTACAGATTCAAAGCAATCCCCATCAAAATACCAACACAATTCTTCACAGACCTGGAAAGAATAATACTCAACTTCATATGGAAAAACAAAAAACCCAGGGCAGCTAGAAGAATTCTGTACAATAAAGCAACCTCTGGAGGCATCACAACCTCTGACTTCAAGCTCTACTATAGAGCTATAGTAATAAAAACAGCTTGGTACTGGCATAAAAACTGACATGTGGACCAATGGAATCAAATTTAAGACCCTGACATTAACCCACATACCTATGAACATATGATTTTGGACAAAGAAGCCAAAAGTGTACAGTGGAAAAAAGAAAGTATCTTCAACAAATAGTGCTGGCATAACTGGATGTCAACATGTAGAAGATTGCAATAGATCCATATCAGTCACCATGCACTAAACTCAAGTCCAAGTGGATCAAAGACCTCAACATAAATCCAGTTACACTGAACTTGATAGAAGAGAAAGTAGGAAGTAGTCTTAAATGCATTGGCACAGGAGACCACTTCCTAAATATAATACTAGTGGCAAAGACACTCAGAGCAACAATTAATAAATGGGACCTCTTGAAACTGAGAAGATTTTGTAGAGCAAAGGACATGGTCAATAAGACAAAATGACAGCCTACAGAATGGGAAAATATCTTTACCAACCCCACATCTAACAGAGGGCTGATCTCCAAAGTATAAAAAGAACTTTAGAAACTAGACATCAAAATACCTAACAATCCAATTAGAAAATGGGCTACAGAGCTAAACAGAGAATTCTCAATGGAAGAATCTCAAATGGCTGAGAGATATTTGAGGAATTGTTCAACATCCTTAGTCATTGGAGAAATGCAAATCAAAATGACTCTGAGATACCATCTTACACCTGTCAGAGTGGCTAAGATAAAAAACACTGAGGACAGCTTATGTTGGAGAGGATGTGGAGCATGGGGAACACCCCTCCACTGTTGGTGGTAGTGCAAACTTGTACAGCCACTTTTGTAATCAGTATGGTGGTTTCTCAGAAAATTGGGAATCAATCTTCCTCAAGACCCAGCTATACCACTCTTGAGCATATACCCAAGGAATGCTCAATCATACCACAAGAACACATGCTCAACTATGTTCATAGCAGCATTATTCATAACAGCCAGAAACTGGAGACAACCTAGATGCCCCTCAACTGAAGAATGGATAAAGAAAATGTGGCACATATACACAATGGAGTACTACTCAGCAAAGAAAAACAATGACATCATGAAATTTGCGGGCAAATGGATGGAACTAGAAAATATCCTGAGTGAGGTAACCCAGACTTAGAAGGACAAACATGGTATGTACTCACTCATAAGTGGATACTGGATTTAAAGCAAAGGATAACTGGACTACAACCCACAGCTCCAGGGAGACTAGCTAGCAGAGAGGACCCTAGGAAGGACTCATGGATCACCCAGCAAAGGAGAAATAGATGAGATCTAAATGAGCAAACTGGGGGTTAGGAGGTATAATGGAGGGCAAGGGATTGGGGATGAGGACACAGGGGAATGACAGAACAGAAAGGCAATAAAAAGACAGAACACAGGAAGAAGGTCTCTCAGGGAAGGACAGCAGTGAGTAGTAAGATAAGATGGTCTTAGCTCTTGGCTACTACTCGATCTCTGGGCTTTTAACTCTTTATTTGGCTCTGTTTCTTATTTAATAAGACCATTTAGAATTACATCTACACCTAAGTTTCTATTATACCTAAGCCTTCACAATATCCCTAAAGCCTATTCCACCCTAATATACCTAAGCCTACATTTATCAAACTAAACTTCACATAACTTCTATGACTTATTTATACTACCATTTTTAGACCTAATTTAGTAGATAGAGATTGAGAGAGAAACAGAGAAAGAGAGAGATACTTGCAGCAGCCTAACTTGAACTACTCTGCTTTATATTTAAATTTTTACTCTGAAGAATAGAATACAACCACCTCAACTTAATTCATTACCAGATATGCCCCCTGCTCTGCAGTGCCCCCTCTCTCTTCTCCTCTGTACCTAATTCCCTGTTTAGGCACCATCTGTGGGAGTCCAGCTCCCAACTTTTGAAGGGTTCTTAGGAGGAGGAGAGAGTAATGAGAAAATATCAGATAGAAAGGACCTAGAATACAAGTCAGAAACACAGAATAGTTCAGGAGGGCCTGAATCAATACCCAACAGCAACTTCATGTATTCAAAAGGGATTTTTATAACAATGCCAAGGGGTGGGACAAAAGACCTCCCCCTTGCAAGACCAAAGAACACCATACAACCAAGAGTAGAACCTTCCAAACACCTGGTAACCACAGCCATGGTCAGATCATCCCATTATACAGCCCTGCTTGGTAAAGCAAGCTCAGATTCTCTGACCCTGAGTAAGTTCTCACTAGGAAACCTCTGTGGGTTCCCACAAAAAGAATATACCTTCTTCTCAGCACCTCATGGAACCTTCTCTAAAACTGACCACATACTTGGTCACAAAGCAAATCTCAACAGATACAAAAAAATTGGAATAACCCACTGTTAGAATTCAACAACAACACAAATTACAGGAAGCTATGAACTCATGGGAACTGAAAACTGCTCAACTGAGTCTCCACTGGGTCAAGAAAGAAATAAAGAAATTAATGACTTCTTAGAATTCAATGAAAATGAATGTATAACATACTCAAACTTATGGTACACTATGAAAGCAGTACTAAGAGGAAAGTTCATAGCACTAAATACCTACATAAAGAAGATAGAGAAATTTCACACTATTGGCTTTACAGCATACTTAAAAGCTCTAGAACAAAAAGAAGCAAACTCACCCAGGAAGAATAGATGCCAGGAAATAATCAAATTGAGGGCTGAAAAGAATAAAATAGAAATAAAGAGAACAATACAAAAATCAATTAAACAAAGAGTTGGCTATTCAAGAAAATCAACAACATAGACAAAACCTTATCCAAGCTAACCAAAAGGCAAAGAGAGAATATCCAAGTTAACAAAATCAGAAATGAAAAGGAAGATATAACAACAATGAGAAAATCCAGAGAATCATCAAGTCATACTTCAAAAACCTGTACTCTACAAAATTGGAAAATCCAAAAGAAATGGACAATTTTTTCAATAGGTACTGCATACTAAAATTAAATCAAGACCAGATAAACAATTTAAATAGACCTATAACCCCTAAGGAAATAGAAACAGTCATTAAAAGTCTCCTAAGCACAAAAAAAAGCCTTGGGCCAGGTGGTTTGAGTGCAGAATTCTACCATATTTTCAAAGAAAACCTAATACCAATGCTCCTCAAATTGTTCCACACAATAGAAAACATAAGGAACATTGCCAAACTCTTTATATGAGGCTACAGTTACCCTGACACCCAAACCACACAAAGATATAACAAAGAAAGATAATTACAAACCAATCTCCCTCATGAACATTGATGCAAAAATACTCAATAAAATACCGACAAACTGAATTCAAGAAGACATAAAAAAAAATCATTCACCATGATCAAGTAGACTTCATCCCAGAGATACAGGGATGGGTCAACATACAAAAAATTGTCAATGTAATCCACCATATAAACAAATTGAAAGAAAAAATGGTCATCTCATTGGATGCTGAAAAAGCCTTTGACAAAAATCCAACACCCCTTCATAATAAAGGCCTTGGCAGGATCAGGGATACAAGGAACATACCTACACATAATAAAGGCAATTTACAGCAAGCCAACAGCCAAAAACAAATTAAATGGAGAGAAACTCAAATCAATTCCAGTAAAATCAGGAACAGGACAAGGCTATCCATTCTCCCTATATCTATTCAATATAGTACTTGAAGTTCTAGCTAGAGCAGTAAGACAACAAAAGGAGATCAAGGGGATACAAATTGGAAAAGAAGAAGTCAAACTTTTGCTATTACAGATTATATGATAGTAGACATAAGTGACCCCAAAAATTCTACCAGGGAACTCCGACAGCTGACAAACACCTTCAGTAATGTGGCAGGATACAAGATTAACTCATTTACCATGGTCTCCTATTCCTTGTTCTCCCTCTCTGTTCTTGATCCATCTGGATCAGGCCCTCTGAATGGGTGAGACAGTAGATTAGTAGATTAGCTTTATCTGTCTTTGGGAGGCATCCAGGCAGTGGGACCAGGTCCTGTGCTCATTTCATGAGTTGGCTGTTTGAAACCTGGGGCTTATGCAGGGTCGCTTGGCTCAGCCTGGGAAGAGGGGACTGGACCTGCCTGGATTGAGTCTACCAGGTTGATCTCAGTCCTTGGGGGAGGCTTTGCCCTGGAGGAGGTGGGAATGGAGGTAGGCTGAGGGGAAGGGGAGGGGGGCGGGAGGGGGGAGAACAAGGGAATCTGTGGCTGATATATAGAACTGAATTGTATTGTAAAATAAAATTAAATTAAATTTTAAAAAAAGGTGAACTCAAAAAATCAGTAGCCCTCCTATATACAAATGATAAAAGGGCTGAGAAAAAATCAGAGAAACATCACCCTTTACAATATCCACAAATATTATAAAATACCTTGGGGTAACTCCAACCATGCAAGTGAAATACTTGTACAACAAAAACTTTAAGTCTTTGAAGAAAGAAATTGAAGAAGATATCAGAAAATGGAAAGATCTTCCATGCTCATGGATAAGTAGAACCAACATAATAAAAATGCCAATTTTACCAAAGACAATCTACAGATTCAATGCAATCCCCATCAAAATCTCAACAAAATTCTTCACAGACCTGGAAAGAACAATACTCAACTTCATAGGAAAAACAAAAAACCCAAGGTAGCTAAAACAACATGTACAATAATGCAACCTCTGGAGGCATCACAACCCCTGACTTCAAGCTCTACTATAGAGCTATAGTAATAAAAAAACAGCCTAGTATTCATATAAAAACTGACATGTGGACCAATGGAATCGAACTGAAGATCCTGACATTAATCCACATACCTATGAACACCTGATTTTTTTTTTTTTTTTGGTTTTTCGAGACAGGGTTTCTCTATGTAGCTTTGCGCCTTTCCTGGAACTCACTCGGTAGCCCAGGCTGGCCTCAAACTCACAGAGATCTGCCTGCCTCTGCCTCCCAAGTGCTGGGATTAAAGCCGTGCACCACCACTGCCTGGCCAAACACCTGATTTTACAAAGAAGCCAAAACTGTACAATGGAAAAAAGAAAGCATCTTCAACAAATGATGCTGGCATAACTGGATGGCAACATGTAGAAGATAGATCCATATCTATCCCCATGCACAAAATTCAAGTCCAAGTGGATCAAAGACATCAAAATAAATCCAGTTACACTGAACATAACAGAAGAGAAAGTAGGAAATAGCCTTGAATGCACTGACACAGGAAACCACTTCCTAAATATAACACCTGTAACACAGACACTCAGAGAAACAATTAATAAATGGGACCTCCTAAAACTGAGAAGCTTCTATAAGGCAAAGGACATGATAAATAAGACAAAATGGGGCTGGAGAGATGGCTCAGAGGTTAAGAGCACTGACTGCTCTTCCAGAGGTCCTGAATTCAATTCCCAGCAACCACATGGTGGCTCACAACCATCAGTAATGAGATCTGGCACCCTCTTCTGTATACATAATAAATAAATAAATAAATAAATCTTTTTTTAAAAAAAGGACAAGATGACAGCATACATAATGGGAAAAGATATTCACCAACACCAAATCTGACAGAGGACTGATATCCAAAATATATTAAAAACTCAAGAAACCAGACATCAAAATACCAAATAATCCAATTTTAAAATGTGGTACAGATTTAAATAGAGAATTCTTGACAGGAAAATATCAAATGGCTAAAAGACATTTAAGCAATTGCTCAACATCCTTATTCATTAGGGAAATGCAAATCAAAATGACTCTGAGATACCATTTTACACCTGTCAGAATGGATAAGCTCAAAACACTGATGACAGCCTATGTTGGAGAGGACATGAGGTAAGGGGAACACTTCTTCACTGCTGTAGGAATGCAAACTTGTACAGCAACTTTGGAAATAAGTATGGTGACTTCTTAGAAAATTGGAAATCAATCTACCTCAAGACCCAATGATACTACTGTTGAGCATATACCCAAAGCATGATAAAGCACACCACAAAAACATCTGTTCAACTATGATCATAGCAGCATTATTCATAATAGCCAGGACCTGGAAACAACCTAGATGCCCTTCCATTGAACAGTGAATAAAGAAAATGTGGTACAAATACGCAATGGAGTATTACTTGGCTATAAAAAAACAGTGATATCATGAAATTTGCAGGCAAATGGATGAAGCAAGAAAATATTACCCTAAGTGAGGTATCCCCAACTCAGAAAGACAAACATGGTACGTACTCACTCATAAGCAGATACTAGATGTAAAGCAAAGGATAACCAGACTACAACTCACAGCTCCAGAGAAGCTAACTAACATCGAGAATTCTAAGAGCGACACATGGATCACCTGGGAAGGAAAAGTAGATGAGATCTCCAGAGTAAGCTGGGGGTGAGGGGGACAATAGAGGGGTGGGGATGAGGGAATGAGAACATGAGGGAACAGAATGGTCGAGCTGGGGGAGGGACATAGTGGGAGATCAATGAAAGAGATATCTTGATAGAGGGATAAATTATGGAGTAAGGGAGAAATCTGGTGCTAGGAAAATTCCCCACAAACCTCAAGAACGACCCCAGCTTAGACAACTAGCAAGAGTGGAGAGGATGACTGAACAGCCCTACCCCAGTAATCAGATCAGTGACTACCCTAACTGTCATCATAGAACCTTCATCTAATAACTGATGGAAGCAGATGCAGAGACCCACAACCAAGCACCATGCCAAGCTCCAGGAGTCCAGCTGAAGAGATGGAAGAGGGATTATATGAGCAAGGGGTGTCAAGATCATGATGAGGAAACCCACAGAGACAGATGACCCGAACTTGTGGGAGCACAGGGACACTAGATCAACATCTGGGGAGCCTGCATGGAACTGAACTAGGACCTCTGCATGTGAGTGACAGTTGTGTAGCCTAGTCTGTGGGGCCAATGGCAGTGGGACCAGGATCTATCCCTGGTACATGAGCTGGCCTTTTGAAGCCCATTCCATATGGTGGGATGCCTTGCTTACTCTTGATGTGGTGGGGAGGGGATTGGTCCTGCCTCCACTGAACATGCCAGGTTTTGTTGACTCCCCATGGGAGGCCTTACCCTTTCTGAGGAGTGGATGGAAGTGGGTTGGGAGAAGTAGGGTGGGAGTGGGATGAGGGGGAACTGTGGTTGTTATGTAAAATGAATTTAAAAACAAATTAATTTAAAATTTTTCCACATAGGTGACATGGATTACATATAGTTGGACCTTCCCTGGCCGAGACTTGGTACCACCTCAGTAGCCATCTTATATTTCTCTTCTATTTTTGAAGCTATAGGAAGTCATCCACAGATGGTAATAGGGTTCTCTCTGGATACCTTGGACAAAAAGTCAGGAAGGTCAGCACTTAAGGCCTCATCAAAGAGTGTGGGAGTTTTTTAAACCTTGTGGTAACCTAGTCCAGGTCAGTTGGCCCATAAGTCCTCCCTTTTGGTCAGTTCACTCAAAGGCCAAAATGGGCTGTCTTAAAGATGCCTACAAAAGGCAAAAGAAGGCATCTTTTAAGTCCAGTACTGTATATATCTGTTTCTCTGGTTGAAGAAGAATTGGAAGGGGGTAGGGGCTAAGAACCATGTAATGGATGGTCTCTACCCTTTTGTTGAATTCTTTGTGATCCTGCACTAGTCATTACTCCTTGGTGCCCAGTTTTAGAACTAGGATCATGGGAGTGGTTCAAGGGGAATGGCAGGGCATAAGGAACCCTGCTTCCTATAGCCTGTTCATGTGTTTAGCAACTCTCTACTTGACTTCCCAGCTCATAGTCAGTACAGGTCAAACAGTATTTAGTAAGTGGATGACAATTAATGCTTGGTGCATAGCCAGTCCTGGTGAGTTATTCTCAACCCAGACTCCCCTGAACCACTATAGCAAAACCTGTAGTTATCCCAAAGTTTAAGTGTCATTTTCAAGACTTTTTCCCAGACTTGGTTGGAGGAAGTATTCCTCCAACAGGGGCAGGTCACAAGAATACAGGCTGGGGCTGAGTAGGAATCAAAGTAAGATGCATGATTGAAAGCACCACTGCTTACTTTCTAAGCCAGGGTCTCCTGATATGATCCATAGGAATTAAAACCAGGCCAGGTTAGAGGGGTCCCAGCAAAAATGAGGCTGAGACAAGTTTATTACAAGCAATCAGACTTTTTATACCCTTTTCAGAAACAGAATATAATGGTGGTTGCCAGGAAGAATACAACTGTAGTTGCCAGGATACAAGGATGTTTGCAAGCTATACAGAGTATACAATGTTAATGTCTAAGACTATTGTTTTATCAAGTTTCTGTATGCTTCACTGACTTCTAGGGAATACGGGGGGCTTGCTTAAAGTTTCAGAGGTTTAGTCCATTATCAGCACGGCAGCAAGTAGGCAGACATGGTGCTGGAGGAATAGCTGACAGTCCTACATCTTGCAGGCAACAGGAAGTTGACTAAACAATCACACTGAGGAAAGCTTGAGCAAAAGAGACCTCAAAGACCATCCCCACAGTGACACAACTCTTCCAAGACCACATCACCAAATAGTGACACTCCCTTTGGGGACCATTTTGTTTCAAACCACCATAGTGGGAATATGGGAGCTGTTTCTGCCCAAGGGAAATTCTACCAGGAGCCCTGATAGCAAGAACCACTCCATGTGGGGGGTGGGATGGACCAGAGGTAGAAGAGACTGCCTCCTCTCCACAGAGCTGGGGCAACTATTTCCCTCTCCCCAGATTCAGGGGCCTGGGATTGCTGGAACATATGGAAGGAGAAGTCAGCTTCCTCTTTTGGCAAGACTTAGAGAATAAGTGGAGGCTTTGCTCAACCCAGCAGAACCAAGAGATTTGAGTTCCCAGCAAGAGGGCACAGGTCTTAAGCCAAGAAGGTAAGTCTTGTACCAGAGAAAGCCAATTGTCAATGTAGGGAAATTCCAAATGGCCTAAACCATTTGAAGGTCCAGAGATCTGTCATTGGACCATCTGGCTGCAAAAGAGGATCAATCTATTTCACAGAAGATCCAGGGTTTCCTGGATGAGAGATTGACACTATATCTGTCCTCAACAAAACCTTCCTTGAAGTTTGAGTTTTTGTTTGTTTTGATTTGGGTTTGGTTTGGTTTCATTTGGCTTTTTTTTTTTCATTTTTTTAAGTCAGGGTTTATCTGTGTAGCCTCAGCTATCCTGAAACTCGCTCTGTAGACTATGCTGGCCTTGAACTCATAGAGAGACCCACCCACTTCTGCTTCACAAGTGCTGGGATTCAAGGCATGCACCACCACCATCTGGCATAGAGCCACCACTGTCCAGCGCTTGAAGTTTTTTAACATACACTTAAATGGTATCTTGGGACTGCTCATTCCCTCTCCCATCACAGCTCCCTTTCTCCCAGCCAACAGAATTGACAAAAACACAGACACATACAAAGATGACAATAAGGACAACCATGGGTAGCCACCACACAGACTTAAACCAGGGGATCCAGTAACATCTCTTCAGGATTCTAGAATTTTGGCTGCATTCAGTCTTTCTTAAGTGTCCAAGCTTGAAGGCACCAGAAACAGACTCACCTCTGGAGGAGACAGATCCAGGTGAGCCTCTGAGGCATCAGGGGCATGCCTGAGGCATCCTGCATCAGGCAGGAGAAGTTTGTGGGGCCCTGAAACATAGTGCTCACACTCTAGGAAATGTCACCACAGAGGAGGTCTGAGACTCCTAGTGTCTCAGTGTCTCAATCTCTAAGGATTTCTTTGGTGCCTCCAGAATGTTACAAGGTAAATCCACCAAAGAATACACACGGAAATTTTTTTAATTAATTTGCTTTTTATTCATTTTACATACCAACCACCATTCCCCCTCCCTCCCCTCAACCCACTCCCATCCATTCCTCAGAAGGGGTAAGGCCTCCCATGGGGAGTCAACAAAACCTGGCATGTTCAGTGGAGGCAGGACCAATCCCCTCCCCACCACATCAAGAGTAAGCAAGGCATCCCACCATATGGAATGGGCTTCAAAAGGCCAGCTCATGTACCAGGGATAGATCCTGGTCCCACTGCCATTGGCCCCAAAGACTAGGCTACACAACTGTCACCCACATGAACTAGGAGTCCTAGTTCAGTCCCATGCAGGCTCCCCAGATGTTGGTCTAGTGTCCCTGTGCTCCCACAAGTTCGGGTCATCTGTCTCTGTGGGTTTCCTCATCATGATCTTGACACCCCTTGCTCATATAATCCCTCTTCCATCTCTTCTACTGGACTCCATAGCTCGGCCTGGTGCTTGGCTGTGGATCTCTGCATCTTCTTCCATCAGTTACTGGATGAAGGCTCTATGGTGACAGGTAGGGTAGTCACCAATCTAATTACAGGGGAAGGCCAGTTCAGGTATCCTCTCCACTATTGCTAGGGGTCTTAGCTGGTGTAATCCTGGTGCATTTCTGGGAAATTGCATAGCATCAGGTTTCTCCCTAGCTCTGTAATGGATCCCTCTATCAAGATATCTCTTTCATTGCTCTCCCACTCTGCCCCTCCCCTAAAATGACCATCCCATTCCCTCATGTTCTCATCCCCTTGCCCTCCCCACTCCCAGTTTACCCAGATCTCATCTCTTTCCCCTTCCCAGGGCGATCCATGCATCCCTCTTAGGGTCCTCCTTGTTACCTAGCTTCTCTGGAGCTGTGGATTGTGGTCTGGTCATCTTTTGCTTTACATCTAGTATCCACTTATGAGTGAGTACATGAACCCAAGTATACTGAACCTGATGGAAGTGAAAGTGGGAGGTAGCCTTGAATGTATTGGCACAGGAGACCACTTCCTAAATATAACACCAGCATCACAGACACTGAGAGCAACAATCAATAAATGGGATCTCCTGTGAAAGACCCTAGCCCTTCAGGCTTACACCCCCAAGCCTCAGGAAAGGAGAAACTTCAAGTACCAGGAAATGAGAAACTAAAAATCTAGTTCCAAGGGCAACCTGACTTAGCCATTGTTCAATCTCCCCTGCAACCATATAACAATGTAAAGAGATTTCTGTTAAGAGATGTGCTCAACTGTGACTGGGATAGTTGCAGGTGTTCTAGGAAGGACCACCATGACCTGTGTGTAAACTCCACTCCCGCCTTGATACCCCCCCTTGAGGTTTCAGAAAAAATGTACCTGTTGACATAACTGTACCCCCTCTGTGATCACTCTGTACCCAGACCATGATCTTGTGAAACGAAACTGTATGGGAATTGTAATCTTGTGGGGTTTGTGGGTTTTTCCTTTATAAGCCCTTATGAGGCTGCAGTAAGATGTGGCTCTTGAAGCTGGGCGGTGGTGGCGCACGCCTTTAATCCCAGCACTCGGGAGGCAGAGCCAGGAGGATCTCTGTGAGTTCGAGGCCAGCCTGGGCTACCAAGTGAGCTCCAGGAAAGGTGCAAAGCTACACAGAGAAACCCTGTCTCGAAAAATGAAAAAAAAAAAAAGATGTGGCTCTTGCTCTTAGGAGCAGAGTTTGCCCTTCTATATAGAAGCTTAATAAATCCTCCTGCTATTGCATCAACTGGACTGGAGTCTGGGTTCTTGGGGTGCCCACTTGAGACCCTAAATTTTGGGGTCCAACACCTGAAACTGAAAAGCTTCTGTAAGGCAAAGTTTGCCTTACATTAAAAAAAGACAAAATGACGGCCTACAGAATGGGAAAAGATCTTCATCAACCCCACATCTAATACAAGTTAACAAAAACCTATAAGTGCTGACCTCAAAGGCTTTCTCCCAGAGTTCTAAGAAGACTCTACAACAGCTAAGGATCTAATATGAGGGAAAGGAAAATTAATCTACACACACCATGCTCTTTCAATCCATCTCTTTATTGTTCTAAGTAAGCTCCTCTAAATCTACAGCTTCTTTTCAGTTCTCATTCTTATCTCCTGTCTTGCTTGACTATCCATACATTTCTAACAGGAAACCCTTGTAATCTTGAGAAAAGCTTCAAAATAAAGAGCAGAACCATTACCATGGTAATGCAAGGTTCCAAGGTCTCAGGACCAGAGGGAGGAGGTGCAGTGCCCAGTGTGACAAACTGAGACATAGCTTTTTTTTTTTTTTTGGTTTTTCAAGACAGGGTTTCTCTGTATAGCTTTGTGCCTTTCATGGATCTTGCTTTGGAGACCAGGCTGGCCTCAAACTCACAAAGATCTGCCTGTCTCTGCCTCCCGAGTGCTGGGATTAAAGGCACGCACCACCACCACCCGGGGAGACATAGTTTTTTATCAGCAGACTTGGCAAGTGAAGAATTGGCAGGCTTTTCTTGGGGTACTTTGTGTTAGTAATCTTGGTAAGATACCTGTGACTCTGACCTTGTGCATAACTACAAAGTTTTAAACTTATGATTGCTGTGGGATGTTCTGTATGTCCTGTGGGAGCCTGATCTTGGGTTCCTTGTGACTTTACCCAGAAGGTCCGCATAGAGGATGATTAGGACCACGGGCCTGAGTGCAGGTGTCTGAGATGGTCTGCTCTTGGCTGTACTGGGGGATGGTCTGTATGGCAAATATGTTGCTCTGATTGGTCAATAAATAAAACCTGATTGGCCGTGGCTAGGCAGGAAGTATAGGCGGGACTAACAGAGAGGAGAAATAAAAGAACAGGAAGGCAGAAGGAGTCACTGCCAGCCTCTACCCTGACAAGCAGCCTGAAAAGATGCCGGTAAGCCACAAGCCTCATGGCAGCATATAGATTTGTGGGAATGGATTAATTTAAGCTATAAGAACAGTTAGCAAGAAGCCTGTCACAGCCATACAGTTTGAAAGCAATATAAGTCTCTGTGTTTACTTGGTTGGTTCTGAGAGGCTGTGGGACTGGCGGATGAGAGAGATTTGTCCTGACTGTCGGCAAGGCAGGAAAACTCTAGCTACAAATGGTGCCCAATGAGTTGGCAAGAGTTTCCACCTAAAACCTGAGAAAAGATTCTAAAACGGAGCTAAAAACAGCTTCCTAATTATCTCTCTCAAATGAGCGGCAGCTTGCCAGTTTGAGCTACTGGTGCGTGTGCACTCGGTCTGGAATAAGGCCTCTGCAAGTGGCACATTAAGCTGCATGGTGGATTTAGCCTTTGCTAGTACAAAACAAAAAAGAGGTTTCTGGGCTACACACTGCTTGGATAAAAGCATAGACCCACAATAGCTCCCAGAGCTGGTGGTAAACTACCACCGCTATTTTGGGAAGCTGAAGTGGGCAGAGTCAGCAGCCATAGCACTGTTTCAGCTTACAAATGCTGCAGTTTAAAGCAATAGATTCACAATAAGACAGATTCAGATGGAACAAGACTTTAAATGCTTTACAATGTGTGTAAAAATGTATGTAGGCTTGGAAGAGAGAGAGAAAAAGGAATATATACTTATATAAAAAATAGTTTTTAAAAAATAAAGTCTTTAAAGAGACAGTAAAATTAATATAAAAATTAAGCCACTGAAGATGAATATTACACAGAAAATCTGGATTGTGTTGTCTTTGGGATTTTTAGCTGCAGAAAGGCATTTGATTGTAAAGACTGCTCAGTTAAATCAATGTGTATATTTTAAAGGTATTTCAATTTTGAAATTTATGTCTAAGGATGTGTTGCTTTGGAAAGGAGACACTGCTTTTGTTCCCACAGAAAGCCAAAGGCTATGGATTTGTTCCAGATTAAGATACATCAGGTTTGACCAGCCAAGACCCCCTGAAAGGTCTCCGATGACACCATGGCCCAGATGATCCAATGTCCAGATCAGATTCAAGGCAACTGGCTCAGACAATACAGTCTCATGGACTGTTCCATAATCCTAAAATTTTCTTTGTATCCCCATAAGATACAGCGTCCCCCTCCAGCAGGAAGTAGTAAGAGAAGCTACGCCCAAATTCCCAAATTATATGTAATTTTACTTTGTTAAGATTAGAACCTTCCTTTCTGAAAAAAAAGGGGGGAAAGTGCTGTGGGATGTTCTGTATGTCCTGTGGGAGCCCGTTCTCAGGTTCCTCATGGCTTTACCCAGCAGTCCACATAAAGGATGATTAGGACCACAGGCCTGACTGCAGGTGTCTGAGATGGTCTGCACTTGGCTGTGCTGGGGGATGGTCTGTATGGCAAATGTGTTGCTCTGATTGGTCAATAAATAAAACCTGATTGGCCGTGGCTAGGCAGGAAGTATAGGCAGGACTAACAGAGAGGAGAAATAAAAGAACAGGAAGGCAGAAGGAGTCACTGCCAGCCGCTATCCTGACAAGCAGCATGTAAAGATGCCGGTAAGCCACGAGCTGCATGGCAGAGTATAGATTTGTGAGAATGGATTAATTTAAGCTATAATAACAGTTAGCAAGAAGCCTGCCACAGCCATACAGTTTGAAAGCAATATAAGTCTCTGTGCTTACTTGGGTCTGAGAGGCTGTGGAACTGGCAGGTGAGAGAGATTTGTCCTGACTGTGGGCAAGGCAGGAAAACGCTAGCTACATATGATCTATTTACAAGGTCTTTAGTCTAGTTTGAACTTTCTCAGAGGTTAAAATGAGCTAAATGTGTGTAGTTTGTGCTATACTGAGGAGAGATTTTCATTTTCTGTGTTAGTCTGAGCAAAAGTAACAAAGCAGGCTTTAAGTGTTTGCAGTCTCATGGGACTATGGATCTGGCTATGAAGCATATCCTAGTATATTTTCTATATATCAAAATTATACAGATAAATGAAAAGCCATTTTCCTGACCACCCACACACATATGTGCCCATAAGACTGAGATGTAACCATGAAGTTACATGTATACATTACATGAAAATGCATGGCAATGGGGAGATATCATAGTGTAATTGTACAAGAAGTTTACGATAAGAAACAGCCAATTCATTCAAAAGGCAATAATTCCAAAATGCCTTGTGTGATGGTTTCCGCCACAAGAACCCTTAGTTCTGATAGGTTGACCTTTATCAATGATGGCTGAATCCCTACTGCATAATCCTGCAGCCTGTAATATCTCATGTTAATGGCTCCTGATAAGAGGACTGATATCCAAAGTACATAAAGAACTCAAGAAACTAGACAATAAAATACCAAATAATCCAATTTAAAATGGGGTACAGATCTAAACAGAATTCTGAACAAAAGAATCTCAAATGGCTAAAAGACATTTAAGAAATTGCTCAACATCCTTAGTCATCAGGGAAATGCAAATCAAAACAACTCTGAGATACCATCTTACACCTGTCAGAATGGCTAAGATCAAAAACACTGATGACGGCCTATGTTGGAGAGGATGTGGAGTGAGAGGAACACTCCTTCACTGCTTGTGCAAACTTGTACAGACACTTTGAAAATCAGTATGGTGACTTCTCAGAAAATTGGGAATCAATCTACCTCAAGACCCAGCACTACCACTCTTGGGCATATACTCAATGGATGTTCAATCATACCACAATGACACTTACTCAACTATGTTCATAGCAGCGTTATTTATAATAGCCAGAACACGGAAACAACCTAGATGTCCCTCAACTAAAGAATGAATAAAGAAAATGTGATAACTAGGCCCTCTGGATAGGCAAGACAGTTGTTTAGCTTGAACTGCTTAGGGGGTCCCCAGGCAGTGGGATAAGGATCCATTCCTGGTGCATGAGCTGGCCTTTTGAAGCCTAGTGCCTATGGTGAGACACCTTGCACAGCCTTGGTGCAGGGAGGAGGGGCTTGGACCTTCTCAACTGAATGTACCAGGGTCTGCTGACTCCCAATGGGAGACCTTGCCTTGGAGGAGGTGGGAATGGGAGATGGGTTGGGGTAAAAGGCTGGGGGAGGGAGAGAGGAGGATCTGTGGATAGTATATAAAATGAATAGAAAATTTAACAAAATAAATTTTAGAAAAAAAATGTAGTACATTTACACAATGGAGTATTACTTAGCTGTAAAAAATAATGACATCATGAAATTTACAGGCAAATGGATAGAACTAGAAAAAATCATCCTGAGTGAGGAAACCCACACCCAGAATGTGGAAACTTTTAAAGCCAAAAAGAAAGTATTGCTGGCCACTGGCTCCACAGGGAACTTGCCAAAATCATGCAGCCCTCAGGCCTCACAGTTTCCTTTCATCCACTGGTTGACACATCTCAGTTAGAAAGAACAACTAACAAGAAGCAAAACTACAGACAGTAAGGTCCTGAATCCTGGGACTATGTCTTTCATGATTAGATCTTTGATCCTGTTTTGGCAGGTATTGGAGCTTATGTACTGGGTTTTAAGGTCAGAATGGTGCCTTAAACATGGCACCATTTCATCAGTTGTGCTAAGGTCTAGAGGCCTATTTCACTAGGTTCAGTTTAGACACCTTGTCTAGGGGGCTGGAAAGAGATGGCTCAGTGGTTAAGAGCATGTGTTGATCTCTCAGAAGACCTGAGTTTAAGTCTCAGCATCCACATGGCAGCTCACAGTTGTCTGTAACTCTCTGGGGGTTCTGACACCCTCACACAGACACCATGTAGGCAAAACACCAGTGCAAAAAAAATAAATTATTTAAAAAAGAGACCTTGTCTCAAAAAAAGAAGGTGGAGAGGCAATTGAGAAAGACAACCACACAGACACAGACACAGGCACTTGCACACACACACACACACACACACACACACACACACACACAAGAATACATATACTCCCACCCCCATAAAAAGACAAAAGTCACATTGCAAATGTGTTAGTGAACTGGGAATTAGGCTCAATGGGTAAGAGAGTTTGGTGTGCAAGCATGAGGACCTGAGTTTGAACCCCCAAACCCACATAAAAGTCAGGCATGGCTATGCATGTTTATGACCCAAGCATTGGGAAGAGGAGTGAAGACAGGTGCAATCCTGGTAGCTCACTGACTTTACCAAAATTGTAAGTTCTCAATTCAGTGAGAAACTCTGTCTCATTGGAATAAGGCAAAGGGTGATACAGGAAGACATATGTAATCTCTGCCATGTATGGCCTCTGCATGAATGTGTCCATTAGTATACACTCATATGTATGCACCACATGAATGAACATACACACACACACACACACACACACACACACACACTTTTAAGAGAAAAATCTGTTAGCCAGGCAATGGTGGCACATGCCTTTAATCCTAGCACTAAGGAAGCAGAGGCAAGCAGATCTCTATGAGTTTGAGGTCAGCCTGGTCTACAGAGTGACTTCCAGGACAGCCAGGATTATACAGAGAAACCTTGTCTCAAAAAACCTAAAGAGAGAAAGGGAGGAAGGGAAGGAAGGAGAAAATGTGGGATAATCTTTCTGTACACTGTGAAGGTGTGTCACTCTGACTGGTTTAATAAAAAGCTTAACATCCAATAGCTGTGTAGGATTTTTGATACAGAGAAGACATTGAGAAGAAGAAAGGCAGAGTCACAGCCAGATGGAGAGGGAGAAAGACATTCAAGAAGACAGGTGAAATCCGTGAGTCACCTGATAACACATAGATGAATAAAAATGGGTTAATTTAAATTAAGAGAGCTAGTGGGACAAGCCTAAGTTATAGGCTAAGCTTTTACAATAAATCATAAGTCTCCATGTCACTTTTGTGAGCTGGCAGCCCAAAGAAAAGCCCACCTACAAAAATCTGTTAGCAAGAATGTGTAAACATTCAAATACTTGAGCAGTGTCAGTATAATTATAAAATGATGTAGCCACTTTAGAAATCAGAATGATTTTGTACATTCCTTACATAATTAACAATGGAATTATAGGGGTGGAGAGACAGAAAAGTGAAACATGATCCTAATTAGTCTTAACAATAAAAACCCAGAGCCAGATAATGAGGGTGAAAACTGAAAGATCAGAGAAGCAGGGCAACAGCTACTAGAAACTTCTTACTTCTACTATTCCTGAGCTGGAATGGGGGGGGTGAGATCCTGTCTCCACCTACCTTATATTCCAATTTTCACATCCTAATTGTGCTGGGATTAAAGGCTTGCACCACCAGCAGCTGGCTCTGTTTATTTTTTAGACTGGTTCAATCTCGTGTAGCCCAGGGTGGCCTAAAACTCCTGATCTTTCTGCTTCTTCCTCCCAAGAGCTGAGATTACAGCAGTGTGCCAACACTGCCTGGCCTCTATGGTTAACTAATGACTAGCTCTGCCCTCTGATTTCCAGTAACGCTTCATTTGTCAGAACACAAAATATCACACATTTCTCCCTTTTGTCTAAACAAAAAGCAAAGGTTTTTAACTAGCATAGAAAAACTGTATACAAGTACAATAAGTATATACAAATATATACAGGCAATAATTACAGTAACAATGTCTAGTTCATTAGCATTTGACAAATTTAGAGAAAACACTCCATTATTAATCCTATCTTGATGAGTCCAAAGTGTTGTAAATAATTCACTTTCTTTCATAACTTGCATTACCAACACAAAACTCTCTTTTCATGTCTCTCAACCTTATATACTTTACACCTCTTTAGTGAGTTCCTTTTCTGAGTTTGATAACAATGGAAACAACTATAACTATAACTATAACTATAACTATAACTATAACTATAACTATAACTATAACTATAACTATAACTATCTAGTCTTCAACTCTACCAGAGACCTGAAAAGGATATAATATTATGTGGTGATGTTTTATTTGTGATTTAATAAATAAAGTTTGCCTGGAGATCAGAGGAAATAGCAAGCCATTTTAAGTAAACAAAGAAGTCAGGCAGTTGTAGCACAAGCCCTTAATCCTATTACTTAGCAGACAGGATCTCTGTGTATTCAAGGCCACACTATGGAACAGAGCCAAGCGTGGTGACACAAGTCTTTAATCCCAGTATCAACCATAGAGGCATGAAGCTCTGTACAGACAGAAAGTGACAGAGCTGTGTAGGAAGAAGAAGTGAGGTAGCTGGGCTAAGAGAACCAATGAGGGGGCAGAACAACAAGACAATAAAGACCTGGGTAGACAGGAAGTATCTCGCATTTGGAAGCTGCAGAGTAGGTAAAGTAAGGTTGGCTAGTGGCTTTCCCTATTTCCCTGATATATCTAAGGCTTTCACCCCTACATTTGGCTCCTTTTTTTATTTAACAAGACAATTTAGAAATTCGTCCACAATATTACCTAAATAAACAGGGAGTGTAGAACAAACAGCTTCCAAAAATAAGAAATGACAGAAACTTGTGGACAGTCACCCAAGGTTCCTCCACAACGTTGGGGCATCCATCTTCAGTCTACAGACCTAGAATATCTGACATTTATCTGTGAAGCAGGATTTTTGAAGGACTGTTCCATTTTGTCTTGGCAAAGTTCCGCAGTCACTTTCTTTTCTGTCCTGCTTGTCCAATTTGGACAGCATACTGTCAGCAGTTAAGGCAAGGGCAATTTCTTGCCCAGTGACTAACTTTTGCCACAAAGTAATTAAACTCCATATGGAGTTTCTTCAATGTCCATCATCTTCTCTGAAGTAGATTGGTGATGCCAGGAACAGACATGTCTTGTTGTCATAAAAAAAAAGAATCCTATGTTATTAAAACATCTTAAATGTCATATTCTATAGATCTCTGAAGGGTTTGAAGACTACCTGTCTATCTAAAACAACCTCTGTTTGACCCTGAAAACATACCTAACATGACTACAAATTTAATCATAATAGGTGACTAACTGATAACCTGCATTTCTTTAATGTCCTAAATAGTTCATAATAATAACTTTCAAGGACTAGATGAGCTGTATAGGTACAATACTTTGAACAAAAGTAGAAACATATGTACAATATTGTTCTAACCAAAATAACCTTAAATTTGTATCAATAAACAAAAATCTATATCAATGTAAAATATTTAAAACTAATAGTTGCTTTTTTGGTTTAAAAGTAGATTTGATAATCTACCTTTTTGGCCTATTGTTTCTATAACATATAGCAAAAATAGCCTCAACTTTGAACCAATATACAAAAATCCAAGCCAATGTAAAATATTTAAAACTAGTAGTCACTTTTTAAAGTAGCTTCAACAATCTGCCTTTTTACCCTATTTCTATATTCCCCTTTTTCTTTTTAGAATGAGATCCCTGAATCTAATCTCCTTTGTTCAGCTTTTTTCCTGACCATTATCAATAACAATTTGTAGCCAAACGCCCTAAATGATGACAATTATCCATAACCCACTAAACAACCAAAAACCACCCACCCTACCTCTTGGGAATGTGAGCATCATGTTCTTAAAATTACTTCCTACTGTCTGGGGGCAAGAGCATCTTTAGGGGACCCTGAAAAAAGTTGGAATAATTGTTAAGTCCTAGGAGAGCTAGCTGTATCATTAGTTGTTCAGTCTCTGTGTAGTGGGAAAGTGCAGGGATTATTTCAAGTCCTAACTAGAGTAGTCTGTGAGGCTGGTCTAGCCACCTTGGAATTGTCCTGAGTAGTTTGTAGTCCAAAGCCAATCTTTGGGTGGTGTTTGTCATCTTAGTATGGTGATATTTTATTTGTACTAAAATGTGATTTGTATGTTAATAAAGTTGCCTGGGGGTCAGAGCTAATAGCAAGCCTTAGCAGAAGCTGGGCGGTGGTGGTGCATGCCTTTAATCCCAGCTCTTGGGAGGCAGAGCTAAGCAGATTTCTGTGTGTTCAAGGATACAGCCAGCATTGAAAACACACGCCTTTAATCTCAATACCAACCATAGAAGACCTGGAGGTCTGTACAGACGGGCAGTGACTAGGAGGTCATGTAGTTGGGTTTATAACCAATGAGAAGGCAGAACAGAAACACTATAAAAAGACAGACACTCAGGAAGTAGGTCTCTTTCAGGGAGGTAGGGCAACAGCAACAATGAAGGGTAAGGTTTTTAGCTCTTACCTATTGCTCTGACCTCTTGGCTTTCATCTCTGTATTGGCTCTGTGTTTCTTATTTGATAAGACAGTTGGTAACATCTACATCTTAGTGTGTAATGGGTAGCTGTTTCAGCTTTGACCTATAAGTACTACCCCCATTGAGGCTTCTGGTAACTGTCACACCTACCTGTGGCCTGCCCCTGAGGCAGGGCATAGACAGAAACCCTTAAGCCCCAAGATCCAGATGTACCAGCTCTCTTGGTTCCTGGTGATCCTGGATGCTAGATGTACACCAAGCAGATTTCTCCAGAGAACACCACTGGACTGCACTTCACCTCTCCTGGATCCTGTAATCTATCCCTTTACTTGTTGTAAGTAAAACCCCCAAATAAACCTCCCTTTTAACAACGTGGAGTTGCCTCAATAAATCCTCCACTATCTAATGCTCACGTGAGGCAAACTCCAAAGGCCTGGGTGGCTTCCACCCTCAGCCTTCTCTGTGGCTGCTGTGGCACACTTTCCACACTTACCACACTTCCCTGTCTCTTTTAAAATTTCCTCCTCTCCTGGGGACCAAACACTGACCCATTCAGCCCTTAACCTCTCAGTACTGTTTCTTCCCTCCCTTTGCTTCCTCCTCCCTAGCTGGCGGGTACCTGTGACTGCCAAAATGAGTTCCGTATAACCAAGGAGCACCTCTGCGGTTTCATTCCCAAATAAAGGGAGCAGCTAAGTCCAGTCTCAGTACCTCCAGCAAGCTTAGTCCCCAGACCAGCAAAAAGCCACCGTGAGTGAGGCATTCTCCCACCCCACCCCTGCACACCGGCTCCCCACCTAAGGCTTCCACAGTCTCACCATCACCCTCAGAAGCTGTTCAGACCCTGCCTGGTTCCCCTAGGGTGCCACTCCTGCAGCTGCAGAGGTGCTGAGAGGGGCTTGGAGCCACCTGGAGCCTCCATGCCCTGAAGCTCCAGGGACTCACAGGAAGAACTGCCTATGCTGTCGCGTGAACACTCCGCTCCCACCTGCAGCTGCAGCCAGCCAAAGCCTTCACCAGGACCTGCTTTGGAGCTACACCAGCAACACCTGCTGGCCAAAAAGCGCTACTATACCCCCCCCCAAAAAAAAAACATTGAAATGAAGGTAAGACAGGCAAGCCAGTGTTTGATTTCAGGTAAGAGTACTTGATAATTTTACACCTTGAAACTGACTAACACATTTGAGTAATTCTTATAATATGGCGAAAAACATTATCTCACAGGAATTTTAAAACTTTTTTGCCTGTATGATGAATGGCATTTTCCTGGAAATAGACACCTTTCCTAAGGTGTATCTGGCCTTACCATTTTGGCATTTACCATAATAATTCACATAGCAATCAAATACAAGTTTAATAATAATAACAAAGATGAATTATTATTGGGACTTATACAGACTTTAAAAGATAGCAATGAAGACTTACATAAAAAGATTCTTTCTCTGGAATCTGCTAACCAGGATTTACAAGATAGTAATAAAGATTTACAAAACAGGCTTCTTAGTTTGGAATCTGCTAACTTAATAAAAGAATTTCAGTCCATTAATAATAAATGTTTAGCCAAAATTGATTTTATTGACAATAAATATGAATATTTAATGGATAGAAAAGTAACTCTCCAGGGTGAAGTTGTAGCTACTCAGACACTGTATAAGGAAGAAAGACTATTATTAACTGATAAAATAAGGTCTATGGAATCATGTGTTTCAGAAGAATATAAAAAGTTGCACAATTCCATGAGAAATCTGGAATCCCATGCAACAGAGGTTCACTCCCTAAGAAAGACCCTAGGCACTCATCTGCAAGCCCTAGAAGAAACTCTCAGTAAACATGACAAGGGACCTAATAAGCAGAAGGGCAAGACCATATAGGTTGTAACATCTCCAGATGGCTCTCATACAATGGCTTATCCTGTCATCATCCATGAGAGGCCAGCAGATGATACATACCCTGAGCCATATGTGACATATACATTACAACCAATATCCATGAGGGATTTTAAAAATATGAAGGAACAATAGTCATGTATGGAATACACTCTACATATGTAAGACAGATGTTAAATTCGTGGTGTACCTCACATAGAATCATTCCAGATGACTGGCATCAGTTAATTTCAGCTGTTCTAGAATATAGCCAGCAGCTACAATGGAAAAGCTGGTTGAGAGAAGAGGCAAAAAATTCAGAGCAATAAGGTAAACTCAGGTTTTGAGATCTCCCAAGATCAAATTCTTGGTGAGGGACGTTTCAATGATAGGTGCAAGCCACTTATGATGAGCATACAATATCCCTATGCTGTACAGCAGCTCTAAATGCTTGGGAGAAATTCCAGAACAAGGAAAATCAACTGAGGTATACACAAAGATATTTCAGGGACCATAAGAACTTTTCACTGATTTTTTACAAAGGCTGACTGTAGCTGTAACAAAAGCTGTGTTAGATAAAGACTTAAGAAAAGTATTAACTGAGGCCTTGGTGTTTGACAATGCTAATACAGAATGCAAAAGAATACTTACACCATTAAAGTTTAGATCAGCTCCTTTGGAATAATGGATTCAGTATACTAATGGTGTTGAATCTATTAACTATAGTAATGAGGCTTGAATAGGAGAGGCAAATCCCAGTGGTAAAAGGCCCCATGGTACCAAATGTTTTAAATGTGGTACACTAGGTTATATAAGTAAAAACTGTACATAGGGTGCTCCTAGAAGTAATACTCCTTCTAGAAATAACCCAAACAGGAGACCCCAAAATTCTGGATTATGTAGAAGATGTGTATGTATCAGAACATCTCTAATAGATGAAACAAAAATTCCAAAGAACACAATAAACGAATATTTTGGCAGACTTCCATAAATGAACAAAGACCAAAGCTTAGAATTCTAACTAATGTCCTTGATCTGGAGGGCCTAACAGATACAGGTGCAGATGTGACTATAATTACACCAAAATCATAGCATCCGAATTGGCCTCTTCAAGAGGTAGATGTCCAATTTCTAGGGATTGGAACCCTATCTCAGATAAAACAGAGTTTGAGATAGGTTGAAAGCATAGGACCAGAAGGACAGAGAGGAAGGCTGAAGCCATATGTAACAATGTAGCAGTGAGTCTTTTGGGCTAAGATCTGTTACAACAGTGTAATACCCAGATTAAAATTCCTACACTCTCAGAAAAGGAATACAGATCAATGCATGTTTCTAGGAATGTCATAACATGATATAAAAAACAGTCACCAACCATTCAGGCTGTATATAAACAGAGCACAACTGCTGTTAAAATCTCAGAAGTACCAACATCCTTACCTTTAAAATAGCTAACTAATAAACCTGTCTGAGTTGTACAATGGCCTTTGACAAAAGAGAAGCTACAAGCTTTAGAGCAGCTGGTTCAAGAGCAGTTAAATGCTCAACACATTGAAGAATCTACCAGCCCTTGGAATTCTTCTGTATTTGTTATAAAAAAAAAAGTCTGGTAATTGGAGAATGCTGACAGATCTGCAAGCTATTAATAAAGAAATTCAGCTGATGGGCTCCCTACAAACTGGGATGCCCTTGCCCTATCTGCTACCCAAAGAATGACCAATAATAGTTATTGACTTAAAAGACTATTTCTTTACCATACCCTTACAAGAAAATGGTAGAGAAAAAGTTGCCTTCACAATACCTAATTATAACAATTCCCAACCAGTAAAGAGATATCAATGGAAGATCCTTCCACAGGGATTGTTAAACAACCCTACCCTGTGCCAATACTTTGTGCAAGAACCATAGGAGATAATTCATGTGAAGTTTTCACAATCCATAATTTATCATTATATGGATGATATCTTTTTAGCCAATCTAAAGTTAGGCATATTAGAAAGCATGTTTGAAGAAGTAAAAAAAAAAAGTTTTGCCTTGCTGGGGACTACAAATTGCTACTAAAAAATACAAAGAGCAGATTCTATTAATTACTTAGGATATAAGATAGAACTACAAAAAAATTAGACCCCAAAAGGTACAACTAAGGAGAGATTGATTGCAGACTCTTAATGATTCTCAAAAATTATTAGGAAGCATTTCCAACTTACTAGGTATCATGGGAATACCCAAAGATGGACTACAAAATTTGGCTAATACTCTAAAAGGGGACAAAGAACTAAATAGTCCAAGAGAATTATCAGCTGATGCTGAGAAGAAATTGGCTCTAGTAGAAAAGACAATTTGAGAATCACATGTGGAACATGTGAATCCAGAACTTAAATGCATTCTGGTCATACTCCCCTCCAGACATTCCCCCACAGGGATTTTGATGGAGAGGGAAGATGTTATATTGGAATGGATACTTCTACCACATAAACCAAATAAGAAGTAAAGAATTATATAGAAAAGATCTCTGATTTGATTCAAAAAGGTAAATTAAGACTTAGCCAGTTGACAGGAATGGATCCAGCAGAAATTGTAGTACCTTTAACTAATGAGGAAATTTCATCACTATGGAAAGATAATGAATTACTAACAGAGAGCCTGCAGTAACTTTTGGGGAGAGATTAACAACTATTATCCCAAAAGCAAGAGAATAGAATTCATAAAGAAGACTGAATGGGTCCTTCCTCACACTGTATGACAAAAGCAAATTTCTGGAGTCCTCACATTCTATACTGATGCAAATAAATCAGGGAAAGCAGGATACAAATCAGGAGACTTAAGTAAAATGGTTCAAAGTCCATACACCTCTGTATAAAAGGCAGAACTGTATGCCATTCTTATGGTACTGATGGACTTCACAGAACTCCTCATAATAGTCACTGACTCTCAATATGCAGAGAGAATTGTTTTGCATATTGAAACTACTGAATTTATTCCTGATAATATAGAATTAACTTCATTATTCACACAATTGCAGGAAATCATCAGAAATATGGAATATCATATATATATATATATATATATATATATATATATATATATATATATATATATATATATAGAGAGAGAGAGAGAGAGAGAGATCACATATCAGATCCCATACAGGTCTGCAGGACCTCTAGCACAAAATAACAGTGAGATTGATCAGTTACTAATAGGTAATGTGTTATAAACCTCAGAATTTCATATGAAATATAATGTAAATAGGAAAGATTTGAAGAAGGATTTCTCCATCACTTGGCATCAAGCCAAGGATATTGTTTTAAAAAAGTCCTGCTTGTTCCTTCTAAAACGAAACTCCATTATCTGCAGGGAGCAATCCAAAAGGTATACAAAGAAATGAAATTTGGCAGATGGATGTGTTTCATTTTGCAGAATTTGGAAGATTAAAGTATGTACATCATACCATTGACACCTATTCAGGATTTCAGTGGCAACTCCTATGAGTTCTGAAAAGGGTGATTCTGTGATCACACATCTATTAGAAGTTATGGGTTGGGCGGTGGTGGTGCACGCCTTTAATCCCAGCACTTGGGAGGCAGAGCCAGGCGGATCTCTGTGAGTTTGAGGCTAGCCTGGTCTACCAAGTGAGTTCAAGGAAAGGCGCAAAGCTACACAAAGAAACCCTGTCTCAAAAAAAAAAAGAAGAAGAAGAAGTTATGGCCATCATGGGAATACCTGTACAAATTAAGACAGGCAATGCCCCAGCATATGTCTCCAATAAAATGAAACAGTTTTTTGCTTACTTCAATATAAAGCATATTACAAGTGTATCACACAATCCCTCAGGCCAAACAATCATACAAAGATCCAATCAAACCTTAAAGGATATGCTAAATAAACAGCAACAGGTAGCAATGACTCCTAGAAATAGATTGCATAGTGTTTTGTTAACCTTGAATTTTCTCAATGCTGATGAGAAAGGACCAACAGCTGCAGAGAGACATTGGATGACAGACAAAACTTCCTAGCTAAATCAATATGTTTATTTCAAAGATGTGTTGACCTCAGAATGAAAACCAGGATACGTCCTGGGGAAGGAGTTTTGCTTTTGTTTCTGCAGGAGAAGGAAAACTATGGATACCAACAAAATTAACAAAAATTCGATTTGAGCAGGAGAAACCTTTTGATGAGAAGTAAAAGCTCATCCACTAATGTGACACCTCTACAAGTCATAAGAGAAATTTAACAAAAAAGGTTGGGATAGGGTTCTATTTTTGTCTTTCTAGGAAAATACTTATCTTCCAGAAACTATAAGGCCTTGGATATCCAGATGTCTACAGCAGAAAAAAAGAATCTATTGGTACCAGTCTACACAGGGTAAAATCTTACTGCCTAACATCTATATCTCTTTAAATCTAGAAAAGTTTTGGTTCCAATTCAATTGAATACCAAGCTGGCTTTGGAGTTGGAATTGGCTCACTCCTTCTCTAAACTCAATCATATTGCTAAAAGAAAAGGTTGAGAGATTCTTCTGTCTCATATCAAAAAGGCCCTCTGGTGTGGGACAGAAGAAAACCAATAAAAAGGGACCATTGTCTTCAAGATTCTAATTCTCTCCATGCTTACTCTTGATTTCTCAGAATCCTTTCTTACATATCATGTCACCTTTAAATCCAAACTTTCCATTTTGATATTAATAATGTTCAAGTTTTTCACAGTAAAAAAAATGTATTTTCCAATAGCAATTTCTGACGTCTCCAGAAGAAAGATGGGGCCCCACAACAACTCTACCCAGCCTAGAATGATGCCATGGTACTCATCATCATACTACACTTCTAGCCAGAATCTCAGACAATCTTACCCATTGCTCTAAGACTGGCTGCAGAATTTACAGTTACTCCAACTGAGAGTTAACTATCTGAGCTTTCTTACAGAACCCAACAGAGATACCTTCATCCCTCAAACAGCAAGAAGCAATCCTAAGAAAATGGCACCCTTTTCCCCAAAGGTTTCATGTTTCTGAGGGTTATGGATAATGATTGAGGGTGGAAGAAAACATTGAACTCAGTATTCCCCTTAAGAAAAGAAAAAAAGGCAAGTGGATCAAAGACCTCAACATAAATCCAGCTACTCTGAACCTGCTAGAAGAGAAAGTAGGAAGTAGTCTTGAACACATTGACATAGGAGATCACTTCCTAAATATAACACCAGTAGCTCAGACACTGAGAGAAGCAATCAATCAATGGGACCTCTTGAAACTGAGAAGCTTTTGTAGAGCAAAGGATACAGTCAACAAGGCAAAATGACAGCCTACAGAATGGAAAAATGTCTTCACCAACCCCACATCTGACAGAGGACTGATATCCAGAATATATAAGGAACTCAAGAAATTAGACATCAAAATGCCCAACAGTCCAATTAAGAAATGGGCTATAGAACTAAACAGAGAATTCTCAACAGAGGAAACTCAAATGGCTGAAAGACATTTAAGGAATTGCTCAACATTCCCAATTATCAGGGAAATGCAAATCAAAACAACTCTGAGATACCACCTTATGCCTGTCAGAATGGCTAAGATCAAAAACACTAAAGATACCTTATGCTGGAGAGGATGTGGAGCTAGGGGAACTCTCCTCCACTGCTGGTGAGAATTCAAGCTTGTACAACCACTTTGGAAATCAATATGGCACTTTCTTAGAAAATTGAGAATCAACCTCGCCCAAGATCCAGCTATACCACTCTTGGGCATATACCCAAGAAATGCTCAATCATACCACAAGGGCACTTGCTCAGCTATGTTCATATCAGCATTCTTTGTAATAGCCTGAACCTGGAAACAACCTAGATGCCCTTAAACTGAAGAACTGATAAATAAATTGTGGCACATATACACAATGGAATACTACTCAGCAGAGAAAAACAATGACATCATGAGGTTTGCAAGCAAATGGATGGATCTAGAAAAAAATCATCCTGAGTGAGGTAACCCAGACTCAGAAAGACAAATATAGTATGTACTCACTCATAGGAGGATACTAGATGTGGAACAAGGATGACTGGACTGCTACTCACATCACCAGTAAGGCTACCTAGAAAACAGAACCCCAAGAAAGACACGGGGATCACCCAATGACGGAGAAATGGATGAGATCTACATGAACAGCCTGGACATGAGTGGGATCAATGAAGGGCAAGGGTCGAGGGGAAAAGAGCGGGAGATTCCAGCTGGATCAAGAACAGAGAGGGAGAACAAGAAATAGGAGACCATGGTAAATGAAGACCACATGAGAAAAGGAAGAAGCAAAGTGCTAGAGAGGCCCACAGAAATCCACAAAGATGCCCCCACAATAGACTGCTGGCAATGGTCGAGACAGTCCGAACTGACCAACTCTGGTGATAAGATGGCCAAACACCCTAATTGTCGTGCTAGAAACCCCATCCAATGACTGAGGGAACTGGATGCAGAGATCCACAGCCAGGCCCCAGGTGGAGCTCCAAAAGTCCAATTGGCGAGAAAGAGGAGGGTTTATATGAGCAAGAATTGTTGAGACCAAGGTTGGACAAAGCACAGGGACAAATAGCCAAATGAATGGAAACACATGAACTATGAACCAATGGCTGAGGGGCCCCCAACTGGATCAGGCCCTCTGAATAGGTGAGACAGTTGATTGGCTTGATCTGCTTGAGAGGCATCCAGGCAGTGAAACCAGGTCCTGTGCTCAGTGCATGAGTTGGCTGTTTGAAACCTGGGGCTTATGCAGGGGTGTTTGGCTCAGCCTGGGAGGACGGGACTGGACCTGCCTGGACTGAGTCTACCAGGTTGATCTCAATCCTAGGGGGAGTCTTTGCCCTGGAGGAGATGGGAATGGGGAAGTGGTCTGAGGGGGAAGGGGAGGGAACAGGGAGGGGGGAGAACAAGGGAATCCGTGGCTGATATGTAGAATTAAATTATATTGTAAAATAAAATAATAAAAAAAGAAAGAAAAGAAAAAAGGGGAATGGATACATATAGGATATTAAGGTAAATTATTGTATATACTAGTAAACTAATTTAGTAAAATATCAGCCTTGGATAAATTGCACTATTATGGATTCTTGTATAATGATACAAATTTAAACTATTTTATATTCTCATTCCAGATTATTTGTATATTGATACAAATACAGAACCATATTTGTTGTAATGTACGTATATTTCTACTCTTATTTGAAATGTTTTGTATATTGATACAAATGTAACATTATATTTGTCATTTTGTATGTATGTTCTACCTCTGTTTAGGTTATTTGGTATATTGATATATATTTAGGATTATTGTCATATTGCATGTTGTACTATACATTCCTACCTCTGCTTTAGCTATTTTGTGTATTGTCACAATTTTGAGGTCATTGTCCTTTTACTGTACAAATGCTTACAGACTGTTTACCTTGTTTATGTGAAACCTTAGTTCTTAGGTTATCTAGGTAGATAAGACTTGCAAATTTATAGTCACCTATGCTTATCATCTCTATAGTTATGTTAGTTAGGTACTCCAGACTTACAGAAACATAGATGGATAGGTAATCTTCAAATGCTTCATAGACCTGGAGAAAATGGCATGTAAATGTTTTGATAACTTGAAATTCTGTTGATGTGAGACATGAATGCTCCTGGCAGCACCATTCTGATGCTGAGAGAATGCTGCACTTCTGAGACATTTCTATTTGGAAATTTGCCTTTACCTTGGCACAAAATGGCCTACTGGGCAAAGAACTGCCCTTCCCTCAACTGCTGACAGATATTCTAGGCCTGTAACCAATTTGAATGCACCAATGATCCTGAGAAACTTTAGGTGACTGTCCATGCTGCCAGCTGTCTCTGTCTACTCTCACAAGATTCCCAAAACTTGCTTGCATCCTTCTCCTGTTTCTCAGGTATTATTACATTCCTTCTCAGGTCTTTGATGGGATTGAAGGCTAACAGTTATAGTTACAATCTTCTTGTATCTTAGCTAGAACATATTAAGTATTAGATTTAAGTTCTTTAGGATAAGACATCTTTTGGAATGATCTTTGTAACGTGCCATTTACCTACGCTCCAGACTTCTCTAGATTTTAGTATGTGTCTCTTGTTTGATATTGTTTGTGTTGGTTATAGTTCCATCTTGTATAGGTCATTATCCCTTATTCCTCCTGGACAATATTTGCTAATCATTCCTATTGTATATAGTTTTGTATTACATTAGAACTTTCTTATTTAGGCAAAAGGGGGATATGTAGTGGGTAGCTGTTCCAGCTTTGATCTGGAAGTACTACCCCCATTGAGGCTTCCAGTAACTGTCACACCTACCTATGACCTGCCCCTGAGGCAGGGCAGAGATGGAAGCCCTTAAGACCCAAGATCTGGATGTGCTGGCTCTCTTGGTTCCTCATGATCCTGGATGCTGGATGTAGACTAAGCAGATTTCTCCAGAGAACACCACTGGACTGCACTTCACCTCTCATTGATCCTGTAACCTCTCCCTTTACTTGTTGTAAGTAAAACCCCCAAATAAACCTCTTTTTTAACAATGTGGAGTTGCCATAATAAATCCTCCAATATTAGTGGTGTTACCACAATCCAAGTGGAATTGTCATTGTGGGGCCTCATCATCTTTTGGGATACTTCAGAGATCACTGTTAGGAAAGTTTATTGTTCACTATAGAAAACTTAAACATCACTAATATCAAAACAGAAAGTTTAAATTTTAAGATTGTACTATACCTGAAAAATGCTTTAAAATAAAGAGTCAAAATAAATTTGAAAGTTAAGAGATTTATGACAATAATAGTCTATTTTTGTTTTCTTCTGTCCAATACCAGGTGGCTCTTCGGATATGAAAGAGACTCTGAATTTTATTTTAACAACATGTTTGGGTTTAGAGAAGGAGGGAGCTTCAACTCCAAAGCCAGCTTTAATTTTTAATTTAACTGAGATTATAAAAAGACCATTTGTATTATGTGTCTGTAGAGAACAGCAGAAACAAACATTTAGGAAGATATATGAAATTTTATCCTGTTGAAAATGTGATATACCAAAAGGCCAATTTATTCTTTTTCTTGGGACATTTTCTCTGGATGGTTCATCCTTTTTCTTCAGATATCTCATTTGTCCAGTAGTCTTCAGAATCATTAGTTAATTGCCTTCATTCTATTGGAAAGACAAAAACAAAACCCTGCCCAACACTAACTTCGGGAGTTTCCCTTTTGGCAAGTTATATCTGGTCAAATGAAAAGCATTTGTTAGTCTTATGAGTTAGTTTAGATTGAAGGTCATGCTGGTTGATAAACTATCGCCTTTTCTAATCAAGAGGTCTCATTTGTTCAAATCTAATCTTTATCAACTTTGATGATATCCATAGCTTTTCTTCTCCTGTGGAAATAAAAGCAAAACCTCTTCCCCAATGTAACACATATTCTGGTTTTCATTCTGAGGTCAACACATCTTTAAAGTATATAAGCTGATTAAATTCAGTAGTTTTTTTTTCTTTTATCCAATGTCTGTCTGCAGCTGTCATTCCTTTCTTATTAGCATTTAGAAAATTTAAAATTAATAAAGCCTTATGCAATCTCTCTTTTGGGGGTCTTTATTATCCCTTTCTGTTTATTATGCATATCCTTTAAAGTTTGATTAGATCTTTCTATAACTGCTTGGCCTGCAGGATTGTATGGTATAAAATGTTTTATGCTGTAATATGCAAAAAAAAGTTTCATTTTACTAGGGACATATGCTGGACAATTGTCAGTCTTAATTTGTACAGGTATTCACATGATAGCCATGACTTCTAATAGATGTGTAATTACGGAATCAGCCTTTTCGGAACTCAAAGCAGTTGCCCATTGAAATTCTGATTATGTATCTATGGTATGGTGTACATATTTTAATTTTTCAAGCTCTGCAAAATGAAATATGTCCATTTGCCAAATATCATTTATTTGAGTACCCTTTGGGTTACTTTCTGCAGGTAAAGTTTGATCACATATACATGGAACAAGTAGGATGTTTTCTTATAATTTCCTTGGCTTGTTATCAAATGATGGAAAAATCTTTTTTCAAACTCTTGTTATTGACATGATGATTTTTATGAAATTCTGAGGCTTCTAGCACATTTCCTACCAATAGTTGATCAGTTTCACCATTAACCTTGTGCTAGAGGACCTGAAAGACCCATATGGGATCTGATATGTGGTATATGGGATGATTCCTATTCCTGACTAGTTCCTGTAATTGTATAAATAACAAAGTTAATTCTGACACATCAGGAATAAATTCAGCAGTTTAAATGTGTAAAACAACTCTTTCTGCATACTGAGAGTCAGCAAATGTATTAAGAGATTCTATAAAATCCATTTATACCATGAGAATAGGATATAATTCTGACTTTTGGACAAACTCATAAGGGCTTTGAGCCACTTTCCTTAAATTTCCTGATTTATAACCTGCCTTTCCTGATTTTATTTGCATCAGTATAGAATGTAGGGGCTCTAGATATTGGTGTTCCCTGTACAATGTGAGGAAAGATCTAGTTCTCTTTTATAAACTGAATTCTCTTGCTTTGAGGATATCTGTTGTTAATCTCAAAAAAAAGTTACTGCAAGCTCTTTGCCAATGTTCATTTTCTGCCCATAAAGAGGAAATGTCCACATTGGTAAAAGGTATTAAAATTTCTGCTGGATTCATTCCTGTCAATTGACAAAGTCTTAATTTTCCTTTTAGAATCAACTCAGAAACCTTTTCTACATATTTCTTTAACTTGTTACTCTGTTTGTGTGGATATATATATATATATATATATACATTATAAAATAATGTCTTCCTTCTGCATTAAAGTCTCTGGAGGGGAATGTGTAGAAGATAAAATGACCATATGCAATCAAGCTCTGAATCCAAATGATCCACATGTGAACCCTGTAATTTCTTTTCCACCAAAGCCAATTCTCTCTCAACTTCTGCTGATAATTCTCTGGGACTATTTAAGTCCTTGTAACCTTTTAAGGTTTGAAACAAATTACTCAGTTCTTGAGTTGTTACTCCATAGTAAGCTGTAGATGGGCGAAAGTCATTAAGAGTCTGCAATTGGCTGGGTGGTGGCAGCTCATGCCTTTAATCCCAGTACTTATGTGGCAGAGCCAGACAGATTTCTAAGTATGAGGCCAGCCTGACCTACAGAGTGAGATCCAGGACAGGCACCAAAGCTACACAGGGAAACTTTGTCTCAAAACAAACAAACAAACAAACAAAGAATCTGCAATTGATCTCTCCTGATTTGTACCTTTCGAGGATGAAATTTTGTAGACCTATTTTATACCCTAAGTAATTAATAGAATCTCCTCTTAGCATTTTTGGGAGCAATTTGTAATCCCTAACAAGGCAAAATTTTATTTACTTCTTCAAACATTTTCTCTAAAGTATCTTGATTGGAATCATCTAGTAAGATGTTATCCACATAATGATAAATAACAGATTGAGGAAACTGTAAATGAATCATTTCCAAAGGCTGTCATGCAAAATATTGGCACAGAGTGGGCCTGTTTAACATCCCTTGTGGGAGAACCTTCCATTGATATCTCTCAACAGGCTGAGAATTATTATAAGTAGGCACTGTGAAGGCAAAATTTTCTCTATCCTTTATTGTAAATATATACTGAATAAACAGTCTTTTAAAGAAATAACTATAGTAGACCATCATTTAGGTAATAGAGAAGTCAGGGGAATTCCAGGCTGTAAAGAGCACATTGACTGAATTACGTTATTAACAGCTCTTAGATTGGTTACCATTCTCCATTTTCCAGATTTCTTTTTAATGACAAATACAGGAGAATTCCAAGGACTGGTCAATTCCTCAATATATTGAGCATTAAGCAGCTCCTGCACCAGCTGTTATAAGGGCTGAAATTTTTCTGATGTCAAAGGCCATTGTTCCACCCAGACAGGTTTGTCAGTCAAATATTTTAAAGGTAGGGCTGTTGATACCTTTGAAAGATCAGCAGCTTTTGTGCCCTGTCTTTGTACAGCCTGAATGGTTGGTGATTGTTCTTTAAAATACCTTCTAATATTTTTTCCAGAAACATATATTAGTTTATGGCTTGTTTCTGAGATTGGAGGAACATTAATCTGGGTATTCCATTGCTATAAAAAATCACACCCCCATAAATTCATTGTTATATTAGCTACATATGGCTTTAATTTTCCTCTTTGTTCTTCTGGTCCTATACACTCAACCCATCTCATACTTTGGTTTACCTGAGATAAAGTTACAGTCCCTAAAAGCCATACATTTACCTCCTAAAGAGCCCAATTTGGATGCTAAACTCCAGGGTCAACTGTTATTAAATCTGCCCCTGTGTCTACAACACCTTGAATTACAATGTCATTTATTTCTACCTTTAGCTTTGGTCTTTGATCATTTATAGAAGTCTGCCTAAATATTTGTTCTATGATTTCTTCTGAAATTTTTGTTTTATCATCTAAAGCTCTTCTATCATCCAGAGAGTATGGTTTTTTACAATAGGCATTAGGTCCTTAATTTCTCTGGGAAGAAGTTTCCTCCACAATGACAGGGAATAACTGAACCAAGTTTAACATGGGGGCCTGTGAGAGGCCCCCCCCCAAGGTGTTTCTCTATGGCAAAGGGCTACCCTGTCTATCTCTTGATGATCTGCATTTATTGGTCCAATATCAGCCTTTGCCATACCTTCTGCATACTACAGAAGGGATAGGTCTTTGTTTGGATTATTCCTAGAAAAAACATTGTTTCTAGGAATGTGCAGTCTACAGTCCCTTTTTAAGTGACCTTGTTTGCCACAATTAAGATATTTGACATTTTGATTTTTCTTCAAGCCTCTGGAAATCACCTCTCCTATCTAAGTATCATCATGGTTATGAGATTCAATACTGACTATATATCAGATCCATTCATCTATGGGTGCTGATCTTGCCTTTAAATGCCTAATTACCCTTTTGCATTGTGAATTACCATTTTCAAAAGTCAAAGATTCAATTATTATTTGTCTAGCTTCTGAATTTGATATCATTGTATTTACAGCTAAAGTCCATCTTTGTAACAAAAATCAGTGAAGGTTTCTTTTTGGCCTGGTATAACTTTAGTAAATGACTCAGTTCTTTTTCTGACTTTTTCAATTCTGTCCCAAGCATTCAAAGCTACTGCATGGCATAGACCAGGGTGTGGTCATCATATACAGACTATGTTTGTATATCAGTATAATCACCCTCTCCAAGTAGTTGGTCTTGAAAGATTTCAATACCTCTAGCCCTACTTCTTTGTTTAATGGCCCTAGCCTCATCTACCCACCAAGTCCTCTACTGTAACTAAGGACCAGGCTCCAATACTGCTGTAACCAAGTCTCTCCAGTCTTGTGGACAATTCTGTTACTGGTTTATGATGATATTTTATTTGTACTGAAATGTGATTTTCATTGTATGTTAATAAATAAAGTTGCCCGGGGGTCAGAGCTATTAGAGCCATAGCAAGAGTGTGGTGATGGTGGTGGTGGTGGTGGTGGTGGTGGTGGCGGCGGCGGCGGCGGTGGCGGCAGCAGCAGCAGTGGCGGCGGCGGCGGCGGCAGCAGCAGCAGTGGCGGCGGCGGCGGCGGCAGCAGCAGCGGCAGCAGCGCACGACTTTAATCCCAGCACATGGTAGAAGATCTAGGTAGATCTGTGTGTGTTCAGGGATACAGCCAGCATTGGAGACATACACTTTTAAGACCTGGAGGGCTGTACTTACAGGCAGTGACAAGGCAGTCATGTGTTTGGGTTTACAACCAATGAGAAGGCAGAACAGAAAGACTATTTAAAGATAGACACATAGGAAGTAGCTCTCTTTCGGGAAGCTAGGAGCACTGCAGGAGGTAAGATTTTAGCTCTGAGCTCTGACCTCTCAGCTTTCTCTTTTATATTAGTTCTGTGTTTCTTATTTTAATAAGATGGTTGGTTACATCTACATCTGGCACCCAATGTGACAAGAATCCATTAAAAACCTCTTGGGGTTGGCTTCCTAGTCTGAGCGATCGACTCCCTAGCCCCGGCCCAGGTCTGCTTGGCCTCAGGCTGGACTAACCGTGAGCTGCTTGCTTAAAGCCAGTGCTACAACCAACTCAGGCTTGCCCTGCCGAACAAGGCCCCTGCCTGTAAAGCCAATGCACATGGTGGGAGCTTAAGGAAGCCAGAGCCAAGTCTTGACTCGGCACAAGAGGGAACACATGGCTGGATTTAAGCTTTAGCCGGCTTCTCTCTCTCTCTCTCTCTCTCTCTCTCTCTCTCTCTCTCTCTCTCTCTCTCTCTCTTTCTCTCTTTCTCTCTCTCTCTGGATTCACACCTAGGACACTAGGTGGCTGTTTTGAAATTCGCTCAGATTTCTACTGTTCTACACAGATTTGGTAAGTCACAACATATCAGATATTTTAAAGAAAACTATTTAAAAGAGAAATTTTTCCACATTTAAAAAAATGGGTTTTATGTGTACATTGGAAGAAAATTGGGTTTTGTTTAAAATTTTAGGCAGTCTGACAATGGAACAACTATATGAGAAGATTAGTATTATTGGAATTATGCAGTTTATCACTATGCTTACCCTCATTTTACAATTAAAAAAGATAGTCAATTTAAGTGCCAGGATGACAGCTTTAGAAAAATTTGTTTAACCTGTAAAAATTCAGACAGAAGAAATTAACAGTGAAGTTGTTTCAAGTTTGGATCATAACGTTACAGAATGAAAGCCTGTTTTCACACAGTCACCCTTAATTTATCCTGTAACCATACAGCAGTTGCCTGATCAAATGACTACACAAAATATTTGTGCTCCAATTGAAATGTTGGATTTAAAAAGGTTTAAGGAGGCAATAGTATCTTATGGCATGCATTCCCCATATGTAAAGCAAATGTTAAACTCTTGGTAAACATATAATAGGATTGTACCACAGGACTGGCAGGAGCTGGCACAAGCTGTTCTGGAACCCAGCCAGAAGCTTCAATTTCTAACGCGGTTCAAGGATGAAGCTAAAAACATAGAAAAACAATGGAGGGATAAAGGAATACAAGTTTGCCAGGATCAGCTTATTGGCGAAGGCCAATATGCTTCAGTACAAACACAATGTTTATATGATGTCCAAACCCTAATTTTATGTCGAATGGCAGCCTTGAATGCATGGGACAGAGTTGAGGAACCAGGAAAAACTGAGTCATTTACAAAGGTTATGCAAGGCCCGAAAGAATCTTTCACAGATTTTTTACAAAGACTGGCTTCAGCAGTAAAGAGAATGGTCTCGGATTCAGAAGCTAGTAAGATAATAATTGAATCTTTGGCCTTTGAGAATGTGAATGCAGCATACAAAAGAATAATCAGGCCGTTAAAGGCAAGATCTGCACCTTTGGAAGATTGGATTAGAGACTCAGTTAATGTTGAGGCTGATGATATGTGGGTAGGAGAAGCAATTTCAAAAGGTTTGAGGAGTATTAGATGTTTTGGATGTGGAAAGCAAGGACATTTGAAAAGGGACTGTAAACAGGTCATTCCTAGAAACAATGTTTCTTCAAGGAACAATGGCAACAGAATGCCCCTTCCTTCTGGAGTATGCAGAAGGTGTGGTAAGGGAAAACACTGGACCAACGAATGTAGATCAACAAAGGACAGACAGGGTAATCCTTTGCCTCAGTTTTCGGGAAACTCCCAGAGGGGCCTCATGCAGACCCCCCATAGCAAATCCAGTTCAAACCTTTCCTGCAGCCATAGAGGAAACCCCTGCTCAGAGCGATTAAATAACCAAATGCCTATTGGAATAAATCATGCTGGTCAGGATGATGAAACAGAGAGAATAGAAAATTCAAGAGAAAACATAAAGAAAATTTTTTGGCAAACTTCTATTAATGAACAGAGACCAAAATTAATGATAAAAATAAGTGGTCATATAGAGTACTAACTAATTCTAAAAAAGCAGGCTTCAATTAGCTGCATATATATGTCTTTGTGTTTGAGTCTCTTATCAGTTTTCTGCAGAAAATCACGGCCAGGCTTAACATCAACTGAAGTCTCCAGAAAGAAGATGGGACCCCACAACAACAACAATTCCACATGGACAATAATAATATCATTAAGCTGACAAACATCATCTACAGATCAGCTTTGAACTACAAGGTGCTCAGAGCAATTTTGAGATGACTAGCTGAGATGATCCAGTCTCAAAGACTACTTGAATAAGGACTTGAGATAAACCCTGAACTTTGGCATTATACACAGACTGGATAATGAAGGATATAGTTACCTTTCCTAGAATTTGACAATTAACCTAAAATTTTTCTTTCAGAATAAAGATAACTTCGCCCATACCCAGCAGGAAGCAATTTTAAGAATACGACGCCCACATTCCCAAAGAGGTGGTGTGGGGCGGGTGGTTTTTTGGACTTTTTAATGGGTTTTGGGTCTGGGATAATTTTCATTGTTTAGGGGGGGTGGTTACAAGTTGTTGTCAAGGGTTAGGAAAAAGGCTAAGCAAAGGAGATTAGATTTAAGGTTCTTGTTTAAAAAAAGGAAAGAAAAGAAAAGAAAAAGACAATTACTAGTTTTAAATACTTTACATTGGATTGGATTGTTTTATATTGTATACAAATTTGAAATTGATATTGTTAGAAAATGCTATATGTATATTTCTAATTGTATTTATACCATTCATTTAACAATGTAATGCAATTTTCTGCAATAATAATGTTATTATTACCAACTATTAGGATATAAAGAAATGAAAGTTAGTAGTTAGACATTACAATAGAACTTGTAGTCATATTAGATATGTTTTAAAAATTGAGCAGATATATTTCAGACAGTTCATCTTCAAACCCTTCAGAGATCTACAGAATATGGCATTTAAAATGTTTTAATAACTTAGAAATTTTTCTTTTTTGAGACATGTCAGCTCCTGGCAGTACCAATCTACTTCAGAGAAAATATGGACATTGAAGAAACTGCATATGGAGTTATGTAGCAGGAATCTTAAAAGTTCTTATTGATAAAATCAAACCCGGAGCCAGGTATTGGGGTGAATACTGGAAGGTCAGAGAGACAGAACAAGCCGCAGCTATCTCACCTCGCCGGATCCTCAGCTGGTCTTGTCTCCTCAGACTGGAGGCCTCTGAGTCCTCATCCGGAATGGGTCTCAGCTGAATTACTGCTCAAAAACCTGAATGCTTAACCAGCCAAAATCTTAACCAGCCAAAAGCTTAACCAGCCAAAATCTTCTAGTTTCTGGTCCTCACGCCTTATATATCTTTCTGCTTTCTACCACCACTCCCTGGGATTAAAGGCTGGCTTTCTGGGATTAAAGGCGTGTGTCACCATGCTTGGCTATTTCCAATGTGGCCTTGAACTCACAGAGATCCAAAGGGATTTCTATCTCTGGAATGCTAGGATTAAAGGTGTGAGTGCCACCATTTTCTAGCCTTTGTATCTAGTGGCTGTCTGTTCTCTGACCCCAGATAAATTTATTAGAGTACACAATATTTTGGGGAACACAATACCACCACAGAGTTAACTTTTATTGTGGCAAAAGTTAGCCACTGGATAACAAAGTATCCTTGAATCAACAGGACAAAATGGACAGACAGGTCACGAAACAAAGGACTAGTGATTGTTGCCAAAACAAGTGTGGTTATGGCTTTATCAAAAGGCAACTTCTGAGGCCAGGACAATATGGCACCATCCCTGAAGTGGCCTTCGCAATCCGGAAAAGGTACAGTGCCATTTTCTTCTAAGGCAGCTGAATAGGCAGTGGGCTGATGGCTTCTGTTGTGCAATGAAACAGCAGCTGAAAGCTCACGCCTCTCAATAGTAGACGGGCATTTAATAGAGGGATGTGGAGAAGAAGGGGATGCTGAGATGAAGCCATATATACACAGCCAAGAAGAATGGACAGCTGAATTCAAAAACCGTCAACAATTTCCAGAATTTAAAATCCTGAATCATGACATGACACTAGTGGAATTCAGGTGTTTCTGGTACATGGACTGCTCTCACCTAATGTGAGGTTGAACTGTTGACCTTGTGTACATCCTACTTCACAAATGAGTCTGCCAGATACGCTAAGGCTATAGGCTGAAGATGATGCCCCAACACTGCAGAGAAACCTCAGATGACTGTCCAGGCAGCTGGCTGTTTCTGTCAACTCACAAATTTTTTGGAAGTTGCTTTTGTGCACTTCCTGTTTTCATTTTTGTTAGCTAATATTATTTCCTTCTTGGGTCTCTGAGGGAGTTGAAGGTTAGTTAGTTATAGTTGAAGATTAATTAGGATAGAAAGTGAATTAGATACATTTTGGACTTACCAAAATAAGATAGATAAGGGAATTATTTTCTCTGGTTTGTCAAATACAAATGGACTAGACATCGTTTAGGTATTTGTTACTTGTATATATTGTATATAGTTATTGTACTTTTGTATATAGTTTTTCTTTTGTTAGTTATAACCTTTTGCCTTTTTTCTTTTTATTAAAATAAAAAAGGGAAAATATGGTGGTATTTTATTTGTACTGAAATGTGATTTTCATTGTATGTTAATAAATAAAGTTGCCCAGGGGTCAGAGCTATTAGAACCATAGCAAGAGCGTGGTGGTGGTGGTGGCGGCGGCGGCGGTGCATGACTTTAATTCCAGCACTTGGTAGAAGAGCTAGGTAGATCTCTGTGTGTTCAGGGATACAGCCAGCATTGGAGACATATGCCTTTAAGACCTGGAGGGCGGTACTTACAGGCAGTGACAAGGCAGTCATGTGTTTGGGTTTACAACCAATGAGAAGGCAGAATAGAAAGACTATTTAAAGACAGACACACAGGAAGTAGCTCTCTTTCAGGAAGCTAGGAGCACTACAGGAGGTAAGATTTTAGCTCTGAGCTTTGACCTCTCAGCTTTCTCTTTTACATTGGTTCTGTGTTTCTTATTTTAATAAGATGGTTGATTACATCTACACTGGTTGACCATAAATTTAACATCTGCCTCACAAAAAGTGAATGCATACTATGTGAGACTATCACTTTCTTAAATCTTCTCAAATCTAACATTGCCACAGGAATCCAGTCAACTCTTATATGGCCTTAGGGATATCCGTCATTTGGTAGTTGTTCCTGTAAGGTGACTGGATAAATTAAGGTTGGTTGTTTGAAAACGTTGGGCTGTTTCTCTCTAATTTTATATTGCAATGATGAAGTTGGTTCTCCTTTAAATTCCTCTGTCTGGGTCTGAATATCTGAATATCTCTATGATCCATTTTAATAAATTTTTCTAAGGCCCATACCTTGGCACTCATATCAACCAACTTTTTTAGGGGAAAACCAAGAATTATCAAACTGATAATATAATTATCAAAATGATAATCAACATTATGTCAATTCCAGTTAAGTTGATTATCCATTCATTTAATTGTTTCATTTTTAAACTATGCACATGCATGCAGAGACCTAACTCCTTCCACTGTAATAGTGTTTCCCATTTTTTAACATGGGAAAAAAATTCTCTTTTAACTAATTTCCCCCTTTAAGAATTTCCAGTTGTCCTGGATCAGGCCCTCTGAATGGATGAGACAGTCATTTGGCTTGATCTGTTTGGGAGGCAGCTGTGCGGTGGTGCCGGGTCCTGGGCTTGTTGCATGAGTTGGCTGTTTGAATCCTGGGACTTATGCAGGGACGCTTGGCTCGGTCTGGGAGGGGGGGACTGGACCTGCCTGGACTGTCTATCAGGTCAATGCCGGTCCTCGGGGGAGACCTTGATCTGGAGGAGGTGGGAATGGGGGTGGGGCTGGGGGGAGGGGGAGAGCAGGGGAATCTGTGGCTATTATGTGGAACTGAATGGTGTTGTAAAATAAAAAAATAATAATAAAATTTAAAAAATTAAAAACAAAAAAAAGAACTTCCAGTTGTCTCACCAAATCTGATGATGATGATGGTTAAGATGATGGTGAAGTGTGAAGCTGACTGCTGCTGTGTAGTATAGCTGGAGAGTTTCTCTCCAGCTCCCACCAAGCCCCACCAGTCCCAGAGACCACTTATAAAATAAACACACTGATTCTTGTATTATTTAAACTGCTTGGCCATTAGCTCAGGCCTGCCATTGTCTAGCTCTTACTCTTATAATAAGCCCATTTTTGTTAATCTATATGTCGCCACATGTTCCGTGGCTTTACCTGTTGCCTCTACATGATGCTCCCTGGACAGCAGCTGGTATCTCCCCTCTCTGCCTTCCTGTCCTTTCCTTTCTCCTCTCTGCTAGTCCCACCTATACTTCCTGCCTGGCTACTGGCCAATCAGTGTTTTATTTATCAAACAATCATCCACAACACTTCCCCTTTTTCTTTTTTTAAAAAGGAAAGTTTTTTTCATAATTGCTTACTACAGCTAGCACAGTGGAGACCCTGGCAACAAAAGTAGCTACCACAGTTAGTTAATCTTCCATTCTATTGGGCATGATAAATTTAATTCAGTAGTTATATACATCTCAATTGGCTTTGAAAATTATAAATTTATAAACTCAAGCTCCAGTTGTTTTTGGGTTACTATCTTACAAGGACTCCAGTGTACAGTATGGCTCGTTAAGAAAAGGAATGTCTCAGTTGCCTTTAGCCTACTGGCTATGGGTGAGATAGGACCTCTGTGGGTCTTTTCTGTGTTGAACACACAGATTGCAAGACCAGTGCCACTTTGAGATCTTCGGCAGCAGTTAACTCTGCAGCTCACACACGATTGAGCCTGTATGATAATGAGTATTCAGAGATGGGTAATGCCTGGGGGCACTCACCAACCTAAGACAGAGCACCTGTGTGGCCTGAGCAGGCATCTCCATGAGTGCATAACTGAGGAAATTATAACTAGTTGTCAATTACATCAAAGACCTCAGAAGGATATAACATTAGCTGAGAAATGGGAAAAGGATGTAAGCAATTTTCAGGAGTCTTGCAGGGTAAACAGAGACAGCTGGCAGTCTGGACAATCATCTAAAGTTCTCTTGTAAGGTTGGGGCATCTGTCTTTAGCCCACAGGGCTAGAGTCTCTCAGTCATTTTTCTCTGTGTCCTGCAGAATGTCTGGCAGTTTCCTCTGTGAAGCAGGACCCTAAAGGAATCATTTTGTCAAGCAAAGTTCAGTGGTCACCTTCCTATGGGTCCTGCATGTCCAGTTGATCAAGTAGTCCAGAGAAAGCCCACAACCCACCCAGAGAGAAGAACCAAAGAGCTAGCCATCTGCGGAGGAGAACATGCAAAAGTGGCTAACTCTGGTGACATTTGGAGCCCAAGTGCCTGTGGAGTTTGCTGCAGAGAGGCTGCAACAGAAAAATCCCAAACTTGCTCAGAGGTTTGGGAGAAAAAGAAAGGAAAATATAACTGGTGAGGTGATGACTTGCCAGGAGCAATTGTCATGAGCTATTGTAGGCCATGACTCAAATACAGATTATAGCAATTGATAATTCAGATGTCAACCCACTAGAGGAATCATACTTTGATATGGTAACCTATCAAGCAAGGCTTACAGATCACTGGCTCTGATAACCATTCCTTCCATCTGTAATTTCTTGTGCAATAATAGCTGTGATATCTCCCCAATTACCATGCGTTTTCATGTAATGTATACATGTAATATCATGATTGCATCTCAATCTTATGGGAACACATATTTGTGAATGGTCAGGAAGATGACTTCTCATTTAACTGTATAATTCTGATGAATAGAAACATACTAAAATATGCTTCATAACTAGATCGATTGTTTCATGTGACTGTTAGAGGTCTGTGCTCTATCTTTAGCCACTAACAGGGCAAATTGACCAGACCAAGCGTCCTTGCAGAACTTTCACAGAGCAGAATTGCAGGTATCTAGCCTTGTTGGATCTAAGCCCTTCAAAATGTTTATGGAAAACTAGAGCAATATTGCCTTGTTATATCATAGTCCTTCAAGAAATCAATAGCAGCTATGTTGCACTAAACTTCCTCCAGTGGCACCTCCCGACTCTGATTCAAAATGCAGTTAACACTTTGCATGTACTTCAATACCAGTTTTTAATGCAAGATTTTAGGCTTAGTAGACAAAATGTCATAATGAGAAATCCATGGAACCTGTTTAATGGGCAAAGAATTTATTAATGGGAAATACTCACTGTACAGAATGTGGGAGCCCACAGTGACTCAGTTTCCCACTGTGACTCAGCTTGAAGCTGAAGTCCATTCTGACCTGAACGAGTTCAAAGCTTGCTTGCTCTCATCTCTTCAGAAGTTGTGAGAAAGCTCTGATAAGGCCCCTGGGAAAAGTAGAGGGGCTGTGAGAAAGTCCTGATTAACTTGTGGGAAAGAACTGATTATTTAGCAAATGCTCAATTCTAGGCAGGCTGCTGATGTTAGCAGGTGGTATGTTTGAGACAAAACTGCCTTTTCTTTGATTTAGGGACAGGCTAGACTGCCTGTGTTGTGCTTTATTCTACTTTAGCCTTTTAGTTTGTATATAAGCTAACTGTGACATAAACTCAGGGCTTGCTTGGTATTGACCAGAAGCCCTCCTGGCACTGATTTTCTGTCTCAGCCTACTCTTTTGTCTCTATTTTTCCTCAGTCTCACACCCTACTCAGCTACCCTAGTCAACTCATTGGCTGGCTCCAACAACAGAACAGAATTGACATAAGTTCTGGAACATTGTTCCAGCAACCTGAATCAGTCCTGCACCCAAGTCCCAAGAAAGAGTGAAGAGAGCAATGTCTATGTGTATCTCAGGTCTTAAGGATCACCAAGAGGCCACACCCCAGGGGCATGTATTTCAAGGTCATAGACAGGTGTAGCAGTTACCTACTATATCTCTAGGGGCAGTTTTTCAAGGTCATAAACAGAACAGCTATCCACTACATCTCCTACTTTTGTCTAAATAAGAAAGTTTTAACCTAATATAAAACTATATACAATAAGAACAATTATCAAGTATCATCCAGGAGAGGGGAAAGGTAATGACCTAAACAAAAATAGAAATATAACCAGCATGAAAAACATCAAACAAGAGACATATACTAAAATCCAGAGATGTCCAGAACATAGGTAAATGTCATATTACTCCAATAGCTGTCCTATCCTGAAGAATCTGAATGTAGTACTTAATGTGTTTTAGCTAAGATATGAGAAGGTTATAACTGTAATTATTTAGTCTTCAATCCCATCAAAGCCCTGAGAAGGAAGAAAATATTACTTGAGAAAACGGAAAATGCAAGCAAGTAATTTCTGAAATTCTTGCAAGAATAGACAGAAACAGCTGGCAGCCTGGACAGTCATCTAAAGTTTCTAAGTATCATTGGGGCATCCAATTTGGCAAGCCCCAAGGGAATTCTGGTATCAGGGATGCCTACCTCAATGTGTGCTAATGGGGCAGGTGTGGTTCTGATCCAGGGCCAGTATTGGATGAAAGAGAAATACCTATTAAGGCCAGCTCAGGGAGAACAGAAATCTTTTGACTCAAGAAACCTCCTATAGTAGATAAAAAGTTTGTTTGCTCTTTCTTTTCAATATGAAAACAAGCCCAGTAGAAGGGAACCAGAAGTTGGCTCTTGGACCCAAAAGGCTTTCTAGGAAATGTAATTTTACAGCTAAAAATGATGATACTGCCCAGAAAAAAAAATGGTTTTTTTTCAGCTTGAAATGAAATTTCTTTCCTAAGCATTGCAAGAAAGCTTAGATTTACTTGCCAAAAAGCTGAGAGCAAACAAACAGCTTGCCTCACAGGAGATAATTAAGACAAAAAAAAAAGCTTATGAGATTGAGTAGTGTTTAAGATTCCACAGAAACACTGATGTCATTAAAAAATGCTCATGTTAAACTTTAAAAAAAAAACAGCTTTTAAAAAATTAAGAAGGAATATTGTCTGAGAGTTTGTTGAGTGTCAGCTCCAATGAACAACCAAAAGGATACGGAGCTCGGAGCTGTGCCACTTTTGACTTTGAGAAAATGCCTTATATTGTCTAATAGCTGCGCAGATGTTTTTTATGGTAGCTGGATAATAAAGAGCTGCCTATAAGGGCAGTGAAGTCACTTAGAAATACATTATGACCCTTAGAAGGTTTTTCTTCTCATTCTCTTTTTGGGTTTGATAACAAACAGTTTGATTTTATTTCTATTTTCTAAATGAAGTCCAAAGAAAATTACTTTCTGTTTTATTTGAAGATAATGTAACATCTCTTCTACATGTTAAGAAATCTTTTCTGAATTTCTTCTAGACCTTAAGAAATCTCTTTCAGGTGTTTGCTAAGTTAGATATTTGCTAATAGTATCCCTATAGAGAGTTTGCTAAGAGATTCTTCCTAGTGTAAGTTAGTTCTGTTAAGAGTAAGAAGTATCTTTGCTAAGGTAGTCCTGTAGAGTTTGCTTAAGAATATAAGCTTGTAAGAAGTATAAATAAGTATATGTTGAATGTGAGTTTGTGAAAAGTGTAAATGTTGAATGTGAGTCTAAATGGTTAATGTAAATACATGTAGTAAATGGCCATGCTAGTTGTAAATGTCAGTTTAAGTAAAAAGTGTAAATAGTAAGTCATAGAAATGTACATATAACATATTAAGGTAGGATATGGGCTTTAAGTCTAGGGTCACGGTGAAGGTTTAATAGAGGGATTATATAGTGAAGGTTTAATTAAAAAGTAGTTTAGAGTAGAGTAGGAACTTGGGATACAGAAAACAGTGTCCACAGCAGCCTGCAAACTTGGCAGTTCCAGAAGCAGCTAACAACTGCAAAAAGCAGCTTCAGAGACTACCAGCTTCAGAAACAGCAGCAGTAGAACATGTGCAGCTGAAACTCGTGAGGCATCAGTGCAGTGCAGGTGGCAGACCCCTGAGACAGTGAGAGAGCAAGGGTCTGCAACCTTTGAGATGCTACACTGCAAGAAAGGCGAATGGCAGGCAACGGCTTGGAGAGCCCAGTGGCTTGCCTCACCTTGGGAAAGGTGAATGGAGAGCAGTGATGAGCAATGGAGACTGCAGAGACCAGACTGCTTCTGGAGGCTGAGAGCAGAGCAGTATTAGCACCAGACAAGCAGTTGAGACACACAGGAGCCCAGGAAGTTGTGGAGGTGAGAGCCATGTTCCAGGCTGGACAGTCAGACTGGGGCTCTGCAGGAACTGCTGAGATGCAGCCGAACTCCCAGCAGCAAGGTGTGGCTGGAACCATGGAGTTGCCCTGGGGTTACATCCAGCGATGCAATGGAACAGCATAAGGAGGATTCTGGGGACCCAGGGTGCTGAGCATTGGACCATCAGCAAAGAAGGTAAGGGGACTCAAAGAAGCCACAGTTCATAGAAGCTTGGGTTTCCTCTCAAAGCCAGGGTTGCTGTGGGAAAGCCACAGTTCAGCTCTTAGCTGCTAGAATGTGGAAGGAGGAGATTGAAAGTTCTCTAGCCTCAGGACCCAGGGGTCCAGAAATGGCCTGGTTATGGAAGGCTACAGACTGCAAAGTGCAGCAGTAGCTGAAAGTGAAGGTTTCAGAGAGGCTTGCTTGAACTGAAAAAAGTTTTGGTTATAGGACTCCTCATAATTCTAGCTGTTCGCTATGCAAAGACTTAAGAGCAGCTGATAAGGTAGGCCCTGATTTCAAGTGCTCAGAGGAACTTTTAGACCTGGTACCAGAATTTATTCTTTTGAAATTTGTGGACTTAAATGAAATGGACAGTAGTGATTTCATTGCAATGGGACTTATACATATAGACTCTATTAACTGTGATGATTCATGAACTGATTTTGTGTTAAAAATGAAATTGTTTAAATGAAGAAGTTTGGGTTTTAAAATTATAAAGAAAAAGGGGAATTAAGATTCCCCAGTGTATTTAATTTAAAAAATATTTTCTTGTTATTTAAGTGGATTAATGTTATGTTTGTATAGTTATATTAAGAGGTTTCTTTAAAGTGTAAAGAGTTCGGTCCCCACCGGCAGTCTGTTGTGCTGTCATGTGTGTCCGGTCCCCACCGTGCATAGGGACCCAGGTCCAGTGCAGAGAGTCATTCATACTGGGAAATGGGGTGTGGCCAGAAAGGGGGCTGCCCTCTGGCCCATCACATTGAATGCACATTCGTGTGGAACCTGGTGCTAAATCATTCGTAGACAACCTGCTTCTGGGTTGGGGTTTCCCCTGTCCTGAAAACATAACTTGCAAAAAACAGGCTGGCTTCCAACTCACTCATTCATGCCTGGATTAAAGATAGACCAGGCTGGATCCACCTGCCTCTGGGACTATACACCAGCTGGTCTGGATTGACTGCAACTGCCCTCCTTCCCCAAGTCACAAATTACACATACAAAAGAAGAAACTTTGTCATCCCAACATAGGAAGACATCTCTTCCCCTACAACCCATGCCCTCTTCTATGGTATACTCAATGAAATAAATTAAATAAGTAAACAGAAAGAGAAAGAAAGGAAGGGAGGAAGGAAGGAAGGAAGGAAGGAAGGAAGGAAGGAAGGAAGGAAGGAAGGAAGGAAAAAGAAATGAAAAGTTTTTAAAAAGTGTAAATAGTTCTATTAAGAAATTGCTTTTGGAAAGTTTTTTAAAGTGTTAATGGTTATATTATGAGTATTTCTTTTGAATGTAGGTTTGTCAGAATTATAATTGTGTATAGTAATGTTTATGTTAGAGTTATTTATTATTTTAAACTATTGATATTGATGCACCATGGTTTGGTGAAGTTAAGGAAATATGTAAGTTTGATGTGAGTACAACAGAAGTTTATCCTATGTTTTATTAGCAAGAAATTCAAATGATTCTATTAAGAGTTTGCTTTTGGGTGTAAGTTTGAGAGAATTGTAACTATGTATAGCAATATTTATGTTAGAATTATGTTTACCTGTTAATGTTAATTATGAAGCTAAGGGAGTCTTTAAATTTGATGTGGTTGCATCAATAGTTTTTTTTTTTATGTCGAAAGGGCTTGATGTAGCTAAGACTGCTGTAGTCATCTTAGACCCATTTCAAAAAAGAAATGCCATCTTTGTCATCCTCTACTCCTATACTGGGAGGTATAACAGCTATGGAGATTGTTTTTTTATATACACATTAAGAAGGGGGACCTGTTGGAGACTATTTAGGTCTCCTAGTAGCTTTTCCCAGCAGGTCTTCATAAAGAGGATGATTGGATGACCATGGGCCTGAGTACCAGGTGTCTGAGATGGTCTGCACTTAGCTGTGCTGTGAGGTCTTTTGCTCCACACCTTGGCATTCCTTTAAAAGCCCTTTGGCAGAGACAGTCAGGGCCCAACGGATAAGGATCCAGGCCCTCCAGAAACTATCTTGTCTCTCTGTCTATTTATCTATCTATCTCTATCTTTATATCTAATATTTCATGCTGTTCCTGCTCAAGAATACCCTGAGGAAATGTGGGGGTGGGATGGCCCCCCACAAGGCAGCTATAGCTATTACACCTGCCTATGACCTTGAGGTACCAGCCTCTGGGGCATAGCCACTGGGGACCCTTAAGACCTGGGATGCACATATGCGTCCCCCCTCTTAGTTACCTCATGGTTCTGGATGCTGAGATATTGGACCAAGCCATTCAGCATGGGACATAGATCAGCTTTCCCAGACCCTATGATAAATCTCCCATGGTTGTGAGTTTACCCCCAAATGAATTCCTTTGATCATTAAATAGACTCCATGGATTAATCCCGATAACTAACAAGTTGTTAATGAATGGATGTGTGTGTGTGTGTGTGTGTGTGTGTTGAGTGAGAGATGAAGTAAAAGCATGAGAGAAGTGTGAGGGAGTGAGTGGGTGAAAGAGTGAGTGAGTAAAGAGTGAGTGAATAATCTAGAAGTATGTGTGTGAGAGTGAGTGAGTGTGAGAGAAAGAGAGCTGTGTGAAAGAGCTGCTGCTACATAGAGGAGCTGTGCCTAGAAATTGTGTAAAGTGCTGTGTGGTGAGAGAGCTATGTAAATTAGATGTTCAGCTGTGGCTGTGTGGAGATTTGTAACTGTGTGGAAGCAAGGAAGATGAAGCTGTATAGAAAAGATACATGGGAGAGAAATGTATGTAAAAGATAGAATTTAGACCTGTGGAAATAGATGTAATTGTATACAGATGTATGGCCTACATATGTAAACAAAGATATGTATCTGTATGTATAGAATGTAGCAGTGTGGATGAAATAAAAGAGAAAATTACCATCAGAAAGCATGTGTATTTCCTTATTTCACCAGTCATACATAGATTAAAACTTATTCCTAGCTGGGCGGTGGTGGCGCATGCCTTTAATGCCAACACTTGGGAGGCAGAGGCAGGCAGATCTCTGTGAGTTCAAGTCTAGCCTGATCTACAAAGCGAGTTCCAGGAAAAGCCCAAAGCTACACAGAGAAATCCTGTCTCGAAAAAAACAACAACAAAAAAACTTATTCCTAAATACCCTCAGATAAGAAAAGTTTCCTATCCCTCACTACTCTGAGGCATTCCTTTTATTTCCCTGAGCTGATCATGGGAGCTGGAATCTCACAGTCTGCAATAAACAGTAAAGAGCATATAGAATGAAAAGCATTTGCCCGCATGTATGAAATTATTATAGAAATCCTTCAATTCTCACTGCTGAGAAGCATTCTCTGAAGTTACCCTGGGTAGTAGCTCTGAGGGCTAGACCCCCAGGCTACTAAAGTGATTCCAGCAGGGGCTCCTGCGTGCAACTCCAGCATGTGCTGGTGGCTGCAAAGCCATGGGCAAACAGCTTTTTCATGAATTTATGCCCCCAAAAGTTGAACACCAAATGAAGTGTGATCCTAATTAGTCTTAACAATAAAAACCCAGAGTCAGATAATGAAGGTGAAAGCTGAAAGACCAGAGAAGCAGAGCAGCAGCCACTAGGAACTTCTTACCTCTATGATTACTCAGCAGGAATGTGGGGTGGCCAAGATCCTGTTTCCACCCACTATATTCCTATCTCCACCTCCCAGTTGTTGGTGGTGGGAGGTGTACACTACCACCACCAGGCTCTGTTTCTCTTTTAGACTTTCAATCTTGTGTAGCCCAGGGTGGCCTTGAACTCCTGTATTGGTTGTAGTATTAAGGCAACTCCACGTAGTTGGTGGTTCAGTGGTAGAATTCTTGCCTGCCACGTGGAAAGCCTGGGTTCATTATCCAGCCCATGCACCAGCCCGGCCAGCTCAGTCAGTAGAGCATGAGACTCTTAATCTCAGGGTCATGGGTTCGAGCCCCACATTGGGTGCCAGATATTGGTTGTAGTATTAAGGCAACTCCATATAGTTAAAAGGGAGGTTTATTTTGTGGGGTAACTTACAAGTAAAGGGATAGGTTACAGGGTCTGGGAAAGGTGTAGGGCAGTCCAGTGGTGTTCTCTGGAAAACTCTGCTCAGTCTATCTCCAGCGTCCAGGATCCAGGAACCAAGGGAGCCGGCACATCTGGATCTCAGGTCTTAAGGGTTCCTGTCTCGGCTCCGCCTTGTAGGCATGAGTTACCGAAGCCTCAATGGGGATAGTACTTCCAGATCAAAGCTGAAACAGCTACCTACTACACTCCTGATCTTCCTGCTTCCTCCTCCCAAGAGCTGGGATTAAAGCTATGTGCCACCACTGCCTGGCCTCTATGGTTAACTAGTGGCTAGCTCTGCCCTCTAATTTCCAGGAAAGCTTTATTTGTCAGAACACAAACAAAATATCATACAACAGCTAAGCAGTTAAGAGTACTTACTGAGGGTTGGGGATTTAGCTCAGTGGTAGAGCTAAAGTGCAAGTGCACTAGCAAGTGCAAGGTCCTAGTACAGTCCTCAGCTCTGAAGGAAAAAAAAAAAGAGTACTTACTGCTCTTGCAGAGGACCAGGGTTTGGTTTCCAGCACCAACATGACAGCTCACAACTATCTGTAACTCCAGTTCCAGGAGACTTAACAACCTTCAAACTTCATGGGCACCAGGCACATGGCACATATACATGTATACAAGCAAAACACACATACACACACACACACAAAAAAAAAAAAAAATATATGAATAAATAGATTTTTGGTTTTTTTTTTTTTGAGAGAGGGTCTCTCTACATAGTCCTGGCTGTCATGGAATTCACTCTGTAGACCAAGCTGGCCTCAAACCCACAGAGATCCACATGCCCCTGCCTCCTAAGTGCTGGAATGAAAGATATGTACCACTGCACCCAGCATAAATAAATAAAATTACCATGAAATAGAAGTTCTTATTCTAGGTATAACCTAGAATAACTGAGCACAGAGATTTAAACGTGTATCTGTATACCCATGTTCATAGAAGCATTATATTTAGCAAAACTAAAACAACCCATATGTCTAGCCACAGATAAATGTTTAAACAAAATGTAACATTTCAGGAAACAAATTATTTTCTTGCATATTTATGTTTTCAGATGTTTTTTATTTTGATTTATGTGTATGTGTCTCAATGTTTGGCACATGTGAGCAGGAGCCCCGAGAGACCAGAAGAAGCATTAGATCTGATGGAACTTGAGTCATAGGAAGTTGTAAACCACCTGATGTGAACGTGGAGAACCAAACTCAATATCCTTTGGAAGAGCATTCAGTGCTCTTAACTGCTTGGCCATGTGTGGGAGCCCGTTCTGGGGTTCCTCGTGGCTTTACCCAGCAGGTCTGAATAGAGGATGATCAGGACCACGGGCCTGAGTGCAGGTGTCTGAGATGGTCTGCACTTGGCTGTGCTGGGGGAGGAGGTCTTTTGCTCCACCCCTTGGCGTCTCTATAAAAACCCTGGACCAGAGACAGTCGGGGCCCATTGGAATAGGTTCCAGGCCTTCTCGAGGCTATCCTTTATTTTCTATCTGTTTATCTCCGCAACATTCTCCGCTATAAATCCTTCTATCTAATATTTCCTGCTGCTCGCACTCAAGAAAACTCTGGGAAGCTGTGGGGGTGGTGGGTAAACGCCCCACAGAGCCATGGCTCAAATGGCATGCCCTGTCTACCCTTTTTTAAAGGAATGAAATTCTGACAACACATACTACAACATAGATGAACCTCTTAGACATTTTTCTAAGGAAAATAATTCACTTAGAAAAGACAACTAGAGCCGGGCGGTGGTGGCGCACGCCTTTAATCCCAGCACTCGGGAGGCAGAGGCAGGCGGATCTCTGTGAGTTCGAGGCCAGCCTGGGCTACCAAGTGAGTTCCAGGAAAGGCGCAAATCTACACAGAGAAACCCTGTCTTGAAAAACCAAAAAAAAAAAAAAGAAAGAAAGAAAGAAAGAAAAAGAAAAGACAACTAGAGCTGGGTGTGGTGGCAAACACAAAGTTTAATCCAAACACTTGGGAAGCAGAGGCAGGTGGATGGATCTCAGTGAGTTTGAAGCCAGTATAGTCTACGTAGGGAGTTCCAAGCCAGCCAGAGAGTTACATAGTGAAGACCCAGTTTCAAAACACCAAAAAGAAAAAAGAAAAGACAAGTAGGAGCTGGGTGTGGTGGTACAGTCTCAGTATTTGGAGGTGGAAACAGGAGGGTTGGGAGTTCAAGACTATTCTTTGCTACATAAGTTCATGGTTAGCATGGGATACATGAGACCTTGTCTCGAAAAACAATAAATAATAAAAGACAAACAAATATTGTATTATTCTACCTTTATGATATACTTAGTAAAAGCTATTGGGGAATATTATTTTAAACTGTGTTACTTTTGTTTATGTTGCATTTGTTTAACACTGTGAAGCTGTGTTACTGTGCCTGTCTAAAATACCTGATGGTCAAATAAAGATCTAAACAGCCAATAGCAAGGCAGAAGAAAGGACAGGTTGGGCTGGTAGGCAGAGAGAATACATAGGAGAAATCTAGAAGAAAAAGAAGTAGCCAGAGAAGGAGGAGGACTTAAGGGGCCAGCCATGGAGTAAGAGTAAGATTTACAGAAGTAAGAGAACAGGAAAAGCACAGAGGCAAAAGGTAGATGGGATAATTGAAGTTAAGGAAAGCTGGCAAGAAATAAGCTAAGCTAAGGCCAGGCATTCATAAGTAAGAATAAGCCTCTGTGTGTGATTTATTTGGGAGCTAGGTGGTGGGCTCCCCAAAAGAGAAGAAAAAACTAACAACCAAAACTGTGGAGATGAACAGAACAGTGGTTGCTACGGTTTAGAAATAGGAGGGAAACAGGAAGTTGTTATGTAATTTTTATAGAGTTACAGTTTTACAAGATAAAGAGTTCTGTAGATGGTCAGTGTAGGTCATTGTGTAGCAGCTTGAATGCACCAACTGTCACTAAATTGAACAATGGAAAAATGTTAATATACTCAATTTTGTTATGTATATTTTACCATAATCAAACAATTTTAAATGTTTAGATGTATTTATTTTGTTTTATGTGTTGTGGTGGTTTGAATGAAAATGGCCCCATAGGCCCATAAGGAGTGGCACTATTAGGCTGTGTGGCCTTGTTAGGGTAGGTGTGGCTTTGTTGGAGGAAGTGTGTCACTGGAGGTGGCCTTTGAGGTTTCAGATAATCAAGTCAGGCCCAGTCTCTCTCTCTCTCTCTCTCTCTCTCTCTCTCTCTCTCTCTCTCTCTCTCTCTCTCTTTCCCTCTTCTTGCTGACTGACTGCAGATCCTGATGTAGCACTCTCAGCTACCTCTCTAGCACCATGTCTGCCTGCATACCACCATGATGCCCGCCATGATGATAATGGACTAAACCTCTGAACTATAAGCTAGCCCCAATCAAATGCTTTCCTTTGTAAGAGTTGCCATGGTTATGGTGTTTCTTCACAGCAATAGAAATCCTAAATAAGACAGAAGTTGGTACCGGGAATTGGGATATTGCTATGATAGGCCTGACTATGCTTTTGTTTGGAGGAATTTGGGACTTTGGGAGTTTGGGTTAGGAAAGCAATGGAATGCTTTAATAGATCCTTAATGGACCATACAAGTAGGAGCATGGAAGACAGTGGTGCTGAGGGTGATTTGAACTGTGGAATCCTGGCTCAAAGGTTTCTATAATGAAAAGGAGCAAATTGAGAAAGAAAAAAATATAAAATATACAGTTTGAGAAGAAAAGAGTTCCAGGAAAAAGTTGAAAGGAAAGCCTGATGCTAAATAAAGGGAGTGATGACCTCAAGGCAAGACCCCACCCAGCTAAGTTTCCAACTTGTGAAAAGGAATTAAAGAGCAGCTTAGGTCTAGGTATGGTGGTGCACACCTTTAAGCCCAGCACTCAGGAGACAGAGGCAAGCAGATCTCTAAGTTCAAGACCAGCCTGGTTTACAGAGTGAGTTCCAGAACAGCCAAGCTTAGGCAGTAGAGGAAAACATAAAAAAAAAAGAAAACTGGTGAAGACATAATTGAATGAGGGGGCCATATTCCAGAGAATATGGCAACAGAACTAGTAGCTTCAGCCACATGGCTCTGGCTTTAGAGTCAAGGATAGAAGACAGGGCTTATGGAATCTCCCTCCACAGCTAAGGAAAGCTGCTGAGGCCAGGCATGTGTCAGGGCAGTCCCTGCATGGAGGCCTAGAGAGGCCATTGTGTGAAGCTGTGAAGGTGAAGCCTATATTGTCTTGGAGACCCCAAAATGCTGGAGATGCCAGAGTCATGAAAGAACTGATAACAGGGAATGGAACCAACCAAGAGAAAGAAGTGTGTTGCAGTCAACAAAACTGAAAGGAGTTGGAGATTTGAAGAGCATTTTGACATCAGACATGAAGATGCAGTTTGGAGTTTGCTCATCTGGTTTTCGGTCTTGCTTTGGTCCTGTATTTATTTCCCCACTGTGCTCCCTTTTGGAATGCTAATGTATATCCTGTGCCATTGTGTGTTGGAAGTATGCAATCTGCTTTTTCATTTAAAGGGGTTTACAGTTAGGAGATTTCACAAGTCTCAGAAGAGACTGTGAACTTTGGACTTTGGCGGGCAAGGGGAGGGTTCAAGACAGGATCTCTCTGTGAAGCCATAGCTGTCCTGAAACTCACTTTGTAGACCAAGATGACATGGAACTCAGAGATCCACCTGCCTCTGCCTCCTGTGCTGGGACTAAAGTGTGCACCATCACTGCCCAACATGAACTTTGGACTTTTAAATTGTGCTGATACTGTGATAGACTATGGGTAAAGGGGCTCTAGCCAACCTGAGCTTGGCAACAAGGCTCTGGTAGGTCTTCCTCTTCCCTCACTCCTCCTTGCTAAAAACCATTAGATTGCATTCCTAAAGCTAGCCACCAAGATCTGTTCCCTTATTTGGCCACTTCCTCCTCCTGAGGCTGACCACCAAAGTCCAGCTACCAAAGTATTGAAGTCTAGTAATCAAAAGCCCCCTTTTGGCTGCCCTAATTAACATGTCCAATCAAAACAAACCAACTCATCCTAACACTGGGTTTCCTCTTTCCCCTTATAAGCTGTCATTTGCCTAGTGGCCACGTGTCTCTTCTCTATTAAGAGGAGTCCTTTGTCCCTTCAGGGCAAATGTCTCTTTGCCCGCTCCCTTGTTCCCTTACCCTTCTCCCTCATCCCCTCCTATCTTGGTCTCTTATTCCCTGTCCTCTGCCCTCTGGGATAAATAAATTTCCTTTGCGCTGAGAACTTTCAAAGGCGACTTTTGAAAGTTGAACTAACTGAATTTTTCATTATGCTATGGCTACCAGTCTATGGGGGCCAGGGAGTGGAATGGGGTGGTTTGATTGAAAATGGCCCCCATTGGCTCACAGTGAGTGGCCCTATTAGGAAGTACAGCCTTGTTGGAGAAGGTGTGGCCTTGTTGGAAGAAGTACGTCTGTGGGGGTGGCCTTTGAGGTTTCCGATGATCAAGTCAGGCCCAGTGTCTCTCTCTGTTGCGGCTGTCTGCAGATCCAGATATAGAACTCTCAGCTACAGAACTCTCAGCTACCTCTTCGGCACCATGTCTGCCTGTGTGCCTCCATGCTTCCAGCCATGATGCTGACGAACTAAACCTCTCAACTGTAAACCAATTCCAGTTAAATGCTTTCCTTTCTAAGAGTTGACCTGGTCATGGTGTCTCTTCACAGCAATAGAAACCCTAACTAAGACAGAAGTATGTGTTTTTTGCCTGCATGTATGCATGTGTGTGTGCCACACAAGTGCCTGGTGCCTGCGGAAGCTTGAAGCTGGAGTCTGATCCCCTGGAACTGGAGTTACAGGTGGTTATGAGGCCAAGACGGCACACGGTAGGCTAGAAAGCAGCAGAGGCCAGCCAACGGTGAAAGATTGGTAAAACCATCCCCCGAAAAACTGCAGTGGAGAAATTATGACGGTACAGAGAGCTGCAGATGAAAAGAACTGAGAAAGCTAAGAATGTCCTGAAAGAGCTTGAAACGAGGAACAGCAGTCTGGGAAGCAATCCCTTACCGGGGAAAGAGATGACGTGAAAGTATGTACATCGCGAGAGCTTGATTTTGTGAGAAGGAAATATACAGAAAAAAACAGTCCCGCAGTCACGAAAGAGAATAAATCCTAGAATCAGACCTCTATCTAACCAAACAGGTGCATTCTACTCTACGGACACGAGAGGGCACTCTTGAACTCAGAACTCGACTCTCATTGGAAATTGCTGAAACAGGAAAACAAAACATTCAAAATGCACAGAAAATAGCAGGCATCGCATTTCATGAAAAAAAATTAAAAATTAAAATTAATGATCTTCTTTTAAAAACTAACCATGAAATATGAAAACTGGAGAGCAACACTCCAATCTAAATTAAATAACCTTAACTATAACTTAATGACGTGAAAGAGAAAAAAAACACTATTTAACCAGAACTATAACTCAGAAATTGACAAAAAAAAAAAAAAAAAAAAAAAAAACTTAAAGAACAAGAACAGAGTTGGCTGAAGTCACAAGACGTTGAAAAAAATATATCAATTAAGAGAAAAAGGGCCGGGCGGTGGTGGCGCACGCCTTTAATCCCAGCACTCGGGAGGCAGAGGCAGGCGGATCTCTGTGAGTTCGAGGCCAGCCTGGGCTACCAAGTGAGTTCCAGGAAAGGCGCAAAGCTACACAGAGAAACCCTGTCTCGAAAAACCAAAAAAAAAAAAAAAAAAAAAAAAAAAAAAAGAGAAAAAGGAATAAAATTAAATGGTAGATGTCCTAAGAGAAATTTTAATTTAAATATAACTATTGATATTAAGTAAAAAAAAAAATAAAAATAAAAATAAAATCAAGAAAGCGGGTCCTTGGAGAACATGATAGATACGGCTCCCAAAGAAGAAAATAAGAATACATTCAAAGTGTTAACATCGGAAAACTTTCTGGAATAAAACTTGTATCTGAGCCGGGCGGTGGTGGCGCACGCCTTTAATCCCAGCACTTGGGAGGCAGAGCCAGGCGGATCTCTGTGAGTTCGAGGCCAGCCTGGGCTACCAAGTGAGCTCCAGGAAAGGCGCAAAGCTACACAGAGAAACCCTGTCTCAAAAAAACCAAAAAAAAAAAAAAAAAAAACCTTGTATCTGCACATTGAAAAGGTGTTACAGAAACTCATCTGGAATGGCAAATTATGAGTAGCTTAGAAATCATTTAAACTTAAAAAAAGAGGCTGGAGAGATGGTTCAGCGGTTAAGAGAAACTGAGTTCGGTTTCCAGCACCCAAGACGGCCCACATACACATTCACACAATCACATAGACATAAATAAAAATAAAATTTTCTTAAATCTTTTAAATTAAATGAAAAAGTCCTCCAGATTTCAAGGGGGGGTGACATTATAAAAGATACAAGTATACTTAACTATTGGAACCAAAATATTACTAAGTAGTCTAATTTTTTAAATTAAGTCCTATTATTGTTGTTAGACCTTCCATTATTTTCTGGAGGTACGTAAGACGTGCCAAGGATCTCAGTATTTGAAATCGCAATTTATTCAAGAAGTTTTAGTTATTTTCAACATGAAAAAGTAGCCGAGGGGGTTCTCAGCAGCAAAAGGACTGGAGAGCGCCCGCGGGCCTCGAACCAACCACTCACAGATTTGCAAGCGATTGGCTGATGGTGCTCGAACTCGACCACGAGTGGCTAAGTAGCGAACTGAAGCATTGTCGAAGTAACCGCTGAGCTAAAGCCAGCCCGGCGATCTCATCTGCGATATTTCTACATGACTGTGAGACAAACGTACGTCATCCAGACGCTGCAAGTTGTGCGGTGACAGGACGTGCGAGCCTGACCAATCGGATCATGTTCCGGCCACTAGGCGTGTTCTAACCGGGTGCCCACAGCGCCTGCGCGGACTCGCGCGCTCACCCAGTATAGAGCTCCTCGCTTTGTCCAGGTCGCTCTGCACAACAACCATAAGCTGTGTTACCGTAAGCTTTTTCAGTCACTGTCTCACCCACCCAAGGAAGTGGAAGCCTTGCAAAGTGCAAAAGGTTATTCCAGACGTAGCTTGGAATTTCGTGGCTTAAAGCGGCTCTCCCAGATATATATTCGCATTTGTTCTGTCTTATAATTTTAAATACCTAGTCAACTCTTGGACCTTTTGTGTACTGAAAACAACTAATTTTCCTCAAAATTCCTGTCTCTCCAGTTAGCCATCATAATGTTTGTGTGGATTCCAGACACAATGTAGGACTTTTGTTGTTGTTTTGCTATGAATGTTTGATGGGTATTCTTTTTATTTAGTTAACTCAGACACAGCATTTGGAAAGTAAAGGCAGAGATTGGCTACATAAGACCCTGTCTCAACAAAAACACAACTAAGTCTTGAAGAGCGTTCTCGCTTTATATAACTCATCTCCTTTCTTTGTAGCACTGGTTTTGAACTTTCCTTTGTATCTATTGATGTACACAGAAGAATGCTATTTGTGTATGACTTTAGTTTTGGAGACAAAGTCTCACTCTATAACCCAGGTTGGCCCTTAAACTTGCCATCCTCCTGCATCAGCCTCCCTAGTAGGGTATTATAGAGCACCATCACACCAGTTTCTGTCTTTGTAGGGCTGGGAATCAAACCCAGGGCCTCATGAAGGCTATGCATACCACAAGAATCTTTTTTTTTTTTCTGTAGACAGGGTCTCATATAACCAGGGCCTAGAACTTATTTAGCTGATGACCTTGAGTTTCTGCCCCTCCTGGATTACAGTGTGCCCAACACACCCAGTTGTAAGAGTTGCCAGGGACTGAACCTGGGGCTTTGCACATGCTTGGCAAGCACTTTACCTACTGAGCTATATTCCCAGCCCCCCAAGTGTTTTTAAAGATAGATAAACTTGGTGGCAAATGTCTGTAATTCCAACATTTAGGTGAAGTAGAGACAGGAGGAATAGGATTCAAGGCCATCCTAGGATACCTAGTGAGTTCAAGGCCAGCCTAGGCTACATGAGATCCTCTCTGAGAAGCCACAGAGCTACCTTGCATTCCGTTTCTGTTCTGTTTGACAGTCTCACTATGTAGCCTTGGCTAGCCTAGAACTCTCTCTGTAGACCATGCTGGCCTCAAATTCAGAGATCTGCTGCCTCTGCCTCCTGAGTCGTGAGATTAAATGCATACTTCACCACATCTGGCTCCTGGGTATTTTAAATAGTAATTCCACCAGAAGGTAAATCCCCTACCTATAGATCTTGACACCTTGCTCCAGAAGATACCAATGACTTAACCAGGTATGATCATGAGTGCCTGCAGTCCCTAAGTACACAGGAGACCAAAGCAGGGGGATAAGATTTTGTCTCAAAGTTTATCTCCTAAACATCCAATGAATAAATGAACCCAAGTAGGACAACAGGTACACTCAACTAAAGTACAAGCTTTCCAGATTAAATTGCTCTTTCAGAGATTCCCGAGTTATCTGGAATTGTGTTCTAAATTCCCACCCCACCCTGTTTCTACCTTCCTAACTCCCGTCTTAGCATCCTCCCCTAACAAAACCTAGCCACATCATTTACCTGTCCCCAGAGTTTACAAAAGCTGGAACACATGATTACAATGGAAATGGCACCATAGTAAATGCTCATCATTGCTGAGTTGAATGTATAACTTCTCAAGGTTAGAATCTCCTCTCACTGAAACCTTATCAGTCTTAAAAAAAACAAAAGGATCCACTCAACAAGGATACTTTCTCTAGGACAGGTAGTGTAAGTGATCTTGCCAACGAATGCATCCGTGAACTTACCTGCAACTGGCCTACAAACTCGTTTGATAGGTCTTGCTATATAAACCAAACTGCCCATGATCTTATAGCTATCCTGTTCTGCTTTCCAAATGCTGGGGTTACAGGTGTGCATCACCATGCTCAACACTGCATTTAAATTCCTGAGTCAGGCATTAAGCCAACATGTAGATGCACATATTTATTCAGCACTCCCAATAGCCAAATTCTATACGAGACTCATTAAGCAAAAGGCAGACCTATCAGTAAGTTAATCTTACATACAAACCCAAAGGGTGGGGTCAGGGCTTTGTGGGATCCAGTGTTTCAGATACTGCATAAAAGTGAGGAACTACCTAGGTCAGAGAAAGAGTCATATTGTGGCAGTCTTGATAACTCAAATGAACCCCTTTATTGAGAGCACAGAGCCAGCAGGAGTTCCATCTGTTTACATGACTTGTATGACTGTCCCTATGCCCTCACCCTTCACCCTTGAACCCCTACACAAGGCACAGTATGTGATCCAGGAGTTCTCAGTGCTGTTTTGTTTTGTTTTGGGGGGGTGCATTTTTTTAAAAAGATTATGTATACAAAGAGGGTGCCAGATCTTATTACAGATGGTTGTTAAGCCATGTAGTTGCTGGGAATTGAACTCAGGACCTCTGGATGAGCAGTCAGTGCTCTTAACCTCCGAGCCATCTCTCCAGCCCATGGGGGGGGGGTGCACTTTTTGACCAGTCTATGTACTGTAGTTCACAAGTTACACCACAGTGGGGAAGTTTCTTGGTCATTTCCAGTGGGAGAGCCATTTACCCATTCCCAGGGAACAAAGATATTTTCAGTTGTCAAAAACTGGATGGAAGGGAGAGCTACTGACATCTACTAAGTGGAAGCCAGGGATGCTGCTTAACATCCTATAGTGCACAGTCCTGGTCAGGCATGGAGGCACAAAACTTTAATCCCAGCACTGAAGAGACTGAGGCAGGTGGATCTCTGAGTTCAAGGCCAGCCAAGTGACTCTGTCTCAAAAATACAAAACAAAAACCTCAAAGACTTACCTAGCTCATCAACAGTGCCAAGACTGAGTAACCCAGTGCCTGCCCAACTGCAGACAGGTTCAGCCCTGAGCTCTTCTGCTAAGATCAGAGGATGCTAAAATTACAGGAGGCTAAACTGTTTTGTTCAGACTCTCAAGGGCACAGATCCTATTAGCAGAGGGGAAAGCTCACACTGAGGAAACCTATACTGCAAGGGGTGGGAGTTTCAAATGAAAGGGAAAGGCTCTACATGGAAATCCTTAGAGCAGGAACTTGCGGGACAGAGAATGATATGAAAATGTTCCCAACAAATATGAAACAGGCCCAGTCAGTGTCATTTATTGTACATGTTGAACAGTGTCTGAGAACCAAGGTCTCCCAGAGTTTGTTTGGTTTTAGGGTTCTTTTGTCTTGTTGTTTTCATTCTTTTTTGCATCAAACAGGTTCTTCCAAGAACCTGTTCCCGAGGAAGACAAAAAGAGAAATCCTCAGTGAAGTGAAACAGAAGAAACAAGGTTAAAAACTCACCAGACACAAGCCACACCAAACACTCATCCCATTTAATTTCCTGTTACATGCACCGAGGAAACCAAGAACATTAGGCCCCAGGGCAGCAATGCTCTGAGATTCTAGCTCAGACATATCATGCACACATACCCAAACACACGTTGACCCAGGCAGAAGTCACATGCATGCACAGGTGGCTAGAGAACCGCTGGGCAGGAAGGGAGGAGGAGCTGGCCAAGGCTTTGCCAGACAACCCTTCTGTTGCAGGCAGAAGAAGATTAAAGATTAAAACAAAAGCAGAACACAGGAAAAAGGAGGATGTTCAGACAAGAGGTTGGACAAATGAAGAGGAAAAGATGCAGGGGAATTTGGGGAAAGCAGCCTCAAAGAGGGAGGTCTTTCTTTATTGGGAACACAGATGGGCAGAGGTTCTGTGACTCCAGTAATATACTGAGGCTGACAGAATCTGCCACAGCATCACCTCTACATCCTGTGCCCTCTCCCAACGTAGAGGGAAACCACAAAAACCCACCCTCCAGCCCTGCCCATTAACACTCTTAAGGACTTTCTCCAGTACCCAAAAAAGAAATGACACCCCACCCCACCTCAACACACACTCAAAGTTAGGTCCAGTATAGGCCAAAGTTAAGCCCAAGAGAATGCCTCAGTAACTCTTCTTGGCGGAGCCAAAGCCAGAGAAGCCCATCACAGCTGCCATCTCGTCATCCTCCTCAAACGTCAAGTCCTCCTCAGCCCTCCTTTTCTTCTCCTTCTGCTTCTCTTTCTTGTATGCTTTAGCCTTTTCCTCCTAAAGGGCAAAGGAGAGAAAATTCCTCAGAATCAGTTCACTCCAGCGCTGATGGTGCTGAAAGAGATATGTGAGCTTCAAGATTCTTTTCCATCTTTAAGCCTGAATAAAAGCCACGGTAAAGATTCAAAGGTCAGTGATAAAGCACTTGTCCAGCATGCATGAGGCCCTGAGACTGACTGCCAGGTTGGCAGTGGGAAAACTGTAAGCAGATTGTAAGGGATAAGAAGAGATTCATTAAGTCTCTGAAGTTCTTAATTCCACACCCTCGTTCATCTCTAGTTCTAACCAGACAACATCCCAGGGCATGCAGGATATGCTAAGATATGTTCTCGGTTCTGTGTAAATATTATCCTAAGATCTCCAGTGCCGAAAATGAGGTACACTGAGGTTATTTAACTTTCCCAAAAGTCATGCAAATGAATGGAAGAAAAGGGGATTCTGACCCTATAACCTGGATCCATAGGCCAACTAGGGACTAGGTGTATTTAGTTAATCCCCTCTTACAGTTTAAAAGGGAGTACAAAGTATAGGGGAAGCTGTATGTACATGCATTGGGGATGTACAGGATGGCAATGGGAAGTTCTGAACTTTCTTCATTTTGTTATGAACCTAAAATTAGTCTAAAACAAACCTGTCCAAATGAAAGAATAATTGCCAAATGATCTGGTCAAAAGGCCATAGAGAAATGGATTAGGTTTTGAGCCATTCTCATGAGTCTCAAACAAGGATGTCCTAGTACACAGAAACCCAGGCACAAGACTAAAGATCAGAGAATGAGCCAAGGAAGAGGGCCATCCCCAATTCACAAGGTAAGAAGTCAAAGGTGGGAAACAGGGTCAGGAGAGCCTCACCTCTTCTCGGAGTTCCTTCATCCTTTCCTCAAAATCATAATCTTTCTGCTTCTCTTCCATCTTCTTCTTGTTGACCTCAAAACGTTTCTTTACCTGATCCAGAGTGGAGCGTTCCACACGCATAGACATACCCAGGTTTCGCTGATCTGGGTGAGGTTAACAGTGAAGGCAACCAGTCATTATAACATTCTCAGACCCTCAAAAAGTCTGGTCCTGGCTTTCTTTTTTTAAACCTTTTCATAATAAAATACACAACAAAAATAAGTATGACTTAATTGGGTCTCACTGCTCTCAGAAGTGGCAGCCACAGATAAAAAGCAGGTAGCTTTCAACTGCATTTACTAAGCAGATTATCAACCAGGTCAGCTAACCTCCTCCTCTGGCCTCTGTGCTCTTGCACAGGAGTCACATATTCAGTGATACACACACACACACACACACACACACACACACACACACACATACACACACACACATATACATACATACATACACATACACACACACACACACACACACACACACACACATACATACACATACACACACACACACACACACCAAGAAAACTCCTCTCCTGCACTTCCCCTCAATCAGACCTTTAAAACTCAATCCTAGCTCCAGTCATGAACTACCTCCAAGTCTTACGTTTCTTTCCATTAATGTGGTCCAAGAAGTTGATGGAGTCCTTCACCACACAGTCACAGACATTGCAGTAGTAGCTGACAAACAGGAAGAAAGTGCACATGGGTCAATGTGGTTTTTAAGGATCTTACTGCTTTCAGTGAAGAAACTCTAATTCTTGGTAAACTTCTATGACATCTGTTTTGTTAATGGAGACATTAAGTGGCCTGGGATTCACAATGTGGACCAAGCTGGCCTCAGATGTGCAGAGCTCGTCCTGCCCCTTCTTAAGTGATACAATTACAGATGTGGTGTGTGTGCTACAGGCCTGGCTTTTTTATTTTTTTGGAAAAAATCTCTAACCCTGTAGCCCAAGTAGGCTTTAAACTTGCAGCAATCCTCCTGTTTCATCCTCCCAAGTGTAGGTATTACAGGCATGAGCTACTTCACCTGGCTCCCAGCATCTTTTGGAGGCATTTTCATAAAGCCTTATAAGATACTCTCCAGCCTCCAAGGCAGCCAGACTTTCCTTGTCTTCCCACCCTTTGTAGCATCCTCCCAATCTGTGCCAAAATGTTCTGTGTGATGAATAGAATGTGTCAAAAGAGGTGGTATATCACTTCCAAGATTAGATTATCATAAAGAGTGGCTTCTGCCTTTATGAGGATGACTTGGTTTGGGAAACTCATCTCTTTATGCTTTATTATGAACAACCTTACAAATAGGCCCACAGGGCGAACTTTAGCCTCCAAAACATAGGCATGTGAGAGCCTGGAAGAGGATTGTCCACCTTTATTTAAGCCCCAGTGAATGCAAACCTAGTCAATTCCATGACTGCACCCTCATTGGAGATCCTGATTCAGAACCTCCAAGGTAACTACCCCTCAATTCCATGCCCACGAAGCTATGAGCTATTATTATTATTTTATGATCCTAAATATTTAAATTGCTAATTTATACAGCAAAGGTATCAAAACAGTGGGTTTACTACATAATCTACAGAAATGTGGCTAACTACTATCTGCATGAGTCTCCTGATATAAATTCTAACTTGAAGAAATGTTGGAACTCTTCTGGGTCACAGTCTTGGTGTACAATAACTACAGTTAACAGCTTCACCTAATATACCTCAGTGCCTTCAGGTCTAACAGATTATATAACCCCTTTGAAGATATCAAGGAAGTAATACACTACTGATAGGAAGCAGCCCACAGAACAACCCCTCCTTGAGTTGACTTCAAACTTTAGGGGGCAAAGAAAAACAAAGACTCGAGTTATGGTCAATAAGGTTGCCATCCCTGGCCTAAGATTCTCCTCAACACATCCTAAAACCAATATAAATACTTTATTAGGCCAGCCTTGGTATTGGAGAAGGACAAAAGACTACTCACCCTCCCATTTCAGACTGTGGGGTTGTCTTGGTAATGACGATTGTCTTCCCAAGCTTGGACTCCAAGTCCACCTTGTAGTCTCTGTGCCGAAGAAGCTCCCGCTTGACGGGCTGCACTGGTTTTCCTGAAACAGAGTGAGAAAGAGGGTCCCTTCAGTGTTACAGTTTCTTTCATTCTTTCTTTCTTTCCTTTTCTTTCTTTTTATTTATTTTATTTTATTTTTAAGATTTATTTATTTATTAGGTATACAGAAGAGAGTGCCAGATCTCATTACAGATGGTTGTGAGCCACCATGTGGGTGCTGGGAATTGAACTCAAGACCTCTGGAAGAGCAGTCGGTGCTCTTAACCTCTGAGCCATCTCTCCAGCCCTCTTTTTATTTTTTTAAGAAAGGGTTTCTCTGTGTAGCGCTTACTGTCCTGGAACTCACTCTGCAGACCAGGCTGGCCTCAAACTCAGAGATCAGCCTGTCTCTGCCTCCTGAGTACTAGGATTAACAGTGAGTATTACAGTTTCTTTTCTTTTCTTTTTTTTTTTTTAATAATGATCACAGCTCATATTTACTGAGCTCTTTAAAAAAAAAATAGATTTATTTATTATGTATACAGTGTTCTGTTTGTATGTATGTCTGCACACCAGAAGAGGGCACCAGATCTCATATAGGTGGTTGTGAGCCACCATATGGTTGCTGGGAATTGAACTCAGGACCTCTGGAAGAGCAGTCAGTGCTTTTAACCTCTGAGCCATCTCTCCAGACCCGTATTACAGTTTCTTAGCCAGAAGGAAAAGAAATGCATGAACCCCAAATTCAGATGACTACTCTCATTCATTTTTTGGATTCCTCAAGGAAGGGACACAACAGATACTTTTATGCAGCAGTTAAAAGAGGCCCAAAAAAACCTACTCTAATTAGCCTGGAACTCACTATGTAAACCAAGCTGGCCTCAGACTTGCGATGGCAATCCCAACTCTCAAGAGCTTTTCTCAACTTTAACGCCAGCAAACTTAAACAGCGGTCCCTATGTGTTGTCTAGCTGAACTGAGGAGTTCTGACTTTTTGCTCGAAGCAAACCTTTCAAGAGAGGGGAACTCACACTCTGTAGCATAATGTTCAATGTTTTCATGCCGTGCGATGGCTAATACTGGTTGTCAACTTGACTACATCTGAAATCAACTAAACTCAAGCAGCTGGGCACACTTGTCTGCAGGTTTTGTTTTGTTTATTTTTGTTGCGGGGGGGGGGGGGAGACTGGATCATTTAAGATGAGCAATCCCACCCTGAATATGGGCCACACCCGGAGGCAGCTCACAAAGTAAAAAGAAAGGAGAAAGCTTTAGTTTTTTGCCTGCTTGTCCTCCTCACACACTGTCAAGCGGTCTATCCTGTTGCTGGGCATTCCTTCTCGACCCACTCTACCATCCCCTTAGCCCTTCATGAAGCGAGCACCCACCATCCTTCTTTTCTCTCTCTTCTGTGAGTCTCTTCTCCGCGAGTTTCTCGTATTCATCTTTGTCCCACTTTCGGCGAAAGTCCAAGTTTTTTGTCTGTAGGAGGAAAAAGCGCTCAAGACCCGTCGTTGTGCCTGTGGCCCTGAAGAAACTAAGGGAACCGCCTAACGGCCACCAAGGCGGCCCCAGGACCTTCCGAAAGAGAAGTCTCTCTGAAACGACCGGGGGTCCGGGGTACTCGGGACCCCAACCCGAGAGACGTCCGAGATTCCACTGTCCCTGCGCCAAGGCCTTACGGGGGAGTTCTCGAACCTGGGCCCTGAGGTCGCGAAGAGGAGCCAGGAAGTCAGCCAAGTCTCACCGCCTGTCTCTATATAGCTCTGAAAAACCACCCCAGAGCCCTCAAACCTCCTCACACCAACACCTACCCCGCTGCCCGACGCCATCTTCACAGCGAAGTGAATGGAAAGCCGTAAAATGCCGTAAAACGCGCCCGGAAGCCATAAGGCAAGATCACGCTCCAATAAGATTCGAGCTTCGCATTCTAACTGCGTTAAGGACTGGAGCGAGTCTAAGGCTGTCCTGTTGGCCCCGCCCTCTGTTCCAAGGAGACGGCGCAGGCGCAAAGGGCGCGTGAAGCAACACGGAAGTAAGGGCACCGACCAACGTTTCTCTCACTGGCTTTCAAAACAAGTCTTGGAAGAACAATAAATAGCTCAACTCTTCTATTTCACAAAGAATTGGAGGTTCGGAAACAGTGCCCCATGATCTAAACAACTTTCCCTGCATCTCCAGGGTTTCTAAACTTTTTTGTTTTTTTTAAAGACAGGTTTCCAGGTAACCAAGACTGGACTCTAATTGGCTATGTAGTGGAGGCTAGTCTTGAACTTCTGATTCTCCTGCCTCCGCTTCCTAAGTGCTGGGTTTACAGGCAAGTGCCACAGTGCCCATTCATATGTCGCTGGAGCTCGAACCCAGGACTTCATTCATAATATTGAGCACTCTACCAATTGAGCTACACCCCCTGCCTAGTAAACCTTGTTTTAAACGCTAAAACACTATCAGTGGCTCTGGATGTCCCATTCACCAGCATATACTATGAATGTGGCTCTAAATTATGCACAAAAGACAGGCACTTTTACGTTTGCGCTCTTTTCCCTTGAAATGAAGATACTACTCCTTGGTTAAACTCATTTCCATGTCTGGAGACCATTTAAACTCATTCAATTTATACAGTACAATTTAATCTTGAAACCGACATCTGCCAAACCCCCAGAATGAAGCACTCCGCACTGTCAAGTTCGTGCTTGAGACAGAGTCTCATGTACCCCAGGCTATGATGCAGAGAGAATGAACTTAAACTCCAGAACCTCTTTTCTCCACTTTCCAAGTGCTAGGATTGTAGGTGTGGTATGTTTTTAAACAAGATCTTTTTGGCCCTGGCTGACCTGAAACTCTCTTTGTGTAGTTTTCTCAGTGTTTTACTGGAGTCACAGAACCTCTTCCCACCTGTGTTCCCAATAAAGAAAGACCTCCCTCTTTGAGGCTGCTTTCCCCAAATTCCCCTGCATCTTTCCCTCTTCATCTGTCCAACCTCTTGTCTGAAATCCTCCCTTTTCCTGTGTTCTGCTTTTGTTTTAATCTTTACTTTTGTTTAGCTGACCTCAAAGAGAGTCAACTGCCTTGGCCCCACGACTCCACTGCTGGGATTAAACGTGTACCATCAGGCAGAGGTTTTGTTGTTGTTGTTTTGAAAAAGGGTCGCATGTAAACCTAAGGCTGAATTTTTTTATGTATTTATTTATTCATTTATTGGTTTTGGGTTTTTGTTGTTGTTTTTTGTTTTGTTTTGTTTTGTTTTGTTTTGAAACAGGGTTTCTCTGTGTAGCTCTGGCTGTCCTGAAACTTGCTCTGTAGACCAGGCTGGTCTCAAACTTACAGAGATCCGCCTGTCTCTGCCTCCGAGTGCTAGGATTAAAGACATGCACGACCACTTAATTATCTTTAGACAAGGTTTCACTAGGTAGACATGGCTGGCCAACAACTCACAAACAATTGGCCTGTCTCTACTTCCTTGCACTAGCATTAAAAATCCTGTGCCACCTTGCCTGGCCCCAAAGCTGACTTGGAACTTCTCACCTGCTTTCACCTCCCAAGTGCTAAGGGGCGGGCATTCTATCGAGAGAGCTGTATCACTGGCTGTATGTTGGTTTTTTGGTGGGTTGTTTTTTACATTTCATTTTGTATGTAAGTTTGCATGTGTGCTTCACATGTCACAGCAAGTGTATAGAGACCAGAGGACAACCCAAGAGAATCTGTTCTCTTCTCCCACCATGCAGACCCCGGGGAACAAATTCAGTTCAGTCTTCACTTGACTGAAGGCTGAGCCACCTTACCTGCCCCAATATTGATTTTTTTAGCAACATGAGAGAAGAGGAGGAATTCTAGTCGTTCTCTTCACTGAACACAGAAGCGTCTCTTAGGGAGGTTACCTGTAGCTCACAAGGGCTCTCCAGTATCTAAAGTCTACACAAATTAATCCTTTGGTAACAAATTACTCAAAGTACACTTACTTTTTTAAAATTATTTTATTCTTAATCATATGTATGGGTCTGTGTGTATGTGCACATTAAGTGCAGATGTCTATGGAGCTGAGAAGAGGGCCTCACATCCCCTGGAACTGGAATTACAGGCAGTTGTAATCACTCTGTTGTGGGTGTTGGGAACTGAACTCAGGTCCTCTGCAAAAGCAATATGCACCCTTAACCAATAAGCCGTCTCTCCAGCCCACTAGTATGTTTTTGAAATGTAGCATACTATATAGCCACTCCTAGAACAACCTCCAGAGCAGGATATGGAGTCATCAAGAGGAGTTACTGTGGCAAAGGGAATGGTGTCCACAATCTCAAAAGATCAGATCACTGACTGATCATCCATTAAATTCAATGTCCAAAATCATTCAACAGCCCCACCCTTCTACTGTTAGCTGGAAGAATCAACAGATGCACTCCTGGGTCCTTGGGACATCATCTCTGTTCACTGTCCATTCTTGCTGTCTTTTTAATACTCCACGGACAAACCACAGTCCGATGTAGACAAATTCTCCGAACTCTGGTTCCCAAGCCACAGTTAAAGTGAAGTACATATTTAGCTTCTCATTTCAATGGCTCAGAGTCTTAGCCTGAGGCAACTCTTCCAGAGCCTTGCTCACAGGAAACATCTTAACATCTCTTGAGAGAATTCAGAGGCCCCTCAGCTCTGCCTTTGCAGTTAGAGTGTGCACTCAAGCAGAGCAGCTGCTAATCCATGAGTCCTTAGGACCCGTCTACTTCTGTATCCAGGACGGATGGAGGCAGAAGGCACTTGTACAACATCCATGCTGGTCAGCTGGTGGAACATCCACCAGAACTCAGTCCCAGATGAAAACTTTTCTTCTGAGGACAGCAGATGGAAATTAGGCAACAATCAAGACTCAGATAGTCGCTTCTGAATTTCAGCCACAAGACTTTCTCGATTAATAGTCACCTAAAATATAAGAGAATCCTTGTGTCACAAACTAGAAAATGATACTAATGTCTTAGCCAGTTTTTCCAAATTCACTTCATTCTGCATCCATTCTCACTATTTACACCTGGGACCCATATGGTGGAAGGAGAGAAGTGACTCCTGCAAGATGACATATACACACATGCATGGGATATATGTGCACGCACACACACACACACACACACACACACACACACACACACAAATGTAATTTAAAAGAAAAAGTTTTAACTTTATTTCCTCAGAGAACACATCTTTGAAAAGAATCCAATATCAGCTGGGTGATGGTGGCACACGCCTTTTAATCCCAGTACTTAGGAGGCAGAGGCAGGTGGATCTCTGAGTCTGAAGCCAGCCTGATCTACAGTTCCAGGACAGCCAGAGCTACACAGAGAAACCCTGTCTTTAAAAAAGGAATCTGGGATCTAGGCACGACAATATATGCCTGTTGTCACAGCACTTGAGAGATTGAAGCAGAAAGATCAAGAGTTCAAGACAGCCTAGGTGACACAATCCCAGGCCAGTCTGAGCTATACAGCAAGACACTGTCTTGAAAAGGGCGGGGGAGGGGGGCGCATTTAGAACTCTATTTCTGCGAGCTCTCACTCACTTCTTCTCTGTTGGCCACTGTACGGAGCTTGACGACACCTTCATTCTGTTCTTGCTCACCAATGATGACCATCAGAGGAATGTCTCTTTTCTCACAATAATGCAGCTGGGTTAACAGTTTGGGATTGTTTTTATATAGCATCTCCGCCTGAAAAGGATAAAAAGAGAGTAGGGGACTTAAAGTGATTGTAGCATATAAGTGCCCAAGAACATACATTTCCAAGGGAGCCAGAAGTAAGTAGTTAGCCCTCTAGTGGTAAGCTAAAAATGTCCTGAGTACCACTGTAGGCATACGGTAGAAATGAGCCATGTTTATTGTCTATACATATACCCAGATACCTTGATCCCAGCATCCCAAAGCTCTGCGATTAGCTTCAAACGCTCTCGGAGAAAGTTCTTCTGGGGTGTGGCCACAAACACTTGGGTCTCTGTGGTTCGAACCTTCTTACCAGAAGCCTGATGAAACAGAGAGAAGAAACTAAAACTACAGCCTAGGGCAGCTCTCACAACTGTAACCCCAGCACTTCTGTGCCTAGGGCAGGAAGACCCTAAGTTCAAGGCCCAACTGAGCTCAGAAAGAAATCCTATTTCAGACTACTCTTTTAAGAAAGTGGGGGTGGCTGGGTGGCAGCAGCTCATGTCTTTAATCCCAGCACTCGGGAAGCAGAGGCAGGCGGATCTCTTCCAGGCCAGCCTGGGCTACAGAGCGAGATCCAGGAAAGGCGCCAAAACTACACAGAGAAACCCTGTCTTGAAAAACCAAAAAAAAAAAAAAGACAGAGAGAGAGAGAGAGAGAGAGAGAGAAGGAGGAGGAGGAGAGGAAGGAAGGAAGGGAGGAAGGAAGGGAGGGAGGGAGGGAGGGAGGGAGGGAGGGAGGGAGGGAGGGAGGGAGTACAGAGGGAGGGAGGGGCTAGAGAGAAGGCTCAGCAGTCAAGAGTTGTTGTTCTTTCAGAGGACCCAAGTTCAGTTCTCCCTCACTGACATGGTGGCCCACAACCACCCACAGCTCTGACCCTCCACTTCTGACCTCCAATGGCACCAGGCATACACATACATTCAGGTTAAACTCTCATACACATAAAAAGATAGACTAAGTCTTTAAAAAAAAGAAAGATAGATATTTCCTTTGCACTATCAATTCCAAAAAGCAAAAGGATCATTAAAAAAAAAAAAAGGTCCAAATGCACCTCCAGAAACTAGTTATTAGCTTTAAAGTCACTAGTTACTTCAGAAAATAATCCTATTTCAGACTACTCTTTTAAGAAAGTGGGGGTGGCCGAGTGGCGGTGGCTTATGTCTTTAATCCCAGCACTGGGGAGGCAGAGGCAGGCCTGGTCTACAGAGCAAGATCCAGGACAGGCACCAAAACTACACAGGGAAACCCTGTCTTGAAACAAAAAAAAAAGCAAGAGTCACAAAGTTACATCTACCCAGGACCTACCTTCATCTTTTGCTCCACAAGGTAGAAGATTCTCTCTACTCCAATGCTCAACCCCACACAGGGCACGTTATGGCCCTTGGGATCAAACTGGGCTACCAGGCCGTCATAGCGTCCACCAGCAGCCACACTACCCACATTCGGAGCCCCCTTTCCAGCCTGACCCGGAGACTGCAGGAGCACCGCTTCATAGATCACCCCTGTGTAATAGTCTAGGCCCCGGGCCAGACTTAAGTCAAAGGAGATCTGTAAGGGAAAAGCTACAGTCAGTCCCCGATCGGACTCGGAGAACCTAAGAGTTCAACAGAAGGTCCAAGCCCAGCTCTGCCAACCTTTTCAGCAATTCCAAATAAAGTCAGGTAGTCAAAGAGCAGCTTCAGGTCTCCCAAGCCCTGCAGGGCCCGCTGGCTTTGGGACAGTCTGGGATCCTTGGACATTTCCTCTACTAGGGAAATCCCCCCTGGGAAGAAAAGTCAGGTAAAGTCTGTGCTGTTTATCCAGGTGTGTTTCATCCGAATTGATCTAGGTTTTTGCTGTTTTGTTTTGGGCTTTTGTTCAGTTGGTTTTAGTTTTGGTTTTAGACAGAGTCTCTCTACAAAGCCCTGGCTATCCTGGAATTAACTATGTAGACCAGGCTGACCTAGAAATCACAGAGAGCCACCTGCCTGCCCCTGCCTGCCCCTGCCTCCCCCTGCCTCCTGAGTGCTGGGATTAAAAACATGTGCCACCACAGCCAGCTTGAACCTATCTGCTCTAGCCTGTCTTCCTCATTTTCTTTAAAAAGACCACAACCTTGGGCTCAGGGCCAGATCTTCCTCTCTGCTTCTGCCTTTGCCAAGAAGACATAAAGCAGGTACAATACCTAAAAGGGAACTTTCTCTATCCAGGCCAGACTCTGGAGCACGGCTCTGAAAACACGGGTTCTTACCATGACACTGGATGTACGCCCCAATTCGATCAGCCACCTCAGGAGTCAGGCCCTTCTGTGCCACCATCTCATGTCTCACATCTTCCCAAGACATCTGCATTAAGACCCAGACATTAGCTCAACGCCAGTCCCTCTTTACCTAACTGAAGCAGGAGCTCTCATTTTCATTTGGTATCTTAAGGAACTAACAGGCAATTCAGCAAAACCACAGGCAACTTAAGAAACCCAGCCACAATCCCCACTTTGTTTAAAAATGTCTCCTTAACCTTTCCCCCCCCCCCATAAATAGCCACTTCCAGCCATGGTCCCCTTATTCTTCCCTAATGACATGGATTAAAGAGGGCAGGGCAGAAACCCAGACAGGGTCTGTTTAAAGTATGTTTTCTTTATTACCTTGTCTAGTTTGTCCATTGATGTACAGATGGTACGGAACTTGCTCTCAGGAACACCACAGACAGCAAACATCCCATCTACAACCCGCCGGTCATTTACCTGTGAACTCAATGTAATTAACCCAAGTGTCCTGTCAATCAATGCCCTTTTCCTCAAAACTACGGCTAGCTCTAAATCTCTTTACTCATAAAAGCAATACAAAGGCCCAATCCAAACTTCTCCCTCACTACGTACACCAGGCTGGCCTCACCTTAATGAGAAAGTCCCCCAGTTGCAATCCACTTAGGATTTCACACATGATCTTCAAACATTCTGCATCAGGGATCATAGGGTCAAATTCACCAGCAATGTCAAAATCCTACAGGAAAAAAAAGAGGAAAAAAGCAGAACATATTGGCCCATGCCTTTAATGCCAGCACTCGGGAGGCAGAGGCAGATGGATCTCTCAGTGAGTTCAAGGCTAGCCTGGTCAGTTTCAGGACAGCCAGGGACACCAGATGTCTCAAATACCTGTCTCAACAAAACCAAAACCCAAAACCAAACCAAACAAACAAACAAAAGGGAGAGAAACAAATCTCCCACTGATGGGCAAACCCCCAACCTATCACTGAACACTGGTCTAACCTATCACTGAACACTGGTCTAACCTATCACTGAACAGTGGTCTAACCTATCACTTAACTGGTTGGTCACTTACACACTGGCAGAATTCCCGGTAGCGGCCCTGGACTATGGCTGGGCTCTCTCGCCGCCACACCTTTCCAACTTGATATCGTTTCATCTTCTTCAGTTTATTCATGGCCAGATATCGAGCAAAAGGGACCTTATGTAAACAGGTTGAGGAAGAAAGATATACTATGTTCAATGTTTAGACCCACCATTCAGATGGGAGGAGAGAGAACTGGGTTCCCAGAAATCATCCTTAGCTTACAGTGAAAACAAGGACCTTTCCAGGCTTTTCCCACTGTCTCGGAAGCCTCGCAGCACTGATGTTGATGAAGGCATTTCACTTACTGAAACTGAAGGCTGACCAGAGAAAAAGAGGCAGGAATAGAAATGACCTCAGACACTTAGGCCCGGTCCATTTCCTCCCATTCAGATCATTACCCAATCAACTAAAAAGCCGTCAAGCTTCAGAACTGAATTTGCCTACAATTTAAAATCCTGTTTCTGAAAAGCACATTTTCCAGGATTCTGTTTAGAGAAGTGGTTCTCAACCTTCTTAATGCTGCAACCATTTAATACAGTTCCTCATGTTGTGGTGACCCCCCCACACCGTAAAATTATTTCATTGTTACTTCATAACTAATTTTGCTACTGTTATGAATTGTAACATGAATATCTGATATTCGACCCCTGTGGGGCTGAGACCCATAGGCTGAGAACCTCTGGGTTAGCACTTGCAAGATGGTGCTGTGGGGGAGGGGCATGCTGCACAAGTCTGACTATCTGCATTCTATCCCCAGAACCCACAGAGGAGTTAGGAGAGAACTAACTCCACATAAACACCATCTACACACACGATCATTAATTTTCTCTTATATGCACATTTATAAATACCACTCCAGCTATGGAATTTAGGATCTCTGGAGCTAGGGTCAATAATCTGTGTTTCTGCAAACTTCCTAAAAGAGTCCCCATATGCAGGGAAGTTAAATAACAGGGCCTTCAGGTCAGGCGCTGCAGGCACAACTGCTTCCTAGGAGACACTGGGAAATGAAAGGTGCTGTCCAAGTTCCTCTACTCCCTTCTGCTGGAGAGAGCCCTCGGGGTCTGGGGAGAAACAGGTCAGGCTCCAGCACTCAGAAAGATACGGTAAGGTCATATCGAAGGGACAACAGCTCTCCACCTTGGTCCTTCAAATCGTACATGAGGCCGAAGTTGTCTTCATACTTCTCGGTGAGCATGTCCTGCAAGAGTCAGACAGAACAAGCCACAGTTCAGTGACTGACTACAGAACACAGCTGGGAAACCCTGTGGGAAACTGAAGGCAGGTAAACAATGGGTTCTCAGCACCCTTCTGTCCTTACTGTTAGCTCAAATGCTGGTGTGTCCAACCCCTCTGCCCCGTGACGCTTAAAGCAGCTGACAATCTTATCAAGAATCTTCTCCCTCACAACCATCTGTTGAGGACTTAAATCCCTGGTGCCCTGGAAAACAAAAGCAGTCAAATAAAAATCAAGACCATTTAAGACTAAAGGTTAAATCATGTCCATAACCTAAGGTTTGGAACTAACTTGACCCCCAGCTAGAATTTTAAGAATAAAATGCCCCACCCACCCCCCAAAAAGATTTAGGTTAAAAGGGTGAGGTAAGGAGAGCTAGTGTGCCCTCCACGGCACTCTGCCAGACAGGGTGGGCAAGGGGTGTTACCTTTGGAACCTTGATGATAAAATTTGGTTTCTCTTGATGTGGTTTCAGTTGGGATGTTAACACTGCCTGTGCAACCTAGAAGAAAAAGGAACATGAGATGTGCCTTCTCTGGACACTGGCCAGACCTGTGACATCTTTGACCCTGTGGACCATCAACCTGAGAAGACCCTTGATCCTACACAAATGGTTTCCTGAACACCATTTTGTCTACCCTGATCTCCTTCCACCCTCAATAATCCATGTTGAATTATAATTTCCAATTATACCTGTAATACAAAGTAAGTTCTGTCTTTATTACACAAACTTCTCCACTGTTTCGAGTTTTTAAGTGTCTGCAAAAGTTGAAGTGTCTGAGAATAATAAAGACAGAGAACCCATACCTGCCACCACTAAACTTCTACAAATAGGGATTAAAACTCCAGTTCTCTACTGGACACGATGACATATACATGTAATCCCAGCACTTGGGACAGAAGCAGGAGGATCTCTGTGAGTTTGAGGCCAGCCTTGTCTACAGAGTGAGTTCCAGGACAGCTGGAGCTACATAGTGAGATCCTGTCTCAAACAAATAAAGAAAATGAACTCTCAGATCTTACTCAAACAGCAAAAAAGGTGATGCACGCCTTTAATCCCAGCAGTCGGAGGCAGAGACAGGCAGATCACTAGAGTTTAAGGTCTACACAGTGGGTTCCAGGCCAGCCAAGGGTGCATAGTGAGACCTTGTCTCAAAAACAAACAAACAAAGTCAGGAGACAGGATAAATGGAACATAAAGACAGAATCAACTCAAGAAAAAGGAACAAACCTAGGCCAAGGAGATGACTCAGTGGGTATCCACCTGACCACCTGAGTTGGATCCCTGGGACCCATTCACATAGTTGAAGGAGAAAACCAATTCCCACAAGTTGTCCCCTGACATACTTACACTCATACGCAATAAAACCTATGGAATGATAGGAATAAATTTCCTGGTTGAAAAAAAAAACAGACTAGTAAAATGCTGTGACTTAAAATGAATGAAAAATCTGAACTCTGTTGAGCATGGCGGCACAAAGCATCTGCTTTCAGAGAGAGGTAACAACCACTGACAGAGTGTTAGTGAGATGGCTCATGGGTAACGGTGCTCACCACTTATCGTGACCATCTAAGTTCAATCCCCACACTCCACACGTGAAGAACAGAAATGCGCCATGGCACACCAACACCCACACTCATCAATTAATAGATAAATGTACTTTAAAAAAATCAGGTTTGGCCGGGCGGTGGTGGTGCACACCTTTAATCCCAGCACTTGGGAGGCAGAGGCAGGCGGATCTCTGTGAGTTCGAGGCCAGCCTGGTCTCCAAAGCGGGTTCCAGGAAAGGTGCAAAGCAACACAGAGAAACCTTGTCTCGAAAAATCAAAAAAAAAAAAAAAAAAAAAAATCAGGTTTGAAGACCTGAAGGTTGTATGTCCTTCCAGAAATAGAAATGGTGGTAATTTCGTACTTTGGAAAGTCCCCAAAGCTGAGTTCAAGTCCACAATCCCTTATTCTAATTCCAAAATCCAACTATCTCTGAAAATGTTTCTCTGGGATTCATTTTAGGGTAAATTCATTTGATGTGCATAAACTCAGTCCATTTATAGTTTGGGGGGGCATTCTATTATAGATCTGGCTGAAATTCTAACATGTTCAAGAATTTCATAGGATTGAGAGTAAACCTCATTATAATATTTAGCGGCTACGTATCCTTAAAAGCCATTTAACCCTGTGATCTCCACTTACTCAGCTGTAAAATGGAGATTAAAACCCTCAACCTCTGAGATTGCTCCAACAATAAAATGACACAAGCATCCAAAACGCTTAGTTCAGTGCAGGTACAAAGTGGCTAATCAACAAAAACCAATTTCAGGGCTGGAGAGATGGCTGTTTTAGAGGACCTAGGTTCTATCACCAGCACCCACAGGGTGGCTCACCACCGGCTGTAACTCCAGTCTCAGGGGATCCTCTGCGGGCACCAGGCGCATACGCAGTGCACACACACACATGCAGGCAAAATCCCCATACACATAAAAAGAAATAAACCTTCAAAAATTAAAAAAAAAATGTAATAATACAATATAGGCTGCGAGTCTATGCTTTCAAGCCAGGAGGCCCCGCTGGGAATCGGCGGAGCCGGCTCAGGGTGGCTTACCTGGCTGTGACAGTCAACCGCCCGGATGCACACCGCGCGGGGAGGTCGCAGGAGCTGGCCGAGCAGCGCAGCCCAAACCCCGCGGCGCAGGGGTCCCAGGTGGGACATCGTGCAGCAGGACGCCGGTTTTCCTGGAAAAAGGAGCCAAAGGCCTGAGGACGAGGCCAGTCCAACCTCAAAAAGGCGACAGGGAGTCGAAGACCCTAGCACCAGCCCCTGGGAACACCTGAGGCCGGAGTGACTCCGGGGGTGGAGCTGAACTCCAGTATCTCACGCTCCCTGACCCGGAAAGGTTTTCGCTCTCGCTGGAGACACTCTAAGCACGAAAGCCGTGGACTCGATAGCCGGAAGTCATCCGAACCTGGGCTAAAGACCGCCAAGGCGGGGTTAGGCAGCAGTCGGTTCCGGTTGGCAGCCAGGATGGCAGACCGTGCAGCGCTGGAGGAGCTGGTGCGACTCCAGGGAGAACATGTGAGGGGCCTCAAGCAGCAGAAAGCCTCCGCTGATCAGGTGCGACTGAGATGGAAGGACAGGGGCCCGACAAAACCGGAGGAACACAGAGGGCGGTCTGGCTGGAGGACAGGCATGTGAATGAAGGGGCTAGGCTGGGAGAGTAACAGAGGCTGAGAGAGAAGGTAGCCAGGGTGGGTCCCCGAGAGACGAGTATGGAGTGCATGGGAAGGGAGGGACGGGAGGGACGAACAGACAGTCCAGCGGCGTTTTTTCCCTCCACAGATCGAGGAGGAGGTATCGAAACTCCTAAAACTGAAGGCACAGCTGGGCCATGATGAAGGCAGACAGAAATTTGTGCTCAAAACCCCCAAGGTAAAAACTATGGCTGTGAGAGGCCTCCGAGGGAGGTCCTGATCACAATCTGAAATATTGCAAAGGCGTCAGTGGTTGGTGTAGGCAGTGGGCTGGATGGATCTCAACCTGAGTCATTCGATGATGACAGAAACAAAGCTGCTCAGGGGAGTCAGCCTGCTAACTGCTGCTCCTTTCGTTCATCACACAGTCATTGAGTAAGTCTATGTGTGTGGTATTGTGCACTGAATAGACCATACTGGACGCCTGTCTTTGTGATGCTTACGTTCTACTTTGACAGAGATTTAAGACAAATAATTCCACGCAGGGATATGCAATTACAAAATATGACTGGTGATAATGAAGAAAGTTAAGGCTGGAGAGATGGCTCACAGCAGTTTAGAGCATGCAGAGAATCCAAGTTTGAGAAGATATTATTGAGATAGGGGAAATGAAACACGCTTGGTATTGGATAGCACTAAGGGATTACTGTTAGTCTGTGGATACCAAAATCTACAGCTGAATAGTCCCTTTTAGGAAATGGTGTAGTATTTGCATATAACCTATGCAATTCACTCATGTACTGTAACGTCATCTCTAGGTTACTAACAGCTAATAGAATGTAGGTAGTTATTGTTCAAAGATAATGACATGAAAAAAAAACTATGTATTTAATACAGGCAGAATTTTCTTTCAACCCCAAGTATTTTCAGTGCAGTTTATTGAATCTGTGGATATGGAACCTTCAGATACAGAGAACCAACTGTGTGTTCCACACTCCATGCACTCACCATTTAAAAAAATGGGGCTGGAGAGATGACCCAGTGGTATAGAGCACTTGTTGCTCTTGCAAAGGACCCAGGTTCGATTCCCAACATCCACATAGTGGCTCACAAGCTGTGGTAACTCCAGTTCCAGGGCACTCAACGCCCTCTTCTGACCTCAGTGGGCACCAGACACACACATGATACACAGACATACATGTAGGCAAAGCACCCATAAATCTTTAAAAAAATGTGAACTTACCTTAAGAATATTTTTACGGGGGGTGGGGGGGGTGGGAAGGGGTCGGTTGGGGTCCCTGGAGAGATAACTCAGTGGTTAAGATCACTTAATGGAGGCTCAAAACTATTTGTAACTCCTAACTCAGTGGTTAAGATCACTTAATGGAGGCTCAAAACTATTTGTAACTCCAATTCCAGGGGAGCTGATGCTCTTTTCTGGCTTCCATGGGCATCGGGTATGATTGTGGTGCAGGCAAAACACTCATACACATAAATCTAAAAATAAATAAATAAATAGATGTCCTTTATAGGTAAAATTATTAATTTTATTGAATTTTGACCCTTGGCTATAATAAGTATCACTAGTAGGAGACAAGGACATATATAAAGCATTTCTGCTTAAGCAGACATCTGATAGCTTTTCAGAGAGTTGACTATCTGGCAGCCATTTTGGTGATAATAAAAGAAGTGGGCTTTGCTAACTCAAGGAAATCTTCTGGCAGTGATATGCTGCTAATGATGAAACTCAAGCACTCACATAAAATAATTTTGGAAAACTTACATATCTTTTACTGTGAGTTTGACAAGTTCTCAATACTTAGATTTTCCTGGTGAGATATGTGGTCCAATATTATGAAGATCTCTATAACTTACCAATGCGCCAGTGTTTTCTAGATGACCAGTGCAGATGTCAAAAAATCATACATAATTAAAAAAGATCCTTCAACATAGAAGATACAATGGTAGATTCTATTTATTTATTTATTTATTTATTTATTTATTGGTTTTTCGAGACAAGGTTTCTCTGTGTAGTTTCGGTGCCTGTCCTGGATCTCACTCTGTAGACCAGGCTGGCCTCGAACTCACAGAGATCCGCCTGGGTCTGCCTCCCGAGTGCTGGGATTAAAGGCGTGTGCCACCACCACCTGGCTCAATGGTAGATTTTAATGTATAGTTCTGCAGCATGAAACATATTCATATTATTGTATAATCAATGCTACTCATCTATTTCTTCTTCCAGATAGGGCCTGAGTCTGTGGCCTAGGCTGCCCTGTAACTTACCACAATCCTGCCTTGGCCTCCCAAGTGTGGAAACAGGAGCTGTTATACCTGCTTTTCCAGAACTTTTTAATCATTCAGAATTGAAACCACCCATTTAGCAATATTCCCCTTTCCACCTTCCCTTCAGTCCATAGGTGATCTCTGTCTCCATGTATTTAGTAACTCTAGTTACCTTATATAACTGAGAAGTGCTTGATGAGTTTTGTTTTCTTGAGATGGAGTTTTGCTATGTGTTCCTGGTTGACCTGGAACTCACTATGTAAACCAAACTGGTTTTGAGCCTCCCAGATACTGCTATTATGGGCATGCATCACCCTCCCCAGTTGACTGGTGCTTCTGAATGTAACAATAGGAGAACTCCATTGCTGTAGCTTTCAGATTCCACATTCCAACCAGTCTGTAAGAAATGAGCACTTGGATTTTGGTGTAGTATCAAGAAAGAATATCCACAGTTGAGGAGCTCATTAGAATACTCTGCCTTAGCCGGGCGTTGGTGGCGCACGCCTTTAATCCCAGCACTTGGGAGGCAGAGGCAGGCGGATCTCTGTGAGTTCGAGGCCAGCCTGGGCTACCAAGCGAGCTCCAGGAAAGGCGCAAAGCTACACAGAGAAACCCTGTCTCGAAAAAACCAAAAAAAAAAAAAAAAAGAATACTCTGCCTTCTCTGCCTTTTATAAGAACCCACCTGAGTAAGATTAGAGTTTCTTCATACTTTTCAGCCAGACCAACATACAGCAATAGAAAATTAATACAAAAAGCACATAGGAAAATTGGTTGACTTTTATTAAGGAAAACATTAAAGATTTGCAGAAATGGGGTTGGAGAGATGGCTCATCTGTTAAGAGCTGATCTTCCAGAGAACCTGGGCTTGATTCCTGGTATCCACGTGGCAGTTTACAACTACTTGTAACTCCAATTGCAGAGGATCTGATATCCTCTTCCGGCCTCCATGGGCACCAGGCATGCAAGTGGTTCATGAAACATACGTGCATGAAAAGCACCCATACACATAAAAAATAAGACTGAAAACAAGATTTGCAAAAAATGTGATCGATATTACTCTTCTTGCTACAATTTTTAATTGTCTTAAAATATTATTTGTGTTCATTTGTAATGGTACTTTGATAAATTTTTGCACTTATAATTTCAAATGTGGCAAATGTACACAGAAATAATACACTTTGAATTGATAGTGGCTAAGAATGTGAAAAGGTCCTTACACCAAAGGTTTTGGAGCAGGCTGTAACAGCCCAGACTGAAAACTCTGGCCTAGATGGGGACAGACTACTACACACTTGCTGCATGCTCTTAGGAGTAACAACTTCTTGACAGCCTGTAATTTAGCTATAAAATGTATCTGCCAAACCTGGATCAGCACTTTTTTCCCTTCTTGAGAAAGGGTCTCACTGTTACGGCCCAAGCTGGCCTTGAATTCAGCGGTCCACCTTCCTCTGCTTCCAAGTGCTCCCATACCCAGTTTGGTTAGAGCTTTTTATCAGAAATAATTTTGTTAAATATAATTTGAAAGAAAATTATGTTGAAAACTTGCATGCAAACTTTAGAATTCAACCCACTGAGCCGCTTGGAATTGGTAATATGCTTGTCTGGTAGGTACTGTCTGCTGTGCAAGCAAATGTTATTCCTGAGTTTTCAAAGTCGGAGCTGAGAAAATGGTTCTGAATCTGTGAAACAGTACCCAGCCCTCTGGTAGCAGTGGCTCTTGGGATTGGCAGGGCTTGTTCTGCGCTGTCTGCCCACTAGGTGGCCTGTAGGAAAACCCACGCTTTCAACATCATTTGTGTTTCTTGTTGCTCAGCTAGACTTTGGATAGTTCTGCAGCTTATTTTTCTTTGTTTTAATTTATTTCATGTGTGTTGGTGTTTTTGCCTGCATTTATATCTGTGTGAAGGTGTCGGATCCCCTGGAACTGGAGTTACAGTTTTGAGCTACCATGTGGGTGCTAAGAATTGAACCCCGGGTCGTTTGGAAGAACAGCCAGTGCTCTTAACCGCTGAGCCATCCCTTCAACCCCTTGATCTTTGTTTTAAATGTCATCCTTGAGTTTTGATTTTGACTTCCAAGGGCACAAGAGACTACAGTCCCCGGCAGATGGCAGTTCGGGAAAAGGTGTTTGATGTCATCATCCGCTGCTTCAAACGCCATGGAGCAGAAGTGATTGATACACCTGTGTTTGAACTGAAGGTGAGAGATGGATAAGGAGAAGCTGAGGGGTGGAGCTGTGGGCTTTGAACACCAAAGAGGCCAGGGAAGGAGTCTAAGGTTGCAAGGGTTAGAATTTTAACACATTAGTGGGGCTGACTGAGTTCAGTCTGTGACACCACCAGAATACAAATGTTTGAGTCCACACACTGAGGATTTTAAAGCTTTATAATCTTGGCCAGTTTGGTCAGAGGGATATATTATAACCAGTTGACGACATCAGTGTGCACGGACTGCTGTAACATCCTGAAGACATTCTATTTCAGTTTCTGACATTGTTCAGATCTCAGATGTTGCAAAAGCATCTGTTTGCTAACCTGATAATGCATTCCTACAAGCTTATCTTCAAGAAAAATACTCAAAGCCAGAAAGCTGTGTGCACAGATATGCCTGTTGACATATTTTGGAAATGTATTTTAATTGGAACAATATAAACATCTAATAGAACAGTGTTAGCAAACAAAATGCAGAGCTTTGTACTGTTGTTGAGACAGTCTCATCATAACCCAGGCTGGCCTTGAACCACAAGCAGGCTGCTTCTGCCTTCCTAGTGCTACAGTTATAGGTGCATCTCACTGCCCCGAGAGTCCCACTGGAAAATTACACATCTTTTTTATTTATTTACCTTTTAATGATGGGGGTTAGACTTATTTTTAATTATGTGTTGTGTGTGAATGTATGTACATGTGTACACATGCCTGAGAAGGTCAGAAGTATAGGATGTCCAAGGAGCTGGAGTTACATTAGGTGGTGACTAACATGGGTGCTGTGAATCCAACTTGGGGTTTTCTGCACGATCACTACAAACTCCTAACTACTTTATCAGGGCTGGAGATGGCTCAGCAGTTAGAGCACTTGTTGATCGTGCAAAGGATCTGGGTTCAGTTCCCAACATCCATGTGGTGACTCACAACCATCTGTAGCTCTAGTTCCAGGGGAGCCAACACTCTCTTCTGACCTCCACAGGCACTAGACATGCATGTGCTGGGCATACACACACAGACAAAACATACGTACACATAAAATAATATTTTTATTTTAAATAATAATACCTTAGGCCTGACTAAGATGGCTCAGCTTGGGTAAAAACATTTATTACCAAGCCTGATGACCTGAGTTTAATCTTCAGACCTCACAAGAAGGAGAAAGAGAACCAACTCTCACAAGTGAGCCAATGACCTTATGCATACCGTGGCATATGAATGCACACAATAAACATAAATGATTGTTTTAAATAAATTAAATTAAAAGTAATACTTTCGGGGGTGGCACACACCTTTTATCCCAGCACTCAGGAGGCAGATCTCTGTGAGTTCGAGGCCAGCCTGATCTACAGAGTGAGTTCCAGGACAGCCAGGGCTACACAGAGAAACCCTGTCTCAAAAAATGAAGGAGGGAAAAAAAAAAGTAATATTTTAGCTTTTGCACAAAATATAAAAAAATAAGCAGAATATCAACACAAAATTGTTATTCCCTTTTATTTTTGTTTTGTTGTGTGTTTTTGAAACAGGGTCCCTCTATGCAGACCAGGCAGGCCTTGAACTCATAGAGAACTACCTGCCTCTACCTTCTGGGTCCTGGGATAAAATGTGTGCCTGTTACTACTTTTTTATTGTAACTACTTCAGACTTGTAAGCATTAGGAATGAAAAGTAGAGGGATTATAGAACTATAGACAGGTTGAGATGAGTCACATTAGAGGAGTAAGTTTTTGTGTTCATAATGGTCTTTAAGGGCTGGGGATGCAGCTCAGCGATAGAGTGATTGCCTGCCAAGTACAAAGCCTAGGTTCAATCCCTAGCAACACATGATAATAGTAATAATAATAATAATAATAGTAATAATAATAATAAAGAAAGTTATTTCTATCCAGGCACGGTGGCTCAAGCCTTTAATCCCAGCATTCAGGAGGTAGAGGCAGATAGATCCCTAGAAGCCCAAGGCCACCCAGGGATACATAGTAAGACCCTGTCTCAAAAAAAAAAACTAAAATGTGATATATTATTGTGATCACATTTCTTCTTGGTTTCTCCAGGAAACACTGACTGGAAAGTACGGAGAAGACTCAAAGCTTATCTATGACCTGAAGGACCAGGGTGGGGAGCTGCTGTCCCTCCGTTATGACCTCACTGTATCTTTCTAACTTGGGTTAGGGCTTTGGATGAATTGGCACTCACTGGGGTTGAACTTGGGGTTAGGGACAGCAGGCATAGGTAAGATTAAATATGAAGGCATTTACAATTAAAGGATTAATTTCTCTAAACCAAGATAAAGGACTTTGGCTAAGTGGAATATAGCCTTAGAAATCTTCATCTCTCTGTCAGGGCCTTGTTCTTAGTTTAACAACAGTCTCCTGTCTCAAGAATAGCTTGCTGGGCGGTGGTGGCACATGCCTTTAATTCCAGCACTTGGGAGACAGAGCCATGCTGATCTCCGTGAGTTTGAGGTCAGCCTGGTCTACAGAGTGAGCTCCAGGAAAGGCTCCTCTCCCCTGCCCTCCCAGTAGACAGTTTTCTGTAATTGACTATTATAATTTCCTTTATCTCCAAGTGTCTCAGTCAGTGTTCTGTTGCTGTGATGAGACACCTTGACCAAAGCAACTCTTAGAAAAGAAAGCATTTCATTGGGGGCTTGCTTACAGTTGAGAGGGTTAGTCCGTTATCATCATGCTGGGGAGTAGAGCAGCACACTGGCAGGCGTGGTGCTGGAGAAGGAGCTGAGAGACAGACAGACAGACAGAGACTGGGCCCATGGTGGGCTGTTGAAACTTGAGAGCCTACTCCCAATGACACATCTCCTCCAACACTACCTAATCCTCCCAACAGTTCATCATCTGGGGACTAAGCCTGCAGATACACAAGCCTGTGGAGACCAGTGTGGTTCAGACCACCACACCCAGCCCCTCTGCCAGGCATCCACACAGGCATTCCACGTGCCCTTTCCTGTTCTGTCTGATCTGCCGAGCCCCCTTCTCTGTCCTAGTCAGCATAGACCAGGAGAGACGGGAGCAAGAGGGAGAGGAAGGAGCCTGAGTCGTCTTCCTCCTCAGCTGCCTGTCATGATTACACAGTCCATTCTTCTGACAGTCACAAGTGCTGTCACTCTTACAGGGAGTGGTTTTATCTCCACAAGCAGGGTTAGACCCCAGCTTCTGTGGGTGACCATGACTTCCAGCAGCCACAGGAGGCTCTTTTTCCTTAACGCTCTGTTATCAGGTCCCTTTTGCTCGGTATCTGGCAATGAATAAACTGACTAACATTAAACGCTACCACATAGCAAAGGTGTATCGCCGGGACAACCCTGCTATGACCAGAGGCCGTTACCGTGAATTCTATCAGTGTGTGAGTGTTGGAAAACCGTGGAGCAGGATGGGTAACTCAGGCCCTCTCTGATAGGATCTACCGGGTGCTATGGTGTCCTGAACAAACTGGATGACCTCGAAAATGCTCTTAGATTTCTGATATCTTCATGTAGACCTCATAATGGCTTAGTGGAGATGAAGAATAAGACATTGAATCTGAGGTTTGGGGCCTGGTTTGGTAGTTTTGATTATTTGGGGGAAGTTGTTTTATTTGGGAAAAAAATTAGTTCTATTTTTCAGTGCTGGGGTTCGAATGCAGGGCCTTGTTCACACTGGGACACTGGGCAATTGTTCTACCACTGGGCTCCTCCCTAGCTCCAGGTCCTGTGTATTAAACCACAGTATTACAGTCACAACAGAGAACGAGGAAATTCAGTGTGTGGTGGTGTCAAGTCTTCTAGACTAATGGCGGGACTTCTGACAGAAAAAAATAGCAAGAGACTACAGTGGGAAGGGCTGGGGCTGTAGTTCAGCGGTAAAGTGATTTGCTCACATGCTTGAAGCCCTAGGTTCAATCCCCAGTATTACCAGAGAGAGAGACAGACAGACAGAGACACTGACTGAGGCTGGGAATTACCCCCACAGCAGTAGGAGAAGTTGAGGAAGAACATGGAAGAAGTGAGTGCTGAAGAAGAATAGTTCCATAATGGACCAGGGAGCAGGACTGGTGAGGGCCCGAGGGCTGACGAGGAGACAGAAAATGAAGGGGTAGGCCCGTGCTTCGCTGCAGACAGCAGAGGTTTTGGGAGTCTGTCACGGGCCACCCCTCTCCCTCTCTATTTCCCTGCAGGATTTTGACATTGCTGGCCAGTTCGACCCCATGATTCCTGACGCAGAGTGCCTGAAGATCATGTGTGAGATCCTGAGTTCACTTCAGATAGGCAACTTCCTGGTCAAGGTCAGAGCTGGGTGGGACTGGGAGGTCAAGGTAGGGCCTGGCCTCTCACAGGGAGAAGTCCTTGTGCAGAGGGATCAGTAGCCCATGTGATAGAGACGACTGGGAATTGTGCAAAATAAGCAGAAAACAAGCAGCCTCCTTCTTCCCTATACCTTGCTCCTCACAGGTAAATGATAGGCGCATCCTAGATGGGATGTTTGCTATCTGCGGTGTTCCTGACAGCAAGTTCCGTACCATCTGCTCCTCAGTGGACAAACTAGATAAGGTAATAACCCAGACACCTGATTCTTTCTAGATCCTACCTGTTTTAAGCAGTGAGAAAGTTTAGGAGCAAGAGGTAGCTGCCTCTGTGCCCACTGGAGAAGTTCTGGCCCCAGCATGTAGGTCGAAGGGTCCACACTTGTCCTGTGGTAGGGAAGCTGTGTAGTGGCCTCTGACTGTTGTTGTCTGCCCAGGTATCCTGGGAGGAAGTGAAGAATGAGATGGTGGGAGAGAAGGGCCTTGCACCGGAAGTGGCTGATCGCATTGGGGACTATGTCCAGCAGCATGGTGAGAAAAGAACCCAGCAGCCTTATCACTGCCCTCAGTCCTGAAATTGAAGTGTGTGTGTGTGTGTGTGTGTGTGTGTGTGTGTGTGTGTGTGTGAAGCAGGAGCGTTCATGTGTACATGTCCTGCAGCCCAGACAAAAGGCAGACCTACTGTTTTTTTCTTGTCGGCCTAACCTACAAATTCGTTTCCTCAGGTGGGGTGTCTCTGGTGGAGCAGTTACTCCAGGATCCTAAACTCTCCCAAAACAAACAGGCCTTGGAGGGCTTGGGAGACCTAAAGCTGCTGTTTGAATATCTGACCCTGTTTGGCATTGATGACAAGGTAAGTCAAGTTGGAGAGAGGAGCCTTGGCTGACCGCTGTGGCTTGGGGTCCCTGATCCTAACCTGCTGCTGACCTTGACCTTGCCTCCACAGATCTCCTTTGACCTGAGCCTTGCTCGAGGCCTGGACTACTACACTGGGGTCATCTATGAGGCAGTGCTGCTACAGATGCCAACCCAGGCTGGGGAGGAGCCCCTGGGGGTGGGCAGTGTAGCTGCTGGAGGGCGCTATGATGGGCTGGTAGGCATGTTTGACCCCAAAGGGCGCAAGGTGCCGTGCGTCGGGCTCAGTATTGGAGTAGAACGGATCTTCTCCATTGTGGAGCAAAGGTTAGAGGTAAGTCTTGGGGTTGGTAGAACACAGAAGGGCAGGTGTACCCAAGCTACCTTGGATCTCTTAGGGACAGGTGCTGCTTTGGACAGAAGAGATGGTTGTTAGCCTTTAGAGTCTCAATCCTTTATAGGCCAGTTTTGTGTCTGTCTATCTGTCTGTTTTATGATACTGGAAATTGGACCTGGGCCCTGTGCATGCTAGGCAAGCACTGTTGTTACCACTATATGCTATTTTTCACTTAATTTGAGACAGGGTCTCACTAAGTTGTCCAGGGTGGCTTTGAACTCAATGTGTAGCCAGGAGGGCCTTGAATCCTCCTGGCTTAGCCTCTGATTAGCTGGGCTAGGTTGAGCCATGAGGCCTGGCTTGTAGGATAGTTTTGTAGCTCTTTATTCTTTCTCCACTGGATCAGAGCTCTCAAGAATCTAGGCTGGTGTATCTAAGATGCACATCTTCCTTGGGGCAGACTACTTAATGTTGACCAGGCTCACATGCTTGGTGCATTTTCAGCTAATGTAGTTCTGACACAAAACAACTGAACTGAGAGTAGCCCAGTTTGTTATTTTTGTTTCTCAGATAAGGAAGCTAAATATTAACGATCAGATAATTTGCTCAAGATCATGACACTTGTAAGTAGAAGAGTCAGAGTGTGAATCCAGATAGTCAAAACTCCTAAGTCTTACTGTTAGCCACTCTAATGCTGCCTCTCAGTGGAAAACATGTCTAAGGCCCTGGGCTTGCTCCAGTGGCTGCTCTGACTCCCTAGGACTTAGAGTAACACCAAGGAAGCTCCCCTTTGTTGCTGGTACTCCTTTTGTTTCTTTGTTTGTTTGTTTTTGTTTTTGAGACAGGGTCTCTCTGTAGCTTTGGAGCCTGTCTTGGAACTGGAACTCACTCTGTAGACCAGGCTGGCCTCGAACTCACAGAGATCCGCCTGTCTCTCCCTCCCGAGTGCTGGGATGAAAGGTGTGCGCCACCCCCACTCACCCACCCACCCCACCCCTACCCCCAGCTTTTGTTGGTACTCTTAAATGGCTCATTGCATTTGATTTTCAGGAATGTTCTAGCAACTTTCCCACTATTCCTGTTTTTTTCTATAGGATGACACACACCACCTATGTTTCCCATTTGAGTTCATTATTCTAGTAGGCATCTGATGTTATAACTCTGAAAATAGTTTTCCAGAAAAAGTCGAGGGGCAATAGCAGCCTTCCTCCTTGTTCCTGCGTCCACATATACCTAGTCTCACAGAAGGTGAAGACTGGATGCCAGTGGTGGTTTGAGGTGGTCTCCTAGTACTCCTTCTTTGTGATTGTGCTGTGGCCCTAACCTAGAGAGAAGGGAGTTTGAACTTTACTGTACTGTTACCCTGGGGTAGTTCTTTTTTTGGTGTTGTGTTTTGTTCTGTAAATTTTTTTATTTTTATGGGTGTATGTTTGTGCCTGGTGCCCACGGAGGCCAGAAGGAGGCATCAGATGCTCTGGGGCTGGAATTACAAACGGCTCTAAGCTGCCATGTGGGTGTTGGAAATCGAACCCGGGTCCTCTGGCAGAGCAGCCAGTGCTCTTAACTGCTGAGCCGTCTCTCCAGACCCCTTATTTGTTTCCTTGGTGCTTTGTGTTTGGGTTGGTTGGTTTGTTGGTTGGGTTTGGGGGTGTTTTTTATTTGTTTTTGTTTTGTTTTTTGAGACACACTAGCTTCAAACTCACATATTCTGTCATACAAGTCAGTTCATTTCGTACACCTTCTAAGAACTACTTTATGTCCTACTAGTAGATGAGAAGGCTGGGACCTTTCCCTACTGGAGCCCACAGAGTTGGACCTCGTCTCTCAGGATCCCAACCACAGCCTTCCCGTTGCTCCTTGATGACTTAGTCCCACTCTGACTCTTGCCTGCCTCTCCCTAGGCTTTAGAGGAAAAGGTACGGACCACGGAGACACAGGTGCTTGTGGCATCTGCACAGAAGAAGCTGCTGGAGGAGAGACTGAAGCTTGTCTCAGAGTTATGGGATGCTGGGATCAAGGTACAGGAGGCAGTCCCCAGGGGGGTAGCAGACTTGGGAGTACTAGGCACAAACTAACAGAGGTTTACATACTGCCTCCCCCTTACTTCTTGAGATGCAGCAGAGAACAAGGTACCTGCTGCACCCCACCCCCACCCCCAAAGTTCCTCCCCGAGAACAACAGAAGCTTAGTTTTCTTCTTTGGTCATGTGCAGGCTGAGCTGCTCTACAAGAAGAACCCGAAGTTACTGAACCAGCTGCAGTACTGTGAGGAAGCAGGCATCCCACTGGTAGCCATCATTGGCGAGCAGGAGCTCAAGGATGGTGTCGTCAAGCTCCGTTCAGTGACTAGCAGAGAAGAGGTAAGGGGCAAGCAGGAAGGCTGACGAACAAGGGGCATCAGCTGCCTGTTGGAGACCTGAGCCCCATAGAGCACTAACTTCTGAAGAACCTGGGGGCTTAGACTTTAACTGCAATCGTGACGTTTCAGGTCCCCAGCAGCCACCTGCACGTGTTTTCCTAGGGGCATTATCCACCCTGGGCTGTCTAACTGGGTACATGTCCCAGTGAGCCAAACCTGGTACTAGAAGTAGGCGCTCAGTGAATAGCTGAACCGAAGATGCTCATACCTTCTTCCTCCTTCCTGGCCAGGTGGATGTCCGAAGAGAAGACCTTGTGGAGGAGATCAGAAGAAGAACAGATCAGCCCCTCTCCATCTGCTGAATCCGAACAAACTGGCAGAGGAATCAGAATTGACCTTATTTGAACTGAAACAAAACTGCATATGTATTTAAACAGTTTGCGTACTTCTGACCCAGCAGAAGGGTGGTCAAAATTGTGGCTTTTTTGTTTTTATCGTTACCTTATTATTGGTAATCACTGGCAAAAAAAAAAAAAAAAAATGGCCAAGAATTACCCTTTCCTTGTCGGGGATGGAGAGGAGCAGTACAGGTGGACTCATCAGGACTCTGCCTCCTAAACTCCTGTGTGGACCTGAGGTGGCTTCACCGCAGAGCCCCACACCAGATGAACAGATGCGACCCTACAACCTACCGCCAAAAAGTTCAATAAATGTCTCCAACCGCTAACGCCTGTCTGTGTCCATAATGCCTAACGTTACCTTCCGCCTCGGATCCTGAACCATTCAAGCTGCTTTAGCGACTGGTGTGAAAGCCAGGAGGCCTTCCCAAACCCACTGGTTAAAGGACACCCTGTGGGCCCGGTGCCCACCCTGCCCCTACTCGGCCCCACCCCCCACCTCAGCGATGGAGCTCCTCCCACACACGTCCCAAGAGAGTTGATTTCCAGGGGCTAGCGCGCCTCCAAGCGTTCGCGCACGTGCAATGGATGCCTCCTTGAGAGGCGGGGTCGCCCTCGGAGCCAATGAGAGCTCGAGGGGGCGTGGAAGGCAGGGAATCTTCCAGAGGCAGAGAAGCCCAAGGGACGTTCTAAAGAAGGTACTGGCAGGCAGACCTAGGAGAGGGCTATGCAGTCTAAAAGGGAGTGCGAGGTAAGTAATTAAAGACCCAAGGGGTCCTTGGGCCCCGCCTACATAAGGAGCGGTTACAGGGATCCCAATACCCAAGCGAGGTGGTACTGGGCCGGTGATGCGCCATTCCAACCTACCCTCTTTCCTCCAGCAATGGTGTGAACGGGTGAATCCAGAGAACAAGGCAGCCCTGGAGGCGTGGGTAAGGGAGACTGGCATCCGCCTGGTACAGGTCAACGGGCAAAGGAAGTATGGCGGGCCACCCCCAGGTATGGTAGCCCCACCCCGTGGGGCACTACACGGCCTCGGCCACTCTTGTAGGAAGGGCCTGTCCCCTAGGCTCCCAAGTCAGGAAACCCAAACGACCTGACATAGCCTGTTAGGTGCGGATATTTGTCTGGCCCCCCTTCTACTCTCCTCGTCGAGGAGAGTACGCCCACCCACTCAGTGCCAGCCTAGTTGTTTACGCCGTCCAGTCGCCCAATTCTGCTAACGACCGGGAGCCAGCAGGGTGTCAGTATTTCTAGACGGTCTTCCTCCTGGCTCCCCCCGACACCCCAGCTGTTTCCTGGGGCTTAGAAGTTGAACCATCCCATTTGACGACACTACCCCCCACCTGCATATCCTCTCCCTCCAGGCTGGGTGGGCAGCCCGCCACCTTCGGGCTCCGAGGTGTTTATCGGACGACTGCCCCAGGACGTGTATGAGCACCAGCTGATCCCCCTCTTCCAGCGCGTGGGGCGCCTCTACGAGTTCCGCCTGATGATGACCTTCAGTGGCTTGAACCGCGGCTTTGCCTACGCGCGCTACAGCTCGAGGCGCGGTGCCCAGGCCGCCATTGCTACGCTGCACAACCACCAGCTGCGCCCCTCCTGCCAGCTTCTGGTGTGCCGAAGCACCGAGAAGTGCGAGCTGACGGTGGACGGGCTGCCTCCCAGCTTGAACCGCCGCACCCTGCTGCTCGCCCTCCAGCCGCTGGGCCCCTGCCTGCAGGAGACATTGCTGCTGCCCAGCCCCGGGTCGGCGCCCTCTCAGATTGCGCTGCTCAAGTTCAGCACACACCGAGCCGCTGCCATGGCCAAAAAGGCCCTGGTAGAAGGTAGGGGTGGAAGCTGCGGGTGGGCGGCTGGCTTCGTTAAAAGCGTATCCCCAAATCTTAGAGTCAGACACATGCGTGGGGTTCACAAACTGCCGGCATGCAACAGTGCTACAATCACTATTTACCTAAATTGAAGCTCCCGCTTGTCTAAGTTCCTCCCATAGTTTGTATCCTATTTTGTTGTTGTTTTTTTTGAGACAGGGTTTCTTGCTTAGCCTTGGCTGTCCCGGAACTCGCTTTGTAGACCAGGCTGGCGTCAAACTCAGAGATCCACTTGCCTCTGCCTCCCGCTTGGATTAAAGGTTTGCGCCACAACCACCTGCCATTGCATCCTGTTTTAGGCCTCAGTATTTCCAGGGGGGGGGGGAGAATTGGAGTTGTACACAAGAGTTCAGGTGAGCCTGCTTATCTTTGTAGTGCCTGCTTCCTCCTGTGAATGAAGCAGTGCTTCATTGATCAGCTTTCATTGATCAGAAAGGTTAGCTATTGTGACTGGTAACTAAGTAAATAAGGCCTGAATGCCCTGTACTGCCCCAGGGATAATTAGATAGTATGTGTTGTTACAGTCCCTTTACAAATCAATGAAGTGGGGCTTGGGGAAGTTGTCACACCCCCAGGAAGTGGAGAGGCATTAAACATAGCCTGTGGCCGTCACTCCCCTTTACTGGCCAGCTCCTCAGTGCCCAGCTCCTCAGTGCCCGGCTCCAGTTCCCGTACTCAGATCTGCCCTTGTCTTCTGCCTCTTTCTTGCAGGGCAGTCACGCCTCTGTGGAGAACAGGTGGCTGTGGAGTGGCTCAAGCCTGACCTGAAGCAGCACTTCCGCCAGCAGCTTGCGGGTCCCTCGCTGCGGTTCCTCCGGCCGGAAGGCAGCCAGCTAGCCCAGAGCAGGGATAGGCTAGGGACCCAAGGGGCTCGGGCTGCTCTGCAGCTGCTGTGTCAGCGGATGAAGCTGGGCAGCCCTGTGTTCCTTACCAAGTGTTTAGGCACAGGGCCTGCTGGCTGGCATCGCTTTTGGTACCAGGTTGTGATCCCTGGACACCCAGTGCCTTTCAGTGGCCTCATCTGGGTTGTGCTGGCCTCTGAGTGGCAGGATGGGCACGAGGTGGCCAAGGATGCTGTGTCTGCACAGTTGCTGGAAGCACTGAGTGAGTCCAGAACCAGCTTGTGGTCTCCTGGGGCTGAAGCAGGTATTGTGGTTAGGCAGTGACCCCTCCCCCTCCTCTCTACCCGCAGCCTAAATGGGTGGGCAGAACCTGTGCCATCCCCAGCCCAGCAGGCCTGGGCAGCCACTACTGGATCACAAAGAGACAGGGGCCTGGTTACAGCTTCCTTGCTGGGGAAGGACCCTGCCTGTCACACCTAAGTGCTACTTTAGTTGTGAGGAACTCTGCCCTTCCCCCATTGAGCCCAGGGTCTGATTGGACCTAGTATCCTTGGTCACTTCCCAGTTTGACAAAATTCACCATACCCACACAAAAAGTTGACTATGAATCTCTGTTTTTATTTAAGCCAAAGGCCCTTCCTCCGACCATGTGCCACTGATTTGGGCTTATGTGTCTTTTCTTCTGTGCTGGTTGTATTTATATTAAACCCCTGGTTGGTCTACACATGTCTGTCTCTGCTGTCTTACCGTAACAGTTTGTTGTACAGTGGTAGGGTGAGCAAATACTTTCCCACTTTGAGGCCATGAATTCATACAACAGAGTCCTGGAAATTCCTGTTGGGGGTTGGGGGGACCCATGGTAGAGCTAAGCTTATATTCAAGATGGTGGGTTCAATCCACGGCACCAAGAAACAGATTTCTTTAGAGGCTGTCCCAGAAAACATAGCTCCTTGTCCTAGCACTCTCCTCAGGGCCTCAGCTCAGTCACTGTCGTCTTCGCTCTCCTTCAGCACCTCCTCCTCCTCCTCTGGGGCCTTGGCATCCTCTCCATCTTCTCTCAGCCCTGCAAAGAAGTCGTCAGTGCTCCAGGCCTTACTGCTCAGGGCACGGAGTGGTCCTCCCTTTTTCTTGCGTCGCCGATAGTCGTCCACAACCACAGTTCGCAGCTGAGCCATGTTCCAAAATTTGAGTCGCTGGTCGTGGCCACTACTGGCCAGAAACTGGCCGCAGTGGGATAGGGATAGTGCCTCCACAGGCTCCCCAGCATGCTGGCCCACGGTACCTACCACTCGGTTTGGCAGGATGTTCACAGCCCTGGGCAGAGAAGAGTGTTAGGCACTGGCTTGGCTTGGCTTGGCCAGCTCCCTGGGCTCCAGGGCGGCAGTGGCTCCCCTTACCTGATGATGCCATCAGTGGAGCCAGTGCACAGCAGATTCTCGGTGACCGGAACCATGCAGTCGATGGACTCTGCTCTCAGGGCAAAGCGGTCACTTGTCGCCCCAAAACCATTCCAGTTGAAGAGGTAGATGGTACCTTCACTAGATCCACAGGCCACCTTCTTCCCGTACTGCAGGTTAACAAGGCAAACCATGTTTGTGGAGCCACTTCAGAATACACTCCCTGGCGCACATACCCCATCCCATCATACCCAGCTGTACTTTCATGAGGGTGACGGAGGTCAGATCGCCTGACTGGGGCTCCGAGAGTAACTCCAAACGGCGCCTCTTGATGTTGAAGACACCAAGGCAGCCATCCCCACTGTAGAGAGCAAACAGATGGAACGGAAAGCTCCATTTGAGGAAGACTGTAATACCCAGTGGTTACCTACATCACCAAGAGGTCTCCAGGAGGAAAAGAGCAGGGAGTCCGTTTAAGGTTGTACCTGGCTGTCAGCAGCAGCTTTTTGGCTGGGTCTAGAGCCATGTCAGCGATGTACTCCTCATGCTGCCGCATATCCATTAAAGGGCCCTCTTTTCGCTGGTCCCAGAGCCGGATGCCACCTGTGTCATCCCCAGTGACTAGAACATTCTCATCCACAAGCAGCAGGCTATTAATGGGGGCACTGGAGAAACAGAGAATATGAATTTGTTCTAATGGAGACCCCTCAGTCCTTACCCCTCACCAGGTACGCGTATATCTGATTTTTCTTACCTGTGAGCCTTGGAAATGCGTCTTTCCAACTGTCCCTGTTCGACGTCTAATACATGGATTGCTTTGTCCTTAGAGACAGTGACAAGTTCTAGGGGGAAAGGCCCAACTTATGGTGTGATCACTGCCCTCTCCCCGTACCACACTGCTGGCTGCCTGCCCCCGTACTCACTCTGCCCATCCTCTGAGAAGACGACGGCTCTGCAGGACTTGAGGTGGTGCCCCGAGGACCAGACTTCCTTGGTTTCTCCCTCCTGACAAGAGTATGAAAAGCTGAGGAAAGGAAGAGAGTGAATCATCCCATACCACACCTGCAATGCACAGGGCACAAAAATCCAACCTTCCCATGTAGATAAGAGTACTCCCAAGACCAAAGAGCCTACTATTCTTGTTTATCAATTTTCTTTGTAGTATTGGAAATGGAAATTCACACATGCTAGGTAAATAGCCTGCAACTGAGCCACACACACCCAGCCTATTTATCCGTTTTCTCTTTATATTTTTCTTTTAGTTATTCTTTTTTTGTTTGGCTGGTTTTGGTTTTTTGTTTGTTTTTTTGTTTGTTTGTTTTGTTTTGTTTTTTGAGACATGGTTCCTCTGTGTAGCTCTGGCTGTCCTGATACTCAAACACCAGGCTGGTCTTGATTGAACTCAAGAGATCCACCTGCCTCTGCCTCCCCGAGTGCTGGAATAAAGGGCATTCACCACCACTGTCTGGCTCATTTATCCATTTTAAATTAACTTCAAATGTTAGATCTTGTTTCGATACTTATTAATTCAAGATATATTTGTATAGGACTATTTTGGGGAATGCATCAGGTTGTGACAAGATCTCATTGCATAGCCAAGGCTAGCCTGGAACTTGTTTTCTTTTTTTGTTGTTTTATTTGAGACAGGGTTTCTCTGTGTAGCCTTGGCTGTCCTGGAACTCCATCTGTAGACCAGGCTGGCCTCAAACTCAGAGATTCACCTGCCTCTGCCTCCCAAGAGCTGGGATTAAAAGAGTGTGCCACCACTGCCTGGTTTAGCCTGGAATTTGTAATCCTTTTATCTCATCCTTCAAGATGCTGAGATTACAGGTAGTACACATCTTTACATTCCACTCTTCACCATCCTCAAAAGCCCAAGCCTGAGGAAAGATTGGGTCTGGACCACTGTGGGGGCCCAGAAATACTTGATTAAACTAATGGCAAGCTGGGTGTGTTGGTGGGTGCCTAATATAGGAATTCTAGCTAGGCAGTAGTGGCAAATGTTTTTAATCCCAGCACTTGGGAGGCAGAGGCCAGACTGGTCTAATGAACAAGTCCCAAGGACAGTTAGGGATACTCAAAAACCTAGGGGAGCCGGGCGGTGCTGGCCCACGCCTTTAATCCCAGCACTCGGGAGGCAGAGAAACCCTGTCTCGAAAAAAACGAGAGAAAAAAAAAACTAGGGGGAAAAAAATCTGAGACCGGAGCAAGAGGATCCTTTGAGACTACTCTGGGCCATAGTGAGATCCTGTCTCAAAGGAAAATAACTATTAACAGAAGTCCAGAAGTTGGAAGGGTAATAATCAGAGTCCACAGAAGCTACAGAAGGACACAGTTAATTACCGTATATTCTGGCCAATGTCACTGTGCTGCCAAGTTAAAGCAAAATAGAGGTGGAGGTCTGGGGAGATGGTTCAGGCCTTGGGAATCCCCAAAACCTATGTAAAAGATGGGGCAAGTATGGTGGCCAACTTTAATTCCAGCACTTAGGAAGCAGAGATGGGTGGGATCCCTGAGGCAAGCTAGCTAGCTAGGTAAGACTAGCAAGGATCGTCGAGCTCCAGTCTCAACAAGACACCTTGATTAAAAATTAAAAAATTAAAAAGACGGAGAGGGATGTGGGAAGACATCTGGAGTCAATCTGAGACTTCCACAAGCACACTTGCTGAATGTTACTGAACGAGTCGGGCCGTCTGAGTCTCACAAAACATGTCTTCCCGCCACACGCTCTACCCCCACCTCTACCCCAGAGGAGCTTTAAGACCCTGGCGCCCACGCGCCGACCACGCCCACTCACACGAACACGTCCCCGTCTACGTCCCCTGCTGCCAGCAGGTCTCGAGTGGGATGGAACGCCAGGCCACTGGCTGGCGCTTCCAGCACGATGTCTTCTGGGGTATCACGGACCCGGGGTGCTGCCTTCGTGGAGTCAAGGTCTTCCTCTTCATTGCTTGAATTCTCCGCGGGACTCTCCTCGCACATGCGATCCATAGGATCCACGCGCGCCGAGGAACCAACTACATTTAATGGGGCGTGGCTTAGGTCGTTGCTTCCGGGAGGAGGCGGGATCGGAAGTGCACCGGGGGAGGACGTCGGAAGGGGCGGGCCTGTGGCCTCTGGTGTAGATGGAGCGATCGTGGAATGCTGCTGCGTCCTCTAATAACAACCCTTTTATTTTTTTAAATGAAACTGAGTTGCAGTTTTTTTTTTTTTAAATATGTTTTAAACAGGGCTAAGAGAAAAAAGAGCGGAGGAAGAAAGGCAGAGCAGGAAATAGAGGCGTGGTTTCAGAGATGTCCCCTTCCCTCAGTGTTTTCGTGTGATGAGTGCACGTCTGTCACAGCGCGCGTGGGGGTCGGGGAACCACCTTTTGGAGTTGGTTCTCTCCTCCCACTTTATGTAAATTCCATTGACAAAATAAACTCCGCCGACCCTGAGGTTTGCTCTACAACCGACTTAGCGCCTCTACCACCTCCCTGCTCCCCGACCCCCAGACCCATCTTATCTGACCCACTGTGACCTGTGCTTGGGGCTAGCTAGACTGTGTGACTTTTAAAGCCTGCCCTCCCTCCAGCCGCTTCACGTATTTGGGAACACCCTAAATTGTTCCCTCCATCCAGTCCTATCCTAACAAATAGGAGAGGGGGATCCCAATCATTCCTGACTTGGTGAAACCTAAGACCAAGACTAGGGGCAGGCACGATGCCCAAGATGGAAAGAGTCCATGTTATGCCCAGATTGTGACCCCCCAGAGAGACCACCGTAGACCTTTGGATGTCCAGAATGCAACAGCAAGGTTTATTCTGCAGATACAAGTCTAGACAGGGACTCATTCCTACACCCAATACAGTGAGGCAGGGAGGAGTCCTCTTTCTTGGGGAAGTTAGTTTTTATAGGCAAAACCCATAAAATTTCTTAGAGGGGAGGGGGTTAGTACGGGTCCATCCTTGATTGGTCAAGTTTTTCCCGGGCCTGGACTTTATCTTATCTGTTTGCCCTGTCAGGAGTTTTACAACTCATCTCTGGGGTCTGGTCTTGTTAACTCTGGAGAGGGGCATCTCGTGGTTAATTGGTTACCATCAGACATCCTGACTCTGTTCTTTTGTTCCTGGGGCTGGCGCCATCATTTCTGGGGACTTGAAACTGGCCTGGCCTAGATCACAGTCCCCAAAGCCGCCACTGAAGACTTTTAGGTACAGAATGCAAAAGTAAGGTGTTTTCTAAGTTTACAAGTCTCCAGGGAGGCTCTTCCAAACCTCTCACTCACAGCAGGGAGGTTAGAAGGAGCCTCCCCTTTCTTTGTGAGGCTAGTTTTTTTTTTTTTTTTTTTTTTTTTTTTAAGATTTTATTTATTTATTATGTATACAGTGTATCCCTGCAGGCCAGAAGAGGGCACCATATCTCATTACAGATGGTTGTGAGCCACCATATGGTTGCTGGGAATTGAACTCAGGACCTTTGGAAGAGCAGCCGGTACTCTTAACCGCTGAGCCATCTCTCCTTTTTTTTTTTTTTTTTTTTTTTTTTTTTTTTTTGAGGCTAGTTCTTAAAGGCACAGACCATATAATTTATTTTAACCCGCCTCCCTTTTTAGTCTTTTGGTCGAATATCCTGACTGTTTTCCAAAGTCCCTGTAGCAGATACAGCCACCTGGGGAAAAGGGGTCTAAGTTCTTATCTACACTTAGGAATCCTGGTTTAAGCTTCTCTTTGTCTGTAGGGGATAGAGTGGGGGGTTTTACTGAGGTATCACAGTCCACGCATCCCTAAGTTAACAGACAGGGATGATCTTCACACATGCTCAAACCGCTGCCCATGCCAACATCTTCGTGCCTCCAGAGAAACGGTGAACAGTACTGTTCTAGAATAGTTTAGCTCCGGACCTTCGATGGGCATGACCAATTGTACTTAGGCTACCCAGGAAAACATTCATGGCAGCCGATGTTCTGGGCATCCCTGTTAACAAGGGTTTCAATAATGAGATGCTCTCCATGGCAGGACAGTCCCTGAGGCTAGCTGAAAATGACCTGCTCAGATTTCCGGGCAGCTAGGCCTTCTAAAGCTTGTGCTGGCATGGTAGCACACGTCTTTGGGAGAGAGGGGAAAAAGCAGGTGGATCTCTTGAAAATTCCAGGCCAGCCTGATCTATATAGTGAGAACCTGCTGAAAAGGAAAATAACACCAACATGAGGGGCTGGGAAGATGGCTCAGCAGTTAAGAACACTGGATGCTCTTCCAGAGGGCCTGGGTTCAATCTCAGCACCCACATGGCAGCTTACAACTGTCTATAACTCCAATTCCAGGGGATCTCAGACAGACATACATTCAGCAAAACACCAATCAATGCTCATAAAATAAAAATAAATAAATTATTGCCCGATACTGGTGGCGCACACCTTTAGTCCCAGCACTTGAGGAGGCAGAAACAGGCAGATCTCCAAGGTGGAGGTCAGCCTGGTCTCCAGAGCAAGTTCCAGGACAGCCAGGGCTACACAGAGAAATCCTGTCTGAGAAAAAAAAGTGAACATGAGATGAGGTTAAGGGTTTCAAAGGACAGAAATAACCTATCTGCAGAGTCATTAGAGGGTTAGAGTACTTGTAGAAACAATATTAAATTAGCAGCCAACCCTCAGATCTTGCTTTTATTGATTCTGGGTATCCATACGAATCATGTCTCTGACCTTTTTCCTAATTAGAACTGTGGCCTACAACCATAGGACCAAGGCATCATTTGCCTAAAAGCCATTCTAGGACTGTTGAAAAGTCCATTTTCTACTTCTTAAGCACTACTGGCAAAGCTGGGTTCCTCAAAAAGCTCTTTCCCACAGCTGGGGCTTGGGTAGTGTTTGTCTAGTATGCAATGCCAGCAAAACAAAATACCCTTTCCTATCAGGATGAAGATGATCAAAGTCAGTAACAGCTTAGTCACATCCTAACTTCCCCTGGATCTGGTGAAACCACAGTTGGGCTCAGTATTCAGCCAGAAAAAGTGGAGATCCTAAATGAACACCAGACTAAAGTGCTGGCAAAGAGCAGAAAGGAGACATAGTAGGCCCCCCTGGGCCTTAGCAAACTTCTCAGGGTGAAGGACACCAAAACCTTTTGGACCAGGATAAACCAGTTTTACCCTCAAGGAATCCCCATCTCACCCCTCATTAGTCCCTGACTTGAGGAGGCCTTGAGTTGAATTTAGCACTAACGCTCCCCCCTAAGGGCATAAACTCATAAAAGGCTTTTGTTTCCACAAGTGATTTTTATTAATACAGCTTCACTAAGAGCTCAATCCTATGTAGCCTTGACATTAGTCTACCAGCCAATCAGGATGATCTTAGTCCCCAGAGAATTTCCACTTTCAGACTAGGACCCCAAATAGAACTAAGTCTGGCCATTCAACTGAACATCTCTCTTACCCATCAGAGACTCATTTTTCCCTTCTCTCCTGGAAACTGGACTAGTAAACATCTTAACTGTCTAGGAACCTAGAATCAATGCAGGAAACACAGAGAAGACTATTTTATTGAATGAAAAAGAGGGAAGGAGGACATGCCTGCTCCTAGGTATGGGGGAAGAGATTTATTATAGATATGAGGGAGAGCACAGCCAGAGTATCTGGAAGGGTCCAGACTAAACATGGCCCTAAACTGGGCCACATGAGGAGGGTGGGAAAAGGGGGAAGAGGGACAGAGGGTAACCTGAAGCAGCAGCCAAGAGGCCAAAAGGGGCACATAACCAAAATGGCTGGTTTGTATAGGAATCAGAGAAGCTGGGAGAAAAAGCCCAGCCTAGGCCCTGGGCTAGAGTTTAGGGTAGGGGGTTGGGTATGCCAGCCAAAAGGACCCTGTAGCAGGTAGGGACTGAAGTATGCTGGGAGAACCTGGCAACCAGTATCAGCTCTGATATGTTAATAGGCACCTGAGTTGAGACCTAACATTCATACAACTACTGGAACTATCTTCTTCAAGAAAGAGTGCCCAACACAGAAAAGACAGCGGGTTTAACTAATTTTAATGGAACATGTTGGGCATGGTGCTGCATGCCATTCATCTTAGCACTTGGGAGGCAGATCTATAAACAAATAGTTATACAATAAAGATTTATAAACATTCACAAAGAAAAACCATTTGCCATCTTTTTAGGAATTGTAGAAACAAACAACCAACAGAACAGCCATGTGGTGACGGTTGGAACTAGATTAGTACTTTGGTCTTTTCACTTCGACCCTGAAATCAAAGGAGAAGTAGATCAGCAAAGGACCAGACACTGAACAATTCTCCCCAGGCCAACGAGAAAAGGCAATGCTGCTCACCCATCAGCTTCCATCTTCTTCCTCTTCTCAATGATCTGTACAAGAACAGTAGTAGTTTATATGCATGCTGCTAGTCTAAATCTAAGTCCACCTGAAGCCCAAAGGTGACCTCCCTCAATTTCCATGGCTGCCCACCCTGCCTGTTCCTGAATCTGTTAGTAAGTGTCTCTTCTCAACTGAAACCCTGCCACCTAAGAAAGAGTCCACTAACCGCACTTATTTTCTTCCACTGGCGATCAAGCTCTGCCTTGTCATTGGTTTCTTTGAAGCGTCTGGTTTTCCGTCCTTCAGACATCTTGATACCATACTGGAATGCAGCCCTGAAAAGGATCATTGTGGGAAGAAGGCATTAGAGGTCTCACAGCAGTAGGAAGATTTTCTTAAAGGGCTCTGTGGGCAAAGTACCTATCTGGAAACACCACAGTTAAGACTACAGCCTCTAACCCAACATGGGCTAGTCCACCAAACGCCACATCCTCATTCCCTACCCGTATTTACTCACTTGGGCAAAGCCTCCTTGTTGTTCATATACTCGCTATATTCCTCCTGAGTATCAAAGTCCCAGCGGCCTAAGGGACCCTTCTTGTTACCCTGTGGTAAAGCAGATGGGAAGGAAGCGCTATCAGTGGAAAGGAATTTTCTCTGAACAAAACCAGATACCCACAATCCACAATAATAATCCACCAGTAATAAATCTTACCCTAATAAATAATGTTTCCTATGTACTTACATTATACACATTACTCTGGACACTAATTCTTACAAATTACACCTTAATTCTTACAAAAATTCTAAAGTGAGAATTATATTTCTATTTTTTACGATGTAGAAACAAAGGCAGTTGTAAACAGGGAAAAAACATGGCAAGGTCACAAAACTAGCAAATGGCAAAGACAAAACAAAACAAGGCAGTAGAGCACTTGCCCAGCATGTGTGAAACCCTAAGTTGGATCCCAAGGACAACAGAAAACAAGAAGTTTCTCTTAGCCCAGGATGTACTCAGTGGCAGAGTACTTGCCTAGCATGCAAAGGTTCCTGGGTTCAATCTCCAGCAGTGAAAAATAAATAAAAATTTCTTTTATCTGAGCATGGTAGTACACACCCGTCATTTATAATCTCAGCACTAGAGACATGGAGGCAGGAGGATCAAGAGTTTAAAGTCATCCTCAGCTACATATCCAGCCTGGGCTACAAGATCCTGTCTCAAAAACAAACAAACAAAAACAAAAAAAAAAACAAACAGCAACAATAACAACAAAAAACATGTTCTTAACCAATCACTTCAGGAGAGAACTGACTCCTGCAAGTTGTCCTCTGACCTCCACATTCATGCCATGGAACATATTAAATAAATAAAAAATAAAACATTACTGATCAAAGGTCCCCAACATCCTTAAACACCCTTTAACGTCATACCTGGTCCATTTTGCTATAATCTACCTCTTCATCACTATCGACAGCCATGTCATCCATCCTAAAGAGAAACAGAAGTTAGATGCTTCAGATCCATAACACTGTATTTTATTCAGAAACCCACCTGATAAGCATCTCAGAACTAAATAGAAGAATTCACCCAAATAGTACCTTAGTTACCAACAGGTCAAATTTAAATCTCATAATCACCCCAACCTCACTGACTTAGGCCTCACTTACGTGGCTGGATAGCATTCTGCATAACTATTGGACATGCCAAAGAAATCACCCAGCTGCTTCTTGTCTTCAGGCTTCTTCAACATAAATGCTATGTTAAAAAAAATTCCATCACTTGCAGAAAAGATTAGGTAGAGGTAACAGAGGCTAGAGGTATCAACATGAACATTTCAGAAACCAGCTGTAAACTTGAATTGGTTCTCTAGTTGATACAAAGCATGATTTCATCCCAGCCAACACACAGCATAAAAGAAAGAGAGCTGGGCGGTGGTGGCGCACGCCTTTAATCCCAGCACTTGGGAGACAGAGCCAGGCGGATCTCTGTGAGTTCGAGGCCAGCCTGGTCTACAGAGCAAGATCCAGGATAGGCACTAAAGCTACACAGAGAAACCCTGTCTTGGAAAAAAAAAAAAAGAAAAGAAAAGAAAAAAGAAAGAAAGAGAGCAAAGCCAGAGAAACAACTGGAGTTGGAGTTGGGAAAGAAAATGGCTCCTACAACCCAGGAACAGCCCATACCATAATCACAACACTCAAAAGACAGAGGTGCCGTCTCAATATAAATAAGGAAAAATAATTAAAATCCAGGAAGAAATACAATAAAAGGATATGATTCAGTGCCTTCCCAACCAGCAGACCCAGCAAATTTTTCATTGATGGATTTGATCAACTCTTTGGCAGATCCAGGTCCTGGAAGAAAAGACAACTCTATTTGGACTTGAACTGATGTTTTTACAACCTCCTCCCACTAACCTGATTCCAGCTTTAAAAATGTTTGTATGGAGCTCACAAGAGCTAACAGGTTAACAGTTAACAGGTAAGAACCCTTGCTGCTAAGCCCAACAACCTGAGTTCAATTCCAGGAACCAACAGGGTGGAAGGAGAGAGCCAACTCCTAAAAATTGACTTTAGACCTCCATAGGTATGTCCTAGCACACCTGAGTCCAAATAATACACACACACACCCACACACACACACATACCCACACCCACCCACCCACCCCACACCCACCCACCCACCCCCACCCACACATACACACACACCCACACACCCCAAATAAGTAAATATGGTAGTTTTTTGTTTTTTAGGTTTTTGTTTGCACTTGAGACAGTCTCACTATGCAGCCCAGGCTGACCTAGAACTCTGGAGTTTAGGCTAGCCTTGAACTCCTGATCTCACCTCAGCCTCCAGAATGCTGAGATTATAGGTTGAGTACAACCACATCTTGCTAATTAAAACATTTTTAAAACATGGGCTGGAGAGATGGCTCAGAGGTTAAGAGCACTGGCTGCTCTTCCAGAGATCCTGAGTTCAATTCCCAGCAACCACATGGTGACTCACAACCATCTGTAACGAGATCTGGTGCCCTCTTCTGGTCTGCAGTCATACATGCTGTATGCATAATAAATAAATAAATCTTTAAAAAAAAATTTTTTAAACAAAGGAACCCTTTTATCTATTAAAATTTTAACCAAACTCCAACTAATGAGCTACTCTGGCAAACAATAAGATCTCTAGAACATTGTATACACAACCTCAGCCTCACCTCAAAACCCTGTGTGCCCCCCTAGTCCATAAATTAAGAGATGGTTCTTATGAGAGCCCCAAACTAGGCGGTCCCCCAGATGCCACCTTCATCAGCTTAGAGCAGCAGGGTTCTGTGAGGAGAGCAGGACGGCTAGGGCAGTGCACGATGCCACTGGTACAACCCACCTTTGTCAACATCCATGGGCTGGAAACAGAAACAGAAGTGAGGGTCATTATGAGGACTTTCCATTCATCTCTCCCTCACATCTGGATCAATTCCCTAATCCACTTCTGTCCCATTTCCATGATGGTTCCCACCCTAGGTTAGTTACTGCTGTGAAACCACAAGGCTGCTGAGGAGAAAAGGGTCCTGCTCCTGGCTAGAATGCATTTCCAGGGGCAGTTTTCACAGCCTGATACCAAGGGCCCACATCTCACCTCATCATCCACTTTTGGCTTCTCAAAGTAGCTGTGCCTTTTCTTCTCTTCCTCTCGCTCCCGCTCCCTGTCTCGCTCCCGGTCTCGCTCCCGCTCCCGGTCTCGCTCTCGCTCCCGGTCTCTGTCGCGTTCCCGATCTCGTTCCCGCTCCCGGTATCTCTCCCGCTCCTTGTCCCGAGGTGTCTTGGTTGTGGAGGGAACATAATCCCCAATGTCTTCAAAAATGCTGGGAAAAACAAGTATCACTAGTTGCTAACACTGTACATACTCATGATGGCCGTTTCTCCAGAAGGGCTAAAGACAAGAAACACACAAACTCTCTTGCTCACAGATGCACGGGACTGGGATACATACTTCATGTCTGCCTCGGGAGGTTTCTTTTCCTCCAGTTTTCCTGCAATGGAAAGAGCCTGTCTCAGTGCCTTTCTAATTTTTAAAAATTTTATATATTTAAAAAAAAAAAAAAAAGAAAGAAAGAAAAGAAAAGGTGGGCTGGAGAGATGGCTCAGAGGTTAAGAGCACTGACTGCTCTTCCAGAGGTCCTGAGTTCAATTCCCAGCACCCATATGGTGGCTCACAACCATCTGTAATGAGATCTGGCGCCCTCTTCTGACCTGCAGGGACACATGCAGGCAGAATACTGTATACATAATAAATAAATAAATCTTTAAAAAAAAAAAAAAGGTGAGCCATGGTGGCACACATCTTTAACCCCAGCATTCAGGAGGTATAGACAGGCAAGCTCTGAGTTCAAGGCCAGCCTGGTCTACATATGGAGTTCCAGGGTAGTCAGGACTACATAGAGAGACCCTATCTTAAAAAAATAAATAAATAAAAATTTTTATGCATATGGGTGTTTTGCCGATATGAATGTCTGTGCACCACATACGTGCCTAGTACATTCGGAGGCCATAAGAGGGTGCTGGATCCCCTAGATCTGAGTTCCAGATGGTTGTGAGCAACTCTAAGAGTGTTGGGAATCAAGCCTGGATGTTCTTTACTGCTGAGTCTCTCCAGTGGCCCCAGTGCCTTTTTAACCATCTGCTGTTTAGAATGGACAAAACTTCCCAGGCTACTTGGCAATTCAAACCCAACCAATGGGCTCTGAGTGGGTCAAGCAGAATTTGGGCACACTCATCTTGCCCCAGTGTTCCATTTCATCATTTTCCTTTGTTGTCTAGAAGTCAGCCAATGTCTACAAGACAGAGGCTTCAAGAGAGTTTGGTTTTACCACCAAATGCCCCCCCCCTCCCCAAGAGTAAGGTTTCCTACCCTTCCCATCAGGTACCTTTATCCTTCTTCTTGAGCTTCTTGTTCCGGGTGCCCTGCCTCAGGTATGACAAAATCTGGGTGAGCTTGCTGATAACAATGTCGTTTGTAGTCAGTGTAGTCTGGGCCTGGAAAACCCAAGGAGCAAGAATATCCCTCTGAGCAGGACTCTCACAGCCTATTATCAATTCACTTAAATTCAAGGACAAGTAACACACAGTTGTTATCTAGGAAGATGATGTGTAAGAGGGCAGCAATGAAGGGACACTCCAAACAGATGAAAGGGTGTGGAAAAAAGCTCTGATCAAAAAGTGCAAATAACACATTCAAGAAACCTAAGAGACCTGGAGAACAAATAGGGAGGCATGTTGGAAAAGGCTACAAAGTCCAACTGTTGCAGGGGCTCACAGACTTTTTACTCTGAACCCCAAAATCAAGAAACCACAGAACAACTTTCTACGTAGTGGTAAAACAAAAATTTGTACTTATAAAACATCACCTTAGTCATGTGTAAAATGCATTAATGGAATCTAGAGCAGAAAGATTCAGATAATGGATGTTAAAAGAGTACAAGGTTTATTTGGTGGAATATTCTAAAGTTATGGTAGTGGCTATACAATTTGGTGAATATGATAAAACTATTTGTTGAAGTGGAAACTAAAAGGGTAGATTACATGCCATGTGAATTACATCTCAATAAAAAAATACACTGGACGGGAGTGGGAAAAATAACCAATCTTTTAATAGCTCCAGTAAGAAATTGTGGTTTAGACAAGAATATTGCTGGTGGAGAGGAATGGATTCAACTGAGACTGAGGAGATTTTTAAAAAAAGAACAGAACATGAGGATACCATGGATGAGGAACAGGACAAGGGCAAAGCAGATTTGAAGATTGTATGACAGGTTCTTAGAACTTGACTACTCACCTCCATGGTGGGGCAATCAGCCTTGCTGCGGATAAGAGTGGTGGGGATATCCGTGTCTGCATACTCATCATCCAGGTCTACCACATAGGCCATCCGGCCTGGTAAGAACAGCTCATTTCGCTCATATGATTTACTCTTGAAAAGCATTCGATACACATTTCGGCCTACACAACAGGAAAGATTAACAAACAGCCAATGAGAAACTTCTATTGTTACAGTAGTCATTTACTAATTACCTCCTCTGTCCCAGGCACCAGGCCAAGCGCTATTTGTGCTCTGCTACACCAAATCTTCAAACAACCCTATGCTGTGAGAAACGGGCATTAATACTTTTTACCGATTAAGAATACTAACGCTTCCAGGCACACCTTTGAACACTTAGGAGGAGAGGCAGACGGATCTCAGTGGGTTCAAGGCCAGTCTGGTCTACAGGGCTAGTTCTAGGCCAGCCAGGGCTACACAAAGAAACTCTGTCTCAAAAAATAAATTAAATAAGTAAATAAAAATCCACCTGTCTCCAGGCCCCCAGCCCTGAGATTACAGGAGTATGCCACCATATTCAGTTCCTACACACGTGTTCTGGCATCAACGCAGGTCCTCCTGCTTGTACTTGCAAAACAACACTGAATTATCTTGAGTCCTCCATATTACCTTCTTTTTTGCTATTTTACATTCAGCTTTTAAAAAATTAATTGGCTTTATTCTTTCACTTACTATTTACTTCAGATGGGAGTCTTATGCAGTCAAGAGTGACCCAACTCTTGATTATCATCCCAAATGCTGAGGTATGCACCACCATACTATCAGCTAGTTTGGGTCTTTGGAAGCAGGGTCTTTGCTGTGTACCCAATGCTGGCCTTTAACTGGCAATCCTCCTGCCTCAGCCATGTGAGTTCTAGGACTAGCAGCATGCAGCATCACCCCCAACCCATCCTACCTTCTTTGATGCATATCAAAGACCTGAAAAGGCTTCTGGTCTAACTAAGGAGACATAAATGACACGGAAAATAATCCATGTCTGAGTTCTATAAGACTATTTTATAGGAGAAATCTGGTTTAGGGACAAAAAGAAGAAAGTATATCCTAATGTTATCATATTCCTTACAATCCACCTAAAATGCAATCACTACTATAGAAACTACTCACCAAGTCGTGTTTTAAATTCAATTTTGTTTTCGGGATCCTCATCTTTCCTGAAAACAAAAGAAGAAAACAACGTTGGGGGGGGGGGGGGACGCTAAAATGTGTTCTACCTTAGGTGTCCTCTTCTAAACTTTCAAGCCCTCACTGCTATTTACTCACTTGGTTTCCTTTTGGGGCTTTTCCATGAGTTCCTCTTCCTCTTTCTCTTTGCTGGCAATCTCAGCGCGTACCTAATGAAGTTCAGGAGTGTACAAAGAATGAGGTGAGGGATCTGGGCCCTTAATCACACCAGGGAATCGGAACATATCCCCAAGGAATTCGTACTAACAGAAAGATGAGCAGCCACTAGTTCTACTGACGGGCCACCTTTAATTCGACTGCCAACTAAATGGTCTAGATCACCACATCTTTCACCTCATAAAGGTCCAAACATGAGCATTCAACACAAGTAGTTCTCTCCACTCTTTAAATAGAACTCACCTTTTGAAGCAAAGCAAAATCCAAGCCTTTCACCAAATGGGTGTGTTCCATATCACCACCCAAGAATTTGGACTCCTGAATCAACTGTCTTCTCTTCTCTGCAGCTGATTTGTCCCTGAATAAAAGAATGAAAGAGCCTTATTGAAACAGTCTTTTTAAAAAGACAGTCTTTTTGAATGACAAATTCCTTCTAAAATGTCTGGAGCGTGCTCCAGAGTAGGTTAAACTGTAAGAAACATTTATAGTGTGAATATGTCTCTGATAGGATAAAAATGGGCCTTAGGATCCCTGCAGTACTCACGCCTCAGCAGTGGGGCCCACAGCCCGATAGTTGGCTGTGGTACTAATCAGCTCAGTTTCTTCATAATCTTTGTTCACACCATCTCTCCGTTCCTTGGCACGGTCCCGGTATTTCTCTGCAAGTTCTCTCTCTCTCTCAATTTCTTGTTGGCGTAGCTTGGCATAATAACTGTGACCAGAGAAAGAAAGTATGTAAGGCTTACCAGCTCCTATCTCCAGGTCAACACAACTGTTCCTGTTTTCCTATAATTTCAAGTAGCTCTCAATGGTGAAAACCAGGCTTGTCTTTATAGAACTCCCAGTCACCTCTTGATGGTCCTCAACGTGAGAAATTCAGTTTCTTCCAACTCAGATTTGTTTTTGACTACTACCCCTGCCCTTTCATAAACATACTTTCACAGTAGGAAACTCCATCTGTTACTACAGAAGTCCTCGACTCCTTTCCTCACAAACAGTGCCCACCTTACAAAGCAATCATCTTCTACCATCCTTTACCTTTTCTTTTTCCTCCTTCGTGCAGCTGGGTCTTCATCCTCATTATACTCTCTTGGCATCCTAGAAGACACAAGAAACTCACTCATAGTAAAATAATGCCCAGCCCTGAAAACCCACAAGGCCTGAAGGATGTATAAGAGGTTGAAAGAATAGGATCATAAGTTCAAGACCAGCCTAGACTACATGGTAAATTCCAGTCAAGCCTAGACAATGTCTCAAAGAGAGAGAGAGAGAGAGAGAGAGAGAGAGAGAGAGAGAGAGAGAGAGAGAGAGAGAGAGAAAGAGAACAGCCAGTAGTGATGGCACACACCTTTGAGCTCAGTACTCAGGAGAGAGAGGAAAACAGATCTCTATGAATTCAAGGCCAACCTTGTCTACACAGTGAATTTTAGGCTAGCCATGGCTACACAGTCAGACCATTCTTAGTAAAAGAGAAAAAGGAAAGGAAAAACAACACAACACAAAAACCAGTATTGATCAGGAAATCATATTATCAATATCTATATCTCTCCAACTTTAAAAAGCATCATCAACATCTAATTGACAGTAACATTAAGACATCACCTAAAAAACCTGCTGTAGAGCATGAGTCTACAAGGTAACAACAGGCCTAGAAATCTGACCATTTGTACCGGCAGTGACTCTATTACAAGTATCCATAAGGGAACAATAAGAATCCAGAGCATCTCAGTCATCACTGAAACTTCAGTCTTTATGAGAAAAAAAAAATCAGAAACAGAGGCTTTAAAAGAGGACTGGCTTTCAAAAACCTACCAAATTCAAGTTCCACAGAAATGGACAGAGAGGAAGGAGGAAGACTACTTACTCATGGTGACGTGATTTTGAAGGTGGTGCAGAAGTAGGTGCAGCCCTTGGGGTCATGAGAAGTTTCCTGAAGTCTTCATTGGTAAGTTTTGATCTATAAAGAAATTGCAAAGATTTTTAAAATTAGAAGCCAATATGAAATAGAAAAGAGACCTGTAAACACATGGTTAACTTTACTAAAACAAGGGAAATGCAAATGAAAGCAGACGGGACACTTTCAACACGTTACTGTTAACTACTAGAAGTTTGAATTTTTGTTTTTTTGAGACAGTTTCTTTGTGTAGCCCTGGCTGTCCTGGAATTCACTCTGTAGACCAGCCTGGACTCATGTTAAGTACTAGAAGTTTAAATTTTGGGTTTTTTTTTTTTTTGGTGTTGTTTTGTTTGTTTGCTTATTTATTTATTTGTTTGTTTGTTTTTCTTTCATCAGCTTGATACAGTATAAATTCTTATCCTAATAGTGAAATGTTTCACTAAAGCTTGCCCAGTGATTGGGTAAAACCAAAACTTATTATAAGCCACAGTCATCCCAGGGTCCCCCCTGCTAGGTAGCCTCTCTGGATATGTGGTTGCAATCTGATTGTCCTTTGCTTTATATCTAGTATCCACTTATGAGTGAATACATACTATGTTTGTTGAGTCTGGGTTACCTCACTCAGGATGATATTTTCTAGTTCCATCCATTTGCCTGCAAATTTCATGCTGTCATTGATTTTCTCTGCTGAGTAGTACTCCTTTGTGTATATGTACCACATTTTCTTAATCCATTCTTCAGTTGACGGGCATCTAGGTTGTTTCCAGGTTCTGGCTATTATGAATAATGCTGCTATGAACATAGTTGAGCATGTATCTTTGTGGGATGATTGAGCATTCCTTGGGTATATGCCCAAAAGTGGTATGGCTGGGTCTTGAGATAGATCAATTCCCAATTTTCTGAGAAACTGCCATACTGATTTCCACAGTGGTTGTACAAGTTTGCACTCCCACCAACAGTGGAGGAGTGTTCCTTTTGCTCTGCATCCTCTCCAACATAGACTGTCGTTAGTGTTTTTGATCACAGCCATTCTGACAGGTGTAAGGTGGTATCTCAGAGTCATTTTGATTTGCATTTCTCTGATGATTAAGGATGTTGAGCATTTCTTTAAATGTCTTTCAGCCATTTGAGATTCTTCTTTTGAGATTTCTCTGTTTAGCTCTACAGCCCATTTTTTAATTGGACTGTTCAGTATTTTGATGTCTAGTTTCTTGAGTTCTTTATATACTTTGGAGATCAGTTTTTTGAGACAGAGTTTCTCTGTGTTGCTTTGGCTGTCCTGAAATTCACTCTGTAGACCACCCTGGCCTCAAACTCAGATTTGCCTGCCTCTGCCTCCCAAGTGCTGGGATTAAAAGTGTGTGTGTGACCACCATCCAGCTTAGAAGTTTTATCGAATCAAATGTGAGTGAAATTTTGGAACAAGGATACTCTCATACAGTTGCAGGAATGCTAGAATGGGAGCTTAATTCTTTACTAAAACTGGGAATACAATAAAAGCCGGGCGTTGGTGGCGCACGCCTTTAATCCCAGCACTCGGGAGGCAGAGCCAGGCGGATCTCTGTGAGTTCGAGGCCAGCCTGGGCTACCAAGTGAGCTCCAGGAAAGGCGCAAAGCTACACAGAGAAACCCTGTCTCGAAAAACCAAAAAAAAAAAAAAAAAAAAAAAAAAAAAATGGGACTTGCTGGTCATGGTGGCAAATGCTGGAAACAATGAGGCAAAGGACCGCTAATCTGAAGCAAACCTGGGCTATACCTAAAGGGCAGGGCCTAGCTCATTTAAAAGGCCCTAGATTCAATCCCCAGCATTACAAAAAAAAAAAAAAGAAAGAAAGAAAGAAAAATGGGATTCTTGGGTTACAGTGTGGGAACACACACCTATAATCCCAGCACTTGAGAGGCTGAGACAGGAGGATGATTAGACTGAAGTCTGTCTCAAATAAATAAGTAAAAAAAATTTAAAAATAAGATACGGTAGTTCATGGCTGCAATCTCAACACTCAGGAGACTTGAGGGAGGAAGAATGCTAAGTTTTCCATGTCAGCCTGGGATAAAGTGTGACTCTATCTCTAAAAGAAAAGAGGGCTGGGGAGTGAGCTGGATGAGTGCAGTGCCTGCCTTGCAAGCCCAACCACCTAAATTCAGGTCTCCAGAACCCACGTAAGAGCTGTGCACAGCAGTACAAGTGTTTGCAGTATTAGCCCGACCCTTATCAGGAGACAGGAGAATCATCAGAAGCTTGCAGAACTAGCAATCTTGCTGCCAGCAGGGAACAAAAGACACCCTATCTTAAAACAAGGTGGACGATGAACACCTACACCCATAGTCATCCTCTGATCTTCACATGTGCACCCACTCACACACTCAAAGTAATAATAAATACGGAAGTGATTGAGATTGGAGGTTACAAAAGACAATTTTACTCTCATTTCCAATGCTTAATTTTTACCAGGAAAAATTTCTATATATGTAATAAAGCAACACAAACACTAGATTTTTTCCCTGCCATAATTTCTCTTCTAATAATCTTACATAGTGTTCCTGATTCACAAAGTTCAGAGATAAATGGTCCAAACTTTTTACTTTTCTTTTTTTTTTTTTTTTTGGTTCATAATCACAACTTTACTAAAAAACAGACACCCAAAGCAATCATTCTGTGTAAGCTACAAAATTAAGCATAACTACACTATCTTGATAAGGTAAGTGAACTTATGATAAAGCTTTCTGTGGGAAAACAAATTTAGCATGGGCATAGATTAGCGTTTTCCTCTCAATAAGCCACCTTCTATGAACTTTTGGACCATTCTTACCAACACAATATTCAGAATTCTTTCACTATCCCTACATCCCTCGTGCTCATTGCTCAAAATACTCACTGGTGGAAGGAATGAGGATCGTCCACATCGTGGCCATCTGGGGCCAAAGGGTTGGAGAAGGGCTCACCTTCAATTAAATAAAAGAAAAGTTGACATTAATCACTCGCTTTTGTTTTTGGAGACAGGGTTTCTCTGTGTAGCAGCCCTGCTGTCGTGGAACTCGCTTTGTAGTCTGGCCTCGAACTCACTGGGATCCACAGCCCGGCTTCATTCATCCCTCGTTTCATGTGTGAGTTCCGTGCAGAAACTGGCAATTATAAAAACGAGCAAAAGAGAAGACAAGAAGAGGTGCAGCGGTTACGCAGTAAGCGGTTTCGATGAAGTGGGAGGGCTACAAGAAGCTATGCGATCAGAAGCTGGGGGCGGTGGCTGACACCTGGAAACCCAGCCCAAGGGAGACTGAGGCACCAAGGGCCGCCAAGAGTTCAAGGCCAGTTTGGGCGACACAATTAGACTATCTCAAAAAGACACCAGCGAAAGTGCCGTTTGTGGTGGCCCACGCCTGTTACCCCAGCACTTGAGCAGTGGAGACAGAAGGATCAAGAGTTCGAAACCCGTCCAGGTTCGAGCTTCCGTCTCACTTGGGGAAAGAAAAAGTTATAAAGAGGGGTTTTCCCAAACGAAGTGGAGAATTAACAAAACAAAACAAAATTTCTTTTTCAAGAGATCGCTTCTAAACCTCTACAGGAAAGAGCCCAGCATCCGGTAATCCCAGCTAGTCGGGATTCTGAGGTTTGCCTGACAGCGAAGCGAGCCCCTCCCCTCCCAGGTCAAATAAACAAACCAAGTCCCCGAAAGGGAGGCACAGCTACGGGTCACTAAGGAGGGAGGAGGGAGGTGGGACAGCCTGACAAATTCAAAACGCCGCTCCCCGCCGGAGGAACGAAACTCGGGGGCAGCTCGGCCGGGCCCCTCCTGAAGACGAATGGCCGGCGCGGCCCCAACCGTACCCGACACCTGGCAGAAACCCCTAGTCCGACGGGCGAAGGGAGAGTGGCCGACTTACTGTCTCGTTCTGGCATTTTGGCCGCGGTCTCCCAAAGCCGGCAGTCGTGAAGCCTCCTCCACAAAACAACAGCGCCCACCTTCCTCCCACAGTGCACCGCGAAAACTGGCCACCGCGCTTTGCGTTCCGGGCCTTCCGGCCTCCTTAGCGCTGTGCCGCACCGCCGCTACAAAGGCCTCGTGTCATTGGCCGAGACTTATCCCGCCCCTCCCTTCGTCATCCAATCGGTGGCGGAGACTAGAGGGGGCCCGCTATTGGTCCGATCGAGGCGGCTGCGAAGCCGTGATTGGGCGCTCCTTTGCTGGCAAAGATGGCGGCCGCCGCTGCTAGCCGGGCGGTCGGTAGCAAGCTGGCGCTGCGGGAGATTCGCATCCACTTATGCCAGCGTTCGCCGGGCAGCCAGGGTGTGAGGTGAGGCGTAGCGTGCGTGGGGAGGCGAGTGGGCTTCGGAACCTGGAGTTGTGACCTTGACCTTCGGGGTGGGGGGTGCGTGCCCTTAGCGCTAGCGGCGGTCTCTCCCGCCCTGCAGGAATTTCATCCACCAACGTTATGTGGAGCTGAAGAAGGCGCACCCCGGCCTGCCCATTCTAATCCGCGAATGTTCGGAGGTGCAGCCCAAGCTCTGGGCCCGCTACGGTGAGTACTGGTCGCCGGAGGCAGGGACCCGGGTCGCAGAATATGGGTTAGCAAAAGAAGGGGCCTCCCAACGTCAAGAGAAAAATGAGACAGAAGACCAAAACTCGAACTTCCGCGGATGAGGAAATTCACATTTGCCTAGTTGTGTGAGATGCTTTTTTATTCCTCTATTCCTGGCAACATACATATGGAGCCTGGCCGGGTCTTGAATAAGAACCAGTAGTTCTTGCAGTTCAGAGTGGACTTCAGGTAAAAAACATGCTCCTCCATGACAGTGTCGGTCCTCCCGAATTACACCTTAGCCAGTGCAAATTCAGAGACTGAGAATTTCAGTAATGTTGAGCATTTCATGCCTAGGGCTTGTGCTGTGTACTTTCCTCATTCCCAGTAGTCTTCATTAATCTTGTGAATGGGAGCTTTTCTTGCGTGGTTATTGTGAGTGGGTGCTTGTCTTTAGTAGATATTAGAAAACTTAACCAAACATAGAATCTGCCTAAAATGATGCAGCTAGAATAGAACAGGGTTGAGCTTTTACGTACGTTGTGTGCCCCTTCCTTATAGAGTACTGGTAATATGGTTGGCTCCCATCATCCAGGTTGTTAATTGCATCTAACCATTCATATTACTGTCTCAAAAAAGACATTCCTGAGCCAGCCTGTAAATCCCAGCTACAGATCCTCCCAGGCAGAGGCAGGAGGATCATAAACTCAAGGCCTGTCTGAGGCTATAGGGAATTCAAACCCTGACTGGGAAATTTAGTGAAATCTTGTCTCAAAATTTTAATGGTACAAAGAAAGCCGGTGATTACCTTTCATATGAGAATCCCGGGGTTTGATTGTCAGTACCAAAGTAAGGCATTCCCTGACTGTAATAACATTACCTATTACATTACACTAGTCCTATTTATTACAATCTGATATTTTCTTAACATGTTGACCAAAAGATAGTAGGTAGGTAATACATTAAATTTTAATCATTCCAACCATGCCAAAGGACTATGTGGGAGTGGAGTCATATCCTACTACAGATTGGTTGTAACCAAAGACTCCTATACACTATAATATTAAACAGGTTCCTCCTAAAGCACACAGAGGGACCTAGTCAAGAGTAACTTTAGTGTGTAATACTGCATGTGCAGAGTGCCACATATTTAAGTGGACTATGGCCAGCCAAAAATGGACAATCAGGTAAGGATAGACCCCTGCTTGGTAGTTAATGCCTACAGTGACCTTATCACTCAGACACCTTTCTTCCCAGATAAAATTCTAGTAGGACCTGGGATTCCCAAATAGACTCACTGGATTAATGCTAAGCACAGCAAAACTACTTTTTTTTTAAGGCAGGGTTACATAATATAGCCAGCCTGGAACTATGTAGGCATGAAGCCCTATGTTTCACAAGCCATATCTCTTTCCTTTCTTATCCTAACAACTTTGAAATAAAGACCCTTTATGATTTATGGTCCATTATATAGGCTATTCATTTAATCACCTTTCCTCAGCTTTTGGCCAAGAGAAGAATGTGTCTCTGAACAACCTGAGTGCTGAAGAGGTATCCAGAGCCCTGGAGAATGTGCTGAGTGGCAAAGCCTGAATTGTCTCCACTGAGGACTGTGAGCAAGAGCACCAGAACCTGGGCTCTACTAGACTGGATACAGTGTGGGGAAATGTGTTCTTCGGTTCCTTATAAAGTGTAACTATGTACAGTGCTGCTTCAGAATGTTCTCATCCTTATTCCCTTCTCCCCCTTATTGTGGAAACACTGAGGCCAAAACAGTTTTACATAAAAATACAATTTTATTTCTTATCAAAAACCACCAGCTGCCAGCTGTGGTGTCACATCTCATTAACCAACTTAAGACAGTGAAACAAGACAATCTCAGGTTCAAGACCATCCTCGGGTATATAAAAAGCCAACACTCCTAAAACACAATAGGGGACCCTGGGATAAATAGACCACAGGGGCTAGGGAGTGACATTAAGCAGCCAGGTCATCCATGAATAGCTGTCTGCTGGAGAGCAAGTATCCTATCCTGAAGCTGGGCTTCCTCCTGATGCCTTTCTAGGGCCTGCAGCCCTGATTGCTGCAGGAAGGCCTGGGCAGCCTGAGGATACAGAAGAACCAACATTTAGATCCTAAAGCCCAACTCCTATAGTTCATGGGTCAGCCCACTTCTTAGACAGTACATTCCTAACAAGATGAAGGTTCTGACCTTCAGCCCACACAGGCTAGCCTTGCCCAGAGAAACAAATATAGAGACGGGCACCATGGTGAGATCAGTAGCTTCTAATCAAGGGACTGGAAATCAAACCCACCTCCGGCTGATACAGGAATAGCAGCTGCAGCAACTCCAAACTCTGGCCTAATACTTCAGTGTCAGAGAGAACCAGTGTTTTGAGCAAACAGGAGAGCAAGGGCCCTGGCCACAACCGCTGGCAGTAAGCTGGACCCTTTTCTACAACATTGCACAGAACTGTAAGCACCTGTAAACACAAGGACACCCCCCCACACACACAAAAAAATGATGAAAACCAAGAATTATAATAGTATAAGCAAGGCTGACTATGTGTCCAGGCACTATTACAAACTCTTTTATATGTAATTCCCACAACCACCTCTGATAGTACCCACTTGTAAGTGAAGAGGTTGAATCTTCCAATGGTTGATTTACCCAAGGCCCATAAGCAGTAGTCTAGCTTAAAGATTTATACCACACCTAGGTGGCTGGAGAGATGGCTCAATAGTTAAGAGAACTGCCTGTTCCTCCAGAGGACCCAGGTTCAATTCCTAGCACCTACATAGCAGCTAACAATTGTCTGTGACTCCAAGATCTGACAGCCTCACACAGACATAATGCAGGCAAAACACCAGTGCACATAAGAATAAATTAATACAAAAAAGGTTACATCTAGACTGTATTAGCTCTGAAACCAAACCACACCGCCTACCAGTTCTCAGTTAAGGGTACTTAGAAAGCCCAGGTCTACTCTTCTATTTGCTTTGACCAACAGTTCATGGACCCAAATTTTGATATATACCAATACATACCAGCACACTTATGACATTTGATAGTGGCAACAGCTGCAAGAGGGGCTCGATCAGATCCAGAGAAAGCAAGGAGGTACAAAAAGTGGGACTGTTTGCTGAAAAGGAAAATATATGAAGTACCTGTAGTTCTGAACTGCTACCCTCACAGTCCAGTCTGCTACAGCCTAGGCCATGAGGAACTACCCTCTGCATCTAAAGGTCCAGATCCTGCTCGCTCTGAAGTTAGTATTGCGGTTGTCCAAATGGGTGGCAATGGGCCTTCAAGGACAAGAAACATGTCCACTGTGATGGTTGCCAACCTGTCCCTGGAGCATGTGCCATGTGCAAGAGGACTTCAGCATCTCCCTTGAGTTTCCACTCCACCCCACAAGTCCCCTGACTACAAATTTGGCCCCCAGGAGGATGAGGGTATCAGACACTTCCTTACTACAACTTAGAAGACCCAACATCCCCAAACCTCTAGTGAGGTATGATGGGGACAGGCCGTCCTCCCAAGATACCCATCCTGTCGCTGAAGTCCTCCGCCCTTGGTTCTTCTCCCAGCTGAATTGGAAAAATTTATTCCTACTTCCTGTCTCCAGTAGTTTCAAGCTCTGAGGTCTAGCTACCAAGAGGCTAAGCATGCCATGAAAGAGTTTTGTGTTTGTAACATGTATATACATGGCACCCAGAACTCAGCATATGAACACACACTAGGAAGTTAAGGGGATACATTTATGAGTGTGTGTTCTACAGATGAGCAAGAAACTGTGTGTCCACATGGGGGAGCTCTTACTACATTTTTCAGTCTCCTAGTTCCAGGAACCCCATGAGGCCTAGGGTTCCACCTGCCCCAGAATTTTCAGAATGACTAGCTCACAAGAGGAAACCCTTGGCTGGGTGGGTCAGCAAGAAGTGAGAGCACTTCATCTGGAAGATTTTTCTGACCGAAGTTTTGATGGAGTATTGTTTACTGAGCATCTCTGGAAATTCTAGGGAACAAGCTAAGGTTGGAAAAGAGGAAGAGGTGTAGGGCAGGTAACCCTGAGCATGAGGTAGGGATCCCTCAGACTGCTTTTATTTTATCCTGAAGGAACTAAGACCCAGGCAATTTATTGGGAAGGTGAGGAGGGAAAGATTGCCTGACAGCCATGGGTAGATGGGAGGTATGGTCTTCCTCCAAAGGAGTCCTTTCAGGGGCTCAGGAACCCTGAGAGATGCTTATGAGATGGGAGACCTTCACTGACAGGGTAGGCAAAAGGTGTGGGCTCCTCCTACAGCATTTGAATTGCCTTGCCCAGCCCCCCTTTTCTCTTCTTTTCCCTCTAATCTGTACTTTGCTTCCTAACAACTCTACCCCCTCCTTTGGTTTTAATAAATATTTTAATGATGATAAAAGGCCAGGCCTGTGCAGATTCTAACAACATACCAGTGAGGTTGTTGAGAAGCCAGAGACCCTCAGGCAGCAAGGTGGGCTGTTTCTGAAGGAAGAACTGGAGAAGGATAAATAAGGCTGCCACAACCCGCTCGTCTCTGAACTCCATTTGCTCGCCTGTGGCCTCCACTGGTACTTCCGTTAACAGGTTGCTTAGGCACCGGAGCACAGGGCAAGCAAGCTGCAAAGACAGGGTGAGTGTGGTGGAAGCGGGAAGAGGCAGCAGACACAAAAGGGCAGCGTGGAAGAAAGGCTCACAGATCTTTTTACTTACTAGCTCTAGTCCCTCATCATCCATTCTCTGGACAGCCCCAGCCAAGTCCAACAGCAGCATTGCCAATGTGGGCAGAGCCCCAAGGGTGAGAAGCATAGCATTGTTGACCTGGCTGGGCAACAGATAGCAAGCAATCACTATCAAGTCTATGTTTAAGCTACAAAACAACTAAGGTCTGTGGGTTTCCTGAGCAAAAGAAAGCACCAGAGGGATGAAAACTCACCAAAGCAATTCTAAAAACTAAATTCAGTCCAAAGACTTAAGTCATATGAAGGAAGCACCAGGAAAGACATTTTCCCAGTTGGCCTGTTACCTGCAAATGATGTAGTGAAGGCACCAGGCAAACTCCACAGCAACCCCAAGGTTCAGCTTCGGGCCTGGTTGCATGAGTCGTAGCATGTGCTGGGGAAGACTGGAGTCCAGAAGAGAGCTGCCAGTAGAAGCAGGCTGTGAGCAGGAACCATGGGGAGACCAATGGCTCCTCTCAAACACTTAGAGCAAGAAAGTATCCAAACCCCCAACTTCTCTCTAGCCAGACACAGAGAGTTGAAACTGTGGAAATCAGATCTGATCAGGCACCATGGGCTACACCACCAAGAGGGTCAACCATGGCCAGGTCTCTGAAGACATCATTTTACTCACGGAATGATCTTCTCCGGGGCTTCCTTAGCCTGCAGAAGCTGGGACAAGGCATATCCAAGGGCTTCCAGCACAGCCACATGGGGGGACTAGAAACAGACAGGGTAGGGAATCTGACTGGAAAACGGGTCCTAAGGACCCAGAAGACTTTAACCCCTTTGACCAGGGCAGAGGGTGGAGAGGAGCTAGGGGAGGCTTGCTAGAGACAGACCAAGGAAGCACTCACCTGGATGCAGGCAGCCAAGGCTGGAACAACGCCCTGTGCCAGGAGCTGCTTTCTCACAGCCTCGCTCTCCACGATAAGGTTCCCCAGTGTATACAGACACAGCTCCTGAGAGCAGGCGACAAAAGCAGTGGGCTGGGCTCATCTCACACCAGCGAGAAGGACGGCATGACCCTGTCCTTGAAGCTCACAAGAGAAGAGAAATGGTGGGTATGTGCCCCGCTTTTTCTTTTCCTGTACCTGCCAGCTCGAGCTGGCCCCAAAGGCATATATAAACTCTAAGCCCAGAGCAAGGTTAAAAGGGACAGGCCTTACTATGAAGTCTGAGCTGTGAGCAGAGAGGTAGGTGAGGAGGTAGGAAGTGGCCGGCAGGCAGGCCTCGGCCACTGCAGGCTGCTCAGAATGAGAGAGCTCATGGAGGCAGCGAGCGGCCTCAAGCTGCAACAGGGCCCGGTTGCTGGTCAGGAGCCCCACAAGGGTCCGCATGCTGCCCTCCAGCCTGCATGAATGACACCAGAACCTACTAAGCCTGTGGTCTATCCCCTCCACTCTCCCTTGTCCCTGGAAAGCCCAGCCAACCACTCACACCACCCACACTGACCTGATAAAGGTTTGCTGGGTTTCAGGGTGCTGCAAGCCTCGACGAAGGCTGACCAGGGCCTTCTCCCTCTCCTTCTCATCTGTTCCCCGTTGGGCGAGCCGAAGGAACTGCTGTACCTGAATCCCCAAACAAGGAAAGGAGGACATGTAATTGCCATGAAGCAAGTCCTAAGTCTGTCTATCAGCTTCATCTGTGACATCTTCAATACCACGACAATATCACTACTCAGAACTTGTTATTGGTAACAATATGGCCTGGTGTGGTGGCACAAGCCTTCAATCTCAGCAAAGGCAGGCAGAGCTTATCATGTTTGAGGCCAGACTTGTCTACACAGTTCCAGGACAGCTGGAGCTATAGAGAGAGACCCTATCTCCTATCTCAAAAAAAAAAAAAAAAAAAAAAAAAAAACAGCTCGGGCAGTGGTGGCGCACGCCTTTAATCTCAGCACTCAGGAGGCAGAGCTGGGGGAATTTCTGTGAGTTCGAGGCCAGCCTGGTCTACAGAGTGAGATCCAGGACAGGAACCAAAACTACACGAAGAAACCTTTTTGGCAGGTTAGACAGGCAGGTTAGCCCTGCTGCTAACTTCCAAAGAATCTGAAACTGCTTCCTCATCTGAAATAATAAGAATGATATCTTCTCTGCCTTGTTTGTTTGGTTTGGTTTTTCATGACTGGTTTTCTGTGTGGCCTTGGCTGTCCTGGAACTCAATCTGTAGACCAAGCTGGCCTTGAACTCAAGATGTACCCCACCATCGCCCAGCTTACTCTGCCTTCTTACAGGGCTATTTCTAGAATAATATAAAACCCCTCCACCTGGCAAACCTCCCTCCCTCCAGCTATCCTCCCAAGCAAACTACACTCCAGCAACTCCTACAATAACATGTTTAACACTTCCAAGCTTTTGCACATCTATCACCTCTGCCTAATACACTCCAGACTCCCAGGTCTTTATGGCCTCGGGGAAGTTAATACCTTCTGGCTTCCCCCAACAAACTTATGAGTTTCTCTTGTGCCTCATGTTGCCGCCCATAATAAAAATGGTAGGAAATCTGTTTCCTTCATTGGTCTTTGAACACTCATTATTATTATTACTATTGTTGTTGTTGTATCTTTTTATTTTACTTTTATCATATGAATGTTTTGCTTTGCATGTATGTCTGTTTACCATGTGTGTGCCTGGTCCCTGTGGAGGTCAGAGGAGAGCATCAGATCTCCTAGAACAGGAGTTCCAGGCAGCTGTGAGCCATTATGTGAGTGCTAGGAATCGAACCTGGGTCCTCTTCAAGGGCATCCAGTTTTCTAAACAACTGAGACATCTCTCCAGCCCCGCCTTTGAACACTTTGAACTCTATCTTGTCAGTCTTTGTGTGCCTCAATGCTCAATGTCCTGGCATAAGGGACATATACAATGAATAAGTGTCATATCTTAGGAGCAACTGCTCTGTAGAAGTACTATATAAACACAGATACTACTAAAACAAGACATAAGCAATGCCTGCTAAATGCATAGACACTTTTATTTACTCATTCAGTAAATCTGTGCTGGGGATGAAGCGCAGTTTGTAAAGGCTTGCCCAGCTCATTCAAATTCCTGCATTTAGATTCCCAGCACCCCATAAACCAGGTGTGGTGGTGAACAACTATAAGCCCAGCACTTAGGATGTGGAAGCAAGAGGATCAAGATTCAAGGTCATCCTCAGCTTAAGAGTTTGAGTATAGCCTGGGATACAAGACACCCTGTGAAAAAAAAACAAAAACGGCTTTATTCCAGATATTGTGCAGGTGTCTGGATTTTTTATTTTCCTTTTTTACAGGGTCTTGGTATGCAGCCAAAATTGACAGCAAACTCAGGTTCCTTCTGCCTCAACCCCCTAAGTGCTGGGATTACAGGTGGGACACCACACCTGCCTCATGTCACCACCATCCCTTCATTTCGGGGGGTCTGAATCTAGGGCCTGAAGCATACGAGGCAAACACTCTACTGAGGGGCTACAGACTGCTCCTGAGTTTCTAACTGAAGACAGAACGGGGTCTAGTTAAGTCGAGTTTGGCGAGCTGGATGTGGTGGTGCATACCAGTAATTCTAGTACCTGAGCAATGGCAGGAGGGTTGCCAGTTTGTGACACTTAAGAAAACAAAACAAACTTCGGATGTAGTAAAAGCAAAGCCCCTGAGACCGGAAAGCAGCTGGTATATTTTCCAGGAACTGAAAATGACAGTGGTTGGACTGAGTAACTGTTAAGTCAGTAAGAGGTTAGACTATGAGCAGTTTAGTAGGTCACTGGGAGGATGTTGGTTTGTGTTTCTAAAAACACGAATCAGGGTGGCAAATGCAGACCCTTTTAGAAAGATACTGTAGTATCTAGATGGTGGAGACTCCTACGAGAGAGAGGCATGTAGACTCTGGAAATCTTCATCAGGTTTAAAAAAAGAGCAGACATTTGATTTGATGATGGACTGATGGAAAGACGAGGGACAGTGAATTGTACAGGGTAATTAATTCTGCCTCCGGCTTGATCCAGCGGATCCAGCGGCTGGCATTCAGTTTTGGGTCATCCTGCTCGCTCACCTCGGCTTCCCCAAGGAGCACGGCTGCACTCTGACCTCCGGCTTCTTCCGGAGCATCCTCCCTTAGCAGCCTCTTGCTGACCAACTGCTGCTCCCTCCGCGCCTTCCGCAGGGCTGGGGGCAGAGGAAAGGCTCAGTTAAGGAGAGGAAGCCAGGCAGCAGACACTCGACTCAGAGCTAGGGGTCTCCTTTCCCGACTCCCAAAACAACATCCACTCCCACCCCACCCCCCGCCCTCTCCCCCACAGCTCCCTCATCCGTTCGCACCTGCCTCCCGCTCCCGCCGGCGGCACCGCAGCTCCTCCATTCCGCACGCCGGAGTCTTGAGTCGGCTGTGCCGCCGGCTCCACATCGTACAAAGGGGGGAAATTCAAGAGCTCAGCAGCAACAGCTCGGCCAGGGAAAGCTAGACCCGCGCCGGCCCCAAACAGAACGCAAAGGCCAACGGAATCCACACTGTGACAGGGGTGGGGGGCGGGGCTGTACGTGAGGGGCGGGCCTCCGTGCGTGAGGACGGGGCAAGGGCGGTGCGATGACGCGAAGGGGCGTGGTCAAGCTGGAGTTCCGTAGCTGTCGCTCAGCTTCTGCTGTCTCTGCACTGCAGCTCAGGAAAGAGGTCTGGACCTCCGTCCGCGGTGTGTCACCCTCCGCTCAGCAAACACAACTTACTCCCAAGCCATCCACGCTCGGTATAACAGCCGGTTTCACTCGGCTTCCACTGATGGGCAGGCACTTCCTAAATGCTTGAAGCATAACATCCCATTGAGGGTTTCAGAGCCGGCTTTAAGAACATTTACTACTCTTCCAGAGTGCCTGGGTTCGATTTCCAGCACTCGCCTCTGGCAGCTCACAGCTAGATACCTGTAACTCCACTTCCTGTAGCATATGATGCACATAAACTCATGCAGGCATACTACACATACCATAAAAATAAATCTTGCCTGCCATGGCTTACATGCCTTTAATCCCAACGTTCAGGAAGCAGAGGCGGGGATTTGCTGTGAGTTTGAGGCTACCCGAGCCCACATAGCGAGTTCCAGACCATCCAGAGGGATAATCTTGAAAAAACAAAAATAAGCAAACAACAACAGAGGTAGGCAGATCTCTAAATTCGAGGCCATCCTGGACCACAGAGTGAGCTCCTGGACAGTAAGAGCTACGCAAAGAAACCCTGTCTTGAAAAACCAAAAACAAATAAACAGCAACAACAATAATGATCCACAAGAACCATTATTCCCATTTTATGGATGAAATTGGGATTATAATCACCTCATGTCCCTTTTTTTTTTTTTTTTTTTTTTTTTTTTTGGTTTGTTTGTTTTTGGTTTTTGGTTTTTCGAGACAGGGTTTCTTTGTGTGTAGCTCCAGCCTCCAGCTGTCCTGGAACTCCCTTTGTAGACCAGGCTGGCCTCAAACTCACAGAGATCTGCTTGCCTCTGACTCCCGAGTGCTGGGATTAAAGTCATGCACCACCACTGTCCAGCTAATTTTTTTTTTGCTGTTTTTTTTTTTTAAGATAAAATAATTCAACAAATTTTGAATGTCATCACTCTACTAGGTAATGGGTGAGGTGAAAGTTCCTCACAACTCAAAATCCAAATTGTGGCCAACTAGGTAATGTATGGTGTGACTGCAACTCTCTTCTCTAGTCTGGACTGTAAGGGCACGTCACCTCACTCATCCCAGGGACCTTCAGTTTGTCTCTTGAATGAGCAGTGTTCCCTCTGCCTGGAACTCTGCCCATTGCCTGCACTTTCCCAAACATCAACCTCAAGGTCCCAGCTCCAGACCAGATGTGGTTTCTAACACTCAAGAGGCTGAGGAAGAAGGTGTGCCATAAGTTTGAGGCCAGCCTGGACTATATAGCAAGACTCTCGATAAACCCTCAACTCCAACTCCAATGTCACATATTCCAGACCAATAGACCATTCATTGGCCCTTTTACATATGGCACGTTAAACATGATGTGCTAGTTTAAAAGAGATGTCCCCATTGTCTTGTGCATTTAAATACTTAGTCTCCGTTTGGTGCTGTTTAAGTAGGTTTAGGAGGTATGGACTTGCTAAAGAAAATATGTCACTGGAGGCAGGCTTTGTACCTTTCTCTCTCTGCTTGATATTGAGATATAAGCTCTCCAGTTCCTGCCACCCCATGCATGCCTGCCTACTTCTCCATCATGCATGCTTCCCCACTATGATGGACCCATGCTGATGGAGTCTTACTGCTCCTGAACTGTAAGTCCCAAATAAACTATTTCTTCTATGATAAGTTGCTGTGCTGGATAGGCAAGCATGTAGGACATCTTCTTAATTAGTGATTGATGAGGGAGGACCCAGCTCATTGTGGATGGGACCACCCTAGGCTGGTAGTCCTGGGTTCTATAAGAAAGCAGGCTGAGCAAGTCATGAGGGGCAAGCCAGTAAACAGTACAACTCCATGGCCTCTACTTCAGTTCCTGCCTTAGCTTCCTGCCCTCAGTGATGGACTGTTGTCAGCTGGAAGTGTAAGATGAAATAAAATCTTTTTCCCAAGTTGCTTTTGGGTCATGGTGTTTTATCACAGCAATGGAACCCTAACTAAGACACTCCCATTCTCCCTCACTTCCTCCTACTTTCTCCTTAGTCTATAAGCGGTCAGCTCTGGTTTTCCCCATCTAGAGACCTCTCTTCCTCATAGTATCTCAAGTTAACCCTGTTCTCTTGTGAAGTCACGTGTTTCCTTGTGTTTTTTCTCTCTCCCACCCTTTCACAGCTATCTCTCAGTCATAGCATAATCAGTTGCTGTTTTTCCTCTCAGACTCCCTTCCCAGCTCCAAGAGAATCAGTATTCTAGGGACATGAGAATTTTCCTTGGTGCCTCCAAGTTTTAGGAAGCTGCCACTTAGCTTAGGCAAAGTGCTGTCATAATGACACTTTGGCAGTAATGAAGGTCTTTTGAAGAGACACTTGTGTCTCTTATTTTGGCTCTTAGACTATTGAAATAGTGAACCCCAAGGAACTGGAATTTTCTCAGAAATCTCATGCTGGGAAGAGAGGAACCCTAAAGCCAAACACATGACTACTCTCCTCAGGCGAGGTAAAGGAGGAACTTGCCGTCCAGAAAAAAGTTTCAGAAATTTCATGCTGTGAAAAGAAAAAGGCAGCCGGGCGGTGGTGGCGCACGCCTTTAATCCCAGCACTCGGGAGGCAGAGGCAGGTGGATCTTTGTGAGTTCGAGGCCAGCCTGGTCTACAGAGAGAGATCCAGGAAAGGTGCAAAGCTACACAGAGAAACCCTGTCTCGAAAAACCAAAAAAAAAAAAAAAGAAAAGAAAAGAAAAAGGCTAAATAATGCCTGGTGCTGGTCAGGGGAGGACCTGGTCTTCTAGAAAAAGCGATTTCACACAGTGCTGAAGACTTGCTGGACCACTTGCTGGGGAGATTGGGGCCCAGATGGCAATAGGCAGGACCCCTTGACTGGGGAACTGCTTAGATATGCATAGCCCTGACCCTCTACATAAACTTCAACCTCACTTCAGGATCCTGAAGATAGATGGGAAGTGTGTGTTGAGGGGTGAGGGTCACTGTATATCTTTGTTCCTCTTCCCAATGTGGTCACACCAAATACATCTCCTTTGTATGACCCCAAGTTCAGTGTCAATACAAACGAAGAAAGGGGATTCTTTTTTAAAAGATTTATTTTTATTTTATATGTATGACTGTTTTGGCCATGTGTGTATATGTATGTACACCACATGTCTATTGCCCACAGAGGCCAGAAGAGGGTGCTAGATCCCCTGGAACTGGAGTTGCAGGTGGTTTTGAGCTGCCATGTAGGGATGATGAACCCAACCCAGATTGAGAGCAAATGCTTTTTAGCTATGGAAGCATCTCTCCACAAATTGTTTTACACATCAATCCCCCTGGATTTTTCTCTACCCTTTGTAGTCAGCCAAGTCTACAATCTCTACCACAAAACAGTCAGTTAAATGTCTACAGATATTTAGCATCCTAGACCACCATCTCACAAGCCCAGTATCCTTCCAGCCCCTGGACAATCATTTACTGAGCACCTATTATGTACCATCCTGTGGTGATGGAGCCAGTGTCTTGACCCCTTTGTCTTGCAACAAGGCGGCATCAGTGGCAGTGGCAGTTTCTCCTCCTCCTCCTCCTCCTCCTCCTCCTCCTCCTCCTCTGAACTGGTGGGGAGGAGGTATGTGCATGCTATTGCACACGTGTGGAGTAAGAGGACATGATCATGGGGTTGGTTCTCTCCTTTCTGTCATTTCTGGTGATTTCACTCAGACGTTAGGCTTTTGTGGCAAGCCCTTTACCATGGTGGCCCCAAGATAGCCTCTTAAATTCACATTGAACTCTGGGTGGAGAAGATGAGATGGTGGCAAAGCCGTGTCCTGCCCGAAGTGTCTGGTCAGACAGCTACCTCTGCCCAAACTGCCTTCTGCATCCATCCGTCTGACAACACTGCTAACTCTGCGAGAACCAGCCTCGTGCACTGTACTACCATCACCTTGGCTTTTAAAGTAGGACCTGGTTAGGGGATCAACATGGGGACCTGTGTTGGATAATCTTTTTGTCCACTGTGTGAAGATGTGTCTCTGTCCTGACTCACCTCCTAAGGCACCTATGATTGGTTTAATAAAGAGCTAAATGGCCAACAGCTAGGCAGGAGCAGATAGGCAGGACTTCCAGGGAGAGATAGGAACTCGTGAAAAAGAATGGGAGGAGAGGGGGGTTGCCAGCCAGACACGGAGGAAGTCAGACGTCTAGTACTGAGGAGAGGTAAGGAGCCACATGGCAAGGTGTGGATTGATATAAATGGGTTAATTTAAGTTCTAAGAGCTAGTTGGGAATACACCTAAGCTGAGGCCAAGCTTTCATAGTGAATAAAACATCCCTGTGTCATCATTCTGGAGCTGAAAATCCAGAGAAAGACCGGCTATAGACCTGAGTTTGGATCCTCATCACTGGAGTTAGCCGGACAACTGGAACATCTGTAAGTGAGGCAACCCTGGGATAGAGGCAGAGACAGGAGGATCTCAGGGCCCACCAATCTAGCCAAAATGGTGAGTTCCATGTTCAATCAGAGACCTTGTTTTAGACAAATAAAATGGAGAGCAGTAGAAGAGAAATTGGACATAAACCTCTGGCCTCCACAAGCACACACACGCACACGCACACGCGCGCACGCACGCACACACGCACGCACGCACGCACACAGAGAGACAGAGACAGAGACAGAGACAGAGAGACAGAAAGGCCCAAACATCTGAGGTCAAGAAACTTGACCAAGTCAGGCAGAGTGGTCGGATGGTGGTGGAGTCACACGCCTTTAATTCTAGCATTCAGGAAGCAAAGGCAAGCGGATCTCAGAGAATTCGAGCCCAGCCTGGTCTGCAAAGCCAGTTCCAGGACAGCCAGGACTGTTACACAGAGAAAACCTGTCTCAAAAAAGCAAAATAAACAAACAAACAAAAAAGAAACTTGCCCGAGTCTCATAACCTCAACAGTAGAGTTTGGATCCCATTCCCAGCTCTTGATTATGTGTATAATCAGCTATGTTTAGTGAAGGTCATCAGGGAAGCCAGTGACCTGGTCTGGATTTGGGGCATGATTCATTCAAGGCATATAGGGAATGCTCAATGGGATACACAATATGCAGTATGTATGTCTGAGGTTTCCTTGTTTGGATTGAGAGAAGACACGCAGCCACTCATCAATTAACACTTCTGTAGCTGGAGTTTTCTCCAGTCCTGCCTGCCCCACGGTCAGGACAAATCTCTCTAACCCACCAGTCCCACAGCCACTCAGACTCAACCGAGTAAACACACAGAGACTTACATTGCTTACAAACTGTATGGCTGTGGCAGGCTTCTTGTTATCTAGTTCTTATATCTTTTTTTTTTTTTTTTTTTGGTTTTTTGAGACAGGGTTTCTCTGTGTAGCTTTGCACCTTTCCTGGGACTCACTTGGTAGCCCAGGCTGGCCTCGAACTCACAGAGATCCGCCTGGCTCTGCCTCCCGAGAGCTGGGATTAAAGGCGTGCGCCACCACCGCCTGGCTAGTTCTTATATCTTAAATTAACCCATGTCTATTAGTCTATAAGTTGCCACATGGCTCGTGGCCTTCCGGTACCTTACATCTTGCTTGTCATGGCTGCTGCTGGCAGTGTCTCTCTGTCTCAGCCTTCCACTTCCCAGAATTCTCCTCTCTCCTTGTCCCTCCTATACTTCCTGCCTGGCTACTGTCCAATCAGTATTTTATTTATTAACCAACCAGAGCAACACATTTAACATACAGAACATCCCACAGCACACTTCTGTGAAAATAAAATATTTTCACCAGGTATGGTGGCACACATCTTTAATCCCAGCACTCAGGAAGTAGAGGCAAACAGATCTCTGTGAGTCTGAGGACAGCTGGGTCTAGATAACAAGTTCCACGACAGTCAGAGCTATACAGAGAAACCCTGTCTTGGAAAAAAAAAAAAAGTGATAGATGAAGGCACTAGTGTCAACCTCTGGTCTCCATAAGAGCATGCACCCTCCCCCCTACACACACACACACACACACACAGAGAATGATACTTTGTGCTTTAACAAATAAAGCTTGCCTAAAGATCAGAGTGTGGAGCTAAGCCACTAATTAGCCATAGAGGCCAGGCAGTGGTGGCACACACCTTTTAATCCCAGTACTCAGGAGGCAGAGGCAGATGGATCTCTGTGAGTTCAAGGCCACCCTGGGCTACACAAGATTGTTTCAGTCTTGCCGGGCGGTGGTGGCACACACCTTTAATCCCAGCACACGGGAGGCAGAGCCAGGCAGATCTTTGTGAGTTCGAGGCCAGCCTGGTCTACAGAGCGAGATCCAGGACAAGCACCAAAACAACACAGAGAAACCCTGTCTCAAAAAACCAAAAAAAAAAAAAAAAAAGATTGTTTCAGTCTAAAAGGGAAACACAGTCAGGCAGTGGTGGCACATACCTTTAATGCCAGCTCTTGGGATCTCACACACATTTAATCCCAGCACTAGGGAGGTGCAGAGAGGAAGCGATATGGCTGGGCAGAGAGAGGAATGTAAGGTGGGAGGAGACAAGCTCAGGCCTCCTTATGCTGAGGAGTTGGTGAGGTGAGAGGTGGCTGTGGCTTGTTCCTTTATCTCTCTGATCTTTCAGAATTACCCCAATATCTGGCTCTGAGTTTTTATTGAGACCAATTAGGATTTGTGCTATACACACACACACACACACACACACACACACACACACACACACACATTATCGGATATTAGTTGAAGATGTGTTGCATTTATTTATGCTGTGGAACATTTGTTTTATGATGCAAAGACATGTATATTTTTTATGTTGCATTTGTTTAACTCTCAAAAAATGTATCCCTAGCCAGGTGGTGGTGGTGGTGGTGGTGGTGGTGGTGGTGGTGGTGGTGCACACCTTTAATCCCAGCACTCAGGAGGCAGAGCTGGGCAGATCTCTGTGAGTTTGAGGCCAGCCTGGTCTAGAGAATGAGATCCAGGACAGGCTCCAAAACTACACTGAGAAACCCTGTCTGGGGGGAGGGGGGATTCAAACTAGGCCAGACGGTGGTGGCACATGCCTTTAATCCCAGCACTCAGGAGGCAGAACAGGGCAGGTCTCTGTGAGTTCAAGGCCAGCCTGGTCTACAGAGAGAGTTCCAGGACAGGCTCCAAAGCTACACAAAGAAAACCCGTCTCAAAAAAAAAAAAAAAAAAAAAAGTGTCTCTGACACCACAAAAAGAAAAAAACAAAAAAAAAAATGAAACAATTAATAAAAATCTAGAAGATAGGGGAAATGCTTTAGAAGAAGCAGTCTTATTTATAGGAAATCAAATTCAAAACATTAAAAGTTAGATTGTTTTCTGTCATTCACAATTTAAATGGATTTGTATCACTCCACTTTCATAGAATGCTTCTAAGGTAATCTGGACACAGGTTAGGTCCCACCTCCATGGCCTGTGGAACAATTCTGAACTAGCTATAAACATGCAGTCTTTGCATCGACAAATTACAGCCGTTAGTTCAGCTCAATTGGAGTCCACCTCGGCTTCTGAGCTTACATATAGCTTCTTAGGATCTCTCACTTCTTTTGTCTCAGGACAGAGCTTTTGGTCTAGGATCACTAATTTGGGAGTAATCCTGAGAGTTATGCTTATTTTCATTCTTGTCCTTCCCAGTCGTCTTCCAAGGACTGAAAAATACCCTACGTGCCACACAATAAGATCTACAGACTCTTGAGTTAACAAAAAAGGGGGAGATGGCACAGCCATATCTGAATGGAGTGGCAGAAGTCATAAAGCCAGCCCAGCTGCTTGACAAAGACCCAGCAAAGCTGAGCCGCATGATGGCTGCCATGCCACCTTTGGTTTTGATCTCTGCCTGTTGCATACTCGGGGGACTTTTAATATTTGTACAATTTTGGGATACTGGACTGATGGAAAAATTCTTAGGAATAATTTATGCCTTCTCCCAAGAGTACTGCTTCTAAGCTTCCCCAGGAAAGTCCTGAACATACTACCCCTCCTGCTTTTAGCAAGATATCCTTATCTACTTGAAGGTCTTGAGGTTGTTACACACATAAAGAAGCCAGAGGTCTCTTCATGAGGCTATGAGTTATTCTTGAAATATCTGTCCCTGTACTTACTCAGGAACAAGATAATCAAAACGAAGTAAACTTAAAAAGGTCAACAAGATTCAGTGGGCTAGAGGAGTTGGCCACAGATCAGACTGTAAGCCTGTTCCCACTATACACTCAGACAATTACGTGATATGTACAGCAACAAAATGAGATTAGCTGAAGTCACCTCTGCCCGACACAGAGACTTATATATTGATAAGCAAAGAATGATGTAAAAAGATGATAAAATACTGAGATGTCAGGACCTCCCTTTCTAAAAAGTTAGCACATGCAGAGCCACTGTGATGTCATATGAGCAAGGAACAAAGATGGCCAGGATTAGACATATGAACAAATTCTATAAAGATATATTATGCCAGAATTTGAATAACTGCAGCAGCTTGGGCACTCTCACCATTAAGAGTTAATAATACACTGCTTGGGACATGGCAATCTGCCCATCTGGCTAGGAGATTTTGTTTTGGTCTAGGGTCCTTGAAACCACAAAAGTCAATATAGCCTGAGAACAGGCTGTCATATGCCTCTAGATTCTCTTCTTTTGTTTTTGTTTTTGTTTTTTGAGACAGGGTTTCTCTGTGTAACAGTCCAGCTGTCCTGGAACTTGCTTTGTAGACCAGGCTGGCCTTGAACTCACAGAGATTGGCTTGCCTCTGCCTCCCAAGTACTGGGATTTAAGGCATGCACCACCACCACTACTATCAGGTATGGGTGTTTGGGTTTTGTTTGTTTGTTTGTTTGTTTGTTTGTTTTTTAGTGTGCCATTAGATTCTTTAAAAAATGGGTTATGGGGTTAATGAGCAAAAATGGTTATAAAAGGTAACTGTTTATCAATGATAATTAAACTTGAGGGAAAATGATTGTAACAGATAACTCTGTTAAGTCACAGTTTATCAATGATTACTAAAAGATATGCAAGAGGAAGTGTAACACATGTCCAAAAACAAAAATGGTGTGATCTCTGTTTTGGAACAACATGGATCTATCCTTGCTTACTGAATTCTATATAAATAAACACTCTGGCTGCTAGTCAGTCAGGCTGCGAGATTCTCCTGACCATGATTCCTGGCTCATCCTTTCCTCACTGACTCCTTACCTCCTCTCTGGGACCTGTCAACTGCTGGAGCTAACCCTCAGCAAGTCATGGAGTAAGAATTAAAGAAAGGTATATAGAACAGAGAAAGATAAAAGCCCAGAGACAAAAGGTAAATGGGATAATTTAAGAAAAACTGGAAAGAAACAAACCAAGTAAGTTAAGACTGGGCATTCATATAAGAAAGATAAGTCTCCATGTGTTTATTTGGGAGCTGGGTGGCGAGCCCCCCAAAGAGCAAAGAGTTAAACACACACACACACACACACACACACACACACACACACACACACACAAAATGAATCCCAAATAGGACTCTCCCCAGAACTCTAGGGATACAAACCCATGTGGGCTATTATAATTGTATGGTTGCAATCTTCCCCCTATGGGACACTTGTTTCTTTCCCTCTACAAATACATGTGATATACTAGCTAATTCTCATTCCACACAGTGCAGCCCTAACTTCTAAGTTCACTGGAATTGTTCTTGGGAGAGAAAAAGAGAGAGCAACATTCAAATAGAAAATGCTTTTTTCAAACCAAATTGGAGGCTGGAGTTACCCCCAAAAGCAGCTGCAAGGGAGTTTTCACAAAGGATTGCCTCCAAACCTTTAGAGATGGGGGTCACTGGGTGTCCAAAGAAAGAAGCACCAAATGCTAGGATGATCCATATAAAGCATTTATTGAAGAATTTACCTACCAAGGAGGGTTGCAACATCCTCAAAATGGACCGTGAGAGAGAGACGTTCCTCCTACATATGTACATATGTACAGGAAGTTTGTGTAAGGGTTGGAAGCTTAAGGGCTGGCTGGGGCAGGTCTCCTCCAGTGTTTTAACAACCTAAATACCGTTGTTAATGCACAGGATCATTCAAGGTCCAGGCTTGGGTTCAGAAAAAAAACTGGCATCTAGCAAAGACAGACTATCAAGGCACTCTGAATTTCTTGGTCAAGACAGGAAAAAAAGCAAGGGCATCTGGGGTGTCCTAAAGGAAAAACTGCTTTAGAAAACACCTTGTTGTCTCTGGCTATGGTGACACATGTTTTTTTCTTTTTCTTTTTTTTTTTTTTTTTTCTTTCCGGAGCTGAGGAATGAACCCTGGGCCTTGCGCTTGCTAGGCAAAAGCACTCTACCACTGAGCTAAATTCCCAACCTCTTGACACGTGGCTTTAATCCCAGGAGGCAGAGGCAGATGGATCTGTGTGAGTTCCAGTTGAATCTACACAGTGAGTTCTAGACCAGCCAGGGTATAGTGAAACCATTCCAAAAGAGTAATAGCTATAAAATAATAATAATAATAATAATAATAATAATAATAAACAACTTTGCTTCCAAATTTGGGGGATGTTGTACATGACAATGTGATTTGACCAATATATTTATCAAATACCACATTTTGCTTTGTTCTCTTTTTGAAACAGGTCTCTCTCTACATAGTCCTAGCTGTCCTGGAACTCTCTTTGTAGACCAGGCTGGCCTTGAACCCAACGAGATCCACCTGCCTCTGCCTCCCGAGTGCTGGGATTAAAGGCGTGTGCCACCACCGCCCGGCTCTTTTTTTTTTTTTTTTTTTTTTAATTATTAGCTGGGCAATGGTCTACAGAGTGAGTTCCAGAACAGCCAGGGCTACACAGAGAAACCCTGTCTTTAAAAAAAGAAAAGAAAGAAAAAAGAAGGACAAAGGAAAGTATTAAACAAGCTGGGCACGGTGGCTTAAACAAGGTAATAAGAAAAGAGGGTTGTTCTTCATGCTAGCTCTCAGCCTTGAATTTATTCTCCCTCTGGAATCCATAGATAAGTTCACAATCTTTCCACAAACGTCCAGGCACATTCTTGAAGAAAATCAAGGACTTGGCTCTGGATGGTGCGAAATTGTTAAAAACTAAGACTAGGGTGAAATGGAGCTGAATCTCTGGGATTGGGCAGTAGAGTGCTGATTAAAAGCACTGGTGTGGTTCACCCGTTTCCTGTATGTACCAGACAAGCCCGAAGCGCTTAGGTCATCCTCCTGGCACAGAGTGCCCTAATGCCATGAAGAATTCTTCCTGTTTTGGTACCTCCCTGTGAAAAACTTCATTGCAATATTTACTAGAAGTGAGCAGGGCTGTTAGGAGGAAGAGAAGTGGGGAAGTGATCAGAGGTCACAGTGGAGGGGAGAGGGTGACATCCCACAATTACATAAACTCGCAGGGGCTGCCAAAGAGGGCAAACAAGCGCGTGGAACCTGGAAGCCAGAGAACATCGCTGTACAGGAAAGAAACTGAAGCCGTTTTCAGAGCCGGCCTGGGCCGTAGAAACTCTCAGAATCTATCTACGATGGTGAGTCCGATGGTCTTGGGGTGGAACTGGGGCCACCTGAGGAACCCCAGGGACTGGCTGGAGTATCCCTGACCACTGCTGTTCCCTCAGGAAAGCGTGCTTGGCTTGTTGCTGTTGCTACTGATGCTGGCTCATGCCTCTCCCGCCACGCCGGAGCCCTGCGAGCTGGATGAGGATAGTATTCGCTGCGTCTGCAACTTCTCAGATCCACAGCCGGATTGGTCCAGCGCTTTTCTGTGTACCGGGGCGGTGGATGTGGAATTCTACGGCGGCGGTCGCAGCCTGGAGCACTTTCTAAAGCGTGTGGACACCGAAGCAGACCTTGGGCAGTACTCAGATGTGGTCAGGTCCCTGCCCTGGCAGCGGCTTACCGTGGGGGACGCGCGGGTTCCTGCTCCGATGCTATTCGGAGTCCTGCGTATGCTGGGGTATTCCAGCCTCAAGGAACTGACTCTTGAAAACCTCGAGGTAACCGGCACCACGCTGCGGCCGCTTCTGGAAGCCACCGGACCCGATCTCAACACCTTGCGCCTCCGCAACGTGTCGTGGGCGACAGAGGATGCCTGGCTCGGAGAACTGCAGCAGTGGCTAAAGCCTGGACTCCGGGTGTTGAGTATTGCTCAGGCACACTCACTCAACTTTTCCTGCGAACAGGTCCGAGTCTTCCCCGCCCTTGCCACCTTAGACCTGTCTGACAACCCCGAACTGGGCGAGAGAGGACTGATCTCGGCTCTGTGTCCGAGCAAGTTCCCGGCCCTCCAAGTTTTAGCGCTGCGCAACACAGGCATGGAGACGCCTGGCGGCGTGTGCTCTGCGCTGGCCGCAGCAAGTGTGCAGCTGGAAGAACTGGACCTTAGTCACAATTCACTGCGGGATACTGCAGGCGCTCCCGGATGTGACTGGCCCAGCAAGCTAAACTCGCTCAATCTGTCTTTCACTGAACTGGAGCAGGTGCCGAAGGGACTGCCAGCCGTGCTCAGCGTACTTGATCTCAGTCACAACAGGCTGGATAGGAAACCTAGGCCAGATGAGCTGCCCAAGGTGGATCAACTGTCCCTTAAAGGAAATCCCTTTTTGACCCCTGAGCCCCAATCGGAGGATTACAACTCTGGTGTAGTCACAGCCCCAATGCGTTCGTCCCTGGCAGTGTGCGTGTCAGGAACTCTGGCTGCGCTCCAAGGAGTCAGCCTTTTTACCTAGTGCCAAAGGGAGAAAAAGGAACATTTACATTGTTCTGGCTTCTGAGGGTCCTGGTCAGGATGATCAGAACTTCTTGACCAACGAATCCTCTGCCTTACAGTTATTAAAATCTTAAACCACGATGTAAGGGAAGAAAGACGGTCTTAGATGGCTCAGTGGGTAAAGGCCACCAAGCTTGACACCTGATTTTGATCCTCAGCATCCACACGGAGGGAATGAACTCACTCCTGAAAGTTGTCTTTCTGACCTCCACACATGTGCTGTGTGATACAGTTGTGTTTTGTATGTGTGTGTATATATACAAATGTGTTCACAAAATAAATATTTTAAAAATAATGTGTTGGTTTTGTTTGATTGTTTAGGTTTTGTTGTTATTTTGTTTGTTTTTTCAGACAGTCTGGATATATACCCCTGGCTGGCCTCAAACTCAGAGATCTGCCTGCCTCTGTCTCCCAAATGCTGTGGTTAAAGGATGTGCCTGATGCCCAATTTAAATAATCATGAACCATGAGTCCATATCATTCACTCCACAGATCTTTACTGAGTGTCTGTTATACGTCAGGCTCAGTGCTAGATGAGGAAGGAATTCCTTCTTAGACTTTCTCCAGCTTCCTAGAAATCCTACCTCCTCTCAAGAAAAGAACTGTGGGGTCGGAAGGAACAGAAAAGTGTTCTCAGGCTAGAGCTATGGGAGACAATGAATGTGTAGTGAGGACTTTCTGAACAGATTACTGGCACTTGGGTTAAAGAAAAATTGAATGGTAATTGTTGTGGTTTGAAAGAGTTTGGCCCCCACAGACTCATATGATTGAATACTTGATCCCCAGTGGTGAAACTGTGCAAAGGATTAGGAGGTGCGGCCTTGTTGGAGGAGGTGTGTTACTGGGGGTAAGCTTTGACCTTTCAAAAGCCTGGGCCATTCCCAGTTAGCTCTCTGCCTTGTGCTTTGGGATCAAAACGTGAGTTCTTACCTATTGGGTCCTGCCAGCTGCCACACTCCCTACCATGAATAGTCATGGACTAACTGATCCTCTAAACCAGTGGTTTTCAATCTTCCTAACACTGAGACCCTTTAATAAAGTTCTGCATGTTGTGCTGAACCCCAACTATAAAATTACTTTCATTGCTACTTCATAACTGTACTTTTGCTACTGTTATGAATCATAATGTAAATATCTGTGTTTTCTGATCATCTTAGGTGACCCCTGTGAAAGGGTTGTTTGATACCCAACTTTCAAGAGCCAAAGGCAATAAAAAAAAAACCCAGCCATTTTCTTTTCTTTTCTTTCTTTTTTAATATTTTGGTATGTTTTATTTATTTATTTGTTTGTTTATTTTAGTGCCAAATGCCTTTTATTGAAGGAGGGAGGAGGTCTTAAATACAGGCTTACAGAACAATGGGAGAACCCCGGAGAGCAGAAGCTACCCATGTTTTACAATCTTGCATCTAAGCTGTTAACGCCCATTATACAGGATACACAGACAAGGAACTTCCCTTAAGCATTCAGGAGGGTGGAACCCAGCAGGGAATTAGCATAGGGAGGATATCAAGGTCAAGGTCAGCAAGCAAGGCAACGGTTACCCAAAAGGGGGGGGGGAGGCAGGGCCCTACTGGTCCCCCTTTTACTAAAAAATAACCTTCAGCCTTAGGTTGCATGGGATGTCAGCAGGTCATATGTCATGGAGACGCCTGCCCAGGCCACACAGGCGCTCTGTCTTAGGTTGGTGAGCGCCCCCCACCCAGCCATTTTCTTATACTCTCCCACACCCCAGAAGTGAGGGACCTCCATAAGCTTTGAGTTTTATAATTCCAGGTGTCCTTGTCCCTCATATATAACTTCTCTGATTTCACCATCTCAAATCCTCACGCAAGAATGGAGGGTTTGGGTATTGAAAACTGGTCAGACAGTCTGTCCTCAAACCAGCAGTCTGATTTTCTGGTTATAAATGTAAGGATAACCCTTCCAAACTGATTTGTTGATTTGCAAACAGGATGACATCTCATCCCTTAGTAATATTTAGTATCAGAGAATTGATTATCTTAAGACAGTTTCTTATATTTGAACAGTTTGAAAAATAACACTTCATCAGTACACAAAGATGAGCCATAAACAAGTTATACTTTCACATAATTCCCAATCCAGTTAGACTGGCAGACACAAAAGATAGTTGTAATTCGGGGAGAGGGAAGAAACAACTCTATCTTGGAAGGAATTGCAGAAAATGAAACATTTAATCTGAGTCTTACAACATAACTATCACTTTTTCTGAAAGCACATCCCCTCACAAAAATGACCACCATGTTCATGGCTCAGCGCCCAAAAAAAGAGGAGCAAAACTGTTTCATCTGATTAGAAAGAGCTAAAGGCCATCGTAATGGAAGCTGGACATATTTATTCATTTAAATACCCACTCCATGTCGCACTACACTGAACCCTGGGGATTCAGCAGGAATAGAGCAGAAGTTTCTTCTCTCACAGAGTTTGGATTCTAGTTGGATAGTGGATGCTATGGACCAGTTGTGTCCCTTTAAAATGCATGTGTTGCAGAGCTGGGGACATAGCTTAGTTGGTAGAGTGCTTGCCCAGCATTCACTAAGCCCTGAGTTCAATGGCTAGTGCCTCATACACCCTAGAATCCCAACATTCAGGTGTGGCGGCAAGAGGATAAAAAGTTCAAGGTCATCCTTGGTTACATAGTGAACCTGAGGACAGCCTAGAATGCATGAGATCATGGTGGTTTTTTTTTTTAATAATCTATTTATTCTTTTTTTGTTTTGTTTTGTTTTGTTTTGTTTTTCGAGACAAGGTTTCTCTGTATAGCTTTGCACCTTTCCTGGATCTCACTCTGTAGACCAGGCTGGCCTCGAACTCACAAAGATCCGCCTGGCTCTGCCTCCCGAGTGCTGGGATTAAAAGTGTGTGCCACCACCGCCTGGCTCTATTTGTTCTATTTTATGTGCATTGGTGTTTTCCCTGCATGTATGTCTGTGTGAAGGTGTCAGATCTTGGAGTTACAGACAGTTGTGAGCTGCCATGTGGGTGCTGAGAATTGAACCCAAGTCCTCTGGAAGAGCAGTCAGTGCTTTTAACAGCTGAGCCATCTCTCTAGTTCCAGAGATCATGTTTTTTAAGAACCCACTGAAATTCATATATTGAAAGCTGGGCATGGTGTCACGTGCCTATACCTCCAGCACCCAGGAGGCTGAGACAGGAGGATCATGAATTCTGAGCTATGTAGTAGAACCCTGTCTCAAAAAACAAACAAAAATTAATTTATTGAAGCCCTAATCCACAGAGTAGCAGTACTTGGAGTTAGGTCCCCAAGGAAGTAATTAGATCAGTCTTAAGGATGAGACCCTGACCAGTAAATTAGTATCCTTATCAGAAGAGATACTGAGAGCCCATATATGGTACCTATATAGACTACTGTGGGAATATAAAATGTGAAAAGGAAGTGAGCCCTCACTAAAACCCATATGGTGTCTCACAACTGTCTGTAATTCCTGTTCCAAGGGATCTGATGTCCACCTCTGGCCTCGTAGGGCACCAGACACACACATAGTGCATATACATATATGTAGGTAAAACACTAATTTACATAAAATAATTTTTACAAGAAGCATTATTACAGAAAAGTAAGAAATCGAGGAGAGATAGGCATAGTGGCGCATACCTTTGATCCCAGTACTTAGGAGGCAGAGGCAGGTGGCTCTCTGTGAGCTCAAGGCCAGCCTGATCTACATAGAGAGATCCAGGACAAGCCAGGACTACATAGAGAGACCCTGTCTCAAAAAGAAAGAGAAAGAGAGAGGGAGAGAGGGAGAGAGAGAGAGGGAGGAAGAGAGAGAAAATGAGGGGAAAAATTGGGAGGGGCATCCAAGGGGGAAAAGGCCATTGAACTTTCTTTGTCCAGGGCTTTTTTTTTTAAAGAAATATTATTTAGGGGCTGGTGTTGTGGAATATTTTTTTTAACTAGGCAAAGATATGTTACATTTGTTTAATTTGTGGAATATTACTTTAACTATGTGAAGGTGTGTTATATTTGTTTATGCTGCCTTTGTTAATGAAATAAGGATGTGTTACATTTGTTTCTGCTGCATTTGTTTAATTATGTAAAAATGTGTTGCTGTTTCACCTGATTGGCCTAGCTGAATGTTCAATAGCTAGGCAGAGAAAGGATAGGCAGGGCTGGTGGGCAGAGAGACTGAGGAGAAATCTAGGCTCAAGAGGGAAGAGAGCAGGTGGGGAGGAGAAAGAGAGGAACATGCCTGAGGCCAGAAGCCAGGCAGCTGACAGTCAGACATGGAGACAGCAGGGAAGTCAGATATACAGAAAGAAAGGTAAAAAAGCAAACTGTAGATAAAGTGAAAAACTAAAATAAGATGTCATGATTTGGGAGCTGGTTGGTGGCTCAAAAGAAAAAAAAAAACCTGCTACAGGCTGGAGAGATGGCTCAGTGGTTAGGAGCCCTGACTGCTCTTCCAGAGGTCCCGAGTTCAATTCCCAACAACCACATGGCAGTTCACAACTGTCTGCAACTGTGAGATCTGACACCTCACACACCCTCACCCTCATGCACAGCAGGCAAAACACTAATACACATAAAGTAAAAAAAATTTTAAATAAATAAATATTATTTAGTGTGTATATGTTTGTATGTATGCCATTTGAGTGCCAGCTCAGTAGAAGCCAGAAAAGAATATAGGATGTCATGGAGCTGGAGTTACAAGAGGTTGTGAGCCATCAACATGGGGGCTGGGAATCAAACTCGGGTCCTCTGGAAGAGCAGCGAGTGTTCTTAACCTCTGAGCCGTCTCTCCAGTTCCATCCAGGGCTTTTATAGAGTAATGGCAGAAACTGGACATAGCCGAAGTAATCTCTGTTAAGACTGGTTTGGACTGGAGAGATGGCTCAGAGGTTAAGAGCACTGGCTGTTCTTCCAGAGGACCTGAGTTCAATTCCCAGCAACCACATGGTGGCTCACAACCATCTGTAATGAGATCTGGTTCCCTCTTCTGATGTGGTGTGCAGGCATACATACATTATGTATATATAACATAGATAGCAAGGTAGATGATAGATAGATAGATAGATAGATAGATAGATAGATAGATAGATAGATCTTAAAAAAAAAAAGACTGGTTAATTTCTGTGATATCATAGGTCAAGCCGATGAAGGGCCCACACTCTGTATGTCCCCTGGCCCAACCATGGTTGTGTATGGCTCCTGCACTGCCCATCCAGTTAGGGGTATTTAAAGCCTCTCTGTTCATCTCCAACTGAAGCTTTGACTGAGTTGCTATCTGTCAGTCATTCGGCCAGCGACACTGCAGTTAACTCAACTTCTGGCAATTAGACTAAGCTGTCTTTGTTCTCACATTCACAAGTCAGCTTGTAGTTTTACCATGGCAGAGTTAACTCTACCCAATCTTCCAAGAGATGTGGCTGTAGTCTTTCTTGGTTATTTCATGTGTAGCACCTTATCTATGGAATGGCCTCCTAGGTGGAAGCGTCTTATTAAGAGATCTTTACTTACAATTTAGTCTGTTACAATTAGCTGTATCAGAAGCAAGAATATACTAAAGGGTGATGGTGCCTTACATATGTCCATCAAAGGCTTCAGAGTGAGGCAAGGTGTCGGGGAGAAGTACGGACTGCCCCAGATTCTTCTCCTTCTTTTTCGTTGTTTGTCTGTCTGTCTGTCTGTCTGTTTGTTTGTTTGTTTGTTTTTCGAGACAGGGTTCCCCGTGTAGCTCTGGCTGTCCTGGAACTCACTTTGTAGACCAGGCTGGCCTGGAACTCACAGAGATCCAGCTGCCTCTGCCTCCTAAGGGATTAAAGGGATGTGCCACCCCCACCCAACTGATCCTTGTTCTTTTTTGTTTGTTTGTTTGTTTTGTTTGTTTGTTTTTTTTCTCTTTTTTTGTGATATATATTTTTTATTTTACAATACCATTCAGTTCTACATATCAGCCATGGGTTCCCCTATTCTCGCCCCTCCCACACCCTCCCCTTACCCCCAGCCCACCCTCCATTCCCACCTCCTCCAGGACAAGTCCTCCCCCAGTGATCCTTGTTCTTATCTGTTTAGTTTGACTGTCTTACACCCAGCGAGCCTTAATCTTCCTTTCAATTCAAGCTTCTGTTCTCACGGTAAGGCATGTAAGCCAATTGCAGCTTTCAGCATGTGGTGTTTCCCTCATTACCCACAGGGAGCTGGCTGATGGGAGATCCGCCCACCCCCAACAGTGGGGCTCTAAAGTGGTCAAGCAACTGTGATAAGCAACAAAGCTCAATGAGACCAGGAGCCTCCCTTGTTCCACAGGAATCCCCAGCCTCCAAAGTGGTGCCTCTATGAATCCCAGCGTCAATGTGAATCCCAGCCAGGGCTCCACCAGTCTTTACAGGCAGATTGACTGAATGAGAGGAACGGGTGTAGGGTGGGTACATGAAGACACAGAAAACAATACGGAACAGCACATACTTTAAGGCCGAACAAGAAGACTTTCCTAGCGGACTTTGCAGATTAGACAATGTGTCCTGGCTTCCATTGTCAAGGCACGTGATATTTATTTTCCTGGTGGCACCCCGCAGCCTAGAGAGAAAACGTGTTCGTCATGGTTGAAAGGTACAAGGCATCCCGGAGAAGACCCATGATTGAGAAACTTGAACTGCTGGAGCAATGTACCCTCGCCGAGACAGCAGGAAGTGGAGGAGGAGAGGACAGGGACAGGATTAGAGAAGTGAGGGTTCCACATGGCACTTTGTGGCCAGATATCTGATGTGGGGTGGCTTTTTTTCTGCTGAAGGGTAAAATGTGGTCCTAGGGCTTTTCTGAGCCAAAAGCTGATTCCTTCCAGCTTCTTCTTTTGCTTATCTGACGCCTGGAACTAAATACACACAAATTCATTTTTTGTTCTCTCTTATCCAGTCTATTCCTACACACTCCAGCCACTTAAAGTCATATTCCATAAAGAACATGTGGGCCCTCATTTAAATCGTTGTGGCAAAAACTTTTCAAGGCTTTATTACATAGTCAGACAGCCCTAAATCTGGAAACTCTGATGCTTCTACATCCTGGGTGCTAGGTACCTGCTGTCATACCCAGCAAGACATTTTCCTATTGCTAGTTTTCTTTTCTTTTCTTACCTTCTCCTTTTTTCTTTTCTTTCTTTTTTTCTTTTTAATTTTTTTGTTTTGTTTTTGTTTTTTCAAGACAAGGGTTCTCTGTATAGCCCTGGCTGACCTGGAACTCACTCTAAACCAGGCTGGCCTCGAACTCACAGAGATCCGGCTGCCTCTGCTTCCCGAGTGCCGCCCTCCCACCCCAAGTTGCTAGTTTTCTAAGATGTGGTATGGTATATAGTAAGCATGATATTGTGGCTTACTTTAGGAAAGAAAAGAAACAAGGGGGAAATTTCAATGTCTTTTAATGAATATGGGCACAGGAACCACCGGCAAATATTGGCAAACCAAATGCAGCAAAGAGAAAAAGAATTATGCATCTTGGTTAGATTTATCCCTGGATATAAAGTTGGCTTAAATCTTTCTTTTTTCACGGTTTGTGTATTTTGTTTTGAGACAGGCTCTCTAGGAGCCCAGAGGGACCTTGAAGTCACTATGACAGCTGGGGATGACACTGAACTTCTGGTCTTATTGCCTCTGTTTCCCAAGTGCTGGGATGCACCACAACACTCAGATTGACTTAATTTCTTCATGCCACTGTCATACCCCACATCAGAGGAATAAACTTTTTCTATGATTATTTTAATAGCTTCAAAAGAAAATTTCTGACAAAATCCAACACCTTCCATGAAAAATATTCAACAAGAGGGAAATCAAGGGAGTTTCCTCTGGTGGTAATGAAGTGTACAGAAAAATGTCAGCGGAGTGCTGTGGGATGTTCTGTATGTCCTGTGGGAGCCCTTCTTGGGTTCTTTGTGGCGTTACCCAGCAGGTCCGCATAGAGGATGATTAGGACCATGGGCCTGAGTGCAGGTGTCTGAGATGGTCTGCACTTGGCTGTGCTGGGGGATGGTCTGTATGTCAAGTTGTTTGATTGATCAATAAATAAAACCTGATCGGCTGTGGCTAGGCAGGAAGGATAGGCGGGACTAACAGAGAGGAGAAATAAAAGGACAGGAAGGCAGAAGGACTGACTGCAGCTGCCGCCATGACCAGCAGCATGTGAAGATGCCGGTAAGCCACGAGCCACGTGGCAAAGTATAGATTTATGGAAATGGACTAATTTAAGCTATAAGCACAGTTAGCAAGAAGCCTGCCACGGCCATACAGTTTGTAAGCAATATAAGTCTCTGTGTTTACTTGGTTGGGTCTGAGCGGCTGTGGGACTGGCGGGTGACTAAGATTTGTCCTGACTGTGGGCAAGGCAGGAAAACTCTAGCAACAGCGGAGACCATATTTGATGGTGAAAGACTGGATGTTTTTGCCCTAAGGTCATCCACACAAGGATGTATGTTCTCAAGGCCCCTAACAATGGGCAGGAGGTTCTGGTCATGCTAATTCATGGAAAGCATGACTTTTCCTCAAAAAACAAAAGTAAAACAGGCTGGGAAAATGGCTTTAGGAGTAAAGTGTTTGCTGAACGAGCATGAGTACCTGGATTCAGTTCCCCAGCCCCACATAAAAGCTGGACTTAGCAGCGGATAGGTGTGACCTCAGCACTGGTGGAGGGGAGCGGAGGCAAGTGGGTCTGAGGGCTTATACTGGCCGCTCAGTCCAGCTGAAAGAGTAAGCTCCGGGTTCATTGAGAGAATGAGTCTCAAAAACTACCATGAAAAGGCGGAGCTGGAAAGGCAGCTTGGCAGTTAGGAACACTTGTACTCTTGCAGAGGACCCGGGTTCACTTCCCAGCACCCACATGGCTTCTCACATCAGTCTGGCACTCCTTTCTGAGTGGGGCCTCTGCGCCTGCTGAATTGAATTGAAAATATAGTCTGAAGTAAGGACCCAACCTCAGCCATCCCGATGAGGATAATCTAGGTGTCACCAAACCATTAGTTGAGACTATAGTGATCCTCCATTTAATGCTATCAACACTTTTATAATCATTGTATATAGACACATTGATTTATTTCTGAGCTCTCATTTATTTTATAATGATGTTTATATTGATTTTTATTTCATTTATATTTTTGTAAATATTTATATTGATATTTATATTTTCTATTGCTCACTAGCTTACACTATTACCACATTGTCTCTATCACCATTGTTTAAACAATAGGATTTGAAACTAGGAAGTGTGAGTTTTCTAACTTAGTTCTTCTTTTTCTAAGCCTTTGTCTCCTTTCATGTTGACACCAGGCTGCAGCCTGTTCCGAGTTGCTCCCTGTTGCATAAAACAGTGGTTTTTCCGGCTGTACAAACAGCATTTGACTTCATTCTGTGGGCAGACACGGAGGCTGATGACTCTGCACCTTTTGGGCACATAAACAACAGCGTCTGGGGGGGACCTATGAGGCATAGACCGGTAAATAAATTACCCATGAAAGGATGCCGCCTTGTAATGTATCAAGGTAATTTGGGCCCAGGGATGTATTAAAATCTCAATAATACACCAAAGCCAGGCATGGTGGCACAAGCCTCTAGTCCCAGCACTTGGGAAGCAGAAGCAAGTAGATCTCTGTGAATTCAAGGCCAGCCTGGCCTACAAAACAAGTTCTAGGACAGCCAGGGCTAGGCAGAGAAACACTGTCTCAAAAAAACAAAAACAAAAACAAATTGGAAAACCAAGCCTGAGAACTTTTCTTTCTTTCTTTCTTTCTTTCTTTCTTTCTTTCTTTCTTTCTTTCTTTCTTTCTTTCTTTCTTTCTTTCTTTCTTTCTTTCTTTCTTTCTTTCTCTCTCTCTCTCTCCTTCCTTCCTTCCTTCCTTCCTTCCTTCCTTCCTTCCTTCCTTCCTTCCTTCCTTCCTTTCTTTCTTTCTTTGTTTCTTTTTTCCCCCTCAAGACAAGGTTTCTTTGTGTAGCTTTGTGCCTTTCCTGGAACTCACTCTGTAGCCCATGCTGGCCTCGAACTCACAGAGATCTACCTGCCTCTGCCTCCCGAGTGCTGGGATTAAAGACGTGCACCACTGCTGCCCAGCAAAGCCCAAGAATTTATCCAACACTCTATACTAAAGTACAAGTGTAAACCAGGGCCTGAGAGACAACCCATCTGTTAAGACACTAGCTGCTCTTCCAGAGGACCTGGTTTAGTTCCCACAACCCTGCTGTGGGATGTTCTGTATGCTGTGAATATGTGTTGCTCTGATTGGTTGATAAATAAAATGCTGATTGGCCAGTAGCCAGGCAGAAAGTATAGGCGGAATAAGCAGAGAGAATTCTGGTTGAAGGAAGGCTGAGTCAGGAGATGCCAGTTCGCCATCCAGGGAGCAGCATGTAATGGCACACAGGTAAAGCCACAGAACACATGACGACACATAGATTAACAGAAATGGGCTGAGTTTAAGTGTAAGAGCTAGTCAGTAGTTAGCCTGAGCTAATGGCCAAGCAGTTATAAATAATATTAAGCCTCTGTGTGTTCGTTTGGGTTTGAGCTGCTGCAGGAGTGAGGGACCACAGGGGCTGGGTGGGTCCAGGAAAACTTCAGCTACACGAACCCACAACAGGACTCAGCCATCTGTAATTCCAGTTCTAGAAAAATCCAATGCCCTCTTAGGGCTCCAAGGATACCAGACACACATGGTACCCAGACAAAAATACAGGCAAAACACCCACAGACATTAAAAAACAAAACAAAGCAAAAGTACAATAGCCTTACCTGGACCCCATAAGAGGAATATACCAAACACTGAAATGTTGATGGCTGCCACTGATCTGTCATCTGCCCATCTGATGTGTGTGTCAAGAGACTGACAGACCCCTCATATCTGTCTAAGGTTTTCTGCTTGGCCAAGTGCCCATTGTTGGCATGGCCTACGCGAATTTCTGTCCATCTGTCTACACATTTGTTTATATTGACCTGAGTCTGCCTATAGGCGCTGGAGGAAGCCCTGAGAGAGTGAAGTCCTGCGTGAATGTGTATTGTTGACATGGGCACAGCCATGACAAAGACTTGGACCCATGGGAAAGTGGCAAAGGCATTCCCCATACAGGTCAGACACACAATTGGCAAAGCCCTTTTTTTAGTTAGGGTTATTCTTGCTACACCATGAATGAAACACCATGACCAAAAGCCACTTGGGTTTATTTGGTTTATGCTGTGCATCATTTAAGGAAGTCAAGACAAGAATTCAAACAGGGCAGGCACCTGGAAGCGGGAGCTGATGCAGAGGCTATGGAGGAGTGATGCTTACTGGCTTGCTCCTTGTGGCTTGCTCATCCTGCTTTCTTATAAAACACAGGACCACCAGGCCAGGAGTGGAACCACCCACAATAACCTGGGCCATCCCACATCAATCACCAATAAAGAAAATTCCCTACAGGCTTGTCTGTAGCCTGATTTTAAGGAAGTATTTTCTCAATTGAGGTTCCTCCTCTCAGTTAACAGTAGCTTGTGTCAAATTGACCTAAAACTAGCCAGAACCTCCTGTCCATTGTTAGGGGCCTTGAGAACATACATCCTTGTGTTGATGACCTTAGGGCAAAAATATCCAGTCTTTCACCATCAAATATGGTCTCCGCTGACATTTTTCTGTACACTTCATTACCACCAGAGGAAACTCCCTAGATTTTCCTCTTGTTGAATGTTTTTCATGGAAGGTGTTGGATTTTGTCAAAATTTTCTTTTGAAGCTATTAAAATAATTATAGAAATAGTTTATTCCTCTGATGTGGGGTATGAGAGTGGTTTGAAGAAATTAAGCCAATCTGAGTGTTGTGGCGTATGCCTATAATCCCAGCACTTGGGAAACAGAGGCAACAAGACCAGAAGTTCAGTGTCATCCCCAGCTGCCATAGTGACTTCAAGGTCCCTCTGGGCTCCTTGAGAGCCTGTCTCAAAATGGAAAAAAAAGCACAAAAAAAAAGAAAGTTGAGGCAGAAGTATGGATTTATGAGTCCCAGGCTATCCTTAGCTACATAGTAAGACTAGGTCTCAAAGACTAAAGAAAGTCTAGGGATATAGTCCAGTCGGTAGAAATATTGTCTAACATACAAAAGGCCCTAGATTTGAATACCAACACCACATTAACTGAGCACACACATGTCTGTAATCTGTACTGGAAGGATAGATGAAGAAGGATTAGAAATTCCAGGTCAGGGGGTGGTAAGATGTGGACACGTGTCTTTGGGCATGGGATAAGCAGGCCCTTTCTGTATACCCAGATTTTATCAATCCTCGAAGGCCTTGTATGACATTAATTAATGATGTTGTCTGAGGTAGAGTCTTCTAGCCCCAAACTTGGTTAAGTATACCTTCTTTTGCTTACAGGAGATTCTGATTATGGAAGGTCTTCTTTAATTATCATGTTTATTCCTTTTGACAACTGTAGCTGCAAGACACCTCCTCTCTAAAAAACGCAGACATGACAGCAAGCATGCAGCTAACACGAGAGTCCCGGAAGCTCTCACCCATCTCAGTCGGTCCATCAAGAGGGACGGTTTCCCAGACTAGGTATTTACCCACGTACCATCTCCCTTCAAGGATGGATGGCTTCTGTTGGCTCTTCGTCCCAAACAAATGCACTGAGTTATGGATGGCGGACTACACGCTCACACTGTACACGTCACGTCACCTTACACTCATCATACAGCCACTTTACTTCGAGACCAGGCTCTGTGGCCAAACTGACTGGTTTAAAGCTGGACCCAGGGCCAGCAGCATGGCTCAGTGGGTAAAGGAACTGGGCACCAGGCCCGATTATCTCAGTCTGACCCTTCAGGCCCACACGGTGCAAGGAAAGAACCACATCCCACACAGTTGTCCTCTGACGTCCGCACATGCTCTTTGGCACACGTGTGGCCCTCCTGTGCCACCACATACATTAAATAAACAAAATGTAATTTAAAAAAAAAAAGAAAGAAAGAAATTCCAGGTCATCCTCAGCTGTATAATGAATTTGGGGCTAGCTTAGGCTACAAGAGAATTTCAAAAGAAGGAAAGAAACAAATAAACAAAATGAGGAAGGGTTTTCAACCACAAATTTGTATCAAAATGTTCATATTTGTGGTGATGCTGCATAAAAGAGAAAAGACTAACTTTTGGTGTCATTTCCTCAAGGCGAGGCCTGATTTATTCAGAGGTTTTATCTCTCTTATTCTCATTTAATAGTAGTCTAAAGTAAAAGAAGTCTAGTCTGGAAGAGAATGGTCTTCTCTAAGAGATGTCTAATCTAAAAAGGAAGTCCTAAAAGAAAGCGTCCCCTCTGTACATTGAGCACAGCAAACACAGTAAGGAGATGGAATGAGGAACTTGTGTCCTAATCGACCTTTTACAGGCATGTGGGAGAAAATCATTCTTCTGGAGCTACTGACTCAGAACAGCACACAAAAGCACCAGGTATCACTTTATACCCACATCTTGCTCCCAACATTTTGGGGTGCTGAGAGACGCCACTTTCAATGCCTGATTGCTTCCAGAGAATAGTCTCAAACCTGGGCATCACCGCATCTCACACATACACATTGTTCTGAGTCAGAGACCTGAATGTCTTTCTTCACGAATATGGAACAATGAGAGCTGTGTGTTCGGCTGAGCTTGGAGGAGTTAATTATATTGGAAGTCCAACATACTGTAGGATTGGTTGTATTATCAGACTGTTCTGAACAGGTTGAGCACATAGTATGTGAGCAGAATGAGTCCTTAGTTAAAAACAATCTCGAAGCACATCACTAACTTTGTTATAGGTTGGGTGAAAGCTTGATTTGTAAAAGCAAACTTTAAAAAGCATTTCTCTCTTTAATCCAGCACTCGGGAGGCAGAAGCAGGTGGATCTCGGTGAGTTTGAGGCCAGCCTGGTCTACAAATCAAGTTCCAGGACAACCAGGACTGATACACAGAGCAAACCTGTCTTGAGAAAAAAGAAAGAAAGAAGGAAAGGAAGGAAGGAAGGAAGGAAGGAAGGAAGGAAGGAAGGAAGGAAGGAAGGAAGAAAAAGGCATTTTTTAGGAAAAAGCATTCCCACACATTTAGCATTATTCACAATAGCAAAAACTTGGAAAAGATCCAATCCATAGGTAAATGCATATGCAAAATGGATCCAATATAATATTATCCAGTGATTGAAAACAATGGGGTTCTGATACATGCTACAACAAAGATGAACCTTGAAAATAAATATTCTAAATGAAATAAGACACACACCAAAGGACACACATGGTATGACTCTACTTATATTAAACATTTAGAAGATAAAAATCAAATTAGATAGTAAATAGTTTCAAGGTTACCAGAGTCTAGAAGCAGGGTGCATGGGAAAGTTATTGATTGACAAAAACAGAGTTTCTCTTTGGAGTGGTGCAAAGAATTCTTTTTTTTCCCCTTTTATTTTATTTTACAATACCATTCAGTTCTACATATCAGCCACGGATTCCCTTGTTCTCCCCCCTCCTGCCTGCCTCCCCTTCCCCCCAGCCCACCCCCCATTCCCACCTCCTCTAGGGCAAAGCCTCCCCCGAGGACTGAGATCAACCTGGTAGACTCGGTCCAGGCAGGTCCCGTCCCCTCCTCCCAGACTGAGCCAAGCGTCTCCGCAGTGGTGATGGCTCCATGACATTGTGAAGTTAAATAATGTCACCATATTATACTGTATTAGGTCTTTACCTCAATATAAACACCAGTTCAACACTGATTCATTCAAACATGATCAAATGGCCAATTTTATGGCATACATTTACCATAATAAAAAATCAGAAGAGCTGAGTGTGGTGGTGCATGCCTTTGATCCCATCACTTGGGAGGCAGAGGCAGGCAGATCTCTGTGAGTCTGAGGCCAGTCTGGACTAAATGGTGTGTTCCAGGACAGCCAGGCCTATGTTGAGGCATGTGCCTGTAATCCCATCGCTTAGGAAAGAAAACAGGAAGACCCAGGGAGGTAAAAACAGTTCAAGCTCATCCAAAGCTACACAGTGAGTTCTAGGCCAGTTTGGGGTATATGATACCCTGTCTCAAAACACAATAACAACAACAAAATCTCACGGGGCTGGGACATAGCTCAGGTGGCAGAGTGCTTGCCTAGCAGGCAGAAAGCTCTGGATTTGGTTCTTAGCATTGCATAAACTGGACCTGGTGTCACATGCTTGTAACCCACAGGACTCAAGAGGCAGAAAGAGGAGAATTAGGGGTGTAGTTTATAAACTGGGCACAGGAGGAGCTGGAAAGATGGCTCAATGGTTGGAATCACCTGTTGCTCTTGAAGGGGACCTGGGTTCCATTCCCAGCACCCATATGGTGGTTCACATGTGTAACTTCAGTTCTGGGGGAGCTGTTCTGACCTCTGAGGACACTAAGCACTCGAGGGTGCACGTATGTACATGGAGGCAAAACACTCATACATACAATAAAATGAATAAATCTGATTTTAAAATCAGGCACAGGAGGATGCTGTCCATGGTCGCTTGTTATAGAATAGAATAGTTGTGACAGACAGTCACTGTATTTCACACTTGGCTCTGACGAATAAGTAACTAAGAGGTGGCAGTGTATGGTGTCAATATCCCGAGCAAAGGAATGAGTCACATCCAGTCAGGACTAGATGGGACAGCACCAAGTTTCATCACGCCATCCGGAACAGGGTGCCATTGAGAACTTACGAATGATTTCTGGAATTTTCCATTTGCTGTTTCCTAACCACAGTTGACTTTAGGTGACGGACGCTGTGAATAAGAGGAGACTGTGTGTGATGTGTGAAGAGAAAGAATAAAAGGAAGGAAAATGAGGAACTGTATTTCTGGGTAGGTTACCACAGTTTTAACCCTAGCATGGAGGAGCTCTGTGTGATTAGTTATTAGAAATAAAATCGTAAGTGGAATTTGGAAATTACCAATCCAACACATGAAGAATTGGGTTACTTCATATATAGGAAAATTTGGGATTGGTGGATATCTCAGCTGACAGAGTGCTCATCTTGCAACACAAGGTTCTGAGTTCAATTCCTAACACCCATGTAAAAAGAAAAAAAAAAAGCCAGGCATGATGGCATGCAATTGGAATCCCAGTGCTTTGGAGGCAGAGAAAGGCAGATCCCTAGGGCTCCCTGGCCAACAAGGAAAAGCTAACTGGTGAGCTCCAGGCCAGTGAAAGACCCTGTCTCCAGGGAGATGGACACATTCCTGACCCAAGGAACAATGTTTCTATTCTCTGCCTCCACAGGCATTGGCACAGCCTGTACCTGTGATCACACATATACACACAATTTAAAAAGTGAAATGAAACTAAAAACAAATTAAAGCTAAGTATACAGGGGCTGGAGAGATGGCTCAGAGGTTAAGAGCACTGGCTGCTCTTCCAGAGGTCCTGAGTTCAATTCCCAGTAACCACATGGTGGCTCACAACCATCTATAATGAGATCTGGTGTCTTCTTCTGGCATGTAGGTGCTGTGGGATGTCTTTCTGTATGCTGTGAATATGTGTGGTTCCCATTGGATAATAAATCAAGCTGTTTTGGCCTATGGCAAGAAAGCTTACAGCCAGGCAGGAAATCCAAGCAGAAAAACAGGGAGAAGGGCAGAGTGAAGGGGGAAGCCAGCCATCATGCAAGGAGCAAAACGATGCCAGCAGGCGGGTAACACCAGGGCCAGGTGGCAACATACAGATTAATAGGAATGGGTTAATTTAAGAAGAAAGAGCTAGCTAGCAAGAAGCTGAAGCCATAGGCCATACAGTTTGTAAATACTATAAGCCCCTGAGTGATTATTTTATAAGCGGCTATGGGACCAAGGGTGGGAGAGATTCGTCCGCACTGCTGGGCAAGGCAGGGCTGGAGAAATTTTCATCTACATGTCGGCATCCATGCTGGCAGAACACTGTATACATAATAAACAAATCTAAAAGGAAAAGCTAAGCATACCATCGCATGGTTGTTATTTATTAATGATTAAAATGATACGAATAATTGGGCCCTACTGTCTGTCATCTGGTGGTTTGGGCTCCAGCCTTTAGTCTCAGGGTTTCACTGAAGGAACAAATTGGTGAGGCTTCTGATGGTGAGTCACTTAGATGCTGGCTGGCCTGAGGTATGTACGTCCTCAGAGCCCTTTCCAAAGGGAGCAATATACTGAAGCAACAGCAGAGATCATTAGCCGGAGTCTGAAGAGAACAGGGAAAGAACAGAAGACAAGGAGGGTAAAGGAACCCATCTTTAAGCAGTTACTAATAAAATGGATTTGTCGGCTGGTCAATGGTGACACACTCCTTTTATCCTTAATCCCAACATTTGAGAGGCAGAGGCTGGTGGATCTGTGAGTTTGAGGCTAACCTGGTCTACATAGCAAGTTCCAGGACAGCCAGGGCTACATAGAAAAACCCTGTTAAAAAAAAATTAAATAAAATGGAATTGTCAGAAGCAGCAGAAAGACACAGCCCAGCACTGTTGTTGGTAGCCAGAGGGGGTCTTCCTTCATGACCTTCAGTCTGATGAGGTCACATCCTTGACCATGCAAAAGAGGATTTTAAAACAAATCAGAGTAAAACAAAGTTAGTGAATTTATTACGTAGAGAGAAGGGATAAGGCCGCTTCAGGTTTAAGTGCAGACTGTCAGAGGAAGGAAAGGGGTGAATTAGGAAATAATTATACACCTGAAGCACGGGTGCGGGCTTCTCAAGAGGGAGAGTCTTCTTTACAGTGGCTATGTAAATGATTTTGTGGCTTTTGAAGGTATATTGTTTAAATGATGTAATTTATAACAAGGTTTAATTAAATATTAAAGCAAAGTTTAAAATTGGGGTGAAAGGTGAAAAACATACAAGGTGGTCTGCCTCTTTTTCTCTCTCCCTCGATTTTGAGACAGTTCTCATACAGCCCGGAAAGCTTAGATCTGTGTGTTAGGTCTCAATCCACCAAAACGACAGTGTGGGCTCAGCTCAGGCTGAACTCCGACCCAGCAAACCTCAGCGTTCCTCAGAAACCTTGTAAAGTGGGTTTCTGTTTGCCAGGAAAAGCCTTGCTTTCTTACCTGGTCCCACCCTCTTCCCCGAACCTCTGGAGACAGTGTCTAGTTCTTTATTAACTCAAGCTCTCAAGTCTAGTTCTTTATTAACTCAAGCTCTCAAGTCTAGTTCTTTATTAACTCAAACAAGCCTCCAACAGATCAGAGCCCGGTGCTGGTTCCTAGGCTGTTCCAGCGAAGCCACCTTCCTCCCACCTCAATATCACCCCTTAGAACTGGCAGACTTTTCCAACATTTTTGCTACCCTCCCTGTGCCCTCCTGGCAATCGGCAGGAGCTCCTTTCTCCGTCTCTCCTCTCTGCTCCCCCCATCCCCTGACTCCCTGATGCCTCTGGACATTCTCTCTCACCTATGATTAAACACACACACACACACACACACACACACACACACACACACACACACACACACACACACACACACACGGCCAGCCTGGGCTACCAAGTGAGTCCCAGGAAAGGCGCAAAGCCACACAGAGAAACCCTGTCTCGAAAAACCAAACACACACACACACACACACACACACACCACCACCACCACCACCACCACCACCACCACCACCACCAACAACAACAACAAAACCTTTCCCTAACCACGGAGTGGCCATTTTTGTGATTTCTTTACTGCCCCCTCAATTACATGGTATACCTGAGGCTGGCTTTGATCCCCTTGCCTCCACCTTCCAAGTGTTGGCATTACAAACACATACCACCACCACCATACCAGACAGAATCAAATTCACCAGTGTAAAAGTGTTTGTTTGTGGAGCTGGGTATCAAATCCAGGACCTTGTCCATACTAGGAAAACACTCTAGTACTAAATGCCAGCAATAGCCCTTATTTGCCTTATGTTGAAAGTTTGTTTGTTTGTTTATTTATTCATCTATCTATTTATTTATCTATTTATATTTTATGAGCATTGGTGTTTTGTCTGAATATATGTCTGTGTGACAGTGTTGAATCTTCTGGAACTAGAGTTACAGACAGGTGCGAGCTGCCACATGGGTGCTGGGAATTGAACCAGGTCCTCCGGTCAGTGCTCTTAACTGCCAAGTCATCTCTCCAGCCCCGAAGGCTTTTCTTTTCTACATTAGATCGTAGGATGTTTTATGAGACTCATTGTTGAAACTTAGAAGAATGCTAAAGGGAAAACCACAGATATTCTGGCTCCAAGTAAGTTTGCTATTTTAACATTCTTGTTTGAGATGTTGTAACCATCCTGGGCCAATCAAAATATTCTAAAAAGACATTTGTGTCCCTCCCTTTGGCTTTCAGGTTATTAAAACAATGGTCCCTGAATAAATAGGAATTTCCCTACCCTTGTCCTTGGCTCACCCAGAGATCTCCTGCTAGGAAAAGAAAAAGGCTGAGGCCTGATGCCAGCCAGAGGAGAAAGTTGTCTCTTAGGGAGAGTTCACAGATTTGTTCTTTGTTTTTTTTTTTTCCTAGGTTTTTGTTGTTGTTGTTTGTTTGTTTTTGAGACAGGGTTTCTCTGTGTAACAGTCTTGGCTGTCCTGGATCTCCCTCTGTAGACCAGGCTGGCCTCGAACTCACAGAGATTTGCCTGCCTCTGCCTCCCTAGTGCTAGGATTAAAAGCGTGCGCCACCACCCCCAGTTTGAGAGTTCACAGTTTTGACAACTTGCTAGACCCCCTTGCAGGAAGTCCTGGAGCCTAGACAAAGGCAGGTGAGTGCTAGAGCCAATTGTACCTGGAGCGGACTGCTTACTTAGGCATACCTCTTGCCTTCTGTTTAAACCAAACTGCACGTCAGAACGTCAAGATGGACTTGGGCAGTGGTCACTAGGACTTCTATTTGTTCCTCTCCACACCATGGTGTCAATGAATAAACTTTTCCCCCTCTGCTTTTCACTATTATATGTCTGTCTGGTCTGTTGAGAATAGTAGGTGGCCATGCCCAGCCGGCCTGTTGGCACTGCCAAGGTCCATGCTCTGTCCCTAATGACTCTGCTAACAGCGACTTTAGGAAAACATACCAATCTCTGTAGGGAACTTTGGCTTTGTCAGTTATGTTACATAATAAATATTTGTCTTGATTCTCAGCCAGCAGAAAATAAAAACTAAGATCCCAGGATAAGGAGTTTCTTTTCCCTCCCACGCCCTGCCCGTTAGTGTTCCCCATCTTTCTTCCTGCCTCAGAAGGAACAGCACAGATAGGATGCGGTGCCACACTGCAAGGGTAGGTGGATCAACGGGAACCGCTCATGCTGCTCTCGCAATGTGATTCATTCACCTTTGTTTGGGTAATTCAAGAAACCTGACCCAAATCACCTGGGGAAAGCCCCACAACCAAACCAGCACAGGGCTTGAGAACAAAGGACCAAAGTCCTTCAGCTCAAAGCTCTCTTCTCCCACTGCCAACCCACAGGATGTACATGAATGAGGAGAGCAGCCAGGGAGTGGAAAAGAGACATTTGGGGGACTTTCTGATATTGGAGCCATATTCGTGATAGCATCCCCTTACTGAAGCCCTAGTGGAGACCACAGTTAGATCAAGACCACATACACAGGCAAACGGGTGGGATAAAGGATGGAAGTGGACCATTTAAACAGGTTGTATATGAAATTGTTGTTTTCTCCTTTATCCGGGTAGTTTATGGGAATAAATCATGCTTGGATGGGGAACACTTTCCTTACTTAGCATATGTAAAGTAAAATGTGTCGCCGTCCTAATGGAGGCTAAAGTTAGAGTTGCAAGAGTTGATGAAAGTCAGGCCAAAGTGTGAATGAAAACTTTGTTATTGCCCAGTGTGGTGTCTCGGGCCTTTATTCTAGCACTTAGGAGGCAGAGGCAGTCAAGGCAGATGTTCATGAGTTTGAAGCCAGCCAGGTCTACATTGTGAGATGTTGGTGGACTTCCTCTGTACTGCCAGCCAGCTCCCAAAAAACACAGAGACATTATTAATTATAAATGCTTGGCCAATAGCTTAGGTTTGTTACTAAGTAGTTCTTACAACTTAAAATTAATTCATATTACTTATCTGTGCCCTACCACGTGTTTTTTTTTCAGCATGATATATTCATCTTTTGCTTCCTCTGTGTCTGGCTGGCAACTCTGCCCTTTTTTCTTGAATTTGCTCAGTTGGTTCTCTAGACTAACCTCTTCTTGTCTAGCCATTGGCCAGTCAGCTCTTCATTAACAATAAGAGGAACACGTCTTCACAGTGTATAAAGTCTTCACAGTGTATAAAAGGATTGTTCCACAGCAGTGAGACTCAGGGCAGCTAGGGTTACAAAGAGACAGAGAAACCCTATCTCAGACTCTAAAAAACAAACGAACAAAAAACAAAAAAAACCAGCGGCTGGAGAGATGGCTCAGAAGTTGAGAGCACTGACTGCTCTTCCAGAGGTCCTGAGTTCAATTCCCAGCAACCACATGGTGGCTCACAACCATCTGTAATGAGATCTGGTTCCCTCTTCTGGCATGCAGGCATACATGCAGACAGAATACTGCACACATAATAAATAAATCTTTTAAAAACAAAAAGCACCAAAAACCTAAACCCCAAACAAACAACAAATAATAAAAAAAAAAAAAAACCGCTATCTTTTACTGGATGTGGTGGCACACTCCTTTAAAAAAAAAGATTAATTTTTTTATGTATGTGCATCACATACATGCCTGGTGCCATGCAGAAGGATTCCCTTAAACTGGAGTTACAGCTGATTGTGATGGGTACTGGGAACATAACTAGGCTCCTCTGCAAGAGCAGCCACTACTCTTAACCACTGAGTCATCTTTCCAGTCCCCATGGCCCATGTCTTTCATTTCAACACTCATGAGGCAAATGCAGGCTAATCTGGTCTGCATAATGAAACCTTGGCAAAGGGCAAACAAAACCCACTGACATTTACATGTTTTGGCTTGTATTTGTGATCTCAGCACTACAAATAAGTAAAATAGTTATATTTGAACAGACTATGCATGTGAATAACATCTCTATTGGCTAAATGCATTTGAGGAATAATATACCCAACTGGAAAATGTTTTCCCTCACTGGTATTGTAACTAGAAGGAATATAACCCCCTCCTCCAGGCTGTATTAAATGGATATGACCAATGGAGACCAATAAGATTGCCTAGATCTACCCAGGCTGTTAATTTTGATGAGTATAAAACAGAGGCTGAAGTTTGGGCTGGAGAGTTGGTTACGTGGTTAAGAACACTTGTTGCTCTTACAGAGGACTCAGGTTCTGTTCCCAGCCCCACACAGTGGCTCACAACCGTCTGTAACTCACACACACTCACATAACACACATCCATACACATGAAATATTTTTTAAAAAATTTTAATAGAAGCTGAAGTGTCAACGGGGGATCTGGGGATATAGCTCAGAGGTACAGCATTTGTTTAGCCCCTGGATTTGATCACAGCAGAAAGAGAGAAGGAGAGGGAGGAAGGGGGGAGGAAGGAAGGGGGAGGGAGGAAGGAAGGGAGAGGATGAATGGTTGGAGAAACAGTTCAGTTAGTACAGTGCTTTCATAGCATGTTCAAAACCCCGGGTTTGATCGTCATCACCCCATATACCAAGCACAGTGACCCCCAGCTGTAATCCTAGCACTTGGGAGGCAGAAGTAGGAAGATCAGAAGTTCAAGGTCAACATATATCAACATGGAGCTGGAGGCGAGCATAGGCTATAGAAGACTCTTTCTCACAAGAGGGAGAGGGAGAGAGGAGAAAAGAGAGAGATGGTGAGAGAGAGGTAAAGAAGTTCCAAAAGAAAAGAAAGCGCCATTAAGGGGCTGGAGAGATGGCTCAGAGGTTAAGAGCACTGGCTGCTCTTCCAGAGGTCCTGAGTTCAATTCCCAGCAACCACATGGTGGCTCACAACCATCTGTAATGAGATCTGGCGCCCTCTTCTGGCCTCCAGAAGTATGTATACATCTTATGTATATAATGTATACATAATAAATAAATCTTTTTTAAAAAGTGCCATTAAAAGGACAAACAATAGCTGGTATGAAGTACTTATTAGGAGTTTACATTAAGAGCTGGTGGGTAGCCAGGCAGTGGTGGCACACACTTTTAATCCCAGCACTCGGGAGGCAGAGCCAGGTGGATCTCTGTGAGTCTGAGGCCAGCCTGGTCTCCAGAATAGGCACCAAAACTACACAGAGAACCCCTTGAAAGGATGAGTAGCGCTGGTGGGTCGGCAGTGTGGCAGAAAAGTTACAAGTCACGGCTACAACTACCAGAGTTAGAAAGAGCTTTATTAGAAAGAAACCAGGCCTGGAGAGACAGAAAGATGTGGGAGCAGAGCAGAGAGGAAACAGAGAAAGAGAGGGGTGGGGATCCGAGTCCAGCCTTTTTTAAGGCGGGGACTGTGTGACCACGCATTGGGTACGTGGCCCACATCCCCCGATGATGTAAAACATTAGACCCAAACTGTACATGTACAGAATCCTAACATTCCAGACTTTTGCTTACTATAAAAAAGCAAGTAAATAGAAATAAGGGCGTCATTTCTGCTGGAAAAACGGCTTCCTTCTGACTTGGTCGGCATTGGTTGGCTCTTGGAGGGGGTAGCAAAGGGGGTCTTCTGAAGTAGGCGTTGTGGGATGATGGGCTGTCTGTCATCCGTTGCTCTGGAGCTGTGCATCCCTCTTGGCTTGGCACCCTGGCTGCTTTTGTGTCTGGCAGGATGGCCTGAAGTAGATCCGACCTGTGCAGATGGATTTAAGCTGGTTTCTGGAGCTTGGGAAAAAATTTCAACATGTTAAGAAGCAGCCATAATAAGATTAGTGACCATTTGTGGTGTTAGTACTCTGCGTCTATTGGTTAATGTTAATGGGAGAGACAGAGAGATTGGAACATGTTAAGCTTTATCAGAGACAGATTATTTTTTTTTAAAGCATTTAACAGTAACAGATTGTTATATTAAAGTCTGTTTTTGTAGAACCCAGACATTTTTGGGTCTGGGGGTATAAATACCATTTAGCAGTTACAGTTTTTTACTTGATGATCTCTGGACTCCAGTTCTGTGGTGGTCCTGTACCATTAGCTGAGCAGTGAGTTAGAACAGGGAACTGGGAAGAGAAAAGCTTGCGGTACATGAGAACTTATTTCTTTGGAATTAGGGACAAGGAAAAGATCAGGGCCCTGTCTGTGTGCCCGAGGAGAAGCACAGGCAGTGGATCTGGAGTGAGGCACATGGAGGGAGCAGTGAAATGAAAGTTCCTATCTTAGCTGGAAATCTTTTCCCATTAAGTAACCCTGAAAGTGCAATTAAATCTGGTGAGGTGGGTAAGGCTGTCCTCCCTACCCCGACAATAGGGAAATGAGGAGAGGTGACACCCCAACACCCCCAGGACTGGGTCAGTGGTTCTGGTGTCCAGAAGGAAATAAACGAATCGCTTCCCTACTGTGTTTTGGGTTCCCTGCAAGCCTGTAGCCAAGCCTAGGTCTGCTGGAGGTCTTAGCTTGATGTTCCCATGCCATCTTGGTGCCTGGGGGCAGTCAGCTGACTGGTTGTCTTTCTAGGTGGCACTTTCAACAAGGCTATTGATGGCCTGGCAGGGCACTTGCTAGCCCGAGGCCTTTTTCCTCACTTAAAACAGGGACCCAACAGCTTTTGGGAGCCAGGGTGTGCCAGCACTTGGCAATTTTGTCCTCGGGCTTTTTAATCTCTTCCCTGGTACACCTTGAATGCCACAGATGACACTTTGGCCTGTGGGATCAGGAGCCTTGCTCTCCAGATGCTTAAATTTTAGTCGGGGAGGTCTGGGGAACAAGGCACAGATTTTACTCCATTTGCTGGCTTGAGGACAGCTTTTGGAAGACTTGCCTGAAGGCAGGCTATAAACTGATTTCTGGCTTAAAAGCCATCCTGACTATGTAAACTTATTTGCATGGATCCTAGCCTGCATGGACCCGTCTGTACCTCTCAAGGCAGCTTGAGAACGAGTGGGAGGAGTTAAGGTGAGTTAAGGTGAGAGTCAGCAGAAGCGGTCTGCCCACCCAGTCATTCAGGAGTTAAGGTGAGATGGGCTAAAGCCCACCCACTGTCGGAAAGCAGAAGTCAGATAGACAGAAGTGGTTGCACATGGCAGAGAAAACATCAGAAATGGGGAGGGAGAAGGGTTCAGAGCTTTAGCAAAAAGCTTGGGGATAAAGTAACTCTTTATTTGCCTGTTCTCTGGAAAGGAGTTAAAAGAAGTTCCTGCAAAGCTGTTATGTGGCCAAATTTACTGATATCTGCCAGTTTTACTGGTATCCGCCCTTTTGTCCCATGGCTGCAGCCGAGAGAGAAAAATAAAAAATTAAAATAACAAACCGGGATCAGACTCCAATCCCAGGCATCCCTGAGGGGAGAAGGATCTATGAATCAGCACAGGTTATTCCTGCCTTCGTCAAGAGAGGAATAAGGGCTGGGAGCATACGTAGCACATGGACCACCCGGTGGTCCTGGTCAGGAGAGAAATTGTGGGGTCCAGGGGTCCTGGGGGGTCTGGGGCACAAGGAATATAGGTCAGGCTGCAGTCTCAGGAAGGGACTCATCAATCTTGGGGAGACGCGGGGGCTGCTGGACACGGCGGCAGTGGGCAGTGTCGCAGGCCCTCAGTACAGAGTTTCCACAACAATCAGCCACGGACGCTGTGTGTGAAGAGAACTTCCTATCCGAGATCCGAGTCACAGCACCCATGAAAGGATGAACGGTACTGGTGGGTCAGTGAGCATGGCGGAGAAGTTACGAGCCACAGCTACAACTACCAGAGTCAGAAAGAGCTTTATTAGAAAGAAACCATGCCTGGAGAGACAGAAAAATGGCGAGAGGAGACAGAAAAAGAGGGGTGGGGGTCCCCTATCCGGCCTTTTTTAAGGAGGGTGACTGCGTGACCACGCAGCAGGTACTTTGCCCGTGTTCCTGATGATGTAAGATGTTAGACCCAAACTGCGCATGTACAGAATCCTAACACCCCTGTCTCAAAAAAACAAAAACAAAACAAAACAAAAAAAAAGAGCTGGTGGGTATCACCCAGTGATGAATGCTGAATTTACTTGTTTGTTTTGTTTGTTTTCTGAGGCAGGGTTTCTCTGTGTAGCCCTAGCTGTCCTGGAACTCACTCTGTAGACCAGGCTGGCCTCAAACTCAGAGATCTGCCTGCCTCTGAGTGCTGGAATTAAAGGATCTTGCCACCCCTGCCTGGCTGACTTGCTGAGTCTTTGGACCAGAGGATTTCCGTTTGAGGAGAAATTCCTAGTTTGCCGTTGGACATTAGGTGGCAGGTTCCTGTTGTTGTTTGTTTTTGTTTTATTGGGGACTCAACACCCAGCTCCCAAATAAATGACACATGGAGGCTTATTCTTAATTATGAATGTCCAGCCTTTCTTGCCGGCTTTCCTTCACCTAACTTAGCCCGTCCGTCTTTCACCTTGGGGCTTTTCCTGTTCTCTTCCTTCTGTAAATCTTACTCTTACTATGTGGCTTGCTGGGTAGCTGGGTAGCTGACCCCTGGAGTCCCCCTCCTTCTCTGGCTACTTCTTTTTTTCCAAGATTTCTCCTTCTATTTATTCTCTCTGCCTGCCAGCTTCGCCTATTTCTCTCTCCTGCCTTGCTATTGGCTAGTCAGCTCTTTATTAGACCATCAGGTGCTTTAGACAGACAAAGTAACAGAGCTTCACAGAGTTAAACAAATACAACGTAAACAAAAGTAACACAGCTTAAAATAATATTCTACAACAGTTTCCCTATAACTAAAAGATTTAGACATGAAATGTGCATATTTTAGAGTTATTGGAAAAACTCTTTAAAGGAGAATGAAACACTCAAAAATGTTCTTTAGCAAAAAGCAAATGGTTTGTGTAAGACCATACTAATGGGAAACTATAAGGAGGTACTGTTCTCACCATGTTCTCTAGAAAATAGAAGTTTCCTTTTTCTTCCTTTTCTTTTTTAAAAACTGACATTGAGATTGAAATGTTGCCAGATTCAGTCCCCATCTGGCCGTGTCCTCTGACCAGCAAAGAGCTGCTGGTTTACAATACCACTTCCAAGGTGAGCAGTCAGCATCTTCTTGGAGGAAGCCACTGCTCTGATCTAAGAAAGAAGAAAACATCAACTCTGAGGGTTGAACTGAATGCTGTTTGCGCTTACATTTGTTTTTTACTGACTCCTAACTGGAAATGATGGCCTGCTCCTAGGTCAGCCAGTGAGGGACAATGGAGAGCTAGCCTATTGAAGTCATACCCCTGCCAGGGCAGCCAGTGAGGGACAATGGAGAACTAGCCTATTGAAGTCATATACCTGCCAGGGCAGCTAGTGAGGGACAATGGAGAGCTAGCCTATTTGAGTCATATCCCTGCCAGGGCAGCTAGTGAGGGACAATGGAGAGCTAGCCTATTGAAGTCATATACCTGCCAGGGCAGCTAGTGAGGGACAATGAAGAGCTAGCCTATTGAAGTCATATACCTGCCAGGGCAGCTAGTGAGGGACAATGGAGAGCTAGCCTATTGAAGTCATACCCCTGCCGGGGCAGCCAGTGAGGGACAATGGAGAGCTAGCCTATTAGAGGCATATCCCTGCCAGGGCACATGAGGCAGAATGATGTCCAGCTTGTGACCAATCTAAGCTACATAGCAGGTTCCAGGCCAACTCTGCTTCAAAATCAATAGCAGGGTTCGGCGGGTCACAGCTTTAACCCCAGCACTCAGGAGGCAGAGGCAGGCGGATCTCTATGAGTTTGAGGCCAGCCTGGTCTATACAGAGAAACAAACAAACAAATTAAACAAAGAAATGCCTCTATGGAATTCAGTGTTGAAATCTGAAAGATTCAAGTAGAATGCAGAGGGGCTGGAGAGACGGCTCAGCAGTTCAGAGCTCTGGCTGCTCTTCCAGAGGACTCTGGTTCAATTCCCAGCACCCACATGGCAGCTCACAACTGTCTGTAACTCCAGTTCTAGGGGATCCAACACCCTCACACAGACATACATGTAGGCAAAACACCAATGCACATGAAATAAAAATTAATAAAATTTAGAGTAGAGCCGGGCGTTGGTGGCGCACGCCTTTAATCCCAGCACTCGGGAGGCAGAGCCAGGCGGATCTCTGTGAGTTCGAGGCCAGCCTGGGCTACCAAGTGAGCTCCAGGAAAGGCGCAAAGCTACACGGAGAAACCCTGTCTCGAAAAACCAAAAAAAAAAAAAAAAAAAAAAAATTTAGAGTAGAATGAAGCCTAGTAGAACAAGTTTCTAAAGCTGGAAGTAAATTTCCCAACATGTTCACTTGAGGTGGCTGCTTAGGACCATGAAAGGAGTGGCCGTACAGAGATTCAGTAAGTGTAGAAATAGCCCAGCGCTTTGAAGCAACTTCCCTTGGAAAAAAACGTGTGGGCCTCTTCCGGGCTGGTCGACACCCAGCACCTCCCTACCAGTGGGTGATTCAGGGTCAGTCATTTTCTGGTTGGAGAGAATAAACAAGGGTGTGATTGGGCACAAACACTGTGGGAGTCGATCTGTTCTGACAGCGATCTGTCAGTGGGCCAGGTCCAAAGGGAACTCCAACTCCCCACTCCAAAGGGCAGGCCGAATATCCAGAAATGAGCTCGAGCTGAGTTAGAGGAGGATTTCTGGTGGCTAGATAAAAGCCGGCATTCCTCGGGAGTCACTTCCCTTACCTCCTGCAAAAGGAACACATGGCTCTCCAATCAACACAGCCTGTGGCACTGAGCAGCGTAATCAAGGCCCATGCTAGCCCCCAGGCTCCCTCAATCCCTGCTCACAAGAAATGTTATACATTTCAGTGCCCCCATGCCAGGCTCACTGTTTGCCCTACGCTTTCTCTGTTCTCTGCCCTCTACCCTTCTCCCCTCTTGCAGAGGGCACTGGCCATGTTCAGTCTGCTCCTTTCTCTCTCTGCTCTGGACTCCTCCAGATGTCTCCAGCTGTTTTCCCTCTCAGATCTATAATACAAACCTTTCCCTAACCACACCATGGAACAGTCATATCATCAGTGTATACAGTTTAAGTGGGTGTAAACATGTCCAAACTTTATGGGATATCTGTCACTCAAGGCAAGGATGCACCCTGTTCCCCAGTAGAGATAAACCCCTCCCTCTGCAGGCAGGGATGGGACAAAGATCAGGTTCTACCCTGTCACACTCTGAGGAATATCCCTGATTTCTCAGGGATCATGACTCAGGCCAAACCAGACTGGTGGTTTCAAAGCAGAAAAGAATTTCGGTCTCTCCAGTTTGAGGCAGAGTTCGAAGCCTGAGAAGGACAGTGAAGGAGGAAAGAGAGACCCAGAAAGTCAGACCCACATGCTTCCTAAGGGACAGGAGGAAGCTAAAACATAATCCAAGTGTGGCTACCGGCTCCCCAAGGGAGAGCCACTGTGAGTGTGTCGGCATCAGCCACGCTGAGAGACGGCTCAGTGGCCAAGAGCATTTGCTGCTCTTGTAGAAGACCCAGATTTTGTGCCCAGCACTCATGTGGTAGCTCATAGCTATAACTCCAGTTCCAGGCCAGGTGGCGGTGGTGGCGGCGGCGGCGGCGCCCGCCTTCAATCCCAGCACTCGGGAGGCAGAGCCAGGCGGATCTCTGTGAGCTCGAGGCCAGCCTGGTCTACAGAACGAGATCCAGGACAGGCACCAAAGCTACACAGAGAAACCCAGTCTCAAAAAACAAAAAACAAACAAACAAAAAAATAAAAACTGCTCCAGTTCCAGGGGATCTAATGCCTTCTTATGTCCCGCCAAAGGCACCAGAAATGCACATGATGTATATACATACATATAGACTAAACACTCATGCACATAAAGATCTTTTTTAAAAGTTTCTATTGGCTGCAGCAAGCATAGGGCTTTTACAAGTTCTGTGAGGGAGAGCCACAGAAACACTGGGGTGTAAGGGGCTAGGTGGGACAGAGACGCCTCAGAGACCTTGTGCCTGAGTCTGGTGTCTGAAGTGAGTGCAGCGTTGTGGGTGATGATGCACTCTATTGTGAAGTTCCATTTGGTTCCAGGTAGATGGGGATAGAGGCCTACATAGAACATTGTTCAGATAGGAAGGAAAAAGGCATGGATCCAGGCTACAACGTGGGTCAACACTGACAGTGTTATGGTACTTGAAAGAAACCAGACTCAAAAGGTGATGGAGTATCTGATCTTGTTTATACAGTGTCTAATATAATTAAGTCTGTAGAAATCAAAAGTAGGCAAGTGGTGTCTTAGGATTGAGGACTGAAGTCGAAATGGGTGCAGTGAGATTAGGGAGCTGGTAGATTTCTCCATGTAATGGAAATGTTCTAGTCAACTGTGCTGAGATAGTTGTACATATCTGAGAATATACTAATAACCAGTGAATTAAATTACATATGATAAACTGTAAGCTAGGCATAGTGGTGTTGACTTAAACTCAATCTCAGCATTAGGGAGGAGTATCACACGTTCAAAGCCAGCCTGGGCTACATAGTGAGACTCTATTTACAAAGGATGAGAAGAGGGATGAGGAGATGGCTCAGTCAGTGGCTTGTTATGCAGGCAGGAGTTTGGATCCCTAACACCCATATAAAAAGCTGAACACAACAGCCTTTGCCTGTAAACCCAAAGCTAGGGAGGCTGAGACAAAGGTCTCTGGGACTGGCTGAGCTAGTCAAATTCATGAGCTCTAGGTTTAGTAAGACCCTGTTTCAAAAATAAATAAAGCCGGGGCTGGAGAGATGACTCAGCATCATTAAGAGCACTGGCTGTTCTTCCAGAGGTCCTGGGTTCAATTCCCAGCAACCACATGGTGGCTCACAACCATCTGTAATAAGATCTGGCGCCCTCTTCTGGCCTGCAGGCAGAGCGCTGTCTACATAATAAATAAATCTTTTTTTGTTTGTTTTTTTAATTATTTATTTACTTATTTTTCTATTATCAGCTTTATACAGTATAAATTCTTATCCTAATAATGAAATGTTTGATTGAGGCTTGACCAGTAATTGAGTAAACCCAAAACTTATTATAAGCCACAGTCATCCTAGGGTCCCCCCTGCTATGTAGCCTCCCTGGTTCTGTGAGTTGCAGTCTGATTGTTCTTTGCTTTATATCTAGAATCCACTTATGAGTGAGTACATACCATGTTTGTCTTTCTGGGTTTGGGTTACCCACTCAGGATGATATTTTCTAGTTCCATCCATTTGCCTGCAAATTTCATGCTGTCATTGTTTTTCTCTGTACTCCATTGTGTATGTGTACCACATTTTCTTAATCCGCTCTTCAGATGACGGGCATCTAGGTTGTTTCCAGGTTCTGGCTATTACAAATAGTGCTGCTATGAACATAGTTGAGCATGTATCTTTGTGGGATGATTGAGCATTCCTTGGGTATGTGCCCAAGAGTGGTATGGCTGAGTCTTGTGGTAGATGGATTCCCAATTTTCTGAGAAACTGCCATACTGATTTCCACAGTGGTTGCACAAGTTTGCACTCCCACCAACAGTGGAGGAGTGTTCCTTTTGCTCCGCATACTCTCCAACATAGACTGTCATTAGTGTTTTTGATCATAGCCATTCTGACAGGTGTAAGGTGGTATCTCAGAGTCATTTTGATTTGCATTTCTCTGATGATTAAGGATGTTGAGCATTTCTTTAAATGTCTTTCAGCCATTTGAAATTCTTCTATTGAGATTTCTCTGTTTAGCTCTATAGCCCATTTTTTAATTGGATTGTTCAGTATTTTGATGTCTAGTTTCTTGAGTTCTTTATATACTTTGGAGATCAGTTTTTTGAGACAGAGTTTCTCTGTGTTGTTCTGGCTGTCCTGAAATTCACTCTGTAGACCACCCTGGCCTCAAACTCAGATTTGCCTGCCTCTGCCTCCCAAGTGCTGGGATTAAAGGTGTGTGTGTGACCACCATCCAGCTTAGAAGTTTTATTGAATCAAATGTGAGTGAAATTTTGGAACAAGGATACTCTCATACAGTTGCAGGAATGCTGGAATGGGAGATTAATTCTTTACTAAAACTGGGAATACAATAAAGGACAAGGCTTAGTAAAAAATGGGACTTGCTGGTCATGGTGGCAAATGCTGGAAACAATGAGGCAAAGGACCGCTAATCTGAAGCAAACCTGGGCTATACCTAAAGGGCCAGGGCCTAGCTCATTTATAAGGCCCTAGATTCAATCCCCAGCATTACAAAAAAAAAAAAAAAGAAAGAAAGAAAGAAAAATGGGATTCTTGGGTTACAGTGTGGGAACACACACCTATAATCCAAGCACTTGAGAGGCTGAGACAGGAGGATGATTAGACTGAAGTGTCTCAAATAAATAAGTAAAAAATTTTTAAAAAAATAAGATACGGTAGTTCATGGCTACAATCTCAACACTCAGGAGACTTGAGGGAGGAAGAATGCTAAGTGTTCCATGTCAGCCTGGGATAAAGTGTGACTCTATCTCTAAAAGAAAAGAGGGCTGGGGAGTGAGCTGGATGAGTGCAGTGCCTGCCTTGCAAGCCCAACCACCTAAATTCAGGTCTCCAGAACCCACGTAAGAGCTGTGCACAGCAGTACAAGTGTTTGCAGTATTAGCCCGACCCTTATCAGGAGACAGGAGAATCATCAGAAGCTTGCAGAACTAGCAATCTTGCTGCCAGCAGGGAACAAAAGACACCCTATCTTAAAACAAGGTGGACGATGAACACCTACACCCATAGTCATCCTCTGATCTTCACATGTGCACCCACTCACACACTCAAAGTAATAATAAATACGGAAGTGATTGAGATTGGAGGTTACAAAAGACAATTTTACTCTCATTTCCAATGCTTAATTTTTACCAGGAAAAATTTCTATATATGTAATAAAGCAACACAAACACTAGATTTTTTCCCTGCCATAATTTCTCTTCTAATAATCTTACATAGTGTTCCTGATTCACAAAGTTCAGAGATAAATGGTCCAAACTTTTTACTTTTCTTTTTTTTTTTTTTTTTGGTTCATAATCACAACTTTACTAAAAAACAGACACCCAAAGCAATCATTCTGTGTAAGCTACAAAATTAAGCATAACTACACTATCTTGGTAAGGTAAGTGAACTTATGATAAAGCTTTCTGTGGGAAAACAAATTTAGCATGGGCATAGATTAGCGTTTTCCTCTCAATAAGCCACCTTCTATGAACTTTTGGACCATTCTTACCAACACAATATTCAGAATTCTTTCACTATCCCTACATCCCTCGTGCTCATTGCTCAAAATACTCACTGGTGGAAGGAATGAGGATCGTCCACATCGTGGCCATCTGGGGCCAAAGGGTTGGAGAAGGGCTCACCTTCAATTAAAGAAAAGAAAAGTTGACATTAATCACTCGCTTTTGTTTTTGGAGACAGGGTTTCTCTGTGTAGCAGCCCTGCTGTCGTGGAACTCGCTTTGTAGTCTGGCCTCGAACTCACTGGGATCCACAGCCCGGCTTCATTCATCCCTCGTTTCATGTGTGAGTTCCGTGCAGAAACTGGCAATTATAAAAACGAGCAAAAGAGAAGACAAGAAGAGGCGCAGCGGTTACGCAGTAAGCGGTTTCGATGAAGTGGGAGGGCTACAAGAAGCTAAGCGACCAGAAGCTGGGGGCGGTGGCTGACACCTGGAAACCCAGCCCAAGGGAGACTGAGGCACCAAGGGCCGCCAAGAGTTCAAGGCCAGTTTGGGCGACACAATTAGACTATCTCAAAAAGACACCAGCGAAAGTGCCGTTTGTGGTGGCCCACGCCTGTTACCCCAGCACTTGAGCAGTGGAGACAGAAGGATCAAGAGTTCGAAACCCGTCCAGGTTCGAGCTTCCGTCTCACTTGGGGAAAGAAAAAGTTATAAAGAGGGGTTTTCCCAAACGAAGTGGAGAATTAACAAAAAAAAAAAATATTCTTTTTCAAGAGATCGCTTCTAAACCTCTACACGAAAGAGCCCAGCATCCGGTAATCCCAGCTAGTCGGGATTCTGAGGTTTGCCTGACAGCGAAGCGAGCCCCTCCCCTCCCAGGTCAAATAAACAAACCAAGTCCCCGAAAGGGAGGCACAGCTACGGGTCACTAAGGAGGGAGGAGGGAGGTGGAGACAGCCTGACAAATTCAAAACGCCGCTCCCCGCCGGAGGAACGACTCGGGGGCAGCTCGGCCGGGCCCCTCCTGAAGACGAATGGCCGGCGCGGCCCCAACCGTACCCGACACCTGGCAGAAACCCCTAGTCCGACGGGCGAAGGGAGAGTGGCCGACTTACTGTCTCGTTCTGGCATTTTGGCCGCGGTCTCCCAAAGCCGGCAGTCGTGAAGCCTCCTCCACAAAACAACAGCGCCCACCTTCCTCCCACAGTGCACCGCGAAAACTGGCCACCGCGCTTTGCGTTCCGGGCCTTCCGGCCTCCTTAGCGCTGTGCCGCACCGCCGCTACAAAGACCTCGTGTCATTGGCCGAGACTTGTCCCGCCCCTCCCTTCGTCATCCAATCGGTGGCGGAGACTAGAGGGGGCCCGCTATTGGTCCGATCGAGGCGGCTGCGAAGCCGTGATTGGGCGCTCCTTTGCTGGCAAAGATGGCGGCCGCCGCTGCTAGCCGGGCGGTCGGTAGCAAGCTGGCGCTGCGGGAGATTCGCATCCACTTATGCCAGCGTTCGCCGGGCAGCCAGGGTGTGAGGTGAGGCGTAGCGTGCGTGGGGAGGCGGGTGGGCTTCGGAACCTGGAGTTGTGACCTTGACCTTCGGGGTGGGGGGAGGGGTGCGTGCCCTTAGCGCTAGCGGCGGTCTCTCCCGCCCTGCAGGAATTTCATCCACCAACGTTATGTGGAGCTGAAGAAGGCGCACCCCGGCCTGGCCATTCTAATCCGCGAATGTTCGGAGGTGCAGCCCAAGCTCTGGGCCCGCTACGGTGAGTACTGGTCGCCGGAGGCAGGGACCCGGGTCGCAGAATATGGGTTAGCAAAAGAAGGGGCCTCCCAACGTCAAGAGAAAAATGAGACAGAAGACCAAAACTCGAACTTCCGCGGATGAGGAAATTCACATTTGCCTAGTTGTGTGAGATGCTTTTTTATTCCTCTATTCCTGGCAACATACATATGGAGCCTGGCCGGGTCTTGAATAAGAACCAGTAGTTCTTGCAGTTCAGAGTGGACTTCAGGTAAAAAACATGCTCCTCCATGACAGTGTCGGTCCTCCCGAATTACACCTTAGCCAGTGCAAATTCAGAGACTGAGAATTTCAGTAATGTTGAGCATTTCATGCCTAGGGCTTGTGCTGTGTACTTTCCTCATTCCCAGTAGTCTTCATTAATCTTGTGAATGGGAGCTTTTCTTGCGTGGTTATTGTGAGTGGGTGCTTGTCTTTAGTAGATATTAGAAAACTTAACCAAACATAGAATCTGCCTAAAATTATGCAGCAAGAATAGAACAGGGTTGAGCTTTTACGTACGTTGTGTGCCCCTTCCTTATAGAGTACTGGTAATATGGTTTGGCTCCCATCATCCAGGTTGTTAATTGCATCTAACCATTTATATTACTGTCTCAAAAAAGACATTCCTGAGCCAGCCTGTAAATCCCAGCTACAGATCCTCCCAGGCAGAGGCAGGAGGATCATGAACTCAAGGCCTGTCTGAGGCTATAGTGAATTCAAACCCTGACTGGGAAATTTAGTGAAATCTTGTCTCAAAATTTTAATGGTACAAAGAAAGCTGGTGATTACCTTTCATATGAGAGGCCCTGGGTTTGATTGTCAGTACCAAAGTAAGGCATTCCCTGACCAGTAATAAAATTACCTATTACATTACACTAGTCCTATTTATTACAATCTGATATTTTCTTAACATGTTGACCAAAAGATAGTAGGTAGGTAATACATTAAATTTTAATCATTCCAACCAAGCCAAAGGACTACGTGGGAGTGGAGTCATATCCTACTACAGATTGGTTGTAACCAAAGACTCCTATACACTATAATATTAAACAGGTTCCTCCTAAAGCACACAGAGGGACCTAGTCAAGAGTAACTTTAGTGTGTAATACTGCATGTGCATAGTGCCACATATTTAAGTGGACTATAGCCAGCCAAAAATGGACAATCAGGTAAGGATAGACCCCTGCTTGGTAGTTAATACCTACAGTGACCTTATCACTCAGACACCTTTCTTCCCAGACAAAATTCTAGTAGGATCTGGGATTCCCAAATAGACTCACTGGATTAATGCTAAGCACAGCAAAACTACTTTTTTTTTTAAGGCAGGGTTACATAATATAGCCAGCCTGGAACTATGTAGGCATGAAGCCCTATGTTTCACAAGCCATATCTCTTTCCTTTCTTATCCTAACAACTTTGAAATAAAGACCTTTTATGGTTTGTGGTCCATTATATAGGCTATTCATTTAATCACCTTTCCTCAGCTTTTGGCCAAGAGAAGAATGTGTCACTGAACAACCTGAGTGTTGAAGAGGTATCCAGAGCCCTGGAGAATGTGCTGAGTGGCAAAGCCTGAATTGTCTCCACTGAGGACTGTGAGCGAGAGCACCAGAACCTGGGCTCTACTAGACTGGATACAGTGTGGGGAAATGTGTTCTTCGGTTCCTTATAAAGCGTAACTATGTACAGTGCTGCTTCAGAATGTTCTCGTCCTTATTCCTTCCTCCCCCTTATTGTGCAAACACTGAAGCAAAACAGTTTTACATAAAAATACAATTTTATTTCTCATCAAAAACCACCAGCTGCCAGCTGTGGTGTCACATGTCATTAACCAACTTAAGACAGTGAAATAAGACAATCTCAAGTTCAAGACCACCCTCGGGTACATAAAAAGCCACCAGCTTCTAAAACACAACAGGGGACCCTGGGATAAGTAGACCACAGGGGCTAGGGAGTGACATTAAGCATCCAGGTCATCCACGAATAGCTGTCTGCTGGAGAGCAAGTATCCTATCCTGAAGCTGGGCTTCCTCCTGATGCCTTTCTAGGGCCTGCAGCCCTGATTGCTGCAGGAAGGCCTGGGCAGCCTGAGGATACAGAAGAACCAACATTTAGATCCTAAAGCCCAATTCCTATAGTTCATGGGTCAGCCCACTTCTTAGACAGTACATTCCTAACAAGATGAAGGTTCTGACCTTCAGCCCACACAGGCTAGCCTTGCCCAGAGAAACAAATATAGAGACGGGCACCATGGTGAGATCAGTAGCTTCTAATCAAGGGACTGGAAACCAAACCCACCTCCGGCTGATACAGGAATAGCAGCTGCAGCAACTCCAAACTCTGGCCTACTACTTCAGTGTCAGAGAGAACCAGTGTTTTGAGCAAACAGGAGAGCAAGGGCCCTGGCCACAACCGCTGGCAGTAAGCTGGACCCTTTTCTACAACATTGCACAGAACCGTAAGCACCTGTAAACACAAGGACACCCCCCCACACACAAAAAATGATGAAAACCAAGAATTATGATAGTATAAGCAAGGATGACTATGTGTCCAGGTACTATTACAAACTCTTTTATATGTAATTCCCACAACCACCTCTGATAGTACCCACTTGTAAGTGAAGAGATTGAAGCTTCCAATGGTTGATTTACCCAAGGCCCATAAGCAGTAGTCTAGCTTAAAGACTTACACCACACGTAGGGGGCTGGAGAGATGGCTCAACAGTTAAGAGAACTGCCTGCTCCTCCAGAGGACCCAGGTTCAATTCCTAGCACCTACATAGCAGCTAACAGTTAAGAGAACTGCCTGCTCCTCCAGAGGACCCAGGTTCAATTACTAGCACCTACATAGCAGCTAACAATTGTCTGTAACTCCAAGATCTGACAGCCTCACACAGACATACATGCAGGCAAAACACCAGTGCACATAAGAATAAATTATTACAAAAAAAAGGTTACATCTAGACTGTATTAGCTCTGAAACCAAACCACACCGCCTACCAGTTCTCAGTTAAGGGTACTTAGAGAGCCCAGGTCTACTCTTCTATTTGCTTTGACCAACAGTTCATGGACCCAAATTTTGATACCAATACATACCAGCACACTTATGACATTTGATAGTGGCAACAGCTGCAAGAGGGGCTCGATCAGATCCAGAGAAAGCAAGGAGGTACAAAAAGTGGGACTGTTTGCTGAAAAGGAAAATGTCATATGAAGTACCTGTAGTTCTGAACTGCTACCCTCACAGTCCAGTCTGCTACAGCCTAGGCCATGAGGAACTACCCTCTGCATCTAAAGGTCCAGATCCTGCTCGCTCTGAAGTTAGTGTTGCGGTTGTCCAAATGGGTGACAATGGGCCTTCAAGGACAAGAAACATGTCCACTGTGATGGTTGCCAACCTGTCCCTGGAGCATGTGCCATGTGCAAGAGGACTTTAGCATCTTCCTTGAGCTTCCACTCCACCCCACAAGTCCCCTGACAACAAATTTGGCCCCCAGGAGGATGACGGTATCAGATACTTCCTTACTACAACTTAGAAGACCCAACATCCCCAAACCTCTAGTGAGGTGTGATGGGGACAGGCCGTCCTCCCAAGATACCCATCCTGTCGCTGAAGTCCTCTGCCCTTGGTTCTTCTCCCAGCTGAATTGGAAAAGTTTATTCCTACTTCCTGTCTCCAGTAGTTTCAAGCTCTGAGGTCTAGCTACCAAGAGGCTAAGCATGCCATGAAAGAGTTTTGTGTTTGTAACATGTACATACATGGCACCCAGAGCTCAGCATATGAACACACACTAGAAAGTTAAGGGGATACATTTATGAGTGTGTGTTCTACAGATGAGCAAGAAACTGTGTGTCCACATGGGGGAGCTCTTACTACATTTTTCAGTCTCCTAGTTCCAGGAACCCCATGAGGCCTAGGGTTCCACCTGCCCCAGAATTTTCAGAATGACTAGCTCACAAGAGGAAACCCTTGGCTGGGTGGGTCAGCAAGAAGTGAGAGTACTTCATCTGGAAGATTTTTCTGACCCAAGTTTTGATGGAGTATTATTTGTTTACTGAGCATCTCTGGAAATTCTAGGGAACAAGCTAAGATTGGAAAAGAGGAAGAAGTGTAGGGCAGGTAAGCCTGAGCATGAGGTAGGAATCCCTCAGATTGCTTTTATTTTATCCTGAAGGAACTAAGACCCAGGCAATTTATTGGGAAGGTGAGGAGGGAAAGATTGCCTGACAGCCATGGGTAGATGGAGGTATGGTCTTCCTCCAAAGGAGTCCTTTCAGGGGCTCAGGAACCCTGAGAGATGCTTATGAGATGGGAGACCTTCACTGACAGGGTAGGCAAAAGGTGTGGGCTCCTCCTACAGCATTTGAATTGCCGTTTCTCCTCTTTTCCCTCTAATCTGTACTTTGCTTCCTAACAAATCTACCCCCTCCTTTGGTTTTAATAAATATTTTAATGATGATAAAAGGCCAGGCCTGTGCAGATTCTAATAACATACCAGTGAGGTTGTTGAGGAGCCAGAGACCCTCGGGCAGCAAGGTGGGCTGTTTCTGAAGGAAGAACTGGAGAAGGATAAATAAGGCTGCCACAACCCGCTCGTCTCTGAGCTCCATTTGCTCGCCTGTGGCCTCCACTGGTACTTCCGTTAACAGGTTGCTTAGGCACCGGAGCACAGGGCAAGCAAGCTGCAAAGACAGGGTGAGTGTGGTGGAAGCGGGAAGAGGCAGCAGACACAAAAGGGCAGCGTGGAAGAAAGGCTCACAGATCTTTTTACTTACTAGCTCTAGTCCCTCATCATCCATTCTCTGGACAGCCCCAGCCAAGTCCAACAGCAGCATTGCCAATGTGGGCAGAGCCCCAAGGGTGAGAAGCATAGCATTGTTGACCTGGCTGGGCAACAGATAACAAGCAATCACTATCAAGTCTATGTTTAAGCTACAAAACAACTAAGGTCTGTAGGTTTCCTGAGCGAAAGAAAGCACCAGAGGGATGAAAACTCACCAAAGCAATTCTAAAAACTAAATTCAGTCCCAAGACTTAAGTTATATGTAGGAAGCACCAGGAAAGACATTTTCCCAGTTGGCCTGTTACCTGCAAATGATGTAGTGAAGGCACCAGGCAAACTCCACAGCAACCCCAAGGTTCAGCTTCGGGCCTGGTTGCATGAGTCGTAGCATGTGCTGGGGAAGACTGGAGTCCAGAAGAGAGCTGCCAGCAGAAGCAGGCTGTGAGCAGGAACCATGGGGAGACCAATGGCTCTTCTCAAACACTTAGAGCAAGAAAGTATCCAAACCCCCAAGTTCTCTCTAGCCAGACACAGAGAGTTGAAACTGTGGAAATCAGATCTGATCAGGCACCATGGGCTACACCACCAAGAGGGTCAACCATGGCCAGGTCTCTGAAGACATCATTTTACTCACGGAATGATCTTCTCCGGGGCTTCCTTAGCCTGCAGAAGCTGGGACAAGGCATATCCAAGGGCTTCCAGCACAGCCACATGGGGGGACTAGAAACAGACAGGGTAGGGAATCTGACTGGAAAACGGGTCCTAAAGACCCAGAAGACTTTAACCCCTTTGACCAGGGCAGAGGGTGGAGCTCCCTTGCTAAGCCAGAGGAACATGTGGAGAGGAGCTGGGGAGGCTTGCTAGAGAGAGACCAAGGAAGCACTCACCTGGATGCAGGCAGCCAAGGCCGGAACAACGCCCTGTGCCAGGAGCTGCTTTCTCATAGCCTCGCTCTCCACGATAAGGTTCCCCAGTGTATACAGACACAGCTCCTAAGAGCAGGCGACAAAAGCAGTGGGCTGGGCTCATCTCACACCAGTGACAAGGACGGCATGACCCTGTCCTTGAAGCTCACAGGAGAGGAGAAATCGTGGGTATGTGACCTGCTTTTTCTTTTCCTGTACCTGCCAGCTCGAGCTGGCCCCAAAGGCATATATAAACTCTAAGCCCAGAGCAAGGTTAAAAGGGACAGTCCTTACTATGAAGTCTGAGCTGTGAACAGAGAGGTAGGTGAGGAGGTAGGAAGTGGCCGGCAGGCAGGCCTCGGCCACTGCAGGCTGCTCAGAATGAGAGAGCTCATGGAGGCAGCGAGCGGCCTCAAGCTGCAACAGGGCCCGGTTGCTGGTCAGGAGCCCGACAAGGGTCCGCATGCTGCCCTCCAGCCTGCATGAATGACACCAGAACCTACTAAGCCTGTGGTCTATCCCCTCCACTCTCCCTTGTCCCTGGAAAGCCCAGCCAACCACTCACACCACCCACACTGACCTGATAAAGGATTGCTGGGTTTCAGGGTGCTGCAAGCCTCGACGAAGGCTGACCAGGGCCTTTTCCCTCTCCTTCTCATCTGTTCCCCGTTGGGCGAGCCGAAGGAACTGCTGTACCTGAATCCCCAAACAAGGCAAGGAGGACATGTAATTGCCATGAAGCAAGTCCTAAGTCTGTCTATCAGCTTCATCTGTGACATCTTCAATACCACGACAATATCACTACTCAGAACTTGTTATTGGTAACAATATGGCCTGGTGTGGTGGCACAAGCCTTCAATCTCAGCAAAGGCAGGCAGAGCTTATCATGTTTGAGGCTAGACTTGTCTACACAGTTCCAGGACAGCTGGAGCTATAGAGAGAGACCCTATCTCCTATCTCAACAACAACAACAACAAAAAAAACCAGCTCGGGCAGTGGTGGCGCATGCCTTTAATCTCAGCACTCAGGAGGCAGAGCTGGGGGAATTTCTGTGAGTTCGAGGCCAGCCTGGTCTACAGAGTGAGATCCAGGACAGGAACCAAAACTACACGAAGAAACCTTTTTGGCAGGTTAGACAGGCAGGTTAGCCCTGCTGCTAACTTCCAAAGAATCTGAAACTGCTTCCTCATCTGAAATAATAAGAATGATATCTTCTCTGCCTTGTTTGTTTGGTTTGGTTTTTCATGACTGGTTTTCTGTGTGGCCTTGGCTGTCCTGGAACTCAATCTGTAGACCAAGCTGGCCTTGAACTCAAGATGTACCCCACCATCGCCCAGCTTACTCTGCCTTCTTACAGGGCTATTTCTAGAATAATATAAAACCCCTCCACCTGGCAAACCTCCCTCCCTCCAGCTATCCTCCCAAGCAAACTACACTCCAGCAACTCCTACAATAACATGTTTAACACTTCCAAGCTTTTGCACATCTATCACCTCTGCCTAATACACTCCAGACTCCCAGGTCTTTATGGCCTCGGGGAAGTTAATACCTTCTGGCTTCCCCCAACAAACTTATGAGTTTCTCTTGTGCCTCATGTTGCCGCCCATAATAAAAATGGTAGGAAATCTGTTTCCTTCATTGGTCTTTGAACACTCATTATTATTATTACTATTGTTGTTGTTGTATCTTTTTATTTTACTTTTATCATATGAATGTTTTGCTTTGCATGTATGTCTGTTTACCATGTGTGTGCCTGGTCCCTGTGGAGGTCAGAGGAGAGCATCAGATCTCCTAGAACAGGAGTTCCAGGCAGCTGTGAGCCATTATGTGAGTGCTAGGAATCGAACCTGGGTCCTCTTCAAGGGCATCCAGTTTTCTAAACAACTGAGACATCTCTCCAGCCCCGCCTTTGAACATTTTGAACTCTATCTTGTCAGTCTTTGTGTGCCTCAATGCTCAATGTCCTGGCATAAGACATATACAATGAATAAGTGTCATATCTTAGGAGCAACTGCTCTGTAGAAGTACTATATAAACACAGATACTACTAAAACAAGACATAAGCAATGCCTGCTAAATGCATAGACACTTTTATTTACTCATTCAGTAAATCTGTGCTGGGGATGAAGCGCAGTTTGTAAAGGCTTGCCCAGCTCATTCAAATTCCTGCATTTAGATTCCCAGCACCCCATAAACCAGGTGTGGTGGTGAACAACTATAAGCCCAGCACTTAGGATGTGGAAGCAAGAGGATCAAGATTCAAGGTCATCCTCAGCTTAAGAGTTTGAGTACAGCCTGGGATACAAGACACCCTGTGAAACAAAAAACAAAAAAAACAAAAAACAAAAAAACAAAGACAGCTTTATTCCAGATATTGTGCAGGTGTCTGGATTTTTTATTTTCCTTTTTTACAGGGTCTTGGTGTGCAGCCAAAATTGACAGCAAACTCAGGTTCCTTCTGCCTCAACCCCCTAAGTGCTGGGATTACAGGTGGGACACCACACCTGCCTCATGTCACCACCATCCCTTCATTTCGGGGGGGTCTGAATCTAGGGCCTGAAGCATACGAGGCAAGCACTCTACTGAGGGGCTACAGACTGCTCCTGAGTTTCTAACTGAAGACAGAACGGGGTCTAGTTAAGTTGAGTTTGGAGAGCTGGATGTGGTGGTGCATACCAGTAATTCTAGTACCTGAGCAATGGCAGGAGGGTTGCCAGTTTGTGACACTAAGAAAACAAAACAAACTTCGGATGTAGTAAAAGCAAAGCCCCTGAGACCGGAAAGCAGCTGGTATATGTTCCAGGAACTGAAAATGACAGTGGTTGGACTGAGTAACTGTTAAAGTCAGTAAGAGGTTAGACTATGAGCAGTTTAGTAGGTCACTGGGAGGATGTTGGTTTGTGTTTCTAAAAACACGAATCAGGGTGGCAAATGCAGACCCTTTTAGAAAGATACTGTAGTATCTGGTTGGTGGAGACACCTACGAAAGAGAGGCATGTAGACTCCGGAAATCTTTATCAGGTTTAAAAAAAAAAGCAGACATTTGATTTGATGATGGACTGATGGAAAGACGAGGGACAGTGAATTGTACAGGGTAATTAATTCTGCCTCCGGCTTGATCCAGCGGATCCAGTAGCTGGCATTCAGGTTTGGGTCATCCCGCTCTCTCACCTTAGCTTCCCCAAGGAGCACGGCTGCACTCTGACCTCCGGCTTCTTCCGGAGCATCCTCCCTTAGCAGCCTCTTGCTGACCAACTGCTGCTCCCTCCGCGCCTTCCGCAGGGCTGGGGGCAGAGGAAAGGCTCAGTTAAGGAGAGGAAGCCAGGCAGCAGACACTCAGAGCTAGGGGTCTCCTTTCCCGACTCCCAAAGCAACATCCACTTCCCCCCCACCCCACCCCCCGCCCTCTCCCCCACAGCTCCCTCATCCGTTCGCACCTGCCTCCCGCTCCCGCCGGCGGCACCGCAGCTCCTCCACTCCGCACGCCGGAGTCTTTAGACGGCTTTGCCGCCGGCTCCACATCGTACAAAGGGGGGAAATTCAAGAGCTCAGCAGCAACAGCTCGGCCAGGGAAAGCTAGACCCGCGCCGGCGCCAAACAGAACGCAAAGGCCAACGGAATCCACACTGTGACGTGGACGAGGGGCGGGGGCTGTACGTACGTGGCGGGACTCCGTGCGTGAGGGCGGGGCAAGGGCGGTGCGATGACGCGAAGGGGCGTGGTCAAGCTGGAGTTCCGTAGCTGTCGCTCAGCTTCTGTTGTCTCTGCACTGCAGCTCAGGAAAGAGGTCTGGACCTCCGTCCGCGGTGTGTCACCCTCCGCTCAGCAAACACAACTTACTTCCGTGCCATCCACGCTCGGTATAACAGCCGGTTTCACTCGGCTTCCACTGATGGGCAGGCACTTCCTAAATGCTTGAAGCATAACATCCCATTGAGGGTTTCAGAGCCGGCTTTAAGAACTTTTAACTATTCTTCCAGAGTGCCTGGGTTCGATTTCCAGCACTCGCCTCTGGCAGCTCACAGCTAGATACGTGTAACTCCACTTCCTGTAGCATATGATGCACATAAACTCATGCAGGCATACTACACATACCATAAAAATAAATCTTGCCTGCCATGGTGGCGCATGCCTTTAATCCCAACGTTCAGGAAGCAGAGGCGGGGATTTTCTGTGAGTTTGAGGCTACCCTGGCCCACATAGCGAGTTCCAGACCATCCAGAGGGATCCTCTTGAAAAAACAAAAATAAACAAACAACAACAGAGGTAGGCAGATCTCTAAATTCGAGGCCATCCTGGACCACAGAGTGAGCTCCTGGACAGCCAGGGCTACGCAAAAAAACCCTGTCTTGAAAAATCAAAAACAAATAAACAGCAACAACAATAATGCTCCACTAATGATCCACAAGAACCATTATTCCTATTTAATGGATGAGATTGGGATTATAATCATCTCATGTCCTTTTTTTTGGTTTGTTTGTTTTTGGTTTTTGGTTTTTCGAGACAGGGTTTCTTTGTGTGTAGCTCCAGCCTCCGGCTGTCCTGGAATTCCCTTTGTAGACCAGGCTGGCCTCAAAGTCACAGAGATCTGCTTGCCTCTGACTCCCGAGTGCTGGGATTAAAGGCGTGTGCCACCACTGTCCAGCTAATTTTTTTTTTTTGCTGTTTTTTTTTTTAAGATAAAATAATTCAACAAAATTTGAATGTCATCACTCTACTAGGTAATGGGTGAGGTGAAAGTTCCTCACAACTCAAAATCCAAATTGTGGCCAACTAGGTAATGTATGGTGTGACTGTAACTTTCGTCTAGTCTGGACTGTAAGGGCACGTCACCTCACTCATCCCAGGAACCTTCAGTTTGTCTCTTGAATGAGCAGTGTTTTCTTCACCCCTGAGCTAAGGCACAGGTTGTTCCCTCTGCCTGGAACTCTGCCCATTGCCTGCACTTTCCCAAACATCAACCTCAAGGTCCCAACTCCAGGCCAGATGTGGTTTCTAACACTCAAGAGGCTGAGGAAGAAGGTGTGCCATAAGTTTGAGGCCAGCCTGGACTATATAGCAAGACTCTCGATAAACCCTCAACTCCAACTCCAATGTCACATATTCCAAACCAATAGACCATTCATTGGCCCTTTTACATATGGCACGTTAAACATGATGTGCTAGTTTAAAAGAGATGTCCATTGTCTTTGGGCTTTTAAATACTTAGTCTCCGTTTGGTGCTGTTTAAGTAGGTTTAGGAGGTATGGACTTGCTAAAGAAAATATGTCACTGGAGTCAGGCTTTGCACCTTTCTCTCTCTGCGTAATATTTGCAGCTTGAGATATAAGCTCTCCGGTTCCTGCCACCCCATGCATGCCTGCCTTCTCCATCATGCATGCTTCCCCACTATGACGGACCCATGCTGATGGATTCTTACTGCTCCTGAACTGTAAGTCCCAAATAAACTATTTCTTCTATGATAAGTTGCTGTGCTGGATAGGCAAGCATGTAGGACATCTTCTTAATTAGTGATTGATGAGGGAGGACCCAGTTCATTGTGGATGGGACCACCCTAGGCTGGTAGTCCTGGGTTCTATAAGAAAGCAGGCTGAGCAAGTCATGAGGGGCAAGCCAGTAAACAGTACAACTCCATGGCCTCTACTTCAGTTCCTGCCTTAGCTTCCTGCCCTCAGTGATGGACTGTTGTCAGCTGGAAGTGTAAGATGAAATAAAATCTTTTTCCCAAGTTGCTTTTGGGTCATGGTGTTTTATCACAGCAATGGAACCCTAACTAAGACGCTCCCATTCTCCCTCACTTCCTCCTACTTTCTCCTTAGTCTATAAGCGGTCAGCTCTGGTTTTCCCCATCTAGAGACCTCTCTTCCTCATAGTATCTCAAGTTAACCCTGTTCTCTTGTGAAGTCACGTGTTTCCTTGTGTTTTTTCTCTCTCCCACCCTTTCACAGCTATCTCTCAGTCATAGCATAATCAGTTGCTGTTTTTCCTCTCAGACTCCCTTCCCAGCTCCAAGAGAATCAGTATTCTAGGGACATGAGAATTTTCCTTGGTGCCTCCAAGTTTTAGGAAGCTGCCACTTAGCTTAGGCAAAGTGCTGTCATAATGACACTTTGGCAGTAATGAAGGTCTTTTGAAGAGACACTTGTGTCTCTTATTTTGGCTCTTAGACTATTGAAATAGTGAACCCCAAGGAACTGGAATTTTCTCAGAAATCTCATGCTGGGAAGAGAGGAACCCTAAAGCCAAACACATGACTACTCTCCTCAGGCGAGGTAAAGGAGGAACTTGCCGTCCAGAAAGAAGTTTCAGAAATTTTGTGCTGTGAAAAAAAAAAAAGGCTAAATAATGCCAGGTGCTGGTTAGGGGAGGACCTGGTCGTCTAGAAAAAGCGATTTCAGACAGTGCTGAAGACTTTTTGGACCACTTGACTGGGGAACTGCTTAGATATGCATAGCCCTGACCCTCTACATAAACTTCAACCTCACTTCAGGATCCTGAAGATAGATGGGAAGTGTGTGTTGGGGGGTGAGGGTCACTGTATATCTTTGTTCCTTTTCCCAATGTGGTCACACCAAATACATCTCCTTTGTATGTCCCCAAGTTCAGTGTCAATACAAACGAAGAAAGGGGATTCTTATTTTTTTTAAAGATTTATTTTTATTTTATATGTATGACTGTTTTGGCCATGTGTGTATATGTATGTACACCACATGTCTATTGCCCACAGAGGCCAGAAGAGGGTGCCTGATCCCCTGGAACTGGAGTTGCAGGTAGTTTTGAGCTGCCATGTAGGGATGATGAACCCAACCCAGATTGAGAGCAAATGCTTTTAGCTATGGCAGCATCTCTCCACAAAGTGTTTTACACATCAACTTCGTCCCCCTGGATTTTTTTTCTACCCTTTGTAGTCAGCCAAGTCTACAATCTCTACCACAAGATAGTCAGTTAAATGTCTACAGATATTTAGCATCCTAGACCACCATCTCACAAGCCCAGTATCCTTCCAGCACCTGGACAATCATTTACTGAGCACCTATTATGTACCATCCTGTGGTGATGGAGCCAGTGTCTTGACCCCTTTGTCTTGCAACAAGGTGGCATCAGTGGCAGTGGCAGCTTCTCCTCCTCCTCCTCTGAACTGGTGGGGAGGAGGTATGTGCATGCTATTGCACACGTGTGGAGTAAGAGGACATGATCATGGGGTTGGTTCTCTCCTTTCTGTCATTTCTGGTGATTTCACTCAGACGTTAGGCTTTTGTGGCAAGCCCTTTACCATGGTGGCCCCAAGATAGCCTCTTAAATTCACATCAAACTCCCGGTGGAGAAGATGAGATGGTGGCAAAGCCGTGTCCTGCCCGAAGTGTCTGGTCAGACAGCTACCTCTGCCCAAACTGCCTTCTGCATCCATCCGTCTGACAACACTGCTAACTCTGTGAGAACCAGCCTCGTGCACTGTACTACCATCACCTTGGCTTTTAAAGTAGGACCTGGTTAGGGAATCAACATGGGGACCTGTGTTGGAAAATCTTTTTGTCCACTGTGTGAAGATGTGTCTCTGTCCTGACTCACCTCCTAAGGCACCTTCTGATTGGTTTAATAAAGAGCTGAATGGCCAATAGCTAGGCAGGAGCGGATAGGCAGGACTTCCAGGGGGAGATAGGAACTCGTGAAAAAGAATGGGAGGAGATGGGGTTTGCCAGCCAGACACGGAGGAAGTCAGACGTCTAGTACTGAGGAGAGGTAAGGAGCCACATGGCAAGGTGTGGATTAATATAAATGGGTTGATTTAAGTTCTAAGAGCTAGTTGGGAACACACCTAAGCTGAGGCCGAGCTTTCATAGTGAATAAAACATCCCTGTGTCATCATTCTGGAGCTGACAGTCCAGAGAAAAAGACCCGCTATAGACCTGAGTTTGGATCCTCATCACTGGAGTTAGCCGGACAACTGGAACATCTGTAAGTGAGGCAACCCTGGGATAGAGGCAGAGACAGGAGGATCTCAGGGCCCACCAATCTAGCCAAAATGGTGAGTTCCATGTTCAATCAGAGACCTTGTTTTAGACAAATAAAATGGAGAGCGGTAGAAGACAAACTGGACATAAACCTCTGGCCTACACACACACACACACACACACACACACACACACACACACACACAGAGGCCCAAACATCTGAGGTCAAGAAACTTGACCAAGTCAGGCAGAGTGGTCGGATGATGGTGGAGTCACACGCCTTTAATCCTAGCATTCAGGAAGCAAAGGCAATCGGATCTCAGAGAATTCGAGCCCAGCCTGGTCTGCAAAGCGAATTCCAGGACAGCCAGGACTGTTACACAGAGAAAACCTGTCTCAAAAAAGCAAAATAAACAAACAAACAAAAAAGAAACTTGCCCGAGTCTCATAACCTCAACAGTAGAGTTTGGATCCCATTCCCAGCTCTTGATTATGTGTATAATCAGCTATGTTTAGTGAAGGTCATCAGGGAAGCCAGTGACCTGGTCTGGATTTGGGGCATGATTCAAGGCATATAGGGAATGCTCAATGGGATACACAATATGCAGTATGTATGTCTGAGGTTTCCTTGTTTGGATTGAGAGAAGACACGCAGCCACTCATCAATTAACACTTCTGTAGCTGGAGTTTTCTCCAGTCCTGCCTGGCCCACAGTCAGGACAAATCTCTCTCACCCGCCAGTCCCACAGCCACTTTGACCTAACTGAGTAAACACACAGAGACTTACATTGCTTACAAACTGTATGGCCACAGCAGGCTTCTTGTTATCTAGTTCTTATATCTTAAATTAACCCATGTCTATTAGTCTATAAGTTGCCACATGGCTCATGGCCTTCCGGTACCTTACATCTTGCTTGTCATGGTGGCTGCTGGTAGCGTCTCTCTGCCTCAGCCTTCCACCTCTTAGAATTCTCCTCTCTCCTTGTCCCTCCTATACTTCCTGCCTGGCTACTGGCCAATCAGTATTTTATTTATTAACCAATCAGAGCAACATATTTAACATACAGAACATCCTACAGCACACTTCTGTGAAAATAAAATATTTTCACCTGGTATGGTGGCATACGTCTTTAATCCCAGCACTCGGGAAGTAGAGGCAGACAGATCTCTGTAAGTCTGAGGACAGACAGGTCTAGATAACAAGTTCCACGACAGTCAGAGCTATACAGAGAAACCCTGTCTTGGAAAAAAAAAGTGATAGATGAAGACACTAATGTCAACCTCTGGTCTCCATAAGAGCATGCACCTTCCCCCTACACACACACACACACACACACACACACACACACACACACACACAGAGTGATACTTTGTGCTTTAACAAATAAAGCTTACCTGAAGATCAGAGTGTGGAGCTAAGCCACTAATTAGCCATAGAGGCCAGGCAGTGGTGGCACACACCTTTTAATCCCAGTACTCAGGAGGCAGAGGCAGATGGATCTCTGTGAGTTCAAGGCCACCCTGAGCCACACAAGATTGTTTCAGTCTAAAAGGGAAACACAGCCAGGCAGTGGTGGCACACACCTTTGATGCCAGCTCTTGGGATCTCACACACATTTAATCCCAGCACTAGGGAGGTGGAGAGAGGAAGCGATATGGCTGGGCAGAGAGAGGAATGTAAGGTGGGAGGAGACAAGCTCAGGCCTCCTTTCCGCAGAGGAGTAAGTGAGGTGAGAGGTGGCTGTGGCTGCTCCTTTATCTCTCTGATCTTTCAGAATTACCCCGATATCTGGCTCTGAGTTTTTATTGAGACCAATTAGGATTTGTGCTACACACACACACACACACACACACACACACACAAACACACAAACACACATTATCGGATATTAGTTGAAGATGTGTTACATTTATTTATGCTGTGGAACATTTGTTTTATGATGCAAAGACATGTACATTTTTTATGTTGCATTTGTTTAACTCTCAAAAAATGTATCCCTAGCCGGGTGGTGGTGGTGGTGGTGGTGGTGGTGGTGGTGGTGGTGGTGGTACACACCTTTAATCCCAGCACTCGGGAGGCAGAGCCGGGCAGATCTCTGTGAGTTTGAGGCCAGCCTGGTCTAGAGAATGAGATCCAGGACAGGTTCCAAAACTACACAGAGAAACCCTGTCTGGGGGGAGGGGGGGATTCAAACTAGGCCAGACGGTGGTGGCGCATGCCTTTAATCCCAGCACTCAGGAGGCAGAACAGGGCAGGTCTCTGTGAGTTCAAGGCCTGGTCTACAGAGAGAGTTCCAGGACAGGCTCCAAAGCTACACAAAGAAACCCTGTCTCAAAAAAAAAAAGTGTCCCTAACATCTCAAAAAGAAAAAAAAAAAAAAGAAAAAAAAGAAACAATTAATAAAAATCTAGTAGATAGGGTAAATGCTTTAGAAGAAGCAGTCTTATTTATAGGTAATCAAATTCAAAACATTAAAAGTTAGATTGTTTTCTGTCATTCACAATTTAAATGGATTTGTATCACTCCACTTTCATAGAATGCTTCTAAGGTAATCTGGACACAGGTTAGCTCCCACCTCCATGGCCTGTGGAACAATTCTGAACTAGCTATAAACATGCAGTCTTTGCATCGATAAATTACAGCCGTTAGTTCAGCTCAATTGGAGTCCACCTCGGCTTCTGAGCTTACATATAGCTTCTTAGGGTCTCTCACTTCTTTTGTCTCAGGACAGAGCTTTGGGTCTAGGATCACTAATTTGGGAGTAATCCTGAGAGTTATGCTTATTTTCTTTTTGGTTTTTCGAGACAGGGTTTCTCTGTGTAGTTTTGCGCCTTTCCTGGAGCTCACTTGGTAGCCCAGGCTGGCCTCGAACTCACAGCGATCCACCTGGCTCTGCATCCCGAGTGCTGGGATTAAAGGCGTGCGCCACCACCGCCCGGCGAGTTATGCTTATTTTCATTCTTGTCCTTCCCAGTCGTCTTCCAAGGACTGAAAAATGCCCTACGTGCCACACAATAAGATCTACAGACTCTTGAGTTAACAAAAAAGGGGAGATGGCACAGCCATATCTGAATGGAGTGGCAGAAGTCATAAAGCCAGCCCAGCTGCTTGACAAAGACCCAGCAAAGCTGAGCCGCATGATGGCCGCCATGCTACCTTTGGTTTTGATCTCTGCCTGTTGCATACTCGGGGGACTTTTAATATTTGTACAATTTGGGGATACTGGACTGATGGAAAAATTCTTAGGAATAATTTATGCCTTCTCCCAAGAGTACTGCTTCTAAGCTTCCCCAGGAAAGTCCTGAACATGCTACCCCTCCTGCTTTTAGGGAGATACCCTTATCTACTTGAAGGTCTTGAGGTTGTGACACACATAAAGAAGCCAGAGGTCTGTTTATTTATTTATTTATTTATTTATTTATTTATTTATTGGTTTTTCAAGACAGGGTTTCTCTGTGTAGCTTTGCACCTTTCCTGGAACTCACTTTGTAGACCAGGCTGGCCTCAAACTCACAAAGATCCGCCTGCCTCTGCCTCCTGAGTGCTGGGATTATAGCCGTGCGCCACCACTGCCCGGCTCAGAGGTCTCTTTATAAGGTTATGAGATATTCTTGAAACATCTGTCCCTGTACTTACTCAGGAACAAGATAATCAAAACAAAGTAAACTTAAAAAGGTCAACAAGATTCAGTGGGCTAGAGGAGTTGGCCACAGATCAGACTGCAAGCCTGTTCCCAGTGTACACTCAGACAATTACGTGATATATACAGCAACAAAGTGAGATTAGCTGAAGTTACCTCTGCCCGACACAGAGACTTATATATTGATAAGCAAAGAATAATGTAAAAAGATGATAAAATACTGAGATGTCAGGACCTCCCTTTCTAAAAAGTTAGCACATGCAGAACCACTGTGATGTCATATGATCAAGGAACAAAGATTGCCAGGATTAGACATATGAACAAATTCTATAAAGATATATTATGCCAGAATTTGAATAACTGCAGCAGCTTGGGCACTCTCACCATTAAGAGTTAATAATACACTGCTTGGGACATGGCAATCTGCCCATCTGGCTAGGAGATTTTGTTTTGGTCTAGGGTCCTTGAAACCACAAAAGTCAATATAGCCTGAGAACAGGCTGTCATATGCCTCTAGATTCTCTTCTTTTGTTTTTGTTTTTGTTTTTGTTTTTCGAGACAGGGTTTCTCTGTGTAACAGTCCAGCTGTCCTGGAACTTGCTTTGTAGACCAGGCTAGCCTTGAACTCACAGAGATCTACTTGCCTCTGCCTCCCGAGTACTGGGATTTAAGGCGTGCACAACCACCACTATTACCAGGTATGGGTGTTTGGGTTTTGTTTGTTTGTTTGTTTTTTAGTGTGCCACTAGATTCTTTAAAAAATGGGTTATGGGGTTAATGAGTAAAAATGGTTATAAAAGATAACTGTTTATCAATGATAATTAAACTTGAGGGAAAATGATTGTAACAGATAACTCTGTTCTGTCACAGTTTATCAATGATTACTAAAAGATATGTAAGAGGAAGTGTAACACATGTTCAAAACCAAAAATGGTGTGATCTCTGTTTTGGAACAACATGGATCTATCCTTGCTTACCGAATTCTATATAAATAAACACTCTGGCTGCTAGTCAGTCAGGCTGCGAGAGTCTCCTGACCATCATTCCTGGCTCATCCTTTCCTCACCAACTCCTTACCTCCTCTCTGGGACCTGTCAACTGCTGGAGCTAACCCTCAGCAAGTCATGGAGTAAGAATTAAAGAAAGGTATATAGAACAGAGAAAGATAAAAGCCCAGAGACAAAAGGTAAATGGGATAATTTAAGAAAAACTGGAAAGAAACAAACCAAGTAAGTTAAGACTGGGCATTCATATAAGAAAGATAAGTCTCCATGTGTTTATTTGGGAGCTGGGTGGCGAGCCCCCCAAAGAGCAAAGAGTTAAACACACACACACACACACACACACACACACACTCACACACACACACATACACACACAATGAATCCCAAATAGGTCTCTCCCCAGAAGTCTAGGGATACAAACCCATGAGGGCTATTATAATTGTATGGTTGCAATCTTCCCCCTATGGGACACTTGTTTCTTTTCCTCTACAAATACATGTGATATACTAGCTAATTCTCATTCCACACAGTGCAGCCCTAACTTCTAAGTTCACTGGAATTGTTCTTGGGAGAGAAAAAGAGAGAGCAACATTCAAATAGAAAATGCTTTTTTCAAACCAAATTGGAGGCTGGAGTTACCCCCAAAAGCAGCTGCAAGGGAGTTTTCACAAAGGATTGCCTCCAAACCTTTAGAGATGGGGGTCACTGGGTGTCCAAAGAAAGAAGCACCAAATGCTAGGATGATCCATATAAAGCATTTATTGAAGAATTTACCTACCAAGGAGGGTTGCAACATCCTCAAAATGGACCGTGAGAGAGAGACGTTCCTCCTACATATGTACATATGTACAGGAAGTTTGTGTAAGGGTTGGAAGCTTAAGGTCTGGCTGGGGCAGGTCTCCTCCAGTGTTTTAACAACCTAAATACCGTTGTTAATGCACAGGATAATTCAAGGTCCAGGCTTGGGTTCAGAAAAAAAACTGGCATCTAGCAAAGACAGACTATCAAGGCACTCTGAATTTCTTGGTCAAGACAGGAAAAAAAGCAAGGGCCTCTGGGGTGTCCTACAGGGAAAACTGCTTTAGAAAACACCTTGTTGTCTCTGGCTATGGTGACACATGGTTTTTTCTTTTTCTTTTTTTTTTTTTTCTTTCCGGAGCTGAGGAACGAACCCTGGGCCTTGCGCTTGCTAGGCAAGCACTCCACCACTGAGCTAAATTCCCAACCTCTTGACACGTGGCTTTAATCCCAGGAGGCAGAGGCAGATGGATCTGTGTGAGTTCCAGTTGATTCTACACAGTGAGTTCTAGACCAGCCAGGGTATAGTGAAACCATTCCAAAAGAGTAATAGCTATAAAATAATAATAATAATAATAATAATAATAATAATAATAATAATAAAACAACTTTGCTTCCAAATTTGGGGGATGTTGTACATGACAATGTGATTTGGCCAATATATTTATCAAATACCACATTTTGCTTTGTTCTCTTTTTGAAACAGGTCTCTCTCTACATAGTCCTAGTTGTCCTGGAACTCTCTTTGCAGACCAGGCTGGCCTTGAACCCAACGAGATCCACCTGCCTCTGCCTCCTGAGTGCTGGGATTAAAGGCGTGTGCCACCACTGCCCGGCTCTTTTTTTTTTTTTTAAATTATTAGCTGGGCAATGGTCTACAGAGTGAGTTCCAGAACAGCCAGGGCTACACAGAGAAACCCTGTCTTTAAAAAAAGAAAAGAAAGAAAAAAGAAGGACAAAGGAAAGTATTAAACAAGCTGGGCACGGTGGCTTAAACAAGGTAATAAGAAAAGAGGGTTGTTCTTCATGCTAGCTCTCAGCCTTGAATTTATTCTCCCTCTGGAATCCATAGATAAGTTCACAATCTTTCCACAAACGTCCAGGCACATTCTTGAAGAAAATCAAGGACTTGGCTCTGGATGGTGCGAAATTGTTAGAAACTAAGACTAGGGTGAAATGGAGCTGAATCTCTGGGATTGGGAGGTAGAGTGCTGATTAAAAGCACTAGTGTGGTTCATCCGTTTCCTGTACGTACCAGACAAGCCCGAAGCGCTTAGGTCATCCTCCTGGCACAGAGTGCCCTAATGCCATGAAGAATTCTTCCTGTTTTGGTACCTCCCTGTGAAAAACTTCATTGCAATATTTACTAGAAGTGAGCAGGGCTGTTAGGAGGAAGAGAAGTGGGGAAGTGATCAGAGGTCACAGTGGAGGGGAGAGGGTGACATCCCACAATTACATAAACTTGCAGGGGCTGCCCAAAGAGGGCAAACAAGCGCGTGGAACCTGGAAGCCAGAGAACATCGCTGTACAGGAAAGAAACTGAAGCCGTTTTCAGAGCCGGCCTGGGCCGTAGAAACTCTCAGAATCTATCTACGATGGTGAGTCCGATGGTCTTGGGGTGGAACCGGGGCCACCTGAGGAACCCCAGGGACTGGCTGGAGTCTCCCTGACCACTGCTGTTCCCTCAGGAAAGCGTGCTTGGCTTGTTGCTGTTGCTACTGATGCTGGCTCATGCCTCTCCCGCCACGCCGGAGCCCTGCGAGCTGGATGAGGATAGTATTCGCTGCTTCTGCAACTTCTCAGATCCACAGCCGGATTGGTCCAGCGCTTTTCTGTGTACCGGGGCGGTGGATGTGGAATTCTACGGTCGTAGCCTGGAGCACTTTCTAAAGCGTGTGGACACCGAAGCAGACCTTGGGCAGTACTCAGATGTGGTCAGGTCCCTGCCCTGGCAGCGGCTTACCATGGGGGACGCGAGGGTTCCTGCTCCGATGCTATTCGGAGTCCTGCGTATGCTGGGGTATTCCAGCCTCAAGGAACTGACTCTTGAAAACCTCGAGGTAACCGGCACCACGCTGCGGCCGCTTCTGGAAGCCACCGGACCCGATCTCAACACCTTGCGCCTCCGCAACGTGTCGTGGGCGACAGAGGATGCCTGGCTCGGAGAACTGCAGCAGTGGCTAAAGCCTGGACTCCGGGTGTTGAGTATTGCTCAGGCACACTCACTCAACTTTTCCTGCGAACAGGTCCGAGTCTTCCCCGCCCTTGCCACCTTAGACCTGTCTGACAACCCCGAACTGGGCGAGAGAGGACTGATCTCGGCTCTGTGTCCGAGCAAGTTCCCGGCCCTCCAAGTTTTAGCGCTGCGCAACACAGGCATGGAGACGCCTGGCGGCGTGTGCTCTGCGCTGGCCGCAGCAAGTGTGCAGCTGGAAGAACTGGACCTTAGTCACAATTCACTGCGGGATACTGCAGGCGCTCCCGGATGTGACTGGTCCAGCAAGCTAAACTCGCTCAATCTGTCTTTCACTGAACTGGAGCAGGTGCCCAAGGGACTGCCAGCCGTGCTCAGCGTACTTGATCTCAGTCACAACAGGCTGGATAGGAAACCTAGGCCAGATGAGCTGCCCAAGGTGGATCAACTGTCCCTTAAAGGAAATCCCTTTTTGACCCCTGAGCCCCAATCGGAGGATTACAACTCTGGTGTAGTCACAGCCCCAGTGAGTTCGTCCCTGGCAATGTGCGTGTCAGGAACTCTGGCTGCGCTCCAAGGAGTCAGCCTTTTTACCTAGTGCCAAAGGGAGAAAAAGGAACATTTACATTGTTCTGGCTTCTGAGGGTCCTGGTCAGGATGATCAGAACTTCTTGACCAACGAATCCTCTGCCTTACAGTTATTAAAATCTTAAACCACGATGTAAGGGAAGAAAGACGGTCTTAGATGGCTCAGTGGGTAAAGGCCACCAAGCTTGACACCTGATTTTGATCCTCAGCATCCACACGGAGGGAATGAACTCACTCCTGAAAGTTGTCTATCTGACCTCCACACACGCGCTGTGTGATACAGTTGTGTTTTGTGTGTTTGTGTGTGTGTGTATACAAATGTGTTCACAAAATAAATATTTTTAAAATAATGTGTTGATTTTGTTTGATTGGTTGGGTTTTGTTGTTATTTTGTTTGTTTTTTCAGACAGTCTGGATATATAGCCCTGGCTGGCCTCAAACTCAGAGATCTGCCTGCCTCTGTCTCCCAAATGCTGTGGTTAAAGGATGTGCCTGATGCCCAGTTTAAATAATCATGAACCATGAGTCATATCATTCACTCCACAGATCTTTACTGAGTGTCTGTTATATGTCAGGCTCAGTGCTAGATGAGGAATTCCTTCTTAGACTTTCTCCAGCTTCCTAGAAATCCTACCTCCTCTCAAGAAAAGAACTGTGGGGTCGGAAGGAACAGAAAAGTGTTCTCAGGCTAGAGCTATGGGAGACAATGAATGTGTAGTGAGGACTTTCTGAACAGATTACTGGCACTTGGGTTAAAGAAAAATTGAATGGTAATTGTGGTTTGAAAGAGCTTGGCCCCCACAGGCTCATGTGATTGAATACTTGATCCCCAGTGGTGAAACTGTGCAAAGGATTAGGAGGTGTGGCTTTGTTGGAGGAGGTGTGTTACTGGGGGTAAACTTTGACCTTTCAAAGGCCTGGGCCATTCCCAGTTAGCTCTCTGCCTTGTGCTTTGGGATCAAAACGTGAGTTCTTACCTATTGGGTCCTGCCAGCTGCCACACTCCCTACCATGAATAGTCATGGACTAACTGATCCTCTAAACCAGTGGTTTTCAATCTTCCTAACACTGAGACCCTTTAATACAGTTCTGCATGTTGTGCTGAGCCCCAACTATAAAATTATTTTCATTGCTACTTCATAACTGTACTTTTGCTACTGTTATGAATCATAATGTAAATATCTGTGTTTTCTGATCATCTTAGGTGACCCCTGTGAAAGGGTTGTTTGATACCCAACTTTCAAGAGCCAAAGGCAATAAAAAAAAAAAACCAGCCATTTTCTTTTCTTTTCTTTCTTTTTTTTTTAATATTTTGGTATGTTTTATTTATTTATTTATTTATTTGTTTGTTTATTTTAATGCCAAATGCCTTTTATTGAAGGAGGGAGGAGGTCTTAAATACAGGCTTACAGAACAATGGGAGAACCCCGGAGGGCAGAAGTTCCTACCCATGTTTTACAATCTTGCATCTAAGCTGTTAACGCCCATTATGCATGATACACAGACAAGGAACTTCCCTTAAGCATTCAGGAGGGTGGAACCCGCAGGGAATTAGCACAGGGAGGATATCAAGGTCAAGGTCAGCAAGCAAGGCAACAGTTACCTAAAAGGGGGGAGGCTACTGGTCCCCCTTTTACTAAAAAATAACCTTCTGCCTTAGGTTGCATGGGACGTCAGCAGGTCATATGTATGGAGACGCCTGCCCAGGCCACACAGGCACTCTGTCTTAGGTTGGTGAGCGCCCCCCACCCAGCCATTTTCTTATACTCTCCCACACCCCAGAAGTGAGGGACCTCCATAAGCTTTGAGTTTTGTAATTCTAGGTGTCCTTGTCCCTCCTATATAACTTCTCTGATTTCACCATCTCAAATCCTCACGCAAGAATGGAGGGTTTGGGTATTGAAAACTGGTCAGACAGTCTGTCCTCAAACCAGCAGTCTGATTTTCTGGTTATAAATGTAAGGATAACCCTTCCAAACTGATTTGTTGATTTGCAAACAGGATGACATCTCATCCCTTAGTAATATTTAGTATCAGAGAATTGATTATCTTAAGACAGTTTCTTATATTTGAACAGTTTGAAAAATAACACTTCATCAGTACACAAAGATGAGCCATAAACAAGTTATACTTTCACATAATTCCCAATCCAGTTAGACTGGCAGACACAAAAGATAGTTGTAATTCAGGGAGAGGGAAGAATCAACTCTATCTTGGAAGGAATTGCAGAAAATGAAACATTTAATCTGAGTCTTACAACATAACTATCACTTTTTCAGAAAACACATCCCTCACAAAAATGACCACCATGTTCATGGCTCAGCGCCCAAAAAAAGAGGAGCAAAACTGTTTCATATGATTAGAAAGAGCTAAAGACCATCGTAATGGAAGCTGGACACATTTATTCATTTAAATACCCAATCCATGTTGCACTACACTGAACCCTGGGGATTCAGCAGGAATAGAGCAGAAGTTTCTTCTCTCACAGAGTTTGGATTCTAGTTGGATAGTGGATGCTATGGACCAGTTGTGTCCCTTTAAAATGCTTATGTTGCAGAGCTGGGGACATAGCTTAGTTGGTAGAGTGCTTGCCCAGCATTCACAAAGCCCTGAGTTCAATGGCTAGTGCCACATACACCCTAGAATCCCAACATTCAGATGTGGAAGCAAGAGGATAAAAAGTTAAAGGTCATCCTTGGTTACATAGTGAGCCTGAGGCCAGCCTAGAATGCATGAGATCATGGTGGGCTTTTTTTTTTTTATAATCTATTTATTCTTTTTTTGGTTTTTCGAGACAAGGTTTCTCTGTATAGCTTTGCACCTTTCCTGGATCTCACTCTGTAGACCAGGCTGGCCTCGAACTCACAAAGATCCGCCTGGCTCTGCCTCCCGAGTGCTGGGATTAAAAGTGTGCGCCACCACCGCCCGGCTCTATTTATTCTATTTTATGTGCATTGGTGTTTTCCCTGCATGTATGTCTGTGTGAAGGTGTCAGATCTTGGAGTTACAGACAGTTGTGAGCTGCCATGTGGGTGCTGAGAATTGAACCCAAGTCCTCTGGAAGAGCAGTCAGTGCTTTTAACAGCTGAGCCATCTCTCCAGTTCCAGAGATCATGTTTTTTTTTTTTTTTTTTTTGAGATCATGTTTTTTAGAACCCACTGAAATTCATATATTGAAAGCTGGGCATGGTGTCACGTGCCTATACCTCCAGCACCCAGGAGGCTGAGACAGGAGGATCATGAATTCTGAGCTATGTAGTAGAACCCTGTCTCAAAAAACAAACAAAAATTAATTTATTGAAGCCCTAATCCACAGAGTAGCAGTACTTGGAGTTAGGTCCCCAAGGAAGTAATTAGATCAGTCTTAAGGATGAGACCCTGACCAGTAAATTAGTATCCTTATCAGAAGAGATACTGAGAGCCCATATATGGTACCTATATAGACTACTGTGGGAATATAAAATGTGAAAAGGAAGTGAGCCCTCACTAAAACCCACATGGTGTCTCACAACTGTCTGTAATTCCTGTTCCAAGGGATCTGATGTCCACCTCTGGCCTCGTAGGGCACCAGACACACACATAGTGCATATACATATATGTAGGTAAAACACTAATTTACATAAAATAATTTTTACAAGAAGCATTATTACAGAAAAGTAAGAAATCGAGGAGAGATAGGCATAGTGGCGCATACCTTTGATCCCAGTACTTAGGAGGCAGAGGCAGGTGGCTCTCTGTGAGCTCAAGGCCAGCCTGATCTACATAGAGAGATTCAGGACAAGCCAGGACTACATAGAGAGACCCTGTCTCAAAAAGAAAGAGAGAGAGAGAGAGGGAGATAGGGAGAGAGAGAGAGGGAGGAAGAGAAAGAAAATCAGGGAAAAAATTGGGAGGGGCATCCAAGGGGGAAAAGGCCATTGAACTTTCTTTGTCCAGGGCTTTTTTTTTTTTTTTTTTTAAGAAATATTATTTAGCCGGGTGGTGGTGGTGGCGGCGGCGTATGCCTTTAATTCCAGCACTCAGGAGGCAGAGCCAGGCGGATCTCTGTGAATTCGAGGCCAGCCTGGGCTACCAAGTGAGTTCCAGGAAAGGCGCAAAGCTACACAGAGAAACCCTGTCTCGAAAAACCAAAAAAAAAAAAAAAAAAAAATTATTTAGGGGCTGGTGTTGTGGAATATTTTTTTAACTAGGCAAAGATATGTTACATTTGTTTAATTTGTGGAATATTACTTTAACTATGTGAAGGTGTGTTATATTTGTTTATGCTGCCTTTGTTAATGAAATAAGGATGTGTTACATTTGTTTCTGCTTCATTTGTTTAACTATGTAAAGATGTGTTGCTGTTTCACCTTGCCTGCCTAAGGCACCTGATTGTCCTAGCTGAATGTTCAATAGCTAGGCAGAGAAAGGATAGGCAGGGCTGGTGGGCAGAGAGACTAAGAGGAGAAATCTAGGCTCAAGAGGGAAGAGAGCGGGTGGGGAGGAGAAAGAGAGGAACATGCCTGAGGCCAGAAGCCAGGCAGCTGCCAGTCAGACATGGAGACAGCAGGGAAGTCAGATATACAGAAAGAAAGGTAAAAAAGCAAACTGTAGATAAAGTGAAAAACTAAAATTAGATGTCATGATTTGGGAGCTGGTTGGTGGCTCAAAAGAAAAAAAAACCTGCTACAGGCTGGAGAGACGGCTCAGTGGTTAGGAGCACTGACTGCTCTTCCAGGGGTCCTGAGTTCAATTCCCAACAACCACATGGCAGCTCACAACTGTCTGCAACTGTGAGATCTGACACCTCACACACCCTCACCCTCATGCACAGCAGGCAAAACACTAATACACATAAAGTAAAAAAATTTTTTTTAAATAAATAAATATTATTTAGTGTGTATATGTTTGTGTGTATGCCATTTGAGTGCCAGCTCAGTAGAAGCCAGAAAAGAATATAGGATGTCATGGAGCTGGAGTTACAAGAGGTTGTGAGCCATCAACATGGGGGCTGGGAATCAAACTCGAGTCCTCTGGAAGAGCAGCGAGTGTTCTTAACCACTGAGCCATCTCTCCAGTTCCATCCAGGGCTTTTATAGAGTAATGGCAGAAACTGGACATAGCCGAAGTCATCTCTGTTAAGACTGGTTGATTTCTGGACTGGAGAGATGGCTCAGAGGTTAAGAACACTGGCTGTTCTTCCAGAGGTCCTGAGTTCAATTCCCAGCAACCACATGGTGGCTCACAACCATCTGTAATGAGATCTGGTTCACTCTTCTGATGTGGTGTGCAGGCATACATACATTATGTGTACATAACAGACAGATAGATAGATAGATAGATAGATCTTAAAAAAAAAAAGACTGGTTAATTTCTGATGTATGTCCCCCTGACCCAACCAGATGGCTCCTGCACTGCCCATCTAGTTAGGGGTATTTAAAGCCTCTCTGTTCATCTCCAACTGAAGCTTTGACTGAGTTGCTATCTGTCAGTCATTCGGCCAGCGACACTGCAGTTAACTCAACTTCTGGCAATTAGACTAAGCTGTCTTTGTTCTCACATTCACAAGTCAGCTTGTAGTTTTATCATGGCAGAGTTAACTCTACCCAATCTTCCAAGAGATGTGGCTGTAGTCTTTCTTGGTTATTTCATGTGTAGCACCTTATCTATGGAATGGCCTCCTAGGTGGAAGCGTCTAATTAAGAGATCTTTACTTACAATTTAGTCTGTTACAATTAGCTGTATCAGAAGCAAGAATATACTAAAGGGTGATGGTGCCTTACATATGTCCATCAAAGGCTTCAGAGTGAGGCAAGGTGTGGGGGAGAAGATTCTTCTCCTTCTTTTTCGTTGTTTGTTTGTCTGTCTGTCTGTCTGTTTGTTTGTTTTTCGAGACAGGGTTCCCTGTGTAGCCCTGGCTGTCCTGGAACTCACTTTGTAGACCAGGCTGGCCTGGAACTCACAGAGATCCAGCTGCCTCTGCCTCCTAAGGGATTAAAGGGATGTGCCACCACCACCCAATTGATCCTTGTTCTTATCTGTTTGGTTTGACTGTCTTACACCCAGCGAGCGACAAGGCCTCTCATTCATCTTGGTTAGTGCTGGAATCTCTGCTGTTTTAACCCTTAATCTTCCTTTCAATTCAAGCTTCTGTTCTCAAGGTAAGGCATGTAAGCCAATTGCAGCTTTCAGCACGTGGTGCTTCCCTCATTACCCACAGGGAGCTGGCTGATGGGAGATCCTCCCACCCGCAACAGTGGGGCTATGAAGTGGTCAAGCAACTGTGATAAGCAACACAGCTCAATGAGACCAGGAGCCTCCCTTGTTCCACAGGAATCCCCAGCCTCCAAAGTGGTGCCTCTATGAATTCCAGCGTCAATGTGAATCCCAGCCAGGGCTCCACCAGTCTTTACAGGCAGATTGACTGAATGAGAGGAACTGGTGTAGGGTGGGTACATGAAGACACAGAAAACAATACGGAACAGCACATACTTTAAGGCCGAACAAGAAGACTATCCTAGTGGACTTTGCAGATTAGACAGACTATATGTCCTGGCTTCCAGTGTCAAGGCACATGATATATATTTTCCTGGTGGCACCCCGCAGGCTAGAGAGAAAACGTGTTCGTCTATGGTTGAAAGGTACAAGGCATCCCGGAGAAGACCCATGATTGAGAAACTTGAACTGCTGGAGCAATGTACCCTCGCCGAGACAGCAGGAAGTGGAGGAGGAGAGGACAGGGACAGGATTAGAGAAGTGAGGGTTCCACATGGCACTTTGTGGCCAGATATCTGATGTGGGGTGGCTTTTTTTCTGCTGAAGGGTAAAATGTGGTCTTAGGGCTTTTCTGAGCCAAAAGCTGATTCCTTCCAGCTTCTTCTTTTGCTTATCTGATGCCTGGAACTAAATACACACAAATTCATTTTTTGTTCTCTCTTATCCAGTCTATTCCTACACCCTCCAGCCACTTAAAGTCATATTCCATAAAGAACATGTGGGCCCTCATTTAAATCGTTGTGGCAAAAACTTTTCAAGGCTTTATTACATAGTCAGACAGCCCTAAATCTGGAAACTCTGATGCTTCTACATCCTGGGTGCTAGGTACCTGCTGTCATACCCAGCAAGACATTTTCCTATTGCTAGTTTTCTTTTCTTTTCTTACCTTCTCCTTTTTTCTTTTCTTTCTTTTTTTCTTTTTAATTTTTTTGTTTTGTTTTTGTTTTTTCAAGACAAGGGTTCTCTGTATAGCCCTGGCTGACCTGGAACTCACTCTAAACCAGGCTGGCCTCGAACTCACAGAGATCCGGCTGCCTCTGCTTCCCGAGTGCCGCCCTCCCACCCCAAGTTGCTAGTTTTCTAAGATGTGGTATGGTATATAGTAAGCATGATATTGTGGCTTACTTTAGGAAAGAAAAGAAACAAGGGGGAAATTTCAATGTCTTTTAATGAATATGGGCACAGGAACCACCGGCAAATATTGGCAAACCAAATGCAGCAAAGAGAAAAAGAATTATGCATCTTGGTTAGATTTATCCCTGGATATAAAGTTGGCTTAAATCTTTCTTTTTTCACGGTTTGTGTATTTTGTTTTGAGACAGGCTCTCTAGGAGCCCAGAGGGACCTTGAAGTCACTATGACAGCTGGGGATGACACTGAACTTCTGGTCTTATTGCCTCTGTTTCCCAAGTGCTGGGATGCACCACAACACTCAGATTGACTTAATTTCTTCATGCCACTGTCATACCCCACATCAGAGGAATAAACTTTTTCTATGATTATTTTAATAGCTTCAAAAGAAAATTTCTGACAAAATCCAACACCTTCCATGAAAAATATTCAACAAGAGGGAAATCAAGGGAGTTTCCTCTGGTGGTAATGAAGTGTACAGAAAAATGTCAGCGGAGACCATATTTGATGGTGAAAGACTGGATGTTTTTGCCCTAAGGTCATCCACACAAGGATGTATGTTCTCAAGGCCCCTAACAATGGGCAGGAGGTTCTGGTCATGATAATTCATGGAAAGCATGACTTTGCCTCAAAAAACAAAAGTAAAACAGGCTGGGAAAATGGCTTTAGGAGTAAAGTGTTTGCTGAACGAGCATGAGTACCTGGATTCAGTTCCCCAGCCCCACATAAAATCTGGGCTTAGCAGCGGATAGGTGTGACCTCAGCACTGGTGGAGGGGAGCGGAGGCAAGTGGGTCTGAGGGCTTATACTGGCCGCTCAGTCCAGCTGAAAGAGTAAGCTCCGGGTTCATTGAGAGAATGAGTCTCAAAAACTACCATGAAAAGGCGGAGCTGGAAAGGCAGCTTGGCAGTTAGGAGCACTTGTACTCTTGCAGAGGACCCGAGTTCACTTCCCAGCACCCACATGGCTTCTCACAACCATCTGGCACTCCTTTCTGAGTGGGCCCTCTGTGCCTGCTGAATTGAATTGAAAATATAGTCTGAAGTAAGGACCCAACCTCATCCATCCCGACAAGGATAATCTAGGTGTCACTAAACCATTAGTTGAGACTATAGTGATCTCCCATTTAATGCTATCAACACCACTTTTATAATCATTGTATATAGACACATTGATTTATTTCTGAGCTCTCATTTATTTCATAATGATGTTTATATTGATTTTTATTTCATTATATTTTTGTAAATATTTATATTGATATTTATATTTTCTATTGCTCACTAGCTTACACTATTACACATTGTCTCTATCACCATCGTTTAAACAATAGGATTTGAAACTAGGAAGTGTGAGTTTTCTAACTTAGTTCTTCTTTTTCTAAGCCTTTGTCTCCTTTCATGTTGACACCAGGCTGCAGCCTGTTCCGAGTTGCTCCCTGTTGCATAAAAAGTGGTTTTTCCGGCTGTACAAACAACATTTGATTCCATTCTGTGGGCAAACACAGAGGCTGATGACTCTGCACCTTTTGGGCACATAAACAACAGCGTCTGGGGGGGACCCAGGAGGCACAGACTGGTAAATAAATTACCCATGAAAGGATGCCGCCTTGTAATTTAAAAGGTAATTTGGGCCCAGGGATGTATTAAAATCTCAATAATAAACCAAAGCCAGGCATGGTGGCACAAGCCACTAGTCCCAGCACTTGGGAAGCAGAAGCAAGTCGATCTCTGTGAGTTGAAGGTCATCGGAATAGCACAAGAGTAGTGTTCTTACCCTGAATTAACACTTGCTGCTAGAACTGGAAACTGAATGTGATTCAACTCCGTTTAGGAAGTTTAATTGAACACTAGTTTGTCATACAAGAAAAACACTCTGCTTTTGAGAAAAGGGCATTCTTGCACTCTACTGTGTTGCCTATAGGGCCAGTATAGTGAGGTAGCTCAAAACAAAAGAACTGTGCTTCCTACACAAACGGGGCACATCAATTCAACTCAGTATTGAAAAATAAGTCAAACAGGAGTTTCTCTTCAGTTCAATAAACTGTACTTGGGGGAACAGACGCGAATGCTATTTGCATTGTGTATGGCCAGAAGAGCACAAGAATGGTGTTGTTCCACTGAATTAGCTCTTGCTGTTAGAACTTGAAACTGAATGTGATTCAACTCCGTTTTGGACGTTTAAATGAACCCTAGTTTGACATACAAGAAAAACACTCTGCTTTTGAGAAAAGGGCATTCTTGCAATCTACTGTGTTTCCTATAGGACCATTAAACTGAGCTAGCTCAAAACAAAGAACTGTGCTTCTTACAGAAACGGGGTATATCTACTTCAACTCAGTACTGGAAAATAAGTCAAACAGGAGCTTCACTTCAGTCCAATACACTGTAGTTGCTGGGAAGAGACACGAATGCTATTTGCACTGTGTATGGCCAGAATAGCACAAGAGTTTTGTTCTTATACTAAATTAAACCTGGCTGCTAGAACGTGAAATTTATGTGATTCAACTCCGTTTAGGAAGTTTACTTGAACCCTAGTTTGCCATACAAGAAAAACACTCTGCTTTTGAGAAAAGGGCATTCTTGCACTCTACTGTGTTTCCTATACCGAAAGTACAGTTAGCTAGCTGAAAACAAAAGAACTGTGCTTCCTCCACAAACGGGGCATATCTAGTTCAACTTAGTATTGGAAACTCTGTCAAACAGGAGCTTCTCTTCAGTCCAATACATTGTACTTGCTGGGAACAGACTCGAATGCTATTTTCACTGTGTAGGGCCAGAATGGCACAAGAGTACTGTTCTTTCCCTGAATTAACACTTGCTGCTAGAACTTGGAACTGAATGTGATTCAACTCCATTTAGGAAGTTTAATTGAACCCTAGTTTGCCATACAAGAAAAACACTGTGTTTTTGAGAAAAGGGCATTCTTGCACTCTACTGTGTTTCCTATAGGGCCAGTACAGTGAGCTAGCAAAAAACAAATGAACTGTGCTTCCTACACAAACGGGATATATAGTTCAACTCAGTTGGAAACTACGTCAAACAGGAGCTTCCCTTCAGTCCAATACAATGTACTTGCTGAGAACAGACGCGAGTGCCATTTGCACTGTGTATGGCCAGAATAGCACAAGAGTGGTGTTCTTAACTTCAATTAAGACTTGCTGCTAGAACTTGAAAATAAATGTGATTCAACTCCGTTTAGGAAGTTTAATTGAACCCTAGTTTTCCATGAAAGAAAAACACTCTGCTTTGGAGAAAAGGGCATTCTTGCACTCTACTGTATTTCCTATAGGGCCAGTACAGTGAGCTAGCTCAAAACAAAAGATCTGGGCTTCCTACACAAATGGGGCATATCTAGTTCAACGTTGTATTGGAAACTAAGTCAAACAGGAGCTTCTCTTCAGTCCAATACACTGTTCTTGCTGGGAACAGACGCGAATGCTATTTTCATTGTGTATGGCCAGAATAGCACAAGAGTGATTTTCTTTCCCTGAATTAACACTTGCTGCTGAAACTTGAAACTTAATGTGATTCAACTCCCTTTAGGAAGATTAATTGAAGCCTAGTTTGCCATACAAGAAAAACACTGTGCCTTTGAGAAAAGGGCATTCTTGCACTCTACTGTGTTTCCTATAGGACCAAGACAGTGAGCTAGCTCAAAACAAAAGAACTGTGCTTCCTACTAAACGGGGAATATCTAGTTCAACTCAGTATTGGAAACTAAGTAAAACAGGAGCTTCTCTTCAGTCCAATACACTCTACTTGCTGGCAATAGAAGCAAACGCTATTTGCACTGTGTATGGCAAGAATAGCACAAGAGTGGTGTTCTTTCCCTGAATTAACACTTGCTGCTAGAAAGAGAAAATTAATTTGATACAACTCCATTTAGGAAGTTTAAGTGAAGTCTAGTTTGCCATACAAGAAAAACAATCATCTTTTGAGAAAAGGCCATTCTTGCACTCTAGTGTGTTTCCTATAGGGCCAGTACAGTGAGATAGATCAAAACAAAAGAACTGTGCTTCCTACACAAATGGGGTTTATCAAGTTCAACTCAGTATTGGAATCTAACTCAAACAGAAACTTCTCTTCAGTCCAATACACTGTACTTGCGGGAACAGACACTAATGCTATTTGCACTGTGTAGGGACAGAATAGCACAGGAGTGGTGTTCTTACCCTGAATTAACACTTGCTACTAGCACTTGAAACGAAATGTGATTCAACTCCGTTTAGGAAGCTTAATTGAACCCTAGTATGCCATGCAAGAAAACCACTCTGCTTTTGAGAAAAGGGCATTCTTGCCCTCTACTGTGTTTCCTAGTGGGCCAGTCCAGTGAGCTAGCTCAAAACAAAAGAACTGTGCTTCCTACACAAACAGGGCATATCTAGTTCAACTTTGTATTGGAAAATAAGTGAAACAGGAGCTTCTCTTCAGTCCAATACACTGTACCTGTTGGGAACAGACACAAATGCTATTTGCACAATGTATGGCCAGAATAGTACAAGAGTGTTGTTCTTACTCTAAATTAACTCTTGCTGCTAGAACGTGAAATCTAATGTTATTCAACTCCGTTTAGGAAATTTAATTGAACCCTAGTTTGCCATACAAGAAAAACACTCTGCTTTTGAGAAAAGGGCATTCTTGTACTCTACTGTGTTTCCTATAGGACGGGTACAATGAGCTAGCTCAAAACAAAAGAACTGTGCTTCCTACAGAAACGGGGCATACCTAGATCAACTTTGTATTGGAAACTAAGTCAATCAGGAGCTTCTCTTCAGTCCAATACACTGTTCTTGCTGGAAACTGACACGAATGCTATTTTCACTGTGTAGTTCCAGAATAGCACAAAAGTGGTGTTCTTACCCTGAATTAACACTTGCTGGTGGAACTTGAAACTGAATGTGATTCAACTCCCTTTAGGAATTTTAATTCAAGCCTAGTTTGCCATACAAGAAAAACACTCTGCTTTTGAGAAAAGGGCATTCTTGCACTCTACTGTGTTTCCTACTGGGCCAGTACAGTGAGCTAGCTCAAAACAAAACAACTGTGCTTCCTCCACAAACGGGGCATATCTAGTTCAATTCAGTATTGGAAACTAAGTAAAACACGAGCTTCTCTTAATTCTAATACACTATACTTGCTGGGAACAGAAGCGGATGCTATATGCACACTTTAGTTCCAGAATAGTACAAGAGTAGTGTAATTTCCCTGAATTAACACAGGCTACTAGCACTTGAAACTGAATGTTATTCAACTCCGTTTAGGAAGTTTAATTGAAAACTAGTTTGCTATTCAAGAAAAACACTCTGCTTTTGAGAAAAGGGCATTCTTGTTCTCTACTGTTTTTCCTATAGGGCCGGTACAATGAGCTAGTTCAAAACAAAAGAACTGTGATTCCTACACAAACTGGGTATATGTAGTTCAACTCAGTATTGGAAACTAAGTCAAACAGGAGCTTCCCTTCAGTCCAATACACTGTACTTGCTGGGAACAGATGCGAATGCTATTTGCAGTGTGTATGCCCAGAATACACAAGAGTGGTGTTCTTACCCTGAATTAACACTTAATGCTAGAACTTGAAACTGAATGTGATTCAACTCCACTTAGGAATTTGAATTGAAACTTAGTTTGCCATACAAGAAAACCACTCTGCTTTTGAGAAACGGGCATTCTTGCACTCTACTGTGTTTCCTATAGGGCCAGTAGAGTGCGGTAGCTCAAAACAAAAGAACTGTGCTTACTACACAAACAGGGCATATCAAGTTCAACTCAGTATTGGAAACTAAGTCAAACAGAAGTTTCTCTTCAGTCCAATAAACTGTACTTCCGGGAATAGACGCGAATGCTATTTGCACTATGTATGGCCAGAATAGCACAAGAGTGGTGTTATTACCCTGAATTAACTCTTGCTGTTAGACCTTGAAAGTGAATGTGATTCAACTCCATATAGGTTGTTTAATTGAACCCTAGTTTGCCATTCAAGTAAAACACTCTGCTTTAGAGAAAAGGGCATTCTTGCACTCTATAGTGTTTCCTATAGGGCCAGTACAGTGAGCTGGCAGAAACAAAGAACTGTGCTTCCTACAAAAATAGGGCATATCTAGTTCAACTCAGTATTGGAAAATAAGTCAAACAGGAGCTTCTCTTCAGTCCAATACACTGTACTTGTAGGGAACAGACTCAAATGCTATTTGCACTGTGTATGGCCAGAATAGTATAAGAGGGTTGTTCTTACTCTAAATTACCCCTTGCTGCTAGAACGTGAAACTTAATGTGATTCAACTCCGTTTAGGATGTTTAATTGAACCCTAATTTGCCATACAAGAAAAACACTCTGCTTTTGAGAAAAGGGCATTCTTGTACTCTACTGTGTTTCCTATAGGGCCAGTACAGTGAGCTATCTCTAATCAAAAGAACTGTGCTTCCTACACAAACAGGGCATATCTAGTTCAACTCAGTATTGGAAACTAAGTAAAACAGGAGCTTCTCTTCAGTCCAATAACTGTACTTGCTGGGAACAGACACGAATGCTATTTTCACTGTGTAGGGGCAGAATAGAACAAGAGTGGTGTTCTTTCCCCTAATCAACAGTTTCTGTAAGAACTTGAAACTGAATGTGATTCAACTCCCTTTAGGAAGTTTAATTGAAGCCTATTTTGCCATACAAGAAAACACTGTGCTTTTGAGAAAAGGGCATTCTTGAACTCTACTGTGTTTCCTATAGGGCCAGTACAGTGAGCTATCTTAAACAAAAGAAATGTGCTTCCTAGACAAACGGGGCATATCTAGTTCAACTCAGTATTGGAAACTAAGTCAAACAGGAGCTTCTCTTCAGTCCAATACACTGTGCTAGCTGGGAACAGACACGAATGCTATTTGCACTCTGTATGGCCAGAATAGCATAAGAGCGGTGTTCTTAGCCTGAATAAACACTTGCTGCTACAACTTGAAACTGAATGTGATTCAACTCCTTTTAGGAAGATTATTTGAACCCTAGTTTGCCATACATGAAAAACACTCTGCTTTTGAGAAAAGGGCATTCTTGCACTCTACTGTGTTTCCTATAGGGCCAGTACAGTGAGCTAGCTCCAAACAAAGGAACTGTGCTTCCTACACAAACGGGGCATATCCAGTTCAAATCAGTATTGGAAAATAAGTCGAACAGGAGCTTCACTTCCGTCCAATACACTGTACTTGCAGGGAACAGAAACGAATGCTCTTTGCACTGTGTATGGCCAGAATAGCAGAAGTGTGGTGTTCTTACCCTGAATTAACACTTGCTGCTAGAACTTGAAACTGAATCTGATTCAACTCCGTTTAGGAAGTTTAATTGAACCCTAGTTGGCCATACAAGAAAATACTCTGTTTTTGAGAAAAGGGCATTCTTGTACTCTTCTTTGTACCCTATAGCGCCACTACAGTGAGGTACCTCAAAACAAAAGAACTGTGGTTCCTAAACAAACGGGGCATATCTAGTTTAACTCAGTATTGGAAAATAAGTCAAACAGGAGCTTCTCTTCAGTCCAATAAACTGTACTTGCTGGGAACAGACGCGAATGCTCTTTGCACTGTGTATGGCCAGAATAGCACAAGAGTGGTGTTCTTACACTGAATTAACACTTGCTGCGAGAACTTGAAACTGATTGTGATTCAACTCCGTTTAGGAAATTAATTAAACCCTAGTTTGCCATACAAGAAAAACACTCTGCTTTTGAGAAAAGGGCATTCTTGCACTCTACTGTGTTTCCTATAGGGCAAGTACAGTGAGCCAGCTCAAAATAAAAGAACTGTGCTCACTACACAAACGGGGCATAGCTAGTTGAACTCAGTATTGGAAACTAAGTCAAACAGGAGCTTCTCTTCAGTCCAATACACTGAACTTTCTGGGAACAGATGCGAATGCTATTTGCACTGTGTATGGCCAGAATAGCACAAGAGTGGTGTTGTTACCCTGAATTAACACTTGCTGCTAGAACTTGAAACTGAATGTGATTCAACTCCCTTTAGGAAGTTTAATTGAACACTAGTTTAACATAGAAGAAAAACACTCTGCTTTTGAGAAAAGGGCAATCTTGCACTCTACTGTGTTTCCTATAGGGCCAGTCCAGTGAGCTAGCTCAAAACAAAAGAACTTTGCTTCCTAGAAAAATGGGGCATACTAGTTCAACTCAGTACTGGAAACTAGGTCAAACAGGAGCTTCTCTTCAGTCCAACACACTGTACTTGCTGGAACAGAAGGGAATGCTATTTGCACAGTTTATGGCCAGAATAGCACAAGAGTGGTGTTCTTACCCTGATATAAAACTTGCTGCTAGACCTTAAAACTGAATGTGATTCAACTCTATTTAGGATGTTTAATTTAACCCTAGTTTGTCATACAAGAAAAACACTGTGTTTTTGAGAAAAGGGCATTCTTGCACTCTACTGTGTTTCCTATAGGACCAGTACAGTGAGCTAGCTCAAAACAAAGAACTGTGCCTCCTACACAAACGGGGCGTATCTAGTTCAACTCAGTATTGGAAACTAAATAAACCAGGAGCCTCTCTTTAATCCAATACACTGTGCTTGCTGGAAAGAGACGGGAATGCTGGGTGCACTGTGTAGGGTCAGAATAGCACAAGAGTGGTGTTCTTACCCGGCAAAAACACTTGCCGCTACAATATGAAAATGAATGTGATTCAACTAAGTTTAGGAAGTTTAATTGAACCCTAGATTTCCATACAAGAAAAACACTCTGCTTTTGAGAAAAGGGCATTCTTGCACTCTACTGTGTTTCCTATAGGGCCAGTACAGTGAGCTAGCTCAAAACAAAAGAACTGTGCTTCCTATACAAACGGGGTATATCTAGTTCAACTCTGCATTGGAAACTAATTCAAACAGGATCTTCTCTACAGTCCAACACACTGTACTTGCTGGGAACAGACGTTAATGCTGTTTGCACTGTGTAGGGCTAGAATAGCACAAGAATGGTGTTCTTACCCTGAAAAAACCCTTGCTGCTACAATATGAAACTGAATGTGATTCAACTAAGTTTAGGAAGTTTAATTGAACCCTAGTTTGCCATACAAGAAAAACACTCTGCTTTTGAGAAAAGGGCATTCTTGCACTCTACTGTGTTTTCTATAGGGCCAGTACAGTGAGCTAGCTCAAAACATAGGAACTGTGCTTCTTGCACAAACGGGGCATATCTAGTTCAAGTCAGTATTGGAAACTACGTCAAACTGGAGCTTCTCTTCATTCCAACACACTGTACTTTTGGGAATAGACGTTTATGCTATCTGTACTGGTAATGCCAAAATAGCACAAGAGTGGTGTTCTTAATCTGAATTTACACTTGCTGCTAGAACTTGAAACTGAATGTGATTCAACTCCGTTTAGGAAGTTTAAGTGAACCCTAGTTTGCCATACACGAAAAACACTCTGCCTTTGAGAAAAGGGCATTATTGCACTCTACTCTGTTTCCTATAGGGCCAGGACAGTGAGTTACCTCAAAACAAAAGAACTGTGCTTCCTACACAATCGGGGCATATCTAGATGAACTCACTACTGGAAACTAAGTCAAACAGGTAGCTTCCTTTCAGTCCAACACACTGTACTTGCTGGGAACAGATGTGAATGCTAATTGCACTGTGTAGGTAAGGAATAGCACAAGAGTGGTGTTCTTACCCTGAATTAAAACTTGCTGCTAACACTTGAAGATAAAAGTGATTCAACTCCGCATAGGATGTTTAATTGAACCCTAGTTAAATACAAGAAAAACACTCTGCTTTTTAGGAAAGGGGATTCTTGCACTCTACTGTGTTTCCTATAGTGCAGGTACAATGAGCTAGCTCAAAACAAAAGAACTGGCTTCCTACACAAACGGGGCATATCTAGTTCAACTCAGTATTGGAAACTAAGTCAAACAGGAGCTTCTCTTCAGTCCAATACATTGTACTTGCTGGGAACAGACTCTAATGTTATTTTCACTGTGTCGGGCCAGAATAACACAAGAGTGGTGTACTTTCCCTGAATTAACACTTGCTGCTAGAACTTGAAACTTAATGTGATTAAACTCCCTTTTGGAAGTTTAATTGAAGTCTAGTTTGCCATACAAGAAAAACATTCTACTTTTCAGAAAAGGGCATTCCTATATGGCCAGTACAGTGAGCTACCTCAATACAAAAGAACTGTGCTTCCTACACAAATTGGGTAAATCAAGTTCAACTCAGTATTGGAATCTAAGTGAAAAAGAAACTTCTCTTCAGTCCAACACACTGTACTTGCGGGAACCGACACGAATGCTATTTGCACTCTGTATGGCCAGAATTGCACAAGAGTGGTGTTCTTTCACTGAATTAACTCTTGCTGCAAGAACTTGAAACTGAATGTGATTCAACTCCGTTTAGGTTGTTTAATTGAACCCTAGTTTGCCATACAAGAAAAACACTCTGCTTTTGAGAAAAGGGCATTCTTGCACTCTAGTGTGTTTCCTATAGGGCCAGTACAGTGAGTTAGCTGAAAAAAGAAATGAACTGTGCATACTACACAAGCGGTATATATCTAGTTCAACTCAGTGTTGGAAAGTAAGTCAAACAAACAGGAGTGCCATTTGTAGTGTGTATGGCCAGAATACCACATGAGTGGTGTTCTTAACTTCAATTAACACTTGCTCCTAGAACTTGAAACTGAAAGTGATTCAACTCTGTTTAGGAAGTTTAATTGAACCCTAGTTTTCCATACAAGAAAAACAATCTGCTTTTGAGAAAATGGCCTTCTTGCACTCTACTGTGTTTCCTATAGGTACAGTAGAGTGAGGTAGCTCAAAACAAAAGAACTGTGCTTCCTACACAAACGGGGCATATCAAGTTCATCTCAGTATTGGAAAATAAACCAAACAGGAGTTTCTCTTCCGTCCAATACACTGTACTTGCGGGAACAGACGCAAATGCTATTTGCACTGTGTATGGCCAAAAGAGCACAAGAGTGGTTTTGTTCCACTGAATTAACTCTTGCTGTTAGAACTTGAAACTGAATGTGATTCAACTCCATTTAGGATGTTTAATTGACCGCTAGTTTGCCATACAAGAAAAACACTCTGCTTTTGAAAAAAGGGCATTCTTGCACTCTACTGTGTTTCATATAGGGCCAGTATAGTGAGGTAGCTCAAAACAAAAGAACTGTGCTTCCTACACAAACGGGGCATATCAATTCAACTCAGTATTGACCAATAAGTCAAACAGGAGTTTCTCTTTAGTCCAATACACTGTACTTGCGGGAACAGACGCGAATGGTATTTGCACTGTCTATGGCCAGAAGAGCACAAGAGTGGGGTTGTTTCACTGAATTAACTCTTGATGTTAGAACTTGAAACTGAATGTGATTCAACTCCATTTTGGCTGTTTAATTGAACCCTCATTTGACATACAAGAAAAACACTCTGCTTTTGAGAAAAGGGCATTCTTGGCACTCTACTGTGTTTCCTAAAGGGCCAATACAGTGAGCTAGCACAAAACAAAGAACTGTGCTTCCTACACACGGGGCATATCTAGTTCAACTCTGTATTGGAAAATAAGTCAAACAGGAGCTTCACTTCAGTCCAATACACTGTAGTTGCTGGGAAGAGTGGCGAATGCTATTTGCACTGTGTATGACCAGAATAGCACAAGAAGAATAGTTTTTTTCTTATTCTAAATTAACCCTGGCTGCTAGAATGTGAAATTTATGTGATTCATCTCCGTTTAGGAAGTTTAATTGAACCCTAGTTTGCCATACAAGAAAAACACTCTGCTTTTGAGAAAAGGGCATTCTTGTACTCTACTGTTTCCTATCCCGAAAGTACAGTTAGCTAGCTGAAAACAAAAGAACTGTGCTTCCTCCACAAACGGGGCATATCTAGTTCAACTTAGTATTTGAAACTCTGTCAAAAAGGAGCTTCTCTTCAGTCCAATACACTGTAGTTGCTGGGAACAGACTCGAATGCTATTTTCACTGTGTAGGGCCAGAATAGCACAAGAGTAGTCTTCTTTCCCTGAATTAACTCTTGCTGCTAGAACTTGAAACTGAATGTGATTCAATTCCGTTTAGGAAGTTTAATTGAACCCTAGTTTGCCATACAAGAAAAACACTGTGCTTTTGAGAAAAGGGCATTCTTGCACTCTACTGTGTTTCCTATAGGGCCAGTACAGTTAGCTAGCCAAAAACAAATGAACTGTGCTTCCTACACAAACGGGGCATATATAGTTCAACGCAGTTGGAAACTAACTCTAACAGAAACTTCTATTCCGTCTAATACACTGTACTTGTGGGAACTAACGCAAATGCTATTTGAACTTTGTATGGTCAGAATAGCACAAGAGTGGTGTTCTTCCACTGAATTAACTCTTGCTGGTAGAAATTAAAACTGAATGTGATTCAACTCCGTTTATGATGTTTAATTGAACCTTAGTTTGCCATACTAGAAAAACACTCTGCTTTTGAGAAAAGGGCATTCTAGCCCTCTACTGTGTTTCCTAGAGGGCCAGTACAGTGAGCTAGCTCAAAACAAAAGAACTGTCTTCCTTCACAAACCGGCCATATCTAGTTCAACTCAGTATTTGAAAATAAGTCAAACAGGAGCTTCTCTTCAGACCAATACATTGTGCTTTCTGGGAAGAGACACGAATGCTATATGCACTGTGTATGGCCCAAAGAGCACAAGAGTTGTGTTCTTACACTAAATTAACCCTTGCTGCTAGAACTTGAAACTGAATTTGATTCAACTACGTTTAGGAAGTTTAATTGAATCCTAGTTTGCCATACAAGAAAAACCCTCTGGTTTTGAGAAAAGGGCATTCTTGCACTCTACTGTGTTTCGTAAAAGGCCATTACAGTGAGCTAGCTCAAAACAAAAGAACGGTGCTTCCTACACAAACAGGGCATATCTAGTTCAACTCTGTATTGGAAACTAGGTCAAACAGGAGCTTCTCCTCTGTCCAATACACTGTACTTGGTGGGAACAGAAGCCGATACTCTGTGCACTCTACGGGGTCAGAGTAGCACAAGAGTGGTGTTCTTACACTGAATTAACACTTGCTGCTAGAAATTGAAACTGAATGTGATTCAAGTCCGTTTAGGAAGTTTAATTAAAAACTAGTTTGTCATTCAAGAAAAACACTCTGCTTTTGAGAAAAGGGCATTCTTGTACTCTACTGTGTTTCCTATAGTGCTTGTACAATGAGCTAGCTCAAAACAAAAGAACTGTGCTTCCTACACAAACGGGGCATTATCTCGTTCAACTTTGTATTGGAAACTAAGTCAAACCGGAGCTTTTATTCTCTCCAATACACTGTGCTTGTTGGGAACAGACGCGAATGCTATTTGCACTGTGTATGGCCAGAATAGCACAAGAGTGGTTTTCTTAGCCTGAATTAACACTAGCTGCTAGAACTTGAATATGAAAGTGATTCAACTCCCTTTAGGAAGATTAATTGAACCCTAGTTTGCCATACAAGAAAAACACTCTGCTTTTGAGAAAAGGGCATTCTTGCAAGCTACTGTATTTCCAATAGTGCCAGTACAGTGAGCTAGCTCAAATGAAAAGAACTGGGCTTCCTACACAAATGGGGCATATCTAGTTCAACTTAGTATTGGAAACTAAGTAAAACAGGAGCTTCTCTTCACTCCAATACACTCTTTGCTCCCAACAGAAGCAAATGCTATTTGCACTGTGTATGGCAAGAATAGCACAAGAGAGGTGTTCTTACACTGAATTAACCCTTGCTGCTAGATCTTGAAACTGTATGTGATTCAACTCTGTTTAGAACGTTTAATTGAACCCTCGTTTGCCATACAAGAAAAACACTCTGATTTTCAGAAAACGGCATTCTTGCCCTCTTCTATGTTTTATATAGGGCCAGCACAGAGCTAGCTCAAAAGAAAAGAACTGTGCTTCCTACACAAACGGGTATATCTAGTTCAACTCAGTATTGCAAACTAAGTAAAACAGGAACTTCTCTTCCGTCCAATATACTGTACTTGCTGGGAACAGAACGGGATGCTATTTGCACACTTTAGGGCCAGAATAGCACAAGAGTAGTGTTCTTTCCCTGAATTAACACTTGCTGCTAGAACTTGAAACTGAATGTGATTCAACTCCGTTTAGGAACTTGAATTGAACGCTAGTTTGCCATACAAGAAAACCACTCTGCTTTTGAGAAAAGAGCATTCTTGTTCTCTACTGTGTTTTCTATAGGCCCAGTACAGTGAGCTAGCTCAAAACAAAAGAACTGTGCTTCCAACACAAACCGGGAATATCTAGTTCAACTGAGTATTAAAAACTAAGTATAACAGGAGCTTCTCTTCAGTCCAATACACTGTACTTGCTGGGAACAGACGCGAATGTTATTTGCACTGTGTAGGGCCAGAATGGCACAAGAGTGGTGTACTTACCCTGAATTAACACTTGCTGCTAGAACTTGAAACTGAATGTGATTCAACTCTGTTTAGGAAGTTTATTTGAACCCTAGTTTGCCAAACAAGAAAAACACTCTGCTTTTGAGAAAAGTTCATTTTTGCACTCTACTCTATTTCCTATAGCCCCAGTACAGTGAGCTAGCTCAAAACAAAAGAACTGGCTTCCTACACAAACGGGGCATATATAGTTCAACTCAGGATTGGAAACTAAGTCAAACAGGAGCTTCTCTTCAGTCAAATACACTGTACTTGCTTTGAACAGACAGGAATGCTATTTGCACTGTGTAGGGCAAGAAGAGCACAAGAGTGGTGTTCTTACCGTGAATTAACACTTGCTGCTAACAGTTGAAGCTGAATGTGATTCAACTCCGTTTAGGATGTTTAAATGAACCCTAGTTTTTCATACAAGAAAACCACTCTGCTTTGAGAAAACGGTATTCTTGCACTCTACTGAGTTTCCTATAGGCCCAGTACAGTGAGATAGCTCAAAACAAAAGAACTGTGCTTCCAACACAAACACGGAATATCTTGATCAACTCAGTATTGGAAACTAAGTATAACAGGAGCTTCTCTTCAGTCCAATACACTGTACTTGCTGGGAACAGACGCGAATCCTATTTGCACTGTGTAGGGCCAGAATAGCACAAGAGTGGTGTTCTTACCCTGAGTTAACACTTGCTGCTAGAACTTGAAACTGAATGTGATTCAACACCCATTAGGAAGATTAATTGTACCCTAGTTTGCCATACAATAAAAACACTCTGCTTTTGAGAAAAGGGAATTCTTGCACTCTACTCTGTTTCCTATAGGGACAGTACAGTGAGCTAGCTCAAAACTAAGAACTGTTCTTCCTACACAAACGGGGCATATGTAGTCCAACTCATTATTGGAAAAAAAGTCAAACAGGAGCGTCTCTTCAGTCAAATACACTGTACTTGCGGGAACAGACGCGAATGCTATTTGCACTGTGTATGGCCAGAATAGCACAACAGTGGTTTACTTACCCTGAATGAACACTTGATGTTAGCACTTGAAACTGAATGTGTTTGAACTCTGTTTAGGAAGTTTATTTGAACCCTAGTTTTCCATACAGGAAAAACACTCTGCTTTTGAGAAAAGGGAATTCTTGCCCTCTAGTGGGTTTCTTATAGGGCCAGTCCAGTAAGCTAGCTCAAAACAAGAGAATTGTGCTTCCAACACAAACGGGGCATATCTAGTTCAACTCAGTATTGGAAACTAAGTAAAACAGGAGCTTCTCTTCAGGCCAATACACTGTACTTGCTGGGAACAGACGCGAGAGCTATTTGCACTGTTTATGGCCAGAATAGCAGAAGAGTGATGTTCTTACCCTGAATTAACAATTGCTGGTAGAATTTGAAACTGAATGTGATTCAACACCCCTTAGGAAGATTAATTGAGCCCTTGTTTGCGATACAAGAAAAACACTCTGCTTTTGAGAAAAGGGCATTATTGCACTCTACAGTGTTTCCTATAGGGCCAGTAGAGTTAGCTAGCTCAAAACAAAAGAACTGTGTTTCCTACCCAAACGGGGCATATCTAGTTCAACTCAGGATTGGATACTAAGTCAAACAGCAGCTTCTCTACAGTTCAATACACTGTACTTGCTGGGAAGAGACGCGAATGCTATTTGCACTGTGTATGGCCAGAATACCTCTAGGGTGGTGTTCTTATCCTGAAAAAAACACTTTCTAACACTTGAAGCTGAAAGTGAATCAACTCCCTTTAGGAAGTTTAATTGATCCCTAGTTTGCCATACAAGAAAAACACTCTGCGTTTGAGAAAAGGGCATTCTTGCACTCTACTGTGTTTCCTATAGGGCCAGAACAGTGAGCTAGGTCAAAACAAAAGAACTGTGCTGCCTACACAAAAGGGGCATATCTAGTTCAACTCAGTATTGTAAACTAATTCAAACAGGAGCTTCTCTTCAGTCCAATACAATGTACTTTCTGGGAACAGACGTGTAAGGTATTTGCACTGTGTATGGCCAGAATAGCACTAGAGTCGTGTTCTTACCCTGAAATAACACTTGCTGCTAGAACCTGAACCTGAATGTGATTCAACACCGTTTAGGAAGTTTAATTGAACCCTAGTTTGCCATACAAGAATAAACTCTGCTTTTGAGAAAAGGGCATTCTTGCTCTCTACTGTGTTTCCTATAGGGCCAATTAGTGAGCTAGCTCAAAACAAAAGAACTGGGCTTCCTACTCAAACGGGGCATATCTGGTTCAACTCAAGATTGTAAACTAAGTCAAACAGGAGCTTCTCTTCATTTCAATTCTCTGTACTTGCTGGAAACAGAGGCGAATGCTATTTGCACTGTGTATGGCAAGAATAGCACAAGAGAGGTGTTCTTACACTGAATTAACCCTTGCTGCTAGATCTTGAAACTGTATGTGATTCAACTCCGTTTAGAACGTTTAATTGAACCCTCGTTTGCGATACAAGAAAAACACTCTGCTTTTCAGAAAACGGCATTCTTGCACTCTACTATGTTTTCTATAGGGCCAGCACAGAGCTAGCTCAAAAGAACAGAACTGTGCCTCCTACACAAACGGGTATATCTAGTTCAACTCAGTATTGCAAACTAAGTAAAACAGGAACTTCTCTTCCGTCCAATATACTGTACTTGCTGGGAACAGAACGGGATGCTATTTGCACACTTTAGGGCCAGAATAGCACAAGAGTAGTGTTCTTTCCCTGAATTAACACTTGCTGCTAGAACTTGAAACTGAATGTGATTCAACTCCGTTTAGGAACTTGAATTGAACGCTAGTTTGCCATACAAGAAAACCACTCTGCTTTTGAGAAAAGAGCATTCTTGTTCTCTACTGTGTTTTCTATAGGCCCAGTACAGTGAGCTAGCTCAAAACAAAAGAACTGTGCTTCCAACACAAACCGGGAATATCTAGTTCAACTGAGTATTAAAAACTAAGTATAACAGGAGCTTCTCTTCAGTCCAATACACTGTACTTGCTGGGAACAGACGCGAATGCTATTTGCACTGTGTAGGGCCAGAATAGCACAAGAGTGGTGTACTTACCCTGAATTAACACTTGCTGCTAGAACTTGAAACTGAATGTGATTCAACTCTGTTTAGGAAGTTTATTTGAACCCTAGTTTGCCAAACAAGAAAAACACTCTGCTTTTGAGAAAAGTTCATTTTTGCACTCTACTCTATTTCCTATAGGCCCAGTAGAGTGAGCTAGCTCAAAACAAAAGAACTGGCTTCCTACACAAACGGGGCATATCTAGTTCAACTCAGGATTGGAAACTACGTCAAACAGGAGCTTCTCTTCAGTCAAATACACTGTACTTGCTTTGAACAGACAGGAATGCTATTTGCACTGTTTAGGGCCAGAAGAGCACAAGAGTGGTGTTCTTACCCTGAATTAACACTTGCTGCTAACAGTTGAAGCTGAATGTGATTCAACTCCGTTTAGGAAGTTTAATTGAACCCTAGTTTGCAATACAAGAAAACCACTCTGCTTTGAGAAAATGGCATTCTTGCACTCTACTGCGTTTCCTATAGGCCCAGTACAGTGAGATAGCTCAAAACAAAAGAACTGTGCTTCCAACACAAACACGGAATATCTAGTTCAACTCAGTATTGGAAACTAAGTATAACAGGAGCTTCTCTTCAGTCCAATACACTGTACTTGCTGGGAACAGACGCGAATCCTATTTGCACTGTGTATGGTCAGAATAGCACAAGAGTTGTGTTCTTACCCTGAGTTAACACTTGCTGCTAGAACTTGAAACTGAATGTGATTCAACACCCATTAGAAAGATTAATTGTACCCTAGTTTGCCATACAATGAAAACACTGTGCTTTTGAGAAAAGGGCATTCTTGCACTCTACTCTGTTTCCTATAGGGCCAGTCCAGTGAGCTAGCTCAAAATATAAGAACTGTGCTTCCTATACAAACGGGGCATATCTAGTTCAATTCAGTATTGGAAACTAAGTCAACAGAAGCTTCTCTTCGGTCCAATACACTGTACTTGCTGGGAACAGACACGAATACTATTTGCACTGTGTATGGCCAGAATAGCACAATAGTTGTGTTCTTACACTGAATTAATCTTGCTGCTAGAACTTGGAACTGAATGTGATTCAACTCTGTTTAGGAAATTTTTTTGAACCCTAGTTTGCCATACAAGAAAAACACTCTGCTTTTGAGAAAAGGTCATTCTTGCACTCTACTCTATTTCCTATAGGCCCAGTACAGTGAGCTAGCTAAAACAAAGGAACTGTGCTTCCTACACAAACGGGGCATATGCAGTTCAACTCAGTATTGTAAACTAAGTCAAACAGAAGTTTCTCTTCAGTCTAATACACTCTACTTGCTGGCAACATAAGCAAATGCTATTTGCACTGTTTATGGCCAGAATAGCACAAGAGTGGTGTTTTTACCTCAAATTAACACTTGCTGCTAGAACTTAAAACTGTATGTGATTCAACTTCATTTAGAAATTTTAATTGAACCCTAGTTTGCCATACAAGAAAAACACTCTCCTTTTGAGAAAAGGGCATTCTTGCACAATAATATGTTTACTATAGGGCCAGTACAGTGAGTTAGCTCAAAACAAAAGAACTGTGCTTCCTAACAAACAGCATATAACAAGTTCAACTCAGTATTGGAAACTAAGTCAAACAGAAACTTCTCTTCAGTCCAATATACTGTACTTGCGGGAACAGACGCGAATGCTATTTGCACTGTGTATGGCCAGAATAGCACAAGAGTTGTGTTCTTCCACTGAATTAACTCTTGCTGGTAGAACTTGAAACTGAATGTGATTCAACTCCCTTTAGGATGTTTAATTGAACCCTAGTTTACCTTACAAGAAAAACACTCTGCTTTTGAGAAAAGGGCATTCTTGCACTCTACTGTGTTTCCTATAGGGACAGTACAGTGAGCTACTCAAAACTAAGAACTGTTCTTCCTACACAAACAGGGCATATGTAGTCCAACTCATTATTGGAAAAAAAGTCAAACAGGAGCTTCTCTTCAGTCAAATACACTGTACTTGCGGGAACAGACGCGAATGCTATTTGCACTGTGTATGGCCAGAATAGCACAACAGTGGTGTACTTACCCTGAATGAACACTTGATGTTAGCACTTGAAACTGAATGTGTTTGAACTCTGTTTAGGAAGTTTATTTGAACCCTAGTTTGCCATACAGGAAAAACACTCTGCTTTTGAGAAAAGGGAATTCTTGCCCTCTAGTGGGTTTCTTATAGGGCCAGTCCAGTAAGCTAGCTCAAAACAAGAGAACTGTGCTTCCAACACAAACGGGGCATATCTAGTTCAACTCAGTATTGGAAACTAAGTAAAACAGGAGCTTCTCTTCAGGCCAATACACTGTACTTGCTGGGAACAGACGCGAGTGCTATTTGCACTGTTTATGGCCAGAATAGCACAATAGTGGTGTTCTTACCCTGAATTAACAATTGCTGGTAGAATTTGAAACTGAATGTGATTCAACACCCCTTAGGAAGATTAATTGAGCCCTTGTTTGCGATACAAGAAAAACACTCTGCTTTTGAGAAAAGGGCATTATTGCACTCTACAGTGTTTCCTATAGGGCCATTAGAGTGTGCTAGCTCAAAACAAAAGAACTGTGTTTCCTACCCAAACGGGGCATATCTAGTTCAACTCAGGATTGGATACTAAGTCAAACAGCAGCTTCTCTACAGTTCAATACACTGTACTTGCTGGGAAGAGACGCGAATGCTATTTGCACTGTGTATGGCCAGAATACCTCTAGGGTGGTGTTCTTATCCTGAAAAAAACACTTTCTAACACTTGAAGCTGAAAGTGAATCAACTCCCTTTAGGAAGTTTAATTGATCCCTAGTATGCCATACAAGAAAAACACTCTGCGTTTGAGAAAAGGGCATTCTTGCACTCTACTGTGTTTCCTATAGGGCCAGAACAGTGAGCTAGGTCAAAACAAAAGAACTGTGCTGCCTACACAAAAGGGGCATATCTAGTTCAACTCTGTATTGGAAAATAAGTCAAACAGGAGCTTCACTTCAGTCCAATACACTGTAGTTGCTGGGAAGAGTGGCGAATGCTATTTGCACTGTGTATGACCAGAATAGCACAAGAAGAATAGTTTTTTTCTTATTCTAAATTAACCCTGGCTGCTAGAATGTGAAATTTATGTGATTCATCTCCGTTTAGGAAGTTTAATTGAACCCTAGTTTGCCATACAAGAAAAACACTCTGCTTTTGAGAAAAGGGCATTCTTGTACTCTACTGTTTCCTATCCCGAAAGTACAGTTAGCTAGCTGAAAACAAAAGAACTGTGCTTCCTCCACAAACGGGGCATATCTAGTTCAACTTAGTATTTGAAACTCTGTCAAAAAGGAGCTTCTCTTCAGTCCAATACACTGTAGTTGCTGGGAACAGACTCGAATGCTATTTTCACTGTGTAGGGCCAGAATAGCACAAGAGTAGTCTTCTTTCCCTGAATTAACTCTTGCTGCTAGAACTTGAAACTGAATGTGATTCAATTCCGTTTAGGAAGTTTAATTGAACCCTAGTTTGCCATACAAGAAAAACACTGTGCTTTTGAGAAAAGGGCATTCTTGCACTCTACTGTGTTTCCTATAGGGCCAGTACAGTTAGCTAGCCAAAAACAAATGAACTGTGCTTCCTACACAAACGGGGCATATATAGTTCAACGCAGTTGGAAACTAACTCTAACAGAAACTTCTATTCCGTCTAATACACTGTACTTGTGGGAACTAACGCAAATGCTATTTGAACTTTGTATGGTCAGAATAGCACAAGAGTGGTGTTCTTCCACTGAATTAACTCTTGCTGGTAGAAATTAAAACTGAATGTGATTCAACTCCGTTTATGATGTTTAATTGAACCTTAGTTTGCCATACTAGAAAAACACTCTGCTTTTGAGAAAAGGGCATTCTAGCCCTCTACTGTGTTTCCTAGAGGGCCAGTACAGTGAGCTAGCTCAAAACAAAAGAACTGTCTTCCTTCACAAACCGGCCATATCTAGTTCAACTCAGTATTTGAAAATAAGTCAAACAGGAGCTTCTCTTCAGACCAATACATTGTGCTTTCTGGGAAGAGACACGAATGCTATATGCACTGTGTATGGCCCAAAGAGCACAAGAGTTGTGTTCTTACACTAAATTAACCCTTGCTGCTAGAACTTGAAACTGAATTTGATTCAACTACGTTTAGGAAGTTTAATTGAATCCTAGTTTGCCATACAAGAAAAACCCTCTGGTTTTGAGAAAAGGGCATTCTTGCACTCTACTGTGTTTCGTAAAAGGCCATTACAGTGAGCTAGCTCAAAACAAAAGAACGGTGCTTCCTACACAAACAGGGCATATCTAGTTCAACTCTGTATTGGAAACTAGGTCAAACAGGAGCTTCTCCTCTGTCCAATACACTGTACTTGGTGGGAACAGAAGCCGATACTCTGTGCACTCTACGGGGTCAGAGTAGCACAAGAGTGGTGTTCTTACACTGAATTAACACTTGCTGCTAGAAATTGAAACTGAATGTGATTCAAGTCCGTTTAGGAAGTTTAATTAAAAACTAGTTTGTCATTCAAGAAAAACACTCTGCTTTTGAGAAAAGGGCATTCTTGTACTCTACTGTGTTTCCTATAGTGCTTGTACAATGAGCTAGCTCAAAACAAAAGAACTGTGCTTCCTACACAAACGGGGCATTATCTCGTTCAACTTTGTATTGGAAACTAAGTCAAACCGGAGCTTTTATTCTCTCCAATACACTGTGCTTGTTGGGAACAGACGCGAATGCTATTTGCACTGTGTATGGCCAGAATAGCACAAGAGTGGTTTTCTTAGCCTGAATTAACACTAGCTGCTAGAACTTGAATATGAAAGTGATTCAACTCCCTTTAGGAAGATTAATTGAACCCTAGTTTGCCATACAAGAAAAACACTCTGCTTTTGAGAAAAGGGCATTCTTGCAAGCTACTGTATTTCCAATAGTGCCAGTACAGTGAGCTAGCTCAAATGAAAAGAACTGGGCTTCCTACACAAATGGGGCATATCTAGTTCAACTTAGTATTGGAAACTAAGTAAAACAGGAGCTTCTCTTCACTCCAATACACTCTTTGCTCCCAACAGAAGCAAATGCTATTTGCACTGTGTATGGCAAGAATAGCACAAGAGAGGTGTTCTTACACTGAATTAACCCTTGCTGCTAGATCTTGAAACTGTATGTGATTCAACTCTGTTTAGAACGTTTAATTGAACCCTCGATTGCCATACAAGAAAAACACTCTGATTTTCAGAAAACGGCATTCTTGCCCTCTTCTATGTTTTATATAGGGCCAGCACAGAGCTAGCTCAAAAGAAAAGAACTGTGCTTCCTACACAAACGGGTATATCTAGTTCAACTCAGTATTGCAAACTAAGTAAAACAGGAACTTCTCTTCCGTCCAATATACTGTACTTGCTGGGAACAGAACGGGATGCTATTTGCACACTTTAGGGCCAGAATAGCACAAGAGTAGTGTTCTTTCCCTGAATTAACACTTGCTGCTAGAACTTGAAACTGAATGTGATTCAACTCCGTTTAGGAACTTGAATTGAACGCTAGTTTGCCATACAAGAAAACCACTCTGCTTTTGAGAAAAGAGCATTCTTGTTCTCTACTGTGTTTTCTATAGGCCCAGTACAGTGAGCTAGCTCAAAACAAAAGAACTGTGCTTCCAACACAAACCGGGAATATCTAGTTCAACTGAGTATTAAAAACTAAGTATAACAGGAGCTTCTCTTCAGTCCAATACACTGTACTTGCTGGGAACAGACGCGAATGTTATTTGCACTGTGTAGGGCCAGAATGGCACAAGAGTGGTGTACTTACCCTGAATTAACACTTGCTGCTAGAACTTGAAACTGAATGTGATTCAACTCTGTTTAGGAAGTTTATTTGAACCCTAGTTTGCCAAACAAGAAAAACACTCTGCTTTTGAGAAAAGTTCATTTTTGCACTCTACTCTATTTCCTATAGCCCCAGTACAGTGAGCTAGCTCAAAACAAAAGAACTGGCTTCCTACACAAACGGGGCATATATAGTTCAACTCAGGATTGGAAACTAAGTCAAACAGGAGCTTCTCTTCAGTCAAATACACTGTACTTGCTTTGAACAGACAGGAATGCTATTTGCACTGTGTAGGGCAAGAAGAGCACAAGAGTGGTGTTCTTACCGTGAATTAACACTTGCTGCTAACAGTTGAAGCTGAATGTGATTCAACTCCGTTTAGGATGTTTAAATGAACCCTAGTTTTTCATACAAGAAAACCACTCTGCTTTGAGAAAACGGTATTCTTGCACTCTACTGAGTTTCCTATAGGCCCAGTACAGTGAGATAGCTCAAAACAAAAGAACTGTGCTTCCAACACAAACACGGAATATCTTGTTCAACTCAGTATTGGAAACTAAGTATAACAGGAGCTTCTCTTCAGTCCAATACACTGTACTTGCTGGGAACAGACGCGAATCCTATTTGCACTGTGTAGGGCCAGAATAGCACAAGAGTGGTGTTCTTACCCTGAGTTAACACTTGCTGCTAGAACTTGAAACTGAATGTGATTCAACACCCATTAGGAAGATTAATTGTACCCTAGTTTGCCATACAATAAAAACACTCTGCTTTTGAGAAAAGGGAATTCTTGCACTCTACTCTGTTTCCTATAGGGACAGTACAGTGAGCTAGCTCAAAACTAAGAACTGTTCTTCCTACACAAACGGGGCATATGTAGTCCAACTCATTATTGGAAAAAAAGTCAAACAGGAGCGTCTCTTCAGTCAAATACACTGTACTTGCGGGAACAGACGCGAATGCTATTTGCACTGTGTATGGCCAGAATAGCACAACAGTGGTTTACTTACCCTGAATGAACACTTGATGTTAGCACTTGAAACTGAATGTGTTTGAACTCTGTTTAGGAAGTTTATTTGAACCCTAGTTTGCCATACAGGAAAAACACTCTGCTTTTGAGAAAAGGGAATTCTTGCCCTCTAGTGGGTTTCTTATAGGGCCAGTCCAGTAAGCTAGCTCAAAACAAGAGAACTGTGCTTCCAACACAAACGGGGCATATCTAGTTCAACTCAGTATTGGAAACTAAGTAAAACAGGAGCTTCTCTTCAGGCCAATACACTGTACTTGCTGGGAACAGACGCGAGAGCTATTTGCACTGTTTATGGCCAGAATAGCAGAAGAGTGATGTTCTTACCCTGAATTAACAATTGCTGGTAGAATTTGAAACTGAATGTGATTCAACACCCCTTAGGAAGATTAATTGAGCCCTTGTTTGCGATACAAGAAAAACACTCTGCTTTTGAGAAAAGGGCATTATTGCACTCTACAGTGTTTCCTATAGGGCCAGTAGAGTTAGCTAGCTCAAAACAAAAGAACTGTGTTTCCTACCCAAACGGGGCATATCTAGTTCAACTCAGGATTGGATACTAAGTCAAACAGCAGCTTCTCTACAGTTCAATACACTGTACTTGCTGGGAAGAGACGCGAATGCTATTTGCACTGTGTATGGCCAGAATACCTCTAGGGTGGTGTTCTTATCCTGAAAAAAACACTTTCTAACACTTGAAGCTGAAAGTGAATCAACTCCCTTTAGGAAGTTTAATTGATCCCTAGTTTGCCATACAAGAAAAACACTCTGCGTTTGAGAAAAGGGCATTCTTGCACTCTACTGTGTTTCCTATAGGGCCAGAACAGTGAGCTAGGTCAAAACAAAAGAACTGTGCTGCCTACACAAAAGGGGCATATCTAGTTCAACTCAGTATTGTAAACTAATTCAAACAGGAGCTTCTCTTCAGTCCAATACAATGTACTTTCTGGGAACAGACGTGTAAGGTATTTGCACTGTGTATGGCCAGAATAGCACTAGAGTCGTGTTCTTACCCTGAAATAACACTTGCTGCTAGAACCTGAACCTGAATGTGATTCAACACCGTTTAGGAAGTTTAATTGAACCCTAGTTTGCCATACAAGAATAAACTCTGCTTTTGAGAAAAGGGCATTCTTGCTCTCTACTGTGTTTCCTATAGGGCCAATTAGTGAGCTAGCTCAAAACAAAAGAACTGGGCTTCCTACTCAAACGGGGCATATCTGGTTCAACTCAAGATTGTAAACTAAGTCAAACAGGAGCTTCTCTTCATTTCAATTCTCTGTACTTGCTGGAAACAGAGGCGAATGCTATTTGCACTGTGTATGGCAAGAATAGCACAAGAGAGGTGTTCTTACACTGAATTAACCCTTGCTGCTAGATCTTGAAACTGTATGTGATTCAACTCCGTTTAGAACGTTTAATTAAACCCTCGTTTGCGATACAAGAAAAACACTCTGCTTTTCAGAAAACGGCATTCTTGCACTCTACTATGTTTTCTATAGGGCCAGCACAGAGCTAGCTCAAAAGAACAGAACTGTGCCTCCTACACAAACGGGTATATCTAGTTCAACTCAGTATTGCAAACTAAGTAAAACAGGAACTTCTCTTCCGTCCAATATACTGTACTTGCTGGGAACAGAACGGGATGCTATTTGCACACTTTAGGGCCAGAATAGCACAAGAGTAGTGTTCTTTCCCTGAATTAACACTTGCTGCTAGAACTTGAAACTGAATGTGATTCAACTCCGTTTAGGAACTTGAATTGAACGCTAGTTTGCCATACAAGAAAACCACTCTGCTTTTGAGAAAAGAGCATTCTTGTTCTCTACTGTGTTTTCTATAGGCCCAGTACAGTGAGCTAGCTCAAAACAAAAGAACTGTGCTTCCAACACAAACCGGGAATATCTAGTTCAACTGAGTATTAAAAACTAAGTATAACAGGAGCTTCTCTTCAGTCCAATACACTGTACTTGCTGGGAACAGACGCGAATGTTATTTGCACTGTGTAGGGCCAGAATGGCACAAGAGTGGTGTACTTACCCTGAATTAACACTTGCTGCTAGAACTTGAAACTGAATGTGATTCAACTCTGTTTAGGAAGTTTATTTCAACCCTAGTTTGCCAAACAAGAAAAACACTCTGCTTTTGAGAAAAGTTCATTTTTGCACTCTACTCTATTTCCTATAGCCCCAGTACAGTGAGCTAGCTCAAAACAAAAGAACTGGCTTCCTACACAAACGGGGCATATCTAGTTCAACTCAGGATTGGAAACTAAGTCAAACAGGAGCTTCTCTTCAGTCAAATACACTGTACTTGCTTTGAACAGACAGGAATGCTATTTGCACTGTGTAGGGCAAGAAGAGCACAAGAGTGGTGTTCTTACCGTGAATTAACACTTGCTGCTAACAGTTGAAGCTGAATGTGATTCAACTCCGTTTAGGATGTTTAAATGAACCCTAGTTTTTCATACAAGAAAACCACTCTGCTTTGAGAAAACGGTATTCTTGCACTCTACTGAGTTTCCTATAGGCCCAGTACAGTGAGATAGCTCAAAACAAAAGAACTGTGCTTCCAACACAAACACGGAATATCTTGTTCAACTCAGTATTGGAAACTAAGTATAACAGGAGCTTCTCTTCAGTCCAATACACTGTACTTGCTGGGAACAGACGCGAATCCTATTTGCACTGTGTAGGGCCAGAATAGCACAAGAGTGGTGTTTTTACCCTGAGTTAACACTTGCTGCTAGAACTTGAAACTGAATGTGATTCAACACCCATTAGGAAGATTAATTGTACCCTAGTTTGCCATACAATAAAAACACTCTGCTTTTGAGAAAAGGGAATTCTTGCACTCTACTCTGTTTCCTATAGGGACAGTACAGTGAGCTAGCTCAAAACTAAGAACTGTTCTTCCTACACAAACGGGGCATATGTAGTCCAACTCATTATTGGAAAAAAAGTCAAACAGGAGCGTCTCTTCAGTCAAATACACTGTACTTGCGGGAACAGACGCGAATGCTATTTGCACTGTGTATGGCCAGAATAGCACAACAGTGGTTTACTTACCCTGAATGAACACTTGATGTTAGCACTTGAAACTGAATGTGTTTGAACTCTGTTTAGGAAGTTTATGTGAACCCTAGTTTGCCATACAGGAAAAACACTCTGCTTTTGAGAAAAGGGAATTCTTGCCCTCTAGTGGGTTTCTTATAGGGCCAGTCCAGTAAGCTAGCTCAAAACAAGAGAACTGTGCTTCCAACACAAACGGGGCATATCTAGTTCAACTCAGTATTGGAAACTAAGTAAAACAGGAGCTTCTCTTCAGGCCAATACACTGTACTTGCTGGGAACAGACGCGAGAGCTATTTGCACTGTTTATGGCCAGAATAGCAGAAGAGTGATGTTCTTACCCTGAATTAACAATTGCTGGTAGAATTTGAAACTGAATGTGATTCAACACCCCTTAGGAAGATTAATTGAGCCCTTGTTTGCGATACAAGAAAAACACTCTGCTTTTGAGAAAAGGGCATTATTGCACTCTACAGTGTTTCCTATAGGGCCAGTAGAGTTAGCTAGCTCAAAACAAAAGAACTGTGTTTCCTACCCAAACGGGGCATATCTAGTTCAACTCAGGATTGGATACTAAGTCAAACAGCAGCTTCTCTACAGTTCAATACACTGTACTTGCTGGGAAGAGACGCGAATGCTATTTGCACTGTGTATGGCCAGAATACCTCTAGGGTGGTGTTCTTATCCTGAAAAAAACACTTTCTAACACTTGAAGCTGAAAGTGAATCAACTCCCTTTAGGAAGTTTAATTGATCCCTAGTTTGCCATACAAGAAAAACACTCTGCGTTTGAGAAAAGGGCATTCTTGCACTCTACTGTGTTTCCTATAGGGCCAGAACAGTGAGCTAGGTCAAAACAAAAGAACTGTGCTGCCTACACAAAAGGGGCATATCTAGTTCAACTCAGTATTGTAAACTAATTCAAACAGGAGCTTCTCTTCAGTCCAATACAATGTACTTTCTGGGAACAGACGTGTAAGGTATTTGCACTGTGTATGGCCAGAATAGCACTAGAGTCGTGTTCTTACCCTGAAATAACACTTGCTGCTAGAACCTGAACCTGAATGTGATTCAACACCGTTTAGGAAGTTTAATTGAACCCTAGTTTGCCATACAAGAATAAACTCTGCTTTTGAGAAAAGGGCATTCTTGCTCTCTACTGTGTTTCCTATAGGGCCAATTAGTGAGCTAGCTCAAAACAAAAGAACTGGGCTTCCTACTCAAACGGGGCATATCTGGTTCAACTCAAGATTGTAAACTAAGTCAAACAGGAGCTTCTCTTCATTTCAATTCTCTGTACTTGCTGGAAACAGAGGCGAATGCTATTTGCACTGTGTATGGCAAGAATAGCACAAGAGAGGTGTTCTTACACTGAATTAACCCTTGCTGCTAGATCTTGAAACTGTATGTGATTCAACTCCGTTTAGAACGTTTAATTGAACCCTCGTTTGCGATACAAGAAAAACACTCTGCTTTTCAGAAAACGGCATTCTTGCACTCTACTATGTTTTCTATAGGGCCAGCACAGAGCTAGCTCAAAAGAACAGAACTGTGCCTCCTACACAAACGGGTATATCTAGTTCAACTCAGTATTGCAAACTAAGTAAAACAGGAACTTCTCTTCCGTCCAATATACTGTACTTGCTGGGAACAGAACGGGATGCTATTTGCACACTTTAGGGCCAGAATAGCACAAGAGTAGTGTTCTTTCCCTGAATTAACACTTGCTGCTAGAACTTGAAACTGAATGTGATTCAACTCCGTTTAGGAACTTGAATTGAACGCTAGTTTGCCATACAAGAAAACCACTCTGCTTTTGAGAAAAGAGCATTCTTGTTCTCTACTGTGTTTTCTATAGGCCCAGTACAGTGAGCTAGCTCAAAACAAAAGAACTGTGCTTCCAACAAAAAACCGGGAATATCTAGTTCAACTGCGTATTAAAAACTAAGTATAACAGGAGCTTCTCTTCAGTCCAATACACTGTACTTGCTGGGAACAGACGCGAATGCTATTTGCACTGTGTAGGGCCAGAATAGCACAAGAGTGGTGTACTTACCCTGAATTAACACTTGCTGCTAGAACTTGAAACTGAATGTGATTCAACTCTGTTTAGGAAGTTTATTTGAACCCTAGTTTGCCAAACAAGAAAAACACTCTGCTTTTGAGAAAAGTTCATTTTTGCACTCTACTCTATTTCCTATAGCCCCAGTACAGTGAGCTAGCTCAAAACAAAAGAACTGGCTTCCTACACAAACGGGGCATATCTAGTTCAACTCAGGATTGGAAACTAAGTCAAACAGGAGCTTCTCTTCAGTCAAATACACTGTACTTGCTTTGAACAGACAGGAATGCTATTTGCACTGTTTAGGGCCAGAAGAGCACAAGAGTGGTGTTCTTACCCTGAATTAACACTTGCTGCTAACAGTTGAAGCTGAATGTGATTCAACTCCGTTTAGGAAGTTTAATTGAACCCTAGTTTGCCATACAAGAAAACCACTCTGCTTTGAGAAAATGGCATTCTTGCACTCTACTGAGTTTCCTATAGGCCCAGTACAGTGAGATAGCTCAAAACAAAAGAACTGTGCTTCCAACACAAACACGGAATATCTAGTTCAACTCAGTATTGGAAACTAAGTATAACAGGAGCTTCTCTTCAGTCCAATACACTGTACTTGCTGGGAACAGACGCGAATCCTATTTGCACTGTGTATGGTCAGAATAGCAAAAGAGTTGTGTTCTTACCCTGAGTTAACACTTGCTGCTAGAACTTGAAACTGAATGTGATTCAACACCCATTAGAAAGATTAATTGTACCCTAGTTTGCCATACAATGAACACTGTGCTTTTGAGAAAAGGGCATTCTTGCACTCTACTCTGTTTCCTATAGGGCCAGTCCAGTGAGCTAGCTCAAAATATAAGAACTGTGCTTCCTATACAAACGGGGCATATCTAGTTCAATTCAGTATTGGAAACTAAGTCAACAGAAGCTTCTCTTCGGTCCAATACACTGTACTTGCTGGGAACAGACACGAATACTATTTGCACTGTGTATGGCCAGAATAGCACAATAGTTGTGTTCTTACACTGAATTAATCTTGCTGCTAGAACTTGGAACTGAATGTGATTCAACTCTGTTTAGGAAATTTTTTTGAACCCTAGTTTGCCATACAAGAAAAACACTCTGCTTTTGAGAAAAGGTCATTCTTGCACTCTACTCTATTTCCTATAGGCCCAGTACAGTGAGCTAGCTAAAACAAAGGAACTGTGCTTCCCACACAAACGGGGCATATGCAGTTCAACTCAGTATTGTAAACTAAGTCAAACAGAAGTTTCTCTTCAGTCTAATACACTCTACTTGCTGGCAACATAAGCAAATGCTATTTGCACTGTTTATGGCCAGAATAGCACAAGAGTGGTGTTTTTACCTCAAATTAACACTTGCTGCTAGAACTTAAAACTGTATGTGATTCAACTTCATTTAGAAATTTTAATTGAACCCTAGTTTGCCATACAAGAAAAACACTCTCCTTTTGAGAAAAGGGCATTCTTGCACAATAATATGTTTACAATAGGGCCAGTACAGTGAGTTAGCTCAAAACAAAAGAACTGTGCTTCCTAACAAACAGCATATAACAAGTTCAACTCAGTATTGGAAACTAAGTCAAACAGAAACTTCTCTTCAGTCCAATACACTGTACTTGCGGGAACAGACGCGAATGCTATTTGCACTGTGTATGGCCAGAATAGCACAAGAGTTGTGTTCTTCCACTGAATTAACTCTTGCTGGTAGAACTTGAAACTGAATGTGATTCAACTCCCTTTAGGATGTTTAATTGAACGCTAGTTTACCTTACAAGAAAAACACTCTGCTTTTGAGAAAAGGGCATTCTTGCACTCTACTGTGTTTCCTATAGGGACAGTACAGTGAGCTACTCAAAACTAAGAACTGTTCTTCCTACACAAACAGGGCATATGTAGTCCAACTCATTATTGGAAAAAAAGTCAAACAGGAGCTTCTCTTCAGTCAAATACACTGTACTTGCGGGAACAGACGCGAATGCTATTTGCACTGTGTATGGCCAGAATAGCACAACAGTGGTTTACTTACCCTGAATGAACACTTGATGTTAGCACTTGAAACTGAATGTGTTTGAACTCTGTTTAGGAAGTTTATTTGAACCCTAGTTTGCCATACAGGAAAAACACTCTGCTTTTGAGAAAAGGGAATTCTTGCCCTCTAGTGGGTTTCTTATAGTGCCAGTCCAGTAAGCTAGCTCAAAACAAGAGAACTGTGCTTCCAACACAAACGGGGCATATCTAGTTCAACTCAGTATTGGAAACTAAGTAAAACAGGAGCTTCTCTTCAGGCCAATACACTGTACTTGCTGGGAACAGACGCGAGTGCTATTTGCACTGTTTATGGCCAGAATAGCACAATAGTGGTGTTCTTACCCTGAATTAACAATTGCTGGTAGAATTTGAAACTGAATGTGATTCAACACCCCTTAGGAAGATTAATTGAGCCCTTGTTTGCGATACAAGAAAAACACTCTGCTTTTGAGAAAAGGGCATTATTGCACTCTACAGTGTTTCCTATAGGGCCATTAGAGTGTGCTAGCTCAAAACAAAAGAACTGTGTTTCCTACCCAAACGGGGCATATCTAGTTCAACTCAGGATTGGATACTAAGTCAAACAGCAGCTTCTCTACAGTTCAATACACTGTACTTGCTGGGAAGAGACGCGAATGCTATTTGCACTGTGTATGGCCAGAATACCTCTAGGGTGGTGTTCTTATCCTGAAAAAAACACTTTCTAACACTTGAAGCTGAAAGTGAATCAACTCCCTTTAGGAAGTTTAATTGATCCCTAGTATGCCATACAAGAAAAACACTCTGCGTTTGAGAAAAGGGCATTCTTGCACTCTACTGTGTTTCCTATAGGGCCAGAACAGTGAGCTAGGTCAAAACAAAAGAACTGTGCTGCCTACACAAAAGGGGCATATCTAGTTCAACTCAGTATTGTAAACTAATTCAAACAGGAGCTTCTCTTCAGTCCAATACAATGTACTTTCTGGGAACAGACGTGTAAGGTATTTGCACTGTGTATGGCCAGAATAGCACTACAGTCGTGTTCTTACCCTGAAATAACACTTGCTGCTAGAACCTGAACCTGAATGTGATTCAACACCGTTTAGGAAGTTTAATTGAACCCTAGTTTGCCATACAAGAATAAACTCTGCTTTTGAGAAAAGGGCATTCTTGCTCTCTACTGTGTTTCCTATAGGGCCAATTAGTGAGCTAGCTCAAAACAAAAGAACTGGGCTTCCTACCCAAACGGGGCATATCTGGTTCAACTCAAGATTGGAAACTAAGTCAAACAGGAGCTTCTCTTCATTTCAATTCTCTGTACTTGCTGGAAACAGAGGCGAATGCTATTTGCACTGTGTATGGCAAGAATAGCACAAGAGAGGTGTTCTTACACTGAATTAACCCTTGCTGCTAGACTTTGAAACTGTATGTGATTCAACTCAGTTTAGAACGTTTAATTGAACCCTCGTTTGCCATACAAGAAAAACACTCTGCTTTTCAGAAAACGGCATTCTTGCACTCTACTATGTTTTCTATAGGGCCAGCACAGAGCTAGCTCAAAAGAAAAGAACTGTGCCTCCTACACAAACGGGTATATCTAGTTCAACTCAGTATTGCAAACTAAGTAAAACAGGAACTTCTCTTCCGTCCAATATACTGTACTTGCTGGGAACAGAACGGGAAGCTATTTGCACACTTTAGGGCCAGAATAGCACAAGAGTAGTGTTCTTTCCCTGAATTAACACTTGCTGCTAGAACTTGAAACTGAATGTGATTCAACTCCGTTTAGGAACTTGAATTGAATGCTAGTTTGCCATACAAGAAAACCACTCTGCTTTTGAGAAAAGAGCATTCTTGTTCTCTACTGTGTTTTCTATAGGCCCAGTACAGTGAGCTAGCTCAAAACAAAAGAACTGTGCTTCCAACACAAACACGGAATATCTAGTTCAACTGAGTATTAAAAACTAAGTATAACAGGAGCTTCTCTTCAGTCCAATACACTGTACTTGCTGGGAACAGACGCGAATGCTATTTGCACTGTGTAGGGCCAGAATAGCACAAGAGTGGTGTACTTACCCTGAATTAACACTTGCTGCTAGAACTTGAAACTGAATGTGATTCAACTCTGTTTAGGAAGTTTATTTGAACCCTAGTTTGCCAAACAAGAAAAACACTCTGCTTTTGAGAAAAGTTCATTTTTGCACTCTACTCTATTTCCTATAGGCCCAGTAGAGTGAGCTAGCTCAAAACAAAAGAACTGGCTTCCTACACAAACGGGGCATATCTAGTTCAACTCAGGATTGGAAACTACGTCAAACAGGAGCTTCTCTTCAGTCAAATACACTGTACTTGCTTTGAACAGACAGGAATGCTATTTGCACTGTTTAGGGCCAGAAGAGCACAAGAGTGGTGTTCTTACCCTGAATTAACACTTGTTGCTAACAGTTGAAGCTGAATGTAATTCAACTCCGTTTAGGATGTTTAAATGAACCCTAGTTTGCCATACAAGAAAACCACTCTGCTTTGAGAAAATGGCATTCTTGCACTCTACTGAGTTTCCTATAGGCCCAGTACAGTGAGATAGCTCAAAACAAAAGAACTGTGCTTCCAACACAAACACGGAATATCTAGTTCAACTCAGTATTGGAAACTAAGTATAACAGGAGCTTCTCTTCAGTCCAATACACTGTACTTGCTGGGAACCGACGCGAATGCTATTTGCACTGTGTATGGCCAGAATAGCACAAGAGTGGTGTTCTTACCCTGAGTTAACACTTGCTGCTAGAACTTGAAACTGAATGTGATTCAACACCCATTAATAAGATTAATTGTACCCTAGTTTGCCATACAATAAAAACACTCTGCTTTTGAGAAAAGGGCATTCTTGCACTCTACTCTGTTTCCTATAGGGCAAGTCCAGTGAGCTAGCTCAAAACATAAGAACTGTGCTTCCTATACAAACGGGGCATATCTAGTTCAATTCAGTATTGGAAACTAAGTCAACTGGAGCTTCTCTTCGGTCCAATACACTGTACTTGCTGGGAACAGACACGAATACTATTTGCACTGTGTATGGCCAGAATAGCACAATAGTGGTGTTCTTACACTGAATTAATCTTGCTGCTAGAACTTGGAACTGAATGTGATTCAACTCTGTTTAGGAAATTTTTTTGAACCCTAGTTTGCCATACAAGAAAAACACTCTGCTTTTGAGAAAAGGTCATTCTTGCACTCTACTCTATTTCCTATAGGCCCAGTACAGTTAGCTAGCTAAAACAAAGGAACTGTGCTTCCTACACAAACGGGGCATATGCAGTTCAACTCAGTATTGTAAACTAAGTCAAACAGAAGTTTCTCTTCAGTCTAATACTCTACTTGCTGGCAACAGAAGCAAATGCTATTTGCACTGTTTATGGCCAGAATAGCACACGAGTGGTGTTCTTACCTTGAATTAACACTTGCTGCTAGAACTTAAAACTGTATGTGATTCAACTCCATTTAGAAATTTTAATTGAACCCTAGTTTGCCATACAAGAAAAACACTCTCCTTTTGAGAAAAGGGCATTCTTGCACAATAATATGTTTACTATAGGGCCAGTACAGTGAGTTAGCTCAAAACAAAAGAACTGTTCTTCCTAACAAACAGCATATAACAAGTTCAACTCAGTATTGGAAACTAAGTCAAACAGAAACTTCTCTTCAGTCCAATACACTGTACTTGCGGGAACAGACGCGAATGCTATTTGCACTGTGTATGGCCAGAATAGCACAACAGTGGTGTACTTACCCTGAATGAACACTTGATGTTAGCACTTGAAACTGAATGTGTTTGAACTCTGTTTAGGAAGTTTATTTGAACCCTAGTTTGCCATACAGGAAAAACACTCTGCTTTTGAGAAAAGGGAATTCTTGCCCTCTAGTGGGTTTCTTATAGGGCCAGTCCAGTAAGCTAGCTCAAAACAAGAGAACTGTGCTTCCAACACAAACGGGGCATATCTAGTTCAACTCAGTATTGGAAACTAAGTAAAACAGGAGCTTCTCTTCAGGCCAATACACTGTACTTGCTGGGAACAGACGCGAGTGCTATTTGCACTGTTTATGGCCAGAATAGCACAATAGTGGTGTTCTTACCCTGAATTAACAATTGCTGGTAGAATTTGAAACTGAATGTGATTCAACACACCTTAGGAAGATTAATTGAGCCCTTGTTTGCGATACAAGAAAAACACTCTGCTTTTGAGAAAAGGGCATTATTGCACTCTACAGTGTTTCCTATAGGGCCAGTAGAGTGAGCTAGCTCAAAACAAAAGAACTGTGTTTCCTACCCAAACGGGGCATATCTAGTTCAACTCAGGATTGGATACTAAGTCAAACAGCAGCTTCTCTACAGTTCAATACACTGTACTTGCTGGGAAGAGACGCGAATGCTATTTGCACTGTGTATGGCCAGAATAGCTCTAGGGTGGTGTTCTTATCCTGAAAAAAACACTTTCTAACACTTGAAGCTGAAAGTGAATCAACTCCCTTTAGGAAGTTTAATTGATCCCTAGTTTGCCATACAAGAAAAACACTCTGCGTTTGAGAAAAGGGCATTCTTGCACTCTACTGTGTTTCCTATAGGGCCAGAACAGTGAGCTAGGTCAAAACAAAAGAACTGTGCTGCCTACACAAAAGGGGCATATCTAGTTCAACTCAGTATTGTAAACTAATTCAAACAGGAGCTTCTCTTCAGTCCAATACAATGTACTTTCTGGGAACAGACGTGTAAGGTATTTGCACTGTGTATGGCCAGAATAGCACTACGGTCGTGTTCTTACCCTGAAATAACACTTGCTGCTAGAACCTGAACCTGAATGTGATTCAACACCGTTTAGGAAGTTTAATTGAACCCTAGTTTGCCATACAAGAATAAACTCTGCTTTTGAGAAAAGGGCATTCTTGCTCTCTACTGTGTTTCCTATAGGGCCAATTAGTGAGCTAGCTCAAAACAAAAGAACTGGGCTTCCTACCCAAACGGGGCATATCTGGTTCAACTCAAGATTGGAAACTAAGTCAAACAGGAGCTTCTCTTCATTTCAATTCTCTGTACTTGCTGGAAACAGAGGCGAATGCTATTTGCACTGTGTATGGCAAGAATAGCACAAGAGAGGTGTTCTTACACTGAATTAACCCTTGCTGCTAGACCTTGAAACTGTATGTGATTCAACTCAGTTTAGAACGTTTAATTGAACCCTCGTTTGCCATACAAGAAAAACACTCTGCTTTTCAGAAAACGGCATTCTTGCACTCTACTATGTTTTCTATAGGGCCAGCACAGAGCTAGCTCAAAAGAAAAGAACTGTGCCTCCTACACAAACGGGTATATCTAGTTCAACTCAGTATTGCAAACTAAGTAAAACAGGAACTTCTCTTCCGTCCAATATACTGTACTTGCTGGGAACAGAACGGGAAGCTATTTGCACACTTTAGGGCCAGAATAGCACAAGAGTAGTGTTCTTTCCCTGAATTAACACTTGCTGCTAGAACTTGAAACTGAATGTGATTCAACTCCGTTTAGGAACTTGAATTGAATGCTAGTTTGCCATACAAGAAAACCACTCTGCTTTTGAGAAAAGAGCATTCTTGTTCTCTACTGTGTTTTCTATAGGCCCAGTACAGTGAGCTAGCTCAAAACAAAAGAACTGTGCTTCCAACACAAACCGGGAATATCTAGTTCAACTGAGTATTAAAAACTAAGTATAACAGGAGCTTCTCTCCAGTCCAATACACTGTACTTGCTGGGAACAGACGCGAATGCTATTTGCACTGTGTAGGGCCAGAATAGCACAAGAGTGGTGTACTTACCCTGAATTAACACTTGCTGCTAGAACTTGAAACTGAATGTGATTCAACTCTGTTTAGGAAGTTTATTTGAACCCCAGTTTGCCAAACAAGAAAAACACTCTGCTTTTGAGAAAAGTTCATTTTTGCACTCTACTCTATTTCCTATAGGCCCAGTACAGTGAGCTAGCTCAAAACAAAAGAACTGGCTTCCTACACAAACGGGGCATATCTAGTTCAACTCAGGATTCGAAACTAAGTCAAACAGGAGCTTCTCTTCAGTCAAATACACTGTACTTGCTTTGAACAGACAGGAATGCTATTTGCACTGTGTAGGGCCAGAAGAGCACAAGAGTGGTGTTCTTACCCTGAATTAACACTTGCTGCTAACAGTTGAAGCTGAATGTGATTCAACTCCATTTAGAATGTTTAAATGAACCCTAGTTTGCCATACAAGAAAACCACTCTACTTTGAGAAAATGGCATTCTTGCACTCTACTGAGTTTCCTGTAGGCCCAGTACAGTGAGATAGCTCAAAACAAAAGAACTGTGCTTCCTATACAAACGGGGCATATCTAGTTCAATTCAGTATTGGAAACTAAGTCAACAGGAGCTTTTCTTCGGTCCAATACACTGTACTTGCTGGGAACAGACACGAATACTATTTGCACTGTGTATGGCCAGAATAGCACAATAGTGGTGTTCTTACACTGAATTAATCTTGCTGCTAGAACTTGGAACTGAATGTGATTCAACTCTGTTTAGGAAATTTTTTTTTTTTTTTTTTTTTTTTTTTTTTTTTTTTTTTTTTTTAAGAGAATTTGTGTTTAATAATACCTTGGAGATAAACTTGGGGCAGCAGTTGGTGACATTTATTATTTTATACAAGTTAATTTGTAACTAGTTGTCTGGTGTCCCATTAAGAAAACCTACCTCAGCTATTGCTGTTGCCATATACTGGGAGATGACAGCCTAAGATCGGGGAGAAATGATGAGACAGTTTGCCTCTTGAAACGATGTAAGACCAACTATGAGGTTAGGCCTCTTCGGACTTTTTTTTTTTTTTTTATATTCCATCTCCTTTTATTGAAATATGACTCCCAGGCTGGCTGTGGTGGGTGTGACTGATAAGCTATCACATTTGCAGAACTGTGCAGGCACCTTTCTCCAGCTCCTTACTGTGGTGTTGACAGAGTGGTGTTTGATATATTTCCACTTGGGTTAATCTTGATGGTCCAATTAGCATCTATTCAGAGGGCCTGATCCAGCTGGGAGCCCCTCAGTCTTTGGTTCATAGTTCATGTGTTTCCATTCATTTGGCAATTTTTTTTCAATAATTGAGTAAAACTGAAATTTATTATATGCCACAGTCGTCCTAGGGACCTCCATGCTATATATATAGCCTCTATGGTTCTATGGCTTGTGATCTGATTGTTCATTTTATATCTAGAATCCACCAATGAGTGAATACATACCATAACTGTCTTTCTGGGTTTGGGTTACCTCACTCAGGATGATTTTTTCTAATTCCATCCATTTGCCTGCAAATTTCATGCTTTCATTGTTTTTCTCTGCTGAGTAGTACTCCATTGTGTATATGTACCACATTTTTTTCATCCATTCTTCCGTGGATGGGCATCTAGGTTGTTTCCAGGTTCTGGCTATTACAAATAGTGCTGCTATGAACATAGCTGAGCATGTATCTTTATGGTATGTATCAGCATTCTTTGGGTATATGCCCAAGAGTGGGATGGCTGGGTCTTGAGGTAGTTTGATTCCTAATTTTCTGAGAAACCGCCATACTGATTTCCATAGTGGTTGTACAAGTTTACATTCCCACCAACAGTGGAGGAGTGTTCCCTTTGCTCCACATCCTCTCCAACATTGGTTGTCATTGGTGTTTTTGATCTTAGCCATTCTAACAGGTGTAAGGTGGTATCTCAGAGTCGTTTTGATTTGCATTTCTCTGATGATTAAGGATGTTGAGCATTTCTTTAAATGTCTTTCAGCCATTTGTAGTTCTTGTTTTGTGAATTCTCTGTTTAGCTCTTTAGCCCATTTTTTAATTGGACTGTTCAGTGCTTTGATGTCTAGTTTCTTGAGTTCTTTATATATTGTGGAGATCAATCCTCTGTCAGATGTGGGGTTGGTGAAGATCTTTTCCCAATCTGTTGGTTGTCTTTTTGTCTTATTGACTGTGTCTTTTGCCCTGCAAAAGCTTCTCAGTTTTGAGAGGTCCCATTTATTAATGGTTGTGCTCAGGGTCTGTGCTGTCGGTGTTTTATTTAGGAAATGGTCTCCAGTGCCAATGCGTTCAAGAGTGCTTCCTATCTTCTTTTCTATTAAGTTTAGTGTAACTGGATTTATGTTTAGGTCTTTGATCCACTTGGACTTGAGTTTTGTGCATGGTGACAGATATGGATCTATTTGTAATCTTTTACATATTGACATCCAGTTATGCCAGCACCATTTGTTGAAGATACTTTCTTTGTTCCATTGTATAGTTTTGGCTCCTTTGTCAAAAACCAGGTGTTCATATGTGCATGGATTAATGTCAGGGTCTTCAATTCGATTCCATTGGTCCGTATGTCGGTTTTTATACCAGTACCAAGCTGTTTTTATTACTATAGCTCTATAGTAGAGTTTGAGGTCCGGGATGGTGATGCCTCCAAGGGTTGCTTTATCGTATAGGATTCTTTTAGCTATCCTGGGTCTTTTGTTTTTCCATATAAAGTTGAGTATTTTTCTTTCCAAGTCTGTGAAGAATTGTGTTGGGATTTTGATGGGGATTGCATTGAATCTGTAGATTGCTTTTGGTAAGATTGCCATTTTTACTATGTTAATCCTACCTATCCATGAGCATGGGAGATCCTTCCATTTTCTGATATCTTCTTCAATTTCTTTCTTTAGAGATTTAAAGTTCTTATCAAAAAGGTCTTTCACTTGTTTAGTTAGTGTTATCCCAAGGTATTTTATATTATTTGTGGCTATTGTAAAGGGTGATGTTTCTCTGACTTCTTTCTCAGCCCTTTTATCATTTGTGTATAGGAGGGCTACTGATTTTTTTGAGTTGATCTTGTATCCTGCCACTTTACTGAAGGAGTTTATCAGCTGTAGAAGTTCCCTGGTAGAGTTTTTGGGGTCACTTATGTATACTATCATATCATCTGCAAATAGTGAAAGTTTGACTTCTTCCTTGCCAATTTGTATCCCTTTGATCTCCTTTTGTTGTCTTATTGCTCTAGCTAGAACTTCTAGTACTATATTGAATAAATATGGGGAGAGTGGACAGCCTTGTCTTGTTCCTGAATTTAGTGGTATCGCTTTGAGTTTCTCTCCATTTAATTTGATGTTTGCTGTTGGCTTGCTATAAATTGCTTTTATTATGTTTAGAAATGTTCCTTGTATTCCTATTCTTTCTAAGACCTTTATCATGAAGGGGTGTTGGATTTTGTCAAAGGCTTTTTCAGCATCTAGGGAGATGATCATGTGGTTTTTTTCTTTCAGTTTGTTTATATGGTGTATTACATTGACTGATTTCCGTATGTTGAACCATCCTTGCATCCCTGGGATGAATCCTACTTGGTCGTGATGGATGATTGTTTTGATGTATTCTTGGATTCGGTTTGCCAATATTTTGTTGAGTATTTTTGCATCAATGTTCATGAGGGAGATTGGTCTGTAGTTCTCTTTCTTTGTTGCATCTTTGTGTGGTTTGGGTATCAGGGTAATTGTAGCCTCATAAAAAGAGTTTGGTAGTGTTCCTTCTGTTTCTATTGTGTGGAACACTTTGAAGAGGATTGGTATTAGTTCTTCTTTGAAAGTCAGGTAGAATTCTGCACTGAAACCATCTGGTCCTGGGCTTTTTTTAGTTGGGAGACTTTTGATGACTGTTTCTATTTCTTTAGGGGTTATTGGTCTATTTAAATGGTTTATCTGGTCTTGATTTAATTTTGGTATTTGGTATTTATCCAGAAAATTGTCCATTTCTTCCTGGTTTTCCATTTTTGTGGAGTACAGGTTTTTGAAGTATGATCTGATGATTCTCTGGATTTCCTCATTGTCTGTTGTTATGTCTCCCTTTTCATTTCTGATTTTGTGAATTTGGGTGTTCTCTCTTTGCCTTTTGGTTAATTTGGCTAGTGGTTTGTCTATCTTGTTGATTTTTTCAAAGAACCAACTCTTTGTTTCATTGATTTTTTGTATTGTTCTCTTGTTTTCTATTTCGTTGATTTCAGCCCTCAATTTGATTATTTCCTGGCGTCTATTTCTCCTGGGTGAGTTTGTTTCTTTTTGTTCTAGAGCTTTCAGTTGTGCTGTTAATTCATTGGTATGGGATTGCTCCATCTTCTTTATGTGTGCATTTAGAGCTATGAATTTTCCTCTTAGCACTGCTTTCATAGTGTCCCATAAGTTTGGGTATGTTGTACTTTCATTTTCATTGAATTCTAGGAACTCTTTAATTTCTGTCTTTATTTCTTCCTTGACCCATTGATGTTTCAGGTGGGTATTATTCAGTTTCCATGAGTTTGTGGGTTTTCTATAATTTTTGTTGTTATTGAGTTCTAACTTTAAGGCTTGGTGGTCTGATAAAATACAGGAGGTTATTCCAATTTTTTTGTATCTGTTGAGATTTGTTTTGTGTCCAAGCATGTGGTCAATTTTTGAGAAGGTTCCATGGGGTGCTGAGAAGAAGGTATATTCTTTTGTGTTAGGATGGAATATTCTATAGATATCTATTAGGTCCATTTGAGTCATAACATCTGTTAGGTCCTTTATTTCTTTGTTAAGTTTCAGTCTGGTAGATCTATCTTTTGGTGAGAGTGGTGTGTTAAAATCTCCCACTACTAATGTGTGGGGTTTGATGTGCATTTTAAACTTTAGTAGTGTTTCTTTTATGAATGTGGGTGCTTTTGTATTTGGAGCATAAATGTTTAGAATCGAGACTTCATCTTGGTGGATTTTTCCTGTGATGAATATATAATGTCCATCCTGGTCTCTTTTGATTGATTTTAGTTTGAAGTCTATTTTATTAGATATTAGGATAGCTATACCAGCTTGTTTCTTAGGTCCATTTGCTTGGAAAACCTTTTCCCAGCCCTTTACTCGGAGGTAGTGTCTGTCTTTGGAGTTAAGGTGTGTTTCTTGTATGCAGCATATGGATGGGTCCTGTTTTCTAATCCATTCTGTTAGCCTGTGTCTTTTTATAGGTGAGTTGAGACCATTGATATTGATGGATATTAATGACCAGTGATTGTTAATTCCTGTTATTTTTTTGGTTGTGTTGTGTTGTCCTTCTGTGGTGTATGTTGGTGTAGGATTATCTATTGCTTGATTTTTCATGGATGTGTTTAGCTTCTTTGGGTTGAATTTTCCCTTCTAGTGCTTTCTGTAGGGCTGGGTTTGTGGACAGGTATTGATTAAATCTGGTTTTATCCTGGAATATTTTGTTTACTCCGCCTATGGTGATTAAGAGTTTTGCTGGGTATAATAGTCTGGGTTGGCATCCGTGGTCTCTTAGTGTCTGCATGAGGTTTGTCCATGATCTTCTATCTTTCATAGTCTCTATTGAGTAGTCTGGTGTTATTCTGATGGGTTTGCCTTTATATGTTACTTGGTCCTTTTCCTTTGCAGCTCTTAATATTTTTTCTTTATTCTGTGTGTTTAGTGTTTTGATTATTATGTGGCGAGGGGACTTTTTTTTTGGATCCAGCCTATTCGGTGTTCTGTAAGCTTCTTGTATCTTCATAGGTATTTCTTTCTTTAGGTTAGGAAAGTTTTCTTCTATGATTTTGTTGAATATATTTTCTGTGCCTTTGAGTTGGTATTCTTCTCCTTCTTCTATCCCTATTATTCTTAGGTTTGGTCTTTTCATGGTGTCCCAAATTTCCTGGACGTTTTGTGTTAGGACTTTTTTGTCTTTATTGTTTTCTTTGACTGACGAATCTATTTTCTCTATCGTGTCTTCAGTGTCAGAGATTCTCTGTTCCATCTCTTGCAATCGGTTGGTTATGCTTGTTTCTGTAGTTCCTCTTCGTTTTGTCAGGATTTCTATTTCCAGCATTCCCTCAGCATGTGTTTTCTTTATTGTCTCAAATTCATTTTTCAGATCTTGGAATGTTTCTTTCATCTCTTTAATTGCTTTTTCTTGGCTTTCTTGGATTTCTTCCCATTTTTTGTTTGTTTTTTCTTCCATTTCTTTAAGGGAGTTTTTTATTTCCTCTTTAATGGAGTTTTTCATTTCCTCTTTAAGGGAAGTTTTTATTTCCTCTTTAAGGGAGTTTTTTATTTCCTCTTTAAGGAAAGTTTTTATTTCCTCTTTAAGGTAGTTTTTCAATTCCTCTTTAAGGAAAGTTTTTATTTCCTCATTGAGGGAATGTTTTATTTCTTCTTTAAGGGCCTCTATCATCTTCTTAATGTCATTTTTAGGGTTGATTTCTTCTGTTTCTTCTGTCATGGTATGTTTAGGTCTTGCAGGTGTAGAATCACTAGGTTCTGATGTTGCCATATAGGTCTTTATGTTGTTGCCTGTATTTTTGCACTGGCGCCTACTCATCTCTTCCTCTGTGAGGTGCAGGTGGTGTCTGTGTCTGAGAGTGCCTCTCTTGTTCTAATTTTTAGTCTTGGTTTAGTAGGGGTTCTTGGTTAAATTGGTGCTTTTGGGCTATTTCTTCAGAGGCAGCTGATTTCGATCGGTGAATTATATACTTATGATTCTGGTGATCTGGTTTGGTGTCTGGGTAGCGCCTTCTTCTGTGTTCTCAGGTCACTTTTTGTTCATTTGTCAACTCCTCAGCTGATCTTGTTTCTTCAGACTTTAAACTGTGGGCATCTGAATCCTCTCCCAGATGGGTTTCAGCTGAGCAGGGTAGTCTCACCAACACCTCCAAGTTGTTGGGTTTCACAGGATCAGCAGCTGGGCCCTGGGTTGTCCTCAGACGGAGTGTTCAGATTCGTTCTGGTTCTGACCCACGGAGATAGCTTCTTCCCCAGATGTTGGGGTTAGGGGCGTCCCTGTTCCAAGCTGTGTCTGCTTGTCTCCGTCCCTGGGCCTGTTTACCTCTGCGGTCCGCCGCCGGGCCTGTATGTCCCTGTCAGATGCCGCTGGGTCTGTCTGCCTCTGGGGGCCGCCACCGGGCCTGAATGTCCCTGTCGGCCGCTGCACGTCTACCTCAGCGGGCTGCCGCTGGGCCCGTCTTCCTCCACAGGCCGCCGCCACAGGCCTACCTGCGTCTGCTTGTCTTCGCCGCCGGGCCTGTCTACCTCTGTGGACCGCCGCTGGGCCTGAATGTCTCTGCCGGCTGCCGCCGGGCCTGAATATCTCTGTCGGCTGCCGCCGCTGGGCCCGTCTACCTCAGCGGGCTGCTGCTGGGCCCGTCTACCTCCGTGGGCCGCTGCCGCAGGCCTACCTGCGTCTGCTTGTCTCTGCCGCCGGGCCCGTCTACTTCTGTGGGCCGCCGATGGGCCTGAATGTCTCTGCCGGCTGCCGCTGGGTCTGAATATCTCTTTCGGCTGCCGCCGCTGGGCCCGCCTACCTCCCAGGAAATTTTTTTGAACCCTAGTTTGCCATACAAGAAAAACACTCTGCTTTTGAGAAAAGGTCATTCTTGCACTCTACTCTATTTCCTATAGGCCCAGTACAGTTAGCTAGCTAAAACAAAGGAACTGTGCTTCCTACACAAACGGGGCATATGCAGTTCAACTCAGTATTGTAAACTAAGTCAAACAGAAGTTTCTCTTCAGTCTAATACTCTACTTGCTGGCAACAGAAGCAAATGCTATTTGCACTGTTTATGGCCAGAATAGCACACGAGTGGCGTTCTTACCTTGAATTAACACTTGCTGCTAGAACTTAAAACTGTATGTGATTCAACTCCATTTAGAAATTTTAATTGAACCCTAGTTTGCCATACAAGAAAAACACTCTCCTTTTGAGAAAAGGGCATTCTTGCACAATAATATGTTTACTATAGGGCCAGTACAGTGAGTTAGCTCAAAACAAAAGAACTGTTCTTCCTAACAAACAGCATATAACAAGTTCAACTCAGTATTGGAAACTAAGTCAAACAGAAACTTCTCTTCAGTCCAATACACTGTACTTGCGGGAACAGACGCGAATGCTATTTGCACTGTGTATGGCCAGAATAGCACAACAGTGGTGTACTTACCCTGAATGAACACTTGATGTTAGCACTTGAAACTGAATGTGTTTGAACTCTGTTTAGGAAGTTTATTTGAACCCTAGTTTGCCATACAGGAAAAACACTCTGCTTTTGAGAAAAGGGAATTCTTGCCCTCTAGTGGGTTTCTTATAGGGCCAGTCCAGTAAGCTAGCTCAAAACAAGAGAACTGTGCTTCCAACACAAACGGGGCATATCTAGTTCAACTCAGTATTGGAAACTAAGTAAAACAGGAGCTTCTCTTCAGGCCAATACACTGTACTTGCTGGGAACAGACGCGAGTGCTATTTGCACTGTTTATGGCCAGAATAGCACAATAGTGGTGTTCTTACCCTGAATTAACAATTGCTGGTAGAATTTGAAACTGAATGTGATTCAACACACCTTAGGAAGATTAATTGAGCCCTTGTTTGCGATACAAGAAAAACACTCTGCTTTTGAGAAAAGGGCATTATTGCACTCTACAGTGTTTCCTATAGGGCCAGTAGAGTGAGCTAGCTCAAAACAAAAGAACTGTGTTTCCTACCCAAACGGGGCATATCTAGTTCAACTCAGGATTGGATACTAAGTCAAACAGCAGCTTCTCTACAGTTCAATACACTGTACTTGCTGGGAAGAGACGCGAATGCTATTTGCACTGTGTATGGCCAGAATAGCTCTAGGGTGGTGTTCTTATCCTGAAAAAAACACTTTCTAACACTTGAAGCTGAAAGTGAATCAACTCCCTTTAGGAAGTTTAATTGATCCCTAGTTTGCCATACAAGAAAAACACTCTGCGTTTGAGAAAAGGGCATTCTTGCACTCTACTGTGTTTCCTATAGGGCCAGAACAGTGAGCTAGGTCAAAACAAAAGAACTGTGCTGCCTACACAAAAGGGGCATATCTAGTTCAACTCAGTATTGTAAACTAATTCAAACAGGAGCTTCTCTTCAGTCCAATACAATGTACTTTCTGGGAACAGACGTGTAAGGTATTTGCACTGTGTATGGCCAGAATAGCACTAGAGTCGTGTTCTTACCCTGAAATAACACTTGCTGCTAGAACCTGAACCTGAATGTGATTCAACACCGTTTAGGAAGTTTAATTGAACCCTAGTTTGCCATACAAGAATAAACTCTGCTTTTGAGAAAAGGGCATTCTTGCTCTCTACTGTGTTTCCTATAGGGCCAATTAGTGAGCTAGCTCAAAACAAAAGAACTGGGCTTCCTACCCAAACGGGGCATATCTGGTTCAACTCAAGATTGGAAACTAAGTCAAACAGGAGCTTCTCTTCATTTCAATTCTCTGTACTTGCTGGAAACAGAGGCGAATGCTATTTGCACTGTGTATGGCAAGAATAGCACAAGAGAGGTGTTCTTACACTGAATTAACCCTTGCTGCTAGACCTTGAAACTGTATGTGATTCAACTCAGTTTAGAACGTTTAATTGAACCCTCGTTTGCCATACAAGAAAAACACTCTGCTTTTCAGAAAACGGCATTCTTGCACTCTACTATGTTTTCTATAGGGCCAGCACAGAGCTAGCTCAAAAGAAAAGAACTGTGCCTCCTACACAAACGGGTATATCTAGTTCAACTCAGTATTGCAAACTAAGTAAAACAGGAACTTCTCTTCCGTCCAATATACTGTACTTGCTGGGAACAGAACGGGAAGCTATTTGCACACTTTAGGGCCAGAATAGCACAAGAGTAGTGTTCTTTCCCTGAATTAACACTTGCTGCTAGAACTTGAAACTGAATGTGATTCAACTCCGTTTAGGAACTTGAATTGAACGCTAGTTTGCCATACAAGAAAACCACTCTGCTTTTGAGAAAAGAGCATTCTTGTTCTCTACTGTGTTTTCTATAGGCCCAGTACAGTGAGCTAGCTCAAAACAAAAGAACTGTGCTTCCAACACAAACCGGGAATATCTAGTTCAACTGAGTATTAAAAACTAAGTATAACAGGAGCTTCTCTCCAGTCCAATACACTGTACTTGCTGGGAACAGACGCGAATGCTATTTGCACTGTGTAGGGCCAGAATAGCACAAGAGTGGTGTACTTACCCTGAATTAACACTTGCTGCTAGAACTTGAAACTGAATGTGATTCAACTCTGTTTAGGAAGTTTATTTGAACCCTAGTTTGCCAAACAAGAAAAACACTCTGCTTTTGAGAAAAGTTCATTTTTGCACTCTACTCTATTTCCTATAGGCCCAGTACAGTGAGCTAGCTCAAAACAAAAGAACTGGCTTCCTACACAAACGGGGCATATCTAGTTCAACTCAGGATTGGAAACTAAGTCAAACAGGAGCTTCTCTTCAGTCAAATACACTGTACTTGCTTTGAACAGACAGGAATGCTATTTGCACTGTGTAGGGCCAGAAGAGCACAAGAGTGGTGTTCTTACCCTGAATTAACACTTGCTGCTAACAGTTGAAGCTGAATGTGATTCAACTCCGTTTAGGATGTTTAAATGAACCCTAGTTTGCCATACAAGAAAACCACTCTACTTTGAGAAAATGGCATTCTTGCACTCTACTGAGTTTCCTGTAGGCCCAGTACAGTGAGATAGCTCAAAACAAAAGAACTGTGCTTCCTATACAAACGGGGCATATCTAGTTCAATTCAGTATTGGAAACTAAGTCAACAGGAGCTTTTCTTCGGTCCAATACACTGTACTTGCTGGGAACAGACACGAATACTATTTGCACTGTGTATGGCCAGAATAGCACAATAGTGGTGTTCTTACACTGAATTAATCTTGCTGCTAGAACTTGGAACTGAATGTGATTCAACTCTGTTTAGGAAATTTTTTTGAACCCTAGTTTGCCATACAAGAAAAACACTCTGCTTTTGAGAAAAGGTCATTCTTGCACTCTACTCTATTTCCTATAGGCCCAGTACAGTTAGCTAGCTAAAACAAAGGAACTGTGCTTCCTACACAAACGGGGCATATGCAGTTCAACTCAGTATTGTAAACTAAGTCAAACAGAAGTTTCTCTTCAGTCTAATACTCTACTTGCTGGCAACAGAAGCAAATGCTATTTGCACTGTTTATGGCCAGAATAGCACACGAGTGGCGTTCTTACCTTGAATTAACACTTGCTGCTAGAACTTAAAACTGTATGTGATTCAACTCCATTTAGAAATTTTAATTGAACCCTAGTTTGCCATACAAGAAAAACACTCTCCTTTTGAGAAAAGGGCATTCTTGCACAATAATATGTTTACTATAGGGCCAGTACAGTGAGTTAGCTCAAAACAAAAGAACTGTTCTTCCTAACAAACAGCATATAACAAGTTCAACTCAGTATTGGAAACTAAGTCAAACAGAAACTTCTCTTCAGTCCAATACACTGTACTTGCGGGAACAGACGCGAATGCTATTTGCACTGTGTATGGCCAGAATAGCACAACAGTGGTGTACTTACCCTGAATGAACACTTGATGTTAGCACTTGAAACTGAATGTGTTTGAACTCTGTTTAGGAAGTTTATTTGAACCCTAGTTTGCCATACAGGAAAAACACTCTGCTTTTGAGAAAAGGGAATTCTTGCCCTCTAGTGGGTTTCTTATAGGGCCAGTCCAGTAAGCTAGCTCAAAACAAGAGAACTGTGCTTCCAACACAAACGGGGCATATCTAGTTCAACTCAGTATTGGAAACTAAGTAAAACAGGAGCTTCTCTTCAGGCCAATACACTGTACTTGCTGGGAACAGACGCGAGTGCTATTTGCACTGTTTATGGCCAGAATAGCACAATAGTGGTGTTCTTACCCTGAATTAACAATTGCTGGTAGAATTTGAAACTGAATGTGATTCAACACACCTTAGGAAGATTAATTGAGCCCTTGTTTGCGATACAAGAAAAACACTCTGCTTTTGAGAAAAGGGCATTATTGCACTCTACAGTGTTTCCTATAGGGCCAGTAGAGTGAGCTAGCTCAAAACAAAAGAACTGTGTTTCCTACCCAAACGGGGCATATCTAGTTCAACTCAGGATTGGATACTAAGTCAAACAGCAGCTTCTCTACAGTTCAATACACTGTACTTGCTGGGAAGAGACGCGAATGCTATTTGCACTGTGTATGGCCAGAATAGCTCTAGGGTAGTGTTCTTATCCTGAAAAAAACACTTTCTAACACTTGAAGCTGAAAGTGAATCAACTCCCTTTAGGAAGTTTAATTGATCCCTAGTTTGCCATACAAGAAAAACACTCTGCGTTTGAGAAAAGGGCATTCTTGCACTCTACTGTGTTTCCTATAGGGCCAGAACAGTGAGCTAGGTCAAAACAAAAGAACTGTGCTGCCTACACAAAAGGGGCATATCTAGTTCAACTCAGTATTGTAAACTAATTCAAACAGGAGCTTCTCTTCAGTCCAATACAATGTACTTTCTGGGAACAGACGTGTAAGGTATTTGCACTGTGTATGGCCAGAATAGCACTAGAGTCGTGTTCTTACCCTGAAATAACACTTGCTGCTAGAACCTGAACCTGAATGTGATTCAACACCGTTTAGGAAGTTTAATTGAACCCTAGTTTGCCATACAAGAATAAACTCTGCTTTTGAGAAAAGGGCATTCTTGCTCTCTACTGTGTTTCCTATAGGGCCAATTAGTGAGCTAGCTCAAAACAAAAGAACTGGGCTTCCTACCCAAACGGGGCATATCTGGTTCAACTCAAGATTGGAAACTAAGTCAAACAGGAGCTTCTCTTCATTTCAATTCTCTGTACTTGCTGGAAACAGAGGCGAATGCTATTTGCACTGTGTATGGCAAGAATAGCACAAGAGAGGTGTTCTTATACTGAATTAACCCTTGCTGCTAGACCTTGAAACTGTATGTGATTCAACTCAGTTTAGAACGTTTAATTGAACCCTCGTTTGCCATACAAGAAAAACACTCTGCTTTTCAGAAAACGGCATTCTTGCACTCTACTATGTTTTCTATAGGGCCAGCACAGAGCTAGCTCAAAAGAAAAGAACTGTGCCTCCTACACAAACGGGTATATCTAGTTCAACTCAGTATTGCAAACTAAGTAAAACAGGAACTTCTCTTCCGTCCAATATACTGTACTTGCTGGGAACAGAACGGGAAGCTATTTGCACACTTTAGGGCCAGAATAGCACAAGAGTAGTGTTCATTCCCTGAATTAACACTTGCTGCTAGAACTTGAAACTGAATGTGATTCAACTCCGTTTAGGAACTTGAATTGAACGCTAGTTTGCCATACAAGAAAACCACTCTGCTTTTGAGAAAAGAGCATTCTTGTTCTCTACTGTGTTTTCTATAGGCCCAGTACAGTGAGCTAGCTCAAAACAAAAGAACTGTGCTTCCAACACAAACCGGGAATATCTAGTTCAACTGAGTATTAAAAACTAAGTATAACAGGAGCTTCTCTCCAGTCCAATACACTGTACTTGCTGGGAACAGACGCGAATGCTATTTGCACTGTGTAGGGCCAGAATAGCACAAGAGTGGTGTACTTACCCTGAATTAACACTTGCTGCTAGAACTTGAAACTGAATGTGATTCAACTCTGTTTAGGAAGTTTATTTGAACCCTAGTTTGCCAAACAAGAAAAACACTCTGCTTTTGAGAAAAGTTCATTTTTGCACTCTACTCTATTTCCTATAGGCCCAGTACAGTGAGCTAGCTCAAAACAAAAGAACTGGCTTCCTACACAAACGGGGCATATCTAGTTCAACTCAGGATTGGAAACTAAGTCAAACAGGAGCTTCTCTTCAGTCAAATACACTGTACTTGCTTTGAACAGACAGGAATGCTATTTGCACTGTGTAGGGCCAGAAGAGCACAAGAGTGGTGTTCTTACCCTGAATTAACACTTGCTGCTAACAGTTGAAGCTGAATGTGATTCAACTCCGTTTAGGATGTTTAAATGAACCCTAGTTTGCCATACAAGAAAACCACTCTACTTTGAGAAAATGGCATTCTTGCACTCTACTGAGTTTCCTGTAGGCCCAGTACAGTGAGATAGCTCAAAACAAAAGAACTGTGCTTCCTATACAAACGGGGCATATCTAGTTCAATTCAGTATTGGAAACTAAGTCAACAGGAGCTTTTCTTCGGTCCAATACACTGTACTTGCTGGGAACAGACACGAATACTATTTGCACTGTGTATGGCCAGAATAGCACAATAGTGGTGTTCTTACACTGAATTAATCTTGCTGCTAGAACTTGGAACTGAATGTGATTCAACTCTGTTTAGGAAATTTTTTTGAACCCTAGTTTGCCATACAAGAAAAACACTCTGCTTTTGAGAAAAGGTCATTCTTGCACTCTACTCTATTTCCTATAGGCCCAGTACAGTTAGCTAGCTTAAACAAAGGAACTGTGCTTCCTACACAAACGGGGCATATGCAGTTCAACTCAGTATTGTAAACTAAGTCAAACAGAAGTTTCTCTTCAGTCTAATACTCTACTTGCTGGCAACATAAGCAAATGCTATTTGCACTGTTTATGGCCAGAATAGCACACGAGTGGCGTTCTTACCTTGAATTAACACTTGCTGCTAGAACTTAAAACTGTATGTGATTCAACTCCATTTAGAAATTTTAATTGAACCCTAGTTTGCCATACAAGAAAAACACTCTCCTTTTGAGAAAAGGGCATTCTTGCACAATAATATGTTTACTATAGGGCCAGTACAGTGAGTTAGCTCAAAACAAAAGAACTGTTCTTCCTAACAAACAGCATATAACAAGTTCAACTCAGTATTGGAAACTAAGTCAAACAGAAACTTCTCTTCAGTCCAATACACTGTTCTTGCGGGAACAGACGCGAATGCTATTTGCACTGTGTATGGCCAGAATAGCACAACAGTGGTGTACTTACCCTGAATGAACACTTGATGTTAGCACTTGAAACTGAATGTGTTTGAACTCTGTTTAGGAAGTTTATTTGAACCCTAGTTTGCCATACAGGAAAAACACTCTGCTTTTGAGAAAAGGGAATTCTTGCCCTCTAGTGGGTTTTTTATAGGGCCAGTCCAGTAAGCTAGCTCAAAACAAGAGAACTGTGCTTCCAACACAAACGGGGCATATCTAGTTCAACTCAGTATAGGAAACTAAGTAAAACAGGAGCTTCTCTTCAGGCCAATACACTGTACTTGCTGGGAACAGACGCGAGTGCTATTTGCACTGTTTATGGCCAGAATAGCACAATAGTGGTGTTCTTACCCTGAATTAACAATTGCTGCTAGAATTTGAAACTGAATGTGATTCAACACACCTTAGGAAGATTAATTGAGCCCTTGTTTGCGATACAAGAAAAACACTCTGCTTTTGAGAAAAGGGCATTATTGTACTCTACAGTGTTTCCTATAGGGCCAGTAGAGTGAGCTAGCTCAAAACAAAAGAACTGTGTTTCCTACCCAAACGGGGCATATCTAGTTCAACTCAGGATTGGATACTAAGTCAAACAGCAGCTTCTCTACAGTTCAATACACTGTACTTGCTGGGAAGAGACGCGAATGCTATTTGCACTGTGTATGGCCAGAATACCTCTAGGGTGGTGTTCTTATCCTGAAAAAAACACTTTCTAACACTTGAAGCTGAAAGTGAATCAACTCCCTTTAGGAAGTTTAATTGATCCCTAGTTTGCCATACAAGAAAAACACTCTGCGTTTGAGAAAAGGGCATTCTTGCACTCTACTGTGTTTCCTATAGGGCCAGAACAGTGAGCTAGGTCAAAACAAAAGAACTGTGCTGCCTACACAAAAGGGGCATATCTAGTTCAACTCAGTATTGTAAACTAATTCAAACAGGAGCTTCTCTTCAGTCCAATACAATGTACTTTCTGGGAACAGACGTGTAAGGTATTTGCACTGTGTATGGCCAGAATAGCACTAGAGTCGTGTTCTTACCCTGAAATAACACTTGCTGCTAGAACCTGAACCTGAATGTGATTCAACACCGTTTAGGAAGTTTAATTGAACCCTAGTTTGCCATACAAGAATAAACTCTGCTTTTGAGAAAAGGGCATTCTTGCTCTCTACTGTGTTTCCTATAGGGCCAATTAGTGAGCTAGCTCAAAACAAAAGAACTGGGCTTCCTACCCAAACGGGGCATATCTGGTTCAACTCAAGATTGGAAACTAAGTCAAACAGGAGCTTCTCTTCATTTCAATTCTCTGTACTTGCTGGAAACAGAGGCGAATGCTATTTGCACTGTGTATGGCAAGAATAGCACAAGAGAGGTGTTCTTACACTGAATTAACCCTTGCTGCTAGACCTTGAAACTGTATGTGATTCAACTCCGTTTAGAACGTTTAATTGAACCCTCGTTTGCCATACAAGAAAAACACTCTGCTTTTCAGAAAACGGCATTCTTGCACTCTACTATGTTTTCTATAGGGCCAGCACAGAGCTAGTTCAAAAGAAAAGAACTGTGCCTCCTACACAAACGGGTATATCTAGTTCAACTCAGTATTGCAAACTAAGTAAAACAGGAACTTCTCTTCCGTCCAATATACTGTACTTGCTGGGAACAGAACGGGAAGCTATTTGCACACTTTAGGACCAGAATAGCACAAGAGTAGTGTTCTTTCCCTGAATTAACACTTGCTGCTAGAACTTGAAACTGAATGTGATTCAACTCCGTTTAGGAACTTGAATTGAACGCTAGTTTGCCATACAAGAAAACCACTCTGCTTTTGAGAAAAGAGCATTCTTGTTCTCTACTGTGTTTTCTATAGGCCCAGTACAGTGAGCTAGCTCAAAACAAAAGAACTGTGCTTCCACAACAAACCGGGAATATCTAGTTCAACTGAGTATTAAAAACTAAGTATAACAGGAACTTCTCTTCAGTCCAATACACTGTACTTGCTGGGAACAGACGCGAATGCTATTTGCACTGTGTAGGGCCAGAATAGCACAAGAGTGGTGTACTTACCCTGAATTAACACTTGCTGCTAGAACTTGAAACTGAATGTGATTCAACTCTGTTTAGGAAATTTTTTTGAACCCTAGTTTGCCATACAATAAAAACACTCTGCTTTTGAGAAAAGTTCATTTTTGCACTCTACTCTATTTCCTATAGGCCCAGTACAGTGAGCTAGCTCAAAACAAAAGAACTGGCTTCCTACACAAACGGGGCATATCTAGTTCAACTCAGGATTGGAAACTAAGTCAAACAGGAGCTTCTCTTCAGTCAAATACACTGTACTTGCTTTGAACAGACAGGAATGCTATTTGCACTGTTTAGGGCCAGAAGAGCACAAGAGTGGTGTTCTTACCCTGAATTAACACTTGCTGCTAACAGTTGAAGCTGAATGTGATTCAACTCCGTTTAGGATGTTTAAATGAACCCTAGTTTGCCATACAAGAAAACCACTCTACTTTGAGAAAATGGCATTCTTGCACTCTACTGAGTTTCCTGTAGGCCCAGTACAGTGAGATAGCTCAAAACAAAAGAACTGTGCTTCCAACACAAACACGGAATATCTAGTTCAACTCAGTATTGGAAACTAAGTATAACAGGAGCTTCTCTTCAGTCCAATACACTGTACTTGCTGGGAACAGACACGAATACTATTTGCACTGTGTATGGCCAGAATAGCACAATAGTGGTGTTTTTACACTGAATTAATCTTGCTGCTAGAACTTGGAACTGAATGTGATTCAACTCTGTTTAGGAAATTTTTTTGAACCCTAGTTTGCCATACAATAAAAACACTCTGCTTTTGAGAAAAGGTCATTCTTGCACTCTACTCTATTTCCTATAGGCCCAGTACAGTGAGCTAGCTAAAACAAAGGAACTGTGCTTCCTACACAAACGGGGCATATGCAGTTCAACTCAGTATTGTAAACTAAGTCAAACAGAAGTTTCTCTTCAGTCTAATACACTCTACTTGCTGGCAACAGAAGCAAATGCTATTTGCACTGTTTATGGCCAGAATAGCACAAGAGTGGTGTTCTTACCTCGAAATAACACTTGTTGCTAGAACTTAAAACTGTATGTGATTCAACTCCATTTAGAAATTTTAATTGAACCCTAGTTTGCCATACAAGAAAAACACTCTCCTTTTGAGAAAAGGGCATTCTTGCACAATAATATGTTTACTATAGGGCCAGTACAGTGAGTTAGCTCAAAACAAAAGAACTGTGCTTCCTAACAAACAGCATATAACAAGTTCAACTCAGTATTGCAAACTAAGTCAAACAGAAACTTCTCCTCAGTCCAATACACTGTACTTGCGGGAACAGACGTGAATGCTATTTGCACTGTGTATGGCCAGAATAGCACAAGAGTGGTGTTCTTCCACTGAATTAACTCTTGCTGGTTGAACTTGAAACTGAATGTGATTCAACTCCCTTTAGGATGTTTAATTGAACCCTAGTTTACCTTACAAGAAAAACACTCTGCTTTTGAGAAAAGGGCATTCTTGCACTCTTCTGTGTTTCCTATAGGGACAGTACAGTGAGCTAGCTCAAAACTAAGAACTGTTCTTCCTACACAAACGGAGCATATGTAGTCCAACTCATTATTGGAAAAAAAGTCAAACAGGAGCTTCTCTTCAGTCAAATACACTGTACTTGCGGGAACAGACGCGAATGCTATTTGCACTGTGTATGGCCAGAATAGCACAACAGTGGTGTACTTACCCTGAATGAACACTTGATGTTAGCACTTGAAACTGAATGTGTTTGAACTCTGTTTAGGAAGTTTATTTGAACCCTAGTTTGCCATACAGGAAAAACACTCTGCTTTTGAGACAAGGGAATTCTTGACCTCTAGTGGGTTTCTTATAGGGCCAGTCCAGTAAGCTAGCTCAAAACAAGAGAACTGTGCTTCCAACACAAACGGGGCATATCTAGTTCAACTCAGGATTGGAAACTAAGTCAAACAGGAGCTTCTCTTCAGTCAAATACACTGTACTTGCTTTGAACAGACAGGAATGCTATTTGCACTGTGTAGGGCCAGAAGAGCACAAGTGTGGTGTTCTTACCCTGAATTAACACTTGCTGCTAACAGTTGAAGCTGAATGTGATTCAACTCCGTTTAGGATGTTTAAATGAACCCTAGTTTGCCATACAAGAAAACCACTCTGCTTTGAGAAAATGGCATTCTTGCACTCTACTGAGTTTCCTATAGGCCCAGTACAGTGAGATAGCTCAAAACAAAAGAACTGTGCTTCCAACACAAACACGGAATATCTAGTTCAACTCAGTATTGGAAACTAAGTATAACAGGAGCTTCTCTTCAGTCCAATACACTGTACTTGCTGGGAACAGACGCGAATGCTATTTGCACTGTGTATGGCCAGAATAGCACAAGAGTGGTGTTCTTACCCTGAGTTAACACTTGCTGCTAGAACTTGAAACTTAATGTGATTCAACACCCATTAGGAAGATTAATTGTACCCTAGTTTGCCATACAATAAAAACACTGTGCTTTTGAGAAAAGGGCATTCTTGCACTCTACTCTGTTTCCTATAGGGCCAGTCCAGTGAGCTAGCTCAAAACATAAGAACTGTGCTTCCTATACAAACGGGGCATATCTAGTTCAATTCAGTATTGGAAACTAAATCAACAGGAGCTTCTCTTCGGTCCAATACACTGTACTTGCTGGGAACAGACACGAATATTATTTGCACTGTGTATGGCCAGAATAGCACAATAGTGGTGTTCTTACACTGAATTAATCTTGCTGCTAGAACTTGGAACTGAATGTGATTCAACTGTGTTTAGGAAATTTTTTTGAACCCTAGTTTGCCATACAAGAAAAACACTCTGCTTTTGAGAAAAGGTCATTCTTGCACTCTACTCTATTTCCTATAGGCCCAGTACAGTGAGCTAGCTAAAACAAAGGAACTGTGCTTCCTACACAAACGGGGCATATGCAGTTCAACTCAGTATTGTAAACTAAGTCAAACAGAAGTTTCTCTTCAGTCTAATACACTCTACTTGCTGGCAACAGAATCAAATGCTATTTGCACTGTTTATGGCCAGAATAGCACAAGAGTGGTGTTCTTACCTCGAATTAACACTTGCTGCTAGAACTTAAAACTGTATGTGATTCAACTCCATTTAGAAATTTTAATTGAACCCTAGTTTGCCATACAAGAAAAACACTCTCCTTTTGAGAAAAGGGCATTCTTGCACAATAATATGTTTACTATAGGGCCAGTACAGTGAGTTAGATCAAAACAAAAGAACTGTGCTTCCTAACAAATAGCATATAACAAGTTCAACTCAGTATTGGAAACTAAGTCAAACAGAAACTTCTCTTCAGTCCAATACACTGTACTTGCGGGAACAGACGCGAATGCTTTTTGCACTGTGTATGGCCAGAATAGCACAAGAGTGGTGTTCTTCCACTGAATTAACTCTTGCTGGTAGAACTTGAAACTGTATGTGATTCAACTCCCTTTAGGATGTTTAATAGAACCCTAGTTTGCCTTACAAGAAAAACACTCTGCTTTTGAGAAAAGGGCATTCTTGCACTCTACTGTGTTTCCTATAGGGACAGTACAGTGAGCTAGCTCAAAACTAAGAACTGTTCTTCCTACACAAACGGGGCATATGTAGTCCAACTCATTATTGGAAAAAAAGTCAAACAGGAGCTTCTCTTCAGTCAAATACACTGTACTTGCGGGAACAGACGCGAATGCTATTTGCTCTGTGTATGGCCAGAATAGCACAACAGTGCTGTACTTACCCTGAATGAACACTTGATGTTAGCACGTGAAAGTGAATGTGTTTGAACTCTGTTTAGGAAGTTTATTTGAACCCTAGTTTGCCATACAGGAAAAACACTCTGCTTTTGAGAAAAGGGAATTCTTGCCCTCTAGTGGGTTTCTTATAGGGCCAGTCCAGTAAGCTAGCTCAAACAAGAGAACTGTGCTTCCAACACAAACGGGGCATATCTAGTTCAACTCAGTATTGGAAACTAAGTAAAACAGGAGCTTCACTTCAGGCCAATACACTGTACTTGCTGGGAACAGACGCGAATGCTATTTGCACTGTTTATGGCCAGAATAGCACAATAGTGGTGTTCTTACCCTGAATTAACAATTGCTGCTAGAATTTGAAACCGAATGTGATTCAACACCCCTTAGGAAGATTAATTGAGCCCTTGTTTGCGATACAAGAAAAACACTCTGCTTTTGAGAAAAGGGCATTATTGCACTCTACAGTGTTTCCTATAGGGCCAGTAGAGTTAGCTAGCTCAAAACAAAAGAACTGTGTTTCCTACCCAAACGGGGCATATCTAGTTCAACTCAGGATTGGATACTAAGTCAAACAGCAGCTTCTCTACAGTTCAATACACTGTACTTGCTGGGAAGAGACGCGAATGCTATTTGCACTGTGTATGGCCAGAATAGCTCTTGGGTGGTGTTCTTATCCTGAAAAAAACACTTTCTAACACTTGAAGCTGAAAGTGAATCAACTCCCTTTAGGAAGTTTAATTGATCCCTAGTTTGCCATACAAGAAAAACACTCTGCGTTTGAGAAAAGGGCATTCTTGCACTCTACTGTGTTTCCTATAGGGCCAGAACAGTGAGCTAGGTCAAAACAAAAGAACTGTGCTGCCTACACAAAAGGGGCATATCTAGTTCAACTCAGTATTGTAAACTAATTCAAACAGGAGCTTCTCTTCAGTCCAATACAATGTACTTTCTGGGAACAGACGTGTAAGGTATTTGCACTGTGTATGGCCAGAATAGCACTAGAGTCGTGTTCTTACCCTGAAATAACACTTGCTGCTAGAACCTGAACCTGAATGTGATTCAACACCGTTTAGGAAGTTTAATTGAACCCTAGTTTGCCATACAAGAATAAACTCTGCTTTTGAGAAAAGGGCATTCTTGCTCTCTACTGTGTTTCCTATAGGGCCAATTAGTGAGCTAGCTCAAAACAAAAGAACTGGGCTTCCTACCCAAACGGGGCATATCTGGTTCAACTCAAGATTGGAAACTAAGTCAAACAGGAGCTTCTCTTCATTTCAATTCTCTGTACTTGCTGGAAACAGAGGCGAATGCTATTTGCACTGTGTATGGCAAGAATAGCACAAGAGAGGTGTTCTTACACTGAATTAACCCTTGCTGCTAGACCTTGAAACTGTATGTGATTCAACTCAGTTTAGAACGTTTAATTGAACCCTCGTTTGCCATACAAGAAAAACACTCTGCTTTTCAGAAAACGGCATTCTTGCACTCTACTATGTTTTCTATAGGGCCAGCACAGAGCTAGCTCAAAAGAAAAGAACTGTGCCTCCTACACAAACGGGTATATCTAGTTCAACTCAGTATTGCAAACTAAGTAAAACAGGAACTTCTCTTCCGTCCAATATACTGTACTTGCTGGGAACAGAACGGGAAGCTATTTGCACACTTTAGGGCCAGAATAGCACAAGAGTAGTGTTCTTTCCCTGAATTAACACTTGCTGCTAGAACTTGAAACTGAATGTTGTCAACTCCGTTTAGGAACTTGAATTGAACGCTAGTTTGCCATACAAGAAAACCACTCTGCTTTTGAGAAAAGAGCATTCTTGTTCTCTACTGTGTTTTCTATAGGCCCAGTACAGTGAGCTAGCTCAAAACAAAAGAACTGTGCTTCCAACACAAACCGGGAATATCTAGTTCAACTGAGTATTAAAAACTAAGTATAACAGGAACTTCTCTTCAGTCCAATACACTGTACTTGCTGGGAACAGACGCGAATGCTATTTGCACTGTGTAGGGCCAGAATAGCACAAGAGTGGTGTACTTACCCTGAATTAACACTTGCTGCTAGAACTTGAAACTGAATGTGATTCAACTCTGTTTAGGAAGTTTATTTGAACCCTAGTTTGCCAAACAAGAAAAACACTCTGCTTTTGAGAAAAGTTCATTTTTGCACTCTACTCTATTTCCTATAGCGCCAGTACAGTGAGCTAGCTCGAAACAAAAGAACTGGCTTCCTACACAAACGGGGCATATCTAGTTCAACTCAGGATTGGAAACTAAGTCAAACAGGAGCTTCTCTTCAGTCAAATACACTGTACTTGCTTTGAACAGACAGGAATGCTATTTGCACTGTGTATGGCCAGAAGAGCACAAGTGTGGTGTTCTTACCCTGAATTAGCACTTGCTGCTAACAGTTGAAGCTGAATGTGATTCAACTCCGTTTAGGATGTTTAAATGAACCCTAGTTTGCCATACAAGAAAACCACTCTGCTTTGAGAAAATGGCATTCTTGCACTCTACTGAGTTTCCTATAGGCCCAGTACAGTGAGATAGCTCAAAACAAAAGAACTGTGCTTCCAACACAAACACGGAATATCTAGTTCAACTCAGTACTGGAAACTAAGTATAACAGGAGCTTCTCTTCAGTCCAATACACTGTACTTGCTGGGAACAGACGCGAATGCTATTTGCACTGTGTATGGCCAGAATAGCACAAGAGTGGTGTTCTTACCCTGAGTTAACACTTGCTGCTAGAACTTGAAACTTAATGTGATTCAACACCCATTAGGAAGATTAATTGTACCCTAGTTTGCCATACAATAAAAACACTCTGCTTTTGAGAAAAGGGCATTCTTGCACTCTACTCTGTTTCCTATAGGGCCAGTCCAGTGAGCTAGCTCAAAACATAAGAACTGTGCTTCCTATACAAACGGGGCATATCTAGTTCAATTCAGTATTGGAAACTAAGTCAACAGGAGCTTCTCTTCGGTCCAATACACTGTACTTGCTGGGAACAGACACGAATACTATTTGCACTGTGTATGGCCAGAATAGCACAATAGTGGTGTTCTTACACTGAATTAATCTTGCTGCTAGAACTTGGAACTGAATGTGATTCAACTCTGTTTAGGAAATTTTTTTGAACCCTAGTTTGCCATACAAGAAAAACACTCTGCTTTTGAGAAAAGGTCATTCTTGCACTCTACTCTATTTCCTATAGGCCCAGTACAGTGAGCTAGCTAAAACAAAGGAACTGTGCTTCCTACACAAACGGGGCATATGCAGTTCAACTCAGTATTGTAAACTAAGTCAAACAGAAGTTTCTCTTCAGTCTAATACACTCTACTTGCTGGCAACAGAATCAAATGCTATTTGCACTGTTTATGGCCAGAATAGCACAAGAGTGGTGTTCTTACCTCGAATTAACACTTGCTGCTAGAACTTAAAACTGTATGTGATTCAACTCCATTTAGAAATTTTAATTGAACCCTAGTTTGGCATACAAGAAAAACACTCTCCTTTTGAGAAAAGGGCATTCTTGCACAATAATATGTTTACTATAGGGCCAGTACAGTGAGTTAGATCAAAACAAAAGAACTGTGCTTCCTAACAAATAGCATATAACAAGTTCAACTCAGTATTGGAAACTAAGTCAAACAGAAACTTCTCTTCAGTCCAATACACTGTACTTGCGGGAACAGACGCGAATGCTTTTTGCACTGTGTATGGCCAGAATAGCACAAGACTGGTGTTCTTCCACTGAATTAATTCTTGCTGGTAGAACTTGAAACTGTATGTGATTCAACTCCCTTTAGGATGTTTAATAGAACCCTAGTTTGCCTTACAAGAAAAACACTCTGCTTTTGAGAAAAGGGCATTCTTGCACTCTACTGTGTTTCCTATAGGGACAGTACAGTGAGCTAGCTCAAAACTAAGAACTGTTCTTCCTACACAAACGGGGCATATGTAGTCCAACTCATTATTGGAAAAAAAGTCAAACAGGAGCTTCTCTTCAGTCAAATACACTGTACTTGCGGGAACACACGCGAATGCTATTTGCACTGTGTATGGCCAGAATAGCACAACAGTGCTGTACTTACCCTGAATGAACACTTGATGTTAGCACGTGAAAGTGAATGTGTTTGAACTCTGTTTAGGAAGTTTATTTGAACCCTAGTTTGCCATACAGGAAAAACACTCTGCTTTTGAGACAAGGGAATTCTTGACCTCTAGTGGGTTTCTTATAGGGCCAGTCCAGTAAGCTAGCTCAAAACAAGAGAACTGTGCTTCCAACACAAACGGGGCATATCTAGTTCAACTCAGTATTGGAAACTAAGTAAAACAGGAGCTTCTCTTCAGGCCAATACACTGTACTTGCTGGGAACAGACGCGAATGCTATTTGCACTGTTTATGGCCAGAATAGCACAATAGTGGTGTTCTTACCCTGAATTAACAATTGCTGCTAGAATTTGAAACCGAATGTGATTCAACACCCCTTAGGAAGATTAATTGAGCCCTTGTTTGCGATACAAGAAAAACACTCTGCTTTTGAGAAAAGGGCATTATTGCACTCTACAGTGTTTCCTATAGGGCCAGTAGAGTTAGCTAGCTCAAAACAAAAGAACTGTGTTTCCTACCCAAACGGGGCATATCTAGTTCAACTCAGGATTGGATACTAAGTCAAACAGCAGCTTCTCTACAGTTCAATACACTGTACTTGCTGGGAAGAGACGCGAATGCTATTTGCACTGTGTATGGCCAGAATAGCTCTTGGGTGGTGTTCTTATCCTGAAAAAAACACTTTCTAACACTTGAAGCTGAAAGTGAATCAACTCCCTTTAGGAAGTTTAATTGATCCCTAGTTTGCCATACAAGAAAAACACTCTGCGTTTGAGAAAAGGGCATTCTTGCACTCTACTGTGTTTCTTATAGGGCCAGAACAGTGAGCTAGGTCAAAACAAAAGAACTGTGCTGCCTACACAAAAGGGGCATATCTAGTTCAACTCAGTATTGTAAACTAATTCAAACAGGAGCTTCTCTTCAGTCCAATACAATGTACTTTCTGGGAACAGACGTGTAAGGTATTTGCACTGTGTATGGCCAGAATAGCACTAGAGTCGTGTTCTTACCCTGAAATAACACTTGCTGCTAGAACCTGAACCTGAATGTGATTCAACACCGTTTAGGAAGTTTAATTGAACCCTAGTTTGCCATACAAGAATAAACTCTGCTTTTGAGAAAAGGGCATTCTTGCTCTCTACTGTGTTTCCTATAGGGCCAATTAGTGAGCTAGCTCAAAACAAAAGAACTGGGCTTCCTACCCAAACGGGGCATATCTGGTTCAACTCAAGATTGGAAACTAAGTCAAACAGGAGCTTCTCTTCATTTCAATTCTCTGTACTTGCTGGAAACAGAGGCGAATGCTATTTGCACTGTGTATGGCAAGAATAGCACAAGAGAGGTGTTCTTACACTGAATTAACCCTTGCTGCTAGACCTTGAAACTGTATGTGATTCAACTCAGTTTAGAACGTTTAATTGAACCCTCGTTTGCCATACAAGAAAAACACTCTGCTTTTCAGAAAAGGGCATTCTTGCACTCTACTATGTTTTCTATAGGGCCAGCACAGAGCTAGCTCAAAAGAAAAGAACTGTGCCTCCTACACAAATGGGTATATCTAGTTCAACTCAGTATTGCAAACTAAGTAAAACAGGAACTTCTCTTCCGTCCAATATACTGTACTTGCTGGGAACAGAACGGGAAGCTATTTGCACACTTTAGGGCCAGAATAGCACAAGAGTAGTGTTCTTTCCCTGAATTAACACTTGCTGCTAGAACTTGAAACTGAATGTTGTCAACTCCGTTTAGGAACTTGAATTGAACGCTAGTTTGCCATACAAGAAAACCACTCTGCTTTTGAGAAAAGAGCATTCTTGTTCTCTACTGTGTTTTCTATAGGCCCAGTACAGTGAGCTAGCTCAAAACAAAAGAACTGTGCTTCCAACACAAACCGGGAATATCTAGTTCAACTGAGTATTAAAAACTAAGTATAACAGGAACTTCTCTTCAGTCCAATACACTGTACTTGCTGGGAACAGACGCGAATGCTATTTGCACTGTGTAGGGCCAGAATAGCACAAGAGTGGTGTACTTACCCTGAATTAACACTTGCTGCTAGAACTTGAAACTGAATGTGATTCAACTCTGTTTAGGAAGTTTATTTGAACCCTAGTTTGCCAAACAAGAAAAACACTCTGCTTTTGAGAAAAGTTCATTTTTGCACTCTACTCTATTTCCTATAGCGCCAGTACAGTGAGCTAGCTCGAAACAAAAGAACTGGCTTCCTACACAAACGGGGCATATCTAGTTCAACTCAGGATTGGAAACTAAGTCAAACAGGAGCTTCTCTTCAGTCAAATACACTGTACTTGCTTTGAACAGACAGGAATGCTATTTGCACTGTGTACGGCCAGAAGAGCACAAGTGTGGTGTTCTTACCCTGAATTAACACTTGCTGCTAACAGTTGAAGCTGAATGTGATTCAACTCCGTTTAGGATGTTTAAATGAACCCTAGTTTGCCATACAAGAAAACCACTCTGCTTTGAGAAAATGGAATTCTTGCACTCTACTGAGTTTCCTATAGGCCCAGTACAGTGAGATAGCTCAAAATAAAAGAACTGTGCTTCCAACACAAACACGGAATATCTAGTTCAACTCAGTATTGGAAACTAAGTATAACAGGAGCTTCTCTTCAGTCCAATACACTGTACTTGCTGGGAACAGACGCGAATGCTATTTGCACTGTGTATGGCCAGAATAGCACAAGAGTGGTGTTCTTACCCTGAGTTAACACTTGCTGCTAGAACTTGAAACTTAATGTGATTCAACACCCATTAGGAAGATTAATTGTACCCTAGTTTGCCATACAATAAAAACACTGTGCTTTTGAGAAAAGGGCATTCTTGCACTCTACTCTGTTTCCTATAGGGCCAGTCCAGTGAGCTAGCTCAAAACATAAGAACTGTGCTTCCTATACAAACGGGGCATATCTAGTTCAATTCAGTATTGGAAACTAAGTCAACAGGAGCTTCTCTTCGGTCCAATACACTGTACTTGCTGGGAACAGACACGAATACTATTTGCACTGTGTATGGCCAGAATAGCACAATAGTGGTGTTCTTACACTGAATTAATCTTGCTGCTAGAACTTGGAACTGAATGTGATTCAACTCTGTTTAGGAAATTTTTTTGAACCCTAGTTTGCCATACAAGAAAAACACTCTGCTTTTGAGAAAAGGTCATTCTTGCACTCTACTCTATTTCCTATAGGCCCAGTACAGTGAGCTAGCTAAAACAAAGGAACTGTGCTTCCTACACAAACGGGGCATATGCAGTTCAACTCAGTATTGTAAACTAAGTCAAACAGAAGTTTCTCTTCAGTCTAATACACTCTACTTGCTGGCAACATAAGCAAATGCTATTTGCACTGTTTATGGCCAGAATAGCACAAGAGTGGTGTTCTTACCTCGAATTAACACTTGCTGCTAGAACTTAAAACTGTATATGATTCAACTCCATTTAGAAATTTTAATTGAACCCTAGTTTGCCATACAAGAAAAACACTCTCCTTTTGAGAAAAGGGCATTCTTGCACAATAATATGTTTACTATAGGGCCAGTACAGTGAGTTAGATCAAAACAAAAGAACTGTTCTTCCTAACAAACAGCATATAACAAGTTCAACTCAGTATTGGAAACTAAGTCAAACAGAAACTTCTCTTCAGTCCAATACACTGTACTTGCGGGAACAGACGTGAATGCTATTTGCACTGTGTATGGCCAGAATAGCACAAGAGTGGTGTTCTTCCACTGAATTAACTCTTGCTGGTAGAACTTGAAACTGAATGTGATTCAACTCCCTTTAGGATGTTTAATTGAACCCTAGTTTGCCTTACAAGAAAAACACTCTGCTTTTGAGAAAAGGGCATTCTTGCACCCTTCTGTGTTTCCTATAGGGACAGTACAGTGAGCTAGCTCAAAACTAAGAACTGTTCTCCCTACACAAACGGGGCATATGTAGTCCAACTCATTATTGGAAAAAAAGTCAAACAGGAGCTTCTCTTCAGTCAAATACACTGTACTTGCGGGAACAGACGCGAATGCTATTTGCACTGTGTATGGCCAGAATAGCACAACAGTGTGTACTTACCCTGAATGAACACTTGATGGTAGCACTTGAAACTGAATGTGATTCAACTCCCTTTAGGATGTTTAATTGAACCCTAGTTTGCCTTACAAGAAAAACACTCTGCTTTTGAGAAAAGGGCATTCTTGCACTCTTCTGTGTTTCCTATAGGGACAGTACAGTGAGCTAGCTCAAAACTAAGAACTGTTCTTCCTACACAAACGGGGCATATGTAGTCCAACTCATTATTGGAAAAAAAAGTCAAACAGGAGCTTCTCTTCAGTCAAATACACTGTACTTGCGGGAACAGACGCGAATGCTATTTGCACTGTGTATGGCCAGAATAGCACAACAGTGTGTACTTACCCTGAATGAACACTTGATGGTAGCACTTGAAACTGAATGTGTTTGAACTCTGTTTAGGAAGTTTATTTGAACCCTAGTTTGCCATACAGGAAAAACACTCTGCTTTTGAGAAAAGGGAATTCTTGACCTCTAGTGGGTTTCTTATAGGGCCAGTCCAGTAAGCTAGCTAAAAACAAGAGAACTGTGCTTCCAACACAAACGGGGCATATCTAGTTCAACTCAGTATTGGAAACTAAGTAAAACAGGAGCTTCTCTTCAGGCCAATACACTGTACTTGCTGGGAACAGACGCGAGTGCTATTTGCACTGTTTATGGCCAGAATAGCACAATAGTGGTGTTCTTACCCTGAATTAACAATTGCTGCTAGAATTTGAAACCGAATGTGATTCAACACCCCTTAGGAAGATTAATTGAGCCCTTGTTTGCGATACAAGAAAAACACTCTGCTTTTGAGAAAAGGGCATTATTGCACTCTACAGTGTTTCCTATAGGGCCAGTAGAGTTAGCTAGCTCAAAACAAAAGAACTGTGTTTCCTACCCAAACGGGGCATATCTAGTTCAACTCAGGATTGGATACTAAGTCAAACAGCAGCTTCTCTACAGTTCAATACACTGTACTTGCTGGGAAGAGACGCGAATGTTATTTGCACTGTGTATGGCCAGAATAGCTCTAGGGTGGTGTTCTTATCCTGAAAAAAACACTTTCTAACACTTGAAGCTGAAAGTGAATCAACTCCCTTTAGGAAGTTTAATTGATCTCTAGTTTGCCATACAAGAAAAACACTCTGCGTTTGAGAAAAGGGCATTCTTGCACTCTACTGTGTTTCCTATAGGGCCAGAACAGTGAGCTAGGTCAAAACAAAAGAACTGTGCCTACTACACAAAATGGCATATCTAGTTCAACTCAGTATTGTAAACTAATTCAAACAGGAGATTCTCTTCAGTCCAATACAATGTACTTTCTGGGAACAGACTTGTAAGGTATTTGCACTGTGTATGGCCAGAATAGCACTAGAGTCGTGTTCTTACCCTGAAATAACACTTGCTGCTAGAACCTGAACCTGAATGTGATTCAACACCGTTTAGGAAGTTTAATTGAACCCTAGTTTGCCATACAAGAATAAACTCTGCTTTTGAGAAAAGGGCATTCTTGCTCTCTACTGTGTTTCCTATAGGGCCAATTAGTGAGCTAGCTCAAAACAAAAGAACTGGGCTTCCTACCCAAACGGGGCATATCTTGTTCAACTCAAGATTGGAAACTAAGTCAAACAGGAGCTTCTCTTCATTTCAATTCTCTGTACTTGCTGGAAACAGAGGCGAATGCTATTTGCACTGTGTATGGCAAGAATGGCACAAGAGAGGTGTTCTTACACCGAATTAACCCTTCCTGCTAGATCTTGAAACTGTATGTGATTCAACTCCGTTTAGAACGTTTACTTGAAACGTCGTTTGCCATACAAGAAAAACACTCTGCTTTTCAGAAAACGGCATTCTTGCACTCTACTATGTTTTCTATAGGGCCAGCACAGAGCTAGCTCAAAAGAAAAGAACCGTGCCTCCTACACAAACGGGTATATCTAGTTCAACTCAGTATTGCAAACTAAGTAAAACAGGAACTTCTCTTCCGTCCAATATACTGTACTTGCTGGGAACAGAACGGGATGCTATTTGCACACTTTAGGGCCAGAATAGCACAAGAGTAGTGTTCTTTCCCTGAATTAACACTTGCTGCTAGAACTTGAAACTGAATGTGATTCAACTCCGTTTAGGAACTTGAATTGAACGCTAGTTTGCCATACAAGAAAACCACTCTGCTTTTGAGAAAAGAGCATTCTTGTTCTCTACTGTGTTTTCTATAGGCCCAGTACAGTGAGCTAGCTCAAAACAAAAGAACTGTGCTTCCAACACAAACCGGAAATATCTAGTTCAACTGCGTATTAAAAACAGTATAACAGGAGCTTCTCTTCAGTCCAATACACTGTACTTGCTGGGAACAGACGCAAATGCTATTTGCACTGTGTAGGGCCAGAATAGCACAAGAGTGGTGTACTTACCCTGAATTAACACTTGCTGCTAGAACTTGAAACTGAATGTGATTCAACTCTGTTTAGGAAGTTTATTTGAACCCTAGTTTGCCAAACAAGAAAAACACTCTGCTTTTGAGAAAAGTTCATTTTTGCACTCTACTCTATTTCCTATAGCCCCAGTACAGTGAGCTAGCTCAAAACAAAAGAACTGGCTTCCTACACAAACGGGGCATATCTAGTTCAACTCAGGATTGGAAACTAAGTCAAACAGGAGCTTCTTTTCAGTCAAATATAGTGTACTTGTTTTGAACAGACAGGAATGCTATTTGCACTGTTTAGGGCCAGAAGAGCACAAGAGTGGTGTTCTTACCCTGAATTAACACTTGCTGCTAACAGTTGAAGCTGAATGTGATTCAACTCCGTTTAGGATGTTTAAATGAACCCTAGTTTGCCATACAAGAAAACCACTCTGCTTTGAGAAAATGGCATTCTTGCACTCTACTGAGTTTCCTGTAGGCCCAGTACAGTGAGATAGCTCAAAACAAAAGAACTGTGCTTCCAACACAAACAGGGAATATCTAGTTCAACTCAGTATTGGAAACTAAGTATAACAGGAGCTTCTCTTCAGTCCAATACACTGTACTTGCTGGGAACAGACGCGAATGCTATTTGCACTGTGTATGGCCAGAATAGCACAAGAGTGGTGTTCTTACCCTGAGTTAACACTTGCTGCTAGAACTTGAAACTTAATTTGATTCAACACCCATTAGGAAGATTAATTGTACCCTAGTTTCCCATACAATAAAAACACTGTGCTTTTGAGAAAAGGGCATTCTTGCACTCTACTCTGTTTCCTATAGGGCAAGTCCAGTGAGCTAGCTCAAAACATAAGAACTGTGCTTCCTATACAAACGGGGCATTCAGTAGTTCAATTCAGTATTGGAAACTAAGTCAACAGGAGCTTCTCTTCGGTCCAATACACTGTACTTGCTGGGAACAGACACGAATACTATTTGCACTGTGTATGGCCAGAATAGCACAATAGTGGTGTTCTTACACTGAATTAATCTTGCTGCTAGAACTTGGAACTGAATGTGATTCAACTCTGTTTAGGAAATTTTTTTGAACCCTAGTTTGCCATACAAGAAAAACACTCTGCTTTTGAGAAAAGGTCATTCTTGCACTCTACTCTATTTCCTATAGGCCCAGTACAGTGAGCTAGCTAAAACAAAGGAACTGTGCTTCCTACACAAACGGGGCATATGCAGTTCAACTCAGTATTGTAAACTAAGTCAAACAGAAGTTTCTCTTCAGTCTAATACACTCTACTTGCTGGCAACATAAGCAAATGCTATTTGCACTGTTTATGGCCAGAATAGCACAAGAGTGGTGTTCTTACCTCGAATTAACACTTGCTGGTAGAACTTAAAACTGTATATGATTCAACTCCATTTAGAAATTTTAATTGAACCCTAGTTTGCCATACAAGAAAAACACTCTCCTTTTGAGAAAAGGGCATTCTTGCACAATAATATGTTTACTATAGGGCCAGTACAGTGAGTTAGATCAAAACAAAAGAACTGTGCTTCCTAACAAACAGCATATAACAAGTTCAACTCAGTATTGGAAACTAAGTCAAACAGAAACTTCTCTTCAGTCCAATACACTGTACTTGCGGGAACAGACGCGAATGCTATTTGCACTGTGTATGGCCAGAATAGCACAAGAGTGGTGTTCTTCCACTGAATTAACTCTTGCTGGTAGAACTTGAAACTGAATGTGATTCAACTCCCTTTAGGATGTTTAATTGAACCCTAGTTTGCCTTACAAGAAAAACACTCTGCTTTTGAGAAAAGGGCATTCTTGCACTCTTCTGTGTTTCCTATAGGGACAGTACAGTGAGCTAGCTCAAAACTAAGAACTGTTCTTCCTACACAAACGGAGCATATGTAGTCCAACTCATTATTGGAAAAAAAGTCAAACAGGAGCTTCTCTTCAGTCAAATACACTGTACTTGCGGGAACAGACGCGAATGCTATTTGCACTGTGTATGGCCAGAATAGCACAACAGTGTGTACTTACCCTGAATGAACACTTGATGGTAGCACTTGAAACTGAATGTGTTTGAACTATGTTTAGGAAGTTTATTTGAACCCTAGTTTGACATACAGGAAAAACACTCTGCTTTTGAGAAAAGGGAATTCTTGACCTCTAGTGGGTTTCTTATAGGGCCAGTCCAGTAAGCTAGCTAAAAACAAGAGAACTGTGCTTCCAACACAAACGGGGCATATCTAGTTCAACTCAGTATTGGAAACTAAGTAAAACAGGAGCTTCTCTTCAGGCCAATACACTGTACTTGCTGGGAACAGACGCGAGTGCTATTTGCACTGTTTATGGCCAGAATAGCACAATAGTGGTGTTCTTACCCTGAATTAACAATTGCTGCTAGAATTTGAAACCGAATGTGATTCAACACCCCTTAGGAAGATTAATTGAGCCCTTGTTTGCGATACAAGAAAAACACTCTGCTTTTGAGAAAAGGGCATTATTGCACTCTACAGTGTTTCCTATAGGGCCAGTAGAGTTAGCTAGCTCAAAACAAAAGAACTGTGTTTCCTACCCAAACGGGGCATATCTAGTTCAACTCAGGTTTGGATACTAAGTCAAACAGCAGCTTCTCTACAGTTCAATACACTGTACTTGCTGGGAAGAGACGCGAATGTTATTTGCACTGTGTATGGCCAGAATAGCTCTAGGGTGGTGTTCTTATCCTGAAAAAAACACTTTCTAACACTTGAAGCTGAAAGTGAATCAACTCCCTTTAGGAAGTTTAATTGATCTCTAGTTTGCCATACAAGAAAAACACTCTGCGTTTGAGAAAAGGGCATTCTTGCACTCTACTGTGTTTCCTATAGGGCCAGAACAGTGAGCTAGGTCAAAACAAAAGAACTGTGCTGCCTACACAAAAGGGGCATATCTAGTTCAACTCAGTATTGTAAACTAATTCAAACAGGAGATTCTCTTCAGTCCAATATACTGTACTGATTGGGAACAGACGCGAATGCTATTAGCACTGTGTATGGCCAGAATAGCACTAGAATCGTGTTCTTACCCTGAAATAACACTTGCTCTTAGAACCTGAACCTGAATGTGATTCAACACCGTTTAGGAAGTTTAATTGAACCCTAGTTTGTCATACAAGAATAAACTCTGCTTTTGAGAAAAGGGCATTCTTGCTCTCTACTGTGTTTCCTATAGGGCCAATTAGTGAGCTAGCTCAAAACAAAAGAACTGGGCTTCCTACCCAAACGGGGCATATCTTGTTCAACTCAAGATTTGAAACTAAGTCAAACAGGAGCTTCTCTTCATTTCAATTCTCTGTACTTGCTGGAAACAGAGGCGAATGCTATTTGCACTGTGTATGGCAAGAATGGCACAAGAGAGGTGTTCTTACACCGAATTAACCCTTCCTGCTAGATCTTGAAACTGTATGTGATTCAACTCCGTTTAGAACGTTTAATTGAAACGTCGTTTGCCATACAAGAAAAACACTCTGCTTTTCAGAAAACGGCATTCTTGCACTCTACTATGTTTTCTATAGGGCCAGCACAGAGCTAGCTCAAAAGAAAAGAACCGTGCCTCCTACACAAACGAGTATATCTAGTTCAACTCAGTATTGCAAACTAAGTAAAACAGGAACTTATCTTCCGTCCAATATACTGTACTTGCTGGGAACAGAACGGGATGCTATTTGCACACTTTAGGGCCAGAATAGCACAAGAGTAGTGTTCTTTCCCTGAATTAACACTTGCTGCTAGAACTTGAAACTGAATGTGATTCAACTCCGTTTAGGACCTTGAATTGAACGCTAGTTTGCCATACAAGAAAACCACTCTGCTTTTGAGAAAAGAGCATTCTTGTTCTCTACTGTGTTTTCTATAGGCCCAGTACAGTGAGCTAGCTCAAAACAAAAGAACTGTGCTTCCAACACAAACCGGAAATATCTAGTTCAACTGCGTATTAAAAACTAAGTATAACAGGAGCTTCTCTTCAGTCCAATACACTGTACTTGCTGGGAACAGACGCAAATGCTATTTGCACTGTGTAGGGCCAGAATAGCACAAGAGTGGTGTACTTACCCTGAATTAACACTTGCTGCTAGAACTTGAAACTGAATGTGATTCAACTCTGTTTAGGAAGTTTATTTGAACCCTAGTTTGCCAAACAAGAAAAACACTCTGCTTTTGAGAAAAGTTCATTTTTGTACTCTACTCTATTTCCTATAGCCCCAGTACAGTGAGCTAGCTCAAAACAAAAGAACTGGCTTCCTACACAAACGGGGCATATCTAGTTCAACTCAGGATTGGAAACTAAGTCAAACAGGAGCTTCTCTTCAGTCAAATACACTGTACTTGCTTTGAACAGACAGGAATGCTATTTGCACTGTTTAGGGCCAGAAGAGCACAAGAGTGGTGTTCTTACCCTGAATTAACACTTGCTGCTAACAGTTGAAGCTGAATGTGATTCAACTCCGTTTAGGATGTTTAAATGAACCCTAGTTTGCCATACAAGAAAACCACTCTGCTTTGAGAAAATGGCATTCTTGCACTCTACTGAGTTTCCTGTAGGCCCAGTACAGTGAGATAGCTCAAAACAAAAGAACTGTGCTTCCAACACAAACAGGGAATATCTAGTTCAACTCAGTATTGGAAACTAAGTATAACAGGAGCTTCTCTTCAGTCCAATACACTGTACTTGCTGGGAACAGACGCGAATGCTATTTGCACTGTGTATGGCCAGAATAGCACAAGAGTGGTGTTCTTACCCTGAGTTAACACTTGCTGCTAGAACTTGAAACTGAATGTGATTCAACACCCATTAGGAAGATTAATTGTACCCTAGTTTGCCATACAATAAAAACACTCTGCTTTTGAGAAAAGGGCATTCTTGCACTCTACTCTGTTTCCTATAGGGCCAGTCCAGTGAGCTAGCTCAAAACAAAAGAACTGTGCTTCCTATACAAACGGGGCATATCAAGTTTAATTCAGTATTGGAAACTAAGTCAACAGAAGCTTCTTTACGGTCCAATACACCGTACTTGCTGGGAACAGACACGAATACTATTTGCACTGTGTATGGCCAGAATAGCACAATAGTGGTGTTCTTACACTGAATTAATCTTGCTGCTAGAACTTGGAACTGAATGTGATTCAACTCTGTTTAGGAAATTTTTTTGTACCCTAGTTTGCCATACAAGAAAAACACTCTGCTTTTGAGAAAAGGTCATTCTTGCACTCTACTCTATTTCCTATAGGCCCAGTACAGTGAGCTAGCTAAAACAAAGGAACTGTGCTTCCTACACAAACGGGGCATATGCAGTTCAACTCAGTATTGTAAACTAAGTCAAACAGAAGTTTCTCTTCAGTCTAATACACTCTACTTGCTGGCAACATAAGCAAATGCTATTTGGACGGTTTATGGCCAGAATAGCACAAGAGTGGTGTTCTTACCTCGAATTAACACTTGCTGCTAGAACTTAAAACTGTATATGATTCAACTCCATTTAGAAATTTTAATTGAACCCTAGTTTGCCATACAAGAAAAACACTCTCCTTTTGAGAAAAGGGCATTCTTGCACAATAATATGTTTACTATAGGGCCAGTACAGTGAGTTAGCTCAAAACAAAAGAACTGTGCTTCCTAACAAACAGCATATAACAAGTTCAACTCAGTATTGGAAACTAAGTCAAACAGAAACTTCTCTTCAGTCCAATACACTGTACTTGCGGGAACAGACGCGAATGCTATTTGCACTGTGTATGGCCAGAATAGCACAAGAGTGGTGTTCTTCAACTGAATTAACTCTTGCTGGTAGAACTTGAAACTGAATGTGATTCAACTCCCTTTAGGATGTTTAATTGAACCCTAGTTTGCCTTACAAGAAAAACACTCTGCTTTTGAGAAAAGGGCATTCTTGAACTCTTCTGTGTATCCTATAGGGACAGTACAGTGAGCTAGCTCAAAACTAAGAACTGTTCTTCCTACACAAACGGGGCATATGTAGTCCAACTCATTATTGGAAAAAAAGTCAAACAGGAGCTTCTCTTCAGTCAAATACACTGTACTTGCGGGAACAGACGCGAATGCTATTTGCACTGTGTATGGCCAGAATAGCACAACAGTGTGTACTTACCCTGAATGAACACTTGATGGTAGCACTTGAAACTGAATGTGTTTGAACTCTGTTTAGGAAGTTTATTTGAACCCTAGTATGCCATACAGGAAAAACACTCTGCTTTTGAGACAAGGGAATTCTTGACCTCTAGTGGGTTTCTTATAGGGCCAGTCCAGTAAGCTAGCTCAAAACAAGAGAACTGTGCTTCCAACACAAACGGGGCATATCTAGTTCAACTCAGTATTGGAAACTAAGTAAAACAGGAGCTTCTCTTCAGGCCAATACACTGTACTTGCTGGGAACAGACGCGAGTGCTATTTGCACTGTTTATGGCCAGAATAGCACAATAGTGGTGTTCTTACCCTGAATTAACAATTGCTGCTAGAATTTGAAACCGAATGTGATTCAACACCCCTTAGGAAGATTAATTGAGCCCTTGTTTGTGATACAAGAAAAACACTCTGCTTTTGAGAAAAGGGCATTATTGCACTCTACAGTGTTTCCTATAGGGCCAGTAGAGTTAGCTAGCTCAAAACAAAAGAACTGTGTTTCCTACCCAAACGGGGCATATCTAGTTCAACTCAGGATTGGATACTAAGTCAAACAGCAGCTTCTCTACAGTTCAATACACTGTACTTGCTGGGAAGAGACGCGAATGCTATTTGCGCTGTGTATGGCCAGAATAGCTCTAGGGTGGTGTTCTTATCCTGAAAAAAACACTTTCTAACACTTGAAGCTGAAAGTGAATCAACTCCCTTTAGGAAGTTTAATTGATCCCTAGTTTGCCATACAAGAAAAACACTCTGCTTTTGAGAAAAGGGCATTATTGCACTCTACTCTGTTTCCTATAGGGCCAGTCCAGTGAGCTAGCTCAAAACATAAGAACTGTGCTTCCTATACAAACGGGGCATATCTATTTCAATTCAGTATTGGAAACTAAGTCAACAGGAGCTTCTCTTCGGTCCAATACACCGTACTTGCTGGGAACAGACACGAATACTATTTGCACTGTGTATGGCCAGAATAGCACAATAGTGGTGTTCTTACACTGAATTAATCTTGCTGCTAGAACTTGGAACTGAATGTGATTCAACTCTGTTTAGGAAATTTTTTTGAACCCTAGTTTGCCATACAAGAAAAACACTCTGCTTTTGAGAAAAGGTCATTCTTGCACTCTACTCTATTTCCTATAGGCCCAGTACAGTGAGCTAGCTAAAACAAAGGAACTGTGCTTCCTACACAAACGGGGCATATGCAGTTCAACTCAGTATTGTAAACTAATTCAAACAGGAGCTTCTCTTCAGTCCAATACAATATACTTTCTGGGAACAGACGTGTAAGGTATTTGCACTGTGTATGGCCAGAATAGCACTAGAGTCGTGTTCTTACCCTGAAATAACACTTGCTGCTAGAACCTGAACCTGAATGTGATTCAACACCGTTTAGGAAGTTTAATTGAACCCTAGTTTGCCATACAAGAATAAACTCTGCTTTTGAGAAAAGTGCATTCTTGCGCTCTACTGTGTTTCCTATAGGGCCAATTAGTGAGCTAGCTCAAAACAAAAGAACTCGGCTTCCTACCCAAACGGGGCATATCTGGTTCAACTCAAGATTGGAAACTAAGTCAAACAGGAGCTTCTCTTCATTGCAATTCTCTGTACTTGCTGGAAACAGAGGCGAATGCTATTTGCACTGTGTATGGCAAGAATAGCACAAGAGAGGTGTTCTTACACTGAATTAACCCTTGCTGCTAGATCTTGAAACTGTATGTGATTCAACTCCGTTTAGGAACTTGAATTGAACGCTAGTTTGCCATACAAGAAAACCACTCTGCTTTTGAGAAAAGGGCATTCTTGCACTCTACTATGTTTTCTATAGGGCCAGCACAGAGCTAGCTCAAAAGAAAAGAACCGTGCCTCCTACACAAACGGGTATATCTAGTTCAACTCAGTATTGCAAACTAAGTAAAACAGGAACTTCTCTTCCGTCCAATATACTGTACTTGCTGGGAACAGAACGGGATGCTATTTGCACACTTTAGGGCCAGAATAGCACAAGAGTAGTGTTCTTTCCCTGAATTAACACTTGCTGCTAGAACTTGAAACTGAATGTGATTCAACTCCGTTTAGGAACTTGAATTGAACGCTAGTTTGCCATACAAGAAAACCACTCTGCTTTTGAGAAAAGAGCATTCTTGTTCTCTACTGTGTTTTCTATAGGCCCAGTACAGTGAGCTAGCTCAAAACAAAAGAACTGTGCTTCCAACACAAACCAGAAATATCTAGTTCAACTGAGTATTAAAAACTAAGTATAATAGGAGCTTCTCTTCAGTCCAATACACTGTACTTGCTGGGAACAGACACAAATGCTATTTGCACTGTGTAGGGCCAGAATAGCACAAGAGTGGTGTACTTACCCTGAATTAACACTTGCTGCTAGAACTTGAAACTGAATGTGATTCAACTCTGTTTAGGAAGTTTATTTGAACCCTAGTTTGCCAAACAAGAAAAACACTCTGCTTTTGAGAAAAGTTCATTTTTGCACTCTACTCTATTTCCTATAGGCCCAGTACAGTGAGCTAGCTCAAAACAAAAGAACTGGCTTCCTACACAAACGGGGCATATCGAGTTCAACTCAGGATTGGAAACTAAGTCAAACAGGATCTTCTCTTCAGTCCAATACACTGTACTTGCTTTGAACAGACAGGAATGCTATTTGCACTGTTTAGGGCCAGAAGAGCACAAGAGTGGTGTTCTTACCCTGAATTAACACTTGCTGCTAACAGTTGAAGCTGAATGTGATTCAACTCCGTTTAGGATGTTTAAATGAACCCTAGTTTGCCATACAAGAAAACTACTCTGCTTTGAGAAAGTGGCATTCTTGCACTCTACTGAGTTTCCTGTAGGCCCAGTACAGTGAGATAGCTCAAAACAAAAGAACTGTGCTTCCAACACAAACACGGAATATCTAGTTCCACTCAGTATTGGAAACTAAGTATAACAGGAGCTTCTCTTCAGTCCAATACACTGTACTTGCTGGGAACAGACGCGAATGCTATTTGCACTGTGTATGGCCAGAATAGCACAAGAGTGGTGTTCTTACCCTGAGTTAACACTTGCTGCTAGAACTTGAAACTGAATGTGATTCAACACCCATTAGGAAGATTAATTGTACCCTAGTTTGCCATACAAGAAAAACACTCTGCTTTTGAGAAAAGGCATTCTTGCACTCTACTGTGATCCCGATAGGGCCAGTACAGTAGGCGAGCTCAAAACAAAACAACTGTGCTTTCTACTCGAACGGGGCATATCTAGTTCAACTCAGTATTGGAAACTAATCAAACAGGAGCTTCTCTTCAGTCCAATACACTGTACTTACATGGAACAGACTCAAATGCTATTTGCACTGTGATTGGCCAGAATAGCACAAGAGTGGTATTCTTCCACTGAATCAACTCTTGCTGCTAGAACTTGAACCTGAATGTGATTCAACTCCATTTAGGAAGTTTAATTGAATCCTAGTTTGCCATAGAAGAAAACCACTCTGCTTTTGAGAAAAGAGCATTCTTGTTCTCTACTGTGTTTTCTATAGGCCCAGTACAGTGAGCTAGCTCAAAACAAAAGAAAAGGGCTTCCAACACAAACCGGGAATATCTAGTTCAACTGAGTATTAAAAACTAAGTATAACAGGAGCTTCTCTTCAGTCCAATACACTGTACTTGCTGGGAACAGACGCGAATGCTATTTGCACTGTGTATGGCCAGAATAGCACAAGAGTAGTGTACTTACCCTGAATTAACACTTGCTGCTAGAACTTGAAACTGAATGTGATTCAACTCTGTTTAGGAAATTTTTTTGAACCCTAGTTTGCCATACAAGAAAAACACTCTGCTTTTGAGAAAAGGTCATTCTTGCACTCTACTCTATTTCCTATAGGCCCAGTACAGTGAGCTAGCTAAAACAAAGGAACTGTGCTTCCTACACAAACGGGGCATATGCAGTTCAACTCAGTATTGTAAACTAAGTCAAACAGAAGTTTCTCTTCAGCCTAATACACTCTACTTGCTGGCAACATAAGCAAATGCTATTTGCACTGTTTATGGCCAGAATAGCACAACAGTGGTGTTCTTACCTCGAATTAACACTTGCTGCTAGAACTTAAAACTGTATGTGATTCACTCTGTTTAGAAATTTTAATTGAACCCTAGTTTGCATACAAGAAAAACACTCTGCTTTTGAGAAAAGGGCATTCTTGCACAATAATATGTTTACTAGAGGGCCAGTACAGTGAGTTAGCTCAAAACAAAAGAACTGTGCTTCCTAACAAACAGCATATAACAAGTTCAACTCAGTATTGGAAACTAAGTCAAACAAAAACTTCTCTTCAGTCCAATACACTGTACTTGCGGGAACAGACGCGAATGCTATTTGCACTGTGTATGGCCAGAATAGCACAAGAGTGGTGTACTTCCACTGAATTAACTCTTGCTGGTAGAACTTGAAACTGAATGTGATTCAACCCCCTTTAGGATGTTTAATTGAACCCTAGTTTGCCTTACAAGAAAAACACTCTGCTTTTGAGAAAAGGGCATTCTTGTACTCTACTGTGTTTCCTATAGGGACAGTACAGTGAGCTAGCTCAAAACTAAGAACTGTTCTTCCTACACAAACGGGGCATATGTAGTCCAACTCATTATTGGAAAAAAAGTCAAACAGGAGCTTCTCTTCAGTCAAATACACTGTACTTGCGGGAACAGACGCGAATGCTATTTGCACTGTGTATGGCCAGAGTAGCACAACAGTGGTGTACTTACCGTGAATGAACACTCGATGTTAGCACTTGAAACTGAATGTGTTTGAACTCTGTTTAGGAAGTTTATTTGAACCCTAGTTTGCCATACAGGAAAAACACTCTGCTTTTGAGAAAAGGGAATTCTTGCCCTCTAGTGGGTTTCTTATAGGGCTAGTCCAGTAAGCTAGCTCAAAACAAGAGAACTGTGCTTCCAACACAAACGGGGCATATCTAGTTCAACTCAGTATTGGAAACTAAGTAAAACAGGAGCTTCTCTTCAGTCCAATACACTGTACTGGCTGGGAACAGACGCGAATGCTATTTGCACAGTGTAGGGCCAGAATAGCACAAGAGTGGTGTTCTTACCCTGAATTAACAATTGCTGCTAGAATTTGAAACTGAATGTGATTCAACACCCCTTAGGAAGATTAATTGAGCCCTTGTTTGCGATACAAGAAAAACACTCTGCGTTTGAGAAAAGGGCATTCTTGCACTCTACTGTGTTTCCTATATGGCCAGGACAGTGAGCTAGGTCAAAACAAAAGAACTGTGCTGCCTACACAAAAGGGGCACATCTAGTTCAACTCAGTATTGGAAACTAATTCAAACAGGAGCTTCTCTTCATTCAATACAATGTACTTTCTGTTAACAGACGTGTAAGCTATTTGCACTGTGTATGGCCAGAATAGCACTAGAGTCGTGTTCTTACCCAGAATTAACACTTGCTGCTAGAACCTGAACCTGAATGTGATTCAACACCGCTTAGGACGTTTAATTGAACCCTAGTTTGCCATACAAGAATAAACTCTGCTTTTGAGAAAATGGCATTCTTGCTCTCTACTGTGTTTCCTATAGGGCCAATTAGTGAGCTAGCTCAAAACAAAAGAACTGGGCTTCCTACCCAAATGGGGCATATCTGGTCCAACTCAAGATTGGAAACTAATTCAAACAGGAGCTTCACTTCATTTCAATTCTCTGTACTTGCTGGAAACAGAGGCGAATGCTATTTGCACTGTGTATGGCAAGAATAGCACAAGAGAGTTGTTCTTAAACTGAATTAACCCTTGCTGCTAGATCTTGAAACTGTATGTGATTCAACTCCGTTTAGAACGTTTAATTGAACCCTCTTTTGCCATACTAGAAAAACACTCTGCTTTTCAGAAAACGGTATTCTTGCACTCTACTATGTTTTCTATAGGGCCAGCACAGAGCTAGCTCAAAAGAAAAGAACTGTGCTTCCTACACAAACGGGTATATCTAGTTCAACTCAGTATTGCAAACTAAGTAAAACAGGAAGTTCTCTTCCGTCCAATATACTGTACTTGCTGGGAACAGAACGGGATGCTATTTGCACACTTTAGGGCCAGAATAGCACAAGAGTAGTGTTCTTTCCCTGAATTAACACTTGCTGCTAGAACTTGAAACTGAATGTGATTCAACTCCGTTTAGGAACTTGAATTGAACGCTAGTTTGCCATACAAGAAAACCACTCTGCTTTTGAGAAAAGAGCATTCTTGTTCTCTACTGTGTTTTCTATAGGCCCAGTACAGTGAGCTAGCTCAAAACAAAAGAACTGTGCTTCCAACACAAACCGGGAATATCTAGTTCAACTGAGTATTAAAAACTAAGTATAACAGGAGCTTCTCTTCAGTCCAATACACTGTACTTGCTGGGAAGACGCGAATGCTATTTGCACTGTGTAGGGCCAGAATGGAACAAGAGTGGTGTACTTACCCTGAATTAACACTTGCTGCTAGAACTTGAAACTGAATGTGATTCAACTCTGTTTAGGAAGTTTATTTGAACCCTAGTTTGCCAAACAAGAAAAACACTCTGCTTTTGAGAAAAGTTCATTTTTGCACTCTACTCTATTTTCTATAGCCCCAGTACAGTGAGCTAGATCAAAACAAAAGAACTGGCTTCCTACACAAAAGGGGCATATCTAGTTCAACTCAGGATTGGAAACTAAGTCAAACAGGAGCTTCTCTTCAGTCCAATACACAGTACTTGCTTTGAACAGACAGGAATGCTATTTGCACTGTTTAGGGCCCGAAGAGCACAAGAGTGGTGTTCTTACCCTGAATTAACACTTGCTGCTGACAGTTGAAGCTGAATGTGATTCAACTCCGTTTAGGATGTTTAAATGTACCGTAGTTTGCCATACAAGAAAACCACTCTGCTTTGAGAAAATGGCATTCTTGCACTCTACTGAGTTTCCTATAGGCCCAGTCGAGTGAGATAGCTCAAAACAAAAGAACTGTGCTTCCTACACAAACGGCGCATATCTAGGTCAACTCAGTATTGGATACTGAGTAAAACAGGAGCTTCTCTTCAGTCCAATACACTGTACTTGCTGGGAACAGACGCGAATGCCATTTGCACTGTGTAGGGCCAGAATAGCACAATAGTGGTGTTCTTACCCTGAGTTAACACTTGCTGCTAGAACTTGAAACTGAATGTGATTCAACACCCATTAGGAAGATCAATTGTACCGTAGTTTGCCATACAATAAAAACACTGTGCTTTTGAGAAAAGGGCATTCTTGCACTCTACTCTGTTTCCTATAGGGCCAGTCCAGTGAGCTAGCTGAAAACATAAGAACTGTGCTTCCTATACAAACGGGGCATATCTAGTTCAATTCAGTATTGGAAACTAAGTCAACCGGAGCTTCTCTTCGGTCCAATACACTGTACATGCTGGGAACAGACACGAATAATATTTGCACTGTGTATTCCCAGAATAGCACAATAGTGGTGTTCTTACACTGAATTAATCTTGCTGCTAGAACATGGAACTGAATGTGATTCAACTCTGTTTAGGAAATTTTTTTGAACCCTAGTTTTCCATACAAGAAAAACACTCTGCTTTTGAGAAAAGGTCATTCTTGCACTCTACTCTATTTCCTATAGGCCCAGTACAGTGAGCTAGCTAAAACAAAGGAACTGTGCTTCCTACACAAACGGGGCATATGCAGTTCAACTCAGTATTGTAAACTAAGTCAAACAGAAGTTTCTCTTCAGTCTAATACACTCTACTTGCTGGCAACATAAGCAAATGCTATTTGCACTGTTTATGGCCAGAATAGCACAAGAGTGGTGTTCTTACCTCGAATTAACACTTGCTGCTAAAACTTAAAAGTGTATGTGATTCAACTCCGTTTAGAAATTTTAATTGAACCCTAGTTTGCCATACAAGAAAAACACTCTCCTTTTGAGAAAAGGGCATTCTTGCACTCTACTGTTTTTCCTATAGGGCCAGTACAGTGAGTTAGCTCAAAACAAAAGAACTGTGCTTCCTAACAAACAGCATATAACAAGTTCAACTATGTATTGGAAACTAAGTCAAACAGAAACTTCTCTTCAGTCCAATACACTGTACTTGCGGGAACAGACGTGAATGCTATTTGCACTGTGTATGGCCAGAATAGCACAAGAGTTGTGTTCTTCCACTGAATTAACTCTTGCTGGTAGAACTTGAAACTGAATGTGATTCAACTCCCTTTAGGATGTTTAATTGAACCCTAGTTTGCCTTACAAGAAAAACACTCTGCTTTTGAGAAAAGGGCATTCTTGCACTCTACTGTGTTTCCTAGAGGGCCAGTACAGTGAGGTAGCTCAAAACAAAAGAACTGTGCTTCCTAACAAAAGGGGAATATATAGTTCAACTCAGTATTGGAAACTAAGTAAAACAGGAGCTTATCCTCAGTCCAATATACTGTACTTGCTGGGAACAGACGCGAAATCTATTTGTACTGTTTATGGCCAGAAGAGTACAAGAGTTGTGTCCTTACCCTGAATTAACACTTGCTGCTAGAACTTCAAACTGTATGCGATTTAACTCCCTTTATGAAATTTAATTGAACGCTAGTTTGCCATACAAGAAAAACATTCTGCTTTTGAGAAAAGGGCATTCTTGCAGTCTAATATGTTTCCTACAGGGCAAATACAGTGAGCTAGAGAAAAAAAAAAAGACCTGTGCTTCCTAAACAAACGGGGCATATCTAGTTCAACTCAGTATTGGAAACTAAGTAAAACAGGAGCTTCTCTTCAGTCCAATACACTGTACTCGCTTTGAACAGACAGGAAATCTGTTTGCACTGTGTATGGCCAGAATAGTACAAGAGTTGGGTCCTTATCCTGAATTAACACATGCTGCTAGCACTTGAAACTGAATGCGATTCAAATCCCTTTAGGAAGTTTAATTGAACCCTACTTTGCAATATAAGAAAACACTCTGCTTTTGAGAAAAGGGCATTCATGCACTCTACTGTGTTTCTTATAGGGCCAGTACAGAGAACTAGCAAAAACAAAAGAACTGTGCTTCCTACACAAACGGGCATATCTAGTTCAACTCAGTATTGGAAACTAATTAAAACAGGATCTTCTCTTCAGTCCAATACACTGTACTTGCTGGGAACAGAAGCGAAATCTATATGCACTGTGTATGGCCAGAATAGCACAAGAGTGGTGTTCTTACCTTTAATTAACACTTGCTGCTAGAACTTGAAACTGAATTTGATTCAACTCCATTTAGGAAGTTTCATTGAACCCTAGTTTGCCATACATGGAAAACACTCTGCTTTCGAGAAAAGGCCATTCTTGCACTCTACAGTCTTTCCTATAGGGCCAGTAGAGTGAGCTAGCTCAAAACAAAAAACTGTGCTTCCTACACAAACGGGGCATATGTAGTTCAACTCAATATTGGAAACTAAATAAAACAGGCGTTACCCTTCAGTCCAATACACTGTACTTGCTGGGAACAGACTCGAAATCTATTTGCACTGTGTATGGCCAGAATAGTACAAGAGTGGTGTTCTTACCCTTAATTAACACTTGCTGCTAGATTTTCAAATTGTATGCGACTCAACTCCCTTATTGAAGTTTAATTGAACCCTACTTTGCCATACAAGAAAAACACTCTACTTTTGAGAAAAGGGCATTCTTGCACTCTTCTCTGTTTCCTATAGGGCCAATACAGTGAGCTAGCTAAAACAAAGGAACTGTGCTTCCTACACAAACGGGCATATCTAGTTCTACTCAGTATTGGAAATTAAGTAAGACAGGAGCGTCTCCTCAATCCAATACAGTGTACTTGCTGGGAATAGACGCGAAAGGTATTTGCACTGTGTATGGCCATAATCGCAAAACAGTCGTGTACTTTCCCTGAATTTACACTTGCTGCTAGCACTTGAAATTGAATGTGATTCAACTCCGTTTAGAAAGTTTAATTGAACCCTAGGTTGCCATACAAGAATAACACTCTGCTTTTGAAAAAAAGGTCATTCTTGCACTCTACTGTGTTTCCTATAGTGCCAGTAGAGTGAGCTAGCTCAAAAAAAAATAACTGTGCTTCCTAAACAAACGGGATATATCTAGTTCAACTCAGTATTGTAAACTAAGTAAAACAGGAGCTTCTCTTCAATCCAATACACTGTACTTGCTGGGAACAGACGCGAAATCTATTTGTACTCTGTATGGCCAGAATAGCACAAGAGTGGTGTTTTTACCCTTAATTAACACTTGCTGCCAAATCTTAAAACTGAATGTGATTCAACTATATTTAGGAATTTTAATTGATCCCTAGTTTGCAATACAAGAAAAACACTCTGCCTTTGAGCAAAAGAGCATTTTTGCACTCTACTGTGTTTCCTATTGGGCCAATACAGTGAACTACTAAAACAACGGAACTGTGCTTCCTACACAAACAGGCATATCTAGTTCAACTCAGTATTGGAAATTAAGTAAAACAGGAGCTTCTCTTCAGTCCAATACACTGTACTTGCTGTTAGCAGACGTGAATGCTATTTGCACTGTGCATGGCCAGAATCGCACAACAGTCGTGTACTTACCCTGAATTAACCCTTCATGCTAGTACTTGAAACTGAACGTGATTCAACTCCGTTTAGAAAGTTTAATTGAACCCTAGTTTGAAATACAAGAAAAACACTCTGCTTTTTAGAAAAGGGCTTTCTTGCACTCTACTGTGTTTCCTATAGGGCCAGTAGAGTGAGCTAGCTCAAAACAAAAGAACTGTGCTTCCTACACAAACGGGGCATATCTAGTTCAACTCAGTATTGGAAACTAAGTAAAACAGGAGCTTCTCTTCAATCCAATACACTGTACTTGCTGGGAACAAACTCGAAATCTATTTTCATTGTGTATGGCCAGAATGGACCAGAGTGTTGTTGTAACCTTGAATTAACACTTCTGCTAGCACTTGAAACTGAATGAGATTCAACTTCGTTTACGAATTTTAATTGAACCCTAGTATGCCATACAAGAAAAACACTCTGCTTTTGAAAAAAGGTCATTCTTGCACTCTACTGTGTTTCCTATAGGGCCAGTAGAGTGAGCTAGCTCAAAACAAAAGAACTGTGCTTCCTACATAAACGTAGCATATCTAGTTCAACTCAGTATAGGAAAGTACGTAAAGCAGGAGCTTCTCTTCAGTCCAATACACTGTACTTGCTGGGAACAGACGCGAAATCTATTTGCACTGTGTATGGCCAGAAGAGGACAAGAGTGGTGTTCTTACCCTGAATGAACACTTGCTGCTAGAACTTAAAACTGAATGTGATTCAACTCCATTTATGAATTTTAATTGAACCCTAGTTTGCCATACAAGAAAAACACTCTGCTTTTGAGAAAAGTGCATTCTTGCACTCTATTGTGTTTCCTATAGGGCCAGTACAGTGAGCTAGCTCAAAACAAAAGAACTGTGCTTCCTAACAAACGGGGTATATATAGTTCAACTCAGTATTGGAAACTTAGTAAAACAGGAGTTTCTCTTCAGTCCAATACAGTGTACTTGCTGGGAACAGATGCGAAATCTATTTGCACTGTGTATGACCAGAATAGCCCAAGAGTGGTGTTCTTACCCGTAATTAATACTTGCTGCTAGAATTTGAATCTAAATACGATTCAACTCCATTTGGGAAGATATATTGAACCCTAGTATGCCATACAAGAAAAACACTCTGCTTTTGAGAAACGGGCTTTCTTGCACTCTACTGTTTTTCCTATAGGGCCAATACAGTGAGCTAGCTAAAACAAAAGAACTGTGCTTCCTACACAACCGGGCATATCTAGGTCAACTCAGTATTGGAAACTAAGTAAAACGGGATCTTCCCTTCAGTCTAATACACTGTACTGTATGGGAACATACACTGTACTTGCTGGGAAAAGACAAGAAATCTATTTGCACTGTGTATGGCCAGAATAGGACAAGAGTGGTGTTCTTACCCTTAATTAACACTTGCTGCTTGAATTTCAAATTGTATGCGATTCAACTCCCTTTATGACGTTTAATTGAACCCTAGTTTGCCATAAAGAAAAACACTCTGCTTTTGAAAAAGGGGCATTCTTGCACTCTACTGTGTTTCCTATAGGGCCAATAGAGTGAGCTAGCTAAAACAAAGGAACTGTGCTCCCTACACAACCCGTCATATCTAGTTCTACTCAGTATTGGAAATTAAGTAAGACAGGAGCGTCTTGTCTGTCCAATACAGTGTACTTGCTGGGAACAGACGCGAATGCTATTTGCCCTGTGTATGGCCAGAATCGCACAACAGTCGTGTACTTACCCTGAATTAACACTTGCTGCTAGCACTTGAAACTGAATGTGATTCAACTCCGTTTAGAAAGTTTAATTGAACCCTAGTTTGCCATACAAGAAAAACACTCTGCTTTCGAGAAAAGGGCATTCTTGCACTCTATTGTGTTTCCTATAGGGCCAGTACAGTGAGCTAGCTCAAAACAAAAGAATTGTGCTTCCTACAAATGGGGTATATCTAGTTCAACTCAGTATTGGAAACTAAGTAAAACAGGAGCTTCTCTTCAGTCCAATGCACTGTACTTGCTGGGAACAGACGCGAATGCTATTTGCACTGTGTATGGCCAGAATCGCACAACAGTGGTGTAGTTACTCTGAATTAACACTTCCTGCTAGCACTTGAAACTGAACGTGATTCAATTCCGTTTAGAAAGTTTAATTGAAGCCTACTTTAAAATACAAGAAAAACACTCTGCTTTTGAGGAAAGGGCATTCTTGCACTCTACTGTGTTTCCTATAGGGCCAATACAGTGCGCTAGCTAAAACAAAGGAACTGTGCTTCCTACACAAACGGGCATATCTAGTTGTACTCAGTATTGGAAATTAAGTAAGACAGGAGCGTATCCTCAGTCCTATACAGTGTACTTGCTGGGAACAGACGAGAATGATATTTACACTGTGTATGGACATAATCGCACAACAGTCGTGTCCTTACCCTATATTAACACTTGCTGCTAGCACTTGAAATTGAACGTGATTCAGCTCCGTTTAGAAAGTTTAATTGAACCCTAGTTTGCCACACAAGGAAAACACTCTGCTTTTGAGAAACGGGCATTCTTGCATTCTACTGTGTTTCGTATAGTGCAGGTACGGTGAGCTAGCTCAAAAGAAAATAACTGTGCTTCCTACACAAACGGGGCATATCTAGGTCAACTCAGTATTGGAAACTAAGTAAAACAGGAGCTTCTCTTCAGTCCAATACATTGTACTTGCTGGGAACAGACGTGAAATCTATTTCCACTGTGTATGGCCAGAATAGTACAAGAGTTGTGTCCTTAACCTGAATTACCACTTGCTGCTAGAACTTTAAACTGAATGTGATTCAACTCCCTTTAGGAAGTTTAATTGAACCCTAGTTTGCCGTACAAGAAAAACACTCTGCTTTTGAGCAAAGTGCATTCTTGCACTCTACTGTGTTTAATATAGGGCCAGTAGAGTGAGCTAGCTCAAAACAAAAGAACTGTGCTTCCTACACAAACGGGGCCTATCTAGTTCAACTCAGTATTGGAAACTGACTAAAACAGGAGCTTCTCTTCAGTCCAATGCACTGTACTTGCTGGGAACAGACGCGAAAACTATTTGCACTGTGTATGGTCAGAATAGCACAAGAGTGGTGTTCTTATTCTTAATTAACACTTGCTGCTAGAACTTGAAACTAAATAGGATTCAACTCCATTTAGGAAGTTTTATTGAACCGTAGTTTTTCTTTGGAAACTGAGTAAAACAGGAGCTTCTCTTCAGTCCAATACACTGTACTGGCTGGGAACAGACGCGAATGCTATTTGCACTGTGTCTGGCCAGAATAGCACAAGAGTGCTCTTCTTAGCCTGAAAGAACCTTTGCTGCTAGAACTTGAAAGTGAATGTGATTCAACACCGTTTAGGTAGTTTAATTGAACCCTAGTGTGCCATGTAAGAAAAACACTCTGCTTTTGAGAAAAGGGCATTCTTGCACTCTACTGTGTTTCTTATTGGGCCAATAGAGTGAGCTAGCTAAAACAAAGGAACTGTGCTTCCTACACACGGGCATATCTAGTTCAACTCAGTATTGGAAATTAAGTAAGACAGGATCGTCTCATCAGTCCAATACAGTGTACTTGCTGGGAACAGACGCGAATGCTATTTGTAATGTGTATGGCCAGAATCGCACAACAGTGGTGTGCTTACCCTGAATTAACACTTGCTTCTAGGACTTGAAACTAAACGTGATTCAACTCCATTTTGAAAGTTTACTTGAACCCTAGCTTGCCATACAAGAAAAACACTCTGCTTTTGAGAAAAGAGAATTCTTGTACTCTACTGTGTATGCTATATGGCCAATAGAGTGAGCTAGCTCAAAACAAAAGAACTCTGCTTCCTACACAAACGGGGCATATCTAGTTCAACTCAGTATTGGAAACTAAGTAAAACAGGAGCTTCTGTTCAGTCCAATACACTGTACTTGCTGTGAACAGATGCGAAATCTATTTGCATTTTGTATGGCCAGAATAGCACAAGAGTGGTGTTCTTTCCCTTAATTAACATTTGCTGCTAGAACTTAAAACTTAATGTGATTCAACTCCATTTAGGAGTTTTAATTGATCCCTCGTTTGCCATACAAAAAATCACTCTGTTTTTGAGATAAGGGCATTCTTGCACTCTACAGTGTTTCCTATAGGGCCAATAGAGTGAGCTAGCTAAAACAAAAGAACAGTGCTTCCAACACAATCGGGCATATCTAGTTCAACTCAGTATTGGAAATTAAGTAAAACAGGAGCTTCTCTTCAGTCCAATACACTGTACTTGCTGGGAACAGACGTGAATGCTATTTGTACTGTATATGCCCAGAATCGCACAACAGTGGTGTACTTACCCTGAATTAACACTTCCTGCTAGCACTTGAAACTGAACGTGATTCAACTCCGTTTAGAAAGTTTAATTGAAGCCTAGTTTGAAATACAAGAAAAACACTCTGTTTTTGAGAAAAGGGCATTCTTGCACTCTACTGTGTTTCCTATAGGGCCAATACAGTAAGCTAGCTAATTCAAAAGAACTGTGCTTCCAACACTATCGGGCATATCTAGTGCAACTCAGTATTGGAAATTAAGTAAAACAGGAGCTTCTCTTCAGTCCAATACAGTGTACTTGCTGGGAACAGACGTGAATGCTATTTGAACTGTGTATGGCCAGATTCGCACAACAGTGGTATACTTACCCTGAATTAACACTTCCTGCTAGCACTTGAAACTGAATGCGATTCAAATCCCTTTAGGAAGCTTAATTGAACCCTACTTTGCCATATAAGAAAAACACTCTGCTTTTGAGAAAAGGGCATTCGTGCACTCTACTGTGTTTCTTATAGGGCCAGTACTGAGAACTAGCTAAAACAAAAGAACTGTGCTTCCTACACAAACGGGCATATCTAGTTCAACTCAGTATTGGAAACTAATTAAAACAGGAGCTTCTCTTCAGTCCAATACACTGTACTTGCTGGGAACAGAAGCCAAATCTATATGCACTGTGTATGGCCAGTATAGAACAAGAGTGGTGTTCTTACGTTTAATTAAGACTTGCTGCTAGAACTTGAAACTGAATTTGATTCGCTCCATTTAGGAAGTTTCATTGAACCCTAGTTTGACATACATGGAAAATACTCTGCTTTTGGGAAAAGGCCATTCTTGCACTCTACAGTCTTTCCTATAGTGCCAGTAGAGTGAGCTAGCTCAAAACAAAAAACTGTGCTTCCTACACAAACGGGGCATATCTAGTTCAACTCAATATTGGAAACTAAGTAAAACAGGCATTACCCTTCAGTCCAATACACTGTACTTGCTGGGAACAGACGCGAAATCTATTTGCACTGTGTATGGCCAGAATAGCACAAGAGTGGTGTTCTTACCCTTAATTAACACTTGCTGCTAGAATTTCAAATTGTGTGTGATTCAACTCCCTTTATGTAATTTAATTGAACCCTACTTTGCCATACAATAAAAACACTCTACTTTTGAAAAAAGGGCATTCTTGCACTCTTCTGTGTTTCCTATAGGGCCAATACAGTGAGCTAGCTAAAACAAAGGAACTGTGCTTTCTACACAAACGGGCATATCTAGTTCTACTCAGTATTGGAAATTAAGTAAGACAGGAGCGTCTCCTCAGTCCAATACAGTGTACTTGCTAGGAATAGACGCGAATGGTATTTGCACTGTGTATGGCCATAATCGCAAAACATTCGTGTACTTTCCCTGAATTAACACTTGCTGCTAGCACTTGAAATTGAATGTGATTCAACTCCGTTTAGAAAGTTTAATTGCACCCTATTTTGCCATACAAGAAAAACACTCTGCTTTTGAAAAAAGGTCATTCTTGCACTTTACTGTGTTTCCTATAGTGCCAGTAGAGTGAGCTAGCTCAAAACAAAAGAACTGTGCTTCCTACATAAACGTGGCATATCTAGTTCAACTCAGTATTGGAAACTTAGTAAAACAGGTGTTTCCCTTCAGTCCAATACAGTGTACTTGCTGGGAACAGATGCGAAATCTATTTGCACTGTGTATGACCAGAATAGCCCAAGAGTGGTGTTCTTACCCGTAATTAATACTTGCTGCTAGAATTTGAAACTAAATACGATTCAACTCCATTTGGGAAGTTTAATTGAACCCTAGTATGCCATACAAGAAAAACACTCTGCTTTTGAGAAACGGGCTTTCTTGCACTCTACAGTGTTTCCTATAGGGCCAATACAGTGAGCTAGCTAAAACAAAAGAACTGTGCTTCCTACACAACCGGGCATATCTAGGTCAACTCAGTATTGGAAACTAAGTAAAACGGGATCTTCCCTTCAGTCCAATACACTGTACTGTATGGGAACATACACTGTACTTGCTGGGAAAAGACAAGAATTCTATATGCACTGTGTATGGCCAGAATAGGACAGGAGTGGTGTTCTTACCCTTAATTAACACTTGCTGCTATAATTTCAAATTGTATGCGAATCAACTCCCTTTATGACGTTTAATTAAACCCTAGTTTGCCATACAAGAAAAACACTCTGCTTTTGAGAAAGGGGCATTCTTGCACTCTATTGTGTTTCCTATAGGGCCAGTACAGTGAGCTAGCTCAAAACAAAAGAATTGTGCTTCCTACAAATGGGGCATATCTAGTTCAACTCAGTATTGGAAACTAAGTAAAACAGTAGCTTCTCTTCAGTCCAATGCACTGTACTTGCTGGGAACAGACGCGAATGCTATTTGCACTGTGTATGGCCAGAATCGCACAACAGTGGTGTAGTTACTCTGAATTAACACTTCCTGCTAGCACTTGAAACTGAACGTGATTCAACTCCGTTTAGAAAGTTTAATTGAAGCCTAGTTTGATATACAAGAAAAACACTCTGCTTGAGGAAAGGGCATTCTTGCACTCTACTGTGTTTCCTATAGGGCCAATACAGAGCGCTAGCTAAAACAAAGGAACTGTGCTTCCTACACAAACGGGCATATCTAGTTCTACTCAGTATTGGAAATTAAGTAAGACAGTAGCATATCCTCAGTCCTATACAGTGTACTTGCTGGGAACAGACGAGAATGATATTTACACTGTGTATGGCCATAATCGCACAACAGTCGTGTCCTTACCCTGCATTAACACTTGCTGCTAGCACTTGAAATTGAACGTGATTCAGCTCCGTTTAGAAAGTTTAATTTAACCCTAGTTTGCCACACAAGAAAAACACTCTGCTTTTGAGAAACGGGCATTCTTGCACTCTACTGTGTTTCGTATAGTGCAGGTACGGTGAGCTAGCTCAAAAGAAAATAACTGTGCTTCCTACACAAACGGGGCATATCAAGTTCAACTCAGTATTGGAAACTGAGTAAAACAGGAGCTTCTCTTCAGTCCAATGCACTGTACTTGCTGGGAACAGACGCGAAAACTATTTGCACTGTGTATGGCCAGAATAGCACAAGAGTTGTGTTCTTATCCTTAATTAACACTTGCTGCTAGGACTTGAAACTAAATAGGATTCAACTCCATTTAGGAAGTTTTATTGAACCGTAGTTTTTCTTTGGAAACTGAGTAAAACAGGAGCTTCTCTTCAGTCCAATATACTGTACTGGCTGGGAACAGACCCGAATGCTATTTGCACTGTGTCTGGCCAGAATAGCACAAGAGTGTTGTTCTTAGCCTGAAAGAACCCTTGCTGCTAGAACTTGAAAGTGAATGTGATTCAACTCCGTTTAGGTAGTTTAATTGAACCCTAGTGTGCCATGCAAGAAAAACACTCTGCTTTTGAGAAACGGGCATTCTTGCACTCTACTGTGTTTCCTATAGGGCCAATACAGTGAGCTAGCTCAGAACAAAAGAACTGTGCTTCCAACACTAACGGGGCATATCTAGTTCAACTCATTATTGGAAACTGAGTAAAACAGGAGCTTCTCTTCAGTCCAATACACTGTACTGGCTGGGAACTGATGGGAATGCTATTTGTACTGTGTATGGCCAGAACAGCACAAGAGTGCTGTTCTTAGCCTGAATGAACCCTTGCTGCTAGAACTTGAAACTGAACATGATTCAACTCCGTTTAGGAAGTTTAATTGAACCCTAGTGTGCCATGCAAGAAAAACACTCTGCTTTTGAGAAACGGGCATTCTTGCACTTTACTGTGTTTCCTATAGGGCCAGTACAGTGAGCTAGCTCAAATCAAAAGAAGTGTGCTTCATACAAAAACGGGGCATATCTAGTTCAACTCAGTATTGGAAAGTACGTAAAACAGAAGCTTTTCTTCAGTCCAATACAGTGTAGTTGCTTGGACCAGACGCGAATGCTATTTGCACGGTGTATGGCCAGAATAGCACAAGAATGGTGTTCTTACCCTGAATTAAAACTTGCTCCTAGCACTTGAAACTGAATGTGATTCAACTTCATTTAGGAAGTGTAATTGAACCCTACTTTGCCATACAAGAAAAACACTCTGCTTTTGAGAAAAGGGCATTCTTGCACTGTAATCCCTTTCCAATACGTCCAGTACACCCAGCTAGCTCAAAACAAAAGTACTGTGCTTCCTAACATAGTAGTTTTCCGTACAAGAAAAAAACTCTGCTTTTGAGAAAAGGGCATTCTTGCACACTAACCTGTTTCCAAAGGGCCAAGTGCAGTGAGCTAGCTCAAAACAAAAGAACAGTGCATCTTCCACAAACGGAGCATATCTAGTTCAACTCAGTATTGGAAACTAAGTAAAACAGGAGCTTCTCTTCAGTCCAATACACTGTACTGGCTGGGAACAGACGTGAATGCTATTTGCACTGTGTATGGCCAGAATAGTACAAGAGTTGTGTCCTTACACTGAATTAACACTTGCTGCTAGAACTTTAAACTGAATGCGATTCAACTCCGTTTAGGAAGTTTAATTGAACCATAGTTTGCCATACAAGAAAAACACTCTGCTTTTGAGAAAAGGGCATTCTTGCACTCTACATGTTTCATATAGGGCCAGTACAGTGAGCTAGCTCAAAACAAAAGAACTGTGGTTCCTAACATACGGGGCATATCTAGTTCAACTCAGTATTGGAAAGTAAGTAAAACAGGAGCTTCTCTTAAGTCCAATACAGTGTACTTGCTGGCAACAGACGCAAATTCTATTTGCAGTGTGTATTCCCAGAATAGGACAACAGTGATGTACTTATCCTGAAAGAACACTCCCTGATAGCACTTGAAACTGAATGTGATTCAACTCCGTTTAGGAAGTTTAATTGATCCCTAGTTTGCCATACAAGGAAAACACTCTGCTTTTGAGAAAAGGGCATTCTTGCACTCTAATGTGTTTCCTATAGGGCCAATACAATGAGTTAGCTCAAAACAAATAATAACTCTGCTTCATACACAAACCGGTCCTATCTAGTTCAACTCAGTATTGGAAACTGACTAAAACAGGAGCTTCTCTTCCGTCCAATACACTGTACCTGTTGGGGACAGGCCCGAAAGCTATTTGCACTGTGTATGGTTAGAATAGCACAAGAGTGGTGTTCTCACCCTGAATTAACACTTGCTGCTAGCACTTGAAAATGAATGTACTTCAACTCCGTTTAGGAAGTTTAATTGAACCCTAAATTGCTATAAAAGAACAACACTCTGCTTTTGACAAATGGGCATTCTTGCACTCTACTGTGTTTCTTATATGGCCAATACATTGAGCTAATCAAAACAAAAAAAACTGTGCTTCCTACACAAACAGTGCATATCTAGTTCAACTCAGTATTGGAAACTAAGTAAAACAGGAGCTTCTCTTCAGTCCTAAACACTGGGAACAGACGCAAATGCTATTTGAACTATGTCGGGCCAGAATCACACAAGAGTTATTTTCTTACACTGAATTAACACTTGCTTCAAAAACTTGAAACTGAATGTGATTCAACTCCGTTTAAGAAGTTTAATTGAAACCTAGTTTCCCATACAAAAAAAACACTGAGCTTTTGAAAAAAGTGCATTCTTACAATCTAATGTGTTTCCTATAGGACCAGTACAGTGTGCTAGCTCAAAACAAAAGAAGTGTGCTCCCTACTCAAACAGGGCATATCTAGTTCATCTCAGTATTGGAAACTAAGTAAAAGAGCAGCTTCTCTTTAGTCCAATACAGTGTACTTGCTGGGAACAAACGCGAAATCTATTTTCACTGTGTTTGGCCAGAATAGCACAAGAGTGGTGTTCTTACCCTGAATTAACACTTGCTGCTAACAGTTGAAACTTAATGTGATTCAACTCCGTTTAGGAAGTTTAATTGATCCCTAATTTGCCATACAAGAAAAACACTCTACTTTTGACAAAAGGGCATTCTTGCAGTCTAATGTGTTTCCTTTTGGGCCAGTAGAGTGTGCTAGCTCAAAATAAAAGAACTCTGCGTCCTACACTAACAGGGCATATCTATTTCATCTCAGTATTGGAAACTAAGTAAAACAATAGCTTCTCTTCAGTCCAATACAGTGTACTTCTGGGAACAGACGCGAAATCTATTTGCACTGTGTATGGCCAGAATAGCACAAGAGTGGTGTTCTTACCCTGAATGAACACTTGCTGCTACACTTGAAACTGAATGTGATTCAACTCCGCTTAAGAAGTTTAATTGAACCCTAGTTTGCCATACAAGAAAAACACTCTGCTTTTGAGAAAAGGGAATTCTTGCACTCTATTTTGTTTCCTAAAGGGCCATTACAGTGAGCTAGCTCAAAACAAAAGCATTGTGCTTCCTACACAAATGGGGCATATCTAGTTCACCTCAGTATTGGAAACTAAGTAAAACAGGAGCTTCTCTTCAGTCCAATACACTGTACTTGCTGGGAAGAGGCCCGAATGCTATTTGCACTGAGTATGGCCAGAATAGCACAAGAGTGGTGTTCTTACCCTGAATTAACACTTGCTGCTAGCAATTGAATCTGAATGTGATTCAACTCCGTTTTGGAAGTTTAATTAAACCCTAGATTGCCATACAAGAAAAATCTCTGCTTTTGTGAAAAGGGCATTCTTGCACTCAACTGTGTTTCCAATAGGGCCATGACAGTGATCCAACTCAAAACAAAATAACTGTGCTTCCTACACAAACGGGGCATATCTCGTTCAACTCAGTATTGGAAACTACGTAAAACATGACCTCTCTTCAGTCCAATACACTGTACTTGCTGGCAAAAGACGTGAATGCTACCTGCAGTGTGTATTGCCAGAATAGGACAACAGTGATGTACTTATCCTGAATGAACACTCTCTGCTAGCACTTGAAACTGAATGTGATTCAACTCCGTTTAGGAAGTTTAATTAAACCCTAGATTGCCACACAAGAAAAACACTCTCCTTTTGAGAAAAGAGCATTCTTGCACTCTACTCTGTTTCCTATAGGGCCAATACAGTGAACTAGCACAAAAGAAAAAAAACTGTGTTTCCTAAACAAACGCGGAATATCTAGTTCAACTCAGTATTGGAAACTACATAAAACATGAGCTTCTCTTCAGTCCAATACACTGTACTTGCTGGCAACAGACGCGAATGCTATTTGCAGTGTGTGTATTGCCAAAATAGGACAACAGTGATGTACTTATCCTGAATGAACACTCTCTTATGGTGATATTTTATTTGTACTGAAGTGTAATTTTAGTTTTATGTTAATAAATAAAGTTGCCCTGCGGTCAGAGCTATTAGAGCCATAGCAAGAGCATGGTGGTTAGAAGAGCTAGGTAGATTTCTGTGTATTCAGGGATACAGCCAGTGTTGGAGACATACGCCTTTAAAACCTGGAGGGCTGTGCTTACAGGCAGTGATGAGGCAGTCATGTGGTTGGGTTTACAACCAATGAGAAGGCAGAACAGAAAGAGTATTTAAACACAGACAAACAGGAAGTAGCTCTCTCTCAGGGAAGTTAGGAGCACTGCAGGAGGTAAGATTTTATCTCTGAGCTCTGACCTCTCGGCTTTCGCTTTTACATTGGCTCTGTGTTTCTTATTTTAATAAGACGATTGGTTACATCAACACTCTCTGCTAGCACTTGAAACTGAATGTGATTCAACTCCGTTAGGGAGTTTAATTGAACCCTAGTTTGCCATACAAGAAAAACAATCTACTTTTGAGAAAAGGGCATTCTTGCACTCTACTGTGTTTCCTATAGGGCCAGTATAGTGAGCTCGGTCAAAACAAAAAAAAAAAAAACCTGTGCTTCCTACACAAACGGGGCATATCTAGTTCAACTCAGTATTGGAAACTAACTAAAACAGGAGCTTCTCTTCCGTCCAATACACTGTACTTGCTGGGAAAAGACGTGAATGCTATTTGCACTGTGTATGGCCAGAATAGTACAACAGTCGTGTCCTTACACTGAATTAACACTTGCTGCTAGAACTTTAAGCTGAATGTGATTCAACTCCGTTTAGGAAGTTTAATTGAACCCTAGTTTGCCATACAAGAAAAACACTCTGCTTTTGAGAAAAGGGCATTCTTGCACTCTAATCTGTTTCCAATAGGTCCAGTACAGTGAGCTAGCTCAAAACAAAAGAGCAGTGCTTCCTCCACAAACGGGGCATATCTAGTTCAACTCAGTATTGGAAAGTAAGTAAAACAGGAGCTTCTCTTACGTCTAATAAGGAGTAGTTTCTGGGAACAAACGCGAATGCTATTTGCACTGTGTATGGCCAGAATAGCACAAGAGTGGTGTTCTTACACTGAATTAACACTTGCTGCTAGAACTTGAACCTGAATGTGATTCAACACTGTTTAGGAAGTTTAATTGAACCCTAGTTTGCCATACAAGAAAAACACTCTGCTTTTGAGAAAAGGGCATTCTTGCACTCTAATCTGTTTCCAATAGGTCAAGTACAGTGAGCTAGGTCAAAACAAAATAACAGTGCTTCCTCCACAAAGGGGCATATCTAGTTCAACGCAGTTTTTGAAACTAAGTAAAACAGGATCTTCTCTTCAGTTCAATACTCTCTACTTGCTGGGAACAGACCTGAATGCTATTTGCACTGTGTTTGGCCAGAATAGTACAAGAGTTGTGTCCTTACACTGAATTAACACTTGCTGATTGATCTTTAAAATGAATGTTATTCAACTCCGTTTAGGAAGTTTAATTGAACCCTAGTTTGCCATACTAGATAAACACTCTGCTTGTGAGAAAAGGTCATTCTTGCACTCTACTGTGTTTCCTAAAGTGCCAGCACAGTGAGGTAGCTAAGAACAAAAGAACTGTGCTTCCTACACAAACGGGGCATATCTTGTTCAACTCAGTGTTGGAAACTAAGTAAAACCGGAGCTTCTCTTCAGTCCAATACACAGTACTTGATGCGAACAGACGCGAATTGTATTTGCACTGTGTAGGGCCTGAATAGCACAAGAGTGGTGTTCTTACCTTGAATTATCACTTGCTGCTAGAACTTGAATCTTAATGTGATTCAACTCCGATTAGGAAGTTTAAATGAACCCTAGTTAGCCGTACAAGAAAGACACTCTGCTTTTGAGAAAAGGGCATTCTTGCATTCTAATGTGTTTCCTATAGGGCCAGTACAGTGTGCTAGCTCAAAACAAAAGAACTGTGCTTCCTACACAAACAGGGCATATCTAGTTCATCTCAGTATTGGAAGCTAAGTAAAACAGGAGCTACTATTCAGTCCAATACAGTGTACTTGCTGGGAACAGACATGAAATCTATTTGCACTTTGTATGGCCAGAATAGCACAAGAGTGGTGTTCTTACCCTGAATTAACACTTGCTGCTAGAACTTGTAACTGAATGTGATTCAACTCCGTTTAGGAAGTTTAATTGAACCCTAATTTGCCATACAAGAAAAACACACTGTGTTTGAGAAAAGGTCCTTCTTGCACTCTACTTTGTTTCCTATAGGGCCAGTTTAGTGAGCTAGCTCAAAACAAAGAACTGTGCTTCCTAAACAAACGCGGCATATCTAGTTCAAATCAGTATTGGAGACTACGTAAACATGAGCTTCTCTTCAGTCCAATACAGTGTACTTGCTGGCAACAGACGCAAATGCTCTTTGCAGTGTGTATTCCCAGAATAGGACAATAGTGATGTACATATCCTGAAAGAACACTCTCTGCTAGCACTTGAAACTGAATGTGATTCAACTCCATTTAGGAAGTTTAATTGATCCCTAGTTTGCCATACACGGAAAACACTCTGCTTTTGAGAAAAGGGCATTCTTGCAGTCTAATGTGTTTCGTATAGGGCCCGTACAGTGAGATAGTTCAAAACAAAAGCATTGTGCTTCCTACACAAAAGCGGCATATCTAGTTCAACTCAGTATTGCAAACTAAGTAAAACAGGAGCTTCTCTTCAGTCCAATACAGTGTACTTGCTGGGAACAGACGCTAAATCTATTTGCACTGTGTATGGGCAGAATAGCACAACAGTGGTATACATACACTGAATGAACACTTGCTGCTAGCACTTGAAACTGATTGTGATTTAACTCCGTTTAGGAAGTTTAATTGAACCATAGCTTGCCATACAAGAAAAACACTCTGCTTTTGAGAAAATGACATTCTTGCACTCTAATGTGTTTGCTATAGGGCCAATACAATGAGCTAGCTCAAAACAAAAAAAAACTGTGCTTCATACACAAACAGGGCGTATCTAGTTCAACTCAGTATTGGAAACTGACTAAAACAGGAGCTTCTCTTCCGTCCAATACACTGTAACTGTTGGGGACAGGCCTGAAAGTTATTTGCACTGTGTATGGCCAGAATAGCACAAGAGTGTTGTTCTCACCCTGAATTAACACTTGCTGCTAGCACTTGAAAATGAATGTGCTTCAACTCCGTTTATGAAGTTTAATTGAACCCTAGATTGCCATAAAAGAAAAACACACTGCTTTTGTGAAAAGGGCATTCTTGCACTCTACTGTGTTTCCAATAGGGCCAATAGAGTGATCCAACTCAAAACAAAGTAACTGTGCTTCCTATACAAACGGTGCATAACTAGTTCAACACAGCATTGGAAACTACGTAAAACATGAGCTTCTCTCCAGTCCAATACACTGTACTTGCTGGCAACAGACGTGAATGCTACTTGCAGTGTGTATTGCCAGAATAGGACAAGAGTGATGTACTTATCCTGAATGAATACTCTCTGCTAGCACTTGAAACTGAATGTTATTCAACTCTGTTTAGGAAGTTTAATTGAACCGTAGTTTGCAATATAAGAAAACCTCTCTGATTTTGAGAAAAGGGCATTCTTGCACTCTACTGTGTTTCCTAAAGGGACATTACAGTGAGCTAGCTCAAAACAAAAGCATTGTGCTTCCTACACAAACAGGGCATATCTAGTTCAACTCAGCATTGGAAACTAAGTAAAACAGGAACTTCTCTTCAGTCCAATACACTGTACTTGCTGGCAACAGACATAAATGCTACTTGCAGTGTGTATTGCCAGAATAGGACAAGAGTGATGTACTTATCCTGAATGAACACTCTCTGCTAGCACTTGAAACTGAATGTGATTCAACTCCGTTTAGGAATTTTAATTGAACCCTAGTTTGCCATACAAGAATAACAATCTGCTTTTGAGAAAAGGGCATTCTTGCACTCCACTGTGTTTCCTATAGGGCCAGTATTGTGAGCTAGCTCAAAAAAAAAAAGTGTGCTTCCTACACAAACGGGGCATATTTAGCTCAACTCAGTATTGGAAACTAACTAAAACAGGAGCTTTTCTTCCGTCCAATACACTGTACTTGCTGGGAAGAGGCCCGAAAGGTATTTGCACTGTCTATGGCCAGAATAGTACAAGAGTGGTGTTCTTAGCCTGAAAGAACCCTTGCTGCTAGCACTTGAAACTTAATGTGATTCAACTCTGTTTAGAAGTTTAATTGAACCCTAATTTGCCATACAAGAAAAACACTCTGCTTTTGAGAAATGGGCATTCTTGCACTCTACTGTGTTTCCTAAAGGGCCAGTACAGTGAGTCAGCTCAAAACAAAAGAACTGTGCTTCCTACACAAACTGGGTATATCTAGTTCAACTCAGTATTGGATACTATGTAAAACATGAGCTTCTCTTCAGTCCAATACACTGTCCTTGCTGGCAAGAGACGCGAATGCTATTTGCAGGGTTTATGGCCAGAATAGCACAACAGTCCTGTAAATACCCTGAAAGAACACTTGCTGCTAGCACTTGAAACTGAAAGTGAATCAACTCCGTTTAGGAAGTTAAATTGAACCCTAGTTTGCCATAAAAGAAAAACACTCTGCTTTTGAGAAACCGGCATTTTTGTACTCTACTGTTTATCCTATACGGCCAATACAGTGAGCTAGTTCAAAACAAAAGCATTGTGCTTCCTACACAAACGGGGCATATCTAGTTCAACTAATTATTGGAAACTGAGTAAAACAGGAGCTTCTCTTCAGTCCAATAAACTGTACTTGCTGGGAACAGACTCGAATGCTATTTGCACTATGTCGGACCAGAATCGCACAAGAGTGGTTTTCTTACACAGAATTAACACTTGCTGCTAGAACTTGAAACTGAATGTGATTCAACTCATTTAGTAAGTTTAATTGAACCCTAGTTTGCCATACAAGAAAAACATTCTGCTTTTGAGAAAAGGGCATTCTTGCAGTCTACTGGGAAAAGACAAGAATTCTATATGCACTGTGTATGGCCAGAATAGGACAGGAGTGGTGTTCTTACCCTTAATTAACACTTGCTGCTATAATTTCAAATTGTATGCGAATCAACTCCCTTTATGACGTTTAATTAAACCCTAGTTTGCCATACAAGAAAAACACTCTGCTTTTGAGAAAGGGGCATTCTTGCACTCTATTGTGTTTCCTATAGGGCCAGTACAGTGAGCTAGCTCAAAACAAAAGAACTGTGCTTCCTACACAAACGGGGTATATCTAGTTCAACTCAGTAGTGGAAACTATGTAAAACGTGAGGTTCTCTTCAGTCCAATACACTGTACTTGATGGCAACAGACACGAATGCTATTTGCAGGATGTATCACCAGAATAGCATAACAGTGGTGTACTTACCCTGAATGAATACTTGCTGCTAGCACTTGAAATTAAATGTGATTCAACTCCGTATAGGAAGTTTAATTCAACCCTAGTTTGCCATACAAGAAAAACACTCTGCTTTTGATAAAAGGGCATTCTTGCACTCTACTGTGTTTCCTAAAGGGCCATTACAGTGAGATAGCTCAAAACAAAAGCATTGTGCTTCCTACATAATGGTGCATATCTAGTTCAACTCAGTATTGGAAACTAAGTAAAACAAGAGCTTCTCTTCAGTCCAATACACTGTACTTGATGGGAACAGGCCCGAATGCTATTTGCACTGAGTATGCCCAAATTGCACAAGAGTGGTGTACTTACACTGAATTAACACTTGCTGCTAGCACTGAAACTGAATGTGATTCAACTCCGTTTAGGAAGTTTAATTGAACACTATTTTGCCATACAATAAAAACACTGTGCTTTTGAGAACAGGGCATTCCTCACTCTACATGTTTCCCATAGGGCCAGTACAGTTAGCTAGTTCAAAACAAAAGAACTATGCTTCCTAACAAACGGGGTATATCTAGTTAAACTCAGTATTGGAAATAAGTAAAACAGGAGCTTCTCGTCAGTCTAATACAGTATGGGTGCTGGAAACAGACGCGAATACGATTTGCACTGTGTATGGTCAGAATAGCACAAAAGTGGTGTTCTTACCGTAAATTAACACTTGCTGCTAGCACTTGAACCTGAATGTGATTCAACTCCGTTTAGTAAGTTTAGTTGAACCCTAGTTTGCCATACAAGGAAAACACTCTGCTTTTTAGAAAAGGGCATTATTGCACTCTACAGTGTTTCGTATATGGTCAGTACAGTGAACTAGCTCACAAGAAAAGAATTGTGCTTCCTACACAAACGAGGCACATCTAGTTCAACTCAGTATTGGAAACTAAGTAAAACAGTAGCTTCTCTTCAATGCAATTCAGTGTAGTTGCTGGTAATAGACGCGAATGCTATTTGCACTGTGTATGGCCAGAATAGTACAAGAGTTTTGCGATACTCTGAATTAATACTTGCTGCTAGAACTTTTAACTGAATGCGAGTCAACTCCAATTAGGAAGTTTAACTGGACCCTAATTTGCCATACAAGAAAAACACTCTGCTTTTGAGAAAAGGGCATTCTTGCACTCTACTGTGTTTCCAATAGGGCCAATATAGTGATCTAGCTCAAAACAAAATAACTGTGCTTCCTACAGAAACGGTGCATATCTAGTTCAACTCAGTATTGGAAACTACGTAAAGCAGGATCTTCTCTTCAGTCTAATACACTGTACTTGCTGGGAACAGACTCAAATGCTATTTGCACAGTGTATGTCCAATATAGCACAAGAGTGGTGTTCTTACCATGAATTAACACTTGAGGCTAGAACATGAAACTTAATGTGATTCAACTCTGATTAGGAAGTTTAATTGAACCCTAGTTTGCCATGCAAGAAAAACATTCTGCTTTTGAGAAAATGGCATTCTTGCACTCTACTGTGTTTCCTAAATGGCCATTACAATGATCTAGCTCAAAACAAAAGCATTGTGCTTTCTACACAAACGGGGCATATCTAGTTCAACTCCACATTGGAAACTAAGTGAAACAAAGCTTCTCTTCAGTCCAATAGACTGTACTTGCTGGGAACAGGCCCGAATGCTATTTGTATTGTGTATGGCCAGAATAGCACAAGAGTGGTGTTCTTACCCTGAGTTAACACTTGCTGCTATCAATTGAAACTGAATGTGATTCAACGCCGTTTAGGAAGTTTAATTAAACCCTAGATTGCCATACAAGAAAAACACTCTGCTTTTGAAAAGGGCATTCTTGCACTATATTGTGTTTCCAATAGGGCCAATACAGTGATCTAGCTCAAAACAAAATAACTGTGCTTCCTAAACCAACGGGGCATATCTAGTTCAACTCAGTATTGGAAACTAAGGAAAACAGGAGCTTCTCTTCAGTCCAATACACTGTACTTGCTGGGAACAGACGCGAATGCTATTTGCCTGTGTAGGGCCTGAATAGCACAAGAGTGGTGTTCTTACCCAGAATTAACACTTGCTGCTAGCACTTTACTGAATGTGATTCAACTCCGTTTAGGAGTTTAATTGAACCCTAGTTTTCCATACAAGAAAAACACTCTGCTTTTGAGAAGAGGGCATTCTTGCACTCTACTGTGTTTACTAAAGGGCCATTACAGTGAGATAGCTCAAAACAAAAGCATTGTGCTTCCTATACAAACGGGGCATGTCTAGTTCAACTCAGTATAGGAAACTAAGAAAAACAGGAGCTTCTCTTCAGTCTAATACACTGTACTTGCTGGGAACAGACGCGAATGCTATTTGTACTATGTGGGAACGAATCGCACAAGAGTGGTTTTCTTACCCTGAATTAACACTTGCTGCTTGCACTTTAAACTGAATTTGATTCAACTCAGTTTAGGAAGTTTAATTGAACAGTAGTTTGCTATACAAGAAAAACACTCTGCTTTTGAGAAAAGGGAATTCTTGCAGTCTAATGTGTTTCCTATAGGGCCATTACAGTATGTAAACTCAAAACAAAAGAACTGTGCACCCTACACAAACAGGACATATCTAATTCATCTCAGTATTTGAAACTAATTAAAACAGGAGCTTCTCTTCAATCCAATACAGTGTACTTGCTGGGAACAGACGGGAATGCTATTTGCACTATGTCAAACCAGAATTATTCAAGAGTGGTTTTCTTACCCAGAATTAAAACTTGCTGCTAGAACTTGAAACTTAATGTGATTCAACTCATTTAGTAAGTTTAATGGAACCCTAGTTTGCCATACAAGAAAAACACGCTGCTTTTGAGTAAAGGGCATTCTTGCATTCTACTATGTTTCCTAAAGCGCCATTACATGAGCTAGCTCAAAACAAAAGCATTGTGCTTCCTACACAAACGGGGCATATCTAGTTCAACGCAGTATTGGAAAATAAGAAAAACAGGAGCTTCTCTTCAGTCCATTACACTGTAGTTGCTGGGAACAGTCCCAAATGCTATTTGCACTGTGTATGGCCAGAATACACAAGAGTGGTGTTCTTTAACTGAATTAACACTTGGTGCTAGCACTTGAAACTGAATGTGATTCAACTCCGTTTAGGAAGTTTAATTGAACCCCAGTTTGCCATACAAGAAAAACACTCTGTTTTTGAGAAAAGGGCATTCTTGCACTCTAATGTGTTTCCTATACGGCCAGTAGAGTGAGCTAGCTCAAAACAAAAGAACTGTGCTTCCTATACAAACGGGGCATATCTAGTTCAACTCAGTGTTTGAAACTAAGTAAAAGAGGAGCTTCTCTTCCGTCTAATATACTGTACTTGCTGGGAACTGATGGGAAATCTATTTGCACTGTATATGGCCAGAATAGCACAACAATTGTGTACTTACCCTGAATGAAGACTTGCTGCTAGCACTTGAAACTAAATGTGATTGAACAACGTTTAGGAAGTTTAATTGAAACCTAGCTTGCCACGAGAAAAACACTCTGCTTTTGAGAAAAGGGCATTCTTGCACTCTACTGTGTTTCGTACAGGACCTGTACAGTGAGGTAGCTCAAAACAAAAGAACTGTGGTTCCTACACAAACAGGGTTATCTAGTTCAACTCAGTATTGGACACTAAGTAAAAGTCGAGCTTCTCTTCAGTCCAATACACTGTACTTGCTGGAAACAGATGCGAATGCTATTTGCACTGTGTTTGGCCAGAATAGCACAACAGTGGTGTACTTACCCTGAATAACACTTGCTGCTAGCACTTGAAACTGAATATGATTCAACTCTATTAAGGAAGTTTAATTGAACCCTAGTTTGCCATACAAGAAAAACACTCTGCTTTTGAGAAAAGGGCATTCTTACACTCTACTGTGTTTCCTACAGGGACAAGACAGTGAGGTAGTTCAAAATAAAAGAACTGTGCTTCCTCCACAAACGGGGCATATCTAGTTCAACTCATTATTGGAAACTGAGTAAAACAGAAGCTTCTCTTCAGTCCAATACAGTGTACTTGCTGGGAACAGACGCTAATGCTATTTTACTGTGTAGGATCAGATAGCAAAAGAGTGGGTTCTTACGCTGATTAACACATTGCTGCTAGCACTTGAAACTTAATGTGATTCAACTCCGTTTAGGAAATTTAATTGAACCCTAGATTTCCATACAAGAAAAACTCTGCTTTTGAGAAAAAGGCCTTCTTGCATTGTACTGTGTTTCCTATAGGGCCAATACAGTGATCTAGTTCAAAACAAAATAACTGTGCTGCCTACACAAACGGGGAATATCTAGTTCAACTCAGTATTGGAAACTAAGTAAAACAGGAGCTTCTCTTCAGTCCAATACATAGTACTTACTGGAAACAGACGCGAATGCTATTTGCACTGTGTATGGCCAGAATAGTACAAGTGTGGTGTTCTTACCCTCAATTAACACTTGCTGCTAGGACTTGAAACTGAATATGATTCAAATCCCTTTAGGAAATTTAATTAAACCCTAGTTTGCCATACAAGAAAAACACTCTGCTTTTGAGAAAAGGGCATTCTTGTACTCTACTGTGTTTCCTACACGGAAAATACAGTAGGTAGCTCAAAAGAAAATAAATGTGCTTCCTCCACAAACAGGGCATATCTATTTCAAGTCAGTATTGGAAACTAGGTAAAACAGGAGTTTCTCTTCAGTCCAATACACTGTACTTGCTGGGAACAGATGCTAATGCTATTTTACTGTGTAGGGCCAGATAGCACAAGAGTGGTGTTCTTACCCTGATTAACACTTGCTGCTAGCACTTGAAACAGAATGAGGTTCAACACCCTTTAGGAAGTTTAATTAAACCCTAGTTTGCATTACAAGAAAAACACTCTGCTTTTGAAAAAAGGGCATTCTTGCACTCTACTGTGTTTCCTATAGGGCCAGTACAGTGAGCTAGCTCAGAACAAAAGAACTGTGCTTCCTACACAAACGGAGCATATCTAGTTCAACTCAGTATTGGAAACTGAATAAAACAGGAGCTTCTCTTCAGTCCAATACACTGTACTGGCTGGGAACAGAAGCGAATGCTATTTGCACTGTGTATGGCCAGAATAGCACAAGAGTGCTGCTCTTAGCCTGTGTGAACCCTTGCTGCTAGAACTTGAAACTGAACGTGATTCAACTCCGTTTAGGAAGTTTAATTGAACCCTAGTGTGCCATGCAAGAACAACACTCTGCGTTTGAGAAACGGGCATTCTTGCACTCTACTGTGTTTCCTATAGGGCCAGTACAGTGAGCTAGCTCAGAACAAAAGAACTGTGCTTCCTACACTAACGGGTCATATCTAGTTCAATTCAGTGTTGGAAACTGAGTAAAACAGGAGCTTCTCTTCAGTCCAATACACTGTACTGGCTGGGAACAGACGCGAATGCTATTTGCACTGTGTATGGCCAGAATAGCACAAGAGTGCTCTTCTTAGCCTGAATGAACCCTTGATGCTAGAACTTGAAACTGAACGTGATTCAACTCCGTTTAGGAAGTTTAATTGAACCCTCGTGTGCCATGCAAGAAAAACACTCTGCTTTTGAGACAAGGGCATTCTTGCACTCTACTGTGTTTCCTATAGGGCCAGTACAGTGAGCTAGCTCAGAAAAAAAGAACTGTGCTTTCTACACAAACAGGGCATATCTAGTTGAACTCAGTATTGGAAATTGAGTAAAACAGGAGCTACTCTTTAGTCCAATACACTGTACTGGCTGGGAACTGACGCGAATGCTATTTGTACTGTGTATGGTCAGAATAGCACAAGAGTTCTGCTCTTAGCCTGAGTGAACCCTTGCTGCTAGAACTTGAAACTGAAAGTGATACAACTCCGTTTAGGAAGTTTAATTGAACCCTAGTGTGCCATGCAAGAAAAACACTCTGCTTTTGAGAAACGGGCATTCTTGCACTCTACTGTGTTTCCTATAGGGCCAGTAGTGTGAGCTAGCTCAGAACAAAAGAACTGTGCTTCCTACACAAACGGGGCATATCTAATTCAACTCAGTATTGGATAGTGAGTAAAACAGGAGCTTCCATTCACTCCAATACACTGTACTGGCGTGGAACAGACGCAAATGCTATTTGCACTGTGTATGGCCATAATAGCACAAGAGTTCTGTCTTAGCCTGAATGAACCTTTGCTGCTAGAAATTGAAACTGAACGTGATTCACCTCCGTTTAGGAAGTTTAATTGAACCCCCGTGTGCCATGCAAGAAAAACACTCTGCTTTTGAGAAACGGGCATTCTTGCACTCTACTGTGTTTCCTATAGGGCCAGTTCAGTGAGGTAGCTCAGAACAAAAGAACTGTGCTTCGTACAGAAACGGGACATATCTAGTTCAACTCAGTACTGGAAACCGAGTAAAACAGGAGCTTCTCTTCCGTCCAATACACTGTACCTGCTGGGAAAAGACGCAAATGCTATTTGCACTGTGTATGGCCAGAATAGCACAAGAGTGCTGCTTTAAGCCATAGTGAACCCTTGCTGCTAGAAATTGAAACTGAACGTGATTCAACTCCTTTTAGGAAGTTTAATTGAACCCTAGTGTGCCATGCAAGAAAAACACTCTGCTTTTGGGAAACGGGAATTTTTGCAATCTACTGTGTTTCCTATAGGGCCAGTACAGTGAGCTAGCTCAAAACAAAAGAACTGTGCGTCCTACACAAACCGGGCATATCTAGTTCACCTCAGTATTGGAAACTGAGTAAATCAGGAGCTTCTCTTCAGTCCATTACACTGTACTGGCTGGGAACAGACGCGAATGCTATTTGCACTGTGTATGGCCAGAATAGCACAAGAGTGCTGTTCTTAGCCTGAGTAAACCCTTGCTTCTAGAATCTGAAACGGATCGTGATTCAACTCCATTTAGGAAGTTTAATTGTACCCTAGTGTGCCATGCAAGAAAACACTCTGCTTTTGAAAAACGGGCATTCTTGCACTCTACTCTGTTTCCTATAGGGCCAGTACAGTGAGCTAGCTCAGAACAAAAGAACTGTGCTTCCAACACAAACGGGGCATATCTAGTTCAACTCAGTATTGGAAACTGAGTAAAACAGGAGCTTCTCTTGAGTCCAGTACACTGTACTGGCTGGGAACAGACGCGAATGCTATTTGCACTGTGTCTGGCCAGAATAGCACAAGAGTGCTGTTCTTAGCCTGAGTGAACCCTTGCTGCTAGAATTTGAAACTGAACGTGATTCAACTCCATTTAGGAAGTTTAATTGAGCCCTAGTGTACCATGCAAGAAAAACACTCTGCTTTTGAGAAACGGGCATTCTTGCACTCTACTCTGTTTCCTATAGGGCCAGTAGAGAGCTAGCTCAGAACAAAAGAACTGTGCTTCCTACACAAACGGGGCATATCTAGATCAACTCAGCATTGGAAACTGAATAAAACACAAGCTTTCTTCAGTCCAATACACTGTCCTGGCTGGGAACAGAAGCGAATGCTATTTGCACTGTGTATGGCCAGAATAGCACAAGAGTGCTGCTCTTAGCCTGAGTGAACCCTTGCTGCTAGAACTTGAAACTGAACGTGATTCAACTCCATTTAGGAAGTTTAATTGAACCCTAGTGTGCCATGCAAGAAAAACCTTCTGCTTTTCAGAAACGGGCATTCTTGCACTCTACTGTGTTTCCTATAGGCCAGTTCAGTGAGCTAGCTCAGAACAAAAGAACTGTGCTTCCTACTCAAACGGGACATATCTAGTTCAACTCAGTATTGGAAACTGAGTAAAACAGGAGCTTCTCTTCAGTCCAGTACACTGTACTGGCTGGGAACAGACGCGAATGCTATTTGCACTGTGTATTGCCAGAATAGCACAAGAGTGCTGTTCTTAGCCTGAGTGAACCCTTGCTGCTAGAACTTGAAACTGAACGTGATTCAACTCCGTTTAGGAAGTTTAATTGAACCGTAGTGTGCCTTGCAAGAAAAACACTCTGCTTTTGGGAAATGGGAATTCTTGCACTCTACTGTGTTTCCTATAGGGCCAGTTCAGTGAGCTAGCTCAGAACAAAAGAACTGTGCTTCGTACACAAACTGGACATATCTAGTTCAACTCAGTATTGGAAACCGAGTAATACAGGAGCTTCTCTTCAGTCCAATACACTGTACTGGCTGGGAACAGACGCGAATGCTATTTGCACTGTTTCTGACCAGAATAGCACAAGAGTGCTGCTTTAAACCACAGTGAACCCTTGCTGCTAGAAATTGAAACTGAACGTGATTCAACTCCATTTAGGAAGTTTAATTGAACCCTAGTGTACCATGCAAGAAAAACACTCTGCCTTGAGAAACGGGCATTCTTGCACTCTACTCTGTTTCCTATAGGGCCAGTAGAGAGCTAGCTTAAAACAAAAGAACTGTGCTTCCTACACAAACGGGGCATATCTAGTTCAACTCAGTATTGGATAATGAATAAAACACAAGCTTTCTTCAGTCCAATACACTGTACTGGCTGGGAACAGAAGCGAATGCTATTTGCACTGTGTATGGCCAGAATAGCCCAAGAGTGCTGCTCTTAGCCTGAGTGAACCCTATCTGCTAGAACTTGAAACTGAACGTGATTCAACTCCGTTTAGGAAGTTTAATTGAACCCTAGTGTGCCATGCAAGAAAAAAACTCTGCCTTTGAGAAACGGGCATTCTTGTACTCTACTCTGTTTCCTATAGGGCCAGTACAGTGAGCTAGCTCAGAACAAAAGAACTGTGCTTCCTACACAAACGGGGCATATCTAGTTCAACTCAGTATTTGAAACTGAGTAAAACAGGAGCTTCTCTTCAGTCCAATACACTGTATTGGCAGGGAACAGACGCGAATGCTATTTGCACTGTGTTTGACCAGAATAGCACAAGAGTGCTCTTCTTAGCCTGAAAGAACCCTTGCTGCTAGAACTTGAAACTGAAGGTGATTCAACGCCGTTTAGGAAGTTTAATTGAACCCCAGTGTGCCATGCAAGAAAAACACTCTGCTTTTGAGAAACGGGGATTCTTGCACTCTACTGTGTTTCCTATAGGGCCAATATAGTGAGCTAGCTCAGAACAAAAGAACTGTGCTTCCAACACTAACGGGGCATATCTAGTTCAACTAATTATTGGAAACTGAGTAAAACAGGAGCTTCTCTTCAGTCCAATACACTGTACTGGCTGGGTGCAGACGCGAATGCTATTTGCACAGTGTATGTCCAGAATAGCACAAGATTGCTCTTCTTAGCCTGAATGAACCCTTGCTGCTAGAAATTGAAACTGAACGTGATTCGACTCCGTTTAGGAAGTTTAATTGAACCCCAGTGCCATGCAAGAAAAACACTCTGCTTTTGAGAAACGGGCATTCTTGCACTCTACTGTGTTTCCTATAGGGCCAGTACAGTGAGCTAGCTCAGAACAAAGAACTGTGCTTCCTACACAAACGGGGCATATCTAGTTCAACTCAGTATTGGAAACTGTGTAAAACAGGAGCTTCTCTTCAGTCCAATACACTGTACTGGCTGGGAACTGACGAGAATGCTATTTGCCCTGTGTATGGACAGAATAGCACAAGAGTGCTGTTCTTAGCTTGAATGAACCCTTGCTGCTAGAACTTGAAACTGAACGTGATTCAACTCCGTTTAGGAAGTGTAATTGAACCCTAGTGTGCCATGCAAGAACAACACTCTGCTTTTGAGAAATGGGTATTCTTGTACTCTACTGTGTTTCCTATAGGGCCAGTACAGTGAGCTAGCTCAGAACAAAAGAACTGTGCTTCCTAAACAAACGGGGTAGATCTAGTTCAACTCAGTATTGGAAACTGAGTAAAACAGGAGCTTCTCTTCAGTCCAATACATTGTACTGGCTGGGAACAGAAACGAAGGCTATTTGCACTGTATATGGCCAGAATAGCACAAGAGTGCTGCTCTTAGCCTGAAAGAACCCTTGCTGCTAGAACTTGAAACTGAACGTGATTCAACTCCGTTTAGGAAGTTTAATTGAACCCTAGTGTGCCATGCAAAAAAAACACTCTGCTTTTGAGAAACAGGCATTATTGCAGTCTATTGAGTTTCCTATAGGGCCAGAACAGTGAGCTAGCTCAGAATAAAAGAACTGTGCTTCCTACACAAACATCGCATATCAAGTTCAACTAAGTATTGGAAACTGAGTAAAAGAGGAGCTTCTTTTCAGTCCAATACACTGTACTGGCTGGGAACATACGCGAATGCTATTTGCACTATATATGGCCAGAATAGCACAAGAGTGCTGTTCTTAGCCTGAAAGAACCCTTGGTGCTAGACCTTGAAAGTGAATGTGATTCAACTCCGTTTAGGAAGTTTAATTGAACCCCAGTGTGCCATGCAAGAAAAACACTTTGCTTTTGAGAAATGGGCATTCTTGCACTCTACTGTGTTTTCTATAGGGCCAGTAGTGTGAGCTACCTCAGAACAAAAGAACTGTGCTTCCTACACAAACGGGGCATATCTAGTTCAACTCAGGATTGGAAACTGAGTAAAACAGGAGCTTCTCTTCAGTCCAATACACTGTACTGGCTGGGAACTGACGGGAATGCTCTTTGCCCTGTGTATGGCCAGAATAGCACAAGAGTTCTGTTCTCAGCCTGAAAGAACCCTGGCTGCTAGAACTTGAAACTGAACGTAATTCGACCCCGTTTAGGAAGTTTAATTGAACCCTAGTGTGCCATGCAAGAAAAACACTCTGCTTTTGAGAAACGGGCATTCTTGCACTCTACTGTGTTTCTTATATGGCCAGTACAGTGAGCTAGCTCAGAACAAAAGAACTGTGCTTTCAACACAAACGGGGCATATCTAGTTCAACTCAGTATTGGAAACTGAGTAAAACAGGAGTTTCTCTTCAGTCCAATACACTTTACTGGCTGGGAACAGACGTGAATGCTATTTGCACTGTGTATGGCCAGAATAGCACAAGAGTGCTGTTCTTAGCCTGAATGAACCCTTGCTGGTAGAACTTGAAACAGAACGTGATTCAACTCCGTTTAGGAAGTTTAATTGAACCCTAGTGTGCCATGCAAGAAAAACACTCTCCTTTTGAGAAACGGGCATTCTTGCATTCTACTGTGTTTCCTGTAGGGCCAGTACATTGAGCTAGCTCAGAACAAAAGAACTGTGCTTCCAACACTAACGGGGCATATCTAGTTTAACTCATTGGAAACTGAGTAAAACAGGAGCTTCTCTTCTGTCCAATACAGTGTACTGGCTGGGACAAGACGCGAATGCTATTTGCAGTGTGTATGGCCAGAATAGCACAAGATTGCTCTTCTTAGCCTGAATGAACCCTTGCTGCTAGAACTTGAAACTGAACGTGATTCAACTCCATTTATGAAGTTTAATTGAACCCCAGTGTGCCATGCAAGAAAAACACTCTGCTTTTGAGAAACGGGGATTCTTGCACTCTACTGTGTTTCCTATAGGGCCAATACAGTGAGCTAGCTCAGAACAAAAGAACTGTGCTTCCAACACTAACGGGGCATATCTAGTTCAACTAATTATTGGAAACTGAGTAAAACAGGAGCTTCTCTTCAGTCCAATACACTGTACTGGCTGGGTGCAGACGCGAATGCTATTTGCACAGTGTATGTCCAGAATAGCACAAGATTGCTCTTCTTAGCCTGAATGAACCCTTGCTGCTAGAACTTAAACTGAACGTGATTCGACTCCGTTTAGGAAGTTTAATTGAACCCCAGTGCCATGCAAGAAAAACACTCTGCTTTTGAGAAACGGGCATTCTTGCACTCTACTGTGTTTCCTATAGGGCCAGTACAGTGAGCTAGCTCAGAATAAAAGAACTGTGCTTCCTACACAAACATGGCATATCAAGTTCAACTAAGTATTGGAAACTGAGTAAAACAGGAGCTTCTCTTCAGTCCAATACACTGTACTGGCTGGGAACAGACGCGAATGCTATTTGCACTATATATGGCCAGAATAGCACAAGAGTGCTGTTCTTTGCCTGAAAGAACCCTTGCTGCTAGAACTTGAAAGTGAATGTGATTCAACTCCGTTTAGGAAGTTTAATTGAACCCCAGTGTGCCATGCAAGAAAAACACTCTGCTTTTGAGAAATGGGCATTCTTGCACTCTACTGTGTTTCCTATAGGGCCACTAGTGTGAGCTAGCTCAGAAGAAAAGAACTGTGCTTCCTACACAAACGGGGCATATCTAGTTCAACTCAGGATTGGAAACTGAGTAAAACAGGAGCTTCTCTTCAGTCCAATACACTGTACTGGCTGGGAACTGACGAGAATGCTATTTGCCCTGTGTATGGCCAGAATAGCACAAGAGTTCTGTTCTTAGCCTGAGAGAACCCTTGCTGCTAGAACTTGAAACTGAACGTAATTTGACTCCGTTTAGGAAGTTTAATTGAACCCTAGTGTGCCATGCAAGAAAAACACTCTGATTTTGAGAAACGGGCATTCTTGCACTCTACTGTGTTTCCGATAGGGCCAGTACTGTGAGGTAGCTCAGAACAAAAGAACTGTGCTTTCTACACAAACGGGGCATATCTAGTTCAACTCAGTATTGGAAACTGAGTAAAACAGGAGCTTCTCTTCAGTCCAATACACTTTACTGGCTGGGAACAGACGCGAATGCTATTTGCACTGTGTATGGCCAGAATAGCACAAGAGTGCTGTTCTTAGCCTGAATGAACCCTTGCTGCTAGAACTTGAAACTGAACGTGATTCAACTCCGTTTAGGAAGTTTAATTGAAACCTAGTGTGCCATGCAATATAAACACTCTGCTTTTGATAAAGGGGCATTCTTGCACTCAACGGTGTTTCCTATAGGGCCACTACGGTGAGCTAGCTCAGAACAAAAGAACTGTGCTTCCAACACAAACGGGGCATATCTAGTTCAACTCAGTATAGGAAACTGATTAAAACAGGAGCTTCTCTTCAGTCCACTACACTGTACTGACTGGGAACAGACGCGATAGCTATTTGCAATGTGTATGGCCAGAATAGCACAAGAGTGCTGCTCTTATTCTGAATGAACCCTTGCTGCTAGAACTTGAAACTGAACGTGATTCAACTCCGTTTAGGAAGTTTAATTGAACCCTAGTGTGCCATGCAAGAAAAACACTCTGCTTTTGAGAAACGGGCATTCTTGCACTCTACTGTGTTTCTTATATGGCCAGTACAGTGAGCTAGCTCAGAACAAAAGAATTGTGCTTCCTACACAAACGGGGCATATCTAGTTCAACTCAGTATTGGAAACTGAGTAAAACAGGAGCTTCTCTTCTGTCCAATACACTGTACTGGCTGGGAACATACGCGAATGCTATTTGCACTATATATGGCCAGAATAGCACAAGAGTGCTGTTCTTAGCCTGAAAGATCCCTTGCTGCTAGAACTTGAAAGTGAATGTGATTCAACTCCGTTTAGGAAGTTTAATTGAACCCCAGTGCCATGCAAGAAAAACACTCTGCTTTTGAGAAACGGGCATTCTTGCACTCTACTGTGTTTCCTATAGGGCCAGTACAGTGAGCTAGCTCAGAACAAAAGAACTGTGCTTCCTACACAAACGGGGCATATCTAGTTCAACTCAGTATTGGAAACTGTGTAAAATAGGAGCTTCTCTTCAGTCCAATACACTGTACTGGCTGGGAACTGACGAGAATGCTATTTGCCCTGTGTATGGACAGAATAGCACAAGAGTGCTGTTCTTAGCTTGAATGAACCCTTGCTGCTAGAACTTGAAACTGAACGTGATTCAACTCCGTTTAGGCAGTGTAATTGAACCCTAGTGTGCCATGCAAGAACAACACTCTGCTTTTGAGAAATGGGTATTCTTGTACTCTACTGTGTTTCCTATAGGGCCAGTACAGTGAGCTAGCTCAGAACAAAAGAACTGTGCTTCCTAAACAAACGGGGTAGATCTAGTTCAACTCAGTATTGGAAACTGAGTAAAACAGGAGCTTCTCTTCAGTCCAATACATTGTACTGGCTGGGAACAGAAACGAAGGCTATTTGCACTGTATATGGCCAGAATAGCACAAGAGTGCTGCTCTTAGCCTGAAAGAACCCTTGCTGCTAGAACTTGAAACTGAACGTGATTCAACTCCGTTTAGGAAGTTTAATTGAACCCTAGTGTGCCATGCAAGAAAAACACTCTGCTTTTGAGAAACAGGCATTATTGCAGACTATTGTGTTTCCTATAGGGCCAGAACAGTGAGCTAGCTCAGAATAAAAGAACTGTGCTTCCTACACAAACATCGCATATCAAGTTCAACTAAGTATTGGAAACTGAGTAAAAGAGGAGCTTCTTTTCAGTCCAATACACTGTACTGGCTGGGAACATACGCGAATGCTATTTGCACTATATATGGCCAGAATAGCACAAGAGTGCTGTTCTTAGCCTGAAAGAACCCTTGGTGCTAGAACTTGAAAGTGAATGTGATTCAACTCCGTTTAGGAAGTTTAATTGAACCCCAGTGTGCCATGCAAGAAAAACACTTTGCTTTTGAGAAATGGGCATTCTTGCACTCTACTGTGTTTTCTATAGGTCCAGTAGTGTGAGCTAGCTCAGAACAAAAGAACTGTGCTTCCTACACAAACGGGGCATATCTAGTTCAACTCAGGATTGGAAACTGAGTAAAACAGGAGCTTCTCTTCAGTCCAATACACTGTACTGGCTGGGAACTGACGGGAATGCTCTTTGCCCTGTGTATGGCCAGAATAGCACAAGAGTTCTGTTCTTAGCCTGAAAGAACCCTTGCTGCTAGAACTTGAAACTGAACGTAATTCGACTCCGTTTAGGAAGTTTAATTGAACCCTAGTGTGCCATGCAAGAAAAACACTCTGCTTTTGAGAAATGGGCATTCTTGCTATCTACTGTGTTTCCTACAGGGCCAGTACAGTGAGCTAGCTCAGAACAAAAGAATTGTGCTTCCTACACAAACGGGGCATATCTAGTTCAACTCAGTATTGGAAACTGAGTAAAACAGGAGCTTCTCTTCAGTCCAATACACTGTACTGGCTGGGAACAGACGCGAATGCTATTTGCACTGTGCATGGCCAGAATAGCACAAGAGTGCTGTTCTTAGCCTGAATGAACCCTTGCTGGTAGAACTTGAAACAGAACGTGATTGAACTCCGTTTAGGAAGTTTAATTGAACCCTAGTGTGCCATTCAAGAAAAACACTCTACTTTTGAGAAACGGGCATTCTTGCACTCTACTGTGTTTCCTATAGGGCCCATAAGTGAGCTAGCAAAGAACAAAAGAACTGTGCTTCCAACACTAACGGGGCATATCTAGTTTAACTCATTGGAAACTGAGTAAAACAGGAGCTTCTCTTCAGTCCAATACAGTGTACTGGCTGGGACAAGACGCGAATGCTATTTGCACAGTGTATGTCCAGAATAGCACAAGATTGCTCTTCTTAGCCTGAATGAACCCTTGCTGCTAGAACTTGAAACTGAACGTGATTCGACTCCGTTTAGGAAGTTTAATTGAACCCCAGTGCCATGCAAGAAAAACACTCTGCTTTTGAGAAACGGGCATTCTTGCACTCTACTGTGTTTCCTATAGGGCCAGTACAGTGAGGTAGCTCAGAACAAAGAACTGTGCTTCCTACACAAACGGGGCATATCTAGTTCAACTCAGTATTGGAAACTGTGTAAAACAGGAGCTTCTCTTCAGTCCAATACACTGTACTGGCTGGGAACTGACGAGAATGCTATTTGCCCTGTGTATGGACAGAATAGCACAAAAGTGCTGTTCTTAGCTTGAATGAACCCTTGCTGCTAGAACTTGAAACTGAACGTGATTCAACTCTGTTTAGGAAGTGTAATTGAACCCTAGTGTGCCATGCAAGAACAACACTCTGCTTTTGAGAAATGGGTATTCTTGTACTCTACTGTGTTTCCTATAGGGCCAGTACAGTGAGCTAGCTCAGAACAAAAGAACTGTGCTTCCTAAACAAACGGGGTAGATCTAGTTCAACTCAGTATTGGAAACTGAGTAAAACAGGAGCTTCTCTTCAGTCCAATACATTGTACTGGCTGGGAACAGAAACGAAGGCTATTTGCACTGTATATGGCCAGAATAGCACAAGAGTGCTGCTCTTAGCCTGAAAGAACCCTTGCTGCTAGAACTTGAAACTGAACGTGATTCAACTCCGTTTAGGAAGTTTAATTGAACCCTAGTGTGCCATGCAAGAAAAACACTCTGCTTTTGAGAAACAGGCATTATTGCAGTCTATTGTGTTTCCTATAGGGCCAGAACAGTGAGCTAGCTCAGAATAAAAGAACTGTGCTTCCTACACAAACATCGCATATCAAGTTCAACTAAGTATTGGAAACTGAGTAAAAGAGGAGCTTCTTTTCAGTCCAATACACTGTACTGGCTGGGAACATACGCGAATGCTATTTGCACTATATATGGCCAGAATAGCACAAGAGTGCTGTTCTTAGCCTGAAAGAACCCTTGGTGCTAGAACTTGAAAGTGAATGTGATTCAACTCCGTTTAGGAAGTTTAATTGAACCCCAGTGTGCCATGCAAGAAAAACACTTTGCTTTTTAGAAATGGGCATTCTTGCACTCTACTGTGTTTTCTATAGGGCCAGTAGCGTGAGCTAGCTCAGAACAAAAGAACTGTGCTTCCTACACAAACGGGGCATATCTAGTTCAACTCAGGATTGGAAACTGAGTAAAACAGGAGCTTCTCTTCAGTCCAATACACTGTACTGGCTGGGAACTGACGGGAATGCTCTTTGCCCTGTGTATGGCCAGAATAGCACAAGAGTTCTGTTCTCAGCCTGAAAGAACCCTGGCTGCTAGAACTTGAAACTGAACGTAATTCGACCCCGTTTAGGAAGTTTAATTGAACCCTAGTGTGCCATGCAAGAAAAACACTCTGCTTTTGAGAAACGGGCATTCTTGCACTCTACTGTGTTTCTTATATGGCCAGTACAGTGAGCTAGCTCAGAACAAAAGAACTGTGGTTTCTACACAAACGGGGCATATCTAGTTCAACTCAGTATTGGAAACTGAGTAAAACAGGAGTTTCTCTTCAGTCCAATACACTTTACTGGCTGGGAACAGACGTGAATGCTATTTGCACTGTGTATGGCCAGAATAGCACAAGAGTGCTGTTCTTAGCCTGAATGAACCCTTGCTGGTAGAACTTGAAACAGAACGTGATTGAACTCCGTTTAGGAAGTTTAATTGAACCCTAGTGTGCCATGCAAGAAAAACACTCTACTTTTGAGAAACGGGCATTCTTGCACTCTACTGTGTTTCCTGTAGGGCCAGTACATTGAGCTAGCTCAGAACAAAAGAACTGTGCTTCCAACACTAACGGGGCATATCTAGTTTAACTCATTGGAAACTGAGTAAAACAGGAGCTTCTCTTCAGTCCAATACAGTGTACTGGCTGGGACAAGACGCGAATGCTATTTGCAGTGTGTATGGCCAGAATAGCACAAGATTGCTCTTCTTAGCCTGAATGAACCCTTGCTGCTAGAACTTGAAACTGAACGTGATTCAACTCCATTTATGAAGTTTAATTGAACCCCAGTGTGCCATGCAAGAAAAACACTCTGCTTTTGAGAAACGGGGATTCTTGCACTCTACTGTGTTTCCTATAGGGCCAATACAGTGAGCTAGCTCAGAACAAAAGAACTGTGCTTCCAACACTAACGGGGCATATCTAGTTCAACTAATTATTGGAAACTGAGTAAAACAGGAGCTTCTCTTCAGTCCAATACACTGTACTGGCTGGGTGCAGACGCGAATGCTATTTGCACAGTGTATGTCCAGAATAGCACAAGATTGCTCTTCTTAGCCTGAATGAACCCTTGCTGCTAGAACTTGAACCTGAACGTGATTCGACTCCGTTTAGGAAGTTTAATTGAACCCCAGTGCCATGCAAGAACAACACTCTGCTTTTGAGAAATGGGTATTCTTGTACTCTACTGTGTTTCCTATAGGGCCAGTACAGTGAGCTAGCTCAGAACAAAAGAACTGTGCTTCCTAAACAAACGGGGTAGATCTAGTTCAACTCAGTATTGGAAACTGAGTAAAACAGGAGCTTCTCTTCAGTCCAATACATTGTACTGGCTGGGAACAGAAACGAAGGCTATTTGCACTGTATATGGCCAGAATAGCACAAGAGTGCTGCTCTTAGCCTGAAAGAACCCTTGCTGCTAGAACTTGAAACTGAACGTGATTCAACTCCGTTTAGGAAGTTTAATTGAACCCTAGTGTGCCATGCAAGAAAAACACTCTGCTTTTGAGAAACAGGCATTATTGCAGACTATTGTGTTTCCTATAGGGCCAGAACAGTGAGCTAGCTCAGAATAAAAGAACTGTGCTTCCTACACAAACATCGCATATCAAGTTCAACTAAGTATTGGAAACTGAGTAAAAGAGGAGCTTCTTTTCAGTCCAATACACTGTACTGCCTGGGAACAGACGCGAATGCTATTTCCACTGTGTATGGCCAGAATAGCACAAGAGTGCTGTTCTTAGCCTGAATTAACCCTTGCTGCTAGAACTTGAAAAAGAACGTGATTCAACTCGTTTAGGAAGTTTAATTGAACCCTAGTGTGCCATGCAAGAAAAACACACTGCTTTTGAGAAACGGGCATTCTTGTACTCTACTGTGTTTCCTATAGGGCCAGTACAGTGAGCTAGCTCAGAACAAAAGAACTGTGCTTCCTACACAAACGGGGCATATCTAGTTCAACTCAGTACTGGAAACTGAGTAAAACAGGAGCTTCTCTTCAGTCCAATACACTGTACTGGCTGGGAATAGACGCGAATGCTATTTGCACTGTGTATGGCCAGAATAGCACAAGAGTGCTGTCCTTAGCCTGAATGAACCCTTGCTGCGAGAAATTGAAAGTGAATGTGATTCAACTCCGTTTAGGAAGTTTAATTGAACCCTAGTGTACCATGCAAGAAAAACACTCTGCTTTTGAGAAATGGGCATTCTTGCACTCTACTGTGTTTCCTAAAGGGCCAATACTGTGAGCAAGCTCAGAACAAAAAAATTGTGCTTCCTACACAAACGGGGCATATCTAGTTCAACACAGTATTGGAAACTGAGTAAAAAAGGAGCTTCTCTTCAGTCCAATACACTGTACTGGCTGGGAACAGACGCGAATGCTATTTGCACTGTGTATGGCCAGAATAGCACAAGAGTGCTGTTCTTAACCTGAAAGGTCCCTTGCTGCTAGAACTTGAAACTGAACGTTATTCAACTCCGTTTAGGAAGTTTAATTGAACCCTAGTGTGCCATGCAAGAAAAACACTCTGCTTTTGAGAAACGGGCATTCTTGCACTCTACTGTGTTTCCTATAGGGCCAGTACAATGAGCTAGCTCAGAACAAAAGAACTGTGCTTCCTACACAAACATGGAATATCTAGTTCAACTAAGTATTGAAAACTGAGTAAAAGAGGAGCTTCTCTTCAGTCCAATACACTGTACTGGCTGGGAACATACGCGAATGCTATTTGCACTATATAGGGCCAGAATAGCACAAGAGTGCTGTTCTTAGCCTGAATGAACCCTTGCTGCTAGAACTTGAAAGTGATTGTGATTCAACTCCGTTTAGGAAGTTTAATTGAACCCCAGTGTGCCATCAAGAAAAGCACTCTGCTTTTGAGAAACGGGCATTCTTGCACTCTACTGTGTTTCCTATAGGGCCAGTAGTGTGAGCTAGCTCAGAAGAAAAGTACTGTGCTTCCTACACAAACGGGGCATATCTAGTTGAACTCAGGATTTGAAACAGAGTAAAAAAGGAGCTTCTCTTCAGTCCAATACACTGTACTGCCTGGGAACAGACGCGAATGCTATTTGCACTGTGTCTGGCCAGAATAGCACAAGAGTGCTGTTCGTAGCCTGAATGAACCCTTGCGGCTAGAACTTGAAACAGAACGTGATTCAACTCCGTTTAGGAAGTTTAATTGAACCCTAATGTGCCATGCAAGAAAAACACTCTGATTTTGAGAAACGGGCATCTTGCCCTCTACTGTGTTTCCTGTAGGGCCAGTACAGTGAGCTAGCTCAGAAGAAAAGAACTGTGCTTCCTACACAAACGGGGCATATCTAGTTGAACTCAGGATTTGAAACAGAGAAAAAAAGGAGCTGCTCTTCAGTCCAATACACTGTACTGGCAGGGAACAGACACGAATGCTATTTGCACTGTGTATGGCCAGAATAGCACAAGAGTGCTGTTCTTAGCCTGAAAGAACCTTGCTGCTAGAACTTGAAACTGAACGTGATTCCACTCCGTTTAGGAAGTTTATTGAACCCTAGTGTGCCATGCAAGAAAAACACTCTGCTTTTGAGAAACGGGCATTCTTGCACTCTACTGTGTTTCATATAGGGCCAGTACGGTGAGCTAGCTCAGAACAAAAGAACTGTGCTTCCTACACAAACGGGACATATCTAGTTCAACTCAGTAATGGAAACTGAATAAAACAGGAGCTTCTCTTCAGTCCAATACACTGTACTAGCTGGGAACAGACGCGAATGTTATTTGCCCTGTGTATGGCCAGAATAGCATAAGAGTACTGTTCTTAGCCTGAATGCACCCTTGCTGCTAGAACTTGAAAGTTAACGTGATTCAACTCCGTTTAGGAAGTTTAATTGAACCCTCGTGTGCCATGCAAGAAAAACACTCTGCTTTTGAGAAACGGGCATTCTTGCACTCTACTGTGTTTCCTATAGGGCCAGTACAGTGAGCTAGCTCAGAATAAAAGAACTGTGCTTCCTACACAAACGGGGCATATCTAGTTCAACTCACGATTGGAAACTGAGTAAAACAGGAGCTTCTCTTCAGGCCAATACACTGTACTGGCTGGGAACAGACGCGAATGCTATTTGCACTGTGTCTGGCCAGAATAGCACAAGAGTGCTATTCTTAGACTGAAAGATCCCTTGCTGCTAGAACTTGAAACTGAACGTTATTCAACTCCGTTTAGGAAGTTTAATTGAACCCTAGTGTGCCATGCAAGAAAAACACTCTGCTTTTGAGAAACGGGCATTCTTGCACTCTACTGTCTTTCCTATAGGGCCTGTACAGTGAGCTAGCTCAGAACAAAAGAACTGTGCTTCCTACACAAACGGGGCATATCTAGTTCAACTCAGGATTGGAAACTGAGTAAAACAGGAGCTTCTCTTCAGGCCAATACACTGTATTGGCTGGGAACAGACGCGAATGCTATTTGCCCTGTGTCTGGCCAGAATAGCACAAGAGTGCTGTTCTTAGCCTGAAAGAATCCTTGCTGCTAGAACTTGAAACTGAACGTGATTCAACTCCGTTTAGGAAGTGTAATTGAACCCTAGTGTACCATGCAAGAACAACACTCTGCTTTTGGGAAATGGGTATTCTTGTACTCTACTGTGTTTCCTATAGGGCCAGTAGAGTGAGCTAGCTCAGAACAAAAGAACTGTGCTGTAGCTTGATTTTTCTGCCTCGCCCACAGTCAGGACAAATCTCTGTCACCCGCCAGTCCCACAGCCGCTCAGACCCAACCAAGTAAACACAGACACTTATATTGCTTGCAAACTGTATGGCCGTGGCAGGCCTCTTGCCAACTGTCCTTATCTTGCTAACTGTGCTTTTATCTTAAATTGATCCATTTCCATACATCTATACCTTGCCATGTGGCTGGTGGCTTACTGGCGTCTTCACATGCTGCTGGTCATGGCGGCGGCTGCAGCCTCTCTGGTCATTGCGGCGGCTGCAGCCTCTCTGGACATTGCGGCGGCTGCAGCAGCTCCTTCTGCCTTTCTGTCCTTTTATCCTGCCTAGCCACGGCCGATCAGGTTTTATTTATTAACCAATCAGAGCAACTTGACATACAGACCATCCCCCAGCACAGCCAAGTGCAGACCATCTCAAACACCTGCACTCAGGCCCATGGTCCTAATCATCCTCTATATGGACCTGCTGGGTAACGCCACAAAGAACCTGAGAATGGCTCCCACAGGACATACAGAACATCCCACAGCACCTCCCCTTTTCTTTTTTTTTTAAAAAGGAAGGTTTTAACTTTTACACATCTCCAAAACCAGCTTGGTATATTTGGGAATTTGGGCGTAGCTTCTCTTAACTACTTCCTGCTGGAGGGGGGCGCAGTATCTTATGGGGATGCAAAGAAAATTTTAGGATCATGGAGTAGTCCGTGAGACCGTATCGTCTGAGCCAGTTGCCTTGAAACGATTCTGGATGTTGAATCATCTGGGCCATGGTGTCATCGGAGACCTTTCAGGGGGTCTTGGCTGGTCAAACCTGATGTATCTCAATCTGGAAAAAATCCATAGCCTCTGGCTTTCTGTAGAGATAAAAGCAGAGTCTCCTTTCCAAAGTAACACATCCTTATATCCAAATTTTAAAGTCAAGATATCTTTAATATATACATATTGGTTTAACTCAACATCTTTTACGATCAAATGTTTTTCTGCAGTTAAAAATCCCAAAGACAATATAATCCAAACTCTTTGTGTGATATCCATCTTTACATGGCTTATTTTTTATATCACTTTTACTTTCTCTTTAACGACTTTATTTTTTTAAACTTTCTATTTCTTTATATAACTGTCTATGTTCCTTTTCCTCTCTCTTCCAAGCCCCAGGAACCTGCCAGTAACTCAAACCGGCGGCTGCCGCTCATTTGAGAGAGAGAATTAGGAACTGTGGGGCGTTTACCGACGTCACCGTTCCTGGAGAACTTACCAACGTCACCGCTCCGTGTGTTGAGTTCTGAATCCTCTTTACCACCACGCGAGGATTCTTCTCAGATCACACTTTATTGGAGCGCCTCTTGGTTAAGGGACTTTGTCTTTAGTATTTTTTTTTTTTTCATAACACCGGCCTTTATCCCTGTTCATTTGTCCTTTTTCTTTAGTCCCTTTTTTTCTTCCCTTTTTTCTTTAACCCTTTTTTTTCTTTAGCCCCACGTTGGGCGCCAAATGTAGCTTGATTTTTCTGCCTCGCCCACAGTCAGGACAAATCTCTGTCACCCGCCAGTCCCACAGCCGCTCAGACCCAACCAAGTAAACACAGACACTTATATTGCTTGCAAACTGTATGGCCGTGGCAGGCCTCTTGCCAACTGTCCTTATCTTGCTAACTGTGCTTTTATCTTAAATTGATCCATTTCCATACATCTATACCTTGCCATGTGGCTGGTGGCTTACTGGCGTCTTCACATGCTGCTGGTCATGGCGGCGGCTGCAGCCTCTCTGGTCATTGCGGCGGCTGCAGCCTCTCTGGACATTGCGGCGGCTGCAGCAGCTCCTTCTGCCTTTCTGTCCTTTTATCCTGCCTAGCCACGGCCGATCAGGTTTTATTTATTAACCAATCAGAGCAACTTGACATACAGACCATCCCCCAGCACAGCCAAGTGCAGACCATCTCAAACACCTGCACTCAGGCCCATGGTCCTAATCATCCTCTATATGGACCTGCTGGGTAACGCCACAAAGAACCTGAGAATGGCTCCCACAGGACATACAGAACATCCCACAGCACTGTGCTTCCTAAACAAACGGGGCAGATCTAGTTCAACTCAGTATTGGAAACTGAGTAAAACAGGAGCTTCTCTTCAGTCCAATACACTGTACTGGCTGGGAACTGACGAGAATGCTATTTGCCCTGTGTATGGACAGAATAGCACAAGAGTGCTGTTCTTAGCTTGAATGAACCCTTGCTGCTAGAACTTGAAACTGAACGTGATTCAACTCCCTTTAGGAAGTGTAATTGAACCCTAGTGTGCCATGCAAGAACAACACTCTGCTTTTGAGAAATGGGTATTCTTGTACTCTACTGTGTTTCCTATAGGGCCAGTACAGTGAGCTAGCTCAGAACAAAAGAACTGTGCTTCCTACACAAACATGGAATATCTAGTTCAACTAAGTATTGAAAACTGAGTAAAAGAGGAGCTTCTCTTCAGTCCAATACACTGTACTGGCTGGGAACATACGCGAATGCTATTTGCACTATATAGGGCCAGAATAGCACAAGAGTGCTGTTCTTAGCCTGAATGAACCCTTGCTGCTAGAACTTGAAAGTGATTGTGATTCAACTCCGTTTAGGAAGTTTAATTGAACCCCAGTGTGCCATCAAGAAAAGCACTCTGCTTTTGAGAAACGGGCATTCTTGCACTCTACTGTGTTTCCTATAGGGCCAGTAGTGTGAGCTAGCTCAGAAGAAAAGTACTGTGCTTCCTACACAAACGGGGCATATCTAGTTCAACTCAGGGTTGGAAACTGAGTAAAACAGGAGCTTCTCTTCAGTCCAATACACTGTACTGCCTGGGAACAGACACGAATGCTATTTGCACTGTGTCTGGCCAGAATAGCACAAGAGTGCTGTTCTTAGACTGAATTAACCCTTGCTGCTAGAACTTGAAACAGAACGTGATTCAACTCCGTTTAGGAAGTTTAATTGAACCCTAGTGTGCCATGCAAGAAAAACACAATGATTTTGAGAAACTGGCATCCTGCACTCTACTGTGTTTCCTATAGGGCACGTACAGTGAGCTAGCTCAGAATAAAAGCATTGAGCCTCCTACACAAACGGGGCATATCTAGTACAACTCAGTATTGGAAACTGAGTAAAACAGGAACTTCTCTTCAGTCCAATATACTGTACTGCCTGGGAACAGACGTTAATGCTATTTCCACTGTGTATGGCCAGAATAGCACAAGAGTGCTGTTCTTAGCCTGAATGAACCCTTGCTGCTAGAACTTGAAACTGAACGTAATTCAACTCCGTTTAGAAAGTTTAATTGAACCCTAGGGTGCCATGCAAGAAAAACACTCTGCTTTTAAGAAACGGGCATTCTTGCACTCTACTGTGTTTCCTATAGGGCCAGTACGGAGAGCTAGCTCAGAACAAAAGAACTGTGCTTCCTACACAAACGGGGCATATCTAGTTCAACTAAGTATTAATAAACTGAATAAAACAGGAGCTTCTCTTCAGTCCAATACACTGTACTAGCTGGGAACAGACGCGAATGCTATTTGCACTGTGTATGGCCAGAATAGCACAAGAGTGCTGTTCTTAGCCTGATTGAACCCTTGCTGCTAGAACTTGAAAGTGAATGTGATTCTACTCCGTTTAGGAAGTTTAATTGAACCCTAGTGTGTCATGCAAGAAAAACACTCTGCTTTTGCGAAACGGGCATTCTTGCAGTCTACTGTATTTCCTATAGGGCCATTAGAGTGAGCTAGCTCAGAATAAAAGAATTGTGCTTCCTACACAAACGGGGCATATCTAGTTCAACTCAGTATTGGAAACTGAGTAAAACAGGAGCATCTCTTCAGTCCAATACACTGTACTGGCTGGGAACAGACGCGAATACTATTTGTACTGTGTATGGCCAGAATAGCACAAGAGTGCTGTTCTTAGCCTGAGTGAACCCTTGCTGCTAGAACTTGAAACTGAACGTGATTCAACTCCGTTTAAGAAGTTTAATTGAACCCTAGTGTGCCATGCAAGAAAAACACCCGGCTCTTTAGAAACGGGCATTCTTGTACACTACTGTGTTTCCTATAGGGCCAGTACAGTGAGCTAGCTCAGAACAAAAGAACTGTGCTTCCTACACAAACGGGGCATATATAGTTGAAACCAGGATTGAAAACTGAGTACAACAGGAGCTTCTCTTCAGTCCAATACACTGTACACGCTGGGAACAGACGCGAATGCTATTTGCACTGTGTCTGGCCAGAATAGCACAAGAGTGCTGTTCTTAGCCTGAAAGAACCATTGGTGCTAGAACTTGAAACTGAACGTGATTCAACACCGTTTAGGAAGTTTAATTGAACCCTAGTGTGCCATGCAAGAAAAACACTCTGCTTTTGAGAAACGGGCATTCTTGCACTCTACTGTGTTTCCTGTAGGGCCAGTACATTGAGCTAGCTCAGAACAAAAGACCTGTGCTTCCAACACTAACGAGGCATATCTAGTTTAACTCATTGGAAACTGAGTAAAACAGGAGCTTCTCTTCAGTCCAATACAGTGTACTGGCTGGGACAAGACGCGAATGCTATTTGCACTGTGCATGGCCGGAATAGCACAAGAGTGCTGTTCTTAGCCTGAAAGGACCCTTGCTTCTAGAACTTGACACAGAACGTGATTCAACTCCGTTTAGGAAGTTTAATTGAACCCTAGTGTACCATGCAAGAAAAACACTCTGATTTTGAGAAACGGGCATTCTTGCACTCTACTGTGTTTCCTATAGGGCCAATACAGTGAGCAAGCTCAGAACAAAAAAACTGTGCTTCCTACACAAACGGGGCATATCTAGTTCAACTCAGTATTGGAAACTGAGTAAAACAGGAGTTTCTCTTCAGTCCAATACACTGTACTCGCTGGGAACAGACACGAATGCTATTTGCACTGTGTATGGCCAGAATAGCACAAGAGTGCTGTTCTTAAACTGAAAGATCCCTTGCTGCTAGAACTTGAAACTGAAGGATATTCAACTCCGTTTAGGAAGTTTAATTGAACCCTAGTGTGCCATGCAAGAAAAACACTCTGCTTTTGAGAAACGGGCATTCTTGCACTCTACTGTCTTTCCTATAGGGCAAGTACAGTGAGCTAGCTCAGAACAAAAGAACTGTTCTTCCTACACAAACATGGAATATCTAGTTCAACTAAGTATTGAAAACTGAGTAAAAGAGGAGCTTCTCTTCAGTCCAATACACTGTACTGCCTGGGAACATACGCGAATGCTATTTGCACAATATAGGGCCAGAATAGCACAAGAGTGCTGTTCTTAGCCTGAATGAACCCTTGCTGCTAGAACTTGAAACTGAACGGGATTCAACTCCGTTTAGGAAGTTTAATTGAACCCCAGTGTGCCATCAAGAAAAGCACTCTGCTTTTGAGAAACGGGCATTCTTGCACTCTACTGTGTTTCCTATAGGGCCAGTAGTGTGAGCTAGCTCAGAAGAAAAGTACTGTGCTTCCTACACAAACGGGGCATATCTAGTTAAACTCAGGATTGGAAACTGAGTAAAACAGGAGCTTCTCTTCAGTCCAATACACTGTACTGCCTGGGAACAGACGCGAATGCTATTTCCACTGTGTATGGCCAGAATAGCACAAGAGTGCTGTTCTTAGCCTGAATTAACCCTTGCTGCTAGAACTTGAAAAAGAACGTGATAAAACTCCTTTAGGAAGTTTAATTGAACCCTAGTGTGCCATGCAAGAAAAACACACTGCTTTTGAGAACCGGGCATTCTTGTACTCTACTGTGTTTCCTATAGGGCCAGTACAGTGAGCTAGCTCAGAACAAAAGAACTGTGCTTCCTACACAAACGGGGCATATCTAGTTCAACTCAGTACTGGAAACTGAGTAAAACAGGAGCTTCTCTTCAGTCCAATACACTGTACTGGCTGGGAATAGACGCGAATGCTATTTGCACTGTGTATGGCCAGAATAGCACAAGAGTGCTGTCCTTAGCCTGAATGAACCCTTGCTGCGAGAACTTGACACAGAACGTGATTCAACTCCGTTTAGGAAGTTTAATTGAACCCTAGTGTACCATGCAAGAAAAACACTCTGCTTTTGAGAAATGGGCATTCTTGCACTCTACTGTGTTTCCTAAAGGGCCAATACTGTGAGCAAGCTCAGAACAAAAAAACTGTGCTTCCTACACAAACGGGGCATATCTCGTTCAACTCAGTATTGGAAACTGAGTAAAACAGGAGCTTCTCTTCAGTCCAATACACTGTACTGGCTGGGAACAGACGCGAATGCTATTTGCACTGTGTATGGCCAGAATAGCACAAGAGTGCTGTTCTTAACCTGAAAGATCCCTTGCTGCTAGAACTTGAAACTGAACGTTATTCAACTCCGTTTAGGAAGTTTAATTGAACCCTAGTGTGCCATGCAAGAAAAACACTCTGCTTTTGAGAAACGGGCATTCTTGCACTCTACTGTGTTTCCTATAGGGCCAGTACAATGAGCTAGCTCAGAACAAAAGAACTGTGCTTCCTACACAAACATGGAATATCTAGTTCAACTAAGTATTGAAAACTGAGTAAAAGAGGAGCTTCTCTTCAGTCCAATACACTGTACTGGCTGGGAACATACGCGAATGCTATTTGCACTATATAGGGCCAGAATAGCACAATAGTGCTGTTCTTAGCCTGAATGAACCCTTGCTGCTAGAACTTGAAAGTGATTGTGATTCAACTCCGTTTAGGAAGTTTAATTGAACCCCAGTGTGCCATCAAGAAAAGCACTCTGCTTTTGAGAAACGGGCATTCTTGCACTCTACTGTGTTTCCTATAGGGCCAGTGGTGTGAGCTAGCTCAGAAGAAAAGTACTGTGCTTCCTACACAAACGGGGCATATCTAGTTCAACTCAGGGTTGGAAACTGAGTAAAACAGGAGCTTCTCTTCAGTCCAATACACTGTACTGCCTGGGAACAGACACGAATGCTATTTGCACTGTGTCTGGCCAGAATAGCACAAGAGTGCTGTTCTTAGACTGAATTAACCCTTGCTGCTAGAACTTGAAACAGAACGTGATTCAACACCGTTTAGGAAGTTTAATTGAACCCTAGTGTGCCATGCAAGAAAAACACTCTGATTTTGAGACTGGCATCCTTCACTCTACTGTGTTTCCTATAGGGCCAGTACAGTGAGCTAGCTCAGAAGAAAAGAACTGTGCTTCCTACACAAACGGAGCATATCTAGTTGAACTCAGTATTGGAAACTGAGTAAAACAGGAGCTTCTCTTCAGTCCAATACACTGTACTGCCTGGGAACAGACGCGAATGCTATTTGCACTGTGTCTGGCCAGAATAGCACAAGAGTGCTGTTCGTAGCCTGAATGAACCCTTGCGGCTAGAACTTGAAAGTGAACGTGATTCTACTCCGTTTAGGAAGTTTAATTGAACCCTAGTGTGCCATGCAAGAAAAAACTCTGCTTTTGAGAAACGGGCATTCTTGCACTCTACTGTGTTTCCTATAGGGTCAGTACAGTGAGCTAGTTCAGAACAAAAAAACTGTGCTTCCTACACAAACGGGGCATATCTAGTTCAACTCAGTATTGGAAACTGAGTAAAACAGGAGCTTCTCTTCAGTCCAGTACACTGTACTCGCTGGGAACAGACGCGAATGCTATTTGCACTGTGTCTGGCCAGAATAGCACAAGAGTGCTGTTCTTAGACTGAAAGATCCCTTGCTGCTAGAACTTGAAACTGAACGTTATTCAACTCCGTTTAGGAAGTTTAATTGAACCTTAGTGTGCCATGCAAGAAAAACACTCTGCTTTTGAGAAACGGGCATTCTTGCACTCTACTGTCTTTCCTATAGGGCCTGTACAGTGAGCTAGCTCAGAACAAAATAACTGTGCTTCCTACACAAACATGGAATATCTAGTTGAACTAAGTATTGAAAAATGAGTAAAAGAGGAGCTTCTCTTTGGTCCAATACACTGTACTGGCTGGGAACATACGCGAATGCTATTTGCACTATATATGGCCAGAATAGCAAAAGAGTGCTGTTCTTAGCCTGAATGAACCCTTGCTGCTAGAACTTGAAAGTGATTGTGATTCAACTCCGTTCAGGAAGTTTAATTGAACCCCAGTGTGCCATCACGAAAAACACTCTGCTTTTGAGAAACGGGCATTCTTGCACTCTACTGTGTTTCCTATAGGGCCAGTAGTGTGAGCTAGCTCAGAAGAAAAGTACTGTGCTTCCTACACAAACGGGGAATATCTAGTTCAACTCAGGATTGGAAACTGAGTAAAACAGGAGCTTCTCGTCAGTCCAATACACTGTGCTGCCTGGGAACAGACGCGAATGCTATTTGCACTGTGTCTGGCCAGAATAGCACAAGAGTGCTGTTATTAGCCTGAATTAACCCTTGCTGCTAGAACTTGAAAAAGAACGTGATTCAACTCCGTTTAGGAAGTTTAATTGAACCCTAGTGTGCCATGCAAGAAAAACACTCTGATTTTGAGAAACTGGCATCTTGCACTCTACTGTGTTTCCTATAGGGCCAGTACAGTGAGCTAGCTCAGAACAAAAGAACTGTGCTTCCTACACAAACGGGGCCTATCTAGTTGAACTCAGTATTGGAAACTGAGTAAAACAGGAGCTTCTCTTCAGTCCAATACACTGTACTGGCTGGGAACAGACGCGAATGTAATTTGTACTGTGTATGGCCAGAATAGCACAAGAGTGCTGTTCTTAGCCTGAAAGAACCCTTGCTGCTAGAACTTGAAACTGAACGTGATTCTAATCCGCTTAGGAAGTTTAATTGAACCCTAGTGTGTCATGCAAGAAAAACACTCTGCTTTTGAGAAACGGGCATTCTTGTACTCTACTGTATTTCCTATAGGGCCATTACAGTGATATAAATCAGAATAAAGAATTGTGATTCCTACACAAACGGGGCATATCTAGTTCAACTCAGTATTTGAAACTGAGTAAAACAGGAGCTTCTCTTCAGTCCAATACACTGTACTGGCAGGGAACAGACACGAATGCTATTTGCACTGTGTATGGCCAGAATAGCACAAGAGTGCTGTTCTTAGCCTGAAAGAACCTTGCTGCTAGAACTTGAAACTGAACGTGATTCTACTCCGTTTAGGAAGTTTATTGAACCCTAGTGTGCCATGCAAGAAAAACACTCTGCTTTTGAAAAACGGGCATTCTTGCACTCTACTGTGTTTCCTATAGGGCCAGTACAGTGAGCTAGCTCAGAATAAAAGCATTGAGCCTCCTACACAAACGGGGCATATCTAGTACAACTCAGTATTGGAAACTGAGTAAAACAGGAACTTCTCTTCAGTCCAATACACTGTACTGCCTGGGAACAGACGTTAATGCTATTTCCACTGTGTATGGCCAGAATAGCACAAGAGTGCTGTTCTTAGCCTGAATGAAGCCTTGCTGCTAGAACTTGAAACTGAACGTAATTCAACTCCGTTTAGAAAGTTTAATTGAACCCTAGTGTGCCATGCAAGAAAAACACTCTGCTTTTAAGAAACGGGCATTCTTGCACTCTACTGTGTTTCCTATAGGGCCAGTACGGAGAGCTAGCTAAGAACAAAAGAACAGTGCTTCCTACACAAACGGGGCATATCTAGTTCAACTAAGTATTAATAAACTGAATAAAACAGGAGCTTCTCTTCAGTCCAATACACTGTACTAGCTGGGAACAGACGCGAATGCTATTTGCACTGTGTATGGCCAGAATAGCACAAGAGTGCTGTTCTTAGCCTGATTGAACCCTTGCTGCTAGAACTTGAAAGTGAACGTGATTCTACTCCGTTTAGGAAGTTTAATTGAACCCTAGTGTGTCATGCAAGAAAAACACTCTGCTTTTGCGAAACGGGCATTCTTGCAGTCTACTGTATTTCCTATAGGGCCATTAGAGTGAGCTAGCTCAGAATAAAAGAATTGTGCTTCATACACAAACGGGGCATATCTAGTTCAACTCAGTATTGGAAACTGAGTAAAACAGGAGCATCTCTTCAGTCCAATACACTGTACTGGCTGGGAACAGACGCGAATACTATTTGTACTGTGTATGGCCAGAATAGCACAAGAGTGCTGTTCTTAGCCTGAGTGAACCCTTGCTGCTAGAACTTGAAACTGAACGTGATTCAACTCCGTTTAAGAAGTTTAATTGAACCCTAGTGTGCCATGCAAGAAAAACACCCGGCTCTTTAGAAACGGGCATTCTTGTATACTACTGTGTTTCCTATAGGGCCAGTACAGTGAGCTAGCTCAGAACAAAAGAACTGTGCTTCCTACACAAACGGGGCATATATAGTTGAAACCAGGATTGAAAACTGAGTACAACAGGAGCTTCTTTTCAGTCCAATACACTGTACACGCTGGGAACAGACGCGAATGCTATTTGCACTGTGTCTGGCCAGAATAGCACAAGAGTGCTGTTCTTAGCCTGAAAGAACCCTTGGTGCTAGAACTTGAAACTGAACGTGATTCAACACCGTTTAGGAAGTTTAATTGAACCCTAGTGTGCCATGCAAGAAAAACACTCTGCTTTTGAGAAACGGGCATTCTTGCACTCTACTGTGTTTCCTGTAGGGCCAGTACAATGAGCTAGCTCAGAACAAAAGACCTGTGCTTCCAACACTAACGAGGCATATCTAGTTTAACTCATTGGAAACTGAGTAAAACAGGAGCTTCTCTTCAGTCCAATACAGTGTACTGGCTGGGACAAGACACGAATGCTATTTGCACTGTGCATGGCCGGAATAGCACAAGAGTGCTGTTCTTAGCCTGAAAGGACCCTTGCTTCTAGAACTTGACACAGAACGTGATTCAACTCCGTTTAGGAAGTTTAATTGAACCCTAGTGTACCATGCAAGAAAAACACTCTGCTTTTGAGAAATGGGCATTCTTGCACTCTACTGTGTTTCCTAAAGGGCCAATACTGTGAGCAAGCTCAGAACAAAAAAACTGTGCTTCCTACACAAACGGGGCATATCTTGTTCAACTCAGTATTGGAAACTGAGTAAAACAGGAGCTTCTCTTCAGTCCAATACACTGTACTGGCTGGGAACAGACGCGAATGCTATTTGCACTGTGTATGGCCAGAATAGCACAAGAGTGCTGTTCTTAACCTGAAAGATCCCTTGCTGCTAGAACTTGAAACTGAACGTTATTCAACTCCGTTTAGGAAGTTTAATTGAACCCTAGTGTGCCATGCAAGAAAAACACTCTGCTTTTTAGAAACGGGCATTCTTGCACTCTACTGTGTTTCCTATAGGGCCAGTACAATGAGCTAGCTCAGAACAAAAGAACTGTGCTTCCTACACAAACATGGAATATCTAGTTCAACTAAGTATTGAAAACTGAGTAAAAGAGGAGCTTCTCTTCAGTCCAATACACTGTACTGGCTGGGAACATACGCGAATGCTATTTGCACTATATAGGGCCAGAATAGCACAATAGTGCTGTTCTTAGCCTGAATGAACCCTTGCTGCTAGAACTTGAAAGTGATTGTGATTCAACTCCGTTTAGGAAGTTTAATTGAACCCCAGTGTGCCATCAAGAAAAGCACTCTGCTTTTGAGAAACGGGCATTCTTGCACTCTACTGTGTTTCCTATAGGGCCAGTGGTGTGAGCTAGCTCAGAAGAAAAGTACTGTGCTTCCTACACAAACGGGGCATATCTAGTTCAACTCAGGGTTGGAAACTGAGTAAAACAGGAGCTTCTCTTCAGTCCAATACACTGTACTGCCTGGGAACAGACACGAATGCTATTTGCACTGTGTCTGGCCAGAATAGCACAAGAGTGCTGTTCTTAGACTGAATTAACCCTTGCTGCTAGAACTTGAAACAGAACGTGATTCAACACCGTTTAGGAAGTTTAATTGAACCCTAGTGTGCCATGCAAGAAAAACACTCTGATTTTGAGACTGGCATCCTTCACTCTACTGTGTTTCCTATAGGGCCAGTACAGTGAGCTAGCTCAGAACAAAAGAACTGTGCTTCCTACACAAACGGAGCATATCTAGTTGAACTCAGTATTGGAAACTGAGTAAAACAGGAGCTTCTCTTCAGTCCAATACACTGTACTGCCTGGGAACAGACGCGAATGCTATTTGCACTGTGTCTGGCCAGAATAGCACAAGAGTGCTGTTCGTAGCCTGAATGAACCCTTGCGGCTAGAACTTGAAAGTGAACGTGATTCTACTCCGTTTAGGAAGTTTAATTGAACCCTAGTGTGCCATGCAAGAAAAAACTCTGCTTTTGAGAAACGGGCATTCTTGCACTCTACTGTGTTTCCTATAGGGTCAGTACAGTGAGCTAGTTCAGAACAAAAAAACTGTGCTTCCTACACAAACGGGGCATATCTAGTTCAACTCAGTATTGGAAACTGAGTAAAACAGGAGCTTCTCTTCAGTCCAGTACACTGTACTCGCTGGGAACAGACGCGAATGCTATTTGCACTGTGTCTGGCCAGAATAGCACAAGAGTGCTGTTCTTAGACTGAAAGATCCCTTGCTGCTAGAACTTGAAACTGAACGTTATTCAACTCCGTTTAGGAAGTTTAATTGAACCTTAGTGTGCCATGCAAGAAAAACACTCTGCTTTTGAGAAACGGGCATTCTTGCACTCTACTGTCTTTCCTATAGGGCCTGTACAGTGAGCTAGCTCAGAACAAAATAACTGTGCTTCCTACACAAACATGGAATATCTAGTTGAACTAAGTATTGAAAAATGAGTAAAAGAGGAGCTTCTCTTTGGTCCAATACACTGTACTGGCTGGGAACATACGCGAATGCTATTTGCACTATATATGGCCAGAATAGCAAAAGAGTGCTGTTCTTAGCCTGAATGAACCCTTGCTGCTAGAACTTGAAAGTGATTGTGATTCAACTCCGTTCAGGAAGTTTAATTGAACCCCAGTGTGCCATCACGAAAAACACTCTGCTTTTGAGAAACGGGCATTCTTGCACTCTACTGTGTTTCCTATAGGGCCAGTAGTGTGAGCTAGCTCAGAAGAAAAGTACTGTGCTTCCTACACAAACGGGGAATATCTAGTTCAACTCAGGATTGGAAACTGAGTAAAACAGGAGCTTCTCGTCAGTCCAATACACTGTGCTGCCTGGGAACAGACGCGAATGCTATTTGCACTGTGTCTGGCCAGAATAGCACAAGAGTGCTGTTATTAGCCTGAATTAACCCTTGCTGCTAGAACTTGAAAAAGAACGTGATTCAACTCCGTTTAGGAAGTTTAATTGAACCCTAGTGTGCCATGCAAGAAAAACACTCTGATTCTGAGAAACTGGCATCTTGCACTCTACTGTGTTTCCTATAGGGCCAGTACAGTGAGCTAGCTCAGAACAAAAGAACTGTGCTTCCTACACAAACGGGGCCTATCTAGTTGAACTCAGTATTGGAAACTGAGTAAAACAGGAGCTTCTCTTCAGTCCAATACACTGTACTGGCTGGGAACAGACGCGAATGTAATTTGTACTGTGTATGGCCAGAATAGCGCAAGAGTGCTGTTCTTAGCCTGAAAGAACCCTTGCTGCTAGAACTTGAAACTGAACGTGATTCTAATCCGCTTAGGAAGTTTAATTGAACCCTAGTGTGTCATGCAAGAAAAACACTCTGCTTTTGAGAAACGGGCATTCTTGTACTCTACTGTATTTCCTATAGGGCCATTACAGTGATATAAATCAGAATAAAGAATTGTGCTTCCTACACAAACGGGGCATATCTAGTTCAACTCAGTATTTGAAACTGAGTAAAACAGGAGCTTCTCTTCAGTCCAATACACTGTACTGGCAGGGAACAGACACGAATGCTATTTGCACTGTGTATGGCCAGAATAGCACAAGAGTGCTGTTCTTAGCCTGAAAGAACCTTGCTGCTAAAACTTGAAACTGAACGTGATTCTACTCCGTTTAGGAAGTTTATTGAACCCTAGTGTGCCATGCAAGAAAAACACTCTGCTTTTGAAAAACGGGCATTCTTGCACTCTACTGTGTTTCCTATAGGGCCAGTACAGTGAGCTAGCTCAGAATAAAAGCATTGAGCCTCCTACACAAACGGGGCATATCTAGTACAACTCAGTATTGGAAACTGAGTAAAACAGGAACTTCTCTTCAGTCCAATACACTGTACTGCCTGGGAACAGACGTTAATGCTATTTCCACTGTGTATGGCCAGAATAGCACAAGAGTGCTGTTCTTAGCCTGAATGAACCCTTGCTGCTAGAACTTGAAACTGAACGTAATTCAACTCCGTTTAGAAAGTTTAATTGAACCCTAGTGTGCCATGCAAGAAAAACACTCTGCTTTTAAGAAACGGGCATTCTTGCACTCTACTGTGTTTCCTATAGGGCCAGTACGGAGAGCTAGCTCAGAACAAAAGAACAGTGCTTCCTACACAAACGGGGCATATCTAGTTCAACTAAGTATTAATAAACTGAATAAAACAGGAGCTTCTCTTCAGTCCAATACACTGTACTAGCTGGGAACAGACGCGAATGCTATTTGCACTGTGTATGGCCAGAATAGCACAGGAGTGCTGTTCTTAGCCTGATTGAACCCTTGCTGCTAGAACTTGAAAGTGAACGTGATTCTACTCCGTTTAGGAAGTTTAATTGAACCCTAGTGTGTCATGCAAGAAAAACACTCTGCTTTTGCGAAACGGGCATTCTTGCAGTCTACTGTATTTCCTATAGGGCCATTAGAGTGAACTAGCTCAGAATAAAAGAATTGTGCTTCATACACAAACGGGGCATATCTAGTTCAACTCAGTATTGGAAACTGAATAAAACAGGAGCATCTCTTCAGTCCAATACACTGTACTGGCTGGGAACAGACGCGAATACTATTTGTACTGTGTATGGCCAGAATAGCACAAGAGTGCTGTTCTTAGCCTGAGTGAACCCTTGCTGCTAGAACTTGAAACTGAACGTGATTCAACTCCGTTTAAGAAGTTTAATTGAACCCTAGTGTGCCATGCAAGAAAAACACCCGGCTCTTTAGAAACGGGCATTCTTGTACACTACTGTGTTTCCTATAGGGCCAGTACAGTGAGCTAGCTCAGAACAAAAGAACTGTGCTTCCTACACAAACGGGGCATATATAGTTGAAACCAGGATTGAAAACTGAGTACAACAGGAGCTTCTTTTCAGTCCAATACACTGTACACGCTGGGAACAGACGCGAATGCTATTTGCACTGTGTCTGGCCAGAATAGCACAAGAGTGCTGTTCTTAGCCTGAAAGAACCCTTGGTGCTAGAACTTGAAACTGAACGTGATTCAACACCGTTTAGGAAGTTTAATTGAACCCTAGTGTGCCATGCAAGAAAAACACTCTGCTTTTGAGAAACGGGCATTCTTGCACTCTACTGTGTTTCCTGTAGGGCCAGTACAATGAGCTAGCTCAGAACAAAAGACCTGTGCTTCCAACACTAACGAGGCATATCTAGTTTAACTCATTGGAAACTGAGTAAAACAGGAGCTTCTCTTCAGTCCAATACAGTGTACTGGCTGGGACAAGACACGAATGCTATTTGCACTGTGCATGGCCGGAATAGCACAAGAGTGCTGTTCTTAGCCTGAAAGGACCCTTGCTTCTAGAACTTGACACAGAACGTGATTCAACTCCGTTTAGGAAGTTTAATTGAACCCTAGTGTACCATGCAAGAAAAACACTCTGATTTTGAGAAACGGGCATTCTTGCACTCTACTGTGTTTCCTATAGGGCCAATACAGTGAGCAAGCTCAGAACAAAAAAACTGTGCTTCCTACACAAACGGGGCATATCTAGTTCAACTCAGTATTGGAAACTGAGTAAAACAGGAGTTTCTCTTCAGTCCAATACACTGTACTCGCTGGGAACAGACGCGAATGCTATTTGCACTGTGTATGGCCAGAATAGCACAAGAGTGCTGTTCTTAACCTGAAAGATCCCTTGCTGCTAGAACTTGAAACTTAAGGATATTCAACTCCGTTTAGGAAGTTTAATTGAACCCTAGTGTGCCATGCAAGAAAAACACTCTGCTTTTGAGAAACGGGCATTCTTGCACTCTACTGTCTTTCCTATAGGGCCAGTACAGTGAGCTAGCTCAGAACTAAAGAACTGTTTTTCCTACACAAACATGGAATATCTAGTTCAACTAAGTATTGAAAACTGAGTAAAAGAGGAGCTTCTCTTCAGTCCAATACACTGTACTGGCTGGGAACATACGCGAATGCTATTTGCACTATATAGGGCCAGAATAGCACAAGAGTGCTGTTCTTAGCCTGAATGAACCCTTGCTGCTAGAACTTGAAACTGAACGGGATTCAACTCCGTTTAGGAAGTTTAATTGAACCCCAGTGTGCCATCAAGAAAAGCACTCTGCTTTTGAGAAACGGGCATTCTTGCACTCTACTGTGTTTCCTATAGGGCCAGTAGTGTGAGCTAGCTCAGAAGAAAAGTACTGTGCTTCCTACACAAACGGGGCATATCTAGTTCAACTCAGGATTGGAAACTGAGTAAAACAGGAGCTTCTCTTCAGGCCAATACACTGTACTGCCTGGGAACAGACGCGAATGCTATTTCCACTGTGTATGGCCAGAATAGCACAAGAGTGCTGTTCTTAGCCTGAATTAACCCTTGCTGCTAGAACTTGAAAAAGAACGTGATTCAACTCGTTTAGGAAGTTTAATTGAACCCTAGTGTGCCATGCAAGAAAAACACACTGCTTTTGAGAAACGGGCATTCTTGTACTCTACTGTGTTTCCTATAGGGCCAGTACAGTGAGCTAGCTCAGAACAAAAGAACTGTGCTTCCTACACAAACGGGGCATATCTAGTTCAACTCAGTACTGGAAACTGAGTAAAACAGGAGCTTCTCTTCAGTCCAATACATTGTACTGGCTGGGAATAGACGCGAATGCTATTTGCACTGTGTATGGCCAGAATAGCACAAGAGTGCTGTCCTTAGCCTGAATGAACCCTTGCTGCGAGAACTTGAAAGTGAATGTGATTCAACTCCATTTAGGAAGTTTAATTGAATCCCAGTGTGCCATGCAAGAAAAACACTCTGCTTTTGAGAAACGGGCATTCTTGCACTCTACTGTGTTTCCTATAGGGCCAGTAGTGTGAGCTAGCTCAGAAGAAAAGAACTGTGCTTCCTACACAAACGGGGCATATCTAGTTCAACTCATTATTGGAAACTGAGTAAAACAGGAGCTTCTCTTCAGTCCAATACACTGTACTGGCTGGGAACAGACGCGAATGCTATTTGCACTGTGCATGGCCAGAATAGCACAAGAGTGCTGTTCTGAGACTGAATGAACCCTTGCTTCTAGAACTTGACACAGAACGTGATTCAACTCCGTTTAGGAAGTTTAATTGAACCCTAGTGTACCATGCAAGAAAAACACTCTGCTTTTGAGAAATGGGCATTCTTGCACTCTACTGTGTTTCCTAAAGGGCCAATACTGTGAGCAAGCTCAGAACAAAAAAACTGAGCTTCCTACACAAACGGGGCATATCTAGTTCAACTCAGTATTGGAAACTGAGTAAAACAGGAGCTTCTCTTCAGTCCAATACACTGTACTGGCTGGGAACAGACGCGAATGCTATTTGCACTGTGTATGGCCAGAATAGCACAAGAGTGCTGTTCTTAACCTGAAAGATCCCTTGCTGCTAGAACTTGAAACTGAATGTTATTCAACTCCGTTTAGGAAGTTTAATTGAACCCTAGTGTGCCATGCAAGAAAAACACTCTGCTTTTTAGAACCGGGCATTCTTGCACTCTACTGTGTTTCCTATAGGGCCAGTACAATGAGCTAGCTCAGAACAAAAGAACTGTGCTTCCTACACAAACACTGAATATCTAGTTCAACTAAGTATTGAAAACTGAGTAAAAGAGGAGCTTCTCTTCAGTCCAATACACTGTACTGGCTGGGAACATACGCGAATGCTATTTGCACTATATAGGGCCAGAATAGCACAATAGTGCTGTTCTTAGCCTGAATGATCCCTTGCTGCTAGAACTTGAAAGTGATTGTGATTCAACTCCGTTTAGGAAGTTTAATTGAACCCCAGTGTGCCATCAAGAAAAGCACTCTGCTTTTGAGAAACGGGCATTCTTGCACTCTACTGTGTTTCCTATAGGGCCAGTGGTGTGAGCTAGCTCAGAAGAAAAGTACTGTGCTTCCTACACAAACGGGGCATATCTAGTTCAACTCAGGGTTGGAAACTGAGTAAAACAGGAGCTTCTCTTCAGTCCAATACACTGTACTGCCTGGGAACAGACACGAATGCTATTTGCACTGTGTCTGGCCAGAATAGCACAAGAGTGCTGTTCTTAGACTGAATTAACCCTTGCTGCTAGAACTTGAAACAGAACGTGATTCAACACCGTTTAGGAAGTTTAATTGAACCCTAGTGTGCCATGCAAGAAAAACACTCTGATTTTGAGAAACTGGCATCCTGCACTCTACTGTGTTTCCTATAGGGCCAGTACAGTGAGCTAGCTCAGAACAAAAGAACTGTGCTTCCTACACAAACGGGGCACATCTAGTTGAACTCAGTATTGGAAACTGAGTAAAACAGGAGCTTCTCTTCAGTCCAATACACTGTACTGCCTGGGAACAGACGCGAATGCTATTTGCACTGTGTCTGGCCAGAATAGCACAAGAGTGCTGTTCGTAGCCTGAATGAACCCTTGCGGCTAGAACTTGAAACAGAACGTGATTCAATTCCGTTTAGGAAGTTTAATTGAACCCTAATGTGCCATGGAAGAAAAACACTCTGATTTTGAGAAACGGGCATCTTGCCCTCTACTGTGTTTCCTGTAGGGCCAGTACAGTGAGCTAGCTCAGAAGAAAAGAACTGTGCTTCCTACACAAACGGGGCATATCTAGTTGAACTCAGTATTTGAACCAGAGTAAAAAAGGAGCTGCTCTTCAGTCCAATACACTGTACTGGCAGGGAACAGACACGAATGCTATTTGCACTGTGTATGGCCAGAATAGCACAAGAGTGCTGTTCTTAGCCTGAAAGAACCTTGCTGCTAGAACTTGAAACTGAACGTGATTCTACTCAGTTTAGGAAGTTTATTGAACCCTAGTGTGCCATGCAAGAAAAACACTCTGCTTTTGAGAAACGGGCATTATTGCACTCTACTGTGTTTCATATAGGGCCAGTACGGTGAGCTAGCTCAGAACAAAAGAACTGTGCTTCCTACACAAACGGGGCATATCGAGTTCAACTCAGTAATGGAAACTGAATAAAACAGGAGCTTCTCTTCAGTCCAATACACTGTACTAGCTGGGAACAGACGCGAATGTTATTTGCCCTGTGTATGGCCAGAATAGCATAAGAGTACTGTTCTTAGCCTGATTGCACCCTTGCTGCTAGAACTTGAAAGTGAACGTGATTCAACACCGTTTAGGAAGTTTTATTGAACCCTCGTGTGCCATGCAAGAAAAACACTCTGCTTTTGAGAAATGGACATTCTTGCACTATACTGTGTTTCCTATAGGGCCAGTACAGTGAGCTAGGTCAGAACAAAAGAACTGTGCTTCCTACACAAACGGGGCATATCTAGTTCAACTCAGGATTGGAAACTGAGTAAAACAGGAGCTTCTCTTCAGGCCAATACACTGTACTGGCTGGGAACAGACGCGAATGCTATTTGCACTGTGTCTGGCCAGAATAGCACAAGAGTGCTGTTCTTAGCCTGAAAGATTCCTTGGTGCTAGAACTTGAAACTGAACGTGATTCAACTCCGTTTAGGAAGTTAAATTGAACCCTAGTGTGCCATGCAAGAAAAACACTCTGCTTTTGAGAAACGGGCATTCTTGCACTCTACTGTGTTTCCTGTGGGGCCAGTACATTGAGCTAGCTCAGAACAAAAGAACTGTGCTTCCAACACTAACGGGGCATATCTAGTTTAACTCATTGGAAACTGAGTAAAACAGGATCTTTTTTTCAGTCCAATACAGTGTACTGGCTGGGACAAGACGCGAATGCTATTTGCACTGTGCATGGCCAGAATAGCACAAGATTGCTCTTCTTAGGCTGAATGAACCCTTGCTGCTAGAAGTGGAAACTAAAGGTGAGTCAACTCAGTTTAGGAAGTTTAATTGAACCCTAGTGTGCCATGCAAGAAAAACACTCTGCTTTTGAGAAACGGGCATTCTTGAACACTACTGTGTTTCCTATAGGGCCAGTACAGTGAGCTAGCTCAGAACAAAAGAACTGTGCTTCCTACACAAACGGGGCATATCTAGTTCAACTCAGGATTGGAAACTGAGTAAAACAGGAACTTCTCTTCAGTCCAATACACTGTACTGGCTAGTAACTGACGCGAATGCTATTTGCCCTGTGTATGGCCAGAATAGCACAAGATTGCTCTTCTTAGCCTGAATGAACCCTTGTTGGTAGAACTTGAAACTGAACGTGATTCAACTCTGTTTAGGAAGTTTAATTGAACCCCAGTGTGCCATGCAAGAAAAACACTCTGCTTTTGAGAAACGGGCATTCTTGCACTCTACTGTGTTTCCTATAGGGCCAGTACAGTGAGCTAGCTCAGAACAAAAGAACTGTGCTTCCTACAGAAACGGGGCATATCTAGTTCAACTAAGTATTTGAAACTGAATAAAACAGAAGCTTCTCTTCAGTCCAATACACTGTACTGGCTGGGAACAGACGCGAATTCTATTTGTACTGTGTATGGCCAGAATAGCACAAGAGTGCTGTTCTTAGCCTGAGTGAACCCTTGCCTCTAGAACTTGAAACTGAACGTGATTCAACTCCGTTTAGGAAGTTTAATTGAACCCTACTGTGCCATGCAAGAAAAACACTCTGCTTTTCAGAAACGGGCATTCTTGTACACTACTTGTTTCCTATAGGGCCAGTACAGTGAGCTAGCTCAGAACAAAAGAACTGTGCTTCCTACACAAACGGGGCATATCTAGTTGAACTCAGTATTGGAAACTGAGTAAAACAGGAGCTTCTCTTCAGTCCAATTTACTGTACTGGCTGGGAACAGACGCGAATGCTATTTGCATTGTGTCTGGCCAGAATAGCAAAAGAGTGCTGTTCTTAGCCTGAAAGAACCCTTGCTGCTAGAACTTGAAACTGAACGTGATTCAACTCCGTTTAGGAAGTTTAATTGAACCCTAGTGTGCCATGCAAGAAAAACACTCTGCTTTTGAGAAACGGGCATTCTTGCACTCTAGTGTGTTTCCTATAGGGCCAGTACAGTGAGCTAGCTCAGAATAAAAGCATTGTGCTTCCTACACAAACGGGGCATATCTAGTTCAACTCCGTATAGGAAACTGTAAAACAGGAACTTCTCTTCAGTCCAATACACTGTACTGCCTGGGAACAGACGCGAATGCTATTTGCACTGTGTATGGCCAGAATAGCACAAGAGTGCTGTTCGTAGCCTGATTGAACCCTTGCTGCTAGAACTTGAAAGTGAACGTGATTCAACTCCGTTTAGGAAGTTTAATTGAACCCTCGTGTGCCATGCAAGAAAAACACTCTGCTTTTGAGAAATGTACATTCTTGCACTCTACTGTGTTTCATATAGGGCCAGTACAGTGAGCTAGCTCAGAACAAAAGAACTGTGCTTCCTACACAAACGGGGCATATCTAGTTCAACTCAGTATTGGAAACTGAATAAAACAGGAGCTTCTCTTCAGTCCAATACACTGTACTGGCTAGTAACTGACGCGAATGCTATTTGCAACGTGTATGGCCAGAATAGCACAAGATTGCTCTTCTTAGCCTCAATGAACCCTTGCTGCTAGAACTTAAAACTGAACGTGCTTCAACTCCGTTTTGGAAGTTCAATTGAGCCCTAGTGTGCCATGCAAGAAAAACACTCTGCTTTTGAGAAACGGGCATTCTTGCACTCTACTGTGTTTCCTATATGGCCAGTACAGTGAGCTAGCTCAGAACAAAAGAACGGTGCTTCCTACACAAACGGGGCATATCTAGTTCAACTCAGGATTGGAAACTGAGTAAAACAGGAGCTTCTCTTCAGTCCAATACACTGTACTGCCTGGGAACAGACGCGAATGCTATTTCCACTGTGTATGGCCAGAATAGCAGAAGAGTGCTGTTCTTAGCCTGAATGAACCCTTGCTGCTAGAACTTGAAACTGAACGTGATTCAACTCCGTTTAGAAAGTTTAATTGAACCCTAGTGTGCCATGCAAGAAAAACACTCTGCTTTTAAGAAACGGGCATTCTTGCACTCTACTGTGTTTTCTATAGGGCCAGTATGGTGAGCTAGCTCAGAAAAAAAGAACTGTGCTTCCTACACAAACGGGGCATATCTATTTGAACTCAGTATTGGAAACTGAGTAAAACAGGAGCTTCTCTTCAGTCCAATACACTGTACTGGCTGGGAACAGATGCGAATGCTATTTGCACTGTGTCTGGCCAGAATAGCACAAGATTTCTCTTCTTTGCCTGAAAGAACCCTTGCTGCTAGAACTTGAAACTGAACGTGATTCAACTCCGTTTAGGAAGTTTAATTGAACCCTATTGTGCCATGCAAGAAAAACACTCTGCTTTTGAGAAACAGGAATTCCTGCACTCTACTGTGTTTCCTATAGGGCCAGTACATTGAGCTAGCTCAGAACAAAAGAACTGTGCTTCGTACAATAACGGGGCATATCTAGTTCAACTCCTTATTGGAAACTGAGTAAAACAGGAGCTACTCTTCAGTCCAATACACTGTACTGGCTGGGTACAGACGCGAATGCTATTTGCACAGTGTATGTCCATAATAGCACAAGATTGCTCTTCTTAGCCTGAATGAACCCTTGCTGGTAGAACTTGAAACTGAACGTGATTCAACTCCGTTTAGGAAGGTTAATTGAACCCTGGTTTGCCATGCAAGAAAAACACTCTGCTTTTGTGAAACGGGCATTCTTGCACTCTATTGTGTTTCCTATCGGGCCAGTAGAGTGAGATCGCTCAGAACAAAAGAACTGTGCTTCCTACCCAAACGGGGGCATATCTAGTTCAACTCAGTATTGGAAATGAGTAAAACAGGAGCTTCTCTTCAGTCCAATACACTGTACAGCTTGGAAACAGACGTGAATGCTATTTGCACTGTGTATGGCCAGAATAGCACAAGAGTGCTGTTCTTAGCCTGAATGAACCCTTGCTGCTAGAACTTGAAACTGAACCTAATTCAACTCCGTTTAGGAAGTTTAATTGAACCCTAGTGTGCCATGCAAGAAAAACACTTGCTTTTGAGATACGGGCATTCTTGCACTCTACTGTGTTTCCTATAGGGCCAGTATGGTGAGCTAGCTCAGAACAAAAGAATTGTGCTTCCTACACAAACGAGTCATATCTAGTTTAACTCAGTATTAAAAACTGAGTAAAACAGGAGCTTCTCTTCAGTCCAATACACTGTACTGGCTGGGAACAGACGCGAATGCTATTTGCACTGTGTATGGCCAGAATAGCACAAGAGTGCTGCTCTTAGCTTGAATTAACCCTTGCTGCTTGAACTTGAAACTGAACGTGATTCAACGCCGTTTAGGAAGTTTAATTGAACCCTCGTGTGCCATCCTAGAAAAACACTCTGCTTTTGAGAAACGGGCATTCTTGCACTCTACTGTGTTTCCTATAGGGCCAGTAGAGTTAGCTAGATGAGAACAAAAGAACTGTGCTTCCTACACAAACGGGGCATATCTAGTTCAACTAAGTATTGGAAACTGAGTAAAACAGGAGCTTCTCTTCAGTCCAATACACTGTACTGGCTGGGAACAGACGCGAAGGCTATTTGCACTGTGTATGGCCAGAATAGCACAAGAGTACTGCTCTTAGCCTGAATGAACCCTTGCTGCTAGAACTTGAAACTGAACGTGATTCAACTCCGTTTAGGAAGTTTAATTAAACCCTCGTGTGCCATCCTAGAAAAACACTCTGCTTTTGAGAAACGGGCATTCTTGCACTCTACTGTGTTTCCTATAGGGCCAGTACAGTGAGCTAGATCAGAACAAAAGAACTGTGCTTCCTACACAAATGGGGCATATCTAGTTCAACTCAGTATTGGAAACTGAGTAAAACAGGAGCTTCTCTTCACTCCAATACACTGTACTGGCTGGGAACAGACGTGAATGCTATTTGCAGTGTTTCTGGCCAGAATAGCACAAGAGTGCTGTTCTTAGCCTGAAAGAACCCTTGCTGCTAGAATTTGAAACTGAACGTGATTCAACTCCGTTTAGGAAGTTTAATTGAACCCTAGTGTGCCATGCAAGAAAAACACTCTGCTTTTGAGAAACGGGCATTCTTGCACTCTACTGTGTTTCCTATAGGGCCAGTATAGTGAGCTAGCTCAGAACAAAAGAACTGTGCTTCCTACACAAACGGGGCATATCTAGTTCCACTCAGTATTGGAAACTGTAAAACAGGAGCTTCACTTGATTCCATTACACTGTACTGGGTGGGTACAGATGCGAATGCTATTTGCACTGTGTATGGCCAAAAGAGCACAGTAGTGCTGTTCTTAGCCTGAAAGAACCCTTTAGGCTAGAACTTGAAACTGAACGTGATTCAACTCCGTTTAGGAAGTTTAATTGAACCCTAGTGTGTCATGCAAGAAAAACACTCTGCTTTTGAGAAACGGGCATTCTTGCACTCTACTGTGTTTCCTATAGGGCCAGTACAGTGAGCTAGCTGAGAACAAAAGAACTGTGCTTCCTACACAAACGGGGCATATCTAGTTCAACTCAGTATTGGAAACTGAGTAAAACAGGAGCTTCTCTTCAGTGCAATACACTGTACTGGCTGGGAACAGACGCGAAGGCTATTTGCACTGTGTATGGCCAGAATAGCACAAGAGTGCTGCTCTTAGGATGAAAGAATCCTTGCCGCTAGAACTTGAAATTGAACGTGATTCAACTCCGTTTAGGAAGTTTAATTGAACCCTCGTGTGCCATGCAAGAAAAACACTCTGCTTTTGAGAAACGGGCATTCTTGCACTCTAGTGTGTTTCCTATAGGGCCAGTACAGTGAGATAGCTCAGAACAAAAGAACTGTGCTTCCTACACAAACGGGGCATATCTAGTTGAACTCAGTATTGGAAACTGAGTAAAACAGGAGCTTCTCTTCAGTCCAATACACTGTACTGGCTGGGAACAGACGGGAATGCTATTTGCACTGTTTCTGGCCAGAATAGCACAAGAGTGCTGTTCTTAGCCTGAAAGAACCCTTGCTGCTAGAACTTTAAACTGAACGTGATTCAACTCTGTTTAGAAAGTTTAATTGAACCCTAGTGTGCCATGCAAGAAAAACACTCTGCTTTTGAGGAACGGGCATCCTTGCACTCTACTGTGTTTCCTATAGTTCCAGTACAGTGAGCTAGATCAGAACAAAAGAATTGTGCTTTACACAAACGGGGCATATCGGGTTCAACTCAGTATTGGAAACTGAGTAAAACAGGTGCTTCTCTTCAGTCCAATGCACTGTACTGCCTGGGAACAGATGCGAATGCTATTTGCAGTGTGTATGGCCAGAATAACACAAGAGTGCTGTTCTTAGCCTGAATGAACCCTTGCTGCTAGAACTTGAAACTTAACGTGATTCAACTCCGTTAAGGAAGTTTAATTGAACCCTAGTGTGCCATGCAAGAAAAACACTCTGCTTTCGAGAAACGGGCATTCTTGCACTCTACTGTTTTTCCTATAGGGCCAGTACAGTGAGCTAGCTCAGAACAAAAGAACTGTGCTTCCTACACAAACGGGGCATATCTAGTTCAACGCAGTATTGGAAACTGAGTAAAACAGGAGCTTCTCTTCAGTCCAATACACTGTACTGGCTGGGAACAGACGCGAATGCTATTTGCAATGTGTATGGCCAGAATAGCACGAGAGTGCTGCTCTTAGCCTGAATGAACACTTGCTGCTAGAAATTGAAATTGAACGTGATTCAACTCCGTTTAGGAAGTTCAATTGAATCCTAGTGTGCCATGCAAGAAAAACACTCTGCTTTTGAGAAACGGGCATTCTTGCACTCTACTGTGTTTCCTATAGGGCCAGTACAGCGAGCTAGCTTAGAACAAAAGAACTGTGCTTCCGACAATAACGGGGCATATCTAGTTCAACTCATTATTGAAAACTGAGTAAAACAGGAGTTTCTGTTCAGTCCAATACACTGTACTGGCTGGGAACAGATGCGAATGCTATTTGCACTGTGTATGGGCAGGATAGCACAAGATTGCCCTTCTTAGCCTGAATGAACCCTTGCTGCTAGAACTTGAAACTGAACGTGATTCAACTCCGTTTAGGAAGTTTAATTGAACCCTCGTGTGCCATGCAAGAAAAACACTCTGCTTTTGAGAAACGGGCATTCTTGCACTCTACTGTGTTTCCTATAGGGCCAGTACAGTGAGCGAGCTCAGAACAAAAGAACTGTGCTTCCTACACAAACTGGGCATATCTAGTTTAACTCAGTATTGGAAACTGAGTAAAACAGGAGCTTCTCTTCAGTCCAATACACTGTACTGGCTGGGAACTGACGCGAATGCTATTTGTACTGTTTATGGTCAGAATAGCACAAGAGTGCTGTTCTTAGCCTGAATGAACCCTTGCTGTTAGAACTTGAAACTGAACATGATTCATTTCCGTTTAGGAAGTTTAATTGAACCCTAGTGTGCCATGCAAGAAAAACCCTCTGCTTTTGAGAAACGGGCATTCTTGCACTCTACTGTGTTTCCTATATGCCCAGTACAGTGAGCTAGCTGAGAACAAAAGAACTGTGCTTCCTACACAAACGGGGCATATCTAGTTCAACTCAGTATTGGAAACTGAGTAAAACAGGAGCTTCTCTTCAGTCCAATACACTGTACTGGCTGGGAACAGACGCGAAGGCTATTTGCACTGTGTATGGCCAGAATAGCACAAGAGTGCTGCTCTTAGGATGAAAGAATCCTTGCTGCTAGAACTTGAAATTGAACATGATTCAACTCCGTTTAGGAAGTTTTATTGAACCCTCGTGTGCCATGCAAGAAAAACACTCTGCTTTTGAGAAACGGGCATTCTTGCACTCTACTGTGTTTCCTATAGGGCCAGTACAGTGAGCTAGATCAGAACAAAAGAATTGTGCTTTACACAAACGGGGCATATCGGGTTCAACTCAGTATTGGAAACTGAGTAAAACAGGAGCTTCTCTTCAGTCCAATGCACTGTACTGCCTGGGAACAGACGCGAATGCGATTTGCACTGTGTATGGCCAGAATAACACAAGAGTGCTGTTCTTAGCCTGAAAGAACCCTTTCTGCTAGAACTTGAAACTGAACGTGATTCAACTCCGTTTAGGAAGTTTAATTGAACCCTAGTGTGCCATGCAATAAAAACCCTCTGCTTTTGAGAAACGGGCATTCTTGCACTCTACTGTGTTTCCTATAGGGCCAGTACAGTGAGCTAGCTGAGAACAAAAGAACTGTGCTTCCAACACTAACGGAGCATATCTAGTTAAAACTCAGTATTGGAAACTGAGTAAAACAGGACCTTCTCTTCAGTCCAATACACTGTACTGGCTGGGAACTGACATGAATGCTATTTGTACTCTGTATGGCCAGAATAGCACAAGAGTGCTGTTCTTAGCCTGAATGAACCCTTGCTGCTAGTACTTGAAACTGAACGTGATTCAACTCCGTTTAGGAAGTTTAATTGAACCCTAGTGTGCCATGCAAGAAAAACACTCTGCTTCTGAGAAACGGGCATTCTTGCACTCTACTGTGTTTCCTATAGGGCCAGTACAGTGAGCTAGCTCAGAACAAAAGAATTGTGCTTTACACAAACGGGGCATATCGGGTTCAACTCAGTATTGGAAACTGAGTAAAACACGTGCTTCTCTTCAGTCCAATGCACTGTACTGCCTGGGAACAGATGCGAATGCTATTTGCACTGTGTATGGCCAGAATAACACAAGAGTGCTGTTCTTAGCCTGAATGAACCCTTGCTGCTAGAACTTGAAACTTAACGTGATTCAACTCCGTTAAGGAAGTTTAATTGAACCCTAGTGTGCCATGCAAGAAAAACACTCTGCTTTTGAGAAACGGGCATTCTTGCACTCTACTGTGTTTCCTATAGGGCCAGTACAGTGAGCTAGCTCAGAACAAAAGAACTGTGCTTCCTACACAAACGGGGCATATCTAGTTGAACTCAGTATTGGAAACTGAGTAAAACAGGAGCTTCTCTTCAGTCCAATACACTGTACTGGCTGGGAACAGACGCGAATGCTATTTGCACTGTTTCTGGCCAGAATAGCACAAGAGTGCTGTTCTTAGCCTGAAAGAACCCTTGCTGCTAGAACTTGAAACTGAACGTGATTCAACTCCGTTTAGGAAGTTTAATTGAACCCTGGTGTGCCATGCAAGAAAAACACCTGCTTTTGAGAAACGGCCATTCTTGCACTCTACTGTGTTTCCTATAGGGCCAGTACAGTGAGCTAGCTCAGAACAAAAGAACTGTGCTTCCAACACTAACGGGGCATATCTAGGTCAACTCATTATTGGAAACTGAGTGAAAGAGGAGCTTTTCTTCAGTCCAATACACTGTACTGGCTGGGAACAGACACGAATGCTATTTGCACTGTGTATGGCCAGAATAACACAAGAGTGCTATTCTTAGCCTGAATGAACCATTGATGCTAGAACTTGAAACTGAACATAATTCAACTCCGTTTAGGAAGTTTAATTGAACCGTAGTGTGCCATGCAAGAAAAGCACTCTGCTTTTGAGAAACGGGCATTCTTGCACTCTACTGTGTTTCCTATATGGCCAGTACAGTGAGCTAGCTCAGAACAAAAGAACTGTGCTTCCTACACAAACGGGGCATATCTAGTTCAACGCAGTATTGGAAACTGAGTAAAACAGGAGCTTCTCTTCAGTCCAGTACACTGTACTGGCTGGGAAGAGACGCGAATGCTATTTGCAATGTTTATGGCCAGAATAGCACGAGAGTGCTGCTCTTAGCCTGAATGAACACTTGCTGCTAGAACTTGAAATTGAACGTGATTCAACTCCGTTTAGGAAGTTCAATTGAATCCTAGTGTGCCATGCAAGAAAAACACTCTGCTTTTGAAAAACGGGCATTCTTGCACTCTACTGTGTTTCCTAAAGTGCCAGTACAGCGAGCTAGCTTAGAACAAAAGAACTGTGCTTCCGACAATAACGGGGTATATCTAGTTCAACTCATTATTGAAAACTGAGTAAAACAGGAGTTTCTGTTCAGTCCAATACACTGTACTGGCTGGGAAAAGATGCGAATGCTATTTGCACTGTGTATGGGCAGGATAGCACAAGATTGCCCTTCTTAGCCTGAATGAACCCTTGCTGCTAGAACTTGAAACTGAACGTGATTCAACTCCGTTTAGGAAGTTTAATTGAACCCTCGTGTGCCATGCAAGAAAAACACTCTGCTTTTGAGAAACGGGCATTCTTGCACTCTACTGTGTTTCCTATAGGGCCAGTACAGTGAGCTAGCTCAGAAAAAAGAACTGTGCTTCCAACACTAACGGGGCATATCTAGGTCAACTCATTATTGGAAATTGATTAAACAGGAGCTTCTCTTCAGTCCAATACACTGTAATGGCTGGGAACAGACGCGAATGCTATTTGCACTGTGTATGGGAAGAATGAGCACAAGATTGCTCTTCTTACCCTGAATGAACCCTTGCTGCTAGAACTTGAAACTGAACGTGATTCAACTCCGTTTAGGAAGTTTAATTGAACCCCAGTGTGCCATGCAAGAAAAACACTCTGCTTTTGAGAAACGGGCATTCTTGCACTCTACTGTGTTTCCTATAGGGCCAGTACAGTGAGCTAGCTCAGAACAAAAGAACTGTGCTTTCTACACAAACGGGGCATATCTAGTTCAACTCAGTATTGGAAACTGAGTAAAACAGGAGCTTCTCTTCAGTCCAATACACTGTACTGGCAGAGAACAGACGATAATGCTATTTGTACTGTGTATGGTCAGAATAGCACAAGAGTGCTGCTCTTAGCCTGAATGAACCCTTGCTGCTAGAACTTGAAACTGAACATAATTCAACTCCGTTTAGGAAGTTTAATTGAACTCTCGTGTGCCATGCAAGAAAAACACTCTGCTTTTGAGAAACGGGCATTCTTGCACTCTACTGTGTTTTCTAGAGTGCCAGTACAGTGAGCTAGTTCAGAACAAAAGAACTGTGCTTCCTACACAAATGGGGCATATGGAGTTCAACTCAGTATGGGAAACTGAGTAAAACAGGTGCTTCTCTTCAGTCCAATACACTGTACTGGCTGGTAAGTGACGCGAATGCTATTTGCACTGTGTATTGCCAGAATAGCACAAGAGTAGTGTTCTTAGCCTGAATGAACCCTTGCTGCTAGAACTTGAAACTGAACGTGATTCAACTCCGTTTAGGAAGTTTAATTGAACCCTCGTGTGCCATACAAGAAAAACACTCTGCTTTTGAGAAACGGGCATTCTTGCACTCTACTGTGTTTCCTATAGGGCCAGTACAGTGAGCTAGCTCACAAAAAAGAACTGTGCTTCCTACACAAACGGGGCATATCTAGTTCAACACAGTATTGGAAACTGAGTAAAACAGGAGCTTCTCTTCACTCCAATACACTGTAATGGCTGGGAACAGATGCGAATGCTATTTGCACTGTGTATGTTCAGAATAGCACAAGAGTGCTGCTCTTAGTCTGAATGAACCCTAGCTGCTAGAAGTTGAAACTGAACATGATTCAACTCCGTTTAGGAAGTTTAATTGAACCCTCGTGTGCCATGCAAGAAAAACACTCTGCTTTTGAGAAACGGGCATTCTTGCACTCTACTGTGTTTCCTATAGGGCCAGTACAGTGAGCTAGCTCAGAACAAAAGAACTGTGCTTCCTACACAAACTGGGCATATCTAGTTTAACTCAGTATTGGAAACTGAGTAAAACAGGAGCTTCTCTTCAGTCCAATACACTGTACTGGCTGGGAACTGACGCGAATGCTATTTGTACTGTTTATGGTCAGAATAGCACAAGAGTGCTGTTCTTAGCCTGAATGAACCCTTGCTGCTAGAACTTGAAACTGAACATGATTCATTTCCGTTTAGGAAGATTAATTGAACCCTAGTGTGCCATGCGAGAAAAACACTCTGCTTTTGAGAAACGGGCATTCTTGCACTCTACTGTGTTTCCTATAGGGCCAGTATAGTGAGCTAACTCAGAACAAAAGAACTGTGCTTCCTACACAAACGGGGCATATCTAGTTCAACTCAGTATTGGAAACTGAGTAAAACAGGAGCTTCTCTTCAGTCCAATACACTGTACTGGCTGGGAACAGACGCGAAGGGTATTTGCACTGTGTATGGCCAGAATAGCACAAGAGTGCTGCTCTTAGGATGAAAGAATCCTTGCTGCTAGAACTTGAAATTGAACATGATTCAACTCCGTTCAGGAAGTTTTATTGAACCCTCGTGTGCCATGCAAGAAAAACACTCTGCTTTTGAGAAACGGGCATTCTTGCACTCTACTGTGTTTCCTATAGGGCCAGTACAGTGAGCTAGATCAGAACAAAAGAATTGTGCTTTACACAAACGGGGCATATCGGGTTCAACTCAGTATTGGAAACTGAGTAAAACAGGAGCTTCTCTTCAGTCCAATGCACTGTACTGCCTGGGAACAGACGCGAATGCGATTTGCACTGTGTATGGCCAGAATAACACAAGAGTGCTGTTCTTAGCCTGAAAGAACCCTTTCTGCTAGAACTTGAAACTGAACGTGATTCAACTCCGTTTAGGAAGTTTATTTGAACCCTAGTGTGCCATGCAAGAAAAACCCTCTGCTTTTGAGAAACGGGCATTCTTGCACTCTACTGTGTTTCCTATAGGGCCAGTACAGTGAGCTAGCTGAGAACAAAAGAACTGTGCTTCCAACACTAACGGAGCATATCTACTTAAAACTCAGTATTGGAAACTGAGTAAAACAGGAGCTTCTCTTCAGTCCAATACACTGTACTGGCTGGGAACAGACGCGAATGCTATTTGCACTGTTTCTGGACAGAATAGCACAAGAGTGCTGTTCTTAGCCTGAAAGAACCCTTGCTGCTAGAACTTGAAACTGAACGTGATTCAACTCCGTTTAGGAAGTTTAATTGAACCCTGGTGTGCCATGCAAGAAAAACACTCTGCTTTTGAGAAACGGCCATTCTTGCACTCTACTGTGTTTCCTATAGGGCCAGTACAGTGAGCTAGCTCAGAACAAAAGAACTGTGCTTCCAACACTAACGGGGCATATCTAGGTCAACTCATTATTGGAAACTGAGTGAAAGAGGAGCTTTTCTTCAGTCCAATACACTGTACTGGCTGGGAACAGACACGAATGCTATTTGCACTGTGTATGGCCAGAATAACACAAGAGTGCTATTCTTAGCCTGAATGAACCATTGATGCTAGAACTTGAAACTGAACATAATTCAACTCCGTTTAGGAAGTTTAATTGAACCGTAGTGTGCCATGCAAGAAAAGCACTCTGCTTTTGAGAAACGGGCATTCTTGCACTCTACTGTGTTTCCTATATGGCCAGTACAGTGAGCTAGCTCAGAACAAAAGAACTGTGCTTCCTACAAAAACGGGGCATATCTAGGTCAACGCAGTATTGGAAACTGAGTAAAACAGGAGCTTCTCTTCAGTCCAATACAATGTACTGGCTGGGAACAGACGCGAATGCTATTTGCAATGTGTATGGCCAGAATAGCACGAGAGTGCTGCTCTTAGCCTGAATGAACACTTGCTGCTAGAATTTGAAATTGAACGTGATTCAACTCCGTTTAGGAAGTTCAATTGAATCCTAGTGTGCCATGCAAGAAAAACACTCTGCTTTTGAGAAACGGGCATTCTTGCACTCTACTGTGTTTCCTATAGGGCCAGTACAGCGAGCTAGCTTAGAACAAAAGAACTGTGCTTCCGACAATAACGGGGCATATCTAGTTCAACTCATTATTGAAAACTGAGTAAAACAGGAGTTTCTGTTCAGTCCAATACACTGTACTGGCTGGGAACAGATGCGAATGCTATTTGCACTGTGTATGGGCAGGATAGCACAAGATTGCCCTTCTTAGCCTGAATGAACCCTTGCTGCTAGAACTTGAAACTGAACGTGATTCAACTCCGTTTAGTAAGTGTAATTGAACCCCAGTGTGCCATGCAATAAAAACACTCTGCTTTTGAGAAACGGGCATCTTGTACTCTACTGTGTTTCCTATAGGGCCAGAACAGTGAGCTAGCTCAGAAAAAAGAACTGTGCTTCCTACACAAGCGGGGTATATCTAGTTAAAACTTAGTATTGGAAACTGAGTAAAACAGGAGCTTCTCTTCAGTCCAATACACTGTACTGGCAGAGAACAGACGATAATGCTATTTGTACTGTGTATGATCAGAATAGCACAAGAGTGCTGCTCTTAGCCTGCATGAACCCTTGCTGCTAGAACTTGAAACTGAACATGATTCAACTCCGTTTAGGAAGTTTAATTGAACTCTCGTGTGCCATGCAAGAAAAACACTCTGCTTTTGAGAAACGGGCATTCTTGCACTCTACTGTGTTTTCTAGAGTGCCAGTACAGTGAGCTAGTTCAGAACAAAAGAACTGTGCTTCCTACACAAACGGGGCATATAGAGTTCAACCCAGTATGGGAAACTGAGTAAAACAGGTGCTTCTCTTCAGTCCAATACACTGTACTGGCTGGTAAGTGACGCGAATGCTATTTGCACTGTGTATGGCCAGAATAGCACAAGAGTGCTGCTTTAGCCTGAATGAACCCTTGCTGCTAGAAATTGAAACTAAACGTGATTCAACTCCGTTTAGGAAGTTTAATTGAACCCTCGTGTGCCATGCAAGAAAAACTCTCTGCTTTTGAGAAACGGGCATTCTTGTACTCTACTGTGTTTCCTATAGGGCCAGAACAGTGAGCTAGCTCAGAAAAAAGAACTGTGCTTCCACCACTAACGGGGCATATCTAGGTCAACTCATTATTGGAAACTGATTAAACAGGAGCTTCTCTTCTGTCCAATACACTGTAATGTCTGGGAACAGACGCGAATGCTATTTGCACTGTGTATGGGAAGAATGAGCACAAGATTGCTCTTCTTACCCTGAATGAACCCTTGCTGCTAGAATTTGAAACTGAACGTGATTCAACTCCGTTTAGGAAGTTTAATTGAACTCTCGTGTGCCATGCAAGAAAAACACTCTGCTTTTGAGAAACGGGCATTCTTGCACTCTACTGTGTTTTCTAGAGTGCCAGTACAGTGAGCTAGTTCAGAACAAAAGAACTGTGCTTCCTACACAAATGGGGCATATGGAATTCAACTCAGTATGGGAAACTGAGTAAAACAGGAGCTTCTCTTCAGTCCAATACACTGTACTGGCTGGTAAGTGACACGAATGCTATTTGCACTGTGTTTTGCCAGAATAGCACAAGAGTAGTGTTCTTAGCCTGAATGAACACTTGCTGCTAGAACTTGAAACTGAACGTGATTCAACTCCGTTTAGGAAGTTTAATTGAACCCTCGTGTGCCATGCAAGAAAAACACTCTGCTTTTGAGAAACGGTCATTCTTGCACTCTACTGTGTTTCCTATAGGGCCAGTACAGTGAGCTAGCTCACAACAAAAGAACTGTGCTTCCTACACAAACGGGGCATATCTAGTTCAACTCAGTATTGGAAACTGAGTAAAACAGGAGCTTCTCTTCACTCCAATACACTGTACTGGCTGGGAACAGATGCGAATGCTATTTGCACTGTGTATGTTCAGAATAGCACAAGAGTGCTGCTCTTAGTCTGAATGAACCCTTGCTGCTAGAAGTTGAAACTGAACATGATTCAACTCCGTTTAGGAAGTTTAATTGAACCCTCGTGTGCCATGCAAGAAAAACACTCTGCTTTTGAAAACGGGCATTCTTGCACTCTACTGTGTGTCCTATAGGGCCAGTACAGTGAGCTAGCTCAGAACAAAAGAACTGGGCTTCCTACACAAATGGGGCATATCTAGTTTAACTCAGTATTGGAAACTGAGTAAAACAGGAGCTTCTTTTCAGTCCAATACACTGTACTGGCTGGGAACAGACGCGAAAGCTATTTTTACACTGTTTCTGGTCAGAATAGCACAAGAGTGTTGTTCTTAGCCTGAAAGAACCCTTGCTGCTAGAACTTGAAACTGAACGTGATTCAACTCCGTTTAGGAAGTGTAATTGAACCCTAGTGTGCCATGCAAGAAAAACACTCTGCTTTTGAGAAACGGGCATTCTTGCACTCTACTGTGTTTCCTATAGGGCCAGTACAGTGAGCTAGCTCAGAACAAAATAACTGTGCTTCCTACACAAACGGGGCATATCTAGTTAAAACTCAGTATTGGAAACTGAGTAAAACAGGAGCTTCTCTTCAGTCCAATACACTGTACTGGCTGGGAACTGAGGCGAATGCTATTTGTACTGTGTATGGCCAGAATAGCACAAGAGTGCTGTTCTTAGCCTGAATGAACCCTTGCTGCTAGTACTTGAAACTGAACGTGATTCAACTCCGTTTAGGAAGTTTAATTGAACCCTAGTGTGCCATGCATGAAAAACACTCTGCTTTTGAGAAACGGGCATTCTTGCACTCTACTGTGTTTCCTATAGTGCCAGTACAGTGAGCTAGTTCAGAACAAAGAACTGTGCTTCCTACACAAACGGGGCATATGTAGTTCAACTCAGTGTTGGAAACTGAGTAAAACAGGTGCTTCTCTTCAGTCCAATACACTGTACTGGCTGGTAAGTGACGCAAATGCTATTTGAACTGTGTATGGCCAGAATAGCACAAGAGTAGTGTTCTTAGCCTGAATGAACCCTTGCTGCTAGAACTTGAAACTGAACGTGATTCAACTCCGTTTAGGAAGTTTAATTGAACCCTCGTTTGCCATGGAAGAAAAACACTCTGCTTTTGAGAAACGGGCATTCTTGCACTCTACTGTGTTTCCTATAGGGCCAGTATAGTGAGCTAGCTCAGAACAAAAGAACTGTGCTTCCTACACAAATGGGTCATATCTAGTTCAACTCAGTATTGGAAACTGAGTAAAACAGGAGCTTCTTTTCAGTCCAATACACTGTACTGGCTGGGAACAGACGGGAATGCTATTTGCACTGTTTCTGGTCAGAATAGCACAAGAGTGCTGTTCTTAGCCTGAGTGAACCCTTGCTGCTAGAACTTGAAACTGAACGTGATTCAACTCCGTTTAGGAAGTGTAATTGAACCCCAGTGTGCCATGCAAGAAAAACACTGTGCTTTTGAGAAACGGGCATTCTTGCACTCTACTGTGTTTCCTATAGGGCCAGTACAGTGAGCTAGCTCAGAACAAAAGAACTGTGCTTCCTACACAAACGGGGCATATCTACTTAAACTCAGAATTGGAAAATGAATAAAACAGGAGCTTATCTTCAGTCCAATACACTGTACAGCTTGGGAACAGACACGAATGCTATTTGCACTGTGTATGGCCAGAATAGCACAAGAGTGCTGTTCTTAGCCTGAAAGAACCTTTGCTGCTAGAACTTGAAACTGAACGTAATTCAACTCCGTTTAGGAAGTTTAATTGAACCCTAGTGTGCCATGCAAGAAAAACACTCTGCTTTTGAGAAACGGGCATTCTTGCACTCTACTGTGTTTCCTATAGGGCCAGTACAGTGAGCTAGCTCAGAACAAAAGAACTGTGCTTCCTACACAAACGGGGCATATCTAGTTCAACTCAGTATTGGAAACTGAGTAAAACAGTAGCTTCTCTTCAGTCCAATACACTGTACTGGCTGGGAACAGATGCGAATGCTATTTGCACTGTGTATGGCCAAAATAGCACAAGAGTGCTGCTCTTAGCCTGAATGAACCCTTGCTGCTAGAACTTGAAACTGAACGTGATTCAACTCCGTTTAGGAATTTCAATTGAATCCTAATGTGCCATGCAAGAAAAACACTCTGCTTTTGAGAAACGGGCATTCTTGCTCTCTACTGTGTTTCCTATAGGGCCAGTACAGTGAGCTAGCTCAGAACAAAAGAACTGTGCTTCCAACACTAAAGGGGCATATCTAGGTCAACTCATTATTGGAAACTGAATAAAACAGGAGCTTCTCTTCAGTCCAATACACTGTAATGGCTGGGAACAGACGCGAATGCTATTTGCACTGTGTATGGGAAGCATAGCACAAGATTGCTCTTCTTAGCCTGAATGAACCCTTGCTGCTAGAAATTGAAACTGAACGTGATTCAACTCCGTTTAGGAAGTTTAATTGAACCCTCGTGTGCCATGCAAGAAAAACTCTCTGCTTTTGAGAAACGGGCATTCTTGCACTCTACTGTGTTTCCTATAGGGCCAGAACAGTGAGCTAGCTCAGAAAAAAGAACTGTGCTTCCACCACTAACGGGGCATATCTAGGTCAACTCATTATTGGAAACTGATTAAACAGGAGCTTCTCTTCTGTCCAATACACTGTAATGTCTGGGAACAGACGCGAATGCTATTTGCACTGTGTATGGGAAGAATGAGCACAAGATTGCTCTTCTTACCCTGAATGAACCCTTGCTGCTAGAACTTGAAACTGAACGTGATTCAACTCCGTTTAGGAAGTTTAATTGAACTCTCGTGTGCCATGCAAGAAAAACACTCTGCTTTTGAGAAACGGGCATTCTTGCACTCTACTGTGTTTTCTAGAGTGCCAGTACAGTGAGCTAGTTCAGAACAAAAGAACTGTGCTTCCTACACAAATGGGGCATATGGAATTCAACTCAGTATGGGAAACTGAGTAAAACAGGAGCTTCTCTTCAGTCCAATACACTGTACTGGCTGGTAAGTGACACGAATGCTATTTGCACTGTGTTTTGCCAGAATAGCACAAGAGTAGTGTTCTTAGCCTGAATGAACACTTGCTGCTAGAACTTGAAACTGAACGTGATTCAACTCCGTTTAGGAAGTTTAATTGAACCCTCGTGTGCCATGCAAGAAAAACACTCTGCTTTTGAGAAACGGTCATTCTTGCACTCTACTGTGTTTCCTATAGGGCCAGTACAGTGAGCTAGCTCACAACAAAAGAACTGTGCTTCCTACACAAACGGGGCATATCTAGTTCAACTCAGTATTGGAAACTGAGTAAAACAGGAGCTTCTCTTCACTCCAATACACTGTACTGGCTGGGAACAGATGCGAATGCTATTTGCACTGTGTATGTTCAGAATAGCACAAGAGTGCTGCTCTTAGTCTGAATGAACCCTTGCTGCTAGAAGTTGAAACTGAACATGATTCAACTCCGTTTAGGAAGTTTAATTGAACCCTCGTGTGCCATGCAAGAAAAACACTCTGCTTTTGAGAAACGGGCATTCTTGCACTCTACTGTGTGTCCTATAGGGCCAGTACAGTGAGCTAGCTCAGAACAAAAGAACTGGGCTTCCTACACAAATGGGGCATATCTAGTTTAACTCAGTATTGGAAACTGAGTAAAACAGGAGCTTCTTTTCAGTCCAATACACTGTACTGGCTGGGAACAGACGCGAAAGCTATTTTTACACTGTTTCTGGTCAGAATAGCACAAGAGTGTTGTTCTTAGCCTGAAAGAACCCTTGCTGCTAGAACTTGAAACTGAACGTGATTCAACTCCGTTTAGGAAGTGTAATTGAACCCTAGTGTGCCATGCAAGAAAAACACTCTGCTTTTGAGAAACGGGCATTCTTGCACTCTACTGTGTTTCCTATAGGGCCAGTACAGTGAGCTAGCTCAGAACAAAAGAACTGTGCTTCCTACACAAACGGGGCATATCTACTTAAACTCAGAATTGGAAAATGAATAAAACAGGAGCTTATCTTCAGTCCAATACACTGTACAGCTTGGGAACAGACACGAATGCTATTTGCACTGTGTATGGCCAGAATAGCACAAGAGTGCTGTTCTTAGCCTGAAAGAACCTTTGCTGCTAGAACTTGAAACTGAACGTAATTCAACTCCGTTTAGGAAGTTTAATTGAACCCTAGTGTGCCATGCAAGAAAAACACTCTGCTTTTGAGAAACGGGCATTCTTGCACTCTACTGTGTTTCCTATAGGGCCAGTACAGTGAGCTAGCTCAGAACAAAAGAACTGTGCTTCCTACACAAACGGGGCATATCTAGTTCAACTCAGTATTGGAAACTGAGTAAAACAGTAGCTTCTCTTCAGTCCAATACACTGTACTGGCTGGGAACAGATGCGAATGCTATTTGCACTGTGTATGGCCAAAATAGCACACGAGTGCTGCTCTTAGCCTGAATGAACCCTTGCTGCTAGAACTTGAAACTGAACGTGATTCAACTCCGTTTAGGAATTTCAATTGAATCCTAATGTGCCATGCAAGAAAAACACTCTGCTTTTGAGAAACGGGCATTCTTGCTCTCTACTGTGTTTCCTATAGGGCCAGTACAGTGAGCTAGCTCAGAACAAAAGAACTGTGCTTCCAACACTAAAGGGGCATATCTAGGTCAACTCATTATTGGAAACTGAATAAAACAGGAGCTTCTCTTCAGTCCAATACACTGTAATGGCTGGGAACAGACGCGAATGCTATTTGCACTGTGTATGGGAAGCATAGCACAAGATTGCTCTTCTTAGCCTGAATGAACCCTTGCTGCTAGAAATTGAAACTGAACGTGATTCAACTCCGTTTAGGAAGTTTAATTGAACCCTCGTGTGCCATGCAAGAAAAACACTCTGCTTTTGAGAAACGGGCATTCTTGCACTCTACTGTTTTTCCTATAGGGCCAGTACAGTGAGCTAGCTCAGAAAAAAGAACTGTGCTTCCAACAGTAACGGGGCATATCTAGGTCAACTCATTATTGGAAACTGATTAAACAGGAGCTTCTCTTCAGTCCAATACACTGTAATGGCTGGGAACAGACGCGAATGCTATTTGCACTGTGTATGGGAAGAATGAGCACAAGATTGCTCTTCTTACCCTGAATGAACCCTTGCTGCTAGAACTTGAAAGTGAACGTGATTCAACTCCGTTTCGGAAGTTTAATTGAACCCCAGTGTGCCATGCAAGAAAAACACTCTGCTTTTGAGAAACGGGCATTCTTGCACTCTACTGTGTTTCCTATAGGGCCAGTACAGTGAGCTAGCTCAGAACAAAAGAAATGTGCTTTCTACACAAACGGGGCATATCTAGTTCAACTCAGTATTGGAAACTGAGTAAAACAGGAGCTTCTCTTCAGTCCAATACACTGTACTGGCAGAGAACAGACGATAATGCTATTTGTACTGTGTATGGTCAGAATAGCACAAGAGTGCTGCTCTTAGCCTGAATGAACCCTTGCTGCTAGAACTTGAAACTGAACATGATTCAACTCCGTTTAGGAAGTTTAATTGAACTCTCGTGTGCCATGCAAGAAAAACACTCTGCGTTTGAGAAACGGGCATTCTTGCACTCTACTGTGTTTTCTAGAGTGCCAGTACAGTGAGCTAGTTCAGAACAAAAGAACTGTGCTTCCTACACAAATGGGGAATATGGAGTTCAACTCAGTATGGGAAACTGAGTAAAACAGGAGCTTCTCTTCAGTCCAATACACTGTACTGGCTGGTAAGTGACGCGAATGCTATTTGCACTGTGTATTGCCAGAATAGCACAAGAGTAGTGTTCTTAGCCTGAATGAACACTTGCTGCTAGAACTTGAAACTGAACGTGATTCAACTCCGTTTAGGAAGTTTAATTGAACCCTCGTGTGCCATGCAAGAAAAACACTCTGCTTTTGAGAAACGGTCATTCTTGCACTCTACTTTGTTCCCTATAGGGCCAGTACAGTGAGCTAGCTCACAACAAAAGAACTGTGCTTCCTACACAAACCGGGCATATCTAGTTCAACTCAGTATTGGAAACTGAGTAAAACAGGAGCTTCTCTTCACTCCAATACACTGTACTGGCTGGGAACAGATGCGAATGCTATTTGCACTGTGTATGTTCAGAATAGGACAAGAGTGCTGCTCTTAGTCTGAATGAACCCTTGCTGCTAGAAGTTGAAACTGAACATGATTCAACTCCGTTTAGGAAGTTTAATTGAACCCTCGTGTGCCATGCAAGAAAAACACTCTGCTTTTGAGAAACGGGCATTCTTGCACTCTACTGTGTGTCCTATAGGGCCAGTACAGTGAGCTAGCTCAGAACAAAAGAATTGGGCTTCCTACACAAATGGGGCATATCTAGTTTAACTCAGTATTGGAAACTGAGTAAAACAGGAGCTTCTTTTCAGTCCAATACACTGTACTGGCTGGGAACAGACGCGAAAGCTATTTTTACACTGTTTCTGGTCAGAATAGCACAAGAGTGTTGTTCTTAGCCTGAAAGAACCCTTGCTGCTAGAACTTGAAACTGAATGTGATTCAACTCCGTTTAGGAAGTGTAATTGAACCCTAGTGTGCCATGCAAGAAAAACACTCTGCTTTTGAGAAATGGACATTCTTGCACTATACTGTGTTTCCTATAGGGCCAGTACAGTGAGCTAGCTCAGAACAAAATAACTGTGCTTCCTACACAAACGGGGCATATCTAGTTAAAACTCAGTATTGGAAACTGAGTAAAACAGGAGCTTCTCTTCAGTCCAATACACTGTACTGGCTGGGAACTGAGGCGAATGCTATTTGTACTGTGTATGGCCAGAATAGCACAAGAGTGCTGTTCTTAGCCTGAATGAACCCTTGCTGCTAGTACTTGAAACTGAACGTGATTCAACTCCGTTTAGGAAGTTTAATTGAACCCTAGTGTGCCATGCATGAAAAACACTCTGCTTTTGAGAAACGGGCATTCTTGCACTCTACTGTGTTTCCTATAGTGCCAGTACAGTGAGCTAGTTCAGAACAAAAGAACTGTGCTTCCTACACAAACGGGGCATATGTAGTTCAACTCAGTATTGGAAACTGAGTAAAACAGGTGCTTCTCTTCAGTCCATACACTGTACTGGCTGGTAAGTGACGCAAATGCTATTTGAACTGTGTATGGCCAGAATAGCACAAGAGTAGTGTTCTTAGCCTGAATGAACCCTTGCTGCTAGAACTTGAAACTGAACGTGATTCAACTCCGTTTAGGAAGTTTAATTGAACCCTCGTTTGCCATGGAAGAAAAACACTCTCCTTTTGAGAAACGGGCATTCTTGCACTCTACTGTGTTTCCTATAGAGCCAGTACAGTGAGCTAGCTCAGAAGAAAAGAACTGTGCTTCCTACACAAATGGGTCATATCTAGTTCAACTCAGTATTAGAAACTGAGTAAAACAGGAGCTTCTCTTCAGTCCAATACATTGTACTGGCTGGGAACAGATGCGAATGCTATTTGCACTGTGTATGGCCAAAATAGCACAAGAGTGCTGCTCTTAGCCTGAATGAACCCTTGCTGCTAGAACTTGAAACTGAACGTGATTCAACTCCGTTTAGGAATTTCAATTGAATCCTAATGTGCAATGCAAGAAAAACACTCTGTTTTTGAGAAACGGGCATTCTTGCACTCTACTGTGTTTCCTATAGGGCCAGTACAGTGAGGTAGCTCAGAACAAAAGAACTGTGCTTCCAACACTAAAGGGGCATATCTATGTCAACTCATTATTGGAAACTGAATAAAACAGGAGCTTCTCTTCAGTCCAATACACTGTAATGGCTGGGAACAGACGCGAATGCTATTTGCACTGTGTATGGGAAGAATAGCACAAGATTGCTCTTCTTAGCCTGAATGAACCCTTGCTGCTAGAAATTGAAACTGAACGTGATTCAACTCCGTTTAGGAAGTTTAATTGAACCCCAGTGTGCCATGCAAGAAAAGCACTCTGCTTTTGAGAAACGGGCATTCTTGCACTCTACTGTGTTTCCTATAGGGCCAGTACAGTGAGCTAGCTCAGAACAAAAGAACTGTGCTTCCTACACAAACGGGGCATATCGAGTTCAACTCAGTATTGGAAACTGAGTAAAACAGGAGCTTCACTTCAGTCCAATACACTGTACTGGCTGGGAACAGAGCGAATGCTATTTGCACTGTGTATGGCCAGAATAGCACAAGAGTGCTGCTCTTAGCCTGAATGAACCCTTGCTGCTAGAACTTGAAACTGAACGTGATTCAACTCCGTTTAGGAAGTGTAATTGAATCCCAGAGTGCCATGTTAGAAAAACACTCTGCTTTTGAGAAACGGGCATCTTGCACTCTACTGTGTTTCCTATAGGGCCAGTTCAGTGAGGTAGCTCAGAACAAAAGAACAGTGCTTCCTACACAAACGGGGCATATCTAGTTCAACTCAGTATTGGAAACTGAGTAAAACAGGAGTTTCTCTTCAGTGCAAAGCACTGTACTGCCTGGGAACAGACGGGAATGCTATTTCCACTGTGTATGGCCAGAATAACACAAGAGTGCTGATCTTAGACTGAATGAACCCTTGCTGCTAGAAGTGGAAACTGAATATAATTCAACTCCGTTTAGGAAGTTTAATTGAACCCTAGTGTGCCATGCAAGAAAAACACTCTGCTTTTGAGAAACGGGCATTCTTGCACTCTACAGTGTTTCCTATAGAACCAGTACAGTGAGCTAGCTCAGAACAAAAGAACTGTGCTTCCTACACAAACGGGGCATATCTAGTTTAACTCAGTATTGGAAACTGAGTAAAACAGGAGCTTCTCCTCAGTCCAATACACTGTACTGCCTGGAACTGACGCGAATGCTATTAGTACTGTGTATGGCCAGAATAGCACAAGAGTACTGTTCTTAGCCTGAATGAACCCTTGCTGCTAGAACTTGAAACTGAACGTGATTCAACTCTGTTTAGGAAGTTTAATTGAACCCTAGTGTGCCATGCAAGAAAAACACTCTGCTTTTGAGAAACGGGCATTCTTGCACTCTACTGTGTTTCCTATAGGGCCAGTACAGTGAGCTAGATCAGAACAAAAGAATTGTGCTTTACACAAACGGGGCATATCTAGTTCAACTCAGTATTGGAAACTGAGTAAAACAGGAGCTTCTCTTCAGTCCAATGCACTGTACTGCCTGGGAACAGACGCGAATGCTATTAGCACTGTGTATGGCCAGAATAACACAAGAGTGCTGATCTTAGCCTGAATGAACCCTTGCTGCTAGAACTTGAAAGTGAACATAATTCAACTCCGTTTAGGAAGTTTAATTGAACCCTAGTGTGCCATGCAAGAAAAACACTCTGCTTTTGAGAAACGGGCATTCTTGCACTCTTCTGTGTTTCCTATAGAACCAGTACAGTGAGCTAGCTCAGAACAAAAGAACTGTGATTCCTACACAAACGGGGAATATATAGTTTAACTCAGTATTGGAAACTGAGTAAAACAGGAGCTTCTCTTCAGTCCAATACACTGTACTGGATGGGAACTGACGTGAATGCTATTTGTACTGTGTATGTCTAGAATAGCACAAGAGTGGTGCTGTTAGCCTGAATGAACCCTTGGTGCTAGTACTTGAAACTGAACGTGATTCAACTCCGTTTAGGAAGTTCAATTGAATCGTAGTGTGCCATGCAAGAAAAACACTCTGCTTTTAAGAAATGGGCATTCTTGCACTCTACTGTGTTTCCTATAGGGCCAGTACAGTGAGCTAGCTCAGAACAAAAGAACTGTTCTTCCAACATTAACGGGGCATATTTAGTTCAACTCATTATTGCAACCTGAGTAAAACAGGAGTTCCTTTTCAGTCCATAAAACTGTACTGGCTGGGAACAGACGCGAATGCTATTTGGACTGTGTATGGCCAGAATAGCACAAGAGTGGTGCTCTTAGCCTGAATGAACCCTTACTGCTAGAACTTGAAACTGAACGTGATTCAACTCCGTTTAGGAAGTTAAATTGAATCCTAGTGTGCCATGCAAGAAAAACACTCTGCTTTTGAGAAACGGACATTCATGCACTCTACTGTGTTTCCTATAGGGCCAGTAGAGTGAGCTAGCTCAGAACAAAAGAACTGTGCTTCCAACACTAACGGGGCATATCTAGTTCAACTCATTATTGGAAACTAAGTCAAACAGGAGTTTCTCTTCAGTCCAATACACTGTACTGGCTGGGAACAGATGCGAATGCTATTTGCACTGTGTATGGCCAGAATAGCACAATATTGCTCTTCTTAGCCTGAATGAATCCTTGCTGCTAGAACTTGAAACCGAACGTGATTCAACTCTGTTTAGGAAGTTTAATTGAACCCCGGTGTGCCATGCAAGAAAAACACTCTGCTTTTGAGAAACGGGCATTCTTGCACTCTACTGTGTTTCCTATAGAACCAGTACAGTGAGCTAGCTCAGAACAAAAGAACTGTGCTTCCAACACTAACGGGGCATATCTAGTTCAACTCATTATTGGAAACTGAATAAAACAGGAGCTTCTCTTCAGTCCAATACACTGTAATGGCTGGGAACAGACGCAAATGCTATTTGCACTGTGTATGGCCAGAATAGCACAAGAGTGCTGTTCTTAGCCTGAATGTACCCTTGCTGCTAGAACTTGAAACTAAACGTGATTCAACTCAGTTTAGGAAATTAATTGAACCCCGTGTTCCATGCAAGAAAAACACTCTGCTTTTGAGAAACGGGCATTCTTGCACTTTACTGTGTTTCCTATAGGGCCAGTACAGTGAGCTAGCTCATAACAAAAGAATTGTGCTTCCTACACAAACGGGGCATATCTAGTTCAACTCAGTATTGGAAACTGAGTAAAACAGGAGCTTCTCTTCAGTCCAATACACTGTACTGGCTGGGAACAGACGCGAATGCTATTTGCACTGTTTCTGGCCAGAATAGCAAAAGAGTGCTGTTCTTAGCCTGAAAAACCCTTGCTGCTAGAACTTGAAACTGAACGTGATTCAACTCCGTTTAGGAAGTTTAATTGAACCCTAGTGTGCCATGCAAGAAAAACACTCTGCTTTTGAGAAAAGAGCATTCTTGCACTCTACTGTGTTTCCTATAGGGCCAGTACAGTGAGCTAGCTCAGAACAAAAGAATTCTGCCTCCTACACAAACGGGGCGTATCTAGTTCAACTCAGTATTGGAAAATGAGTAAAACAGGAGCTTCCCTTCAGTCCAATACACTGTACTGGCTGGGAACTGACGTGAATGCTATTTGTACTGTGTATGGCCAGAATAGCACAAGAGTGGTGCTCTTAGCCTGAATGAACCCTTGCTGCTAGAACTTGAAACTGAACGTGATTCAACTCCGTTTAGGAAGTTCAATTGAATCCTAGTGTGCCATGCAAGAAAAACACTCTGCTTTTGAGAAACGGGCATTATGTACTCTACTGTGTTTCCTATAGGGCCAGTACAGTGAGCTAGCTCAGAACAAAAGAACTGTGCTTCCAACACTAACGGGGCATATCTAGTTCAACTCATTATTGGAACCTGAGTAAAACAGGAGTTTCTCTTCAGTCCAATACACTGTACTGGCTGGGAACAGATGCGAATGCTATTTGCACTGTGTATGGCTAGAATAGCACAAGATTGCTCTTCTTAGCCTGAATGAACCCTTGCTGCTAGAAGTTGAAACTGAACGTGATTCAACTCCGTTTAGGTAGTTTATTTGAACCCCAGTGTGCCATGCAAGAAAAACACTCTGCTTTTGAGAAACGGGCATTCCTGCACTCTACTGTATTTCCTATAGAACCAGTACAGTGAGCTAGCTCAGAACAAAAGAACTGTGCTTCCTACACAAACGGGGCATATCTAGTTTAACTAAGTGTTGGAAACTGAGTAAAACAGGAGCTTCTCTTCAGTCCATTACTCTGTACTCGCTGGGAACAGACGCGAAGGCTATTTGCACAGTGTCTGGCCAGAATAGAACAAGAGTGCTGTTCTTAGCCTGAAAGAACCCTTGCTGCTAGAAGTTGAAACTGAACGTGATTCAACTCCGCTTAGGAAGTTTAATTGAACCCTAGTGTGCCATGCAATAAAAACACTCTGCTTTTGAGAAACAGGCATTCTTGCACTCTACTGTGTTTCCTATAGGGCCAGTACAGTGAGCTAGGTCAGAGCAAAAGAACTGTGCTTCCAACACTAACGGGGCATATCTAGGTCAACTCATTATTAGAAACTGAGTAAAACAGGAGCTTCTCTCAGTCCAATACACTGTACTCGCTGGGAACAGACGCGAATGCAATTTGCACTGTGTATGGGCAGAATAGCACAAGATTGCTCTTCTTAGCAAGAATGAACCCTTGCTGCTAGAACTTGAAACTGAACGTGATTCAACTCCGTTTAGGAAGTTTAATTGAACCCCAGTGTGCCATGCAAGAAAAACACTCTGCTTTTGAGAAACGGGCATTATTGAACTCTACTGTGTTTCCTATAGGGCCAGTATAGTGAGCTAGCTCAGAACAAAAGAACTGTGCTTCCTACACAAACGGGGCATATCTAGTTTAACTCAGTATTGGAAACTGAGTAAAACAGGAGCTTCTCTTCAGTCCAATACACTGTACTGGCTGGGAACTGACACAAATGCTATTTGTACTGTGTATGGCCAGAATAGCACAAGAGTTCTGTTCTTAGCCTGAATGTACCCTTGCTGCTAGAACTTGAAACTGAACGTGATTCAACTCTGTTTAGGAATTTAATTGAACCCTAGTGTGCCGTGTAAGAAAAACACTCTGCTTTTGAGAAACGGGCATTCTTGCACTCTACTGTGTTTCTTATAGTGCCAGTACAGTGAGCTAGCTCAGAACAAAAGAACTGTGCTTCCTACACAAACGGGGCATATCTAGTTCAACTCAGTATTGGAAACTGAGTAAAACAGGAGCTTCTCTTCAGTCCAATACACTGTACTGGCTTGGAACAGACGCGAATGCTATTTTCACTGTGTATGGCCAGAATAGCACAAGAGTGCTGTTCTTAGCCTGAGTGAACCCTTGCTGCTAGAACTTGAAACTGAACGTGATTCAACTCCGTTTAGGAAGTTTAATTGAACCCCAGATTGCCATGCAAGAAAAACACTCTGCTTTTGAGAAACGGGCATTCTTGCACTCTACTGTGTTTCCAATAGGGCCAGTAGAGTGAGCTAGCTCAGAACAAAAGAACTGTGCTTCCAACACTAACGGGGCATATCTAGTTCAACTCATTATTGGAAAATGAGTAAAACAGGAGCTTGTCTTCAGTCCAATACACTGTACTGGCTGGGAACAGACGCGAATGCTATTTGCACTGTGTATGGCCAGAATAGCACAAGAGTGCTGTTCTTAGCCTGAAAGAACCCTTTCTGCTAGAACTTGAAACTGAACGTGATTCAACTCCGTTTAGGAAGTTTAATTCAACCCTCGTGTGCCATGCAAGAAAAACACTCTTTTTTTGAGAAACGGGCATTTTTGCACTCTACTGTGTTTCCTATAGGGACAGTACAGTGAGCTAGCTCAGAACAAAAGAACTGTGCTTCCTACACAAACGGGGCATATCTAGTTCACCTCAGTATTTGAAACTGAGTAAAACAGGAGCTTCTCTTCAATTCAATGCACTGTACTGGCTGGGAACAGACGCGAATGCTATTTGCACTGTGTATGGCCAGAATAGCACAAGTGTGCTGTTCTTAGCCTGAGTGAACCTTTGCTGCTAGAACTTGAAACTGAACGTAATTCAACTCCGTTTAGGAAGTTTAATTGAACCCTAGTGTGCCATGTAAGAAACACACTTGCTTTTGAGAAACGGGCATTCTTGCACTCTACTGTGTTTCCAATATGGCCAGTACAGTGAGCTAGCTCTGAACAAAAGAACTGTGCTTCCTACATAAACGTGGCATATCTAGTTCAACTCAGTATATGAAACCTAGTAAAACTGGAGTTTCTCTTCATTCCAATTCACTGTACTGGCTGGATACAGATTGGAATGCTATTTGCACTGTGTATGGCCAGAAGAGCACAAGAGTGCTGTTCTTAGCCTGAAAGAACCCTTTCTGCTAGAACTTGAAACTGAACGTGATTCACCTCCGTTTAGGAAGTTTAATTGAACCCTAGTGTGCCATGCAGAAAAACACTCTGCTTTTGAGAAACGGGCATTCTTGCACTCTACTGTGTTTCCTATAGGGCCAGTACAGTGAGCTAGCTCATAACAAAATAAGTGTGCTTCCTACACAAACGGGGCATATCTAGTTCAACTCAGTATTGGAAACTGTGTAAAACAGGAGCTTCTCTTCAGTCCAATACACTGTACTGCCTGGGAACAGACGCGAATGCTATTTGCACTGTGTATGGCCAGAATAGCGCAAGAGTGCTGTTCTTAGCCTGAAATAACCCTTGCTGCTAGAACTTGAAACTGAACGTGATTCAATTCCGTTTAGGAAGTTTAATTGAACCCTAGTGTGCCATGCAAGATAAACACTCTGCTTTTGAGAAGCGGGCATTCTTGCACTCTACTGTGTTTCCCATAGGGCCAGTACAGTGAGCTAGCTCAGAACAAAAGAACTGTGCTTCCTACACAAACGGGGCATATCTAGTTCAACTCAGTATTAGAAACTGAGTAAAACAGGAGCTTCTCTTCAGTCCAATACACTGTACTGGCTGGGAACAGACGCGAATGCTATTAGCACTGTGCATGGCCAGAATAGCACAAGAGTGCTGTTCTTTGCCTGAATGAAACCTTGCTGCTAGAACTTGAAAATGAACGTGATTCAACTCCGTTTAGGAACTTTAATTAAACGCTCGTGTGCCATGCAAGAAAAACACTCTGCTTTTGAGAAACGGGCATTTTTGCACTCTACTGTGTTTCCTATAGGGCCAGTACAGTGAGCTAGCTCATAACAAAATAAGTGTGCTTCCTACACAAGCGGGGCATATCTAGTTCACCTCAGTATTGGAAACTGAGCAAAACAGGAGGTTCTCTTCAGTCCAATACACTGTACTGGCTGGGAACCGACGCGAATGCTATTTGCACTCTTTCTGGCCAGAATAGCACAAGAGTGCTGTTCTTAGCCTGAAAGAACCCTTGCTGCTAGAACTTGAAACTGAACGTGATTCAACTCCGTTTAGGAAGTTTAATTGAACCCTAGTGTGCCATGCAAGAAAAACAGTCTGCTTTTTAGAAAGGGGCATTCTTGCACTCTACTGTGTTTCCTATAGGGCCAGTACAGTGTGCTAGCTCAGAACAAAAGAACTGTGCTTCCTACACAAACGGGGCATATCTAGTTCAACTCAGTATTATAAACTGAGTAAAAGAAGAGCTTCTCTTCAGTCCAATACACTGTACTGGCTGGGAACAGACGCGCATGCTATTTGCACTGTTTCTCGCCAGAATAGCACAAGAGTGCTGTTCTTAGCCTGTGTGAACCCTTGCTGCTAGAACTTGAAACTGAACGTGATTCAACTCCGTTTATGAACTTTAATTAAACCCTAGTGTGCCATGCAAGAAAAACACTCTGCTTTTGAGAAAGGGGCATTCTTGCACTCTACTGTGTTTTCTACAGGGCAAATACAGTGAGCTAGCTCAGAACAAAAGAACTGTGCTTCCTACACAAACAGGGCATATCTAGTTCAACTCAGTATTGGAAACTGGGTAAAACAGGAGCTTCTCTTCAGTCCAATACACTGTACTGGCTGGGAATAGACGCGAATGCTATTTGCACTGTTTCTGCCCAGAATAGCGCAAGAGTGCTGTTCTTAGCCTGAAATAAACCTTGTTGCTAGAACTTGAAACTGAACGTGATTCAATTCCGTTTAGGAAGTTTAATTGAACCCTAGTGTGCCATGCAAGAAAAACACTCTGCTTTTGAGAAACGGGCATTCTTGTATTCTACTGTGTTTCCTATAGGGCCAGTACAGTGAGCTAGCTTAGAACAAAAGAACTGTGCTTCCTACACAAACGGGGCATATCTAGTTCAACTCAGTATTAGAAACTGAGTAAAACAGGAGCTTCTCTTCAGTCCAATACACTGTACTGGCTGGGAACAGATGCGAATGCTCTCTGCACTGTGTATGGCCAGAATAGCACAAGAGTACTGTTCTTAGCCTGAATGAACCCTTGCTGCTAGAACTTGAAACTGAACGTGATTCAACTCCATTTAGGAAGTTTAATTGAACCCTAGTGTGCCATGCAAGAAAAACACTCTGCTTTTGAGAAACGGTCATCTTGCACTCTACTGTGTTTCCTATAGGCCAAGACAGTGAGCTAGCTCAGAACAAAAGAACTGTGCTTCCTACACAAACGCGGCATACCTAGTTCAACTCAGTATTAGAAACTGAGTAAAACAGGAGCTTCTCTTCAGTCCAATACACTGTACTGGTTGGGAACAGACGCGAATGCTATTTGCACTGTGTATGGCCAGAATAGCACAAGAGTGCTGTTCTTAGCCTGAAGGAAACCTTGCTGCTAGAACTTGAAACTGAACGTGATTCAACTCCGTTTAGGAACTTTAATTAAACCCTCGTGTGCCATGCAAGAAAAACACTCTGCTTTTGAGAAACGGGCATTTTTGCACTCTACTGTGTTTCCTAAAGGGCCAGTACAGTGAGCTAGCTCATAACAAAATAACTGTGCTTCCTACACAAACAGGGCATATCTAGTTCACCTCAGTATTGGAAACTGAGTAAAAAAGGAGCTTCTCTTCAGTCCAATACACTGTACTGGCTGGGATTAGACGCGAATGCTATTTGCACTCTTTCTGGCCAGAATAGCACAAGAGTGCTGTTCTTAGCCTGAAAGAACCCTTGCTGCTAGAACTTGAAACTGAACGTGATTCAACTCCATTTAGGAAGTTTAATTGAACCCTAGTGTGCCATGCAAGAAAAACACTCTGCTTTTGAGAAACGGGCATTCTTTTTTTTTTTTTTTTTTTTTTTTGGTTTTTCGAGACAGGGTTTCTCTGTGTAGCTTTGCGCCTTTTCCTGGAGCTCACCTGGTAGCCCAGGCTGGCCTCGAACTCTCAGAGAACCGCCTGGCTCTGCCTCCCGAGTGCTGGGATTAAAGGCGTGCGCCACCAACGCCCGGCCAAGAGAAACGGGCATTCTTGCACTCTACTGTGTTTCCTATCGGGCCAGTACAGTGAGCTAGCTCACAAGAAAAGAACTGTGCTTTCTACACAAACAGGCCATATCTAGTTTAACTCAGTATTGGAAACTGAGTAAAACAGGAGCTTCTCTTCAGTCCAATACACTGTACTGGCTGGGAACAGACGCGAATGCTATTTGCACTGTGAATGGCCAGAATAGCACAAGAGTGCTGTTCTTAGCCTGAGTGAACCCTTGCTGCTAGAACTTAAAACTGAACATGATTCAACTCCGTTTAGGAAGTTTAACTGAACCCTAGTGTGCCATGCAAGAAAAACACTCTGCTTTTGAGAAAGGGGCATTCTTGCACTCTACTGTGTTTCCTATAGGGCCAGTACAGTGAGCTAGCTCAGAACAAAAGAACTGTGCTTCCTACACAAACGGGGCATATCTAGTTCAACTCAGTATTAGAAACTGAGTAAAACAGGAGCTGCTCTTCAGTCCAATACACTGTACTGGTTGGGAACAGACACGAATGCTATTTGCACTGTTTCTGGCCAGAATAGCACAAGAGTGCTGTTCTTAGCCTGAGTGAACTCTTGCTGCTAGAACTTGAAACTGTACGTTATTCAACTTCATTTAGGAAGTTTAATTGAACCCTAGTGTGCCATGCAGAAAAACACTCTGCTTTTGAGAAACGGGCATTCTTGCACTCTACTATGTTGCCTATAGGGCCAGTACAGTGAGCTAGCTTAGAACAAAGGAACTGTGCTTTCTACACAAACAGGACATATCTAGTTTAACTCAGTATTGGAAACTTAGTAAAACAGGAGCGTCTCTTCAGTCCAATACACTGTACTGGCTGGGAACAGACGCGAATGCTGTTTGCACTGTGTATGGCCAGAATAGCACAAGAGTGCTGTTCTTAGCCTGAGTGAACCCTTGCTGCTAGAACTTGAAACTGAACGTCATTCAACTCCGTTTAGGAAGTTTAATTCAACAATGGTGTGCCATGCAAGAAAAACACTCCGCTTTTGAGAAACGGGCATTTTTGCACTCTACTGTGTTTCCTATATGGTCAGTACAGTGAGCTAGCTCATAACAAAATAACTGTGCTTCCTACACAAACGGGGCATATCTAGTTCACCTCAGTATTGGAAACTGAGTAAAACAGGAGCTTCTCTTCAGTCCAACACACTGTACTGGCTGGGAACAGACGCGAATGCTATTTGCAATGTTTCTGGCCAGAATAGCACAAGAGTGCTGTTCTTAGCCTGAAATAACCCTTGCTGCTACAACTTGAAACTGAACGTGATTCAATTCCGTTTAGGAAGTTTAATTGAACCCTAGTGTGCCATGCAAGAAAAACACTCTGCTTTTGAGAAACGGGCATTCTTGCACTCTACTGTGTTTCCTAAAGGGCCAGTACAGTGAGCTAGCTCAGAACAAAAGAACTGTGCTTCCTACACAAACCGGGCATATCTAGTTCATCTCAGTATTAGAAACTGAGTAAAACAGGAGCTTCTCTTCAGTCCAATACACTGTACTGGCTGGGAACAGATGCGAATGCTCTCTGCACTGTGTATGGCCAGAATAGCACAAGTGCGCTGTTCTTAGCCTGAATGAACCCTTGCTGCTAGAACTTGAAACTGAACGTGATTCAACTCCGTTTAGGAAGTTTAATTGAACCCTAGTGTGCCATGCAAGAAAAACACTCTGCTTTTTAGAAATGGGCATTCTTGCACTCTAGTGTGTTTCCTATAGGGCCAGTACAGTGAACTAGCTGAGGACAAAAGAACTGTGCTTCCTACACAAACGGGGCATATCTAGTTCACCTCAGTATTGGAAACTGAGTAAAACAGGAGCTTCTCTTCAGTCCAATACACTGTACTGGCTGGGAATAGACGCGAATGCTATTTGCACTGTTTCTGGCTAGAATAGCACAAGAGTGCTGTTCTTAGCCTGAAAGAACCCTTGCTGCTAGAACTTGAAACTGAACGTGATTCAACTCCGTTTAGGAAGTTTAATTGAACCCCAGTGTGCCATGCAAGAAAAACACTCTGCTTTTGAGAAACGGGCATTTTTGCACTCTACTGTGTTTCCTATAGGGCCAGTACAGTGAGCTAGCTCAGAACAAAAGAACTGTGCTTTCTACACAAACGGGGCATATCTAGTTTAACTCAGTATTGGAAACTGAGTAAAACAGGAGCTTCTCTTCAGTCCAATACACTGTACTGGCTGGGAACAGACGCGAATTCTACTTGCACTCTGAATGGCCAGAATAGCACAAGAGTGCTGTTCTTAGCCTGAGTGAACCCTTGCTGCTAGAACTTAAAACTGAACATGATTCAACTCCGTTTAGGAAGTTTAACTGAACCCTAGTGTACCATGCAAGAAAAACACTCTGCTTTTGAGAAAGGGGCATTCTTGCACTCTACTGTGTTTCTTATATGGCCAGTACAGTGAGCTAGCTCAGAACAAAATAACTGTGCTTCCTACACAAACGGGGCATATCTAGTTCAACTCAGTATTAGAAACTGAGTAAAACAGGAGCTTCTCTTCAGTCCAATACACTGTACTGGCTGGGAACAGACGCGAATGCTATTTGCACTGTGTATGGCCAGAATAGCACAAGAGTGCTGTTCTTAGCGTGAATGAAACCTTGCTGCTAGAACTTGAAACTGAACGTGATTCAACTCCGTTTAGGAACTTTAATTAAACCCTCGTGTGCCATGCAAGAAAAACACTCTGCTTTTGAGAAACGGGCATTTTTGCACTCTACTGTGTTTCCTATAGGGCCAGTACAGTGAGCTAGCTCATAACAAAATAACTGTGCTTCCTACACAAACAGGGCATATCTAGTTCACCTCAGTATTGGAAACTGAGTAAAACAGGAGCTTCTCTTCAGTCCAATACACTGTACTGGCTGGGAACAGACGCGAATGCTATTTGCACTCTTTCTGGCCAGAATAGCCCAAGAGTGCTGTTCTTAGCCTGAAAGAACCATTGCTGCTAGAACTTGAAACTGAACGTGATTCAACTCCGTTTAGGAAGTTTAATTGAACCCTAGTGTGCCATGCAAGAAAAACAGTCTGCTTTTTGGAAAGGGGAATTTTGCACTCTACTGTGTTTCCTATAGGGCCAGTACAGTGAGCTAGCTCAGAACAAAAGAACTGTTCTTCCTAAACAAACAGGGCATATCTAGTATAACTCAGTATTGGAAACTGAGTAAAACAGGAGCTTCTCTTCAGTCCAATACACTGTACTGGCTGGGAACAGACGCGAATGCTATTTGCACTGTGTATGGCCAGAATAGCACAAGAGTGCTGTTGTTAGCCTGGGTGAACCCTTGCTGCTAGAACTTGAAACTGAACGTGATTCAACTCCGTTTAGGAAGTTTAATTGAACCCTAGTGTGCCATGCAATAAAAACACTCTGTTTTTGAGAAACGGGCATTCTTGCACTCTACTGTGTTTCCTATAGGGCAAATACAGTGAGCTAGCTCAGAACAAAAGAACTGTGCTTCCTACACAAACGGGGCATATCTAGTTCAACTCAGTATTGGAAACTGGGTAAAACAGGAGCTTCTCTTAAGTCCAATACACTGTACTGGCTGGGAACATACACGAATGCTATTTGCACTGTGTATGGCCAGAATAGCACAAGAGTGCTGTTCTTAGCCTGCAAGAACCCTTGCTGCTAGAACTTGAAACTGAATGTGATTCAACTTCGTTTAGGAAGTTTAATTGAACCGTAGTGTGCCATGCAAGAAAAACACTCTGCTTTTGAGAAACGGGCATTCTTGCACTCTACAGTGTTTCCTATAGGGCAAATACACTGAGCTAGTTCAGAACAAAAGAACTGTTATTCCTACACAAACGGGGCATATCTAGTTCACCTCAGTATTGGAAACTGAGTAAAACAGGAGCTTCTCTTCAGTCCAATACACTGTACTGGCTGGGAACAGACGCAAATGCTATTTGCACTGTGAATGGCCAGAATAGCACAAGAGTGCTGTTCTTAGCCTGAGTGAACCCTTGCTGCTAGAACTTAAAACTGAACATGATTCAACTCCGTTTAGGAAGTTTAACTGAACCCTAGTGTGCCATGCAAGAAAAACACTCTGCTTTTGAGAAAGGGGCATTCTTGCACTCTACTGTGTTTCCTATTGGGCCAGTACAGTGAGCTAGCTCAGAACAAAAGAACTGTGCTTCCTACACAAACGGGGCATATCTAGTTCAACTCAGTATTGGAAACTGGATAAAACAGGAGCTTCTTTTCAGTCCAATACACTGTACTGGCTGGGAACAGATGCGAATGCTCTCTGCACTGTGTATGGCCAGAATAGCACAAGAGTGCTTTTCTTAGCCTGAATGAACCCTTGCTGCTAGAACTTGAAACTGAATGTGATTCAACTCCGTTTAGGAAGTTTAACTGAACCCTAGTGTGCCATGCAAGAAAAACACTCTGCTTTTGAGAAACGGGCATTCTTGCACTCTACTGTGTTTCCTATAGGGCCAGTACAGTGAGCTAGCTCAGAAAAAAAGAACTGTGCATTCTACACAAACAGGGCATATCTAGTTGTACTCAGTATTGGAAACTGAGTAAAACAGGAGCTTCGCTTCAGTCCAATACACTGTACTGGCTGGGAACAGATGCGAATGCTATTTGCACTGTGTATGGCCAGAATAGCACAAGAGTGCTGTTCTTAGCCTGAGTGAACCCTTGTTGCTAGAACTTAAAACTGAACGTGATTCAACTCCGTTTGGGAAGTTTAATTGAACCCTAGTGTGCCATGCAAGAAAAACACTCTGCTTTTTAGAAATGGGCATTCTTGCACTCTAGTGAGTCCCCTATAGGGCCAGTACAGTGAGCTAGCTCAGAACAAAAGAACTGTGCTTCCTACACAAACGGGGCATATCTAGTTCACCTCAGTATTGGAAACTGAGTAAAACAGGAGCTTCTCTTCAGTCCAATACACTGTACTGGCTGGGAATAGACGCGAATGCTATTTGCACTGTGTATGGCCAGAATAGCACAAGAGTGCTGTTCTTAGCCTGAAATAACCCTTGCTGCTAGAACTTGAAACTGAACGTGATTCAACTCCGTTTAGGAAGTTTAATTGAACCCTAGTGTGCCATGCAAGAAAAACAGTCTGCTTTTGAGAAAGGGGCATTCTTGCACTCTACTGTGTTTCCTATAGGGCCAGTACAGTGAGCTAGCTCAGAACAAAAGAACTGTGCTTTCTACACAAACGGGGCATATCTAGTTTAACTCAGTATTTGAAACTGAGTAAAACAGGAGCTTCTCTTCAGTCCAATACACTGTACTGGCTGGGAACAGACGCGAATGCTATTTGCACTGTGTATGGCCAGAATAGCACAAGAGTTCTGTTCTTAGCCTGAGTGAACCCTTGCTGGTAGAACTTGAAACTGAACGTGATTCAACTCCGTTTAGGAAGTTTAATTGAACCCTAGTGTGCCATGCAAGAAAAACACTCTGCTTTTGAGAAACGGGCATTCTTGCACTCTACTGTGTTTTCTATAGGGCCAGTACAGTGAGCTAGCTCAGAACAAAAGAACTGTGCTTTCTACACAAACAGGGCATATCTAGTTTAACTCAGTATTGGAAACTGAGTAAAACAGGAGCTTCTCTTCAATGCAATACACTGAACTGGCTGGGAACAGATGTGAATGCTCTCTGCAGTGTGTATGGCCAGAATAGCACAAGAGTGCTGTTCTTAGCCTGAATGAACCCTTGCTCCTAGAACTTGAAACTGAACGTGATTCAACTCCGTTTAGGAAGTTTAATTGAACCCTAGTGTGCCATGCAAGAAAAACACTCTGCTTTTGAGAAACTGGCATTCTTGCACTCTACTGTGTTTCCTATAGGGCCAGTACAGTGAGCTAGCTCAGAAAAAAAGAACTGTGCATTCTACACAAACAGGGCATATCTAGTTGTACTCAGTATTGGAAACTGAGTAAAACAGGAGCTTCTCTTCAGTCCAAAACACTGTACTGGCTGGGAACAGATGCGAATGCTATTTGCACTGTGTATGGCCAGAATAGCACAAGAGTGCTTTTCTTAGCCTGAGTGAACCCTTGCTGCTAAAACTTGAAACTGAACGTGATTCAACTCCGTTTAGGAAGTTTAATTGAACCCTAGTGTGCCATGCAAGAAAAACAGTCTGCTTTTTGGAAAGGGGAATTTTGCACTCTACTGTGTTTCCTATAGGGCCAGTACAGTGAGCTAGCTCAGAACAAAAGAACTGTTCTTCCTAAACAAACAGGGCATATCTAGTATAACTCAGTATTGGAAACTGAGTAAAACAGGAGCTTCTCTTCAGTCCAATACACTGTACTGGCTGGGAACAGACGCGAATGCTATTTGCACTGTGTATGGCCAGAATAGCACAAGAGTGCTGTTGTTAGCCTGGGTGAACCCTTGCTGCTAGAACTTGAAACTGAACGTGATTCAACTCCGTTTAGGAAGTTTAATTGAACCCTAGTGTGCCATGCAATAAAAACACTCTGTTTTTGAGAAACGGGCATTCTTGCACTCTACTGTGTTTCCTATAGGGCAAATACAGTGAGCTAGCTCAGAACAAAAGAACTGTGCTTCCTACACAAACGGGGCATATCTAGTTCAACTCAGTATTGGAAACTGGGTAAAACAGGAGCTTCTCTTAAGTCCAATACACTGTACTGGCTGGGAACATACACGAATGCTATTTGCACTGTGTATGGCCAGAATAGCACAAGAGTGCTGTTCTTAGCCTGCAAGAACCCTTGCTGCTAGAACTTGAAACTGAATGTGATTCAACTTCGTTTAGGAAGTTTAATTGAACCGTAGTGTGCCATGCAAGAAAAACACTCTGCTTTTGAGAAACGGGCATTCTTGCACTCTACAGTGTTTCCTATAGGGCAAATACACTGAGCTAGTTCAGAACAAAAGAACTGTTATTCCTACACAAACGGGGCATATCTAGTTCACCTCAGTATTGGAAACTGAGTAAAACAGGAGCTTCTCTTCAGTCCAATACACTGTACTGGCTGGGAACAGACGCAAATGCTATTTGCACTGTGAATGGCCAGAATAGCACAAGAGTGCTGTTCTTAGCCTGAGTGAACCCTTGCTGCTAGAACTTAAAACTGAACATGATTCAACTCCGTTTAGGAAGTTTAACTGAACCCTAGTGTGCCATGCAAGAAAAACACTCTGCTTTTGAGAAAGGGGCATTCTTGCACTCTACTGTGTTTCCTATTGGGCCAGTACAGTGAGCTAGCTCAGAACAAAAGAACTGTGCTTCCTACACAAACGGGGCATATCTAGTTCAACTCAGTATTGGAAACTGGATAAAACAGGAGCTTCTTTTCAGTCCAATACACTGTACTGGCTGGGAACAGATGCGAATGCTCTCTGCACTGTGTATGGCCAGAATAGCACAAGAGTGCTTTTCTTAGCCTGAATGAACCCTTGCTGCTAGAACTTGAAACTGAATGTGATTCAACTCCGTTTAGGAAGTTTAACTGAACCCTAGTGTGCCATGCAAGAAAAACACTCTGCTTTTGAGAAACGGGCATTCTTGCACTCTACTGTGTTTCCTATAGGGCCAGTACAGTGAGCTAGCTCAGAACAAAAGAACTGTGCATTCTACACAAACAGGGCATATCTAGTTGTACTCAGTATTGGAAACTGAGTAAAACAGGAGCTTCGCTTCAGTCCAATACACTGTACTGGCTGGGAACAGATGCGAATGCTATTTGCACTGTGTATGGCCAGAATAGCACAAGAGTGCTGTTCTTAGCCTGAGTGAACCCTTGTTGCTAGAACTTAAAACTGAACGTGATTCAACTCCGTTTGGGAAGTTTAATTGAACCCTAGTGTGCCATGCAAGAAAAACACTCTGCTTTTTAGAAATGGGCATTCTTGCACTCTAGTGAGTCCCCTATAGGGCCAGTACAGTGAGCTAGCTCAGAACAAAAGAACTGTGCTTCCTACACAAACGGGGCATATCTAGTTCACCTCAGTATTGGAAACTGAGTAAAACAGGAGCTTCTCTTCAGTCCAATACACTGTACTGGCTGGGAATAGACGCGAATGCTATTTGCACTGTGTATGGCCAGAATAGCACAAGAGTGCTGTTCTTAGCCTGAAATAACCCTTGCTGCTAGAACTTGAAACTGAACGTGATTCAACTCCGTTTAGGAAGTTTAATTGAACCCTAGTGTGCCATGCAAGAAAAACAGTCTGCTTTTGAGAAAGGGGCATTCTTGCACTCTACTGTGTTTCCTATAGGGCCAGTACAGTGAGCTAGCTCAGAACAAAAGAACTGTGCTTTCTACACAAACGGGGCATATCTAGTTTAACTCAGTATTTGAAACTGAGTAAAACAGGAGCTTCTCTTCAGTCCAATACACTGTACTGGCTGGGAACAGACGCGAATGCTATTTGCACTGTGTATGGCCAGAATAGCACAAGAGTTCTGTTCTTAGCCTGAGTGAACCCTTGCTGGTAGAACTTGAAACTGAACGTGATTCAACTCCGTTTAGGAAGTTTAATTGAACCCTAGTGTGCCATGCAAGAAAAACACTCTGCTTTTGAGAAACGGGCATTCTTGCACTCTACTGTGTTTTCTATAGGGCCAGTACAGTGAGCTAGCTCAGAACAAAAGAACTGTGCTTTCTACACAAACAGGGCATATCTAGTTTAACTCAGTATTGGAAACTGAGTAAAACAGGAGCTTCTCTTCAATGCAATACACTGAACTGGCTGGGAACAGATGTGAATGCTCTCTGCAGTGTGTATGGCCAGAATAGCACAAGAGTGCTGTTCTTAGCCTGAATGAACCCTTGCTCCTAGAACTTGAAACTGAACGTGATTCAACTCCGTTTAGGAAGTTTAATTGAACCCTAGTGTGCCATGCAAGAAAAACACTCTGCTTTTGAGAAACTGGCATTCTTGCACTCTACTGTGTTTCCTATAGGGCCAGTACAGTGAGCTAGCTCAGAAAAAAAGAACTGTGCATTCTACACAAACAGGGCATATCTAGTTGTACTCAGTATTGGAAACTGAGTAAAACAGGAGCTTCTCTTCAGTCCAAAACACTGTACTGGCTGGGAACAGATGCGAATGCTATTTGCACTGTGTATGGCCAGAATAGCACAAGAGTGCTTTTCTTAGCCTGAGTGAACCCTTGCTGCTAAAACTTGAAACTGAACGTGATTCAACTCCGTTTAGGAAGTTTAATTGAACCCTAGTGTGCCATGCAAGAAAAACACTCTGCTTTTTAGAAATGGGCATTCTTGCACTCTAGTGTGTTCCCTATAGGGCGAGTACAGTGAGCTAGCTCAGAACAAAAGAACTGTGCTTCCTACACAAACGGGGCATATCTAGTTCACCTCAGTATTGGAAACTGAGTAAAACATGAGCTTCTCTTCAGTCCAATACACTGTACTGGCTGGGAATAGACGCGAATGCTATTTGCACTGTTTCTGGCTAGAATAGCACAAGAGTGCTGTTCTTAGCCTGAAAGAACCCTTGCTGCTAGAACTTGAAACTGAACATGATTCAACTCCGTTTAGGAAGTTTAACTGAACCCTAGTGTGCCATGCAAGAAAAACACTCTGCTTTTGAGAAAGGGGCATTCTTGCACTCTACTGTGTTTCCTATAGGGCCAGTACAGTGAGCTAGCTCAGAACAAAAGAACTGTGCTTCCTACACAAACGGGGCATATCTAGTTCAACTCAGTATTAGAAACTGAGTAAAACAGGAGCTTTTCTTCAGTCCAATACACTGTACTGGCTGGGAACAGACGCGAATGCTATTTGCACTGTTTCTGGCCAGAATAGCACAAGAGTGCTGTTCTTAGCCTGAGTGAACTCTTGCTGCTAGAACTTGAAACTGTACGTTATTCAACTTCATTTAGGAAGTTTAATTGAACCCTAGTGTGCCATGCAGAAAAACACTCTGCTTTTGAGAAACGGGCATTCTTGCACTCTACTATGTTGCCTATAGGGCCAGTACAGTGAGCTAGCTTAGAACAAAGGAACTGTGCTTTCTACACAAACAGGACATATCTAGTGTAACTCAGTATTGGAAACTGAGTAAAACAGGAGCATCTCTTCAGTCCAATACACTGTACTGGCTGGGAACAGACGCGAATGCTGTTTGCACTGTGTATGGCCAGAATAGCACAAGAGTGCTGTTCTTAGCCTGAGTGAACCCTTGCTGCTAGAACTTGAAACTTAACGTGATTCAACTCCGTTTAGGAAGTTTAATTCAACAATGGTGTGCCATGCAAGAAAAACACTCCGCTTTTGAGAAACGGGCATTTTTGCACTCTACTGTGTTTCCTATATGGTCAGTACAGTGAGCTAGCTCATAACAAAATAACTGTGCTTCCTACACAAACGGGGCATATCTAGTTCACCTCAGTATTGGAAACTGAGTAAAACAGGAGCTTCTCTTCAGTCCAACACACTGTACTGGCTGGGAACAGACGCGAATGCTATTTGCAATGTTTCTGGCCAGAATAGCACAAGAGTGCTGTTCTTAGCCTGAAATAACCCTTGCTGCTACAACTTGAAACTGAACGTGATTCAACTCCGTTTAGGAAGTTTAATTGAACCCTAGTGTGCCATGCAAGAAAAACACTCTGCTTTTTAGAAATGGGCATTCTTGCACTCTAGTGTGTTTCCTATAGGGCCAGTACAGTGAGCTAGCTCATAACAAAATAACTGTGCTTCCTACACAAACAGGGCATATCTAGTTCACCTCAGTATTGGAAACTGAGTAAAACAGGAGCTTCTCTTCAGTCCAATACACTGTACTGGCTGGGAACAGACGCGAATGCTATTTGCACTCTTTCTGGCCAGAATAGCCCGAGAGTGCTGTTCTTAGCCTGAAAGAACCATTGCTGCTAGAACTTGAAACTGAACGTGATTCAACTCCGTTTAGGAAGTTTAATTGAACCCCAGTGTGCCATGCAAGAAAAACACTCTGCTTTTGAGAAAGGGGCATTCTTGCACTCTACTGTGTTTCTTATATGGCCAGTACAGTGAGCTAGCTCAGAACAAAATAACTGTGCTTCCTACACAAACGGGGCATATCTAGTTCAACTCAGTATTAGAAACTGAGTAAAACAGGAGCTTCTCTTCAGTCCAATACACTGTACTGGCTGGGAAAAGACGCGAATGCTATTTGCACTGTGTATGGCCAGAATAGCACAAGAGTGCTGTTCTTAGCGTGAATGAAACCTTGCTGCTAGAACTTGAAACTGAACGTGATTCAACTCCGTTTAGGAACTTTAATTAAACCCTCGTGTGCCATGCAAGAAAAACACTCTGCTTTTGAGAAACGGGCATTTTTGCACTCTACTGTGTTTCCTATAGGGCCAGTACAGTGAGCTAGCTCATAACAAAATAACTGTGCTTCCTACACAAACAGGGCATATCTAGTTCACCTCAGTATTGGAAACTGAGTAAAACAGGAGCTTCTCTTCAGTCCAATACACTGTACTGGCTGGGAACAGACGCGAATGCTATTTGCACTCTTTCTGGCCAGAATAGCCCAAGAGTGCTGTTCTTAGCCTGAAAGAACCATTGCTGCTAGAACTTGAAACTGAACGTGATTCAACTCCGTGTAGGAAGTTTAATTGAACCCTAGTGTGCCATGCAAGAAAAACAGTCTGCTTTTTAGAAAGGGGAATTTTGCACTCTACTGTGTTTCCTATAGGGCCAGTACAGTGAGCTAGCTCAGAACAAAAGAACTGTTCTTCCTAAACAAACAGGGCATATCTAGTATAACTCAGTATTGGAAACTGAGTAAAACAGGAGCTTCTCTTCAGTCCAATACACTGTACTGGCTGGGAACAGACGCGAATGCTATTTGCACTGTGTATGGCCAGAATAGCACAAGAGTGCTGTTGTTAGCCTGGGTGAACCCTTGCTGCTAGAACTTGAAACTGAACGTGATTCAACTCCGTTTAGGAAGTTTAATTGAACCCTAGTGTGCCATGCAATAAAAACACTCTGTTTTTGAGAAACGGGCATTCTTGCACTCTACTGTTTTTCCTATAGGGCAAATACAGTGAGCTAGCTCAGAACAAAAGAACTGTGCTTCCTACACAAACGGGGCATATCTAGTTCAACTCAGTATTGGAAACTGGGTAAAACAGGAGCTTCTCTTAAGTCCAATACACTGTACTGGCTGGGAACATACACGAATGCTATTTGCACTGTGTATGGCCAGAATAGCACAAGAGTGCTGTTCTTAGCCTGCAAGAACCCTTGCTGCTAGAACTTGAAACTGAATGTGATTCAACTTCGTTTAGGAAGTTTAATTGAACCCTAGTGTGCCATGCAAGAAAAACACTCTGCTTTTGAGAAACGGGCATTCTTGCACTCTACTGTGTTTCCTATAGGGCAAATACACTGAGCTAGTTCAGAACAAAAGAACTGTTATTCCTACACAAACGGGGCATATCTAGTTCACCTCAGTATTGGAAACTGAGTAAAACAGGAGCTTCTCTTCAGTCCAATACACTGTACTGGCTGGGAACAGACGCAAATGCTATTTGCACTGTGAATGGCCAGAATAGCACAAGAGTGCTGTTCTTAGCCTGAGTGAACCCTTGCTGCTAGAACTTAAAACTGAACATGATTCAACTCCGTTTAGGAAGTTTAACTGAACCCTAGTGTGCCATGCAAGAAAAACACTCTGCTTTTGAGAAAGGGGCATTCTTGCACTCTACTGTGTTTCCTATTGTGCCAGTACAGTGAGCTAGCTCAGAACAAAAGAACTGTGCTTCCTACACAAACGGGGCATATCTAGTTCAACTCAGTATTGGAAACTGGATAAAACAGGAGCTTCTCTTCAGTCCAATACACTGTACTGGCTGGGAACAGATGCGAATGCTCTCTGCACTGTGTATGGCCAGAATAGCACAAGAGTGCTTTTCTTAGCCTGAATGAACCCTTGCTGCTAGAACTTGAAACTGAATGTGATTCAACTCCGTTTAGGAAGTTTAACTGAACCCTAGTGTGCCATGCAAGAAAAACACTCTTCTTTTGAGAAACGGGCATTCTTGCACTCTACTGTGTTTCCTATAGGGCCAGTACAGTGAGCTAGCTCAGAACAAAAGAACTGTGCATTCTACACAAACAGGGCATATCTAGTTGTACTCAGTATTGGAAACTGAGTAAAACAGGAGCTTCTCTTCAGTCCAATACACTGTACTGGCTGGGAACAGATGCGAATGCTATTTGCACTGTGTATGGCCAGAATAGCACAAGAGTACTGTTCTTAGCCTGAGTGAACCCTTGCTGCTAGAACTTAAAACTGAACGTGATTCAACTCCGTTTGGGAAGTTTAATTGAACCCTAGTTTGCCATGCAAGAAAAACACTCTGCTTTTGAGAAACAGGCATTCTTGCACTCTACTGTGTTTCCTAAATGGCCAGTACAGTGAGCTAGCTCAGAACAAAAGAACTGTGCTTCCTACACAAACGGGGCATATCTAGTTCATCTCAGTATTAGAAACTGAGTAAAACAGGAGCTTCTCTTCAGTCCAATACACTGTACTGCCTGGGAACAGACGCGAATGCTATTTGCACTGTGTATGGCCAGAATATCACAAGAGTGGTGGTCTTAGCCTGAATGAAACCATGCTGCTAGAACTTGAAACTGAACGTGATTCAACTCCGTTTAGGAAGTTTAATTCAACCCTCGTGTGCTATGCAAGAAAACACTCTGCTTTTGAGAAACGGGCATTTTTGCACTCTACTGTGTTTCCTATAGGGCCAGTACAGTGAGCTAGCTCAGAACAAAAGAACTGTGCTTTCTACACAAACGGGGCATATCTAGTTTAACTCAGTATTGGAAACTGAGTAAAACAGGAGCTTCTCTTCAGTCCAATACACTGTACTGGCTGGGAACAGACGCGAATGCTATTTGCACTGTTTCTGGCTAGAATAGCACAAGAGTGCTGTTCTTAGCCTGAAAGAACCCTTGCTGCTAGAACTTGAAACTGAACGTGATTCAACTCCGTTTAGGAAGTTTAATTGAACCCCAGTGTGCCATGCAAGAAAAACACTCTGCTTTTGAGAAAGGGGCATTCTTGCACTCTACTGTGTTTCCTATAGGGCCAGTACAGTGAGGTAGCTCAGAACAAAAGAACTGTGCTTTCTACACAAACGGGGCATATCTAGTTTAACTCAGTATTGGAAAGTGAGTAAAACAGGAGCTTCTCTTCAGTCCAATACACTGTACTGGCTGGGAACAGACGCGAATGCTATTTGCAATGTGTATGGCCAGAATAGCAGAAGAGTTCTGTTCTTAGCCTGAGTGAACCCTTGCTGGCAGAACTTGAAACTGAACGTGATTCAACTCCGTTTAGGAAGTTTAATTGAACCCTAGTGTGCCATGCAAGAAAAACACTCTGCTTTTGAGAAACGGGCATTCTTGCACTCTACTGTGTTTCCTATAGGGCCAGTACAGTGAGCTAGCTCAGAACAAAGAACTGTGCTTTCTACACAAACAGGGCATATGTAGTTCAACTCAGTATTGGAAACTGAGTAAAACAGGAGCTTCTCTTCGGTCCAATACACTGTACTGGCTGGGAACAGACGCGAGTGCTATTTGCACTGTTTATGGCCAGAATAGCACAAGAGTGCTGTTTTTATCCTGAAATAACCCTTACTGCTAGAACTTGAAACTGAACGTGATTCAATTCCGTTTAGGAAGTTTAATTGAACCCTAGTTTGCCATGCAAGAAAAACACTCTGCTTTTGAGAAACAGGCATTCTTGCACTCTACTGTGTTTCCTAAATGGCCAGTACAGTGAGCTAGCTCAGAACAAAAGAACTGTGCTTCCTACACAAACGGGGCATATCTAGTTCATCTCAGTATTAGAAACTGAGTAAAACAGGAGCTTCTCTTCAGTCCAATACACTGTACTGCCTGGGAACAGACGCGAATGCTATTTGCACTGTGTATGGCCAGAATATCACAAGAGTGGTGGTCTTAGCCTGAATGAAACCATGCTGCTAGAACTTGAAACTGAACGTGATTCAACTCCGTTTAGGAAGTTTAATTCAACCCTCGTGTGCTATGCAAGAAAACACTCTGCTTTTGAGAAACGGGCATTTTTGCACTCTACTGTGTTTCCTATAGGGCCAGTACAGTGAGCTAGCTCAGAACAAAAGAACTGTGCTTTCTACACAAACAGGGCATATCTAGTTTAACTCAGTATTGGAAACTGAGTAAAACAGGAGCTTCTCTTCAGTCCAATACACTGTACTGGCTGGGAACAGACGCGAATGCTATTTGCACTGTGAATGGCCAGAATAGCACAAGAGTTCTGTTCTTAGCCTGAAAGAACCGTTGCTGCTAGAACTTGAAACTGAACGTGACTCAACTCCGTTTAGGAGGTTTAATTGCACCCTAGTGTGCCATGCAAGAAAAACAGTCTGTTTTGAGAAAGGGGCATTCTTGCACTCTACTGTGTTTCTCATAGGGCAAGTACAGTGAGCTAGCTCAGAACAAAAGAACTGTGCTTTCTACACAAACAGGCATATGTAATTTAACTCAGTATTGGAAACTGAGTAAAACAGGAGCTTCTCTTCAGTCCAATACACTGTACTGGCTGGGAACAGACGCGAATGCTATTTGAACTGTGTATGGCCAGAATATCACAGGAGTGGTGGTCTTAGCCTGAATGAAACCATGCTGCTAGAACTTGAAACTGAACATGATTCAACTCCGTTTAGGAAGTTTAATTCAACCCTCGTGTGCTATGCAAGAAAACACTCTGCTTTTGAGAAACGGGCATTTTTGCACTCTACTGTGTTTCCTATAGGGCCAGTACAGTTAGCTAGTTCATAACAAAATAACTGTGCTTCCTACACAAACGGGGCATATCTAGTTCACGTCAGTATTGGAAACTGAGTAAAAGAGGAGCTTCTCTTGAGTCCAATACACTGTACTGGCTGGGAACAGACGCGAATGCTATATGCACTGTTTCTGGCCAGAATAGCACAAGAGTGCTGTTCTTAGCCTGAGTGAACTCTTGCTGCTAGAACTTGAAACTGAAAGTGATTCAACTCCATTTGGAAGTTTAATTGAACCCTAGTGTGCCATGCAAGAAAAACAATCTGCTTTTGAGAAACGGGCATTCTTGCACTCTACTGTGTTTCCTATAGGGCCAGTACAGTGAGCTAGCTCAGAACAAAAGAACTGTGCTTTCTACACAAACGGGGCATATCTAGTTTAACTCAGTATTGGAAACTGAGTAAAACAGGAGCTTCTCTTCAGTCCAATACACTGTACTGGCTGGGAACAGACGCGAATGCTATTTGCACTGTGTATGGCCAGAATAGCACAAGAGTGCTGTTCTTAGCCTGAGTGAACCCTTGCTGCTAGAACTTGAAATTGAATATGATTCAACTCCGTTTAGGAAGTTTAATTGAACCCTAGTGTGCCATGCAAGAAAAACACTCTGCTTTTTAGAAATTGGCATTCTTGCACTCTAGTGTGTTTCCTATAGGCCCAGTACAGTGTGCTAGTTCAGAACAGAAGAACTGTGCTTCCTACACAAACGGGGCATATCTAGTTCACCTCAGTATTGGAAACTGAGTAAAACAGGAGCATCTCTTCAGTCCAATACACTGTACTGGCTGGAAATAGACCCGAATGCTATTTGCACTGTTTCTGGCTAGAATAGCACAAGAGTTCTGTTCTTAGCCTGAAAGAACCCTTGCTGCTAGAACTTGAAACTTAACGTGATTCAACTCCATTTAGGAAGTTTAATTGAACCCTAGTGTGCCATGCAAGGAAAACACTCTGCTTTTGAGAAAGGGGCATTCTTGCACTCTACTGTGTTTCCTATAGGGCCAGTAAAGTGAGGTAGCTCAGAACAAAAGAACTGTGCTTTCTACACAAACGGGGCATATCTAGTTTAACTCAGTATTGGAAAGTGAGTAAAACAGGAGCTTCTCTTCAGTCCAATACACTGTACTGGCTGGGAACAGACGCGAATGCTATTTGCACTGTGTATGGCCAGAAGAGCACAAGAGTTCTGTTCTTAGCCTGAGTGAACCCTTGCTGGCACAACTTGAAACTGAACGTGATTCAACTCCGTTTAGGAAGTTTAATTGAACCCTAGTGTGCCATGCAAGAAAAACACTCTGCTTTTGAAAAACGGGCATTCTTGCACTCTACTGTGTTTCCTATAGGGCCAGTACAGTGAGCTAGCTCAGAACAAAAGAACTGTGCTTTCTACACAAACAGGGCATATGTAGTTCAACTCAGTATTGGAAACTGAGTAAAACAGGAGCTTCTCTTCGGTCCAATACACTGTACTGGCTGGGAACAGACGCGAGTGCTATTTGCACTGTTTATGGCCAGAATAGCACAAGAGCGCTGTTTTTAGCCTGAAATAACCCTTACTGCTAGAACTTGAAACTGAACGTGATTCAATTCCGTTTAGGAAGTTTAATTGAACCCTAGTGTGCCATGCAAGAAAAACACTCTGCTTTTGAGAAACAGGCATTCTTGCACTCTACTGTGTTTCCTAAAGGGCCAGTACAGTGAGCTAGTTCAGAACAAAAGAACTGTGCTTCCTACACAAACGGGGCATATCTAGTTCATCTCAGTATTAGAAACTGAGTAAAACAGGAGCTTCTCTTCAGTCCAATACACTGTACTGGCTGGGAACAGATGCGAATGCTCTCTGCACTGTGTATGGCCAGAATAGCACAAGAGTGCTGTTCTTAGCCTGAATGAACCCTTGCTGCTAGAACTTGAAACTGAACGTGATTCAACTCCGTTTAGGAAGTTTAATTGAACCCTAGTGTGCCATGCAAGAAAAACACTCTGCTTTTGAGAAACGGGCATTCTTGCACTCTACTGTGTTTCCTATAGGGCCAGTACAGTGAGCTAGCTCAGAACAAAAGAACTGTGCTTTCTACACAAACAGGGCATATGTAGTTCAACTCAGTATTGGAAACTGAGTAAAACAGGAGCTTCTCTTCAGTCCAATACACTGTACTGGCTGGGAACAGACGCGAATGCTATTTGCACTGTGTATGGCCAGAATATCACAAGAGTGGTGGTCTTAGCCTGAATGAAACCATGCTGCTAGAACTTGAAACTGAACGTGATTCAACTCCGTTTAGGAAGTTTAATTCAACCCTCGTGTGCTATGCAAGAAAACACTCTGCTTTTGAGAAACGGGCATTTTTGCACTCTACTGTGTTTCCTATAGGGCCAGTACAGTGAGCTAGCTCAGAACAAAAGAACTGTGCTTTCTACACAAACAGGGCATATCTAGTTTAACTCAGTATTGGAAACTGAGTAAAACAGGAGCTTCTCTTCAGTCCAATACACTGTACTGGCTGGGAACAGACGCGAATGATATTTGCACTGTGGATGGCCAGAATAGCAGAAGAGTTCTGCTCTTAGCCTGAAAGAACCGTTGCTGCTAGAACTTGAAACTGAACGTGACTCAAATCCGTTTAGGAAGTTTAATTGCACCCTAGTGTGCCATGCAAGAAAAACAGTCTGTTTTGAGAAAGGGGCATTCTTGCACTCTACTGTGTTTCTCATAGGACAAGTACAGTGAGCTAGCTCAGAACAAAAGAACTGTGCTTTCTACACAAACAGGCATATGTAATTTAACTCAGTATTGGAAACTGAGTAAAACAGGAGCTTCTCTTCAGTCCAATACACTGTACTGGCTGGGAACAGACGCGAATGCTATTTGCACTGTGTATGGCCAGAATATCACAAGAGTGGTGGTCTTAGCCTGAATGAAACCATGCTGCTAGAACTTGAAACTGAACGTGATTCAACTCCGTTTAGGAAGTTTAATTCAACCCTCGTGTGCTATGCAAGAAAACACTCTGCTTTTGAGAAACGGGCATTTTTGCACTCTACTGTGTTTCCTATAGGGCCAGTACAGTTAGCTAGTTCATAACAAAATAACTGTGCTTCCTACACAAACGGGGCATATCTAGTTCACGTCAGTATTGGAAACTGAGTAAAAGAGGAGCTTCTCTTGAGTCCAATACACTGTACTGGCTGGGAACAGACGCGAATGCTATATGCACTTTTTCTGGCCAGAATAGCACAAGAGTGCTGTTCTTAGCCTGAGTGAACTCTTGCTGCTAGAACTTGAAACTGAAAGTGATTCAACTCCATTTAGGAAGTTTAATTGAACCCTAGTGTGCCATGCAAGAAAAACAATCTGCTTTTGAGAAACGGGCATTCTTGCACTCTACTGTGTTTCCTATAGGGCCAGTACAGTGAGCTAGCTCAGAACAAAAGAACTGTGCTTTCTACACAAACGGGGCATATCTAGTTTAACTCAGTATTGGAAACTGAGTAAAACAGGAGCTTCTCTTCAGTCCAATACACTGTACTGGCTGGGAACAGACGCGAATGCTATTTGCACTGTGTATGGCCAGAATAGCACAAGAGTGCTGTTCTTAGCCTGAGTGAACCCTTGCTGCTAGAACTTGAAACTGAACATGATTCAACTCCGTTTAGGAAGTTTAATTGAACCCTAGTGTGCCATGCAAGAAAAACACTCTGCTTTTTAGAAATTGGCATTCTTGCACTCTAGTGTGTTTCCTATAGGCCCAGTACAGTGTGCTAGTTCAGAACAGAAGAACTGTGCTTCCTACACAAACGGGGCATATCTAGTTCACCTCAGTATTGGAAACTGAGTAAAACAGGAGCATCTCTTCAGTCCAATACACTGTACTGGCTGGGAATAGACGCGAATGCTATTTGCACTGTTTCTGGCTAGAATAGCACAAGAGTGCTGTTCTTAGCCTGAAAGATCCCTTGCTGCTAGAACTTGAAACTTAACGTGATTCAACTCCATTTAGGAAGTTTAATTGAACCCTAGTGTGCCATGCAAGGAAAACACTCTGCTTTTGAGAAAGGGGCATTCTTGCACTCTACTGTGTTTCCTATAGGGCCAGTACAGTGAGGTAGCTCAGAACAAAACAACTGTGCTTCCTACACAAACGGGGCATATCTAGTTCATCTCAGTATTAGAAACTGAGTAAAACAGGAGCTTCTCTTCAGTCCAATACACTGTACTGGCTGGGAACAGATGCGAATGCTCTCTGCACTGTGTATGGCCAGAATAGCACAAGAGTGCTGTTCTTAGCCTGAATGAACCCTTGCTGCTAGAACTTGAAACTGAACGTGATTCAACTCCGTTTAGGAAGTTTAATTGAACCCTAGTGTGCCATGCAAGAAAAACACTCTGCTTTTGAGAAACGGGCATTCTTGCACTCTACTGTGTTTCCTATATGGCCAGTACAGTGAGCTAGCTCAGAACAAAAGAACTGTGCTTTCTACACAAACAGGGCATATGTAGTTCAACTCAGTATTGGAAACTGAGTAAAACAGGAGCTTCTCTTCGGTCCAATACACTGTACTGGCTGGGAACAGACGCGAATGCTATTTGCACTGTGTATGGCCAGAATATCACAAGAGTGGTGGTCTTAGCCTGAATGAAACCATGCTGCTAGAACTTGAAACTGAACGTGATTCAACTCCGTTTAGGAAGTTTAATTCAACCCTCGTGTGCTATGCAAGAAAACACTCTGCTTTTGAGAAACGGGCATTTTTGCACTCTACTGTGTTTCCTATAGGGCCAGTACAGTGAGCTAGCTCAGAACAAAAGAACTGTGCTTTCTACACAAACAGGGCATATCTAGTTTAACTCAGTATTGGAAACTGAGTAAAACAGGAGCTTCTCTTCAGTCCAATACACTGTACTGGCTGGGAACAGACGCGAATGCTATTTGCACTGTGGATGGCCAGAATAGCACAAGAGTTCTGTTCTTAGCCTGAAAGAACCGTTGCTGCTAGAACTTGAAACTGAACGTGACTCAACTCCGTTTAGGAAGTTTAATTGCACCCTAGTGTGCCATGCAAGAAAAACAGTCTGTTTTGAGAAAGGGGCATTCTTGCACTCTACTGTGTTTCTCATAGGGCAAGTACAGTGAGCTAGCTAGAACAAAAGAACTGTGCTTTCTACACAAACAGGCATATGTAATTTAACTCAGTATTGGAAACTGAGTAAAACAGGAGCTTCTCTTCAGTCCAATACACTGTACTGGCTGGGAACAGACGCGAATGCTATTTGCACTGTGTATGGCCAGAATATCACAAGAGTGGTGGTCTTAGCCTGAATGAAACCATGCTGCTAGAACTTGAAACTGAACGTGATTCAACTCCGTTTAGGAAGTTTAATTCAACCCTCGTGTGCTATGCAAGAAAACACTCTGCTTTTGAGAAACGGGCATTTTTGCACTCTACTGTGTTTCCTATAGGGCCAGTACAGTTAGCTAGTTCATAACAAAATAACTGTGCTTCCTACACAAACGGGGCATATCTAGTTCACGTCAGTATTGGAAACGGAGTAAAAGAGGAGCTTCTCTTGAGTCCAATACACTGTACTGGCTGGGAACAGACGCGAATGCTATATGCACTGTTTCTGGCCAGAATAGCACAAGAGTGCTGTTCTTAGCCTGAGTGAACTCTTGCTGCTAGAACTTGAAACTGAAAGTGATCCAACTCCATTTAGGAAGTTTAATTGAACCCTAGTGTGCCATGCAAGAAAAACAATCTGCTTTTGAGAAACGGGCATTCTTGCACTCTACTGTGTTTCCTATAGGGCCAGTACAGTGAGCTAGCTCAGAACAAAAGAACTGTGCTTTCTACACAAACGGGGCATATCTAGTTTAACTCAGTATTGGAAACTGAGTAAAACAGGAGCTTCTCTTCAGTCCAATACACTGTACTGGCTGGGAACAGACGCGAATGCTATTTGCACTGTGTATGGCCAGAATAGCACAAGAGTGCTGTTCTTAGCCTGAGTGAACCCTTGCTGCTAGAACTTGAAACTGAACATGATTCAACTCCGTTTAGGAAGTTTAATTGAACCCTAGTGTGCCATGCAAGAAAAACACTCTGTTTTTGAGAAAGGGGCATTCTTGCACTCTACTGTGTTTCCTATAGGCCCAGTACAGTGTGCTAGTTCAGAACAGAAGAACTGTGCTTCCTACACAAACGGGGCATATCTAGTTCACTTCAGTATTGGAAACTGAGTAAAACAGGAGCATCTCTTCAGTCCAATACACTGTACTGGCTGGAAATAGACGCGAATGCTATTTGCACTGTTTCTGGCTAGAATAGCACAAGAGTGCTGTTCTTAGCCTGAAAGAACCCTTGCTGCTAGAACTTGAAACTTAACGTGATTCAAATCCATTTAGGAAGTTTAATTGAACCCTAGTGTGCCATGCAAGGAAAACACTCTGCTTTTGAGAAAGGGGCATTCTTGCACTCTACTGTGTTTCCTATAGGGCCAGTACAGTGAGGTAGCTCAGAACAAAAGAACTGTGCTTTCTACACAAACGGGGCATATCTAGTTTAACTCAGTATTGGAAACTGAGTAAAACAGGAGCTTCTCTTCAGTCCAATACACTGTACTGGCTGGGAACAGACGCGAATGCTATTTGCACTGTGTATGGCCAGAATATCACAAGAGTGCTGGTCTTAGCCTGAATGAAACCCTGCTGCTAGAACTTGAAACTGAACATGATTCAAATCCGTTTAGGAAGTTTAATTCAACCCTCGTGTGCTATGGAAGAAAAACACTCTGCCTTTGAGAAACGGGCATTTTTGCACTCTACTGTGTTTCCTATAGGGCCAGTACAGTGAGCTAGCTCAGAACAAAAGAACTGTGCTTTCTACACAAACAGGGCATATCTAGTTTAACTCAGTATTGGCAACTGAGTAAAACAGGAGCTTCTCTTCAGTCCAATACACTGTACTGGCTGGGAACAGACGCGAATGCTATTTGCACTGTGAATGGCCAGAATAGCACAAGAGTGCTGTTCTTAGCCTGAGTGAACCCTTGCTGCTAGAACTTAAAACTGAACATGATTCAACTCCGTTTAGGAAGTTTAACTGAACCCTAGTGTGCCATGCAAGAAAAACACTCTGCTGCTGAGAAAGGGGCATTCTTGCACTCTACTGTGTTTCCTATAGGGCCAGTACAGTGAGCTAGCTCAGAACAAAAGAACTGTGCTTCCTACACAAACGGGGCATATCTAGTTCAACTGAGTATTAGAAACTGAGTAAAACAGGAGCTTCTCATCAGTCCAATACACTGTATTGGCAGGGAACAGACGCGAATGCAATTTGCACTGTTTCTGGCCAGAATAGCACAAGAGTGCTGTTCTTAGCCTGAGTGAGCTCTTGCTGCTAGAACTTGAAACTGTACTTTATTCAACTCCATTTAGGAAGTTTAATTGAACCCTAGTGTGCCATGCAAGAAAAACAATCTGCTTTTGAGAAACGGGCATTCTTGCACTCTACTGTGTTTCCTATAGGGCCAGTACAGTGAGCTAGCTCAGAACAAAAGAACTGTGCTTTCTACACAAACGGGGCATATCTAGTTTAACTCAGTATTGGAAACTGAGTAAAACAGGTTCTTCTCTTCAGTCCAATACACTGTACTGGCTGGGAACAGACGCGAATGCTATTTGCACTCTGTATGGCCAGAATAGCACAAGAGTTCTGTTCTTAGCCTGAGTGAACCCTTGCTGGTAGAACTTGAAACTGAACGTGATTCAACTCTGTTTAGGAAGTTTAATTGAACCCTAGTGTGCCATGCAAGAAAAACACTCTGCTTTTGAGAAACGGGCATTCTTGCACTCTACTGTGTTTCCTATAGGGCCAGTACAGTTAGCTAGTTCATAACAAAATAACTGTGCTTCCTACACAAACGGGGCATATCTAGTTCACGTCAGTATTGGAAACTGAGTAAAAGAGGAGCTTCTCTTGAGTCCAATACACTGTACTGGCTGGGAACAGACGCGAATGCTATATGCACTTTTTCTGGCCAGAATAGCACAAGAGTGCTGTTCTTAGCCTGAGTGAACTCTTGCTGCTAGAACTTGAAACTGAAAGTGATTCAACTCCATTTAGGAAGTTTAATTGAACCCTAGTGTGCCATGCAAGAAAAACAATCTGCTTTTGAGAAACGGGCATTCTTGCACTCTACTGTGTTTCCTATAGGGCCAGTACAGTGAGCTAGCTCAGAACAAAAGAACTGTGCTTTCTACACAAACGGGGCATATCTAGTTTAACTCAGTATTGGAAACTGAGTAAAACAGGAGCTTCTCTTCAGTCCAATACACTGTACTGGCTGGGAACAGACGCGAATGCTATTTGCACTGTGTATGGCCAGAATAGCACAAGAGTGCTGTTCTTAGCCTGAGTGAACCCTTGCTGCTAGAACTTGAAACTGAACATGATTCAACTCCGTTTAGGAAGTTTAATTGAACCCTAGTGTGCCATGCAAGAAAAACACTCTGCTTTTTAGAAATTGGCATTCTTGCACTCTAGTGTGTTTCCTATAGGCCCAGTACAGTGTGCTAGTTCAGAACAGAAGAACTGTGCTTCCTACACAAACGGGGCATATCTAGTTCACCTCAGTATTGGAAACTGAGTAAAACAGGAGCATCTCTTCAGTCCAATACACTGTACTGGCTGGGAATAGACGCGAATGCTATTTGCACTGTTTCTGGCTAGAATAGCACAAGAGTGCTGTTCTTAGCCTGAAAGAACCCTTGCTGCTAGAACTTGAAACTTAACGTGATTCAACTCCATTTAGGAAGTTTAATTGAACCCTAGTGTGCCATGCAAGGAAAACACTCTGCTTTTGAGAAAGGGGCATTCTTGCACTCTACTGTGTTTCCTATAGGGCCAGTACAGTGAGGTAGCTCAGATAAAACAACTGTGCTTCCTACACAAACGGGGCATATCTAGTTCATCTCAGTATTAGAAACTGAGTAAAACAGGAGCTTCTCTTCAGTCCAATACACTGTACTGGCTGGGAACAGATGCGAATGCTCTCTGCACTGTGTATGGCCAGAATAGCACAAGAGTGCTGTTCTTAGCCTGAATGAACCCTTGCTGCTAGAACTTGAAACTGAACGTGATTCAACTCCGTTTAGGAAGTTTAATTGAACGCTAGTGTGCCATGCAAGAAAAACACTCTGCTTTTGAGAAACGGGCATTCTTGCACTCTACTGTGTTTCCTATATGGCCAGTACAGTGAGCTAGCTCAGAACAAAAGAACTGTGCTTTCTACACAAACAGGGCATATGTAGTTCAACTCAGTATTGGAAACTGAGTAAAACAGGAGCTTCTCTTCGGTCCAATACACTGTACTGGCTGGGAACAGACGCGAATGCTATTTGCACTGTGTATGGCCAGAATATCACAAGAGTGGTGGTCTTAGCCTGAATGAAACCATGCTGCCAGAACTTGAAACTGAACGTGATTCAACTCCGTTTAGGAAGTTTAATTCAACCCTCGTGTGCTATGCAAGAAAACACTCTGCTTTTGAGAAACGGGCATTTTTGCACTCTACTGTGTTTCCTATAGGGCCAGTACAGTGAGCTAGCTCAGAACAAAAGAACTGTGCTTTCTACACAAACAGGGCATATCTAGTTTAACTCAGTATTGGAAACTGAGTAAAACAGGAGCTTCTCTTCAGTCCAATACACTGTACTGGCTGGGAACAGACGCGAATGCTATTTGCACTGTGGATGGCCAGAATAGCACAAGAGTTCTGTTCTTAGCCTGAAAGAACCGTTGCTGCTAGAACTTGAAACTGAACGTGACTCAACTCCGTTTAGGAAGTTTAATTGCACCCTAGTGTGCCATGCAAGAAAAACAGTCTGTTTTGAGAAAGGGGCATTCTTGCACTCTACTGTGTTTCTCATAGGGCAAGTACAGTGAGCTAGCTCAGAACAAAAGAACTGTGCTTTCTACACAAACAGGCATATGTAATTTAACTCAGTATTGGAAACTGAGTAAAACAGGAGCTTCTCTTCAGTCCAATACACTGTACTGGCTGGGAACAGACGCGAATGCTATTTGCACTGTGTATGGCCAGAATATCACAAGAGTGGTGGTCTTAGCCTGAATGAAACCATGCTGCTAGAACTTGAAACTGAACGTGATTCAACTCCGTTTAGGAAGTTTAATTCAACCCTCGTGTGCTATGCAAGAAAACACTCTGCTTTTGAGAAACGGGCATTTTTGCACTCTACTGTGTTTCCTATAGGGCCAGTACAGTTAGCTAGTTCATAACAAAATAACTGTGCTTCCTACACAAACGGGGCATATCTAGTTCACGTCAGTATTGGAAACGGAGTAAAAGAGGAGCTTCTCTTGAGTCCAATACACTGTACTGGCTGGGAACAGACGCGAATGCTATATGCACTGTTTCTGGCCAGAATAGCACAAGAGTGCTGTTCTTAGCCTGAGTGAACTCTTGCTGCTAGAACTTGAAACTGAAAGTGATCCAACTCCATTTAGGAAGTTTAATTGAACCCTAGTGTGCCATGCAAGAAAAACAATCTGCTTTTGAGAAACGGGCATTCTTGCACTCTACTGTGTTTCCTATAGGGCCAGTACAGTGAGCTAGCTCAGAACAAAAGAACTGTGCTTTCTACACAAACGGGGCATATCTAGTTTAACTCAGTATTGGAAACTGAGTAAAACAGGAGCTTCTCTTCAGTCCAATACACTGTACTGGCTGGGAACAGACGCGAATGCTATTTGCACTGTGTATGGCCAGAATAGCACAAGAGTGCTGTTCTTAGCCTGAGTGAACCCTTGCTGCTAGAACTTGAAACTGAACATGATTCAACTCCGTTTAGGAAGTTTAATTGAACCCTAGTGTGCCATGCAAGAAAAACACTCTGCTTTTGAGAAAGGGGCATTCTTGCACTCTACTGTGTTTCCTATAGGCCCAGTACAGTGTGCTAGTTCAGAACAGAAGAACTGTGCTTCCTACACAAACGGGGCATATCTAGTTCACCTCAGTATTGGAAACTGAGTAAAACAGGAGCATCTCTTCAGTCCAATACACTGTACTGGCTGGAAATAGACGCGAATGCTATTTGCACTGTTTCTGGCTAGAATAGCACAAGAGTGCTGTTCTTAGCCTGAAAGAACCCTTGCTGCTAGAACTTGAAACTTAACGTGATTCAAATCCATTTAGGAAGTTTAATTGAACCCTAGTGTGCCATGCAAGGAAAACACTCTGCTTTTGAGAAAGGGGCATTCTTGCACTCTACTGTGTTTCCTATAGGGCCAGTACAGTGAGGTAGCTCAGAACAAAAGAACTGTGCTTTCTACACAAACGGGGCATATCTAGTTTAACTCAGTATTGGAAACTGAGTAAAACAGGAGCTTCTCTTCAGTCCAATACACTGTACTGGCTGGGAACAGACGCGAATGCTATTTGCACTGTGTATGGCCAGAATATCACAAGAGTGCTGGTCTTAGCCTGAATGAAACCCTGCTGCTAGAACTTGAAACTGAACATGATTCAAATCCGTTTACGAAGTTTAATTCAACCCTCGTGTGCTATGGAAGAAAAACACTCTGCCTTTGAGAAACGGGCATTTTTGCACTCTACTGTGTTTCCTATAGGGCCAGTACAGTGAGCTAGCTCAGAACAAAAGAACTGTGCTTTCTACACAAACAGGGCATATCTAGTTTAACTCAGTATTGGCAACTGAGTAAAACAGGAGCTTCTCTTCAGTCCAATACACTGTACTGGCTGGGAACAGACGCGAATGCTATTTGCACTGTGAATGGCCAGAATAGCACAAGAGTGCTGTTCTTAGCCTGAGTGAACCCTTGCTGCTAGAACTTAAAACTGAACATGATTCAACTCCGTTTAGGAAGTTTAACTGAACCCTAGTGTGCCATGCAAGAAAAACACTCTGCTGCTGAGAAAGGGGCATTCTTGCACTCTACTGTGTTTCCTATAGGGCCAGTACAGTGAGCTAGCTCAGAACAAAAGAACTGTGCTTCCTACACAAACGGGGCATATCTAGTTCAACTGAGTATTAGAAACTGAGTAAAACAGGAGCTTCTCATCAGTCCAATACACTGTATTGGCAGAGAACAGACGCGAATGCAATTTGCACTGTTTCTGGCCAGAATAGCACAAGAGTGCTGTTCTTAGCCTGAGTGAGCTCTTGCTGCTAGAACTTGAAACTGTACTTTATTCAACTCCATTTAGGAAGTTTAATTGAACCCTAGTGTGCCATGCAAGAAAAACAATCTGCTTTTGAGAAACGGGCATTTTTGCACTCTACTGTGTTTCCTATAGGGCCAGTACAGTGAGCTAGCTCAGAACAAAAGAACTGTGCTTTCTACACAAACGGGGCATATCTAGTTTAACTCAGTATTGGAAACTGAGTAAAACAGGTTCTTCTCTTCAGTCCAATACACTGTACTGGCTGGGAACAGACGCGAATGCTATTTGCACTGTGTATGGCCAGAATAGCACAAGAGTTCTGTTCTTAGCCTGAGTGAACCCTTGCTGGTAGAACTTGAAACTGAACGTGATTCAACTCTGTTTAGGAAGTTTAATTGAACCCTAGTGTGCCATGCAAGAAAAACACTCTGCTTTTGAGAAACGGGCATTCTTGCACTCTACTGTGTTTCCTATAGGGCCAGTACAGTGAGCTAGCTCAGAACAAAAGAACTGTGCTTTCTACACAAACAGGGCATATCTAGTTTAACTCAGTATTGGAAACTGAGTAAAACAGGAGCTTCTCTTCAGTCCAATACACTGTACTGGCTGGGAACAGACGCGAATGCTATTTGCACTGTGTATGGCCAAAATATCATAAGAGTGCTGGTCTTAGCCTGAATGAAACCCTGCTGCTAGAACTTGAAACTGAACGTGATTCAACTCCGTTTAGGAAGTTTAATTCAATCCTCGTGTGCTATGCAAGAAAAACACTCTGCCTTTGAGAAACGGTCATTTTTGCACTCTACTGTGTTTCCTATAGGGCCAGTACAGTGAGCTAGCTCAGAACAAAGGAACTGTGCTTTCTACACAAACAGGGCATATCTAGTTTAACTCAGTATTGGAAACTGAGTAAAACAGGAGCTTCCCTTCAGTCCAATACACTGTACTGGCTGTGAACAGACGCGAATGCTATTTGCACTGTGAATGGCCAGAATAGCACAAGAGTGCTGTTCTTAGCCTGAGTGAACCCTTGCTGCTAGAACTTAAAACTGAACATGATTCAACTCCTTTTAGGAAGTTTAACTGAACCCTAGTGTGCCATGCAAGAAAAGCAGTCTGCTTTTTAGAAAGGGGCATTCTTGCACTCTACTGTGTTTCCTATAGGGCCAGTACAGTGAGCTAGCTCAGAACAAAAGAACTGTGCTTCCTACACAAACGGGGCATATCTAGTTCAACTCAGTATTAGAAACTGAGTAAAACAGGAGCTTCTCTTCAGTCCAATACACTGTATTGGCAGGGAACAGACGTGAATGCAATTTGAACTGTTTCTGGACAGAATAGCACAAGAGTGCTGTTCTTAGCCTGAGTGAACTCTTGCTGCTAGAACTTGAAACTGTACGTTATTCAACTCCATTTAGGAAGTTTAATTGAACCCTAGTGTGCCATGCAAGAAAAACAATCTGCTTTTGAGAAACGGGCATTCTTGCACTCTACTGTGTTTCCTATAGGGCCAGTACAGTGAGCTAGTTCAGAACAAAAGAACTGTGCTTTCTACACAAACAGGGCATATCTGGTTTAACTCAGTATTGGAAACTGAGTAAAACAGGAGCTTCTCTTCAGTCCAATACACTGTACTGGCTGGGAACAGACGCGAAAGGTATTTGCACTGTGTATGGCCAGAATAGCACAAGATTTCTGTTCTTAGCCTGAGTGAACCCTTGCTGGTAGAACTTGAAACTGAACGTGATTCAACTCCGTTTAGGAAGTTTAATTCAACAATGGTGTGCCATGCAAGAAAAACACTCCGCTTATGAGAAACGGGCATTTTTGCACTCTACTGTGTTTCCTATAGGGTCAGTACAGTGAGCTAGCTCAGAACAAAAGAACTGTGCTTCCTACACAAACGGGGCATATCTAGTTCACCTCAGCATTGGAAACTGAGTAAAACAGGAGCTTCTCTTCAGTCCAATACACTGTACTGGCTGGGAACAGACGCGAGTGCTATTTGCACTGTTTATGGCCAGAATAGCACAAGAGTGCTGTTTTTAGCCTGAAATAACCCTTACTGCTAGAACTTGAAACTGAACGTGATTCAATTCCGTTTAGGAAGTTTAATTGAACCCTAGTGTGCCATGCAAGAAAAACACTCTGCTTTTGAGAAACAGGCATTCTTGCACTCTACTGTGTTTCCTAAAGGGCCAGTACAGTGAGCTAGCTCAGAACAAAAGAACTGTGCTTCCTACACAAACGGGGCATATCTAGTTCATCTCAGTATTAGAAACTGAGTAAAACAGGAGCTTCTCTTCAGTCCAATACACTGTACTGGCTGGGAACAGATGCGAATGCTCTCTGCACTGTGTATGGCCAGAATAGCACAAGAGTGCTGTACTTAGCCTGAATGAACCCTTGCTGCTAGAACTTGAAACTGAACGTGATTCAACTCCGTTTAGGAAGTTTAATTGAACCGTAGTGTGCCATGCAAGAAAAACACTCTGCTTTTGAGAAACGGGCATTCTTGCACTCTACTGTGTTTCTTATAGGGCCAGTACAGTGAGCTAGCTCAGAACAAAAGAACTGTGCTTTCTACACAAACAGGACATATCTAGTTTAACTCAGTATTGGAAACTGAGTAAAACAGGAGCTTCTCTTCAGTCCAATACACTGTACTGGCTGGGAACAGACGCGAATGCTATTTGCACTCTGTATGGCCAGAATAGCACAAGACTGCTGTTCTTAGCCTGAGTGAACCCTTGCTGCTAGAACTTGAAACTGAACGTGATTCAACTCCGTTTAGGAAGTTTAATTCAACAATGGTGTGCCATGCAAGAAAAACACTCCGCTTTTGAGAAACGGGCATTTTTGCACTCTACTGTGTTTCCTATAGGGTCAGTACAGTGAGCTAGCTCAGAACAAAAGAACTGTGCTTCCTACACAAACGGGGCATATCTAGTTCACCTCAGCATTGGAAACTGAGTAAAACAGGAGCTTCTCTTCAGTCCAATACACTGTACTGGCTGGGAACAGACGCGAGTGCTATTTGCACTGTTTATGGCCAGAATAGCACAAGAGTGCTGTTTTTAGCCTGAAATAACCCTTACTGCTAGAACTTGAAACTGAACGTGATTCAATTCCGTTTAGGAAGTTTAATTGAACCCTAGTGTGCCATGCAAGAAAAACACTCTGCTTTTGAGAAACAGGCATTCTTGCACTCTACTGTGTTTCCTAAAGGTCCAGTACAGTGAGCTAGCTCAGAACAAAAGAACTGTGCTTCCTACACAAACGGGGCATATCTAGTTCATCTCAGTATTAGAAACTGAGTAAAACAGGAGCTTCTCTTCAGTCCAATACACTGTACTGGCTGGGAACAGATGCGAATGCTCTCTGCACTGTGTATGGCCAGAATAGCACAAGAGTGCTGTTCTTAGCCTGAATGAACCCTTGCTGCTAGAACTTGAAACTGAACGTGATTCAACTCCGTTTAGGAAGTTTAATTGAACCGTAGTGTGCCATGCAAGAAAAACACTCTGCTTTTGAGAAACGGGCATTCTTGCACTCTACTGTGTTTCTTATAGGGCCAGTACAGTGAGCTAGCTCAGAACAAAAGAACTGTGCCCTCTACACAAACAGGGCATATGTAGTTCACCTCAGTATAGGAAACTGAGTAAAACAGGAGCTTCTCTTCGGTCCAATACACTGTACTGGCTGGGAACAGACGCGAATGCTATTTACACTGTGTATGGCCAGAGTATCACAAGAGTGGTGGTCTTAGCCTGAATGAAACCATGCTGCTAGAACTTGAAACTGAACGTGATTCAACTCCGTTTAGGAACTTTAATTAAACCCTCGTGTGCTATGCAAGAAAACACTCTGCTTTTGAGAAACGGGCATTTTTGCACTCTACTGTGTTTCCTATAGGGTCAGTACAGTGAGCTAGCTCAGAACAAAAGAACTGTGCTTCCTACACAAACGGGGCATATCTAGTTCACCTCAGCATTGGAAACTGAGTAAAACAGGAGCTTCTCTTCAGTCCAATACACTGTACTGGCTGGGAACAGACGCGCTATTTGCACTGTTTATGGCCAGAATAGCACAAGAGTGCTGTTTTTAGCCTGAAATAACCCTTACTGCTAGAACTTGAAACTGAACGTGATTCAATTCCGTTTAGGAAGTTTAATTGAACCCTAGTGTGCCATGCAAGAAAAACACTCTGCTTTTGAGAAACAGGCATTCTTGCACTCTACTGTGTTTCCTAAAGGGCCAGTACAGTGAGCTAGCTCAGAACAAAAGAACTGTGCTTCCTACACAAACGGGGCATATCTAGTTCATCTCAGTATTAGAAACTGAGTAAAACAGGAGCTTCTCTTCAGTCCAATACACTGTACTGGCTGGGAACAGATGCGAATGCTCTCTGCACTGTGTATGGCCAGAATAGCACAAGAGTGCTGTTCTTAGCCTGAATGAACCCTTGCTGCTAGAACTTGAAACTGAACGTGATTCAACTCCGTTTAGGAAGTTTAATTGAACCGTAGTGTGCCATGTAAGAAAAACACTCTGCTTTTGAGAAACGGGCATTCTTGCACTCTACTGTGTTTCTTATAGGGCCAGTACAGTGAGCTAGCTCAGAACAAAAGAACTGTGCCCTCTACACAAACAGGGCATATGTAGTTCACCTCAGTATAGGAAACTGAGTAAAACAGGAGCTTCTCTTCGGTCCAATACACTGTACTGGCTGGGAACAGACGCGAATGCTATTTGCACTGTGTATGGCCAGAGTATCACAAGAGTGGTGGTCTTAGCCTGAATGAAACCATGCTGCTAGAACTTGAAACTGAACGTGATTCAACTCCGTTTAGGAACTTTAATTAAACCCTCGTGTGCTATGCAAGAAAACACTCTGCTTTTGAGAAACGGGCATTTTTGCACTCTACTGTGTTTCCTATAGGGCCAGTAAGAGTGAGCTAGCTCAGAACAAAAGAACTGTGCTTTCTACACAAACAGGGCATATCTAGTTTAACTCAGTATTGGAAACTGAGTAAAACAGGAGCTTCTCTTCAGTCCAATACACTGTACTGGCTGGGAACAGACGCGAATGCTATTTGCACTGTGGATGGCCAGAATAGCACAAGAGTTCTGTTCTTAGCCTGAAAGAACCGTTGCTGCTAGAACTTGAAACTGAACGTGATTCAACTCCGTTTAGGAAGTTTAATTGCACCCTAGTGTGCCATGCAAGAAAAACATTCTGTTTTGAGAAAGGGGCATTCTTGCACTCTACTGTGTTTCTCATAGGGCAAGTACAGTGAGCTAGCTCAGAACAAAAGAACTGTGCTTTCTACACAAACAGGCATATGTAATTTAACTCAGTATTGAAAACTGAGTAAAACAGGAGCTTCTCTTCAGTCCAATACACTGTACTGGCTGGGAACAGACGCAAATGCTATTTGCACTGTGTATGGCCAGAATATCACAAGAGTGGTGGTCTTAGCCTGAATGAAACCATGCTGCTAGAACTTGAAACTGAACGTGATTCAACTCTGTTTAGGAAGTTTAATTCAACCCTCGTGTGCTATGCAAGAAAACACTCTGCTCTTGAGAAACGGGCATTTTTGCACTCTACTGTGTTTCCTATAGGGCCAGTACAGTTAGCTAGTTCATAACAAAATAACTGTGCTTCCTACACAAACGGGGCATATCTAGTTCACGTCAGTATTGGAAACTGAGTAAAAGAGGAGCTTCTCTTGAGTCCAATACACTGTACTGGCTGGGAACAGACGCGAATGCTATATGCACTGTTTCTGGCCAGAATAGCACAAGAGTGCTGTTCTTAGCCTGAGTGAACTCTTGCTGCTAGAACTTGAAACTGAACGTGATTCAACTCCATTTAGGAAGTTTAATTGAACCCTAGTGTGCCATGCAAGAAAAAAAATCTGCTTTTGAGAAACGGGCATTCTTGCACTCTACTGTGTTTCCTATAGGGCCAGTACAGTGAGCTAGCTCAGAACAAAAGAACTGTGCTTTCTACACAAACGGGGCATATCTAGTTTAACTCAGTATTGGAAACTGAGTAAAACAGGAGCTTCTCTTCAGTCCAATACACTGTACTGGCTGGGAACAGACGCGAATGCTATTTGCACTGTGTATGGCCAGAATAGCACAAGAGTGCTGTTCTTAGCCTGAGTGAACCCTTGCTGTTAGAACTTGAAACTGAACGTGATTCAACTCCGTTTAGGAAGTTTAATTGAACCCTAGTGTGCCATGCAAGAAAAACACTCTGCTTTTTAGAAATTGGCATTCTTGCACTCTAGTGTGTTTCCTATAGGCCCAGTACAGTGTGCTAGTTCAGAACAGAAGAACTGTGCTTCCTCCACAAACGGGGCATATCTAGTTCACCTCAGTATTGGAAACTGAGTAAAACAGGAGCATCTCTTCAGTCCAATACACTGTACTGGCTGGGAATAGACGCGAATGCTATTTGCACTGTTTCTGGCTAGAATAGCACAAGAGTGCTGTTCTTAGCCTGAAAGAACCCTTGCTGCTAGAACTTGAAACTTAACGTGATTCAACTCCATTTAGGAAGTTTAATTGAACCCTAGTGTGCCATGCAAGAAAAACAATCTGCTTTTGAGAAACGGGCATTCTTGCACTCTACTGTGTTTCCTATAGGGCCAGTACAGTGAGCTAGCTCAGAACAAAGGAACTGTGCTTTCTACACAAACAGGGCATATCTAGTTTAACTCAGTATTGGAAACTGAGTAAAACAGGAGCTTCTCTTCAGTCCAATACACTGTACTGGCTGTGAACAGACGCGAATGCTATTTGCACTGTGAATGGCCAGAATAGCACAAGAGTGCTGTTCTTAGCCTGAGTGAACCCTTGCTGCTAGAACTTAAAACTGAACATGATTCAACTCCTTTTAGGAAGTTTAACTGAACCCTAGTGTGCCATGCAAGAAAAGCAGTCTGCTTTTTAGAAAGGGGCATTCTTGCACTCTACTGTGTTTCCTGTAGGGCCAGTACAGTGAGCTAGCTCAGAACAAAAGAACTGTGCTTCCTACACAAACGGGGCATATCTAGTTCAACTCAGTATTAGAAACTGAGTAAAACAGGAGCTTCTCTTCAGTCCAATACACTGTATTGGCAGGGAACAGACGTGAATGCAATTTGAACTGTTTCTGGACAGAATAGCACAAGAGTGCTGTTCTTAGCCTGAGTGAACTCTTGCTGCTAGAACTTGAAACTGTACGTTATTCAACTCCATTTAGGAAGTTTAATTGAACCCTAGTGTGCCATGCAAGAAAAACAATCTGCTTTTGAGAAACGGGCATTCTTGCACTCTACTGTGTTTCCTATAGGGCCAGTACAGTGAGCTAGTTCAGAACAAAAGAACTGTGCTTTCTACACAAACAGGGCATATCTGGTTTAACTCAGTATTGGAAACTGAGTAAAACAGGAGCTTCTCTTCAGTCCAATACACTGTACTGGCTGGGAACAGACGCGAAAGGTATTTGCACTGTGTATGGCCAGAATAGCACAAGATTTCTGTTCTTAGCCTGAGTGAACCCTTGCTGGTAGAACTTGAAACTGAACGTGATTCAACTCCGTTTAGGAAGTTTAATTGAACCCTAGTGTGCCATGCAGAAAAACACTCTGTTTTGAGAAACGGGCATTCTTGCACTCTACTATGTTTCCTATAGGGCCAGTACAGTGAGCTAGCTCAGAACAAAAGAACTGTGCTTTCTACACAAACAGGACATATCTAGTTTAACTCAGTATTGGAAACTGAGTAAAACAGGAGCTTCTCTTCAGTCCAATACACTGTACTGGCTGGGAACAGACGCGAATGCTATTTGCACTCTGTATGGCCAGAATAGCACAAGACTGCTGTTCTTAGCCTGAGTGAACCCTTGCTGCTAGAACTTGAAACTGAACGTGATTCAACTCCGTTTAGGAAGTTTAATTCAACAATGGTGTGCCATGCAAGAAAAACACTCCGCTTTTGAGAAACGGGCATTTTTGCACTCTACTGTGTTTCCTATAGGGTCAGTACAGTGAGCTAGCTCAGAACAAAAGAACTGTGCTTCCTACACAAACGGGGCATATCTAGTTCACCTCAGCATTGGAAACTGAGTAAAACAGGAGCTTCTCTTCAGTCCAATACACTGTACTGGCTGGGAACAGACGCGAGTGCTATTTGCACTGTTTATGGCCAGAATAGCACAAGAGTGCTGTTTTTAGCCTGAAATAACCCTTACTGCTAGAACTTGAAACTGAACGTGATTCAATTCCGTTTAGGAAGTTTAATTGAACCCTAGTGTGCCATGCAAGAAAAACACTCTGCTTTTGAGAAACAGGCATTCTTGCACTCTACTGTGTTTCCTAAAGGGCCAGTACAGTGAGCTAGCTCAGAACAAAAGAACTGTGCTTCCTACACAAACGGGGCATATCTAGTTCATCTCAGTATTAGAAACTGAGTAAAACAGGAGCTTCTCTTCAGTCCAATACACTGTACTGGCTGGGAACAGATGCGAATGCTCTCTGCACTGTGTATGGCCAGAATAGCACAAGAGTGCTGTTCTTAGCCTGAATGAACCCTTGCTGCTAGAACTTGAAACTGAACGTGATTCAACTCCGTTTAGGAAGTTTAATTGAACCGTAGTGTGCCATGCAAGAAAAACACTCTGCTTTTGAGAAACGGGCATTCTTGCACTCTACTGTGTTTCTTATAGGGCCAGTACAGTGAGCTAGCTCAGAACAAAAGAACTGTGCCCTCTACACAAACAGGGCATATGTAGTTCACCTCAGTATAGGAAACTGAGTAAAACAGGAGCTTCTCTTCGGTCCAATACACTGTACTGGCTGGGAACAGACGCGAATGCTATTTGCACTGTGTATGGCCAGAGTATCACAAGAGTGGTGGTCTTAGCCTGAATGAAACCATGCTGCTAGAACTTGAAACTGAACGTGATTCAACTCCGTTTAGGAACTTTAATTAAACCCTCGTGTGCTATGCAAGAAAACACTCTGCTTTTGAGAAACGGGCATTTTTGCACTCTACTGTGTTTCCTATAGGGCCAGTACAGTGAGCTAGCTCAGAACAAAAGAACTGTGCTTTCTACACAAACAGGGCATATCTAGTTTAACTCAGTATTGGAAACTGAGTAAAACAGGAGCTTCTCTTCAGTCCAATACACTGTACTGGCTGGGAACAGACGCGAATGCTATTTGCACTGTGGATGGCCAGAATAGCACAAGAGTTCTGTTCTTAGCCTGAAAGAACCGTTGCTGCTAGAACTTGAAACTGAACGTGATTCAACTCCGTTTAGGAAGTTTAATTGCACCCTAGTGTGCCATGCAAGAAAAACATTCTGTTTTGAGAAAGGGGCATTCTTGCACTCTACTGTGTTTCTCATAGGGCAAGTACAGTGAGCTAGCTCAGAACAAAAGAACTGTGCTTTCTACACAAACAGGCATATGTAATTTAACTCAGTATTGAAAACTGAGTAAAACAGGAGCTTCTCTTCAGTCCAATACACTGTACTGGCTGGGAACAGACGCAAATGCTATTTGCACTGTGTATGGCCAGAATATCACAAGAGTGGTGGTCTTAGCCTGAATGAAACCATGCTGCTAGAACTTGAAACTGAACGTGATTCAACTCCGTTTAGGAAGTTTAATTCAACCCTCGTGTGCTATGCAAGAAAACACTCTGCTTTTGAGAAACGGGCATTTTTGCACTCTACTGTGTTTCCTATAGGGCCAGTACAGTTAGCTAGTTCATAACAAAATAACTGTGCTTCCTACACAAACGGGGCATATCTAGTTCACGTCAGTATTGGAAACTGAGTAAAAGAGGAGCTTCTCTTGAGTCCAATACACTGTACTGGCTGGGAACAGACGCGAATGCTATATGCACTGTTTCTGGCCAGAATAGCACAAGAGTGCTGTTCTTAGCCTGAGTGAACTCTTGCTGCTAGAACTTGAAACTGAACGTGATTCAACTCCATTTAGGAAGTTTAATTGAACCCTAGTGTGCCATGCAAGAAAAAAAATCTGCTTTTGAGAAACGGGCATTCTTGCACTCTACTGTGTTTCCTATAGGGCCAGTACAGTGAGCTAGCTCAGAACAAAAGAACTGTGCTTTCTACACAAACGGGGCATATCTAGTTTAACTCAGTATTGGAAACTGAGTAAAACAGGAGCTTCTCTTCAGTCCAATACACTGTACTGGCTGGGAACAGACGCGAATGCTATTTGCACTGTGTATGGCCAGAATAGCACAAGAGTGCTGTTCTTAGCCTGAGTGAACCCTTGCTGTTAGAACTTGAAACTGAACGTGATTCAACTCCGTTTAGGAAGTTTAATTGAACCCTAGTGTGCCATGCAAGAAAAACACTCTGCTTTTTAGAAATTGGCATTCTTGCACTCTAGTGTGTTTCCTATAGGCCCAGTACAGTGTGCTAGTTCAGAACAGAAGAACTGTGCTTCCTCCACAAACGGGGCATATCTAGTTCACCTCAGTATTGGAAACTGAGTAAAACAGGAGCATCTCTTCAGTCCAATACACTGTACTGGCTGGGAATAGACGTGAATGCTATTTGCACTGTTTCTGGCTAGAATAGCACAAGAGTGCTGTTCTTAGCCTGAAAGAACCCTTGCTGCTAGAACTTGAAACTTAACGTGATTCAACTCCATTTAGGAAGTTTAATTGAACCCTAGTGTGCCATGCAAGAAAAACAATCTGCTTTTGAGAAACGGGCATTCTTGCACTCTACTGTGTTTCCTATAGGGCCAGTACAGTGAGCTAGCTCAGAACAAAAGAACTGTGCTTTCTACACAAACGGGGCATATCTAGTTTAACTCAGTATTGGAAACTGAGTAAAACAGGAGCTTCTCTTCAGTCCAATACACTGTACTGGCTGGGAACAGACGCGAATGCTATTTGCACTGTGTATGGCCAGAATAGCAAAAGAGTGCTGTTCTTAGCCTGAGTGAACCCTTGCTTTTAGAACTTGAAACTGAACGTGATTCAACTCCGTTTAGGAAGTTTAATTGAACCCTAGTGTGCCATGCAAGAAAAACACTCTGCTTTTTAGAAATTGGCATTCTTGCACTCTAGTGTGTTTCCTATAGGCCCAGTACAGTGTGCTAGTTCAGAACAGAAGAACTGTGCTTCCTCCACAAACGGGGCATATCTAGTTCACCTCAGTATTGGAAACTGAGTAAAACAGGAGCATCTCTTCAGTCCAATACACTGTACTGGCTGGGAATAGACGCGAATGCTATTTGCACTGTTTCTGGCTAGAATAGCACAAGAGTGCTGTTCTTAGCCCGAAAGAACCCTTGCTGCTAGAACTTGAAACTTAACGTGATTCAACTCCATTTAGGAAGTTTAAGTGAACCCTAGTGTGCCATGCAAGAAAAACAATCTGCTTTTGAGAAACGGGCATTCTTGCACTCTACTGTGTTTCCTATAGGGCCAGTACAGTGAGCTAGCTCAGAACAAAAGAACTGTGCTTTCTACACAAATGGGGCATATCTAGTTTAACTCAGTATTGGAAACTGAGTAAAACATGTTCTTCTCTTCAGTCCAATACACTGTACTGGCTGGGAACAGACGCGAATGCTATTTGCACTGTTTCTGGCCAGAATAGCACAAGAGTTCTGTTCTTAGCCTGAGTGAACCCTTGCTGGTAGAACTTGAAACTGAAGATGATTCAACTCCGTTTAGGAAGTTTAATTGAACCCTAGTGTGCCATGCAGAAAAACACTCTGTTTTGAGAAACGGGCATTCTTGCACTCTACTATGTTTCCTATAGGGCCAGTACAGTGAGCTAGCTCAGAACAAAAGAACTGTGCTTTCTACACAAACAGGACATATCTAGTTTAACTCAGTATTGGAAACTGAGTAAAACAGGAGCTTCTCTTCAGTCCAATACACTGTACTGGCTGGGAACAGACGCGAATGTTATTGCACTCTGTATGGCCAGAATAGCACAAGAGTGCTGTTCTTAGCCTGAGTGAACCCTTGCTGCTAGAACTTGAAACTGAACGTGATTCAACTCCGTTTAGGAAGTTTAATTCAACAATGGTGTGCCATGCAAGAAAAACACTCCGCTTTTGAGAAATGGGCATTTTTGCACTCTACTGTGTTTCCTATAGGGTCAGTACAGTGAGCTAGCTCAGAACAAAAGAACTGTGCTTCCTACACAAACGGGGCATATCTAGTTCACCTCAGCATTGGAAACTGAGTAAAACAGGAGCTTCTCTTCAGTCCAATACACTGTACTGGCTGGGAACAGACGCGAGTGCTATTTGCACTGTTTATGGCCAGAATAGCACAAGAGTGCTGTTTTTAGCCTGAAATAACCCTTACTGCTAGAACTTGAAACTGAACGTGATTCAATTCCGTTTAGGAAGTTTAATTGAACCCTAGTGTGCCATGCAAGAAAAACACTCTGCTTTTGAGAAACAGGCATTCTTGCACTCTACTGTGTTTCCTAAAGGGCCAGTACAGTGAGCTAGCTCAGAACAAAAGAACTGTGCTTCCTACACAAACGGGGCATATCTAGTTCATCTCAGTATTAGAAACTGAGTAAAACAGGAGCTTCTCTTCAGTCCAATACACTGTACTGGCTGGGAACAGACGCGAATGTTATTGCACTCTGTATGGCCAGAATAGCACAAGAGTGCTGTTCTTAGCCTGAGTGAACCCTTGCTGCTAGAACTTGAAACTGAACGTGATTCAACTCCGTTTAGGAAGTTTAATTGAACCCCAGGGTGCCATGCAAGAAAAACACTCTGCTTATGAGAAAGGGGCATTCTTGCACTCTACTGTGTTTCCTATAGGGCCAGTACAGTGAGCTAGCTCAGAACAAAAGAACTGTGCTTCCTACACAAACGGGGCATATCTAGTTCAACTCAGTATTAGAAACTGAGTAAAACAGGAGCTTCTCTTCAGTCCAATACACTGTACTGGCAGGGAACAGACGCGAATGCTATTTGCACTGTGTATGGCCAGAATAGCACAAGAGTTCTGTTCTTAGCCTGAGTGAACCCTTGCTGGTAGAACTTGAAACTGAACGTGATTCAACTCTGTTTAGGAAGTTTAATTGAACCCTAGTGTGCCATGCAAGAAAAACACTCTGCTTTTGAGAAATGGGCATTCTTGCACTCTACTGTGTCTCCTATAGGGCCAGTACAGTGAGCTAGCTCAGAACAAAAGAACTGTGCATCCTACACAAACGGGGCATATCTAGTTCAACTCAGTATTAGAAACTGAGTAAAACAGGAGGTTCTCTTCAGTCCAATACACTGTACTGGCTGTGAACAGACGCGAATGCTATTTGCACTGTGTGTGGCCAGAATAGCACAAGAGTTCTGTTCTAGCCTGAGTGAACCCTTGCTGGTAGAACTTGTAATTGAACGTGATTCAATTCCGTTTAGGAAGTTTAATTGAACCCTAGTGTGCCATGCAAGAAAAACACTCTGCTATTGAGAAACGGGCATTCTTGCACTCTACTGTGTTTCCTATAGGGCCAGTACAGTGAGCTAGCTCAGAACAAAAGAACTGTGCTTTCTACACAAACAGGGCATATCTAGTTTAACTCAGTATTGGAAACTGAGTAAAACAGGAGCTTCTCTTCAGTCCAATACACTGTACTGGCTGGGAACAGACGCGAATGCTATTTCCACTGTGTATGGCCAGAATAGCACAAGAGTGCTGTTCTTAGCCTGAGTGAACCTTTGCTGCTAGAAGTTGAAACTGAACGTGATTCAACTCCGTTTAGGAGGTTTAATTCAACCCTCGTTTGACTTGCAAGAAAAACACTCTGTTTTGAGAAACGGGCATTTTTGCACTCTACTGTGATTCCTATAGGGCCAGTACAGTGAGCTAGCTCATAACAAAAGAACTGTGCTTCCTACACAAACGGGGCATATCTAGTTCACCTCAGTATTAGAAACTGAGTAAAACAGGAGCTTCTCTTCAGTCCAATACACTGTACTGGCTGGGACCAGACGCGAAAGCTAATTGCACTGTGTATGGCCAGAATAGAACAAGAGTGCTGTTCTTAGCCTGAAAGAACCCTTGCTGCTAGAAGTTGAAACTGAACGTGATTAAACTCCGTTTAGGAAGTTTAATTGAATCCTAGTGTGCCATGCAAGAAAAACACTCTGCTTTTGAGAAACGGGCATTCTTGCACTCGACTGTGTTTCCTATAGGGCCAGTACAGTGAGCTAGCTCAGAACAAAAGAACTGTGCTTTCTACACAAACAGGGCATATCTAGTTTAACTCAGTATAGGAAACTGAGTAAAACAGGATCTTCTCTTCAGTCCAATACACTGTACTGGCTGGGAACAGACGCGAATGCTATTTGCACTGTGTATGGCCAGAATAGCACAAGAGTGCTGTTCTTAGCCTGAGTGAACCCTTGCTGCTAGAACTTAAAACTGAACATGATTCAACTCCGTTTGGGAAGTCTAATTGAACCCTAGTGTGCCATGCAAGAAAAACACTCTGCTTTTGAGAAAGGGGCATTCTTGAACTCTACTGTGTTTCCTATAGGGCCAGTACAGTGAGCTAGCTCAGAACAAAAGAACTGTGTTTCCTATACAAATGAGGCATATCTAGTTCAACTCAGTATTGGAAACTGAGTAAAACAGGAGCTTCTCTTCAGTCCAATACACTGTACTGCCTGGGAACAGACGCGAATGCTATTTGCACTGTGTGTGGCCAGAATAGCACAAGAGTTCTGTTCTTAGCCTGAGTGAACCCTTGCTGGTATAACTTGTAATTGAACGTGATTCAACTCCGTTTAGGAAGTTTAATTGCACCCTAGTGTGCCATGCAAGAAAAACAGTCTGTTTTGAGAAAGGGGCATTCTTGCACTCTACTGTGTTTCTCATAGGGCAAGTACAGTGAGCTAGCTCAGAACAAAAGAACTGTGCTTTCTACACAAACAGGGCATATCTAGTTTAACTCAGTATTGGAAACTGAGTAAAACAGGAGCTTCTCTTCAGTCCAATAAACTGTACTGGCTGGGAAAAGACGCGAATGCTATTTGCACTGTGTATGGCCAGAACAGCACAAGAGTGCTGTTCTTAGCCTGAGTGAACCTATGCTGCTAGAACTTGAAATTGAACGTGATTCAAATCCGTTTAGGATGTTTAATTGAACCCTAGTGTGCCATGCAAGAAAAACACTCTGCTTTTGAGAAACGGTAATTCTTGCACTCTACTGTGTTTCCTATAGGGCCAGTACAGTGAGCTAGCTCAGAACAAAAGAACTGTGCTTCCTACACAAACGGGGCATATCTAGATCAGTATTGGAAACTGAGTAAAACAAGAGCTTCTCTTCATTCAAATACACTGTACTGGCTGGGAACAGACGCGAATGCTATTTACACTGTGTATGGCCAGAATAGAACAATAGTGGTGTTCTTAGACTGAATCAACCCTTGCTGGTAGAACTTGAAACTGAACGTGATTAAACTCCGTTTAGGAAGTTTAATTGAACCCTAGTATGCCATGCAAGAAAAACACTCTGCTTTTGAGAAAGGGATATTCTTGCACTCTACTGTGTTTCTTATAGGGCAAATACAGTGAGCTAGCTCAGAACAAAAGAACAGTGCTTCCTACACAAACGAGGCATATCCAGTTCAACTCAGTATTGGAAACTGAGTAAAACAGGAGCTACTCTTCAGTCCAATACACTGTACTGGCTGGGAAGAGACGCGAATGCTTTTTGCACTGTGTATGGCCAGAAGAGCACAAGAGTGCAGTTCTTAGCCTGAAAGGACCCGTGCTGCTAGAACTTGAAACTGAACGTGATTCAACTCCGTTTAGGAAGTTTAATTGAACCCTAGTGTGCCATGCAAGAAAAACACTCTGCTTTTGAGAAACGGGCATTCTTGCACTCTACTGTGTTTTCTATAGGGCCAGTACAGTGAGCTAGCTCAGAACAAAAGAACTGTGCTTTCTACACAAACAGGGCATATCTAGTTTAACTCAGTATTGGAAACTGAGTAAAACAGGAGCTTCTCTTCAGTCCAATACACTGTACTTGCTGGGAAAAGACGCGAATGCTATTTGCACTGTGTATGGCCAGAATAGCACAAGAGTGCTGTTCTTAGCCTGAGTGAACCTTTGCTGCTAGAACTTGAAACTGAACGTGATTCAACTCCGTTTAGGATGTTTAATTGAATCCTAGTGTGCCATGCAAGAAAAACACTCTGCTTTTGAGAAACGGTAATTCTTGCACTCTACTGTGTTTCCTACAGGGCCAGTACAGTGAGCTAGCTCAGAACAAAAGAACTGTGCTTCCTACACAAACGGGGCATATCTAGATCAGAATTGGAAACTGAGTAAAACAAGAGCTTCTCTTCAGTCCAATACACTGAACTGCCTGGGAAAGACACGAATGCTATTTGCACTGTGTAGGCCAGAATAGCACAAGAGTGCTGTTCTTAGCCTGAAAGAACCCTTGCTGCTAGAACTTGAAACTGAACGTGATTCAACCCCGTTTAGGAAGTTTAATTGAACCCTAGTGTGCCATGCAAGAAAAACACTCTGCTTTTGAGAAACGGGCATTCTTGCACTCTACTGTGTTTTCTATAGGGCCAGTAGAGTGAGCTAGCTCAGAACAAAAGAACTGTGCTTTCTACACAAACAGGGCATATCTAGTTTAACACAGTATTTGAAACTGAGTAAAACATGAGCTTCTCTTCAGTCCAATACACTGTACTGATTGGGAACAGACGCGAATGCTATTAGGACTGTCTATGGCCAGAATAGCACAAGAGTGCTGTTCTTAGCCTGAGTGAACCCTTGCTGCTAGAACTTAAAACTGAACATGACTCAACTCCGTTTAGGAAGTTTAATTGAACCATAGTGTGCCATGCAAGAAAAACAGTCTGCTATTGAGAAAGGGGCATTCTTTCACTCTACTGTGTTTCCTATAGGGCCAGTACAGTGAGCTAGCTCAGAACAAAAGAACTGTGCTTCCTACACAAACGGGGCATATCTAGATCAGAATTGGAAACTGAGTAAAACAAGAGCTTCTCTTCAGTCAAATACACTGTACTGGCTGGGAACAGACACGAATGCTATTTGCACTGTGTATGGCCAGAATAGCAAAAGAGTGCTGTTCATAGTTTGAGTGAACCCTTGCTGCTAGAACTTTAAACTGAACGTGATTCAACTCCGTTTAGGAAGTTTAATTCAACCCTCGTGTGCCATGCATGAAAAACACTCTGCTTTTGAGAAACCGGAATTTTTGCACTCTACTGTGTTTCCTATAGGGCCAGTACAGTGAGCTAGCTCATAACAAAATAACTGTGCTTCCTACACAAACGGGGCATATCTAGTTTACCTCAGTATTGGAAACTGAGTAAAACAGGAGCTTCTGTCAGTCCAATACACTGTACTGGCTGGGAACAGACGCGAATGCTATTTGCACTGTGTATGGCCAGAATAGCACAAGAGTGCTGTTCTTAGCCTGAAAGAACCCTTGCTGCTAGAACTTGAAACTGAACGTGATTCAACCCCGATTAGGAAGTTTAATTGAACCCTAGTATGCCATGCAAGAAAAACACTCTGCTTTTGAGGAACTGGCATTCTTGCACTCTACTGTGTTTTCTATAGGGCCAGTACAGTGAGCTAGCTCAGAACAAAAGAACTGTGCTTTCTACACAAACAGGGCATACCTAGTTTAACTCAGTATTGGAAACTGAGTAAAAAAAGAGCTTCTCTTCAGTCCAATACACTGTACTGGCTGGGAACAGACGCGTTGCAATTTGCACTGTGTATGGCCAGAATAGCACAAGAGTGCTCTTCTTAGCCTGAGTGAACCCTTGCTGCTAGAACTTGAAACTGAACGTGATTCAACTCCATTTAGGAAGTTTAATTGAACCCTCGTGTGCCATGCAAGAAAAACACTCTGCTTTTGAGAAACGGGCATTTTTGCACTCTACTGTGATTCCTATAGGGCCAGTACAGTGAGCTAGCTCATAACCAAATAACTGTGCTTCCTACACAAACGGGGCATATCTAGTTCACCACAGTATTAGAAACAGAGTAAAACAGGAGCTTATCTTCAGTCCAATACTCTGTACTGGCTGGGAACAGACGCGAATGCTATTTGCACTGTGTATGGCCAGAATAGCACAAGAGTGCTGTTCTTAGCCTGAAAGAACCCTTGCTGCTAGAACTTGAAACTGAACGTGATTCAACCCCGTTTAGGAAGTTTAATTGAACCCTAGTGTGCCATGGAAGAAAAACACTCTGCTTTTGAGAAACGGGCATTCTTGCACTCTACTGTGTTTTCTATAGGGCCAGTACAGTGAGCTAGCTCAGAACAAAAGAAATGTGCTTTCTACAAAAACAGGGCATATCTAGTTTAACACATTATTGGAAACTGAGTAAAACAGGAGCTTCTCTACAGTCCAATACACTGTACTGATTGGGAACAGACGCGAATGCTATTAGCACTGTGTATGGCCAGAATAGCACAAGAGTGCTGTTCTTAGCCTGAGTGAACCCTTGCTGCTAGAACTTAAAACTGAACATGATTCAACTCCGTTTAGGAAGTTTAATTGAACCCTAGTGTGCCATGCAAGAAAAACACTCTGCTTTTGAGAAAGGGGCATTCTTGCACTCTACTGTGTTTCCTATAGGGCCAGTACAGTGAGCTAGCTCAGAACAAAAGAACTGTGCTTCCTACACAAACGGGGCATATCTAGTTCAACTCAGTATTAGAAACTGAGTAAAACAGGAGCTTCTCTTCAGTCCAATACACTGTACTGGCTGAGAACAGACGTGAATGCTATTTGCACTGTGTATGGCCAGAATAGCACAAGTGTGCTATTCTTAGCCTTAGTGAACTCTTGCTGTTAGAAGTAAACTGAACGTGATTCAACTCCATTTAGGAAGTTTAATTGAACCCTAGTGTGCCATGCAAGAAAAACACTCTGCTTTTGAGAAATGGGCATTCTTGCACTCTACTGTGTTTCCAATAGGGCCAGTACAGTGAGCTAGATCAGAACAAAAGAACTGTGCTTTCTACACAAACAGGGCATATCTAGTTTAACTCAGTATTGGAAACTGAGTAAAACAGGAGCTTCTCTTCAGTCCAATACACTGTACTGGCTGGGAACAGACGCGAATGCTATTTGCACTGTGTATGGCCAGAATAGCACAAGAGTGCTGTTCTTAGCCTGAGTGAACCCTTGCTGCTAGAACTTGAAACTGAACGTGATTCAACTCCGTTTAGGAAGTTTAATTGAACCCTAGTGTGCCATGCAAGAAAAACACTCTGCTTTTGAGAAACGGGCATTCTTGCACTCTACAGTGTTTCCTATAGGGCCAGTACAGTGAGCTAGCTCAGAACAAAAGAACTGTGCTTTCTACACAAACAGGGCATATCTAGTTTAACTCAGTATTGGAAACTGAGTAAAACAAGAGCTTCTCTTCAGTCAAATACACTGTACTGGCTGGGAACAGACGCGAATGCAATTTGCACTGTGTATGGCCAGAATAGCACAAGAGTGCTCTTCTTAGCCTGAGTGAACCCTTGCTGCTAGAACTTAAAACTGAACATGATTCAACTCCGTTTCGGAAGTTTAATTGAACCATAGTGTGCAATGCAAGAAAAACAGTCTGCTTTTGAGAAAGGGGCATTCTTGCACTCTACTGTGTTTCCTATAGGGCCAGTACAGTGAGCTAGCTCAGAACAAAATAACTGTGCTTCCTACACAAACGGGGCATATATAGTTCAACTCAGTATTAGAAACTGAATAAAACAGGAGCTTCTCTTCAGTCAAATACACTGTACTGGCTGGGAACAGACGCGAATGATGCAATTTGCACTGTGTATGGCCAAATAGCTCAAGAGTGTTCTTCTTAGCCTGAGTGAACTCTTGCTGTTAGAACTTGAAACTGAACCTGATTCAACTCCATTTAGGAAGTTTATTTGAACCCTAGTGTGCCATGCAAGAAAAACACTCTGCTTTTGAGAAACGGGCATTCTTGCACTCTACTGTGTTTCCTATAGGGCCAGTACAGTGAGCTAGCTCAGAACAAAAGAACTGTGCTTTCTACACAAACAGGGCATATCTAGTTTAACTCAGTATTGGAAACTGAGTAAAACAGGAGCTTCTCTTCAGTCCAATACACTGTACTGGCCTGGATCAGACGCGTATGCTATTTGCATTGTGTATAGCCAGAATAGCACAAGAGTGCTATTCTTAGCCTGAAAGAACCCTTGCTGCCAAAATTGAAACTGAACGTGATTCAACTCCGTATAGGAGGTTTAATTCAACCCTCGTGTGCCATGCAAGAAAAAACTCTGCTTTTCAGAAACGAACATTTTTGCACTCTACTGTGATTTCTATAGGGCCAGTACAGTGAGCTAGCTCATAACAAAATAACTGTGCTTCCTACACAAACGGGGCATATATATTTCACCTCAGTATTAGAAACTGAGTAAAACAGGAGCTTCTCTTCAGTCCAATACACTGTACTGGCTGGGACCAGACGCGAATGCTATTTGCACTGTGTATGGCCAGAATAGCACAAGAGTGCTGTTCTTAGCCTGAAAGAACCATGCTGCTAGAAGTTGAAACTGAACGTGATTAAACTCCGTTTAGGAAGTTTAATTGAACCCTATTGTGCCATGCAAGAAAAACACTCTGCTTTTGAGAAACGGGCATTCTTGCACTCTACTGTGTTTCCTATAGGGCCAGTACAGTGAGCCAGCTCAGAACAAAAAACTGTGCTTCCGAACCAAACGGGGCATATCTATATGAGTATTGGAAACTGAGTAAAACTGGAGCTTCTCTTCAGTCCAATACACTATACTGGCTGGGAACAGACGCGAATGCTATTTGCACTGTGTATGGCGAGAATAGAACAATCGTGGTGTTCTTCGCCTGAATGAACCCTTGCTGGTAGAACTTGAAACTGAAAGTGATTCAACTCCGTTTAGGAAGTTTAATTGAACCCTAGTGTGCCATGCAAGAAAAACACTCTGCTTTTGAGAAACGGGCATTCTTGCACTCTACTGTGTTTCTTATAGGGCAAATACAGTGAGCTAGCTCAGAACAAAATAACTGTGCTTCCTACACAAACGGGGCATATCTAGTTCAACTCAGTATTAGAAACTAAGTAAAACTGGAGCTTTTCTTCAGTCCAATACACAGTACTGCCTGGGAACAGACGCGAATGCTATTTGCACTGTGTGTGGCCAGAATAGCACAAGAGTTCTGTTCTTAGCCTGAGTGAACCCTTGCTGGTAGACCTTGTAATTGAACGTGATTCAACTCCGTTTAGGAAGTTTAATTGAACCCTAGTGTGCCATGCAAGAAAAACACTCTGCTATTGAGAAACGGGCATTGTTGCACTCTACTGTGTTTCCTATAGGGCCAGTACAGTGAGCTAGCTCAGAACTAAAGAACTGTGCTTTCTACACAAACAGGGTATACCTAGTTTAACTCAGTATTGGAAACTGAGTAAAACAGGAGCTTCTCTTCAGTCCAATACACTGTACTGGCTGGGAACAGACGCGAATGCTATTGGCAGTCTGTATGGCCAGAATAGCACAAGAGTGCTGTTCTTAGCCTGAGTGAACCCTTGCTGCTAGAAATTAAAACTGAACATGATTCAACTCCGTTTGGGAAGTTTAATTGAACCCTAGTGTGCGATGCAAGAAAAACACTCTGCTTTTGAGAAAGGGGCATTCTTGATGTCTACTGTGTTTCCTATAGGGCCAGTACAGTGAGCTAGCTCAGAACAAAAGAACTGTGCTTTCTACACAAACAGGGCATATCCAGTTTAACTCAGTATTAGAAACTGAGTAAAACAGGAGCTTCTCTTCAGTCCAATACACTGTACTGGCTGGGAAAAGACGCGAATGCTATTTGCACTGTGTATGGCCAGAATAGCACAAGAGTGCTGTTCTTAGCCTGATTGAACCTTTGCTGCTAGAAGTTGAAACTGAACATGATTTAACTCCGTTTAGGATGTTTAATTGAACCCTAGTGTGCCATGCAAGAAAAACACTCTGCTTTTGAGAAACGGGCATTCTTGCACTCTACTGTGTTTCCTATAGGGCCAGTACAGTGAGCTAACTCAGAACAAAAGAACTGTGCTTCCTACACAAACGGGGCATATCTAGATCAGAATTGGAAACTGAGTAAAACAAGAGCTTCTCTTCAGTCAAATACACTGTACTGGCTGGGAACAGACGCGAATGCTATTTACACTGTGTATGGCCAGAATAGAACAATAGTGGTGTTCTTAGCCTGAATGAACCCTTGCTGGTAGAACTTGAAACTGAACGTGATTAAACTCCGTTTAGGAAGTTTAATTGAACCCTAGTGTGCCATGCAAGAAAAACACTCTGCTTTTGAGAAACGGGCATTCTTGCACTCTACTGTGTTTCCTATAGGGCAAATACAGTAAGCTAGCTCAGAACAAAAGAACTGTGCTTCCTACACAAACGAGGCATATCTACTTCAACTCAGTATTGGAAACTGAGTAAAACAGGAGCTTCTCTTCAGTCCAATACACTGTACTGGCTGGGAACAGACGCGAATGCTATTTGCACTGTGTATGGCCAGAATAGCACAAGAGTGCAGTTCTTAGCCTGAAAGGACCCGTGCTGCTAGAACTTGAAACTGAACGTGATTCAACTCCATTTAGGAAGTTTAATTGAACCCTAGTGTGCCATGCAAGAAAAACAGTCTGCTTTTGAGAAAGGGGCATTCTTGCACTCTACTGAGTTTCCTATAGGGCCAGTACAGTGAGCTATCTCAGAACAAAAGAACTGTGCTTTCTACACAAACAGGGCTTATCTAGTTTAACTCAGTATTGGAAACTGAGTAAAACAGGAGCTTCTCTTCAGTCCAATACACTGTACTGGCTGGGAACAGACACGAATGCTATTTGCACTCTGTATGGCCAGAATAGCACAAGAGTGCTGTTCATAGCCTGAGTGAACCCTTGCTGCTAGAACTTTAAACTGAACGTGATTCAACTCCGTTTAGGAAGTTTAATTCAACCCTCGTGTGCCATGCAAGAAAAACACTCTGCTTTTGAGAAACGGGCATTTTTGCACTCTACTGTGTTTCCTATAGGGCCGGTACAGTGAGCTAGCTCATAACAAAATAACTGTGCTTCCTACACAAACGGGGCATATCTAGTTTACCTCAGTATTGGAAACTGAGTAAAACAGGAGCTTCTGTCAGTCCAATACACTGTACTGGCTGGGAACAGACGCGAATGCTATTAGCACTGTGTATGGCCAGAATAGCACAAGAGTGCTGTTCTTAGCCTGAGTGAACCCTTGCTGCTAGAACTTAAAACTGAACATGATTCAACTCCGTTTAGGAAGTTTAATTGAACCCTAGTGTGCCATGCAAGAAAAACAGTCTGCTTTTGAGAAAGGGGCATTCTTGCACTCTACAGTGTTTCCTATAGGGCCAGTACAGTGAGCTAGCTCAGAACAAAAGAACTGTGCTTCCTACACAAACGGGGCATATCTAGTTCAACTCAGTATTAGAAACTGAGTAAAACAGGAGCTTCTCTTCAGTCCAATACACAGTACTGGCTGGGAACAGATGCGAATGCTATTTGCACTGTTTATGGCCAGAATAGCACAAGAGTGCTATTCTTAGCCTGATGAACTCTTGCTGTTAGAACTAAACTGAACGTGATTCAACTCCATTTAGGAAGTTTAATTGAACCCTACTGTGCCATGCAAGAAAAACACTCTGCTTTTGAGAAACGGGCATTCTTGCACTCTACTGTGTTTCCTATAGGGCAAATACAGTGAGCTAGCTCAGAACAAAAGAACTGTGCTTCCTACACAAACGGGGCATATATAGTTTAACTCAGTATTGGAAACTGAGTAAAACAAGAGCTTCTCTTCAGTCAAATACACTGTACTGGCTGGGAACAGACGCGAATGCAATTTGCACTATGTATGGCCAGATAGCTCAAGAGTGCTCTTCTTAGCCTGAGTGAACTCTTGCTGTTAGAACTTGAAACTGAACCTGATTCAACTCCATTTAGGAAGTTTAATTGAACCCTAGTGTGCCCTGCAAGAAAAACACTCTGCTTTTGAGAAACGGGCATTCTTGCACTCTACTGTGTTTCCTATAGGGCCAGTACAGTGAGCTAGCTCAGAACAAAAGAACTGTGCTTTCTACACAAACAGGGCATATCTAGTTTAACTCAGTATTGGAAACTGAGTAAAACAGGAGCTTCTCTTCAGTCCAATACACTGTACTGGCTGGGAACAGACGCGAATGCTATTGGCAGTCTCTATGGCCAGAATAGCACAAGAGTGCTATTCTTAGCCTGAGTGAACCCTAGCTGCTAGAACTTAAAACTGAATATGATTCAACTCCATTTGGGAAGTTTAATTAACCCCAATGTGCCATGCTAGAAAAACACTCTGCTTTTCGAAAGGGGCATTTTTGTACTCTACTGTGTTTCCTATAGGGCAAGTACAGTGAGCTAGCTCATAACAAAATAACTGTGCTTCCTACACAAACGGGGCATATCTAGCTCACCTCAGTATTGGAAACTGAGTAAAACAGGAGCTTCTCTCAGTTCAATACACTGTATTGGCTGGGAACAGACGCGAATGCTATTTGCACTGTTTCAGGCCAGAATAGCACAAGAGTTCTGTTCTTAGCCTGAAAAAACCCTTGCTGCTAGAACTTGAAACTGAACGTGATTCAACTCCGTTTAGGAAGTTTAATTGAACCCTAGTGTGCCATACAAGAAAAACACTCTGCTTTTGAGAAACGGGCATTCTTGCACTCTACTGTGTTTCCTATAGGGCCCGTACAGTGAGCTAGCTCAGAACATAAGAACTGTGCTTTCTACACAAACAGGGCATATCTAGTTTAACTCAGTATTGGAAACTGAGTAAAACAGGAGCTTCTCTTCAGTCCAATACACTGTACTGATTGGGAACAGACGCGAATGCTATTAGCACTGTGTATGGCCAGAATAGCACAAGAGTGCTGTTCTTAGCCTGAGTGAACCCTTGCTGCTAGAACTTAAAACTGAACATGATTCAACTCCGTTTAGGAAGTTTAATTGAACCCTAGTGTGCCATGCAAGAAAAACAGTCTGCTTTTGAGAAAGGGGCATTCTTGCACTCTACTGTGTTTCCTATAGGGCCAGTACAGTGAGCTAGCTCAGAACAAAAGAACTGTGCTTCCTACACAAACGGGGCATATCTAGTTCAACTCAGTATTAGAAACTGAGTAAAACAGGAGCTTCTCTTCAATTCAATGCACTGTACTGGCTGGGAACAGACACGAATGCTATTTGCACTGTGTATGGCCAGAAGGAAACAAGAGTGCTGTTCTTAGCCTGAGTGAACCTTTGCTGCTAGAACTTGAAACTGAACGTGATTCAACTCCGTTTAGGAAGTTTAATTGAACCCTAGTGTGCCATGCAAGAAAAACACTCTGCTTTTGAGAAACAGTAATTCTTGCACTCTACTGTGTTTCCTATAGGGCCAGTACAGTGAGCTAGCTCAGAACAAAAGAACTGTGCTTCCTACACAAACGGGGCATATCTAGATGAGTATTGGAAACTGAGTAAAACTGGAGCTTCTCTTCAGTCCAATACACTATACTGGCTGGGAACAGACGCGAATGTTATTTGCACTGTGTATGGCCAGAATAGCACAAGAGAGCTGTTCTTAGCCTGAATGAACCCTTGCTGCTAGAACTTGAAACTGAACGTGATTCAACTTCCTTTAGGAAGTTTAATTGAACCCTAATGTGCCATGCAAGAAAAACACTCTGCTATTGAAAAACGGGCATTCTTGCACTCTACTGTGTTTCCTATAGGGCCAGTACAGTGAGCTAGCTCAGAACAAAAGAACTGTGCTTTCTACACACACAGGGCATATCTAGTTTAACTCAGTATTAGAAACTGAGTAAAACAGGAGCTTCTCTTCAGTCCAATACACTGTACTGGCTGGGAACAGACGCGAATGCTATTTGCACTGTGTATGGCCAGAATAGCACAAGAGTGCTGTTCTTAGCCTGATAGAACCTTTGCTGCTAGAAGTTGAAACTGAACGTGATTCAACTCCGTTTAGGATGTTTAATTGAACCCTAGTGTGCCATGCAAGAAAAACACTCTGCTTTTGAGAAACGGGCATTCTTGCACTCTACTGTGTTTCCTATAGGGCCAGTACAGTGAGCTAGCTGAGAACAAAAGAACTGTGCTTCCTACACAAACGGGGCATATCTAGATCAGAATTGGAAATTGAGTAAAACAAGAACTTCTCTTCAGTCAAATACACTGTACTGGCTGGGAACAGACGCGAATGCTATTTACACTGTGTATGGCCAGAATAGAACAATAGTGGTGTTCTTAGCCTGAATGAACCCTTGCTGGTAGAACTTGAAACTGAACGTGATTAAACTCCGTTTAGGAAGTTTAATTGAACCCTAGTGTGCCATGCAAGAAAAACACTCTGCTTTTGAGAAACGGATATTCTTGCACTCTACTGTGTTTCCTAAAGGGCAAATACAGTAAGCTAGCTCAGAACAAAAGAACTGTGCTTCCTACACAAACGGGGCATATCTAGTTCAACTCAGTGTTGGAAACTGAGTAAAACAGGAGCTTCTCTTCAGTCCTATACACTGTACTGGCTGGGAAAAGACGCGAATGCTATTTGCACTGTGTATGGCAAGAATAGCACAAGAGTGCCGTTCTTAGCCTGAAAGGACCCGTGCTGCTTGAACTTGAAACTGATCGTGATTCAACTCCATTTAGGAAGTTTAATTGAACCCTAGTGTGCCATGCAAGAAAAACAGTCTGCTTTTGAGAAAGGGGCATTCTTGCACTCTACTGAGTTTCCTATAGGGCCAGTACAGTGAGCTATCTCAGAACAAAAGAACTGTGCTTTCTAAACAAACAGGGCTTATTTAATTTAACTCAGTATTGGAAACTGAGTAAAACAGGAGCTTCTCTTCAGTCCAATACACTGTACTGGCTGGGAACAGACACGAATGTTATTTGCACTGTGTATGGCCAGAATAGCACAAGAGTGCTGTTCATAGCCTGAGTGAACCCTTGCTGCTAGAACTTTAAACTGAACGTGATTCAACTCCGTTTAGGAAGTTTAATTCAACCCTCGTGTGCCATGCAAGAAAAACACTCTGCTTTTGAGAAACGGGCATTTTTGCACTCTACTGTGTTTCCTATAAGGCCGGTACAGTGAGCCAGCTCATAACAAAATAACTGTGCTTCCTACACAAACGGGGCATATCTAGTTTACCTCAGTATTGGAAACTGAGTTAAACAGGAGCTTCTGTCAGTCCAATACACTGTACTGGCTGGGAACAGACGCGAATGCTATTTGCACTGTGTATGGCAGGAATAGCACAAGAGTGCTGTTCTTAGCCTGAAAGAACCCTTGCTGCTAGAACTTGAAACTGAACGTGATTAAACTCTGTTTAGGAAGTTTAATTGAACCCTAGTGTGCCATGCAAGAAAAACACTCTGCTTTTGAGAAACGGGCATTCTTGCACTCTACTGTGTTTCCTATAGGGCCAGTACAGTGAGCTAGCTCAGAACAAAAGAACTGTGCTTTCTACACAAACAGGGCATATCTAGTTTAACACAGTATTGGAAACTGAGTAAAACAGGAGCTTCTCTTCAGTCCAATACATTGTACTGATTGGGAACAGACGCGAATGCTATTAGCACTGTGTATGGCCAGAATAGCACAAGAGTGCTGTTCTTAGCCTGAGTGAACCCTTGCTGCTAGAACTTAAAACTGAACGTGATTCAACTCCATTTAGGAAGTTTAATTGAACCCTAGTGTGCCATGCAAGAAAAACAGTCTGCTTTTGAGCAAGGGGCATTCTTGCACTCTACAGTGTTTCCTATAGGGCCAGTACAGTGAGCTAGCTCAGAACAAAAGAACTGTGCTTCCTACACAAACGTGGCATATCTAGTTCAACTCAGTATTAGAAACTGAGTAAAACAGGAGCTTCTCTTCAGTCCAATACACTGTACTGGCTGGGAACAGATGCGAATGCTATTTGCACTGTTTATGGCCAGAATAGCACAAGAGTGCTATTCTTAGCCTGATGAACTCTTGCTGTTAGAACTAAACTGAACGTGATTCAACTCCATTTAGGAAGTTTAATTGAACCCTACTGTGCCATGCAAGAAAAACACTCTGCTTTTGAGAAATGGGCATTCTTGCACTCTACTGTGTTTCCAATAGGGCCAGTACAGTGAGCTAGCTCAGAACAAAAGAACTGTGCTTTCTACACAAACAGGGCATATCTAGTTTAACTTAGTATTGGAAACTGAGTAAAACAGGAGCTTCTCTTCGGTCCAATACACTGTACTGGCTGGGAACAGACACGAATGCTATTTGCACTGTGTATGGCCAGAATAGCAAAAGAGTGCCGTTCTTAGCCTGAGTGAACCCTTGCTGCTAGAACTTTAAACTGAACGTGATTCAACTCCGTTTAGGATGTTTAATTGAACCCTAGGGTGCCATGCAAGAAAAACACTCTGCTTTTGAGAAACGGGCATTCTTGCACTCTACTGTGTTTCCTATAGGGCAAATACAGTGAGCTAGCTCAGAACAAAAGAACTGTGCTTCCTACACAAACGGGGCATATATAGTTTAACTCAGTATTGGAAACTGAGTAAAACAAGAGCTTCTCTTCAGTCAAATACACTGTACTGGCTGGGAACAGACGCGAATGCAATTTGCACTATGTATGGCCAGATAGCTCAAGAGTGCTCTTCTTAGCCTGAGTGAACTCTTGCTGTTAGAACTTGAAACTGAACCTGATTCAACTCCATTTAGGAAGTTTAATTGAACCCTAGTGTGCCATGCAAGAAAAACACTCTGCTTTTGAGAAACGGGCATTCTTGCACTCTACTGTGTTTCCTATAGGGCCAGTACAGTGAGCTAGCTCAGAACAAAAGAACTGTGCTTTCTACACAAACAGGGCATATCTAGTTTAACTCAGTATTGGAAACTGAGTAAAACAGGAGCTTCTCTTCAGTCCAATACACTGTACTGGCTGGGAACAGACGCGAATGCTATTGGCAGTCTCTATGGCCAGAATAGCACAAGAGTGCTATTCTTAGCCTGAGTGAACCCTAGCTGCTAGAACTTAAAACTGAATATGATTCAACTCCGTTTGGGAAGTTTAATTGACCCCAATGTGCCATGCTAGAAAAACACTCTGCTTTTGAGAAAGGGGCATTTTTGCACACTACTGTGTTTCCTATAGGGCCAGTACAGTGAGCTAGCTCAGAACAAAAGAACTGTGCTTCCTACACAAACGGGGCATATCTAGATGAGTATTCGAAACTGAGTAAAACTGGAGCTTCTCTTCAGTCCAATACACTATACTGGCTGGGAACAGACGCGAATGCTATTTGCACTGTGTATGGCCAGAATAGCACAAGAGTGCTGTTCTTAGCCCGGTAGAACCCTTGCTGCTAGAACTTGAAATTGAACGTGATTCAACGCCGTTTAGGAAGTTTAATTGAACCCTAATGTGCCATGGAAGAAAAACACTCTGCTATTGAAAAACGGGCATTCTTGCACTCTACTGTGTTTCCTATAGGGCCAGTACAGTGAGCTAGCTCAGAACAAAAGAACTGTGCTTTCTACACACACAGGGCATATCTAGTTTAACTCAGTATTGGAAACTGAGTAAAACAGGAGCTTGTCTTCAGTCCAATACACTGTACTGGCTGGGAACAGACTCTAATGCTATTTACAATGTGTATGGCCAGAATAGGACAATAGTGGTGTTCTTAGCCTGATTGAACCCTTGCTGGTAGAACTTGAAACTGAACGTGATTAAACTCTTTTTAGGAAGTTTAATTGAACCCTAGTGTGCCATGCAAGAAAAACACTCTGCTTTTGAAAAACGGATATTCTTGCACTCTACTGTGTTTCCTATAGGGCAAATACAGTTAGCTAGCTCAGAACAAAAGAACTGTGCTTCCTACACAAACGAGGCATATCTAGTTCAACTCAGTATTGGAAACTGAGTAAAAGAGGAGCTTCTCTTTAGTCCCATACACTGTACTGGCTGGGAACCTACTCGAATGCTATTTGCACTGTGTATGGCCAGAATAGCACAAGAGTGCTGTTCTTAGCCTGAAAGAACCCTTGCTGCTAGAACTTGAAACTGAACGTGATTCAACTCCGTTTAGGAAGTTTAATTGAACCCTAGTGTGCCATGCAAGAAAAACACTCTGCTTTTGAGAAACGGGCATTTTTGCACTCTAATGTGTTTCCTATAGGGCCAGTACAGTGAGCTAGCTCATAACAAAATAACTGTGCTTCCTACAGAAACGGGGCATATCTAGTTCACCTCAGTATTGGAAACTGAGTAAAACAAGAGCTTCTCTTCAGTCCAATACACTGTACTGGCTGGGAACAGACGCGAATGCTATTTGCACTGTGTGTGGCCAGAATAGCACAAGAGTGCTGTTATTAGCCTGAAAGAACCCTTGCTGCTAGAACTTGAAACTGAACGTGATTCAACTACGTTTAGGGGGTTTAATTGAACCCTAGTGTGCCATGCAAGAAAAACACTCTGCTTTTGAGAAACGGGCATTCTTGCACTCTACTGTGTTTCCTATAGGGCCAGTACAGTGAGCTAGCTCAGAACAAAAGAACTGTGCTTTCTACACAAACAGGGCATATCTAGTTTAACTCAGTATTGGAAACTGAGTAAAACAGGAGCTTGTCTTCAGTCCAATACACTGTACTGGCTGGGAACAGACCCGAATGCTATTGCCAGTCTCTATGGCCAGAATAGCACAAGAGTCCTATTCTTAGCCTGAGTGAACCCTAGCTGCTAGAACTTAAAACTGAACATGATTCAACACCGTTTGGGAAGTTTAATTGAACCCCAATGTGCCATGCAAGAAAAACACTCTGCTTTTGAGAAGGGGGCATTTTTGCACTCTACTGTGTTTCCTATAGGGCCAGTACAGTGAGCTAGCTTATAACAAAAGAACTGTGCTTCCTACACAAATGGGGCATATCTAGTTCACCTCAGTATTGGAAACTGAGTAAAACAGGAGCTTCTCTCAGTCCAATACACTGTACTGGCTGGGAACAGACGCGAATGCTATTTGCACTGTTTCTGGCCAGAAGAGCAAGAGAGTGCTGTTCTTAGCCTGAAAGAACCCTTGCTGCTAGAACTTGAAACTGAACATGATTCAACTCCGTTTAGGAAGTTTAATTGAACCCTAGTGTGCCATGCAAGAAAAACACTCTGCTTTTGAGAAACGGGCATTCTTGCACTCTACTGTGTATCCTATAGGGCCAGTACAGTGAGCTAGCTCAGAACAAAAGAACTGTGCTTTCTACACAAACAGGGCATATCTAGTTTAACTCAGTATTGGAAACTGAGTAAAACAGGAGCTTCTCTTCAGTCCAATACACTGTACTGATTGGGAACAGACGCGAATGCTATTAGCACTGTGTATGGCCAGAATAGCACAAGAGTGCTGTTCTTAGCCTGAGTGAACCCTTGCTGCTAGAACTTAAAACTGAACATGATTCAACTCCGTTTAGGAAGTTTAATTGAACCCTAGTGTGCCATGCAAGAAAAACAGTCTGCTTTTGAGAAAGGGGCATTCTTGCACTCTACTGTGTTTCCTATAGGGCCAGTACAGTGAGCTAGCTCAGAACAAAAGAACTGTGCTTCCTACACAAACGGGGCATATCTAGTTCAACTCAGTATTAGAAACTGAGTAAAACAGGAGCTTGTCTTCAGTCCAATACACTGTACTGGCTGAGAACAGACGTGAATGCTATTTGCACTGTGTATGATCAGAATAGCACAAGAGTGCTATTCTTAGCCTTAGTGAACTCTTGCTATTAGAACTAAACTGAACGTGATTCAACTCCATTTAGGAAGTTTAATTGAACTCTAGTGTGCCATGCAAGAAAAATACTCTGCTTTTGAGAAACGGGCATTTTTGCACTCTACTGTGTTTCCTATAGGGCCAGTACAGTGAGCTAGCTCAGAAAAAAAGAACTGTGCTTCCTACACAAACGGGGCATATCTAGATGAGTATTGGAAACTGAGTAAAACTGGAGCTTCTCTTCAGTCCAATACACTATACTGGCTGGGAACAGACGCGAATGCTATTTGCACTGTGTATGGCCAGAATAGAAAAATAGAGGTGTTCTTCGCCTGAATGAACCCTTGCTGGTAGAACTTGAAACTGAACGTGATTCAACTCCTTTTAGGAAGTTTAATTGAACCCTAGTGTGCCATGCAAGAAAAATACTCTGCTTTTGAGAAACGGGCATTCTTGCACTCTACTGTGTTTCTTATAGGGCAAATACAGTGAGCTAGCTCAGAACAAAAGAACTGTGCTTCCTACACAAACGCGGCATATCTAGTTCAACTCAGTATTGGAAACTGAGTAAAACAGGAGCTTCTCTTCAGTCCAATACACTGTACTGGGTGGGAACATACGCGAATGCTATTTGTACTGTGTATGGCCAGAATAGCACAAGAGTGCTGTTTTTAGACTGAAAGAACCCTTGCTGCTAGAACTTGAAACTGAACGTGATTCAACTCCGTTTAGGAAGTTTAATTGAACCCTAGTGTGCCATGCAAGAAAAACACTCTGCTTTTTAGAAAGGGGCATTCCTGCACTCTACTGTGTTTCCTATAGGGCCAGTACAGTGAGCAAGCTCAGAACAAAAGAACTGTGCTTTCTACACAAACGGGGCATATCTAGTTTAACTCAGTATTGGAAACTGAGTAAAACAGGAGCTTCTCTTCAGTCCAATACACTGTACTGGCTGGGAACAGACGCGAATGCTATTTACAATGTGTATGGCCAGAATAGGACAATAGTGGTGTTCTTAGCCTGAATGAACCCTTGCTGGTAGAACTTGAAACTGAACGTGATTAAACTCTTTTTAGGAAGTTTAATTGAACCCTAGTGTGCCATGCAAGAAAAACACTCTGCTTTTGAGAAACGGATATTCTTGCACTCTACTGTGTTTCCTATAGGCCAAATACAGTGAGCTAGCTCAGAACAAAAGAACTGTGCTTCCTACACAAACGAGGCATATCTAGTTCAACTCAGTATTGGAAACTGAGTAAAACAGGAGCTTCTATTCAGTCCAATACACTGTACTTGTTGGGAACAGACGCGAATACTATTTGCACTGTGTATGGCCAGAATAGCACAAGAGTGCAGTTCTTAGCCTGAAAGGACCCGTGCTGCTAGAACTTGAAACTGAACGTGATTCAACTCCATTTAGGAAGTTTAATTGAACCCTAGTGTGCCATGCCAGAAAAACAGTCTGCTTTTGAGAAAGGGCCATTCTTGCACTCTACTGTGTTTCCTATAGGGCCAGTACAGTGAGCTAGCTCACAACAAAAGAACTGTGCTTTCTACACAAACAGGGCTTATCTAGTTTAACTCAGTATTGGAATCTGAGTAAAACAGGAGCTTCTCTTCAGTCCAATACACTGTACTGGCTGGGAACAGACACGAATGCTATTTGCACTGTGTATGGCCAGAATAGCAGAAGAGTGCTGTTCATTGCCTGAGTGAACCCTTGCTGCTAGAACTTGCAACTGAACGTGATTCAAATACGTTTAGGAAGTGTAATTGAACCCTAGTGTGCCATGCAAGAAAAACACTCTGCTTTTGAGAAACGGGCATTTTTGCACTCTACTGTGTTTCCTATAGGGCCAGTACAGTGAGCTAGCTCATAACAAAATAACTGTGCTTCCTACACAAACGGGGCATATCTAGTTCACCTCAGTATTGGAAACTGAGTAAAACAGGAGCTTCTCTTCAGTCCAATACACTGTACTGGCTGGGAACAGACGCGAAGGCTATTTGCACTGTTTCTGGCCAGAATAGCACAAGAGTGCTGTTCTTAGCCTTAAAGAACCCTTGCTGCTAGAACTTGAAACTGAACGTGATTCAACTCCGTTTAGGAAGTTCAATTGAACCCTAGTGTGCCATGCAAGAAAAACACTCTGCTTTTGAGAAACGGGCATTCTTGCACTCTACTGTGTTTCCTATAGGGCCAGTACAATGAGCTAGCTCAGAACAAAAGAACTGTGCTTTCTACACAAACAGGGCATATCTAGTTTAACTCAGTATTGGAAACTGAGTAAAACAGGAGCTGCTCTTCAGTCCAATACACTGTACTGATTGGGAACAGACGCGAATGCTATTAGCACTGTGTATGGCCAGAATAGCACAAGAGTGCTGTTCTTAGCCTGAGTGAACCTTTGCTGCTAGAACTTAAAACTGAACATGATTCAACTCCGTTTAGGAAGTTTAATTGAACCCTAGTGTGCCATGCAAGAAAAACAGTCTGCTTTTGAGAAAGGGGCATTCTTGCACTCTACTGTGTTTCCTTAGGGCCAGTACAGTGAGCTAGCTCAGAACAAAATAACTGTGCTTCCTACACAAACGGGGCATATCTAGCTCAACTCAGTATTAGAAACTGAGTAAAACAGGAGCTTCTCTTCAGTCCAATACACTGTACTGGCTGGGAACATATGCGAATGCTTTTTGCACTGTGTATGGCCAGAATAGCACAAGAGTGCTGTTCTTAGCCTGAAAGAACCCTTACTGCTAGAACATGAAACTGAACGTGATTCAACTCCGTTTAGGAAGTTTAATTCAACCCTCGTGTGCCATGCAAGAAAAACACTCTGCTTTTGAGAAACGGGCATTTTTGCACTCTACTGTGTTTCCTATAGGGCCATTACAGTGAGCTAGCTCATAACAAAATAACTGTGCTTCCTACACAAACGGGGCATATCTAGTTCACCTCAGTATTGGAAACTGAGTAAAACAGGAGCTTCTCTTCAATTCAATGCACTGTACTGGCTGGGAACAGACGCGAATGCTATTTGCACTGTGTAAGGCCAGAATAAAACAAGAGTGCTGTTCTTAGCATGAGTGAACCTTTGCTGCTAGAACTTGAAACTGAACGTGATTAAAATCCGTTTAGGAAGTTTAATTGAACCCTAGTGAGCCATGCAAGAAAAACACTCTGCTTTTGAGAAACAGTAATTCTTGCACTCTACTGTGTTTCCTATAGGGCCAGTACAGTGAGCTAGCTCAGAACAAAAGAACTGTGCTTCCTACACAAACGGGGCATATCTAGTTCAACTCAGTATTGGAAACTGAGTAAAACAGGAGCTTCTCTTCAGTCCAATACACTGTACTGGCTGGGAACATACGATAATGCTATTTGTACTGTGTATGGCCAGAATAGCACAAGAGTGCTGTTCTTAGACTGAAAGAACCCTTGCTGCTAGAACTTGAAACTGAACGTGATTCAACTCCGTTTAGGAAGTTTAATTGAACCCTAATGTGCCATGCAAGAAAAACACTCTGCTATTGAAAAACGGGCATTCTTGCACTCTACTGTGTTTCCTACAGGGCCAGTACAGTGAGCTAGCTCAGAACAAAAGAACTGTGCTTTCTACACAAACAAAGCATATCTAGTTTAACTCAGTATTGGAAACTGAGTAAAACAGGAGCTTCTCTTCAGTCCAATACACTGTACTGGCTTGGAACAGATGCGAATGCTATTTGCACTGTGTATGGCCAGAATAGCACAAGAGTGCTATTCTTAGCCTGAGTGAACCTTTGCTGCTAGAACTTGAAAATAACGTGATTCAACTCCGTTTAAGAAGTTTAATTGAACCCTAGTGTGCCATGCAAGAAAAACACTCTGCTTTTGAGAAACGGTAATTCTTGCAATCTACTGTGTTTCCTATAGGGCCAGTACCTTGAGCTAGCTCAGAACAAAAGAATTGTGCTTCCTACACAAACGGGGCATATCTAGTTCAACTCAGTATTGGAAACTGAGCAAAACAGGAGCTTCTTGTCAGTCCAATACACTGTACAGGCTGGGAACAGACGCGAATGCTATTTGCACTGTGTCTGGCCAGAATAGCACAAGAGTGCTGTTCTTAGCCTGAAAGAACCCTTGCTGCTAGAACTTGAAACTTAACGTGATTCAACTCCGTTTAGGAAGTATAATTGAACCCTATTGTGCCATGCAAGAAAAACACTCTGCTTTTGAGAAACGGGCATTCTTGCACTCTACTGTGTTTCCTATAGGGCCAGTACAGTGAGCTAGCTCAGAAAAAAAGAACTGTGCTTCCTACACAAAAGGGGCATATCTAGTTCAACTCAGTATTAGAAACTGAGTAAAACAGGAGCTTCTCTTCAGTCCAATACACTGTACTGGTTGGGAACAGAGGTGAAGGCTATTGGCACTGTGTATGGCCAGAATAGCACAAGAGTGCTGTTCTTAGCCTGAGTGAACCCTTGCTGCTAGAACTTAAAACTGAACAAGATTCAACTCCGTTTAGGAAGTTTAATTGAACCCTAGTGTGCCATGCAAGAAAAGCACTCTGCTTTTGAGAAGGGGCATTCTTGCACTCTACTGTGTTTCCTATAGGGCCAGTACAGTGAGCTAGCTCAGAACAAAAGAACTGTGCTTCCTACACAAACGGGGCATATCTAGTTCAACTCTGTATTAGAAACTGAGTAAAACAGGAGCTTCTCTTCAGTCCAATACACTGTACTGGCTGGGAAAAGACGCGAATGCTATTTGCACTGTGTACGGCCAGAATAGCACAAGAGTGCTGTTCTTAGCCTGAGTGAACTCTTGCTGCTAGAACTTGAAACCGAACGTGATTCAACTCCGTTTAGGAAGTTTAATTGAACCCTAGTGTGCCATGCAAGAAAAACACTCTGGTTTTGAGAAACGGGCATTCTTGCACTCTACTGTGTTTCCTATAGGGCCAGTAGAGTGAGCTAGCTCAGAACAAAAGAACTGTGCTTTCTACACAAACGGGGCATATCTAGTTTAACTCAGTATTGGAAACTGAGTAAAACAGGAGCTTCTCTTCAGTCCAATGAACTGTACTGGCTGGGAACAGACGAGAATGCTATTTGCACTGTGTATGGCCAGAATAGCACAAGAGTTCTGTTCTTAGCCTGAGTGAACCCTTGCTGGTAGAACTTGAAACTGAACGTGATTCAACTCCGTTTAGGAAGTTTAATTGAACCCTAGTGTTCCATGCAAGAAAAACACTCTGCTTTTGAGAAATGGTAATTCTTGCACTCTACTGTGTTTCCTATAGGGCCACTACAGTGAGCTAGCTCAGAACAAAAGAACTGTGCTTCCTACACAAAAGGGGCATATCTAGATCAGTATTGGAAACTGAGTAAAACAGGAGCTTCTCTTCAGTCAAATACACTGTACTAGCTGGGAACAGACGGGAATGGTATTTGCTCTGTGTATGGCCAGAATAGCACAAGAGTGCTGTTCTTAGCCTGAATGAACCCTTGCTGCTAGAACTTGAAACTGAACGTGATTCAACTCCGTTTAGGAAGTTTAATTGAACCCTAGTGTGCCATGCAAGAAAAACACTCTGCTTTTGAGATATGGGCATTCTTGCACTCTTCTGTGTTTCCTATAGGGCAAATACAGTGAGCTAGCTCAGAACAAAAGAAGTGTGCTTCCTACACAAACGAGGCAGATCTAGTTCAACTCAGTATTGGAAACTGAGTAAAACAGAAGCTTCTCTTCAGTCCAATACACTGTAGTGGCTGGGAACATATGCGAATGCTATTTGCACTGTGTATGGCCAGAATAGCACAAGAGTGCTATTCTTAGCCTGAATGAACCCTTGCTGCTAGAATTTGAAACTGAATGTGATTCAATTCCGTTTAGGAAGTTTAATTGAACCCTAGTGTGCCATGCAAGAAAAACACTCTGCTTTTGAGAATCGGGCATTCTTGCACTCTACTGTGTTTCCTATAGGGCCAGTACAGTGAGCTAGCTCAGAACAAAAGAACTGTGCTTCCTACACAAACGGGGCATATCTAGTTCAACTCAGTATTGGAAACTGAGAAAACAGGAGCTTCTCTTCAGTCCAATACACTGTACTGCCTGGGAACAAACGCAAATGCTATTTCCACTGTGTATGGCCAGAATAGCACAAGAGTGCTGTTCTTAGCCTGAATGAACCCTTGCTCCTAGAACTTGAAAATGAACATGATTCATCTCCATTTAGGAAGTTTAATTGAACCCTAGTGTGCCATGCAAGAAAAACACTCTGCTTTTGAGAATCGGGCATTCTTGCACTCTAGTGTGTTTCCTATAGGGCCAGTACAGTGAACTAGCTCAGAACAAAAGAACTGTGCTTCCTACACAAACGGGGCATATCTAGTTCAACTCAGTATTGGAAACTGAATAAAACAGGAGTTTCTTGTCAGTCCAATACACTGAACTGGGTGGGAAAAGACGCGAATGCTATTTGCACTGTGTCTGGCCAGAATAGCACAAGAGTGCTGTTCTTAGCCTGAGTGAACCCTTGCTGCTAGAATTTGAAACTGAATGTGATTCAACTCCGTTTAGGAAGTTTAATTGAACCCTAGTGTGCCATGCAAGAAAAACACTCTGCTTTTGAGAATCGGGCATTCTTGCACTCTACTGTGTTTCCTATAGGGCCTGTACAGTGAGCTAGCTCAGAACAAAAGAACTGTGCTTCCTACACAAACGGGGCATATCTAGTTCAACTCAGTATTGGAAACTGAGTAAAACAGGAGCTTCTCTTCAATCAAATACACTGTGCTGGCTGGGAACATATGCGAATGCTATTTACACTGTGTATGGCAAGAATAGCACAAGAGTGCTGTTCTTAGCCTGAATGAAACCTTGCTGCTAGAACTTGAAACTGAACGTGATTCAACTCCGTTTAGGAAGTTTAATTGAACCCTAGTGTGCCATGCAAGAATAACACTCTGCCTTTGAGAAACTGACATTCTTGCACTCTACTGTGTTTCATATAGGGCCAGTACAGTGAGCTAGCTCAGAACAAAGAACTGTGCTTCCTACACAAACGGAGCATATCTAGTTCAATTCAGTAGTGGATATGAGTAAAACAGGAGCTTCTCTTCAGTCCAATACACTGTACTGGCTGGGAACAGACGCGAATGCCATTGCACTGTGTATGGCAACAATAGCATAAGAGTGCTGCTCTTAGGTTGAATGAACCCTTGCGGCTACAACTTGGAACTGAACGTGATTGAACTCCGTTTAGGAAGTTTAATTGAACACTAGTGTGCCATGCAAGATAAACACTCTGCTTTTGAGAAACGGGCATTCTTGCACTCTACTGTGTTTCCTATAGGGCCAGTACAGTAAGCTAGCTCAGAAAAAAAGAACCGTGCTTCCTACACAAACGGGACATACCTAGTTCAACTCTGTATTGGAAACTGAGTAAAACAGGAGCTTCTCTTAGGTCCAATACACAGTACTGCCTGGGAACATTTGCGAATGCTATTTGCACTGTGTATGGCCAGAATAGCACAAGAGTGCTGTTCTTGGCCTGAATGAACCCTTGCTGCTAGAACTTGAAACTGAACGTGATTCAACTCCGTTTAGGACGTTTAAATTAACCCTAGTGTGCCAAGCAAGAAAAACACTCTGCTTTTGAGAAACAGGCATTCTATAACTCTACTGTATTTTTATAGGGCCAGTACAGTGAGCTAGCTCAGAACAAAAGAACTGTGCTTCCTACAGAAACGGGACATATCTAGTTCAACTCAGTATTGGAAACTGAGTAAAACAGGAGCTTCTCTTCAGTCCAATACACTGTACTGGGTGGGAATAGACGCGAATGCTATTTGCAATGTGTATGACCACAATAGCACAAGAGTGCTGCTCTTAGCCTCAATGAACCCTTGCTGCTAGAATTTGGAACTGAACGTGATTCAACTCCGTTTAGAAGTTTAATTGAACCCTAGTGTGCCATGCAAGAAAAACACTCTGCTTTTGAGAAACGGGCATTCTTGCACTCTACTGTTTTTCCTAGAGGGCCAGTACAGTGAGCTAGATCAGAACAAAAGAACTGTGCTTCCTACACAAACGGGGCATATCTAGTTCAACTCAGTATTGCAAACTGAGTAAAACAGGAGCTTCTCTTCAGTCCAATACACTGTACTGGCTTGGAAGAGACGTGAATGCTATTTGTACTGTGTATGGCCAGTATAACACAAGAGTGCTGCTCTTAGCCTGAGTGAACCCTTGCTTCTAGAACTTGAAACTGAACGTGATTCAACTTCTTTTAGGAAGTTTAATTGAAACCCATTGTGCCATGCAAGAAAAACACTCTGCTTTTGAGAAACCGGCATTCTTGCACTCTACTGTGTTTCCTATAGGGCCAGTACAATGAACTAGATCAGAACAAAAGAACTGTGCTTCCTACACAAACGGGGCATATCTAGTTCAACTCAGTATTGGAAACTGAGTAAAACAGGAGCTTCTCTTCAGTCCAATGCACTGTACTGGCTGGGAACAGACACGAATGCTATTTGCATTGTGTATGGCCAGAATAGCACAAGAGTGCTGTTCTTAGCCTGAATGAACCCTTGCTGCTAGAACTTGAAACTGAACGTGATTCAACTCCGTTTAGGAAGTTTAATTGAACCCTAGTGTGCCATGCAAGAAAAACAGTCTGCTTTTGAGAAAGGGGCATTCTTGCACTCTACTGTGTTTCCTTAGGGCCAGTACAGTGAGCTAGCTCAGAACAAAATAACTGTGCTTCCTACACAAACGGGGCATATCTAGCTCAACTCAGTATTAGAAACTGAGTAAAACAGGAGCTTCTCTTCAGTCCAATACACTGTACTGGCTGGGAACATATGCGAATGCTTTTTGCACTGTGTATGGCCAGAATAGCACAAGAGTGCTGTTCTTAGCCTGAAAGAACCCTTACTGCTAGAACATGAAACTGAACGTGATTCAACTCCGTTTAGGAAGTTTAATTCAACCCTCGTGTGCCATGCAAGAAAAACACTCTGCTTTTGAGAAACGGGCATTTTTGCACTCTACTGTGTTTCCTATAGGGCCATTACAGTGAGCTAGCTCATAACAAAATAACTGTGCTTCCTACACAAACGGGGCATATCTAGTTCACCTCAGTATTGGAAACTGAGTAAAACAGGAGCTTCTCTTCAATTCAATGCACTGTACTGGCTGGGAACAGACGCGAATGCTATTTGCACTGTGTAAGGCCAGAATAAAACAAGAGTGCTGTTCTTAGCATGAGTGAACCTTTGCTGCTAGAACTTGAAACTGAACGTGATTAAAATCCGTTTAGGAAGTTTAATTGAACCCTAGTGAGCCATGCAAGAAAAACACTCTGCTTTTGAGAAACAGTAATTCTTGCACTCTACTGTGTTTCCTATAGGGCCAGTACAGTGAGCTAGCTCAGAACAAAAGAACTGTGCTTTCTACACAAACGGGGCATATCTAGTTCAACTCAGTATTGGAAACTGAGTAAAACAGGAGCTTCTCTTCAGTCCAATACACTGTACTGGCTGGGAACATACGATAATGCTATTTGTACTGTGTATGGCCAGAATAGCACAAGAGTGCTGTTCTTAGACTGAAAGAACCCTTGCTGCTAGAACTTGAAACTGAACGTGATTCAACTCCGTTTAGGAAGTTTAATTGAACCCTAATGTGCCATGCAAGAAAAACACTCTGCTATTGAAAAACGGGCATTCTTGCACTCTACTGTGTTTCCTACAGGGCCAGTACAGTGAGCTAGCTCAGAACAAAAGAACTGTGCTTTCTACACAAACAAAGCATATCTAGTTTAACTCAGTATTGGAAACTGAGTAAAACAGGAGCTTCTCTTCAGTCCAATACACTGTACTGGCTTGGAACAGATGCGAATGCTATTTGCACTGTGTATGGCCAGAATAGCACAAGAGTGCTATTCTTAGCCTGAGTGAACCTTTGCTGCTAGAACTTGAAAATAACGTGATTCAACTCCGTTTAAGAAGTTTAATTGAACCCTAGTGTGCCATGCAAGAAAAACACTCTGCTTTTGAGAAACGGTAAATCTTGCAATCTACTGTGTTTCCTATAGGGCCAGTACCTTGAGCTAGCTCAGAACAAAAGAATTGTGCTTCCTACACAAACGGGGCATATCTAGTTCAACTCAGTATTGGAAACTGAGCAAAACAGGAGCTTCTTGTCAGTCCAATACACTGTACAGGCTGGGAACAGACGCGAATGCTATTTGCACTGTGTCTGGCCAGAATAGCACAAGAGTGCTGTTCTTAGCCTGAAAGAACCCTTGCTGCTAGAACTTGAAACTTAACGTGATTCAACTCCGTTTAGGAAGTATAATTGAACCCTATTGTGCCATGCAAGAAAAACACTCTGCTTTTGAGAAACGGGCATTCTTGCACTCTACTGTGTTTCCTATAGGGCCAGTACAGTGAGCTAGCTCAGAAAAAAAGAACTGTGCTTCCTACACAAAAGGGGCATATCTAGTTCAACTCAGTATTAGAAACTGAGTAAAACAGGAGCTTCTCTTCAGTCCAATACACTGTACTGGTTGGGAACAGAGGTGAAGGCTATTGGCACTGTGTATGGCCAGAATAGCACAAGAGTGCTGTTCTTAGCCTGAGTGAACCCTTGCTGCTAGAACTTAAAACTGAACAAGATTCAACTCCGTTTAGGAAGTTTAATTGAACCCTAGTGTGCCATGCAAGAAAAGCACTCTGCTTTTGAGAAGGGGCATTCTTGCACTCTACTGTGTTTCCTATAGGGCCAGTACAGTGAGCTAGCTCAGAACAAAAGAACTGTGCTTCCTACACAAACGGGGCATATCTAGTTCAACTCTGTATTAGAAACTGAGTAAAACAGGAGCTTCTCTTCAGTCCAATACACTGTACTGGCTGGGAAAAGACGCGAATGCTATTTGCACTGTGTACGGCCAGAATAGCACAAGAGTGCTGTTCTTAGCCTGAGTGAACTCTTGCTGCTAGAACTTGAAACCGAACGTGATTCAACTCCGTTTAGGAAGTTTAATTGAACCCTAGTGTGCCATGCAAGAAAAACACTCTGGTTTTGAGAAACGGGCATTCTTGCACTCTACTGTGTTTCCTATAGGGCCAGTAGAGTGAGCTAGCTCAGAACAAAAGAACTGTGCTTTCTACACAAACGGGGCATATCTAGTTTAACTCAGTATTGGAAACTGAGTAAAACAGGAGCTTCTCTTCAGTCCAATGAACTGTACTGGCTGGGAACAGACGAGAATGCTATTTGCACTGTGTATGGCCAGAATAGCACAAGAGTTCTGTTCTTAGCCTGAGTGAACCCTTGCTGGTAGAACTTGAAACTGAACGTGATTCAACTCCGTTTAGGAAGTTTAATTGAACCCTAGTGTTCCATGCAAGAAAAACACTCTGCTTTTGAGAAATGGTAATTCTTGCACTCTACTGTGTTTCCTATAGGGCCACTACAGTGAGCTAGCTCAGAACAAAAGAACTGTGCTTCCTACACAAAAGGGGCATATCTAGATCAGTATTGGAAACTGAGTAAAACAGGAGCTTCTCTTCAGTCAAATACACTGTACTAGCTGGGAACAGACGGGAATGGTATTTGCTCTGTGTATGGCCAGAATAGCACAAGAGTGCTGTTCTTAGCCTGAATGAACCCTTGCTGCTAGAACTTGAAACTGAACGTGATTCAACTCCGTTTAGGAAGTTTAATTGAACCCTAGTGTGCCATGCAAGAAAAACACTCTGCTTTTGAGATATGGGCATTCTTGCACTCTTCTGTGTTTCCTATAGGGCAAATACAGTGAGCTAGCTCAGAACAAAAGAAGTGTGCTTCCTACACAAACGAGGCAGATCTAGTTCAACTCAGTATTGGAAACTGAGTAAAACAGAAGCTTCTCTTCAGTCCAATACACTGTAGTGGCTGGGAACATATGCGAATGCTATTTGCACTGTGTATGGCCAGAATAGCACAAGAGTGCTATTCTTAGCCTGAATGAACCCTTGCTGCTAGAATTTGAAACTGAATGTGATTCAATTCCGTTTAGGAAGTTTAATTGAACCCTAGTGTGCCATGCAAGAAAAACACTCTGCTTTTGAGAATCGGGCATTCTTGCACTCTACTGTGTTTCCTATAGGGCCAGTACAGTGAGCTAGCTCAGAACAAAAGAACTGTGCTTCCTACACAAACGGGGCATATCTAGTTCAACTCAGTATTGGAAACTGAGAAAACAGGAGCTTCTCTTCAGTCCAATACACTGTACTGCCTGGGAACAAACGCAAATGCTATTTCCACTGTGTATGGCCAGAATAGCACAAGAGTGCTGTTCTTAGCCTGAATGAACCCTTGCTCCTAGAACTTGAAAATGAACATGATTCATCTCCATTTAGGAAGTTTAATTGAACCCTAGTGTGCCATGCAAGAAAAACACTCTGCTTTTGAGAATCGGGCATTCTTGCACTCTAGTGTGTTTCCTATAGGGCCAGTACAGTGAACTAGCTCAGAACAAAAGAACTGTGCTTCCTACACAAACGGGGCATATCTAGTTCAACTCAGTATTGGAAACTGAATAAAACAGGAGTTTCTTGTCAGTCCAATACACTGAACTGGGTGGGAAAAGACGCGAATGCTATTTGCACTGTGTCTGGCCAGAATAGCACAAGAGTGCTGTTCTTAGCCTGAGTGAACCCTTGCTGCTAGAATTTGAAACTGAATGTGATTCAACTCCGTTTAGGAAGTTTAATTGAACCCTAGTGTGCCATGCAAGAAAAACACTCTGCTTTTGAGAATCGGGCATTCTTGCACTCTACTGTGTTTCCTATAGGGCCTGTACAGTGAGCTAGCTCAGAACAAAAGAACTGTGCTTCCTACACAAACGGGGCATATCTAGTTCAACTCAGTATTGGAAACTGAGTAAAACAGGAGCTTCTCTTCAATCAAATACACTGTGCTGGCTGGGAACATATGCGAATGCTATTTACACTGTGTATGGCAAGAATAGCACAAGAGTGCTGTTCTTAGCCTGAATGAAACCTTGCTGCTAGAACTTGAAACTGAACGTGATTCAACTCCGTTTAGGAAGTTTAATTGAACCCTAGTGTGCCATGCAAGAATAACACTCTGCCTTTGAGAAACTGACATTCTTGCACTCTACTGTGTTTCATATAGGGCCAGTACAGTGAGCTAGCTCAGAACAAAGAACTGTGCTTCCTACACAAACGGAGCATATCTAGTTCAATTCAGTAGTGGATATGAGTAAAACAGGAGCTTCTCTTCAGTCCAATACACTGTACTGGCTGGGAACAGACGCGAATGCCATTGCACTGTGTATGGCAACAATAGCATAAGAGTGCTGCTCTTAGGTTGAATGAACCCTTGCGGCTACAACTTGGAACTGAACGTGATTGAACTCCGTTTAGGAAGTTTAATTGAACACTAGTGTGCCATGCAAGATAAACACTCTGCTTTTGAGAAACGGGCATTCTTGCACTCTACTGTGTTTCCTATAGGGCCAGTACAGTAAGCTAGCTCAGAAAAAAAGAACCGTGCTTCCTACACAAACGGGACATACCTAGTTCAACTCTGTATTGGAAACTGAGTAAAACAGGAGCTTCTCTTAGGTCCAATACACAGTACTGCCTGGGAACATTTGCGAATGCTATTTGCACTGTGTATGGCCAGAATAGCACAAGAGTGCTGTTCTTGGCCTGAATGAACCCTTGCTGCTAGAACTTGAAACTGAACGTGATTCAACTCCGTTTAGGACGTTTAAATTAACCCTAGTGTGCCAAGCAAGAAAAACACTCTGCTTTTGAGAAACAGGCATTCTATAACTCTACTGTATTTTTATAGGGCCAGTACAGTGAGCTAGCTCAGAACAAAAGAACTGTGCTTCCTACAGAAACGGGACATATCTAGTTCAACTCAGTATTGGAAACTGAGTAAAACAGGAGCTTCTCTTCAGTCCAATACACTGTACTGGGTGGGAATAGACGCGAATGCTATTTGCAATGTGTATGACCACAATAGCACAAGAGTGCTGCTCTTAGCCTCAATGAACCCTTGCTGCTAGAATTTGGAACTGAACGTGATTCAACTCCGTTTAGAAGTTTAATTGAACCCTAGTGTGCCATGCAAGAAAAACACTCTGCTTTTGAGAAACGGGCATTCTTGCACTCTACTGTTTTTCCTAGAGGGCCAGTACAGTGAGCTAGATCAGAACAAAAGAACTGTGCTTCCTACACAAACGGGGCATATCTAGTTCAACTCAGTATTGCAAACTGAGTAAAACAGGAGCTTCTCTTCAGTCCAATACACTGTACTGGCTTGGAAGAGACGTGAATGCTATTTGTACTGTGTATGGCCAGTATAACACAAGAGTGCTGCTCTTAGCCTGAGTGAACCCTTGCTTCTAGAACTTGAAACTGAACGTGATTCAACTTCTTTTAGGAAGTTTAATTGAAACCCATTGTGCCATGCAAGAAAAACACTCTGCTTTTGAGAAACCGGCATTCTTGCACTCTACTGTGTTTCCTATAGGGCCAGTACAATGAACTAGATCAGAACAAAAGAACTGTGCTTCCTACACAAACGGGGCATATCTAGTTCAACTCAGTATTGGAAACTGAGTAAAACAGGAGCTTCTCTTCAGTCCAATGCACTGTACTGGCTGGGAACAGACACGAATGCTATTTGCATTGTGTATGGCCAGAATAGCACAAGAGTGCTGTTCTTAGCCTGAATGAACCCTTGCTGCTAGAACTTGAAACTGAACGTGATTCAACTCCGTTTAGGAAGTTTAATTGAACCCTAGTGTGCCATGCAAGGAAAACACTCTGCTTTTGAGAAACGGGCATTCTTGCACTCTACTGTGTTTCCTAGAGGGCCTGTACAGTGAACTAGCTCAGAACAAAAGAACTGTGCTTCCTACCCAAACGGGGCATATCTAGTTCAACTCAGTATTGGAAACTGAGTAAAACAGGAGCTTCTCTTCAGTCCAATACACTGTACTGGCTGGGAACAGACGCAAATGCTATTTGCACTGTGTATGGCCAGAATAGCACAAGAGTGCTTGTCTTAGCCTTATTGAACCCTTGCTGCTAGAACTTGAAATTGAACGTGATTCAACTCCGTTTAGGAAGTTTAATTGAACCCTAGTGTGCCATGCAAGAAAAACACTCTGATTTTGAGAAACGGGCATTCTTGCACTCAATTTTTTTTTCCTAGATGGCCAGTACAGTGAGATAGCTCAGAACAAAAGAACTGTGCTTTACTACAGAAACGGGGCATATCAAGTTCAACTCAGTATTGAAAACTGAGTAAAACCGGAGGTTCTGTTCAGTCCAATACACTGTACTGGCTGGGAACAGACGCGAATGCTATTTGCACTGTGTATGCCAGAATAGCACAAGAGTGCTCTTCTTAGCCTGAATGAACCCTTGCTGCTAGAACTTGAAACTGAACCTGATTCAACTCCTTTTAGGAAGTTTAATTTAACCCTAGTGTGCCATGCAAGAAAAGCACTCTGCTTTTGAGAAACGGGCATTCTTGCACTCAATTTTTTTTCCTAGATGGCCAGTACAGTGAGCTAGCTCTGAACAAAAGAACTGTGCTTTACTACAGAAACGGGGCATATCTAGTTCAACTCAGTATTGGAAACTGAGTAAAACAGGAGCTTCTCTTCAGTCCAATATACTGTACTGGCTTGGAACAGACCCGAAAGCTATTTGCACTGTGTATGGCCAGAATAGCACAAGAGTGCTGCTCTTAACCTGAGTGAACCCTTGCTTCTCGAAATTGAAACTGAAGCTGATTCAACTCCTTTTAGGAAGTTTAAGTGAACCCCAGTGTGCCATGCAAGAAAAACACTCTGCTTTTGAGAAACGGGCATTCTTGCACCCTACTGTGTTTCCTATAGGGCCAGTACAGTGAGCTAGCTCAGAACAAAAGAACTGTGCTTCCTACACAAACGGGGAATATCTGGTTCAACTCAGTATTGGAAACTGAGTAAAACAGGAGCTTCTCTTCAGTCCAATACACTGTATTGGCTGGGAACAGACGCGAATGCTATTTGTACTCTCTATGGCCAGAATAGCACGAGAGTGCTGTTCTTAGCCTGAATGAACCCTTGCTGCTAGAACTTGAAACTGAACGTGATTCAACTCCATTTGGGAAGTTTAATTGAACACTAGTGTGCCATGCAAGAAAAACACTCTGCTCTTGAGAAACGGGCATTCTTGCACTCTACTGTTTTTCCTAGAGGGCCAGTACAGTGAGCTACCTCAGAAAAAAAGAACTGTGCTTCCAACACAAACGGGGCATATCTAGTTCAACTCAGTATTGGAAACTGAGTAAAACAGGAGCTTCTCTTCAGTCCAATACACTGTATCTGCTGGTAAGAGACACGAATGCTATTTGCACTGTGTATGCCAGAATAGCACAAGAGTGCTGCTCTTACCCTGAGTGAACCCTTGCTTCTCGAACTTGAAACTGAAGCTGATTCAACTCCTTTTAGGAAGTTTAAGTGAACCCCAGTGTGCCATGCAAGAAAAACACTCTGCTCTTGAGAAATGGGCATTCTTGCACCCTACTGTGTTTCCTATAGGGCCAGTACAGTGAGCTAGCTCAGAACAAAAGAACTGTGCTTCCTACACAAACGAGGAATGTCTGGTTCAACTCAGTATTGGAAACTGAGTAAAACAGGAGCTTCTCTTCAGTCCAATACACTGTATTGGCTGGGAACAGACGCGAATGCTATTTGCACTCTCTATGGCCAGAATAGCACGAGAGTGCTGTTCTTAGCCTGAATGAACCCTTGCTGCTAGAACTTGAAACTGAACGTGATTCAACTCCGTTTAGTAAGTTTAATTGAACCCTAGTGTGCCATGCAAGAAAAACACTCTGCTTTTGAGAAACGGGCATTCTTGCACTCTACTGTTTTTCCTAGAGGGCCAGTACAGTGAGCTAGCTCAGAACAAAAGAACTGTGCTTCCTACCCAAACGGGGCATATCTAGTTCAACTCAGTATTGGAAACTGAGTAAAACAGGAGCTTCTCTTCAGTCCAATACACTGTACTGGCTTCGAACAGACGTGAATGCTTTTGCACTGTGTATGGCCAGAAAAACACAAGAGTGCTGCTCTTAGCCTGAGTGAACCCTTGCTTCTAGAACTTGAAACTGAACCTGATTCAACTCCTTTTAGGAAGTTTAAATGAAACCCATTGTGTCATGCAAGAAAAGAACTCTGCTTTTGAGAAACTTGCATTCTTGCACTCTACTGTGTTTCATATAGGGCCAGTACAATGAACTAGATCAGAACAAAAGAACTGTGCTTCCTACACAAACTGGGCATATCTAGTTCAACTCAGTATTGGAAACTGAGTAAAACAGGAGCTTCTCTTCAGTCCAATGCACTGTACTGGCTGAGAACAGACGCGAATGCTATTTGCACTGTGTATGGCCAGAATAGCACAAGAGTGCTGTTCTTAACCTGAATGAACCCTTGCTGCTAGAACTTGAAACTGAACGTGATTCAACTCCGTTTAGGAAGTTTAATTGAACCCTAGTGTGCCATGCAAGGAAAACACTCTGCTTTTGAGAAACGGGCATTCTTGCACTCTACTGTGTTTCCTAGAGGGCCTGTACAGTGAGCTAGCTCAGAACAAAAGAACTGTGCTTCCAACACAAACGGGGCATATCTAGTTCAACTCAGTATTGGAAACTGAGTAAAACAGGAGCTTCTCTTCAGTCCAATACACTGTATCTGCTGGTAAGAGACGCGAATGCTATTTGCACTGTGTATGCCAGAATAGCACAAGAGTGCTGCTCTTACCCTGAGTGAACCCTTGCTTCTCGAACTTGAAACTGAAGCTGATTCAACTCCTTTTAGGAAGTTTAAGTGAACCCCAGTGTGCCGTGCAAGAAAAACACTCTGCTCTTGAGAAATGGGCATTCTTGCACCCTACTGTGTTTCCTATAGGGCCAGTACAGTGAGCTACCTGAGAACAAAAGAACTTTGCTTCCTACACAAACGGGGCATATCTGGTTCAACTCAGTATTGGAAACTGAGTAAAACAGGAGCTTCTCTTCAGTCCAATACACTGTACTGGCTGGGAACAGACGCAAATGCTATTTGCACTGTGTATGGCCAGAATAGCACAAGAGTGCTTGTCTTAGCCTTATTGAACCCTTGCTGCTAGAACTTGAAATTGAACGTGATTCAACTCCGTTTAGGAAGTTTAATTGAACCCTAGTGTGCCATGCAAGAAAAACACTCTGATTTTGAGAAACGGGCATTCTTGCACTCAATTTTTTTTCCTAGATGGCCAGTACAGTGAGCTAGCTCAGAACAAAAGAACTGTGCTTTACTACAGAAACGGGGCAAATCTAGTTCAACTCAGTATTGGAAACTGAGTAAAACCGCAGCTTCTCTTCAGTCCAATACACTGTACTGGCTGGGAACAGACGCGAATGCTATTTGCACTGTGTATGCCAGAATAGCACAAGAGTGCTCTTCTTACCCTGAATGAACCCTTGCTGCTAGAACTTGAAACTGAACCTGATTCAACTCCTTTTAGGAAGTTTAATTGAACCCTAGTGTGCCATGCAAGAAAAGCACTCTGCTTTTTAGAAACGGGCATTCTTGCACTTTACTGTGTTTCCTATAGGGCCAGTACAGTGAGCTAGCTCAGAACAAAAGAACTGTGCTTCCTACACAAACGGGGCATATCTAGTTCAACTCAGTATTGGAATCTGAGTAAAACAGGAGCTTCTCTTCAGTCCAATATACTGTACTCGCTTGGAACAGACCCGAAAGCTATTTGCACTGTGTATGGCCAGAATTGCACAAGAGTGCTGCTCTTAACCTGAGTGAACCCTTGCTTCTAGAACTTGAAACTGAAGCTGATTCAACTCCTTTTAGGAAGTTTAAGTGAACCCCAGTGTGCCATGCAAGAAAAATACTCTGCCTTTGCGAAACGGGCATTCTTGCACCCTACTGTGTTTCCTATAGGGCCAGTACAGTGAGCTAGCTCAGAACAAAAGAACTGTGCTTCCTACACAAACGGGGTATATCTGGTTCAACTCAGTATTGGAAACTGAGTAAAACAGGAGCTTCTCTTCAGTCCAATACACTGTACTGGCTGGGAACAGACGCGAATGCTATTTGTACTCTCTTTGACCAGAATAGCACAAGAGTGCTGTTCTTAGCCTGAATGAACCCGTGCTGCTAGAATTTGAAACTGAACGTGATTCAACTCCGTTTAGTAAGTTTAATTGAACCCTAGTGTGCCATGCAAGACAAACACTCTTCTTTCGAGAAACGGGCATTCTTGCACTCTACTGTTTTTCCTAGAGGGCCAGTACAGTGAGCTAGCTCAGAACAAAGAACTGTGCTTCCTACACAAACGGGGCATATCTAGTTCAACTCAGTACTGGAAACTGAGTAAAACATTAGCTTCTCTTCAGTCCAATACACTGTACTGGCTTGGAACAGACGTGAATGCTATTTGCACTGTGTATGGCCAGAATAACACAAGAGTGCTGCTCTTACCCTGAGTGAACCCTTGCTTCTAGAACTTGAAACTGAACCTGATTCAACTCCTTAAGGAAGTTTAATTGAACCCTAGTGTGCCATGCAAGAAAAACACTCTGCTTGAGAAACGGATATTCTTGCACTCTACTATGTTTCCTTGAGGGCCAGTACAGTGAGCTAGCTCAGAACAAAAGAACTGTCCTTCCTACACAAACGGGGCATATCTAGCTCAACTCAGTATTGGAAACTGAGTAAAATCGAAGCTTCTCTTCAATCCAAAACACTGTACTGTCTGGGAAGAGACTCGAATGCTATTTGCACTGTGCATGGCCAGAATAGCACAAGAGTGCTGTTCTTAGCTTGAATGAACCCTTGCTCCTAGAATTTGAAACTGAACGTGATTCAACTCCGTTTAGGAAGTTTAATTGAACCGTAGTGTGCCATGCAAGAAAAACACTCTGCGTTTGAGAAAAGGGCATTCTTGCACTCTACTGTGTTTCCTATAGGGCCAGTACAGTGAGCTAGCTCAGAACAAAAGAACTGTGCTTCCTACATAAACGGGCATGTCTAGTTCAACTCAGTATTGGAAACTGAGTAAAACAGGAGCTTCTCTTCAGTCCAATACACTGTACTGGCTGGGAACAGACGTGAATGCTATTTGCACTGTGTATGGCCAGAATAGCACAAGAGTGCTCTTCTTAGCCTGAATGAACCCGTGCTGCTAGAACTTGAAACTGAACGTGATTCAAATCCGTTTAGGAAGTTTAATTGAACCCTAGTGTGCCATGCAAAAAAAACACCCTGCTTTTGAGAAACGGGCATTCTGGCACTATACTGTGTTCCTAGAGGGCCAGTACAGTGAGCTAGCTCAGAACAAAAGAACTTTGCTTCCTACACAAACAACCATATCTAGTTCAACTCAGTATTGTAAACTGAGTAAAACAGGAGCTTCTCTTCAGTCCAATACACTGAACTGGCTGGTAACAGACCCGAATGCTATTTGCACTGTGTATGGCAATAATAGCACAAGAGTGCTCTTCTTAGCCTGAATGAAGCCTTGCTGTTAGAACTTGAAACTGAACCTGACTCAACTTCTTTTAGGAAGTTTAATTGAACCCTAGTTTGCCATGCAATAAAAACACTCTGCTTTGAGAAACGGGCATTCTTGCACTCTACTGTGTTTCCTAAAGGGCCAGTACAGTGAGCTAGCTCAGAATAAAGAACTGTGGTTCCTACACAAACGGGGCTTATCTAGTTCAACTCAGTATTGGAAACTGGGTAAAACAGGAGCTTCTCTTCAGTCCAATACACTGTACTGGCTGGGAACAGACGCGAATGCTATTTGCACTGTGTATGGCCAGAATAGCACAAGAGTGCTGCTCTTAGCCTGAGTGAACCCTTGCTGCTAGAATTTGAAACTGAACCTGATTCAACTCCTTTTAGGAAGTTTAATTGGACCCTAGTGTGCCATGCAAGAAAAACACTCTGCTTTTGAGAAACGGGTATCCTTGCACTCTACAGTGTTTCCTAGAGGGCCAGTACAGTGAGCTAGCTCAAAACAAAAGAACTGTGCTTCCTACACAAACAGGGCATATCTAGTTCACATCAGTATTGGAAACTGAGTAAAACTGGAGCTTCTCTTCAGTCCAATACACTGTACTGGCTGGGAACAGACGCGAATGCTATTTGCACTCTATATGGCCAGAATTGCACAAGAGTGCTGCTCTTAGCCTGAGTGAACCCTTGCTGCTAGAACTTGAAACTGAATGTGATTCAACTCCGTTTAGGAAGTGTAATTGAACACCAGTGTGCCATGCAAGAAAAACACTCTGCTTGAGAAACGGGTATTGTTGCACTCTACTATGTTTCCTTGAGGGCCAGTACAGTGAGCTAGCTCAGAACAAAAGAACTGTGCTTCCTGCACAAACGGGGCATATCTAGCTCAACTCAGTATTGGAAACTGAGTAAAACCGGAGCTTCTCTTCAATCCAAAACACTGTACTGGCTGGTAACAGACCGAATGATATTTGCACTGTGTAAGGCCAGAATAGGACAAGAGTGCTGTTCTTAGCCTGAATGAGCACTTGCTGCTGGAACTTGAAACTGAACGTGATTCAACTCCTTTTAGGAAATTTAATGGAACCCTAGTGTGCCATGCAAGAAAAACACTCGGCTTTTGAGAAACGGGCATTCTTGCACTCTACTGTGTTTCCTAAAGGGCCAGTACAGTGAGCTAGCTCAGAACAAAAGAACTGTGCTTCCTACACAAACGGGCATGTCTAGTTCAACTCATATTGTAAACTGAGTAAAACAGGAGCTTATCTTCAGTCCAATACACTGTACTGGCTGGGCACAGACGCGAATGCTATTTGCACTGTGTAAGGCCAGAATAGCAAAAGAGTGCTGTACTTAGCCTGAATGAACCCTTGCTGCTGGAACTTGAAACTGAACGTGATTCAACTCCATGTAGGAAGATTAAATAAACCCCAGTGTTCCATGCAAGAAAAACACTCTGCTTTTGAGAAACGGGCATTCTTGCACTCTACTGTGTTTCCTAAAGGGCCAGTACAGTGAGCTAGCTCAGAACAAAAGAACTGTGCTTCCTACACAAAGAGCCATATGTTGTTCAACTCAGTATTGGAAACTGAGTAAAACAGGAGCTTCTCTTCAGTCCAATACACTGTACTGGCTGGTAACAGACCCGAATGCTATTTGCACTGTGTAAGGCCAGAATAGCAAAAGAGTGCTGTTCTTAGCCTGAATGAACCCTTGCTGCTGGAACTTGAAACTGAACGTGATTCAACTCCTTTTAGGAAGTTTAATGGAACCCTAGTATGCCATGCAAGAAAAACATCCTGCTTTTGAGAAACGGGCATTCTTGCACTCTACTGTGTTTCCTAAAGGGCCAGTACAGTGAGCTAGCTCAGAACAAAAGAACTGTGCTTCCTACACAACCGGGCATGTCTAGTTCAACTCAGTATTGGAAAGTGAGTAAAACAGGAGCTTCTCTTCAGTCCTATACATGTACTGGCTGGTAACAGACCGAATGCTATTTGCACTGTGTAAGGCCAGAATAGCACAAGAGTGCTGTTCTTAGCCTGAATGAACACTTGCTGCTGGAACTTGAAACTGAACGTGATTCAAATCCTTTTAGGAAATTTAATGGAACCCTAGTGTGCCATGCAAGAAAAACACTCGGCTTTTGAGAAACGGGCATTCTTGCACTCTACTGTGTTTCCTAAAGGGCCAGTACAGTGAGCTAGCTCAGAACAAAAGAACTGTGCTTCCTACACAAACGGGCATGTCTAGTTCAACTCAGTATTGTAAACTGAGTAAAACAGCAGCTTCTCTTCCGTCCAATACACTGTACTGGCTGGGAACAGACGCGAATGCTATTTGCACTGTGTATGGCCAGAATAGCACAATAGTGCTGTTCTTAGCCTGAATGAACCCTTGCTGCGAGAACTTGAAACTGAACGTGATTCAACTCCTTTTAGGAAGTTTAATTGAACCCTAGTGTGCCATGCAAGAAAAACACTCTGCTTTTGAGAAACGGGCATTCTTGCATTCTACTATGTTTTCTAGAGAGCCAGTACAGTGAGCTAGCTCAGAACAAAAGAACTGTGCTTCCTACACAAACGGGGCATATCTAGTTCAACTCAGTATTGGAAACTGAGTAAAACAGGAGCTTCTCTTCAGTTCAATACACTGTACTGGCTGGGAACAACGCGAATGCTATTTGCACTGTGTATGGCCAGAATAGCACAAGAGTGCTGTTCTTAGCCTGAATGAACCCTTGCTGCTAGAACTTGAAACTGAAAGTGATTCAACTCCGTTTAGGAAGTTTAATTGAACCCTAGTGTGCCATTCAAGAAAAACACTGTGCTTTTGAGAAACGGGCATTCTTGCACTCTACTGTGTTTCCTATAGGGCCAGTACAGTGAGCTAGCTCAGAACAAAAGAACTGTGCTTCCTACACAAACGGGGCATATCTAGGTCAACTCAGTATTGGAAACTGAGTAAAACAGGAGCTTCTCTTCAGTCCAATACACTGTACTGGCTGGGAACTGACGCGAATGCTATTTGCACTGTGTATGGCCAGAATAGCACAAGAGTACTGTTTTTAGCCTGAATGAACCCTTGCTGCTAGAACTTGAAACTGAACGTGATTCAACTCCTTTTAGGAAGTTTAATTGAACCCTAGTGTGCCATGCAAGAAAAACACTCTGCTTTTGAGAAACGGGCATTCTTGCATTCTACTATGTTTGCTAGAGAGCCAGTACAGTGAGCGAGCTCAGAACAAAAGAACTGTGCTTCCTACACAAACGGGGCATATCTAGTTCAACTCAGTATTGGAAACTGAGTAAAACAGGAGCTTCTCTTCAGTCCAATACACTGTACTGGCTGGGAACAACGCGAATGCTATTTGCACTGTGTATGGCCAGAATAGCACAAGAGTGCTGTTCTTAGCCTGAATGAACCCTTGCTGCTAGAACTTGAAACTTAAAGTGATTCAACTCCGTTTAGGAAGTTTAATTGAACCCTAGTGTGCCATTCAAGAAAAACACTCTGCTTTTGAGAAACGGGCATTCTTGCACTCTACTGTGTTTCCTATAGGGCCAGTACAGTGAGCTAGCTCAGAACAAAAGAACTGTGCTTCCTACACAAACGGGGCATATCTAGGTCAACTCAGTATTGGAAACTGAGTAAAACAGGAGCTTCTCTTCAGTCCAATACACTGTACTGGCTGGGAACTGACGCGAATGCTATTTGCACTGTGTATGGCCAGAATAGCACAAGAGTGCTGTTTTTAGCCTGAATGAACCCTTGCCGCTAGAACTTGAAACTGAACGTGATTCAACTCCGTTTAGGAAGTTTAATTGAACCCTAGTGTGCCATGCAAGAAAAACACTCTGCATTTGAGAAACGGGCATTCTTTCACTCTACTGTGTTTCCTATAGCGCACGTACAGTGAGCTAGCTCAGAACAAAAGAACTGTGCTTCCTACACAAAAGCAGCATATCTAGTTCAACTCAGTATTGGCAACTAAGTAAAACAGGAGCTTCTCTTCAGTCCAATACACTGTACTGTCTGGGAACAGAGGCGAATGCTATTTGCACTGTGTAAGGGCTGAATAGCACAAGAGTGCTGTTCTTAGCCTGAATGAACCCTTGTTGCTAGAACTTGAAACTGAATGTGATTCAACTCCGTTTAGGCAGTTTAATTGACCCCTAGTGTGCCATGCAAGAAAAACACTCTGCTTTTGAGAAACGGGCATTCTTGCACTCTACTGTGTTTCCTATAGGGCCAGTACAGTGAGCTAGCTCAGAACTACAGAACTGTGCTTCCTACACAAACGGGTATATCTAGTTGAACTCAGTATTGGAAACTGAGTAAAACAGGAGCTTCTCTCAGTCCAATACACTGTACTGAATGGGAACAGACGCGAATGCTTTTTGCACTGTGTATGGCCAGAATAGCACAAGTGTGCTGCTATTAGCCTGAATGAACCCTTGCTGCTAGAACTTGAAACTGAACGTGATTCAACTCCGTTTAGGAAGTTTAATTGAACCCCATTGGGCCATGCAAGAAAAACACTCTGCTTTTGAGAAACGGGCGTTCTGGCACTCTACTGTTTTTCCTTTAGGGCCAGTACAGTGAGCTAGCTCAGAACAAAAGAACTGTGCTTCCTACACAAACTGGGTATATCTAGTTCAACTCAGTATTGGAAACTGAGTAAAACAGGAGCTTCTCTCAGTAAAATACACTGTACTGAATGGGAACAGACGCGAATGCTATTTGCACTGTGTATGGCCAGAATAGCACAAGAGTGCTCTTCTTAGCCTGAATGAACCCTTGCTGCTAGAACTTGAAACTGAACGTGATTCAACTCCGTTTAGGAAGTGTAATTGAACCCTACAGTGCCATGCAAGAAAAACACTCTGCTTTTGAGAAACGGGCATTCTTGCACTCTACTGTGTGTCCTATACGGCCAGTACAGTGAGATAGCTCAGAACAAAAGAACTGTGCTTCCTACACAAACGGGGAATATCGACTTCAACTCAGTTTTGGAACTGAGTAAAACAGGAGCTTCTCGTCAGTCCAATACACTGTACAGGCTGGGAACAGACGCGAATGCTATTTGCACTGTGTATGGCCAGAATAGCACAAGAGTGCTGCTCTTAGCCTCAGTGAACCCTTGCTGCTAGAACTTGAAACTGAACCTGATTCAACTACTTTTAGGAAGTTTAATTGAACCCCAGTGTGCCATGCAAGAAAAACACTCTGCTTTTGAAAACGGGCATTCTTGCACTCTACTGTGTTTCCTAGAGGGCCAGTACACTGAGCTAGCTCAGAACAAAAGAACTGTGCTTCCTACACAAAAGCAGCATATCTAGTTCAACTCAGTATTGGCAACTAAGTAAAACAGGAGCTTCTCTTCAGTCCAATACACTGTACTATCTGGGAACAGAGGCGAATGCTATTTGCACTGTGTAAGGGCTGAATAGCACAAGAGTGCTGTTCTTAGCCTGAATGAACCCTTGCTGCTGGAACTTGAAACTGAACGTGATTCAACTCCGTTTAGGAAGTTCAATTGAACCCTAGTGTGCCATGCAGGAAAAACACCCTGTTTTGAGAATCGGGCATTCTTGCACTCTACTGTGTTTTCTAGAGGGCCTGTAGAGTGAGCTAGCTCAGAACAAAGAACTGTGCTTCCTACACAAACAGGACATATCAAGTTCAACTCAGTATTGGAAACTGAGTAAAACAGGAGCTTCTCTTCAGTCCAATACACTGTTCTGGCTGGAAACAGACGCGAATGCTATTTGCACTGCGTAAGGCCAGAATAGCACAAGAGTGCTGTTCTTAGCCTGAATGAACCCTTGCTGCTGGAAATGAAACTGTACGTGATTCAACTCCGCTTAGGAAGTTCAATTGAAACCCTAGTGTGCCATGGAAGAAAAACACTCTGCTTTTGAGAAAAGGGCATTCTTGCACTCTACTGTGTTTCCTAAAGGGCAAGTACAGTGAGATAGCTCAGAACAAAAGAACTGTGCTTCCTACACAAATGTGGCATATCTAGATCAACTCAGTATTGGAAACTGAGTAAAACAGTAGCTTCTCTTCAGTCCAATACCTTGTACTGCCTGGGAACAGACGCGAATGCTATTTCCCCAGTATATGCCAGAATAGCCAAAGAGTGCTGTTCTTAGCCTGAATGAACCCTAGCTGCTAGAACTTGAAACTGAACGTGATTCAACTCCGCTTAGGAAGTTTAATTGAACCCTAGTGTGCCATGCAAGAAAAACACTCTGCTTTTGAGAAACGGGCATTCTTGCACTCTACTGTGTTTCCTAGAGGGCCAGTACAGTGAGCTAGCTCAGAACAAAAGAACTGTGCTTCCTACACAAACGGGGCATATCTAGTTGAACTCAGTATTGGAAACTGAGGAAACAGGAGCTTCTCTCAGTCCATATATTGTACTGACTGGGAACAGACCTGAATGCTATTTGCACTGTGTATGGCCAGAATACCACAAGAGTGCTCTTCTTAACCTGAATGAACCCTTGCTGCTAGAACTTTAAATTCAACGTGATTCAACTCCATTTAGGAAGTTTAATTGAACCCTAGTGTGCCATGCAAGAAAAACAGTCTGCTTTAGAGAAACGGGCATTCTTGCACTCTACTGTGTTTCCTATAGGGCCAGTACAGTGAGCTAGCTCAGAACAAAAGAACTGTGCTTCCTCCACAAACGGGGTATATCTAGTTCAACTCAGTATTGGAAACTGAGTAAAACACGAGCTTCTCTTCAGTCCAATACACTGTACTGGCAGGGAACAGACGCGAATGATATTTGCACTGTGTATGGCCAGAATAGCACAAGAGTGCTGTTCTTAGCCTGAATGAACCCTTGCTGCTAGAACTTGAAACTGAACGTGATTCAACTCCGTTTAGGAAGTTTAATTGAACCCTAGTGTGCCATGCAAGAAAAACACTCTGCTTTTGAGAAACGGATATTCTTGCACTCTACTGTGTTTCCTATACGGCCAGTAGAGTGAGATAGCTCAGAACAAAAGAATTGTGCTTCCTACACAAACGGGGCATATCTACTTCATCTCAGTTTTGGAACTGAGTAAAACAGGAGCTTCTCTTCAGTCCAATACACTGTACTGGCTGGGAACAGACGGGAATGCTATTTGCACTGTGTATGGCCAGAATAGCACAAGAGTGCTGTTCTTAACCTGAATGAACCCTTGCTGCTAGAACTTGAAACTGAACGTGATTCAACTCCGTTTAGGCAGTTTAATTGACCCCTAGTGTGCCATGCAAGAAAAACACTCTGCTTTTGAGAAACGGGTATTCTTGCACTCTACTGTGTTTCCTATAGGGCCAGTACAGTGAGCTAGCTCAGAACTACAGAACTGTGCTTCCTACACAAACGGGGATATCTAGTTGAACTCAGTATTGGAAACTGAGTAAAATAGGAGCTTCTCTCAGTCCAATACACTGTACTGAATGAGAACAGACGCGAATGCTATTTGCACTGTGTATGGTCAGAATAGCACAAGAGTGCTCTTCTTAGCCTGAATGAACCCTTGCTGCTAGAACTTGAAACTGAACGTGATTCAAATCTGTTTAGGAAGTTTAATTGAAACCTAGTGTGCCATGCAAGAAAAACACTCTGCTTTTGAGAAACGGGCATTCTTGCACTCTACTGTGTTTCCTAGAAAGCCAGTATAGTGAGCTAGCTCAGAACAAAAGAACTGTGCTTACTACACAAACGGGGCATATCTAGTTCAACTCAGTATTGGAAACTGAGTAAAACAAGAGCTTCTCTTCAGTCCAATACACTGTACTGGCTGGGAACAGACGCGAATGCTATTTGCACTGTGTATGGACAGAATAGCACAAGAGTGCTGCTCTTAGCCTCAGTGAAACCTTGCTGCTAGAACTTGAAACTGAACGTCATTCAACTATGTTTAGGAAGTTTAATTGCACCCTCTTGTGCCATGCAAGAAAAACACTGTGCTTTTGTGAAACGGGCATTCTTGCACTCTACTGTGTTTCCTATATGGCCAGTACAGTGAGATAGCTCAGAACAAAAGAACTGTGCTTCCTACACAAACGGGGAATATCGACTTCAACTCAGTTTTGGAACTGAGTAAAACAGGAGCTTCTCTTCAGTCCAATACACCGTACTGGCTGGGAACAGACGCGAATGCTATTTGCACTGTGTATAGCCAGAATAGCACAAGAGTGTTGCTTTTAGCCTCAGTGAACCCTTGCTGCTAGAACTTGAAACTGAACGTCATTCAACTACGTTTAGGAAGTTTAATTGAACCCCATTGTGCCATGCAAGAAAAACACTCTGCTTTTGAGAAACGGGCATTCTTGCACTCTACTGTGTTTCCTAGAGGGCCAGTACAGTAAGATAGCTCAGAACAAAAGAATTGTGCTTCCTACACAAACGGGGTATATCTAGTTCAACTCAGTATTGGAAACTGAGTAAAACAAGAGCTTCTCTTCAGTCCAATACACTGTACTGTCTGGGAACAAACGCGAATGCTATTTGCACTGTGTATGGCCAGAATAGCACAAGAGTGCTGTTCTTAGCCTGAATGAACCCTTGCTGCTAGAACTTGAAACTGAACGTGATGAAATCTGTTTAGGAAGTTTAATTGAACCCTAGTGTGCCATGCAAGAAAAACACTCTGTTTTAGAGAAAACAGCATTCTTTCACTCTACTGTGTTTCCTATAGGGCACGTACAGTGAGCTAGCTCAGAACAAAAGAACTGTGCTTCCTACACAAACGGGGCATATCTAGTTCAACTCAGTATTGGAAACTGAGTAAAACAGGAGCTTCTCTTCAGTCCAATACACTGTACTGGCTGGGAACTGACGCGAATGCTATTTGCACTGTGTATGGCCAGAACAGCACAAGAGTGCTCTTCTTAGCCTGAATGAACCCTTGCTGCTAGAACTTGAAACTGAACGTGATTCAACTCCGTTTAGGAAGTTTAATTGAACCCTAGTGTGTCATGCAAGAAAAACACTCTGCATTTGAGAAATGGGCATTCTTGCACTCTACTGTGTTTCCTAGAGGGCCAGTACAATGAGCTAGCTCAGAACAAAAGAACTGTGCTTCCTACACAAAAGCAGCATATCTAGTTCAACTCAGTATGGCAACTAAGTAAAACAGGAGCTTCTCTTCAGTCCAATACACTGTACTCTCTGGGAACAGAGGCGAATGCTATTTGCACTGTGTATGGCCAGAATAGCACAAGAGTGCTGTTCTTAGCCTGAATGAACCCTTGCTGCTAGAACTTGAAACTGAACGTGATTCAACTCCGTTTAGGAAGTTCAATTGAACCCTAGTGTGCCATGCAGGAAAAACACTCTGCTTTTGAGAAATGAGCATTCTTGTACTCTACTGTGTTTCCTAGAGGGCTAGTACATTGAGCTAGCTCGGAACAAAAGATCTGTGCTTCCTACACAACCTGGGCATATCTAGTTCAACTCAGTATTGGAAACTGAGTAAAACAGGAGATTCTCTTCAGTCCAATACACTGTACTGGCTGGGAACAGACGCGAATGCTATTTGCACTGTGTATGGCCAGAATAGCACAAGAGTGCTGTTCTTATCCTGAATGAACCCTTGCTGCTAGAACTTGAAACTGAACGTGATTCAACTCCGTTTCAGAAGTTTAATTGAACTTTTAGTGTGCCATGCAGGAAAAACACCCTGTTTTGAGAATCGGGCATTCTTGCACTCTACTGTGTTTTCTAGAGGGCCAGTACAGTGAGCTAGCTCAGAACTACAGAACTGTGCTTCCTACACAAACGGGGCATATCTAGTTCAACTCAGTATTGGAAACTGAGTAAAACAGGAGCTTCTCTTCAGTCCAATACACTGTACTGGCTGGAAACAGACGCGAATGCTATTTGTACTGTGTAGGGCCAGAATAGCAAAAGAGTGCTGTTCTTAGCCTGAATGAACCCTTGCTGCTGGAAATGAAACTGTACGTGATTCAACTCCGTTTAGGAAGTTCAATTGAAACCCTAGTGTGCCATGCAAGAAAAACACTCTGCTTTTGAGAAAAGGGCATTCTTGCACTCTACTGTGTTTCCTAAAGGGGAAGTACAGTGAGATAGCTCAGAACAAAAGAACTGTGCTTCCTACACAAATGGGGCATATCTAGTTCAACTCAGTATTGGAAACTGAGTAAAACAGTAGCTTCTCTTCAGTCCAATACCCTGTACTGGCTGGGAACAGACGCGAATGCTATTTCCCCTGTATATGCCAGAATAGCAAAAGAGTGCTGTTCTTAGCCTGAATGAACCCTAGCTGCTAGAACTTGAAACTGAAAGTGATTCAACTCCGCTTAGGAAGTTTAATTGAACCCTAGTGTGCCATGCAAGAAAAACACTCTGCTTTTGAGAAACGGGCATTCTTGCACTCTACTGTGTTTCCTAGAGGGCCAGTACAGTGAGCTTGCTCAGAACAAAAGAACTGTGCTTCCTACACAAACGGGGATATCTAGTTGAACTCAGTATTGGAAACTGAGGAAGCAGGAGCTTCTCTCATTCCATACATTGTACTGACTGGGAAAAGACCTGAATGCTATTTGCACTGTGTATGGCCAGAATACCACAAGAGTGCTCTTCTTAACCTGAATGAACCCTTGCTGCTAGAACTTTAAATTCAACGTGATTCAACTATATTTAGGAAGTTTAATTGAACCCTAGTGTGCCATGCAAGAAAAACACTCTGCTTTTGAGAAACGGGCATTCTTGCACTCTACTGTGTTTCCTAGAAAGCCAGTATAGTGAGCTAGCTCAGAACAAAAGAACTGTGCTTACTACACAAACGGGGCATATCTAGTTCAACTCAGTATTGGAAACTGAGTAAAACAGGAGCTTCTCTTCAGTCCAATACACTGTACTGGCTGGGAACAGACGCGAATGCTATTTGCACTGTGTATGGACAGAATAGCACAAGAGTGCTGCTCTTAGCCTCAGTGAAACCTTGCTGCTAGAACTTGAAACTGAACGTCATTCAACTATGTTTAGGAAGTTTAATTGAACCCTCTTGTGCCATGCAAGAAAAACACTCTGCTTTTGTGAAACGGACATTTTTGCACTCTACTGTGTTTCCTATACGGCCAGTACAGTGAGATAGCTCAGAACAAAAGAATTGTGCTTCCTACACAAACGGGGTATATCTAGTTCAACTCAGTATTGGAAACTGAGTAAAACAAGAGCTTCTCTTCAGTCCAATACACTGTACTGTCTGGGAACAGACGCGAATGCTATTTGCACTGTGTATGGCCAGAATAGCACAAGAGTGCTGTTCTTAGCCTGAATGAACCCTTGCTGCTAGAACTTGAAACTGATCGTGATGAAATCCGTTTAGGAAGTTTAATTGAACCCTAGTGTGCCATGCAAGAAAAACACTCTGCTTTTGAGAAACGGGCATTCTTGCACTCTACTGTGTTTCCTATAGGGCCAGTACAGTGAGCTAGCTCAGAACAAAAGAACTGTGCTTCCTACACAAACGGGGCATATCTAGTTCAACTCAGTATTGGAAACTGAGTAAAACAGGAGCTTCTCTTCAGTCCAATACACTGTACTGGCTGGGAACTGACGCGAATGCTATTTGCACTGTGTATGGCCAGAACAGCACAAGAGTGCTCTTCTTAGCCTGAATGAACCCTTGCTGCTAGAACTTGAAACTGAACGTGATTCAACTCCGTTTAGGAAGTTTAATTGAACCCTAGTGTGTCACGCAAGAAAAACACTCTGCATTTGAGAAATGGGCATTCTTGCACTCTACTGTGTTTCCTAGAGGGCCAGTACAATGAGCTAGCTCAGAACAAAAGAACTGTGCTTCCTACACAAAAGCAGCATATCTAGTTCAACTCAGTATGGCAACTAAGTAAAACAGGAGCTTCTCTTCAGTCCAATACACTGTACTGTCTGGGAACAGAGGCGAATGCTATTTGCACTGTGTAAGGGCTGAATAGCACAAGAGTGCTGTTCTTAGCCTGAATGAACCCTTGCTGCTGGAACTTGAAACTGAACGTGATTCAACTCCGTTTAGGAAGTTCAATTGAACCCTAGTGTGCCATGCAGGAAAAACACTCTGCTTTTGAGAAATGAGCATTCTTGTACTCTACTGTGTTTCCTAGAGGGCTAGTACATTGAGCTAGCTCGGAACAAAAGATCTGTGCTTCCTACACAACCTGGGCATATCTAGTTCAACTCAGTATTGGAAACTGAGTAAAACAGGAGATTCTCTTCAGTCCAATACACTGTACTGTCTGGGAACAGACGCGAATGCTATTTGCACTGTGTATGGCCAGAATAGCACAAGAGTGCTGTTCTTATCCTGAATGAACCCTTGCTGCTAGAACTTGAAACTGAACGTGATTCAACTCCGTTTCAGAAGTTTAATTGAACTTTTAGTGTGCCATGCAGGAAAAACACCCTGTTTTGAGAATCGGGCATTCTTGCACTCTACTGTGTTTTCTAGAGGGCCAGTACAGTGAGCTAGCTCAGAACTACAGAACTGTGCTTCCTACACAAACGGGGCATATCTAGTTCAACTCAGTATTGGAAACTGAGTAAAACAGGAGCTTCTCTTCAGTCCAATACACTGTACTGGCTGGAAACAGACGCGAATGCTATTTGTACTGTGTAAGGCCAGAATAGCAAAAGAGTGCTGTTCTTAGCCTGAATGAACCCTTGCTGCTGGAAATGAAACTGTACGTGATTCAACTCCGTTTAGGAAGTTCAATTGAAACCCTAGTGTGCCATGCAAGAAAAACACTCTGCTTTTGAGAAAAGGGCATTCTTGCACTCTACTGTGTTTCCTAAAGGGGAAGTACAGTGAGATAGCTCAGAACAAAAGAACTGTGCTTCCTACACAAATGGGGCATATCTAGTTCAACTCAGTATTGGAAACTGAGTAAAACAGTAGCTTCTCTTCAGTCCAATTCCCTGTACTGGCTGGGAACAGACGCGAAGCTATTTCCCCTGTATATGCCAGAATAGCCCAAGAGTGCTGTTCTTAGCCTGAATGAACCCTAGCTGCTAGAACTTGAAACTGAAAGTGATTCAACTCCGCTTAGGAAGTTTAATTGAACCCTAGTGTGCCATGCAAGAAAAACACTCTGCTTTTGAGAAACGGGCATTCTTGCACTCTACTGTGTTTCCTAGAGGGCCAGTACAGTGAGCTTGCTCAGAACAAAAGAACTGTGCTTCCTACACAAACGGGGATATCTAGTTGAACTCAGTATTGGAAACTGAGGAAGCAGGAGCTTCTCTCAGTCCATACATTGTACTGACTGGGAAAAGACCTGAATGCTATTTGCACTGTGTATGGCCAGAATACCACAAGAGTGCTCTTCTTAACCTGAATGAACCCTTGCTGCTAGAACTTTAAATTCAACGTGATTCAACTACATTTAGGAAGTTTAATTGAACCGTAGTGTGCCATGCAAGAAAAACACTCTGCTTTTGAGAAACGGGCATTCTTGCACTCTACTGTGTTTCCTAGAAAGCCAGTATAGTGAGCTAGCTCAGAACAAAAGAACTGTGCTTACTACACAAACGGGGCATATCTAGTTCAACTCAGTATTGGAAACTGAGTAAAACAGGAGCTTCTCTTCAGTCCAATACACTGTACTGGCTGGGAACAGACGCGAATGCTATTTGCACTGTGTATGGACAGAATAGCACAAGAGTGCTGCTCTTAGCCTCAGTGAAACCTTGCTGCTAGAACTTGAAACTGAACGTCATTCAACTATGTTTAGGAAGTTTAATTGAACCCTTTTGTGCCATGCAAGAAAAACACTCTGCTTTTGTGAAACGGGCATTCTTGCACTCTACTGTGTTTCCTATACGGCCAGTACAGTGAGATAGCTCAGAACAAAAGAATTGTGCTTCCTACACAAACGGGGTATATCTAGTTCAACTCAGTATTGGAAACTGAGTAAAACAAGAGCTTCTCTTCAGTCCAATACACTGTACTGTCTGGGAACAGACGCGAATGCTATTTGCACTGTGTATGGCCAGAATAGCACAAGAGTGCGGTTCTTAGCCTGAATGAACCCTTGCTGCTAGAACTTGAAACTGAACGTGATGAAATCCGTTTAGGAAGTTTAATTGAACCCTAGTGTGCCATGCAAGAAAAACACTCTGCTTTTGAGAAACGGGCATTCTTGCACTCTACTGTGTTTCCTATAGGGCCAGTACAGTGAGCTAGCTCAGAACAAAAGAACTGTGCTTCCTACACAAACGGGGCATATCTAGTTCAACTCAGTATTGGAAACTGAGTAAAACAGGAGCTTCTCTTCAGTCCAATACACTGTACTGGCTGGGAACTGACGCGAATGCTATTTGCACTGTGTATGGCCAGAACAGCACAAGAGTGCTCTTCTTAGCCTGAATGAACCCTTGCTGCTAGAACTTGAAACTGAACGTGATTCAACTCCGTTTAGGAAGTTTAATTGAACCCTAGTGTGTCATGCAAGAAAAACACTCTGCATTTGAGAAATGGGCATTCTTGCACTCTACTGTGTTTCCTAGAGGGCCAGTACAATGAGCTAGCTCAGAACAAAAGAACTGTGCTTCCTACACAAAAGCAGCATATCTAGTTCAACTCAGTATGGCAACTAAGTAAAACAGGAGCTTCTCTTCAGTCCAATACACTGTACTGTCTGGGAACAGAGGCGAATGCTATTTGCACTGTGTAAGGGCTGAATAGCACAAGAGTGCTGTTCTTAGCCTGAATGAACCCTTGCTGCTGGAACTTGAAACTGAACGTGATTCAACTCCGTTTAGGAAGTTCAATTGAACCCTATTGTGCCATGCAGGAAAAACACTCTGCTTTTGAGAAATGAGCATTCTTGTACTCTACTGTGTTTCCTAGAGGGCTAGTACATTGAGCTAGCTCGGAACAAAAGATCTGTGCTTCCTACACAACCTGGGCATATCTAGTTCAACTCAGTATTGGAAACTGAGTAAAACAGGAGATTCTCTTCAGTCCAATACACTGTACTGGCTGGGAACAGACGCGAATGCTATTTGCACTGTGTATGGCCAGAATAGCACAAGAGTGCTGTTCTTATCCTGAATGAACCCTTGCTGCTAGAACTTGAAACTGAACGTGATTCAACTCCGTTTCAGAAGTTTAATTGAACTTTTAGTGTGCCATGCAGGAAAAACACCCTGTTTTGAGAATCGGGCATTCTTGCACTCTACTGTGTTTTCTAGATTGCCAGTACAGTGAGCTAGCTCAGAACTACAGAACTGTGCTTCCTACACAAACTGGGCATATCTAGTTCAACTCAGTATTGGAAACTGAGTAAAACAGGAGCTTCTCTTCAGTCCAATACACTCTACTGGGTGGAAACAGACGCGAATGCTATTTGTACTGCGTAAGGCCAGAATAGCAAAAGAGTGCTGTTCTTAGCCTGAATGAACCCTTGCTGCTGGAAATGAAACTGTACGTGATTCACCTCCGTTTAGGAAGTTCAATTGAAACCCTAGTGTGCCATGCAAGAAAAACACTCTGCTTTTGAGAAAAGGGCCTTCTTGCACTCTACTGTGTTTCCTAAAGGGGAAGTACAGTGAGATAGCTCAGAACAAAAGAACTGTGCTTCCTACACAAATGGGGCATATCTAGTTCAACTCAGTATTGGAAACTGAGTAAAACAGTAGCTTCTCTTCAGTCCAATACCCTGTACTGGCTGGGAACAGACGCGAATGCTATTTCCCCTGTATATGCCAGAATAGCCCAAGAGTGCTGTTCTTAGCCTGAATGAACCCTAGCTGCTAGAAGTTGAAACTGAAAGTGATTCAACTCCGCTTAGGAAGTTTAATTGAACCCTAGTGTGCCATGCAAGAAAAACACTCTGCTTTTGAGAAACGAGCATTCTTGCACTCTACTGTGTTTCCTAGAGGGCCAGTACAGTGAGCTTGCTCAGAACAAAAGAACTGTGCTTCCTACACAAACGGGGATATCTAGTTGAACTCAGTATTGGAAACTGAGGAAGCAGGAGCTTCTCTCAGTCCATACATTGTACTGACTGGGAAAAGACCTGAATGGTATTTGCACTGTGTATGGCCAGAACACCACAAGAGTGCTCTTCTTAACCTGAATGAACCCTTGCTGCTAGAACTTTAAATTCAACGTGATTCAACTACATTTAGGAAGTTTAATTGAACCCTAGTGTGCCATGCAAGAAAAACACTCTGCTTTTGAGAAACGGGCATTCTTGCACTCTACTGTGTTTCCTATAGGGCCAGTACAGTGAGCTAGCTCAGAACAAAAGAACTGTGCTTCCTACACAAACGGGGTATATCTAGTTCAACTCAGTATTGGAAACTGAGTAAAACAGGAGCTTCTCTTCAGTCCAATACACTGTACTGGCAGGGAACAGACGCGTATGCTATTTGCACTGTGTATGGCCAGAATAGCACAAGAGTGCTGTTCTTAGCCTGAGTGAACCCTTGCTGCTAGTTCTTGAAACTGAACGTGATTCAACTCCGTTTAGGAAGTTTAATTGAACCCTAGTGTGCCATGCAAGAAAAACACTCTGCTTTTGAGAAACGGGCATTCTTGCACTAACTGTGTTTCCTAGAAAGCCAGTACAGTGAGCTAGCTCAGAACAAAAGAACTGTGCTTCCTACACAAACGGGGCATATCTAGTTCAACTCAGTATTGGAAACTGAGTAAAACAGGAGCTTCTCTTCAGTCCAATACACTGTACTGGCTGGGAACAGACGCGAATGCTATTTGCACTGTGTTTGGCCAGAATAGCACAAGAGTGCTGCTCTTAGCCTCAGTGAAACCTTGCTGCTAGAACTTGAAACTGAACGTCATTCAACTATGTTTAGGAAGTTTAATTGAACCCTAGTGTGCCATGCAAGAAAAACACTCTTCTTTTGAGAAACGGGCATTCTTGCATTCCACTATGTTTCCTAGAGGGCCAGTACAGTGAGCTAGCTCAGAACAAAAGAACTGTGCTTCCTACACAAACGGGGAATATCTAGTTCAGCTCAGTATTGGAAACTGAGTAAAACTGGAGCTTCTCTTCAGTCCAATACACTGTACTGGCTGGGAACAGACGCGAATGCTATTTGTACTGTGTATGACCAGAATAGCACAAGTGTGCTGCTCTTAGCCTGAATGAACCCTTGCTGCAAGAACTTCAAACTGAACGTGATTCAACTCCGTTTAGGAAGTTTAAATGAACCCCATTGTGCCATGCAAGAAAAACACTCTGCTTTTGAGAAACGGGCATTCTGGCACTCCACTGTGTTTCCTTTAGGGCCAGTACAGTGAGCTAGCTCAAACAAAAGAACTGTGCTTCCTACACAAACGGGGTATATCTAGTTCAACTCAGTATTGGAAACTGAGTAAAACAGGAGCTTCTCTTCAGTCCAATACACTGTACTGGCTGGGAACAGACGCGAATGCTATTTGCACTGTGTATGGCCAGAATAGCACAAGAGTGCTGTTCTTAGCCTGAATGAACCCTTGCTGCTAGAACTTGAAACTGAACGTGATTCAACTCCGTTTAGGAAGTTTAATTGAACCCTACTGTGCCATGCAAGAAAAACACTCTGCTTTTGAGAAACGGGCATTCTTGCACTCTACTGTGTGTCCGATACGGCCAATACAGTGAGATAGCTCAGAACAAAAGAACTGTGCTTCCTACACAAACGGGGAATATCGACTTCAACTCAGTTTTGGAACTGAAAAACAGGAGCTTCTCTTCAGTCCAATACACTGTACTGGCTGGGAACAGACGAGAATGCTATTAGCCCTGTGTATGGCCAGAATAGCACAAGAGTGCTGTTCTTATCCTGAATGAACCCTTGCTGCTAGAACTTGAAACTGAACGTGATTAAATCCGTTTAGGAAGTTTAATGGAACCCTAGTGTGCCATGCAAGAAAAACACTCTGCTTTTGAGAAACGGGCATTCTTGCACTCTACTGTGTTTTCTAGAGGGCCAGTATAGTGAGCTAGCTCAGAACAAAGAACTGTGCTTCCTACACAAACAGGGCATATCTAGTTCAACTCAGTATTGGAAACTGAGTAAAACAGGAGCTTCTCTTCAGTCCAATACACTGTACCTGCTGGGAACAGACGCGTATGCTATTTGCACTCTGTAAGGCCAGAATAGCACAAGAGTGCTGTTCTTAGCCTGAATGAACCCTTGCTGCTGGAAATGAAACTGTACGAGATTCAACTCCGTTTAGGAAGTTCAATTGAACACTAGTGCGCCATGCAAGAAAAACACTCTGCTTTTGAGAAACGGGCATTCTTGCACTCTACTGTGTTTCCTAAAGGGCAAGTACAGTCAGATAGCTCAGAACAAAAGAACTGTGCTTCCTACACAAACGGGGCATATCTAGTTCAACTCAGTAATGGAAAGTGAGTAAAACAGGACCTTCTCTTCAGTCCAATACACAGTACTGGCTGGGAATAGACACGAATGCTATTTGCACTGTGTATGGCCAGAATAGCACAAGAGTGCTGTTCTTAGCCTGAATGAACCCTTGCTGCTGGAAATGAAACTGTACGTGATTCAACTCCGTTTAGGAAGTTCAATTGAACCCTAGTGTCCCATGCAAGAAAAACACTCAGCTTTTGAGAAATGGGCATTCTTGTACTCTACTGTGTTTCCTAGTGGGCCAGTACATTGAGCTAGCTCGGAACAAAAGATCTGTGCTTCCTACACAAACGGGGCATATCTAGTTCAACTCAGTATTGGAAACTGAGTAAAACAGGAGCTTCTCTTCAGTCCAATACACTGTACTGCCTGGGAACAGACGAGAATGCTATTTGCACTGTGTATGGCCAGAATAGCACAAGAGTGCTGTTCTTATCCTGAAGGAACCCTTGCTGCTAGATCTTGAAACTGAACGTGATTCAACTCCGTTTCGGAAGTTTAATTGAACCCTTAGTGTGCCATGCAGGAAAAACACTCTGCTTTTGAGAATCGGGCATTCTTGCACTCTACTGTGTTTTCTAGAGGGCCAGTACATTGAGCTAGCTCAGAACAAAGAATTGTGCTTCCTACACAAACAGGGCATACCTAGTTAACTCAGTATTGGAAACTGAGTAAAACAGGAGCTTCTCTTCAGTCCAATACACTGTTCTGGCTGGGAACAGACGCGAATGCTATTTGCACTCTGTAAGGCCAGAATAGCACAAGAGTGCTGTTCTTAGCCTGAATGAACCCTTGCTGCTGGAAATGGAACTGTACGTGATTCAACTCCGTTTACTAAGTTCAATTGAACACTAGTGTGCCATGCAAGAAAAACACTCTGCTTTTGAGAAACGGGCATTCTTGCACTCTACTGTGTTTCCTATAGAGCCAGTACAGTGAGCTAGCTCAGAACAAAAGAACTGTGCTTCCTACACAAACGGGGCATATCTAGTTCAACTCAGTATTGGAAACTGAGTAAAACAGGAGCTTCTCTTCAGTCCAATACACTGTACTGGCTGGGAACAGACGGGAATGTTATTTGCACTATGTATGGCCAGAATAGCACAAGAGTGCTGTTCTTAGCCTGAATGAACCCTTGCTGCTTGGATTGAAACTGTACGCGATTCAACTCCGTTTAGGAAGTTCAATTTAACACTAGTGTGCCATGCAAGAAAAACACTCTGCTTTTGAGAAACGGGCATTCTTGCACTCTACTGTGTTTCCTAGAGGGCCAGTACAGTGAGCTAGCTCAGAACAAAAGAACTGTGCTTCCTACACAAATGGCATATCTAGTTGAACTCAGTATTGGAAACTGAGTAAAACAGGAGCTTCTCTTCAGTCCAATACACTTTACTGGCTGTGAACAGACGCGAATGCTATTTGCACTGTGTATGGCCAGAATAGCACAAGAGTGCTGTTCTTAGCCTGAATGAACCCTTGCTGCTAGAACTTGAAACTGAACGTGATTCAACTCCATTTAGGAAGTTTAATTGACCCCTAGTGTGCCATGCAAGAAAAACACTCTGCTTTTGAGAAACGGGCATTCTTGCACTCTACTGTGTTTCCTATAGGGCCAGTACAGTGAGCTAGCTCAGAACAAAAGAACTGTGGTTTCTACACAAACGGGGCATATCTAGTTCAACTCAGTATTGGAAACTGAGTAAAACAGGAGCTTCTCTTCAGTCCAATACACTGTACTGGCTGGGAACAGACGCGAATGCTATTTGCACTGTGTATGGCAAGAATAGAACAGAGTGCTGCTCTTAGCCTGAGTGAACCCTTGCTGCTAGAACTTGAAAATGAACCTGATTCAACTCCTTTTAGGAAGTTTAATTGAACCCCAGTGTGCCATGCAAGAAAAACACTCTGCTTTGAGAAACAGGCATTCATGCACTCTACTGTGTTTCCTAGAGGGCAAGTACAGTGAGCTAGCTCCGAACAAAAGAACTGTGCTTCCTACACAAAGGGGGCATATCTAGTTCAACTCACTATTGGAAACTGAGTAAAACAGGAGCTTCTCTTCAGTCCAACACACTGTACTGGCTGGGAACAGAAGCGAATGCTATTTGCACTGTGTATGGCCAGAATAGCACAAGAGTGCTGTTCTTAGCCTGAATGAACCCTTGCTACTTGGATTGAAACTGTACGTGACTCAACTCCGTTTAGGAAGTTCAATTGAACACTAGTGTGCCATGCAAGAAAAACACTCTGCTTTTGAGAAACGGGAATTCTTGCACTCTACTGTGTTTCCTAGAGGGCCAGTACAGTGAGCTAGCTCAGAACAAAAGAACTGTGCTTCCTACACAAACGGGGCATATCTAGTTCAACTCAGTATTGGAAACTGAGTAAAACAGGAGCTTCTCTTCAGTCCAAAACACTGTTCTGGCTGGGAACAGACGCGAATGCTATTTGCACTGCTTAAGGCCAGAATAGCACAAGAGTGCTGTTCTTAGATGAATGAACCCTTGCTGCTGGAAATGGAACTGTACGTGATTCAACTCCGTTTAGGAAGTTCAATTGAACACTAGTGTGCCATGCAAGAAAAACACTCTGCTTTTGAGAAACGGGCATTCTTGCACTCTACTGTGTTTCCTAAAGGGCAAGTACAGTGAGATAGCTCAGAACAAAAGAACTGTGCTTCCTACACAAACGGGGCATATCTAGTTCAACTCAGTATTGGAAACTGAGTAAAACAGGAGCTTCTCTTCAGTCCAATACACTCTACTGGCTGGGAACAGACAGGAATGTTATTTCCACTGTGTATGGCCAGAATAGCACAAGAGTGCTGCTCTTAGCAGGAGTGAACCCTTGCTGCTAGAACTTGAAAGTGAACCTGATTCGACTCCTTTTAGGAAGTTTAATTGAGCCCCTGTGTGCCATGCAAGAAAAACACTCTGCTTATGAAAAACGGGCATTCTTGCACTCTACTGTGTTTCCAAGAGGGCCAGTACAGTGAGCTAGCTCAGAACAAAAGGACTGTTCTTCCTACACAAACGGGGTATATCTAGTTCAACTCAGTATTGGAAACTGAGTAAAACAGGAGCTTCTCTTCAGTCCAATACACTGTACTGGCTGGAAACAGACGCGAATGCTATTTGAACTGTGTATGACCAGAATAGCACAAGAGTGCTGCTCTTAGCCTGAGTGAACCCTTGCTGCTAGAACTTGAAACTGAACCTGATTCAACTCCTTTTAGGAAGTTTAATTGATCGCTAGTGTGCCATGCAAGAAAAACACTCTGCTTTTGAGAAACGGGCATTCTTGCACTCTACTGTGTTTCCTATACGGCCAGTACAGTGAGCTAGCTCAGAACAAAAGAACTGTGCTTCCTACACAAACGGGGCATATCTAGTTCAACTCAGTATTGGAAACTGAGTAAAACAGGAGCTTCTCTTCAGTCCAATACACTGTACTGGCTGGGAACAGACGGGAATGTTATTTGCACTGTGTATGGCCAGAATAGCACAAGAGTGCTGTTCTTAGCCTGAGTGAACCCTTGCTGATAGAACTTGAAACTGAACCTGATTCAACTCCTTTTAGGAAGTTTAATTGAACCCTCGTGTGCCATGCCAGAAAAACACTCTGCTTTTGAGAAACGGGCATTCTTGCACTCTACTGTGTTTCCAAGAGGGCCAGTACAGTGAGCTAGCTCAGAACAAAACAACTGTGCTTCCTACACAAATGGCATATCTAGTTGAACTCTGTATTGGAAACTGAGTAAAACAGGAGCTTCTCTTCAGTCCAATACACTTTACTGGCTGTGAACAGACGCGAATGCTATTTGCACTGTGTATGGCCAGAATAGCACAAGAGTGCTGTTCTTAGCCTGAATGAACCCTTGCTGCTAGAACTTGAAACTGAACGTGATTCAACTCCGTTTAGGAAGTTTAATTGACCCCTAGTGTGCCATGCAAGAAAAACACTCTGCTTTTGAGAAACGGGCATTCTTGCACTCTACTGTGTTTCCTAGAGGGCCAGTACAGTGCGCTAGCTCAGAACAAAAGAACTGTGGTTCCTACACAAACGGGGCATATCTAGTTCAACTCAGTATTGGAAACTGAGTAAAACAGGAGCTTCTCTTCAGTCCAATACACTGTACTGGCTGGGAGAAGACGCGAATGCTATTTGCACTGTGTATGGCAAGAATAGCACAGAGTGCTGCTCTTAGACTGAGTGAACCCTTGCTGCTAGAACTTGAAATTGAACCTGATTCAACTCCTTTTAGGAAGTTTAATTGAACCCCAGTGTGCAATGCAAGAAAAACACTCTGCTTTTGAGAAACGGGCATTCTTGCACTCTACTGTATTTCCTATAGGGCCAGTATAGTGAGCTAGCTCAGAACAAAAGAACTGTGCTTCCTACACAATCGGGGCATATCTAGTTCAACTCAGTATTGGAATCTGAATAAAACAGGAGCTTATCTTCAGTCAAATACAATGTACTGGCTGGGAACAGACGCGAATGCTATTTGCACTGTGTATGGCCAGAATAGCACAAGAATGCTGTTCTTAGCCTGAATGAACCCTTGCTGCTGGAACTTGAAACTGAACGTGATTCAACTCCTTTTAGGAAGTTTAATGGAACCCTAGTGTGCCATGCAAGAAAAACACTCTGCTTTTGAGAAATGGGCATTCTTGCACTCTACTGTGTTTCCTAAAGGGCCAGTACAGTGAGCTAGCTCAGAACAAAAGAACTGTGCTTCCTACACAACCGGACATGTCTAGTTCAACTCAGTATTGGAAACTGAGTAAAACAGGAGCTTCTCTTCAGTCCAATACACTGTACTGGCTGGGAACAGACGCGAATGCTATTTGCACTGTGTAAGGCCAGAGTAGCACAAGAGTGCTGTACTTAGCCTGAATGTACCCTTGCTGCTGGAACTTGAAACTGAACGTGATTCAACTCCGTTTGGGAAGTTTAATTGACCCCCAGTGTGCCCTGGAAGAAAAACACTCTGCTTTTGAGAAACGGGCATTCTTGCACTCTACTGTGTTTCCTACAGGGCCAGTACAGTGAGCTAGGTCAGAACAAAAGAACTGTGCTTCCTACACAAACGGGGCATATCTAGTTCAACTCAGTATTGGAAACTGAGTAAAACAGGAGCTTCTCTTCAGTCCAATACACTGTACTGGCTGGGAACAGACGGGAATGTTATTTGCACTGTGTATGGCCAGAATAGCACAAGAGTGCTGCTCTTAGCCTGAGTGAACCCTTGCTGCTAGAACTTGAAACTGAACCTGATTCAACTCCGTTTAGGAAGTTTAACTGAACCCCAGTGTGCCATGCAAGAAAAACACTCTGCTTATGAAAAACGGGCATTCTTGCACTCTGCTGTGTTCCCTAGAGGGCCAGTAGAGTGAGCTAGCTCAGAACAAAAGAACTGTTCTTCCTACACAAACGGGGTATATCTAGTTCAACTCAGTATTGGAAACTGAGTAAAACAGGAGCTTCTCTTCAGTCCAATACACTGTACTGGCTGGGAACAGACGCGAATGCTATTTGAACTGTGTATGACCAGAATAGCACAAGAGTGCTGCTCTTAGCCTGAGTGAACCCTTGCTGCTAGAACTTGAAACTGAACCTGATTCAACTCCTTTTAGGAAGTTTAATTGAACGCTAGTGTGCCATGCAAGAAAAACACTCTGCTTTTGAGAAACGGGCATTCTTGCACTCTACTGTGTTTCCTATAGGGCCAGTACAGTGTGCTAGCTCAGAACAAAAGAACTGTGCCTCCTACACAAACGGGGCATATCTAGTTCAACTCAGTATTGGAAACTGAGTAAAACAGGAGCTTCTCTTCAGTCCAATACACTGTACTGAATGGGAACAGACGGGAATGTTATTTGCACTGTGTATGGCCAGAATAGCACAAGAGTGCTGCTCTTAGCCTGAGTGAACCCTTGCTGCTAGAACTTGAAACTGAACCTGATTCAACTCCTTTTAGGGAGTTTAATTGAACCCCAGTGTGCCATGCAAGAAAAACTCTGCTCATGAAAAACGGGCATTCTTGCACTCTACTGTGTTTCCTATAGGGCCAGTACAGTGAGCTAGCTCAGAACAAAAGAACTGTGCTTCCTACACAAACGGGGTATATCTAGTTCAAGTCAGTATTGGTAACTGAGTAAAACTTGAGTTTCTCTTCAGTCCAATACACTGTACTGGCTGGGAAGAGACGCGAATGCTATTTGCACTGTGTATGGCCAGAATAGCACAAGAGTGCTCTTCTTATCCTGAATGAACCCTTGCTGCTAGAACTTGAAACTGAACCTGATTCAACTCCTTTTAGGAAGTTTAATTGAACCCCAGTGTGGATTGCAAGAAAAACACTCTGCTTTTGAGAAACAGGCATTCATGCACTCTACTGTGTTTCCTAGAGGGCAAGTACAGTGAGCTAGCTCAGAACAAAAGAACTGTGCTTGCTACACAAACGGGGCATATCTAGTTCAACTCAGTATTGGAAACTGAGTAAAACAGGAGCTTCTCTTCAGTCCAATACACTGTACTGGCTGGGAACAGACACGAATGCTATTTGCACTGTGTATGGCCTGAATAGCACAAGAGTGCTGCTCTTAGCCTGAGTGAACCCTTGCTGCTAGAACATGAAACTGAACGTGATTCAACTCCGTTTAGGAAGTTTAATTGAACCCCATTGTTCCATGCAAGAAAAACACTCTATTTTGAGAAACGGGAATTCTTGCACTCTACTGTTTTTCCAATAGGGCCAGTACAGTGAGCTAGCTCAGAACAAAAGAACTGTGCTTCCTACACAAACGGGGCATATCTAGTTCAACTCAGTATTGGAAACTGAGTAAAACAGGAGCTTCTCTTCAGTCCAATACACTTTACTCGCTGGGAACAGACACGAATGCTATTTGCACTGTGTATGGCCAGAATAGCACAAGAGTGCTGTTCTTAGCCTGAATGAACCCTTGCTGCTAGAACTTGAAACTGAACGTGATTCAACTCCGTTTAGGAAGTTTAATTGGCCCCTAGTGTGCCATGCAAGAAAAACACTCTACTTTTGAGAAACGGGCATTCTTGCACTCGACTGTGTTTCCTAGAGGGCCAGTACAGTGAGCTAGCTTAGAACAAAAGAATTGTGCTTCCTACACAAACGGGGCATATCTAGTTCAACTCACTATTGGAAACTGAGTAAAACAGGAGCTTCTCTTCAGTCCAATACACTGTACTGGCTGGGAAAAGACGGGAATGCTATTTGCACTGTGTAAGGCCAGAATAGCACAAGAGTGCTCTTCTTAGCCTGAATGAACCCTTGCTGCAAGAACTTGAAACTGAATGTGATTCAACTCCTTTTAGGCAGTTTAATTGACCCCTAGTGTGCCAGGCAAGAAAAACACTCTGCTTTTGAGAAATGGGCATTCTTGCCCTCTACTGTGTTTCCTATAGGGCCAGTACAGTGAGCTAGCTCAGAACAAAAGAACTGTGCTTCCTATACAAACGGGGATATCTAGTTGAACTCAGTATTGGAAACTGAGTAAAACAGGAGGTTCTCTCATTCGAATAAACTGTACTGAATGGGAACAGACGCGAATGCTATTTGCACTGTGTATGGCCAGAATAGCACAGAGTGCTGCTCTTAGCCTGAGTGAACCCTTGCTGCAAGAACTTGAAACTGAACCTGATTCAACTTCTTTTAGGAAGTTTAATTGAACCCCAGTGTTTCATGCAAGAAAAACACTCTGCTTTTGAGAAACGGGCATTCTTGCACTCTACTGTATTTCCTATAGGGCCAGTATAGTGAGCTAGCTCAGAACAAAAGAACTGTGCTTCCTACACAAACAGGGTATATCTAGTTCAACTCAGTATTGGAAACTGAGTAAAACAGGAGCTTCTCTTCAGTCCAATACACTGTACTGGCTGGGAACAGACGCGAATGCTATTTGCACTGTGTATGGCCAGAATAGCACAAGAGTGCTGTTCTTAGCCTTAATGAACCCTTGCTGCTAGAACTTGAAACTGAACGTGATTTAACTCCTTTAAGAATTTTAATTGAACCCTAGTGTGCCATGCAAGAAAAACACTCTGCTTTTGAGAAACGGGCATTCTTGCATTCTACTATGTTTCCTAGAGGGCCAGTACAGTGAGCTAGCTCAGAACAAAAGAACTGTGCTTCCTACACAAACAGGGCATATCTAGTTCAACTCAGTATTGGAAACTGAATAAAACAGGAGCTTCTCTTCAGTCAAATACAATGTACTGGCTGGGAACAGACGCGAATGCTATTTGCACTCTGTAAGGCCAGAATAGCACAAGAGTGCTGTTCTTAGCCTGAATGAACCCTTGCTGCTGGAAATGGAACTGTACGTGATTCAACTCCGTTTACTAAGTTCAATTGAACACTAGTGTGCCATGCAAGAAAAACACTCTGCTTTTGAGAAACGGGCATTCTTGCACTCTACTGTGTTTCCTATAGGGCCAGTACAGTGAGCTAGCTCAGAACAAAAGAACTGTGCTTCCTACACAAACGGGGCATATCTAGTTCAACTCAGTATTGGAAACTGAGTAAAACAGGAGCTTCTTTTCAGTCCAATACACTGTACTGGCTGGGAACAGACGCTAATGCTATTTGCACTGTGGATGGCCAGAATAGCACAAGAGTGCTGTTCTTATCCTGAATGAATCCTTGCTGCTAGAACTTGAAACTGGACCTGATTCAACTCCTTTTAGGGTGTTTAATTGAACCCCAGTGTGCCATGCAAGAAAAACACTCTGCTTTTGAGAAACAGGCATTCATGCACTCTACTGTGTTTCCTATAGGGCGAGTACAGTGAGCTAGCTCAGAACAAAAGAACTGTGCTTCCTACACAAACGGGGCATATCTAGTTCAACTCGGTATTGTAAACTGAGTAAAACAGGAGCTTCTCTTCAGTCCAACACACTGTACTGGCTGGGAACAGACGCGAATGCTATTTGCACTGTGTATGGACAGAATAGCACAAGAGTGCTGTTCTTAGCCTGAATGAACCCTTGCTGCTTGGATTGAAACTGTACGTGATTCAACTCCGTTTAGGAACTTCAATTGAACACTAGTGTGCCATGCAAGAAAAACACTTTGCTTTTGAGAAACGGGCATTCTTGCACTCTACTGTTTTTCCAAGAGGGCCAGTACAGTGAGCTAGCTCAGAACAAAAGAACTGTGCTTCCTACACAAATGGCATATCTAGTTGAACTCTGTATTGGAAACTGAGTAAAACAGGAGCTTCTCTTCAGTCCAATACACTTTACTGGCTGTGAACAGACGCGAATGCTATTTGCACTGTGTATGGCCAGAATAGCACAAGAGTGCTGTTCTTAGCCTGAATGAACCCTTGCTGCTAGAACTTGAAACTGAACGTGATTCAACTCCGTTTAGGAAGTTTAATTGACCCCTAGTGTGCCATGCAAGAAAAACACTCTGCTTTTGTGAAACGGGCATTCTTGCACTCTACTGTGTTTCCTAGAGGGCCAGTACAGTGAGCTAGCTCAGAACAAAAGAACTGTGGTTCCTACACAAACGGGGCATATCTAGTTCAACTCAGTATTGGAAACTGAGTAAAACAGGAGCTTCTCTTCAGTCCAATACACTGTACTGGCTGGGAACAGACGCGAATGCTATTTGCACTGTGTATGGCAAGAATAGCACAGAGTGCTGCTCTTAGACTGAGTGAACCCTTGCTGCTAGAACTTGAAATTGAACCTGATTCAACTCCTTTTAGGAAGTTTAATTGAACCCCAGTGTGCAATGCAAGAAAAACACTCTGCTTTTGAGAAACGGGCATTCTTGCACTCTACTGTATTTCCTATAGGGCCAGTATAGTGAGCTAGCTCAGAACAAAAGAACTGTGCTTCCTACACAATCGGGGCATATCTAGTTCAACTCAGTATTGGAAACTGAATAAAACAGGAGCTTCTCTTCAGTCAAATACAATGTACTGGCTGGGAACAGACGCGAATGCTATTTGCACTGTGTATGGCCAGAATAGCACAAGAGTGCTGTTCTTAGCCTGAATGAACCCTTGCTGCTGGAACTTGAAACTGAACGTGATTCAACTCCTTTTAGGAAGTTTAATGGAACCCTAGTGTGCCATGCAAGAAAAACACTCTGCTTTTGAGAAATGGGCAATCTTGCACTCTACTATGTTTCCTAAAGGGCCAGTACAGTGAGCTAGCTCAGAACAAAAGAACTGTGCTTCCTACACAACCGGGCATGTCTAGTTCAACTCAGTATTGGAAACTGAGTAAAACAGGAGCTTCTCTTCAGTCCAATACACTGTACTGAATGGGAACAGACGGGAATGTTATTTGCACTGTGTATGCCCAGAATAGCACAAGAGTGCTGCTCTTAGCCTGAGTGAACCCTTGCTGCTAGAACTTGAAACTGAACCTGATTCAACTCCTTTTAGGGAGTTTAATTGAACCCCAGTGTGCCATGCAAGAAAATCTCTGCTTATGAAAAACGGGCATTCTTGCACTCTACTGTGTTTCCTAGAGGGCCAGTACAGTGAGCTAGCTCAGAACAAAAGAAGTGTGCTTCCTACACAAACGGGGTATATCTAGTTCAAGTCAGTATTGGTAACTGAGTAAAACTTGAGCTTCTCTTCAGTCCAATACACTGTACTGGCTGGGAACAGACGCGAATGCTATTTGCACTGTGTATGGCCAGAATAGCACAAAAGTGCTCTTCTTATCCTGAATGAACCCTTGCTGCTAGAACTTGAAACTGAACCTGATTCAACTCCTTTTAGGAAGTTTAATTGAACCCCAGTGTGGATTGCAAGAAAAACACTCTGCTTTTGAGAAACAGGCATTCATGCACTCTACTGTGTTTCCTAGAGGGCAAGCACAGTGAGCTAGCTCAGAACAAAAGAACTGTGCTTGCTACACAAACGGGGCATATCTAGTTCAACTCAGTATTGGAAACTGAGTAAAACAGGAGCTTCTCTTCAGTCCAATACACTGTACTGGCTGGGAACAGACACGAATGCTATTTGCACTGTGTATGGCCTGAATAGCACAAGAGTGCTGCTCTTAGCCTGAGTGAACCCTTGCTGCTAGAACATGAAACTGAACGTGATTCAACTCCGTTTAGGAAATTTAATTGAACCCCATTGTGCCATGCAAGAAAAACACTCTGCTTTTGAGAAACGGGAATTCTTGCACTCTACTGTGTTTCCAATAGGGCCAGTACAGTGAGCTAGCTCAGAACAAAAGAACTGTGCTTCCTACACAAACGGGGCATATCTAGTTCAACTCAGTATTGGAAACTGAGTAAAACAGGAGCTTCTCTTCAGTCCAATACACTTTACTCGCTGGGAACAGACACGAATGCTATTTGCACTGTGTATGGCCAGAATAGCACAAGAGTGCTGTTCGTAGCCTGAATGAACCCTTGCTGCTAGAACTTGAAACTGAACGTGATTCAACTCCGTTTAGGAAGTTTAATTGGCCCCTAGTGTGCCATGCAAGAAAAACACTCTACTTTTGAGAAACGGGCATTCTTGCACTCGACTGTGTTTCCTACAGGGCCAGTACAGTGAGCTAGCTCAGAACAAAAGAACTCTGCTTCCTACACAAACGGGGCATATCTAGTTCAACTCACTATTGGAAACTGAGTAAAACAGGAGCTTCTCTTCAGTCCAATACACTGTACTGGCTGGGAAAAGACGGGAATGCTATTTGCACTGTGTAAGGCCAGAATAGCACAAGAGTGCTCTTCTTAGCCTGAATGAACCCTTGCTGCAAGAACTTGAAAGTGAATGTGATTCAACTCCTTTTAGGCAGTTTAATTGACCCCTAGTGTGCCAGGCAAGAAAAACACTCTGCTTTTGAGAAATGGGCATTCTTGCCCTCTACTGTGTTTCCTATAGGGCCAGTACAGTGAGCTAGCTCAGAACAAAAGAACTGTGCTTCCTACACAAACGGGGATATCTAGTTGAACTCAGTATTGGAAACTGAGTAAAACAGGAGGTTCTCTCATTCGAATAAACTGTACTGAATGGGAACAGACGCGAATGCTATTTGCACTGTGTATGGCCAGAATAGCACAGAGTGCTGCTCTTAGCCTGAGTGAACCCTTGCTGCAAGAACTTGAAACTGAACCTGATTCAACTTCTTTTAGGAAGTTTAATTGAACCCCAGTGTTTCATGCAAGAAAAACACTCTGCTTTTGAGAAACGGGCATTCTTGCATTCTACTATGTTTCCTAGAGGGCCAGTACAGTGAGCTAGCTCAGAACAAAAGAACTGTGCTTCCTACACAAACGGGGCATATCTAGTTCAACTCAGTATTGGAAACTGAGTAAAACAGGAGCTTCTCTTCAGTCCAATACACTTTACTGGCTGGGAACAGACGCAAATGCTATTGGCACTGTGTATGGCCAGAATAGCACAAGAGTGCTGTTCTTAGCCTGAATGAACCCTTTCTGCTAGAACTTGAAACTGAACCTGATTCAACTCCGTTTAGGAAGTTTAATTGAACCCTAGTGTGCCATGCAAGAAAAACTCTCTGCTTTTGAGAAACGGGCATTCTTGCACTCTACTGTGTTTCCTAGAGGTCCAGTACAGTCAGCTAGCTCAGAACAAAAGAACTGTGCTTCCTACATAAACGGGGCATATCTAGTTCAACTCAGTATTGGAAACTGAGTAAAACAGGAGCTTCTCTTCAGTCCAATACACTGTAGTGGCTGGGAACAGACGCGAATGCTTTTTGCACTGTGTATTGCCAGAATAGCACAAGAGTGCTGTACTTAGCCTGAATGAACCCTTGCTGCTGGAACTTGATACTGAACCTGATTCAACTCCGTTTACGAAGTTTAATTGAACCCCAGTGTGCCATGGAAGAAAAACACTCTGCTTTGAGAATCGGGCATTCTTGCACTCTACTGTGTTTCCTAGAGGGCCAGTACAGTGAGCTAGCTCTGAACAAAAGAACTGTGCATCCTACACAAACGGGGCATATCTAGTTCAACTCAGTTTTGGAAACTGAGTAAAACAGGAGCTTCTCTTCAGTCCAATCACTTTACTGGCTGGGAAAAGACGCGAATGCTATTTGCACTGTGTAAGGTCAGAGTAGCACAAGAGTGCTCTTCTTAGCCTGAATGAACCCTTGCTGCTAGAACTTGAAACTGAACGTGATTCAACTCTGTTTAGGAGTTTAATAGAACCCTAGTGTGCCATGCAAGAAAAACACTCTGCTTTTGAGAAAAGGGCATTCTTGCACTCTACTGTGTTTCCTAGAGGGCCAGTACAGTGAGCTAGCTTAGAAGCAAAGAACTGTGCTTCCTACACAAACGGGGATATCTAGTTGAACTCAGTATTGGAAACTGAGGAAACAGGAGCTTCTCTCAGTCCAAAACACTGTACTGAATGGGAACAGACGTGAATGCTATTTGCACTGTGTATGGCCAGAATAGAACAAGAGTGCTCTTCTTAGCCTGAATGAACCCTGCTGCTAGAACTTGAAACTGAACGTGATTCAATTCCGTTTAGGAAGTTTAATTGAACCGTAGTGTGCCATGCAAGAAAAACACTCTGCTTTTGAGAAACGGGCATTCTTGCACTCTACTGCGTTTCCTATAAAGCCAGTCCAGTGAGCTAGCTCAGAACAAAAGAACTGTGGTTCCTACACAAACGGGGCATATCTAGTTCAACTCAGTATTGGAAACTGAGTAAAACAGGAGCTTCTCTTCAGTGCAATACACTGTACTGACTGGGAACAGATGCAAATGCTATTTGCACTGTCTACGGCCAGAATAGCACAAGAGTGCTGTTCTTAGCCTTAATGAACCCTTGCTGCTAGAACATGAAACTGAACGTGATTCAACTCCTTTAAGAATTTTAATTGAACCCTAGTGTGCCATGCAAGAAAAACACTCTGCTTTTGAGAAACGAGCATTCTTGCCTTCTACTATGTTTCCTAGAGGGCCAGAACAGTGAGCTAGCTCAGAACAAAAGAACTGTACTTCCTACACAAACGGGGCATATCTAGTTCAACTCAGTATTGGAAACTGAGTAAAACAGGAGCTTCTCTTCAGTCCAATACACTTTACTGGCTGGGAACAGACGCAAATGCTATTTTCACTGTGTATGGCCAGAATAGCACAAGAGTGCTGTTCTTATCCTGAATGAACCCTTGCTGCTAGAACTTGAAACTGAACGTGATTCAACTCCGTTTAGGAAGTTTAATTGACCACTAGTGTGCCATGCAAGAAAAACACTCTGCTTTTGAGAAACGGGCATTCTTGCACTCTACTGTGTTTCCTAGAAGGCCAGTACAGTGAGCTAGCTCAGAACAAAAGAACTGTGGTTCCTACACAAACGGGGCATATCTAGTTCAACTCAGTATTGGAAACTGAGTAAAACAGGAGCTTCTCTTCAGTCCAATACACTGTACTGGCTGGGAACAGACGCGAATGCTATTTGCACTGTGTATGGCCAGAATAGCACAGAGTGCTGCTCTTAGCCTGAGTGAACCCTTGCTGCTAGAACTTGAAACTGAACCTGATTCAACTCCTTTTAGGAAGTTTAATTGAACCCCAGTGTTTCATGCAAGAAAAACACTCTGCTTTTGAGAAACGGGCATTCTTGCACTCTACTGTATTTCCAATAGGGCCAGTATAGTGAGCTAGCTCAGAACAAAAGAACTGTGCTTCCTACACAAACGGGGCATATCTAGTTCAACTCAGTATTGGAAACTGAGTAAAACAGGAGCTTCTCTTCAGTCCAATACACTGTACTGGCTGGGAACAGACGTGAATGCTATTTGCACTGTGTATGGCCAGAATAGCACAAGAGTGCTGTACTTAGCCTGAATGAACCCTTGCTGCTGGAACCTGAAACTGAACGTGATTCAACTCCGTTTACGAAGTTTAATTGAACCACAGTGTGCCATGGAAGAAAAACACTCTGCTTTTGAGAATCGGGCATTCTTGCACTCTACTGTGTTTCCTAAAGGGCAAGTACAGTGAGCTAGCTCAGAGCAAAAGAACTGTGCTTCCTACACAAACGGGGCATATCTAGTTCAACTCAGTATTGGAAACTGTGTAAAAGAGGAGCTTCTCTTCAGTCCAATACACTGTATTGGCTGGGAACAGACGTGAATGCTATTTGCACTGTGTATGGCCAGAATAGCACAAGAGTGCTCTTCTTAGCCTGAATGAAGCCTTCCTACTAGAACGTGAAACTGAAAGTGATTCAACTCCGTTAAGAAGTTTAATTGAAACCTAGTGTGCCATGCAAGAAAAACACTTCTTTTGAGAAACGGGCATTCTTGCACTCTACTGTGTTTCCTATAGGGCAAGTACAGTGAGCTAGCTCAGAACAAAAGAACTGTGCTTCTTACACAAACGGGGCATATCTAGTTCAACTCAGTATTGGAAACTGAATAAAACAGGAGCTTCTCTTCAGTCCAATACACTGTACTGGCTGGGAACAGACGCGAATGCTATTTGTACTGTGTATGGTCAGAATAGCACAAGAGTGCTCTTCTTAGCCTGAATGAACCCTTGCTGCTAGAACTTGAAACTGAACGTGATTCAACTCTGTTTAGGAAGTTTAATAGAATCCTAGTGTGCCATGCAAGAAAAACACTCTGCTCTTGAGAAACGCCATCTTGCACTCTAATGTGTTTCCTAGAGGGCCAGTACAGTGAGCTAGCTCAGAACAAAAGAAATGTGCTTCCTACACAAACGGGGCATATCTAGTTCAACTCAGTATTGGAAACTGAGTAAAACAGGAGCTTCTCTTCATTCCAATACACTGTACTGGCTGGGAAAAGACGAGAATGCTATTTGCACTGTGTATGGCATGATTAGCACAAGAGTGCTGTTCTTAGCCTGAAAGAACCCTTGCTGCTAGGACATGAAACTGAACGTGATTCAATTCCGTTTAGGAAGTTTAATTGAACCCTAGTATGCCATACAAGAAAAACACCCTGCTTTTGAGAAACGGACTTTCTTGCACTATACTGTGTTCCTAGAGGGCCAGTACAGTGAGCTAGCTCAGAACAAAACAACTGTGCTTCCTACACAAACGGGGCATATCTAGTTCAACTCAGTATTGGAAACTGAGTAAAACAGGAGCTTTTCTTCAGTCAAACACACTGTACTGGCTGGGAACAGACCCGAATGCTATTTGAACTGTGTATGACCAGAATAGCACAAGAGTGCTGCTCTTAGCCTGAGTGAACCCTTGCTGCTAGAACTTGAAACTGAACCTGATTCAACTCCTTTTAGGAAGTTTAATTGAACCCTAGTGTGCCATGCAAGAAAAACACTCTGCTTTTGAGAAAAGGGCATTCTTGCACTCTACTGTGTTTCCTATAGGGCCAGAACAGTGAGCTAGCTCAGAACAAAAGAACTGTGCTTCCTACAGAAACGGGGATATCTAGTTGAACTCAGTATTGGAAACTGAGTAAAACAGGAGCTTCTCTCAGTCCAATACACTGTACTGAATGGGAACAGACGCGAATGCTATTTGCACTCTGTATGGCCAGAATAGCACAAGAGTGCTCTTCTTAGCCTGAATGAACCCTTACTGCTACAACTTGAAACTGTACGTGATTCAACTCCGTTTAGGTAGTTTAATTGAACCCTAGTGTGCCATGCAAGAAAAACACTCTGCTTTTGAAAAACGGGCATTCTTGCACTCTACTGTGTTTCCTAGAAAGCCAGTACAGTGAGCTAGCTCAGAACAAAAGAACTGTGCTTCCTACACAAACGGGGCATATCTAGTTCAACTCAGTATTGGAAACTGAGTAAAACAGGAGCTTCTCTTCAGTCCAATACACTGTACTGGCTGGGAACAGATGCAAATGCTATTTGCACTGTGTATGGCCAGAATAGCACAAGAGTGCTCTTCTTAGCCTTAATGAACCCTTGCTGCTAGAACTTGAAACTGAACGAGATTCAACTCCTTTAAGAATTTTAATTGAACCCTAGTGTGCCATGCAAGAAAAACACTCTGCTTTTGAGAAACGGGCATTCTTGCATTCTACTATGTTTCCTAGAGGGCCAGTACAGTGAGCTAGCTCAGAACAAAAGAACTGTGCTTCCTACACAAACGGGGCATATCTAGTTCAACTCAGTATTGGAAACTGAGTAAAACAGGAGCTTCTCTTCAGTCCAATACACTGTACTGGCTGGGAACAGACGCGAATGCTATTTGCACTGTGTATGGCAAGATTAGCACAAGAGTGCTGTTCTTAGCCTGAATGAACCCTTGCTGCTAGAACATGAAACTGAACGTGATTCAATTCCGTTTAGGAAGTTTAATTGAACCCTAGTGTGCCATGCAAGAAAAACACCCTGCTTTTGAGAAACGGACATTCTTGCACTATACTGTGTTTCCTAGAGGGCCAGTACAGTGAGCTAGCTCAGAACAAAAGAACTGTGGTTCCTACACAAACGAGACATATCTAGTTCAACTCAGTATTGGAAACTGAGTAAAACAGTAGCTTCTCTTCAGTCCAATACACTGTACTGGCTGGGAAAAGACGGGAATGCTATTTGCACTGTATATGGCCAGAATAGCACAAGAGTGCTGTTCTTAGCCTGATTGAACCCTTGCTGCTAGAACTTGAAACTGAACCTGATTCAACTCCTTTTAGGCAGTTTAATTGACCCCTAGTGTGCCATGCAAGAAAAACACTCTGCTTTTGAGAATCGGGCATTCTTGCACTCTACTGTGTTTCCTATAGGGCCAGTACAGTGAGCTAGCTCAGAACAAAAGAACTGTGCTTCCTACACAAACGGGGATATCTAGTTGAACTCAATATTGGAAACTGAGTAAAACAGGAGCTTCTCTCAGTCTAATACACTGTACTGAATGGGAACAGACGCGAATGCTATTTGCACTCTGTATGGCCAGAATAGCACAAGAGTGCTCTTCTTAGCCCAAATGAACCCTTACTGCTACAACTTGAAACTGAACGTGATTCAACTCCGTTTAGGAAGTTTAATTGAACCCTAGTGTGCCATGCAAGAAAAACACTCTGCTTTTGAAAAACGGGCATTCTTGCACTCTACTGTGTTTCCTAGAAAGCCAGTACAGTGAGCTAGCTCAGAACAAAAGAACTGTGCTTCCTACACAAACAGGGCATATCTAGTTCAACTCAGTATTGGAAACTGAGTAAAACAGGAGCTTCTCTTCAGTCCAATACACTGTACTTGCTGGGAACAGACGCGAATGCTATTTGCACTGTGTATGGCCAGAAGAGCACAAGAGTGCTGCTCTTAGCCTGAATGAACCCTTGCTGCTAGAACTTGAAACTGAAGGTGATTCAACTCCGTTTAGGAAGTTTAATTGAACCCTAGTGTGCCATGAAAGAAAAAGACTGCTTCTGAGAAACGGGTATTCTTGCACTCTACTGTGTTTGCTAAAGGCCAGCACAGTGAGATAGCTCAGAACCAAAGAACTGTGCTTCCTACACAAACGGGGCATATCTAGTTCAACTCAGTATTGGAAACTGAGTAAAACAGGAGTTCTCTTCAGTCCAATACACTGTACTGGCTGGAAACAGACGAGAAATCTATTTGCAGTGTGTATGGCCATAATAGCACAAGAGTGCTGTTCTTAGCCTGAATGAACCCTTGCTGCTAGATCTTGAAACTGAATGTGACTCAACTCCGTTTAGGAAGTTTAATGGAACCCTAGTGTGCCATGCAAGAAAAACACTCTGCTTTTGAGAAACGGGCATTCTTGCACTCTACTGTGTTTCCTACAGGGCCAGTACAGTGAGCTAGCTCAGAACAAAAGAACTGTGCTTCCTACACAAACGGGGCATATCTAGTTCAACTTAGTATTGGAATCTGAGTAAAACAGGAGCTTCTCTTCAGTCCAATACACTCTACTGGCTGGGAACAGACGCGAAATCTATTTGCACTGTGTATGGCCATAATAGCACAAGAGTGCTGTTCTTAACCTGAATGAACCCTTGCTGATAGAACTTGAAACTGAATGTGATTCAACTCCGTTTAGGAAGTTTAATTGAACCCTAGTGTGCATTGCAAGAAAAACACTCTGCTTTTGAGAAACGGGCATTCTTGCACTCTACTGTGTTTTCTAGAGGGCCAGTACAGTGAGCTAGCTCAGAACAAAAGAACTGTGCTTCCTACACAAACGGGGCATATCTAGTTCAACTCAGTATTGGTAACTGAGTATAACAGGAGCTTCTCTTCAGTCCAATACACTGATCTGGCTGGGAACAGACGAGAATGCTATTGGCACTGTGTATGGCCAAAATAGCACAAGAGTGCTGCTCTTAGCCTGAATGAACCTTTGCTGCTAGAACTTGAAACTGAACGTGATTCAACTACGTTTAGGAAGTTTAATTGAACCCCAGTGTGCCATGCAAGAAAAACACTCTGCTTTTGAGAAACGGTCCTTCTTGCACTCTACTGTGTTTCCTAGAGGGCCAGTACAGTGAGCTAGCTCAGAACAAATGAACTGTGCTTCCTACACAAACGGGGCATACCTAGTTCAACTCATTATTGGAAACTTTGTAAAACAGGAGCTTCTCTTCAGTCCAATACACTGTACTTGATGAGAACAGACGCGAATGCTATTTGCACTGTGCATGGCCAGAATAGCACAAGAGTGCTGCTCTTAGCCTCAGTGAACCCTTGCTGTTAGAAGTTGAAATACAACGTGATTCAACTCCCTTTAGGAAGTTCAATTGTCCCTAGAGTGCCATGCAAGAAAAACACTCTGCTTTTGAGAAACGGGCAATCTTGCACTCTCCTGTGTTTCCTATAGGGCCAGTACAGTGAGCTAGCTCAGAACAAAAGAACTGTGCTTCCTACAAAACGGGGCATATCTAATTCACCTCAGTATTGGAAACTGAATAAAACAGAAGCTTCTCTTCAGTCCAATACACTGTACTGGCTGGGAACTGACGCGAAAGCTATTTGCACTGTGTATGGCCAGAAGCACAAGAGTGCTGTACTTAGCCTGAATGAACCCTTGCTGCTGGAACTTGAAACTCAACGTGATTCAACTCCGTTTAGGAAGTTTAATTGAACCCCAGTGTGCCATGAAAGAAAAACACTCTGCTTCTGAGAAACGGGTATTCTTGCACTCTACTGTGTTTCCTAAAGGGCCAGCACAGTGAGATAGCTCAGAACCAAAGAACTGTGCTTCCTACACAAACGGGGCATATCTAGTTCAACTCAGTATTGGAAACTGAGTAAAACAGGAGTTCTCTTCAGTCCAATACACTGTACTGGCTGGGAACAGACGAGAAATCTATTTGCAGTATGTATGGCCATAATAGCACAAGAGTGCTGTTCTTAGCCTGCATGAACCCTTGCTGCTAGAACTTTAAACTGAATGTGACTCAACTCCGTTTAGGAAGTTTAATGGAACCCTAGTGTGCCATGCAAGAAAAACACTCTGCTTTTGAGAAACGGGCATTCTTGCACTCTACTGTATTTCCTACAGGGCCAGTACAGTGAGGTAGCTCAGAACAAATAACTGTGCTTCCTACACAAACGGGGCATATCTAGTTCAACTCAGTATTGGAAACTGAGTAAAACAGGAGCTTCTCTTCAGTCCAATACACTGTACTGGCTGGGAACAGACGAGAATGCTATTGGCACTGTGTAAGGCCAGAATAGCACAAGAGTGCTGTTCTTAGTCTGAATGAACCCTTGCTGCTGGAACTTGAAACTGAACGTGATTCAACACCTTTTATGAAGTTTAATGGAACCCTAGTGTGCCATTCAAGAAAAACACTCTGCTTTTGAGAAACGGGCATTCTTGCACTCTACTGTGTTTCCTAAAGGGCCAGTACAGTGAGCTAGCTCAGAACAAAAGAACTGTGCTTCCTACACAAACGGGCATGTCTAGTTCAACTCAGTATTGGAAACTGAGTAAAACAGGAGCTTCTCTTCAGTCCAATACACCGTACTGGCTGGGAACAGACGCGAATGCTATTTGCACTGTGTAAGGCCAGAATAGCAAAAGAGTGCTGTACTTAGCCTGAATGAACCCTTGCTGCTGGAACTTGAAACTCAACGTGATTCAACTCCGTTTAGGAAGTTTAATTGAACCCCAGTGTGCCATGGAAGAAAAACACTCTGCTTTTGATAAACGGGCATTCTTGCACTCTACTGTGTTTCCTAAAGGGCCAGTAGAGTGAGCTAGCTCAGACAAAAGAACTGTGCTTCCTACAAAAACGGGGCATATCTAGTTCAACTTAGTATTGGAATCTGAGTAAAACAGGAGTTCTCTTCAGTCCAATACACTCTACTGGCAGGGAACAGACGCGAAATCTATTTGCACTGTGCATGTCCAGAATAGCACAAGAGTGCTCTTCTTAGCCTGAATGAACCCTTGCTGCTAGAACTTGAAATTTAACGTGATCCAACTCCGTTTAGGAAGTTTAATTTAACCCTAGTGTGCCATGCAAGAAAAACACTCTGCTTTTGAGAAACGGGCATTCTTGCACTCTACTGTGTTTCCTAGAGGGCCAGTACAGTGAGCTAGCTCAGAACAAAAGAACTGTGCTTCCTACACAAATGGGGCATATCTAGTTCAACTCAGTATTGGAAACTGAGTGAAACAGGAGCTTCTATTCAGTCCAATACACTGTACTGGCTGGGAACAGACGCGAATGCTATTTGCACTGTGCATGGCCTAGTAGCACAAGAGTGCTGCTCTTAGCCTCAGTGAACCCTTGCTGCTAGAAGTTGAAATTCAACGTGATTCAACTCCGTTTTTGAAGTTCAATTGTCCCTAGAGTGCCATGCAAGAAAAACACTCTGCTTTTGAGAAACGGGCAATCTTGCACTCTACTGTGTTTCCTATAGGGCCAGTACAGTGAGCTAGCTCAGAACAAAAGAACTGTGCTTCCTACAAAACGGGGCATATCTAATTCAACTCAGTATTGGAAACTGAATAAAACAGAAGCTTCTCTTCATTCCAATACACTGTCCTGGCTGGGAACAGACGCGAATGCTATTTGCACTGTGTATGGCCAGAATAGCACAAGAGTGCTGCTCTAAGCCTGAATGAACCCTTGCTGCTTGAACTTGACACTGAACGTGATTCAACTCCGTTTAGGAAGTTTAATTGAACCGCAGTGTGCCATGCAAGAAAAACACTGCTTTTGAGAAACGGGCATTCTTGCATTCTACTGTGTTTCTTATACTGCCAGTACAGTGAGCTAGGCTAGAACAAAAGAACTGTGCTCCCTACACAAACGGGGCGTATCTAGTTCAACTCAGTATTGGAAACTCAGTAAAATAGGAGCTTCTCTTCAGTCCAATACACTGTACTGACTGAGAACAGACGCGAATGCTATTTGCACTGTGTATGGCCAAAATAGCACAAGAGTGCTGTTCTTAGCCTGAATGAACCCTTGTTGCTGTAACTTGAAACTCAACGTGATTCAACTCCGTTAAGGAAGTTTATTTGAACCCTAGTGTGCCATGCTAGAAAAACACTCTGCTTTTGAGAAACGGGCATTCTTGCACTCTACTGTGTTTCCTATAGGGCCAGTACAGTGAGCTAGCTCAGAACAAAAGAACTGTGCTTCCTACACAAACTGGGCATATCTAGTTCAACTCAGTAGTGGAAACTGAGTAAAACAGGAGCTTCTCTTCAGTCCAATACACTGTACTGGCTGGGAACAGGCGCGAATGCTATTTGTACTGTGTATGGCCAGAATAGCACAAGAGTTCTGCTCTTAGCCTGAGTGAACCCTTGCTGCTAGAATTTCAAACTGAACCTGATTCAACTCCTTTTAGGAAGTTTAATTGAACCCTAGTGTGCCATGCAAGAAAAACCCTCTGCTTTTGAGAAACGGGCATTCATGCACTCTACTGTGTTTCCTATAGGGCCAGTACAGTGAGCTAGCTCAGAACAAAAGAAATGTGTTTCCAACACAAACGGGGCATATCTAGTTCAACTCAGTATTGGAAACTTAGTAAAACAGGAGCTTCTCTTCAGTCCAACACACTGTACTGGCTGGGAACAGACGCGAATGCTATTTGCACTGTGTATGGCCAGAATAGCACAAGAGTGCTGTTCATAGCCTGAATGAACCCTTGCTGCTAGAAGTTGAAATTCAATGTGATTCAACTCCGTTTAGGAAGTTCAATTGTACCTAGAGTGCCATGCAAGAAAAACACTCTGCTTTTGAGAAACGGGCAATCTTGCACTCTACTGTTTTTCCTATAGGGCCAGTACAGTGAGCTAGCTCAGAACAAAAGAACTGTGCTTCCTACACAAAAGGGGCATATCTAATTGAACTCAGTATTGGAAACTGAATAAAACAGAAGCTTCTCTTCAGTCCAATACACTGTACTGGCTGGGAACTGACGCGAATGCTATTTGCTCTGAGTATGGCCAGAATAGCACAAGAGTGCTGCTCTTAGACAGAATGAACCCTTGCTGCTTGAACTTGACACTGAACGTGATTCAACTCCGTTTAGGAAGTTTAATTGAACCCCAGTGTGTCATGCAAGAAAAACACTGCTTTGAGAAACGGGCATTCTTGTATTCTACTGTGTTTCTTATAGTGCCCGTACAGTGTGCTAGCCTAGAACAAAAGAACTGTGCTCCCTACACAAACGGGGCATATCTAGTTCCACTCAGTATTGGAAACTCAGTAAAACAGGAGCTTCTCTTCAGTCCAATACACTGTACTGACTGAGAACAGACACGAATGCTGTTTGCACTGTATATGGCCAAAATAGCACAAGAGTGCTGTTCTTAGCCTGAATGAACCCTTGTTGCTGTAACTTGAAACTCAACGTGATTCAACTCCGTTTAGGAAGTTTATTTGAACCCTAGTGTGCCATGCTAGAAAAACACTCTGCTTTTGAGAAACGGGCATTCTTGCACTCTACTGTGTGTCCTATAGGGCCAGTACAGTGAGCTAGCTCAGAACAAAAGAACTGTGCTTCCTACACAAACGGGGAATATCTAGTTCACATCAGTATTGGAAACTGAGTAAAACAGGAGCTTCTCTTCAGTCCAATACACTGTACTGGCTTGGAACAGACGCGAATGCTATTTGCACTGTGTATTGCCATAATAGCACAAGAGTGCTCCTCTTAGCCTGAATGAACCCTTGCTGCTAGAACTTGAAACTGAACGTAATTCAACTCAGTTTAGGAAGTTAATTGAACCCCAGTGTGCCATGCAAGAAAAACACTCTGCTTTTGAGAAACGGGCATTCTTGCACTCTACTGTGTTTCCTAAGGGCCAGCACAATTATAAAGCTCAAAACAAATGAACTGTGCTTCCTACACAAACGCGGCATATCTAGTTCAACTCAGTATTGCAAACTGAGTAAAACAGGAGTTCTCTTCAGTCCAATACACTGTACTGGCTGGGAACAGACGCGAATGCTCTTTGCACTGTGTGTGGCAATAATAGCACAAGAGTGCTGTTCTTAGCCTGAATGAACCCTTGCTGCTAGAACTTGAAACTGAATGGGATTCAACTCCGTTGAGGAAGTTTAATTGAATCCTAGTGTGCCATGCAAGAAAAACACTCTGCTTTTGAGAAACGGGCATTCTTGCACTCTACTGTGTTTCCTTGAGGGCCAGTACAGTGAGCTAGCTCAGAACAAAAGAACTGTGCTTCCTACACAAACGGGGCATATCTAGGTCAACTCAGTATTGGAAACTGAGTAAAACAGGAGCATCTCTTCAATCCAATACACTGTACTGCCTGGGAACAGACGCGAATGCTATTTGTACTGAGTATGGCCAGAATAGCACAAGACTGCTGCTCTTAGCCTGAATGAACCCTTGCTGCTAGAACTTGAAACTGAACGTGATTCAACTCCGTTTAGGACGTTTAATTGTACCCCAGTGTGCCATGCAAGAAAAACACTCTGCTTTTGAGAATCGAGCATTCTTGCACTCTACTTTTTTTCCTATAGGGCCAGTACAGTGAGCTAGCTCAGAACAAAAGAACTGTGCTTCCCACACAAACTGGGCATATCTAGTTCAACTCAGTATTGGAAACTGAGGAAAACAGGAGGTTCTCTTCAGTCTAATACACTTTACTGGCTGGGAACAGACACGAATGCTATTTGCACTGTGTATGGCCAGAATAGCACAAGAGTGCTCTTCTTAGCCTGAGTGAACCCTTGCTGCTAGAACTTGAAATTGAACCTGATTCAACTCCTTTTAGGAAGTTTAATTGAACCCTAGTGTGCCATGCAAGAAAAACACTCTGATTTTGAGAAACGGGCATTCTTGCACTCTACTGTGTTTCCCATAGGGCCTGTAAAGTGAGCTAGCTCAGAACAAAAGATCTGTGCTTCCTACACAAACGGGGCATATCTAGTTCAACTCAGTATTGGAAACTGAATAAAACAGGAGCTTCTCTTCAGTCCAATACAATGTACTGGCTGGGAACAGTAGCAAATGCTATTTGTACTGTGTATGGCCAGAATAGCACAAGAGTGCTGCTCTTAGCCTGAATGAACCCTTGCGGCTGGACCTTGAAACTGAACGTGATTCAACTCCGTTTAGGAAGTTTAATTGAACCCTAGTGTACCATGCAAGAAAAACACTCTGCTTTTGAGAAACGGACATTCTTGCACTCTACTGTGTTTCCTAAGGGCCAGCACAGTGATAAAGCTCAGAACAAAAGAACTGTGCTTCCTACACAAACGGGGCATATCTTGTTCAACTCAGTATTGCAAACTGAGTAAAACAGAAGTTCTCTTCAGTCCAATACACTGTACTGGCTGGGAACAGACGCGAATGCTATTTGTACTGTGTGTGGCCATAATAGCACAAGAGTGCTGTTCTTAGCCTGAATGAACCCTTGTTGCTAGAACTTGAAACTGAACATGATTCAACTCCGTTTAGGAAGTTTAATTGCACCCTATGTGCCATGCAAGAAAAACACTCTGCTTTTGAGAAACGGGCATTCTTGCACTCTACTGTGTTTCCTAGAGGGCCAGTACAGTGAGCTAGCTCAGAACAAAAGAACTGTGCTTCCTACACAAACGGGGCATATCTAGTTCAACTCAGTATTGGAAACTGAGTAGAACAGGAGCATCTCTTCAATCCAATACACTGTACTGGCTGGGAACAGACACGAATGCTATTTGTACTGTGTATGGCCAGAATAGCACAAGACTGCTGCTCTTACCCTAATGAACCCTTGCTGCTAGAACTTGAAACTGAACCTAATTCAACTCCTTTTAGGAAGTTTAATTGAACCCTAGTGTGCCATGCTAGAAAAACACTCTGCTTTTGAGAAACGGGCATTCTTGCACTCTACTGTGTTTCCTATAGGGCCAGTACAGTGAGCTAGCTCAGAACAAAAGAACTCTGCTTCCTACACAAACGGAGCATACCTAGTTCAAATCATTATTGGAAACTGAGTAAAACAGGAGCTTCTCTTCAGTCCAATACACTGTACTGGCTGGGAACAGACACGAATGCTATTTGCACTGTGTATGGCCATTATAGCCCAAGAGTGCTGCTCTTAGCCTGAGTGAATCCTTGCTGCTAGAAGTTGAAATTGAACGTGATTCAACTCCGTTTAGGAAGTTTAATTGAACCCTAGTGTGCCATGCAAGAAAAACACTCTACTTTTGAGAAACGGGCATTCTTGCACTCTACTGTGTTTCCTAGAAGCCTGTACAGTGAGCTAGCTCAGAACAAAAGAACTGTGCTTCCTACACAAACGGGGCATATCTAGTTCAACTCAGTATTGGAAACTGAGTAAAACAGGAGCTTCTCTTCAGTCCAATACTCCATACTGGCTGAGAACATACGCGAATGCTATTTGCACTGTGTATGGCCAGAATAGCACAAGAGTGCAGTTCTTAGCCTAAATGAACCCTTGCTGCTAGAATTTGAAACTGAACGTGTTTCAACTCCGTTTAGGAAGTTTAATTGTACCCTAATGTGCCATGCAAGAAAAACACTCTGCTTTTGAGAAACGGGCATTCTTGCACTCTATTGTGTTTCCTATAGGGCCCGTAGAGTGAGATAGCTCATACCAAAAGAACTGTGCTTCCTACACAAACGGGGTATATCTAGTTCAACTCAGTATTGGAAACTGAGTAAAACAGGAGCTTCTCTTCAGTCCAATACACTGTACTGGCTGAGAACAGACACGAATGCTATTTGCACTGTGTATGGCCAGAATAGCACAAGAGTGCTGTTCTTAGCCTGAATGAACCCTTGCTACTAGAACTTGAAACTGAACGTGATTCAACTCCGTTTAGGAAGTTTAATTGAACCCCAGTGTGCCATACAAGAAAAACACTCTGCTTTTGAGAAACGGGCATTCTTGCACTCTACTGTGTTTCCTATAGGGCCAGTACAGTGAGCTAGCTCAGAACAAAAAACTGTGCTTCCTACCAAACGGGGCATATCTAGTTCACATCAGTATTGGAAACTGAGTAAAACAGGAGCTTCTCTTCAGTCCAATACAATGTACTGGCTGGGAACAGACGCAAATGCTATTTGTACTGTGTATGGCCAGAATAGCACTAGAGTGCTGCTCTTAACCTGAATGAACCCTTGCGGCTGGACCTTGAAACTGAACGTGATTCAACTCCGTTTAGGTAGTTTAATTGAACCCTAGTGTGCCATGCAAGAAAAACACTCTGCTTTTGAGAAACGGGCATTCTTGCACTCTAGTGTGTTTCCTAAGGGCCAGCACAGTGATAAAGCTCAGAACAAAAGAACTGTGCTTCCTACACAAACGGGGCATATCTAGTTCAACTCAGTATTGCAAACTGAGTAAAACAGGAGTTCTCTTCAGTCCAAAACACTGTACTGGCTGGGAACAGACGCGAATGCTATTTATACTGTGTATGGCCAGAATACCACAAGACTGCTGCTCTTACCCTAATGAACCCTTGCTGCTAGAACTTGAAACTGAACCTAATTCAACTCCTTTTAGGAAGTTTAATTTAACCCCAGTGTGCCATGCAAGAAAAACACTCTGCTTTTGAGAAACGGGCATTCTTGCACTCTACTGTGTTTCCTAGATAGCCAGTACAGTGAGCTAGCTCAGAAAAAGAACTGTGCTTCCTACACAAACGGGGCATATCTAGTTCAACTCAGTATTGGAAACTGAGTAAAACAGGAGCTTCTCTTCAGTCCAATACACTGTACTGGCTGGGAACAGACTCGAATGCTATTTGCACTGTGTATGGCCATAATAGCACAAGAGTGCTGTTCTTAGCCTGAGTGAACCCTTGCTGCTAGAAGTTGAAATAGAACGTGATTCAAATCCATTTAGGAAGTTTAATTTTACCCTAGTGTGCCATGCAAGAAAAACACTCTGCTTTTGAGAAACGGGCATTCTTGCACTCTACTGTGTTTCCTATAGGGCCAGTACAGTGAGCTAGCTCAGAACAAAAGAACTGTGCTTCCAACACAAACGGGGCATATCTAGTTCAACTCAGTTTTGGAAACTTAGTAAAACAGGAGCTTCTCTTCAGTCCAATACACTGCATTTGCTGGGAACAGACGCGAGTGCTATTTGCACTGTGTATGGCCAGACTAGCACACGAGTGCTTTTCTTAGCCTTAATGAACTCTTGCTGCTAGAACTTGAAACTGAACGTGATTCAACTCCGTTTAGGAAGTTTAATTTAACCCTAGTGTGCCATGCTAGAAAAACACTCTGCTTTTGAGAAACGGGCATTCTTGCACTCTACTGTGTTTCCTATAGGGCCAGTACAGTGAGCTAGCTCAGAACAAAAGAACTGTGCTTTCTACACAAACAGGGCATATCTAATTCACATCAGTATTAGAAGCTGTGTAAAACAGGAGCTTCTCTTCAGTCCAATACACTGTACTGGCTGGGAACAGACGCGAATGCTATTTGCACTGTGTATGGCCAGAATAGCACAAGAGTGCTGCTCTTAGCCTGAATGAACCCTTGCTGCTAGAACTTGAAACTGAACGTGATTCAAATCCGTTTAGGAAGTTTAATTGTACCCTAATGTGCCATGCAAGAAAAACACTCTGCTTTTGAGAAACGGGCAATCTTGCACTCTACTGTGTTTCTTATATGGCCAGTACAGTGTGCTAGCTCAGAAACAAAGAACTGTGCTTCCTACACAAACGGGGCATATCATGTTCAACTCAGTATTGGAAACTGAATAAAACAGGAGTTTCTCTTCAGTCCAATACACTGTACTGGCTGGAAACATACGCGAATGCAATTTGCACTCTGTATGGCCAGAATAAAACAAGAGTGCTGATCTTAGCCTGAATGAACCCTTGCTGCTAGAACTTGAAACTCAACGTGATTCAACTCCGTTTAGGAAGTTTAGTTGAAGCCCAGCGTGCCATGCAAGAAAAACACTCTGCTTTTGAGAAACGGGCAATCTTGCACTCTACTGTGTTTACTAGAGGGCCAGTACAGTGAGCTAGCTCAGAACAAAAGAACTGTGCTCCCTACACAAACGGGGTGTATCTAGTTCAACTCAGTATTGGAAATTGAGTAAAACAGGAGCTTCTCTTTCGTCCAATACTCTGTACTGGCTGAGAACAGACGCAAATGCTATTTGCACTGTGTATGGCCAGAATAGCACAAGAGTGCAGTTCTTAGCCTCAATGAACCCTTGCTGCTGGAACTTGAAACTGAACGTGATTCAACTCCGTTTAGGAAGTTTAATTGAACCCTAGTGTACCATGCAAGAAAAACACTCTGCTTTTGAGAAACAGGCATTCTTGCACTCTACTGTGTTTCCTAGAGGGCCAGTACAGTGAGCTAGCTCAGAACAAAAGAACTGTGCTTCCTACACAAACGGGGCATATCTAGTTCAACTCAGTATTGGAAACTGAGTAAAACAGGAGCTTCTCTTCAGTCCAATACACTGTACTGGCTGGGAACAGACACGAATGCTATTTGTACTGTGTATGGCCATTATAGCCCAAGAGTGCTGCTCTTAGCCTGAGTGAATCCTTGCTGCTAGAAGTTGAAATTGAACGTGATTCAACTCCGTTTAGGAAGTTTAATTGTACCCTAGTGTGCCATGCAAGAAAAACACTCTGCTTTTGAGAAACGGGCAATCTTGCACTCTACTGTGTTTCCTATAGGGCCAGTACAGTGAGCTAGCTCAGAACAAAAGAACTGTGCTTCCTACACAAACGGGGCATATCTATTTCAACTCAGTATTGGAAACTGAATAAAACAGGAGCTTCTCTTCAGTCCAATACACTGTACTGGCTGGGAACAGACGCGAATGCTATTTGCACTGTGTATGGTCTGAATAGCACAAGAGTGCTGCTCTTAGCCTGAGTGAACCCTTGCTGCTAGAACTTGAAACTGAACGTGATTCAACTCCGTTTAGGAAGTTTAATTGAACCCTAGTGTGACATGCAAGAAAAACACTCTGCTTTTGAGAAACGGGCATTCTTGCACTCTACAGTGTTTACTACTGAGCCAGCACAGTGAGCTAGCTCAGAACAAAAGAACTGTGTTCCCTAAACAAACGGGGCAATTGTAGTTCAACTCAGTATTGGAAACTGAGTAAAACAGGAGCTTCTCTTCAGTCCAATACACTGTACTGGCTGAAAACAGACGCGAATGCTATTTGCACTGTGTATGGCCAGAATAGCACAAGAGTGCTCTTCTTAGCCTGAATGAACCCTTGCTGCTGGAACTTGAAACTGAACGTGATTCAACTCCGTTTAGGAAGTTTAATTGAACCCTAGTGTACCATGCAAGAAAAACACTCTGCTTTTGAGAAACAGGCATTCTTGCACTCTACTGTGTTTCCTAGAGGGCCAGTACAGTGAGCTAGCTCAGAACAAAAGAACTGTGCTTCCTACACAAACGGGGCATATCTAGTTCAACTCAGTATTGGAAACTGAGTAAAACAGGAGCTTCTCTTCAGTCCAATACACTGTACTGGCTGGGAACAGACACGAATGCTATTTGCACTGTGTATGGCCATTATAGCCCAAGAGTGCTGCTCTTAGCCTGAGTGAATCCTTGCTGCTAGAAGTTGAAATTGAACGTGATTCAACTCCCTTTAGGAAGTTTAATTGTACCCTAGTGTGCCATGCAAGAAAAACACTCCGCTTTTGAGAAACGGGCAATCTTGCACTCTACTGTGTTTCCTATAGGGCCAGTACAGTGAGCTAGCTCAGAACAAAAGAACTGTGCTTCCTACACAAACGGGGCATATCTATTTGAACTCAGTATTGGAAACTGAATAAAACAGGAGCTTCTCTTCAGTCCAATACACTGTACTGGCTGGGAACAGACGAGAATGCTATTTGCACTGTGTATGGCCAGAATAGCACAAGAGTACTGGTCTTAGCCTGAATGAACCCTGGCTGCTAGAACCTGACACTGAACGTGATTCAACGCTGTTTAGGAAGTTTAATTGAACCCCAGTGTGCCATGCAAGAAAAACACTCTGCTTTTGAGAAACGGGCATTCTTGCACTCTACTGTGTTTCCTAGAGGGCCAGTACAGTGAGATAGCTCAGAACAAAAGAACTATGCTTCCTACACAAACGGGGCATATCTAGTTCAACTCAGTCTTGGAAACTGAGTAAAACAGGAGCTTCTCTTCAGTCCAATACACTGTACTGGCTGGGAACAGACGCGAATGCTATTTGCACTGTGTATGGCCTGAATAGCACAAGAGTGCTGCTCTTAGCCTGAGTGAACCCTTGCTGCTAGAACTTGAAACTGAACGTGATTCAACTCTGTTTAGGAAGTTTAATTGAACCCTAGTGTGACATGCAAGAAAAACACTCTGCTTTTGAGAAACGGGCATTCTTGCACTCTACAGTGTTTACTACTGAGCCAGCACAGTGAGCTAGCTCAGAACAAAAGAACTGTGCTCCCTAAACAAACGGGGCGTATGTAGTTCAACTCAGTATTGGAAACTGAGTAAAACAGGAGCTTCTCTTCAGTCCAATACACTGTACTGGCTGGGAACAGACGCAAAATCTATTTGCACTGTGTATGGAGATAATAACACAAGAGTGCTGTTTTTAGCCTGAATGAACCCTTGCTGCTAGAACTTGAAACTGAACGTGATTCAACTCCGTTTAGGAAGTTTAATTGAACCCCAGTGTGCCATACAAGAAAAACACTCTGCTTTTGAGAAACGGGCATTCTTGCACTCTATTGTGTTTCCTATAGGGCCAGTAGAGTGAGATAGCTCATAATAAAAGAACTGTGCTTCCTACACAAACGGGGTATACCTAGTTCAACTCAGTATTGGAAACTGAATAAAACAGGTGCTTCCCCTCAGTCCAATACACTGTACTGGCTGGGAACAGATGCGAATGCTATTTGCACTGTGTATAGCCAGAATAGCACAAGAGTGCTGTTCTTAGCCTGAATGAACCCTTGCTGCTAGAACTTGAAACTGAACGTGATTCAACTCCGTTTAGGAAGTTTAATTGAACCCTAGTGTGCCATGCAAGAAAAACACCCTTCTTTTGAGAAACGGGCATTCTTGCACTCTACTGTACGTACTAGAGAGCCAGTACAGTGAGCTAGCTCAGAACAAAAGAACTGTGCTCCCTAAACAAACGGGGCGTATGTAGTTCAACTCAGTATTGGAAACTGAGTAAAACAGGAGCTTCTCTTCAGTCCAATACACTGTTCTGGCTGAGAACAGACGCGAATGCTATTTGCACTGTGTATGGCCAGAATAGCACAAGAGTGCTGTTCTTAGCCTGAATGAACCCTTGTTGCTGGAACTTGAAACTGACCGTGATTCAACTCCGTTTAGGAAGTTTAATTGTACCCTAATGTGCCATGCAAGAAAAACACTCTGCTTTTGAGAAACAGGCAATCTTGCACTCTACAGTGTTTCCTATAGGGCCAGTACAGTGTGCTAGCTCAGAAACAAAGAACTGTGCTTCCTACACAAACGGGGCATATCTTGTTCAACTCAGTATTGGAAACTGAATAAAACAGGAGTTTCTCTTCAGTCCAATACACTGTACTGGCTGGAAACAGATGCGAATGCTATTTGCACTGTGTATGGCCAGAATAACACAAGAGTGCTGATCTTAGCCTGAATGAACCCTTGCTGCCAAAACTTGAAACTCAACGTGATTCAACTCCGTTTAGGAAGTTTAATTGAACCCCAGTGTGCCATGCAAGAAAAACACTCTGCTTTTGAGAAATGGGCATTCTTGCACTCTACTGTTTTTACTAGAGAGCCAGTACAGTGAGCTAGCTCAGAACAAAAGAACTGTGCTGCCTACACAAACGGGGCGTATCTAGTTCAACTCAGTATTGGAAACTGAGTAAAACAGGAGCTTCTCTTCCGTCCAATACTCTGTAATGGCTGAGAACAGACACGAATGCTATTTGCACTGTGTATGGCCAGAATAGCACAAGAGTGCAGTTCTTAGCCAGAATGAACCCTTGCTGCTGGAACTTGAAAATGAACGTGATTCAACAACGTTTAGGAAGTTTAATTGAACCCGAGTGAGCCATGCAAGAAAAACACTCTGCTTTTGAGAAACAGGCATTCTTACACTCTACTGTGTTTCCTAGAGGGCCAGTACAGTGAGCTAGCTCAGAACAAAAGAATTGTGCTTCCTACACAAACGGGGCATATCTAATTCAACTCAGTATTGGAAACTGAATAAAACAGGAGCTTCTCTTCAGTCCAATACACTGTACTGGCTGGGAACAGATGAGAATGCTATTTGCACTGTGTATGGCCAGAATAGCACAAGAGTGCTGTTCTTAGCCTGAATGAACCCTTGCTGCTAGAACTTGAAACTGTGAGTGATTCAACTCCGTTTAGGAAGGTAAATTGAACCCTAGTGTGCCATGCAAGAAAAACACCCTTCTTTTGAGAAACGGGCATTCTTGCACTCTATTGTGTGTACTAGAGAGCCAGTACAGTGAGATAGCTCAGAACAAATGAACTGTGCTCACTAAACAAACGGGGCATATGTAGTTCAACTCAGTATTGGAAACTGAGTAAAACAGGAGCTTCTCTTCAGTCCAATACACTGTACTGGCTGAGAACAGACGCGAATGCTATTTGCACTGTGTATGCCCAGAATAGCACAAGAGTGCTGTTCTTAGCCTGAATGAACCCTTGCTGCTGGAACTTGAAACTGAACGTGATTCAACTCCGTTTAGGAAGTTTAATTGAACCCTAGTGTGCCATGCTAGAAAAACACTCTGCTTTTGAGAAACGGGCATTCTTGCACTCTACTGTGTTTCCTATAGGGCCAGTACAGTGAGGTAGCTCAGAACAAAAGAACTGTGCTTCCTACACAAACGGGGCATATCTAATTCCCATCAGTATTAGAAACTGAGTAAAACAGGAGCTTCTCTTCAGTCCAATAAACTGTACAGCTGGGAACAGACGCGAATGCTATTTGCACTGTGTATGGTCAGAATAGCACAAGAGTGGTGCTCTTAGCTCGAGTGAACCCTTGCTGCTAGAACTTGAAACTGAACGTGATTCAACTCCGTTTAGGAAGTTTAATTGTACCCTAATGTGCCATGCAAGAAAAACACTCTGCTTTTGAGAAACAGGCAATCTTGCACTCTACTGTGTTTCCTATAGGGACAGTACAGTGAGCTAGCTCAGAAACAAAGAACTGTGCTTCCTACACAAACGGGGCATATCTTGTTCAACTCAGTATTGGAAACTGAATAAAACAGGAGTTTCTCTTCAGTCCAATACACTGTACTGGCTGGAAACAGATGCGAATGCTATTTGCACTGTGTATGGCCAGAATAACACAAGAGTGCTGATCTTAGCCTGAATGAACCCTTGCTGCCAAAACTTGAAACTCAACGTGATTCAACTCCGTTTAGGAAGTTTAATTGAACCCCAGTGTGCCATGCAAGAAAAACACTCTGCTTTGAGAAACGGGCATTCTTGCACTCTACTGTTTTTACTAGAGAGCCAGTACAGTGAGCTAGCTCAGAACAAAAGAATTGTGCTGCCTACACAAACGGGGCGTATCTAGTTCAACTCAGTATTGGAAACTGAGTAAAACAGGAGCTTCTCTTCAGTCCAATACACTGTACTGGCTGGGAACAGACGAGAATGCTATTTGCACTGTGTATGGCCAGAATAGCACAAGAGTGCTGCTCTTAGCCTGAATGAACCCTTGCTGCTAGAACTTGACACTGAACGTGATTCAACGCCATTTAGGAAGTTTAATTGAACCCCAGTGTGCCATACCAGAAAAACACTCTGCTTTTGAGAAACGGGCATTCTTGCACTCTACTGTGTTTCCTAGAGGGCCAGTACAGTGAGTTGGCTCAGAACAAAAGAACTATGCTTCCTACACAAACGGGGCATATCTAGTTCAACTCAGTATTGCAAACTGAGTAAAACAGGAGCTTCTCTTCAGTCCAATACACTGAACTGGCTGGGAACAGACGCGAATTCTATTTGCACTGTGTATGGCCTGAATAGCACAAGAGTTCTGCTCTTAGCCTGAGTGAACCCTTGCTGCTAGAACTTGAAACTGAACCTGATTCAATTCCTTTTAGGAAGTTTAATTGAACACCAGTGTGCCATGCAAGAAAAACACTCTGCTTTTGAGAAACGGGCATTCTTGCACTCTACTGTGTTTCCTATAGGGCCAGTACAGTGAGCTAGCTCAGAACAAAAGAATTGTGCTGCCTACACAAACGGGGCGTATCTAGTTCAACTCAGTATTGGAAACTGAGTAAAACAGGAGCTTCTCTTCAGTCCAATACACTGTACTGGCTGGGAACAGACGAGAATGCTATTTGCACTGTGTATGGCCAGAATAGCACAAGAGTGCTGCTCTTAGCCTGAATGAACCCTTGCTGCTAGAACTTGAAACTGAACGTGATTCAACTCCGTTTAGGAAGTTTAATTGAACCCCAGTGTGCCATACAAGAAAAACACTCTGCTTTTGAGAAACGGGCATTCTTGCACTCTATTGTGTTTCCCATATGGCCAGTAGAGAGAGATAGCTCATAATAAAAGAACTGTGCTTCCTACACAAACGGGGTATATCTATTTCAACTCAGTTTAGGAAACTGAGTAAAACAGGAGCTTCTCTTCAGTCCAATACACTGTACTGGCAGGGAACAGACGCGAATGCTATTTGCACTGTGTATGGCCTGAATAGCACAAGAGTGCTGCTCTTAGCCTGAATGAACCCTTGCTGCTAGAACTTGAAACTGAACGTGATTCAACTCCGTTTAGGAAGTTTAATTGAACCCGAGTGTGCCATACAAGAAAAACACTCTGCTTTTGAGAAACGGGTATTCTTGCACTCTATTGTGTTTCCTATAGGGCCAGTAGAGTGAGATAGCTCATAACAAAAGAACTGTGCTTCCTACACAAACGGGTATATCTAGTTCAACTCAGTATTGGAAACTGAGTAAAACAGGAGCTTCTCTTCAGTCCAATACACTGTACTGGCTGGGAACAGATGCGAATGCTATTTGCACTGTGTATGGCCAGAATAGCACAAGAGTGCTGTTCTTAGCCTGAATGAACCCTTGCTTCTAGAACTTGAAACTGAACGTGATTCAACTCCTTTTAGGAAGATTAATTGAACCCTAGTGTGCCATGCATAAAAACACCCTGCTTTTGAGAAACGGGCATTCTTGCACTCTACTGTGTGTACTAGAGAGCCAGTACAGTGAGCCAGCTCATAACAAAAGAACTGTGCTCCCTAAACAAACGGGGCGTATGTAGTTCAACTCAGTATTGGAAACTGAGTAAAACAGGAGCTTCTCTTCAGTCCAATACACTGTACTGGCTGAGAACAGACGTGAATGCTATTTGCACTGTGTATGGCCAGAATAGGACAAGAGTGCTCTTCTTAGCCTGAATGAACCCTTGCTGCTGGAACTTGAAACTGAACGTGATTCAACTCCGTTTAGGAAGTTTAATTGAACCCTAGTGTGCCATGCTAGAAAAACACTCTGCTTTTGACAAACGGGCATTCTTGCACTCTACTGTGTTTCCTATAGGGCCAGTACAGTGAGCTAGCTCAGAACAAAAGAACAGTGCTTCCTACACAAACTGGGCATATCTAATTCACATCAGTATTAGAAACTGAGTAAAACAGGAGCTTCTCTTCAGTCCAATACACTGTAATGGCTGGGAACAGACGCGAATGCTATTTGCACTGTGTATGGCCAGAATAGCACAAGAGTGGTTCTCTGAGCCCGAGTGAACCCTTGCTGCTAGAACTTGAAACTGAAAGTGATTCAACTCCGTTCAGGAAGTTTAATTGTACCCTAATGTACCATGCAAGAAAAACACTCTGCTTTTGAGAAACGGGCAATCATGCACTCTACTGTGTTTCCTATAGGGGCAGTACAGTGAGATACCTCAGAACAAAAGAACTGTGCTTCCTACACAAACGGGGCATATCTAGTTCAACTCAGTATTGGAAACTGAGTAAAACAGGAGCTTCTCTTCAGTCCAATACACTGTACTGGCAGGGAACAGACTCGAATGCTATTTGCACTGTGTATGTCCTAAATAGCACAAGAGTGCTGCTCTTAGCCTGAGTGAACCCTTGCTGCTAGAACTTGAAACTGAACCTGATGCAACTCCTTTTAGGAAGTTTAATTGAACACCAGTGTGCCATGCAAGAAAAAAACTCTGCTTTTGAGAAACGGGCATTCTTGCACTCTACTGTGTTTCCTATAGGGCCAGTACAGTGAGCTAGCTCAGAACAAAAGAACTGTGCTTCCAACACAAAAGGGGCATATCTAGTTCAACTCAGTATTGGAAACTGAGTAAAACAGGAGCTTCTCTTCAGTCTAATAAACCTTACTGGCTGGGAACAGACGTGAATGCTATTTGCACTGTGTATGTCCAGAATAGCACAAGAGTGCTGTTCTTAGCCTGAATGTACCCTTGCGGCTAGAACTTGAAACTGAACGTGATTCAACTCCGTTTAGGAAGTTTAATTGAACCCTAGTGTTCCATGCTTGAAAAACACTCTGCTTCTGAGAATCGGGCATTCTTGCACTCTACTGTGTTTCCTATAGGGCCAGTACAGTGAGATAGCTCAGAATAAAAGAACTGTGCTTCCTACACAAACGGGGCATATCTAGTTCACATCAGTATTAGAAACTGAGTAAAACAGGAGTTCTCTTCAGGTCAATAAACTGTACTGGCTGGGAACAGACGCAAAATCTATTTGCACTGTGTATGGCCATAATAACACAAGAGTGCTTTTCTTAGCCTGAATGAACCCTTGCTGCTAGAACTTGAAACTGAATGTGATTCAACTCCGTTTAGGAAGTTTAATTGAACCCCAGTGTGCCATACAAGAAAAACATTCTGCTTTTGAGAAACGGGCATTCTTGCACGCTATTGTGTTTCCTATAGGGCCAAAGAGTGAGATAGCTCATAAAAAAAGAACTGTGCTTCCTACACAAACGGGGTATATCTAGTTCAACTCAGTATTGGAAACTGAGTAAAACAGGAGCTTCTCTTCAGTCCAATACACTGTACTGGCTGGGAACAGATGCGAATGCTATTTGCACTGTGTATGGCCAGAATAGCACAAGAGTGCTGTTCTTAGCCTGAATGAACCCTTGCTGCTAGAACTTGAAACTGAACGTGATTCAACTCCGTTTAGGAAGTTTAATTGAACCCTAGTGTGCCATGCAAGAAAAGCACCTTGCTTTTGAGAAACGGGCATTCTTGCACTCTACTGTGTGTACTAGAGAGCCAGTACAGTGAGCTAGCTCAGAACAAAAGAACTGTGCTCCCTAAACAAACGGGGCGTATGTAGTTCAACTCAGTATTGGAAACTGAGTAAAACAGGAGCTTCTCTTCAGTCCAATACACTGTACGGGCTGAGAACAGACGCGAATGCTATTTGCACTGTGTATGGCCAGAGTAGCACAAGAGTGCTGTTCTTATTGGAAACTGAATAAAACAGGAGTTTCTCTTCAGTCCAATACACTGTACTGGCTGAGAACAGACGCGAATGCTATTTGCACTGTGTATGGCCAGAATAGCACAAGAGTGCTCTTCTTAGCCTGAATGAACCCTTGCTGCTGGAACTTGAAACTGAACGTGATTCAACTCCGTTTAGGAAGTTTAATTGAAACCTAGTGTGCCATGCTAGAAAAACACTCTGCTTTTGAGAAACGGGCATTCTTGCACTCTACTGTGTTTCCTATAAGGCCAGTACAGTGAGCTAGCTCAGAACAAAAGAACAGTGCTTCCTACAAAAACGGGGCATATCTAATTCACATCAGTATTAGAAACTGAGTAAAACAGGAGCTTCTCTTCAGTCCAATACACTGTACTGGCTGGGAACAGACGCGAATGCTATTTGCACTGTGTATGGCCAGAATAGCACAAGAGTGGTTCTCTTAGCCCAGGTGAACCCTTGCTGCTAGAACTTGAAACTGAACGTGATTCAACTCCGTTTATGAAGTTTAATTGTACCCTTATGTGCCATGCAAGAAAAACAGTCTGCTTTTGTGAAACGGGCAATCTTGCACTCTACTGTGTTTCCTATATGGCCAGTACAGTGAGCTAGCTCAGAAAGAAAGAACTGTACTTCCTACACAAACGGGGCATATCTTGTTCAACTCAGTATTGGAAACTGAATAAAACAGGAGTTTCTCTTCAGTCCAATACACTGTACTGGCTGGAAACAGATGCGAATGCTATTTGCACTGTGTATGGCCAGAATAACACAAGAGTGCTGATCTTAGCCTAAATGAACCCTTGCTGCTAGAACTTGAAACTCAACGTGAATCAACTCCGTTTAGGAAGTTTAATTGAACCCCAGTGTGCCATGCAAGAAAATCACTCTGCTTTTGAGAAACGGGCATTCTTGCACTCTACTGTGTTTACTAGAGGGCCAGTACAGTGAGCTAGCTCAGAACAAAAGAACTGGGCTGCCTACACAAACGGGGCATATCTAGTTCAACTCAGTATTGGAAACTGAGTAAAACAGGAGCTTCTCTTCCGTCCAATACTCTGTACTGGCTGAGAACAGACGCGAATGCTATTTGCACTGTGTATGGCCAGAATAGCACAAGAGTGCTCTTCTTAGGCTGAATGAACCCTTGCTGCTGGAACTTGAAACTGAACGTGATTCAACTCCGTTTAGAAAGTTTAATTGAACCCTAGTGTGCAATGCTAGAAAAACACTCTGCTTTTGAGAAACGGGCATTCTTGCACTCTTCTGTGTTTCCTATAGGGCCAGTACAGTGAGCTAGCTCAGAACAAAAGAACTGTGCTTCCTACACAAACGGGGCATATCTAGTTCAACTCAGTCTTGGAAACTGAGTAAAACAGGAGCTTCTCTTCAGTCCAATACACTGTACTGGCTGGGAACAGACTCGAATGCTATTTGCACTGTGTATGGCCTAAATAGCACAAGAGTGCTGCTCTTAGCCTGTGTGAACTCTTGCTGCTAGAACTTGAAACTGAACCGGATGCAACTCCTTTTAGGAAGTTTAATTGAACACCAGTGTGCCATGCAAGAAAAAAATTCTGCTTTTGAGAAACGGGCATTCTTGCACTCTACTGTGTTTCCTATAGGGCCAGTACAGTGAGCTAGCTCAGAACAAAAGAACTGTGCTTCCAACACAAACGGGGCATATCTAGTTCAACTCAGTATTGGAAACTGAGTAAAACAGGAGCTTCTCTTCATTCTAATAAACTTTACTGGCTGGGAACAGACGTGAATGCTATTTGCACTGTGTATGTCCACAATAGCACAAGAGTGCTGTTCTTAGCCTGAAGGTACACTTGCGGCTAGAACTTGAAACTGAACGTGATACAACTCCGTTTAGGAAGTTTAATTGAACCCTAGTGTGCCATGCTAGAAAAACACTCTTTTTCTGAGAATCAGGCATTCTTGCACTCTACTGTGTTTCCTATAGGGCCAGTACAGTGAGCTAGCTCAGAACACAAGAACTCTGCTTCCTACACAAACGTGGCATATCTAGTTCACATCAGTATTAGAAACTGAGTAAAACAGGAGTTCTCTTCAGTCCAATACACTGTACTGCTGGGAACAGACGCAAAATCTGTTTGCACAGTGTATGGCCATAATAACACAAGAGTGCTGTTCTTAGCCTGAATGAACCCTTGCTGCTAGAACTTGAAACTGAACGTGATTCAACTCCGTTTAGGAAGTTTAATTGAACCCCAATGTGCCATACAAGAAAAACACTCTGCTTTTGAGAAACGGCCATTCTTGCACTCTACTGTGTTTCCTAGAGGGCCTGTACAGTGAGCTAGCTCAAAACAAGAGAACTGTGCTTCCTACACAAACGGGGTATATCTAGTTCAACTCAGTATTGGAAACTGAGTAAAACAGGAGCTTCTCTTCATTCCAATACACTGTACTGGCTGGGAACAGATGCGAATGCTATTTGGTCTGTGTATGGCCAGAATAGCACAAGAGTAGTGTTCTTAGCCTGAATGAACCCTTGCTGCTAGAACTTGAAACTGAACGTGATTCAACTCCGTTAAGGAAGTTTAATTGAACCCTAGTGTGCCATGCAAGAAAAACACCCTGCTTTTGAGAAACGGGCATTCTTGCACTCTACTGTGTGTACTAGAGAGCCAGTACAGTGAGCTAGCTAAGAACAAAAGAACTGTGCTCCCTAAACAAACGGGGCGTATGTAGTTCAACTCAGTATTGGAAACTGAGTAAAACAGGAGCTTCTCTTCAGTCCAATACACTGTACTGGCTGAGAACAGACGCGAATGCTATTTGCACTGTGTATGGCCAGAATAGCACAAGAGTGGTGCTCTTAGCCCGAGTGAACCCTTGCTGATAGAACTTGAAACTGATTCAACTCCGTTTAGGAAGTTTAATTGAACCCCAGTGTGCCATGCAACAAAAACACTCTACTTTTGAGAAACGGGCATTCTTGCACTCTATTCTGTTTCCTATAGGGCCAGTAGAGTGAGATAGCTCATAACAAAAGAACTGTGCTTCCTACACAAACGGGGTATATCTAGTTCAACTCAGTATTGGAAACTGAGTAAAACAGGAGCTTCTCTTCAGTCCAATACACAGTACTGGCTGGGAACAGACGCGAGTGCTATTTGCACTGTGTATGGCCAGAATAGCACAAGAGTGCTGCTCTTAGCCTGAATGAACCCTTGCTGCTAGAACTTGAAACTGAACGTGATTCAACTCCGTTTAGGAAGTTTAATTGAAACCTAGTAGCCATGCAAGAAAAACACTCTGCTTTTGAGAAACGGACATTCTTGCACTCTACTGTGTTTCCTAGAGGGCCTGTACAGTGAGCTAGCTCAGAATAAAAGAACTGTGCTTCCTACACAAACGGGGCATATCTAGTTCAACTCAGTATTTGAAACTGAGTAAAACAGAAGCTTCTTTTCAGTCCATTACACTGTACTGGCTGGGAACAGACGCGAATGCTATTTGCACTGTGTATGGCCAGAATAGCACAAGAGTGCTGTTCTTAGCCTGAATGAACCCTTGCTGCTAGAACTTGACATTGAACGTGATTCAGCTCCGTTTATGAAGTTTAATTGAACCCTAGTGTGCCATGCTAGAAAAACACTCTGCTTTTGAGAAACAGGCATTCTTGCACTTTACTGTGTTTCCTAAAGGGCCAGCACAGTGAGATAGCTCAGAACAAAAAAAGTGTGCTTCCTACAGAAACGGGGCGTATCTAGATCAACTAATATTGGAAACTGAGTAAAACAGGAGCTTCTCTTCAGTCCAATACACTGTACTGGCTGAGAACAGACGTGAATGCTTTTTTGCACTGTGTATGGCCAGAATAGCACAAGAGTGCTGTTCTTAGCCTGAATGAACCCTTGCTGCTGGAACTTGAAACTGAACGTGATTCAACTCCGTTTAGGAAGTTTAATTGAACCCTAGTGTGCCATGCAAGAAAAACACTCTGCTTTTGAGAAAGGGGCAATCTTGCACTCTACTGTGTTTCCTATAGGGCCAGTACAGTGAGCTAGCTCAGAACCAAAGAACTGTGCTTCCTACACAAACGGGTCATATCTAGTTCAACTCAGTATTGGAAACTGAATAAAACAGGAGTTTCTCTTCAGACCAATACATTGCACTGGCTGGGAACAGACGCGAATGCTATTTGCACTGTGTATGGCCATAATAGCACAAGAGTGCTGCTCTTAGCCTGAATGAACCCTTGCTGCTAAAACTTGAAACTGAACGTGATTCAACTCAGTTTAAGAAGTTTAATTGAACCCCAGTGTGCCATGCAAGAAATCACTCTGCTTTTGAGAAACGGGCATTCTTGCACTCTACTGTGTTTCCTATAGGACCAGTAGAGTGAGATAGCACATAACAAAAGAACTGTGCTTCCTACACAAACGGGGCATATCTAGTTCAACTCAGTATTGGAAACTGAGTAATACAGGACCTTCTCTTCAGTCCAATACAATGTACTGGCTGGGAACAGACGCAAATGCTATTTGTACAGTGTATGGCCAGAATAGCACAAGAGTGCTGCTCTTAGCCTGAATGAACCCTTGCTGCTAGAACTTGAAACTGAACGTGATTCAACTCCGTTTAGGAAGTTTAATTGAACCCTAGTGTGCCATGCAAGAAAAGCACTCTGCTTTTAGAAACGGGCATTCTTGCACTCTACTGTGTTTCCTATAGGACCAGTAGAGTGAGATATCACATAACAAAAGAACTGTGCTTCCTACACAAACGGGGTATATCTAGTTCAACTCTATTGGAAACTGAGTAAAACAGGAGCTTGTCTTCATTCCAATACACAGTACTGGCTGGGAACAGACGTGAATGCTATTTGCACTGTGTATGGCCAGAATAGCACAAGAGTGCTGTTCTTAGCCTGAATGATCCCTTGCTGCTAAAACTTGAAACTGAACGTAATTCAACTCCGTTTAGGAAGTTTAATTGAACCCTAGTGTGCCATGCAAGAAAAGCACTCTGCTTTTGAGAAACGGGCATTCTTGCACTCTACTATGTTTCCTATAGGGCCAGTACAGTGATCTAGCTCAGAACAAAAGAACTGTGCTCCCTACACAAACGGGGCGTATATAGTTCAACTCAGTATTGGAAACTGAGTAAAACAGGAGCTTCTCTTCAGTCCAATACACTGTACTGGCTGAGAACAGACGCGAATGCTATTTGCACTGTGTATGGCCAGATTAGCACAAGAGTGTTGTTCTTAGCCTGAATGAACCCTTGCTGCTAGAACTTGACACTGAACGTGATTCAGCTCCGTTTATGAAGTTTAACTAACCCTAGTGTGCCATGCAAGAAAAACACTCTGCTTTTGAGAAACGGATATTCTTGCACTCTACTGTGTTTCCTAGAGGGCCAGAACAGTGAGCTAGCTCAGAACAAAAGAACTGTGCTTCCTACACAAACGGGGCATATCTAGTTCAACTCAGTATTGGAAACTGAATAAAACAGGAGTTTCTCTTCAGTCCAATACACTGTAATGGCTGGGCACAGACGCGAATGCTATTTGCACTGTGTATGGCCATAATAGCACAAGAGTGCTGCTCTTAGCCTGAATGAACCCTTGCTGCTAGAACTTGAAACTGAACGTGATTCAACTCCGTTTAGGAAGTTTAATTGAACCCTAGTGTGCCAAGGAAGGAAAACACTCTGCTTTTCTGATACGGGCATTCTTGCACTCTACTGTGTTTCCTATAGGACCAGTAGAGTGAGATAGCTCATAACAAAAGAACTGTGCTTCCTACACAAACGGGGTATATCTAGTTCAACTCAGTATTGGAAACTGAGTAAAACAGGAGCTTCACTTCATTCCAATACACAATACTGAATGGGAACAGACGTGAATGCTATTTGCACTGTGTATGGCCAGAATAGCACAAGAGTGCTGTTCTTAGCCTGAATGAACCCTTGCTGCTAGAACTTGAAACTGAACGTAATTCAACAATGTTTGGGAAATTTAATTGAACCCTAGTTTGCCATGCAAGAAAAACACTCTGCTTTTGAGAAACGGGCAATCTTGCACTCTTCTGTGTTTTCTATAGGGCCAGTACAGTGAGCTACCTCAGAACAAAAGAACTGTGCTTCCTACACAAACGGGGCATATCTAGTTCACCTCAGTATTAGAAACTGAATAAAACAGGTGCTTCTCTTCAGTCCAATACACTGTACTGTCAGCGAACAGACGCGAATGCTATTTGCACTGTGTATGGCCAGAATAGCACAAGAGTGCTCTTCTTAGCCTGAGTGAACCCTAGCTGCTAGAACTTGAAACTGAACCTGATTCAACTCCTTTTAGGAAGTTTAATTGAACCCTAGTGTGCCATGCAAAAAAACACTCTGCTTTTGGGAAACAGGCATTCTTGCACTTTACTGTGTTTCCTAAAGGGCCAGCACAGTGAGATAGCTCAGAACAAAAAAACTGTGCTTCCTACAGAAACGGGTCGTATCTAGATCAACTAATATTGGAAACTGAGTAAAACAGGAGCTTCTCTTCAGTCCAATACACTGTACTGGCTGAGAACAGACGCGAATGCTTTTTTGCACTGTGTATGGCCAGAATAGCACAAGAGTGCTGTTCTTAGCCTGAATGAACCCTTGCTGCTGGAACTTGAAACTGAACGTGATTCAACTCCGTTTAGGAAGTTTAATTGAACCCTAGGGTGCCATGCAAGAAAAACACCCTGCTTTTGAGAAACGGGCATTCTTGCACTGTACTGTGTTTACTAGAGAGCCAGTACAGTGAGCTAGCTCAGAACAAAAGAACTGTGCTCCCTAAACAAACGGGGCATATGTAGTTCAACTCAGTATTGGAAACTGAGTAAAACAGGAGCTTCTCTTCAGTCCAATACACTGTACTGGCTGGGAACAGACGCGAATGCTATTTGCACTGTGGATGGCCAGAATAGCACAAGAGTGCTGCTCTTAGCCCGAGTGAACCCTTGCTGCTAGAACTTGAAACTGAACGTGATTCAACTCTGTTTAGGAAGTTTAATTGTACCCTAATGTGCCATGCAAGAAAAACACTCTGCTTTTGAGAAACGGGCAATCTTGCAATCTACTGTGTTTCCAATAGGGCCAGTACAGTGAGCTAGCTCAGAACCAAAGAACTGTGCTTCCTACACAAACGGGGCATATCTAGTTCAACTCAGTATTGGAAACTGAATAAAACAGGAGTTTCTCTTCAGTCCAATACACTGTACTGGCTGGGAACAGACGCAAATGCTATTTGCACTGTATATGGCCAGAATAGCCCAAGAGTGCAGCTGTTAGCCTGAATGAACCCTTGCTGCTAGAACTTGAAACTGAACGTGATTCAACTCAGTTTAGGAAGTTTAATTGAACCCCAGTGTGCCATGCAAGAAAAACACTCTGCTTTTGAGAAACGGGCATTCTTGCACTCTACAGTGTTTCCTATAGGACCAGTAGAGTGAGATAGCACATAACAAAAGAACTGTGCTTCCTACACAAACGGGGTATATCTAGTTCAACTCAGTATTGGAAACTGAGTAAAACAGGAGCTTCTCTTCATTCCAATACACAGTATTGGCTGGGAATAGACGCGAATGCTATTTGCACTGTGTATGGCCAGAATAGCACAAGTGTGCTGTTCTTAGCCTGAATGAACCCTTGATGCTAGAACTTGAAACTGAACGTAATTCAACTCCGTTTAGGAAGTTTAATTGAACCCCAGTGTGCCATGCAAGAAAAACACTCTACTTTTGAGAAACGGGCATTCTTGCACTCTACTGTGTTTCTTAAAGGGCCAGACAGTGAGCTAGCTCAGAACAAAAGAACTGTGCTTCCTACACAAACGGGGCATATCTAGTTCAACTCAGTATTGGAAACTGAGTAAAACAGGAGCTTCTCTTCATTCCAATACACAGTACTGGCTGGGAACAGACACGAATGCTATTTGCACTGTGTATGGCCAGAATAGCACAAGAGTGCTGCTCTTAGCCTGAATGAACCCTTGCTGCTAGAACTTGAAACTGAATGTGATTCAACTCCGTTTAGAAAGTTTAATTGAACCCTAGTGTGCCATGTAAGAAAAACACTCTGCTTTTGAGAAACGGGCATTCTTGCACTCTACTGTGTTTCCTAAGCGCCAGCACATTGATAAAGCTCAGAACAAAAGAACTGTGCTTCCTACACAAACGGGGCATATCTAGTTCAACTCAGTATTGGAAACTGAGTAAAACAGGAGCTTCTCTTCAGTCCAATACACTGTACTGGCCGGTAACAGAAGCGAATGCTATTTGTACTGTGTGTGGCCAGAATAGCACAAGAGTGCTGCTCTTAGCCTGAGTGAACCCTTGCTGCTAGAACTTGAAACTGAACCTGATTCAACTCCTTTAGGAAGTTTGATTCAACCCGAGTGTGTCATGCAAGAAAAACACTCTGCTTTTGAGAAACGGAAATTCTTGCACTCTACTGTGTTTCCTAGAGGGCCAGTACAGTGAGCTAGCTCAGAACAAAAGAACTGTGCTTCCTACACAAACGGGGCATATCTTGTTCAACTCAGTATTGAAAACAGAGTAAAAGAGGAGCTTCTCTTCATTCCAATACACTGTACTGGCTTGGAACAGACGCGAATGCTATTTGCACTGTCTATGGCCAGAATAGCACAAGAGTGCAGTTCTTAGCCTGAATGAACCCTTGCTGCTAGAACTTTAAAGTGAACGTGTTTCAACTCGGTTTAGGTAGTTTAATTGAACCCTAGGGTGCCATGCAAGAAAAGCACTCTGCTTTTGAGAAACGGGCATTCTTGCAAGCTACTGTGTTTCCTTTAGGGCCAGTACAGTGATCTAGCTCAGAACAAAAGAACTGTGCTCCCTACACAAACAGAGCGTATCTAGTTCAACTCAGTATTGGAAACTGAGTAAAACAGGAGCTTCTCTTCAGTCCAATACACTGTACTGGCTGAGAACAGACGCGAATGCTATTTGCACTGTGTATGGCCAGAATAGCACAAGAGTGCTGTTCTTAGCCTGAATGAACCCTTGCTGCTAGAACTTGACATTGAACGTGATTCAGCTCCGTTTATGAAGTTTAATTGAACCCTAGTGTGCCATGCTAGAAAAACACTCTGCTTTTGAGAAACAGGCATTCTTGCACTTTACTGTGTTTCCTAAAGGGCCGGCACAGTGAGATAGCTCAGAACAAAAAAAGTGTGCTTCCTACAGAAACGGGGCGTATCTAGATCAACTAATATTGGAAACTGAGTAAAACAGGAGCTTCTCTTCAGTCCAATACACTGTACTGGCTGAGAACAGACGCGAATGCTTTTTTGCACTGTGTATGGCCAGAATAGCACAAGAGTGCTGTTCTTAGCCTGAATGAACCCTTGCTGCTGGAACTTGAAACTGAACGTGATTCAACTCCGTTTAGGAAGTTTAATTGAACCCTAGTGTGCCATGCAAAAAAAACACTCTGCTTTTGAGAAACGGGCATTCTTGCACTCTACTGTGTTTCCTAGAGGGCCTGTACAGTGAGCTAGCTCAGAACAAAAGAACTGTGCTTCCTACACAAACGGGGCATATCTATTTCAACTCAGTATTGGAAACTGAGTAAAACAGGAGCTTCTTTTCATTCCAATACACTGTACTGGCTGGGAACAGACGCGAATGCTATTTGAATTGTGTATGGCCAGAATAGCACAGAGTGCTGCTCTTAGCCCGAGTGAACCCTTGCTGCTAGAACTTGAAACTGAACGTGATTCAGCTCCGTTTAGGAAGTTTAATTGAACGCTAGTGTGACATGCAAGAAAAACACTCTGCTTTTGAGAAACGGGCAATCTTGCACTCTACTCTGTTTCCTATAGGGCCAGTACAGTGAGCTAGCTCAGAACCAAAGAACTGTGCTTCCTACACAAACGGGGCATATCTAGTTCAACTCAGTATTGGAAACTGAATAAAACAGGAGTTTCTCTTCAGACCAATACACTGCACTGGCTGGGAACAGACGCGAATGCTATTTGCACTGTGTATGGCCATAATAGCACAAGAGTGCTGCTCTTAGCCTGAATGAACCCTTGCTGCTAGAACTTGAAACTGAACGTGATTCAACTCAGTTTTAGAAGTTTAATTGAACCCCAGTGTGCCATGCAAGAAATCACTCTGCTTTTGAGAAACGGGCAATCTTGCACTCTACTGTGTTTCCTAAAGGGCCAGTACAGTGAGCTAGCTCAGAACCAAAGAACTGTGCTTCCTACACAAACGGGGCATATCTAGTTCAACTCAGTATTGGAAACTGAATAAAACAGGAGTTTCTCTTCAGTCCAATACACTGTACTGGCTGGGAACAGACGCGAATGCTATTTGCACTGTGTATGGCCAGAATAGCCCAAGAGTGCTGCTCTTAGCCTGAATGAACCCTTGCTGCTAGAACTTGAAACTGAACGTAATTCAACTCCGTTTAGGAAGTTTAATTGAATCCCAGTGTGCCATGCAAGAAAAACACTCTACTTTTGAGAAACGGGCATTCTTGCACTCTACTGTGTTTCCTAAAGGGCCAGTACAGTGAGCTAGCTCAGAACAAAAGAACTGTGCTTCCTACACAAACGGGGTATATCTAGTTCAACTCAGTATTGGAAACTGAGTAAAACAGGAGCTTCTCTTCATTCCAATACACAGTACTGGCTGGGAACAGACGCGAATGCTATTTACACTGTGTATGGCCAGAATAGCACAAGAGTGCTGCTCTTAGCCTGAATGAACCTTTGCTGCTAGAACTTGAAATTGAATGTGATTCAACTCCGTTTAGAAAGTTTAATGGAACCCTAGTGTGCCATGCAAGAAAAACACTCTGCTTTTGAGAAACGGGCATTCTTGCACTCTACTGTGTTTCCTAAGCGCCAGCACATTGATAAAGCTCAGAACAAAAGAACTGTGCTTCCTACACAAACGGGGCATATCTAGTTCAACTCAGTATTGGAAACTGAGTAAAACAGGAGCTTCTCTTCAGTCCAATACACTGTACTGGCCGGTAACAGACCCGAATGCTATTTGCACTGTGTGTGGCCAGAATAGCACAAGAGTGCTGCTCTTAGCCTGAGTGAACCCTTGCTGCTAGAACTTGAAACTGAACCTGATTCAACTCCTTTAGGAAGTTTGATTCAACCCGAGTGTGTCATGAAAGAAAAGCACTCTGCTTTTGAGAAACGGAAATTCTTGCACTCTACTGTGTTTCCTAGAGGGCCAGTACAGTGAGCTAGCTCAGAACAAAAGAACTGTGCTTCCTACACAAACGGGGCATATCTAGTTCAACTCAGTATTGAAAACAGAGTAAAACAGGAGCTTCTCTTCAGTCCAATACACTGTACTGGCTCGGAACAGACGCGAATGCTATTTGCACTGTGTATGGCCAGAATAGCACAAGAGTGCTGTTCTTAGCCTGAATGAACCCTTGCTGCTGGAACTTGAAACTGAAAGTGATTCAACTCCGTTTAGGAAGTTTAATTGAACCCTAGTGTGCCATGCAAGAAAAACACTCTGCTTTTGAGAAACGGGCATTCTTGCACTCTACTGTGTTTCCTAGAGGGCCTGTACAGTGAGCTAGCTCAGAACAAAAGAACTGTGCTTCCTACACAAACGGGGCATATCTAGTTCAACTCAGTATTGGAAACTGAGTAAAACAGGAGCTTCTCTTCAGTCTAATACAATGTACTGGCTGGGAACAGATGCAAATGCTATTTGTACAGTGTATGGCCAGAATAGCACAAGAGTGCTGCTCTTAGCCTGAATGAACCCTTGCTGCTAGAACTTGAAACTGAACGTGATTCAACTCCGTTTAGGAAGTTTAATTGAACCCTAGAGTGCCATGCAAGAAAAGCAGTCTGCTTTTAGAAACGGGCATTCTTGCACTCTACTGTGTTTCCTATAGGACCAGTAGAGTGAGATATCACATAACAAAAGAACTGTGCTTCCTACACAAACGGGGTATATCTAGTTCAACTCAATATTGGAAACTGAGTAAAACAGGAGCTTGTCTTCATTCCAATACACAGTACTGGCTGGGAACAGACGCGAATGCTATTTGCACTGTGTATGGCCAGAATAGCACAAGAGTGCTGTTCTTAGCCTGAATGAACCCTTGCTGCTAGAACTTGAAATTGAACGTAATTCAACTCCGTTTAGGAAGTTTAATTGAACCCTAGTGTGCCATGCAAGAAAAGCACTCTGCTTTTGAGAAACGGGCATTCTTGCACTCTACTATGTTTCCTATAGGGCCAGTACAGTGATCTAGCTCAGAACAAAAGAACTGTGCTCCCTACACAAACGGGGCATATCTAGTTCAACTCAGTATTGGAAACTGAGTAAAACAGGAGCTTCTATTCAGTCCAATACACTGTACTGGCTGGGAACAGTCGCGAATGCTATTTCCACTGTGTATGGCCAGAATAGCATAAGAATGTGTTCTTAGCCTGAATGAACCCTTGCTGCTAGAACTTGAAATTGAACTTGATTCAACTCCGTTTAGGAAGTTTAATTGTAATCTAATGTGCCAGGCAAGAAAAACACTCTGCTTTTGAGAAATGGGCAAATTTGCACTCTACTGTGTTTCCTATAGGGCCAGTACAGTGAGCTAGCTCAGAACAAAAGTACTGTGCTTCCTACACAAACGGGGCATATCTAGTTCAACTCAGTATTGGAAACTGAATAAAACAGGAGTTTCTCTTCAGTCCAATACACTGTAATGGCTGGGCACAGACGCGAATGCTATTTGCACTGTGTATGGCCATAATAGCACAAGAGTGCTGCTCTTAGCCTGAATGAACTCTTGCTGCTAGAACTTGAAACTGAACGTGATTCAACTCACTTTCGGAATTTTAATGGAACCCCAATGTGCCATGCAAGAAAAACACTCTGCTTTTGTGATACGGGCATTCTTGCACTCTACTGTGTTTCCTATAGGACCAGTAGAGTGAGATAGCTCATAACAAAAGAACTGAGCTTCCTACACAAACGGGGTATATCTAGTTCAACTCAGTATTGGAAACTGATTAAAACACCAGCTTCACTTCATTCCAATACACAGTACTGGCTGGGAACAGACGTGAATGCTATTTGCACTGTGTATGGCCACAATAGCACAAGAGTGTAGTTCTTAGCCTGAATGAACCCTTTCTGCTAGAACTTGAAACTGAACGTAATTCAACAATGTTTGGGAAGTTTAATTGAACCCTAGTGTGCCATGCAAGAAAAACACTCTGCTTTTGAGAAACGGGCAATCTTGCACTCTTCTGTGTTTCCTATAGGGCCAGTACAGTGAGCTACCTCAGAACAAAAGAACTGTGCTTCCTACACAAACGGGGCATATCTAGTTCACCTCAGTATTAGAAACTGAATAAAACAGGTGCTTCTCTTCAGTCCAATACACTGTACTGTCAGCGAACAGACGCGAATGCTATTTGCACTGTGTATGGTCAGAATAGCACAAGAGTCCTCTTCTTAGCCTGAGTGAACCCTAGCTGCTAGAACTTGAAACTGAACCTGATTCAACTCCTTTTAGGAAGTTTAATTGAACCCTAGTGTGCCATGCAAAAAAACACTCTGCTTTTGGGAAACAGGCATTCTTGCACTTTACTGTGTTTCCTAAAGGGCCAGCACAGTGAGATAGCTCAGAACCAAAAAACTATGCTTTCTACAGAAACGGGGCGTATCTAGATCAACTAATATTGGAAACTGAGTAAAACAGGAGCTTCTCTTCAGTCCAATACACTGTACTGGCTGAGAACAGACGCGAATGCTTTTTTGCACTGTGTATGGCCAGAATAGCACAAGAGTGCTGTTCTTAGCCTGAATGAACCCTTGCTGCTGGAACTTGAAACTGAACGTGATTCAACTCCGTTTAGGAAGTTTAATTGAACCCTAGTGTGCCATGAAAGAAAAACACTCTGCTTTTGAGAAACGGGCATTCTTGCACTCTTCTGTGTTTCCTAGAGGGCCACTACAGTGAGCTAGCTCAGAACAAAAGAACTGTGCTTGCTACACAAACGGGGCTTATCTAGTTCAACTCAGTATTGGAAACTGAGTAAAACAGGAGCTTCTCTTCAGTCCATTACACTGTACTGGCTGGGAATAAACGCGAATGCTATTTGCACTGTGTATGGCCAGAATAGCACAAGAGTACTCTTCTAAGCCTGAATGAACACTTGCTGCTAGAAATTGAAACTGAACGTGATTCAACTCAGTTTAGGAAATTTAATTGAACCCTAGTGTGCCATGCAAGAAAAACACTCTGCTTTTGAGAAACGGGCAATCTTGCACTCTACTGTGTTTACTATAGGACCAGTAGAGTGAGATAGCTCATAACAAAAGAACTTGCTCCCTACACAAACGGGGTATATCTAGTTCAACTCAGTATTGAAACTGAGTAAAACAGGAGCTTCTCTTCATTCCAATACACAGTACTGGCTGGGAACAGACGCGAATGCTATTTGCACTGTGTATGGCCAGAATAGCACAAGAGTGCTGCTCATAGCCTGAATGAACCCTTGCTGCTAGAACTTGAAACTGAACGTGATTCAACTCCCTTTATGAAGTTTAATTGAACCCTAGTGTGCCATGCACGAAAAACACTCTGCTTTTGAGAATCGGGCATTCTTGCACTCTACTGTGTTTCATAGAGGGCCTGTACAGTGAGCTAGCTCAGAACAAAAGAACTGTGATTCCTACACAAACGGGCATATCTAGTTCAACTCAGTATTGGAAACTGAGTAAAACAGGAGCTTCTTTTCAGACCAATACACTGTACTGGCTGGGAACAGACGCGAATGCTATTTGAACTGTGTATGGCCAGAATAGCACAGAGTGCTGCTCTTAGCCCGAGTGAACCCTTGCTGCTAGAACTTGAAACTGAACGTGATTCAACTCCGTTTAGGAAGTTTAATTGAACCCCAGTGTGCCATGCAAGAAAAACACTCTGCTTTTGAGAAACGGGCATTCTTGCACTCTACTGTGTTTCCTATAGGACCAGTAGAGTGAGATAGCACATAACAAAAGAACTGTGCTTCCTACACAAACGGGGTATATCTAGTTCAACTCAGTATTGGAAACTGAGTAAAACAGGAGCTTCTCTTCATTCCAATACACAGTTCCGGCTGGGAATAGACGCGAATGCTATTTGCACTGTGTATGGCCAGAATAGCCCAAGAGTGCTGCTCTTAGCCCGAGTGAACCCTTGCTGCTAGAACTTGAAACTGAACGTGATTCAACTCTGTTTAGGAAGTTTAATTGTACCCTAATGTGCCATGCAAGAAAAACACTCTGCTTTTGAGAAACGGGCAATCTTGTACTCTACTGTGTTTCCTATAGGGCCAGTACAGTGAGCTAGCTCAGAACCAAAGAACTGTGCTTCCTACACAAACGGGGCATATCTAGTTCAACTCAGTATTGGAAACTGAATAAAACAGGAGTTTCTCTTCAGTCCAATACACTGTACTGGCTGGGAACAGACGCGAATGCTATTTGCACTGTGTATGGCCACAATAGCACAAGAGTGCTGCTCTTAGCCTGAATGAACCCTTGCTGCTAGAACTTTAAACTGAACATGATTCAACTCAGTTTAGGAAGTTTAATTGAACCCCAATATGCCATGCAAGAAAAACACTCTGCTTTTGAGAAACGGGCATTCTTGCACTCTACTGTGTTTCCTAGAGGGCCTGTACAGTGATCTAGCTCAGAACAAAAGAACTGTGCTCCCTACACAAACAGGGCGTATCTAGTTCAACTCAGTATTGGAAACTGAGTAAAACAGGAGCTTCTCTTCAGTCCAATACACTGTACTGGGTGAGAACAGACGCGAATGCTATTTGCACTGTGTATGGCCAGAATAGCACAAGAGTGCTGTTCTTATCCTGAATGAACTCTTGCTGCTAGAACTTGACATTGAACGTGTTTCAGCTCCGTTTATGAAGTTTAATTGAACCCTAGTGTGCCATGCTAGAAAAACACTCTGCTCTTGAGAAACAGGCATTCTTGCACTTTACTGTGTTTCCTAAAGTGCCGGCACAGTGAGATAGCTCAGAACAAAAAAAGTGTGCTTCCTACAGAAACGGGGCGTATCTAGATCAACTAATATTGGAAACTGAGTAAAACAGGAGCTTCTCTTCAGTCCAATACACTGTACTGGCTGAGAACAGACGCGAATGCTTTTTTGCACTGTGTATGGCCAGAATAGCACAAGAGTGCTGTTCTTAGCCTGAATGAACCCTTGCTGCTGGAACTTGAAACTGAACGTGATTCAACTCCGTTTAGGAAGTTTAATTGAACCCTAGTGTGCCATGCAAAAAAAACACTCTGCTTTTGAGAAACGGGCATTCTTGCACTCTACTGTGTTTCCTAGAGTGCCTGTACAGTGAGCTAGCTCAGAACAAAAGAACTGTGCTTCCTACACAAACGGGGCATATCTAGTTCAACTCAGTATTGGAAACTGAGTAAAACAGGAGCTTCTTTTCAGTCCAATACACTGTACTGGCTGGGAACAGACGCGAATGCTATTTGAACTGTGTATGGCCAGAATAGCACAGAGTGCTGCTCTTAGCCCGAGTGAACCCTTGCTGCTAGAACTTGAAACTGAACGTGATTCAACTCTGTTTAGGAAGTTTAATTGTACCCTAATGTGCCATGCAAGAAAAACACTCTGCTTTTGAGAAACGGGCAATCTTGCACTCTACTCTGTTTCCTATAGGGCCAGTACAGTGAGCTAGCTCAGAACCAAAGAACTGTGCTTCCTACACAAACGGGGCATATCTAGTTCAACTCAGTATTGGAAACTGAATTAAACAGGAGTTTCTCTTCAGTCCAATACACTGTACTGGCTGGGAACAGACGCGAATGCTATTTGCACTGTGTATGGCCAGAATAGCACAAGAGTGCTGCTCTTAGCCTGAATGAACCCTTGCTGCTAGAACTTGAAACTGAACGTGATTCAACTCAGTTTAGGAAGTTTAATTGAACCCCAATGTGCCATGCAAGAAAAACACTCTGCTTTTGAGAAACGGGCATTCTTGCACTCTACTGTGTTTCCTATAGGACCAGTAGAGTGAGATAGCACATAAAAAAAAAACTGTGCTTCCTACACAAACGGGGCATATCTAGTTCAACTCAGTATTGGAAACTGAGTAAAACAGGAGCTTCTCTTCATTCCAATACACAGTACTGGCTGGGAACAGACGCGAATGCTATTTGCACTGTGTATGGCCAGAATAGCACAAGAGTGCTGCTCTTAGCCTGAATGAACCCTTGCTGCTAGAACTTGAAATTGAATGTGATTCAACTCCGTTTAGAAAGTTTAATTGAACCCTAGTGTGCCATGCAAGAAAAACACTCTGCTTTTGAGAAACGGGCATTCTTGCACTCTACTGTGTTTCCTAAGCGCCAGCACATTGATAAAGCTCAGAACAAAAGAACTGTGCTTCCTACACAAACGGGGCATATCTAGTTCAACTCAGTATTGGAAACTGAGTAAAACAGGAGCTTCTCTTCAGTCCAATACACTGTACTGGCCGGTAACAGACCCGAATGCTATTTGCACTGTGTGTGGCCAGAATAGCACAAGAGTGCTGCTCTTAGCCTGAGTGAACCCTTGCTGCTAGAACTTGAAACTGAACCTGATTCAACTCCTTTAGGAAGTTTGATTCAACCCGAGTGTGTCATGAAAGAAAAACACTCTGCTTTTGAGAAACGGAAATTCTTGCACTCTACTGTGTTTCCTAGAGGGCCAGTACAGTGAGCTAGCTCAGAACAAGAGAACTGTGCTTCCTACACAAACGGGGCATATCTAGTTCAACTCAGTATTGAAAACAGAGTAAAATAGGAGCTTCTCTTCAATCCAATACACTGTACTGGCTCGGAACAGACGCGAATGCTATTTGCACTGTCTATGGCCAGAATAGCACAAGAGTGCTGTTCTTAGCCTGAATGAACCCTTGCTGCTAGAACTTGAAAGTGAACGTGTTTCAACTCGGTTTAGGTAGTTTAATTGAACCCTAGTGTGCCATGCAAGAATAGCACTCTGCTTTTGAGAAACGGGCATTCTGCACGCTACAGTGTTTCCTTTAGGGCCAGTACAGTGATCTAGCTCAGAACAAAAGAACTGTGCTCCCTACACAAACAGGGCGTATCTAGTTCAACTCAGTATTGGAAACTGAGTAAAACAGGAGCTTCTCTTCAGTCCAATACACTGTACTGACTGGGAACAGACGCAAATGCTATTTGTACTGTGTATGGCCAGAATAGCACAAGAGTGCTGCTCTTAGCCTGAATGAACCCTTCCTGCTAGAACTTGAAACTTAACGTGATTCAACTCCGTTTAGGAAGTTTAATTGAACCCTAGTGTGCCATGCAAGAAAAACACTCTGCTTTTGAGAAACGGGCATTCTTGCACTCTACTGTGTTTCCTATAGGACCAGTAGAATGAGATATCACATAACAAAAGAACTGTGCTTCCTACACAAACGGGGTATATCTAGTTCAACTCAGTATTGGAAACTGAGTAAAACAGGAGCTTGTCTTCATTCCAATACACAGTACTGGCTGGGAACAGACGCGAATGCTATTTGCACTGTGTATGGCCAGAATAGCACAAGAGTGCTGTTCTTAGCCTGAATGAACCCTTGCTGCTAGAACTTGACACTGAACGTGATTCAGCTCCGTTTATGAAGTTTAACTGAACCCTAGTGTGCCATGCTAGAAAAACACTCTGCTTTTGAGAAACGGATATTCTTGCACTCTACTGTGTTTCCTATAGGGCCAGTACAGTGAGCTACCTCAGAACAAAAGAACTGTGCTTGCTACACAAACAGGGCATATCTAGTTCACCTCAGTATTGGAAAATGAATAAAACAGGTGCTTCTCTTCAGTCCAATACATTGTACTGGCCGCGAACAGACGCGAATGCTATTTGCACTGTGTATGGCCAGAATAGCACAAGAGTGCTCTTCTTAGCCTGAGTGAAATCTAGCTGCTAGAACTTGAAACTGAACCTGATTCAACTCCTTTTAGGAAGTTTAATTGAACCCTAGTGTGCCATGCAAGAAAAACACTCTGTTTTAGAGAAAACAGCATTCTTTCACCCTACTGTGTTTCCTATAGGGCACGTACAGTGAGCTAGCTCAGAACAAAAGAACTGTGCTTCCTACACAAACGGGGCATATCTAGTTCAACTCAGTATTGGAAACTGAGTAAAACAGGAGCTTCACTTCATTCCAATACACAGTACTGGCTGGGAACAGACGTGAATGCTATTTGCACTGTGTATGGCCAGAATAGCACAAGAGTGCTGTTCTTAGCCTGAATGAACCCTTGCTGCTAGAACTTGAAACTGAACGTAATTCAACAATGTTTGGGAAGTTTAATTGAACCCTAGTGTGCCATGCAAAAAAAACACTCTGCTTTTGAGAAACGGGCAATCTTGCACTCTTCTGTGTTTCCTATAGGGCCAGTACAGTGAGCTACCTCAGAACAAAAGAACTGTGCTTCCTACACAAACGGGGCATATCTAGTTCACCTTAGTATTAGAAACTGAATAAAACAGGTGCTTCTCTTCAGTCCAATACACTGTACTGTCAGCGAACAGACGCGAATGCTATTTGCACTGTGTATGGCCAGAATAGCACAAGAGTGCTCTTCTTAGCCTGAGTGAACCCTAGCTGCTAGAACTTGAAACTGAACCTGATTCAACTCCATTTAGGAAGTTTAATTGAACGCTAGTGTGCCATGCAAAAAAACACTCTGCTTTTGGGAAACAGGCATTCTTGCACTTTTCTGTGTTTCCTAAAGGGCCAGCACAGTGAGATAGCTCAGAACAAAAAAACTGTGCTTCCTACAGAAACGGGGCGTATCTAGATCAACTAATATTGGAAACTGAGTAAAACAGGAGCTTCTCTTCAGTCCAATACACTCTACTGGCTGAGAACAGACGCGAATGCTTTTTTGCACTGTGTATGGCCAGAATAGCACAAGAGTGCTGTTCTTAGCCTGAATGAACCCTTGCTGCTGGAACTTGAAACTGAACGTGATTCAACTCCGTTTAGGAAGTTTAATTGAACCCTAGTGTGCCATGAAAGAAAAACACTCTGCTTTTGAGAAACGGGCATTCTTGCACTCTTCTGTGTTTCCTAGAGGGCCACTACAGTGAGCTAGCTCAGAACAAAAGAACTGTGCTTGCTACACAAACGGGGCATATCTAGTTCAACTCAGTATTGGAAACTGAGTAAAACAGGAGCTTCTCTTCAGTCCAATACACTGTACTGGCTGGGAACAGACACGAATGCTATTTGCACTGTGTATGGCCTGAATAGCACAAGAGTGCTGCTCTTAGCCTGAGTGAACCCTTGCTGCTAGAACATGAAACTGAACGTGATTCAACTCCGTTTAGGAAGTTTAATTGAACCACAGTGTGCCATGCAAGAAAAACACTCTGCTTTTGAGAAACGGGCATTCTTGCACTCTACTGTGTTTCCTATAGGACCAGTAGAGTGAGATAGCACATAACAAAAGAACTGTGCTTCCTACACAAACGGGGTATATCTAGTTCAACTCAGTATTGGAAACTGAGTAAAACAGGAGCTTCTCTTCATTCCAATACACAGTACTGGCTGGGAATAGACGCGAAAGCTATTTGCACTGTGTATGGCCAGAATAGCACAGAGTGCTGCTCTTAGCCCGAGTGAACCCTTGCTGCTAGAACTTGAAACTGAACGTGATTCAACTCTGTTTAGGAAGTTTAATTGTACCCTAATGTGCCATGCAAGAAAAACACTCTGCTTTTGAGAAACGGGCATTCCTGCACTCTACTGTGTTTCCTAGAGGGCCAGTACAGTGAGCTAGCTCAGAACCAAAGAACTGTGCTTCCTACACAAACGGGGCATAACTAGTTCAACTCAGTTTTGGAAACTGAATAAAACAGGAGTTTCTCTTCAGTCCAATACACTGTTCTGGCTGTAAACAGACGCGAATGCTATTTGCACTGTGTATGGCCAGAATAGCCCAAGAGTGCTGCTCTTAGCCTGAATGAACCCTTGCTGCTAGAACTTGAAACTGAACGTGATTCAACTCAGTTTAGGAAGTTTAATTGAACCCCAGTGTGCCATGCAAGAAAAACACTCTGCTTTTGAGAAACGGGCATTCTTGCACTCTACTGTGTTTCCTATAGGACCAGTAGAGTGAGATAGCACATAACAAAAGAACTGTGCTTCCTACAAAAACGGGGTATATCTAGTTCAACTCAGTATTGGAAACTGAGTAAAACAGGAGCTTCTCTTCATTCCAATACACAGTACTGGCTGGGAATAGACGCGAATGCTATTTGCACTGTGTATGGCCAGAATAGCACAAGAGTGCTGTTCTTAGCCTGAATGAAACCTTGCTGCTAGAACTTGAAACTGAACGTAATTCAACTCCGTTTAGGAAGTTTAATTGAACCCCAGTGTGCCATGCAAGAAAAACACTCGACTTTTGAGAAACGGGCATTCTTGCACTCTACTGTGTTTCCTAAAGGGCCAGTACAGTTAGCTAGCTCAGAACAAAAGAACTGTGCTTCCTACACAAACGGGGCATATCTAGTTCAACTCAGTATTGGAAACTGAGTAAAACAGGAGCTTCTCTTCATTCCAATACACAGTACTGGCTGGGAACAGACGCGAATGCTATTTGCACTGTGTATGGCCAGAATAGCACAAGAGTGCTGCTCTTAGCCTGAATGAACCCTTGCTGCTAGAACTTGAAATTGAATGTGATTCAACTCCGTTTAGAAAGTTTAATTGAACCCTAGTGTGCCATGCAAGAAAAACACTCTGCTTTTGAGAAACGGGCATTCTTGCACTCTACTGTGTTTCCTAAGCGCCAGCACATTGATAAAGCTCAGAACAAAAGAACTGTGCTTCCTACACAAACGGGGCATATCTAGTTCAACTCAGTATTGGAAACTGAGTAAAACAGGAGCTTCTCTTCAGTCCAATACACTGTACTGGCCGGTAACAGACCCGAATGCTATTTGCACTGTGTGTGGCCAGAATCGCACAAGAGTGCTGCTCTTAGCCTGAGTGAACCCTTGCTGCTAGAACTTGAAACTGAACCTGATTCAACTCCTTTAGGAAGTTTGATTCAACCCGTGTGTGTCATGAAAGAAAAACACTCTGCTTTTGAGAAACGGAAATTCTTGCACTCTACTGTGTTTCCTAGAGGGCCAGTACAGTGAGCTAGCTCAGAACAAAAGAACTGTGCTTCCTACACAAACGGGGCATATATAGTTCAACTCAGTATTGAAAACAGAGTAAAACAGGAGCTTCTCTTCAGTCCAATACACTGTACTGGCTCGGAACAGACGCGAATGCTATTTGCACTGTCTATGGCCAGAATAGCACAAGAGTGCTGTTCTTAGCCTGAATGAACCTTTGCTGCTAGAACTTGAAAGTGAACGTGTTTCAACTCGGTTTAGGTAGTTTAATTGAACCCTAGTGTGCCATGGAAGAATAGCACTCTGCTTTTGAGAAACGGGCATTCTTGCACGCTACTGTGTTTCCTTTAGGGCCAGTACAGTGATCTAGCTCAGAACAAAAGAACTGTGCTCCCTACACAAACAGGGCGTGTCTAGTTCAACTCAGTATTGGAAACTGAGTAAAACAGGAGCTTCTCTTCAGTCCAATACACTGTACTGGCTGGGAACAGACGCGAATGCTATTTGAATTGTGTATGGCCAGAATAGCACAGAGTGCTGCTCTTAGCCCGAGTGAACCCTTGCTGCTAGAACTTGAAACTGAACGTGATTCAGCTCCGTTTAGGAAGTTTAATTGAACGCTAGTGTGACATGCAAGAAAAACACTCTGCTTTTGAGAAACGGGCAATCTTGCACTCTACTCTGTTTCCTATAGGGCCAGTACAGTGAGCTAGCTCAGAACCAAAGAACTGTGCTTCCTACACAAACGGGGCATATCTAGTTCAACTCAGTATTGGAAACTGAATAAAACAGGAGTTTCTCTTCAGACCAATACACTGCACTGGCTGGGAACAGACGCGAATGCTATTTGCACTGTGTATGGCCATAATAGCACAAGAGTGCTGCTCTTAGCCTGAATGAACCCTTGCTGCTAGAACTTGAAACTGAACGTGATTCAACTCAGTTTTAGAAGTTTAATTGAACCCCAGTGTGCCATGCAAGAAATCACTCTGCTTTTGAGAAACGGGCAATCTTGCACTCTACTGTGTTTCCTAAAGGGCCAGTACAGTGAGCTAGCTCAGAACCAAAGAACTGTGCTTCCTACACAAACGGGGCTTATCTAGTTCAACTCAGTATTGGAAACTGAATAAAACAGGAGTTTCTCTTCAGTCCAATACACTGTACTGGCTGGGAACAGACGCGAATGCTATTTGCACTGTGTATGGCCAGAATAGCCCAAGAGTGCTGCTCTTAGCCTGAATGAACCCTTGCTGCTAGAACTTGAAACTGAACGTAATTCAACTCCGTTTAGGAAGTTTAATTGAACCCCAGTGTGCCATGCAAGAAAAACACTCTACTTTTGAGAAACGGGCATTCTTGCACTCTACTGTGTTTCCTAAAGGGCCAGTACAGTGAGCTAGCTCAGAACAAAAGAACTGTGCTTCCTACACAAACGGGGTATATCTAGTTCAACTCAGTATTGGAAACTGAGTAAAACAGGAGCTTCTCTTCATTCCAATACACAGTACTGGCTGGGAACAGACGCGAATGCTATTTACACTGTGTATGGCCAGAATAGCACAAGAGTGCTGCTCTTAGCCTGAATGAACCCTTGCTGCTAGAACTTGAAATTGAATGTGATTCAACTCCGTTTAGAAAGTTTAATGGAACCCTAGTGTGCCATGCAAGAAAAACACTCTGCTTTTGAGAAACGGGCATTCTTGCACTCTACTGTGTTTCCTAAGCGCCAGCACATTGATAAAGCTCAGAACAAAAGAACTGTGCTTCCTACACAAACGGGGCATATCTAGTTCAACTCAGTATTGGAAACTGAGTAAAACAGGAGCTTCTCTTCAGTCCAATACACTGTACTGGCCGGTAACAGACCCGAATGCTATTTGCACTGTGTGTGGCCAGAATAGCACAAGAGTGCTGCTCTTAGCCTGAGTGAACCCTTGCTGCTAGAACTTGAAACTGAACCTGATTCAACTCCTTTAGGAAGTTTGATTCAACCCGAGTGTGTCATGAAAGAAAAGCACTCTGCTTTTGAGAAACGGAAATTCTTGCACTCTACTGTGTTTCCTAGAGGGCCAGTACAGTGAGCTAGCTCAGAACAAAAGAACTGTGCTTCCTACACAAACGGGGCATATCTAGTTCAACTCAGTATTGAAAACAGAGTAAAACAGGAGCTTCTCTTCAGTCCAATACACTGTACTGGCTCGGAACAGACGCGAATGCTATTTGCACTGTGTATGGCCAGAATAGCACAAGAGTGCTGTTCTTAGCCTGAATGAACCCTTGCTGCTGGAACTTGAAACTGAACGTGATTCAACTCCGTTTAGGAAGTTTAATTGAACCCTAGTGTGCCATGCAAGAAAAACACTCTGCTTTTGAGAAACGGGCATTCTTGCACTCTACTGTGTTTCCTAGAGGGCCTGTACAGTGAGCTAGCTCAGAACAAAAGAACTGTGCTTCCTACACAAACGGGGCATATCTAGTTCAACTCAGTATTGGAAACTGAGTAAAACAGGAGCTTCTCTTCAGTCTAATACAATGTACTGGCTGGGAACAGATGCAAATGCTATTTGTACAGTGTATGGCCAGAATAGCACAAGAGTGCTGCTCTTAGCCTGAATGAACCCTTGCTGCTAGAACTTGAAACTGAACGTGATTCAACTCCGTTTAGGAAGTTTAATTGAACCCTAGTGTGCCATGCAAGAAAAGCAGTCTGCTTTTAGAAACGGGCATTCTTGCACTCTACTGTGTTTCCTATAGGACCAGTAGAGTGAGATATCACATAACAAAAGAACTGTGCTTCCTACACAAACGGGGTATATCTAGTTCAACTCAATATTGGAAACTGAGTAAAACAGGAGCTTGTCTTCATTCCAATACACAGTACTGGCTGGGAACAGACGCGAATGCTATTTGCACTGTGTATGGCCAGAATAGCACAAGAGTGCTGTTCTTAGCCTGAATGAACCCTTGCTGCTAGAACTTGAAACTGAACGTAATTCAACTCCGTTTAGGAAGTTTAATTGAACCCTAGTGTGCCATGCAAGAAAAGCACTCTGCTTTTGAGAAACGGGCATTCTTGCACTCTACTATGTTTCCTATAGGGCCAGTACAGTGATCTAGCTCAGAACAAAAGAACTGTGCTCCCTACACAAACGGGGCATATCTAGTTCAACTCAGTATTGGAAACTGAGTAAAACAGGAGCTTCTATTCAGTCCAATACACTGTACTGGCTGGGAACAGTCGCGAATGCTATTTCCACTGTGTATGGCCAGAATAGCATAAGAATGTGTTCTTAGCCTGAATGAACCCTTGCTGCTAGAACTTGAAATTGAACTTGATTCAACTCCGTTTAGGAAGTTTAATTGTAATCTAATGTGCCAGGCAAGAAAAACACTCTGGTTTTGAGAAATGGGCAAATTTGCACTCTACTGTGTTTCCTATAGGGCCAGTACAGTGAGCTAGCTCAGAACAAAAGTACTGTGCTTCCTACACAAACGGGGCATATCTAGTTCAACTCAGTATTGGAAACTGAATAAAACAGGAGTTTCTCTTCAGTCCAATACACTGTAATGGCTGGGCACAGACGCGAATGCTATTTGCACTGTGTATGGCCATAATAGCACAAGAGTGCTGCTCTTAGCCTGAATGAACTCTTGCTGCTAGAACTTGAAACTAAACGTGATTCAACTCACTTTCGGAATTTTAATGGAACCCCAATGTGCCATGCAAGAAAAACACTCTGCTTTTGTGATACGGGCATTCTTGCACTCTACTGTGTTTCCTATAGGACCAGTAGAGTGAGATAGCTCATAACAAAAGAACTGAGCTTCCTACACAAACGGGGTATATCTAGTTCAACTCAGTATTGGAAACTGAGTAAAACACGAGCTTCACTTCATTCCAATACACAGTACTGGCTGGGAACAGACGTGAATGCTATTTGCACTGTGTATGGCCACAATAGCACAAGAGTGTAGTTCTTAGCCTGAATGAACCCTTTCTGCTAGAACTTGAAACTGAACGTAATTCAACAATGTTTGGGAAGTTTAATTGAACCCTAGTGTGCCATGCAAGAAAAACACTCTGCTTTTGAGAAACGGGCAATCTTGCACTCTTCTGTGTTTCCTATAGGGCCAGTACAGTGAGCTACCTCAGAACAAAAGAACTGTGCTTCCTACACAAACGGGGCATATCTAGTTCACCTCAGTATTAGAAACTGAATAAAACAGGTGCTTCTCTTCAGTCCAATACACTGTACTGTCAGCGAACAGACGCGAATGCTATTTGCACTGTGTATGGCCAGAATAGCACAAGAGTCCTCTTCTTAGCCTGAGTGAACCCTAGCTGCTAGAACTTGAAACTGAACCTGATTCAACTCCTTTTAGGAAGTTTAATTGAACCCTAGTGTGCCATGCAAAAAAACACTCTGCTTTTGGGAAACAGGCATTCTTGCACTTTACTGTGTTTCCTAAAGGGCCAGCACAGTGAGATAGCTCAGAACCAAAAAACTATGCTTCCTACAGAAACGGGGCGTATCTAGATCAACTAATATTGGAAACTGAGTAAAACAGGAGCTTCTCTTCAGTCCAATACACTGTACTGGCTGAGAACAGACGCGAATGCTTTTTTGCACTGTGTATGGCCAGAATAGCACAAGAGTGCTGTTCTTAGCCTGAATGAACCCTTGCTGCTGGAACTTGAAACTGAACGTGATTCAACTCCGTTTAGGAAGTTTAATTGAACCCTAGTGTGCCATGAAAGAAAAACACTCTGCTTTTGAGAAACGGGCATTCTTGCACTCTTCTGTGTTTCCTAGAGGGCCACTACAGTGAGCTAGCTCAGAACAAAAGAACTGTGCTTGCTACACAAACGGGGCTTATCTAGTTCAACTCAGTATTGGAAACTGAGTAAAACAGGAGCTTCTCTTCAGTCCATTACACTGTACTGGCTGGGAATAAACGCGAATGCTATTTGCACTGTGTATGGCCAGAATAGCACAAGAGTACTCTTCTAAGCCTGAATGAACACTTGCTGCTAGAAATTGAAACTGAACGTGATTCAACTCAGTTTAGGAAATTTAATTGAACCCTAGTGTGCCATGCAAGAAAAACACTCTGCTTTTGAGAAACGGGCAATCTTGCACTCTACTGTGTTTACTATAGGACCAGTAGAGTGAGATAGCTCATAACAAAAGAACTTGCTCCCTACACAAACGGGGTATATCTAGTTCAACTCAGTATTGAAACTGAGTAAAACAGGAGCTTCTCTTCATTCCAATACACAGTACTGGCTGGGAACAGACGCGAATGCTATTTGCACTGTGTATGGCCAGAATAGCACAAGAGTGCTGCTCATAGCCTGAATGAACCCTTGCTGCTAGAACTTGAAACTGAACGTGATTCAACTCCCTTTATGAAGTTTAATTGAACCCTAGTGTGCCATGCACGAAAAACACTCTGCTTTTGAGAATCGGGCATTCTTGCACTCTACTGTGTTTCATAGAGGGCCTGTACAGTGAGCTAGCTCAGAACAAAAGAACTGTGATTCCTACACAAACGGGCATATCTAGTTCAACTCAGTATTGGAAACTGAGTAAAACAGGAGCTTCTTTTCAGACCAATACACAGTACTGGCTGGGAACAGACGCGAATGCTATTTGAACTGTGTATGGCCAGAATAGCACAGAGTGCTGCTCTTAGCCCGAGTGAACCCTTGCTGCTAGAACTTGAAACTGAACGTGATTCAACTCCGTTTAGGAAGTTTAATTGAACCCCAGTGTGCCATGCAAGAAAAACACTCTGCTTTTGAGAAACGGGCATTCTTGCACTCTACTGTGTTTCCTATAGGACCAGTAGAGTGAGATAGCACATGACAAAAGAACTGTGCTTCCTACACAAACGGGGTATATCTAGTTCAACTCAGTATTGGAAACTGAGTAAAACAGGAGCTTCTCTTCATTCCAATACACAGTTCTGGCTGGGAATAGACGCGAATGCTATTTGCACTGTGTATGGCCAGAATAGCCCAAGAGTGCTGCTCTTAGCCCGAGTGAACCCTTGCTGCTAGAACTTGAAACTGAACGTGATTCAACTCTGTTTAGGAAGTTTAATTGTACCCTAATGTGCCATGCAAGAAAAACACTCTGCTTTTGAGAAACGGGCAATCTTGTACTCTACTGTGTTTCCTATAGGGCCAGTACAGTGAGCTAGCTCAGAACCAAAGAACTGTGCTTCCTACACAAACGGGGCATATCTAGTTCAACTCAGTATTGGAAACTGAATAAAACAGGAGTTTCTCTTCAGTCCAATACACTGTACTGGCTGGGAACAGACGCGAATGCTATTTGCACTGTGTATGGCCACAATAGCACAAGAGTGCTGCTCTTAGCCTGAATGAACCCTTGCTGCTAGAACTTTAAACTGAACATGATTCAACTCAGTTTAGGAAGTTTAATTGAACCCCAATATGCCATGCAAGAAAAACACTCTGCTTTTGAGAAACGGGCATTCTTGCACTCTACTGTGTTTCCTAGAGGGCCTGTACAGTGATCTAGCTCAGAACAAAAGAACTGTGCTCCCTACACAAACAGGGCGTATCTAGTTCAACTCAGTATTGGAAACTGAGTAAAACAGGAGCTTCTCTTCAGTCCAATACACTGTACTGGGTGAGAACAGACGCGAATGCTATTTGCACTGTGTATGGCCAGAATAGCACAAGAGTGCTGTTCTTATCCTGAATGAACTCTTGCTGCTAGAACTTGACATTGAACGTGTTTCAGCTCCGTTTATGAAGTTTAATTGAACCCTAGTGTGCCATGCTAGAAAAACACTCTGCTCTTGAGAAACAGGCATTCTTGCACTTTACTGTGTTTCCTAAAGTGCCGGCACAGTGAGATAGCTCAGAACAAAAAAAGTGTGCTTCCTACAGAAACGGGGCGTATCTAGATCAACTAATATTGGAAACTGAGTAAAACAGGAGCTTCTTTTCAGTCCAATACACTGTACTGGCTGGGAACAGACGCGAATGCTATTTGAACTGTGTATGGCCAGAATAGCACAGAGTGCTGCTCTTAGCCCGAGTGAACCCTTGCTGCTAGAACTTGAAACTGAACGTGATTCAACTCTGTTTAGGAAGTTTAATTGTACCCTAATGTGCCATGCAAGAAAAACACTCTGCTTTTGAGAAACGGGCAATCTTGCACTCTACTCTGTTTCCTATAGGGCCAGTACAGTGAGCTAGCTCAGAACCAAAGAACTGTGCTTCCTACACAAACGGGGCATATCTAGTTCAACTCAGTATTGGAAACTGAATTAAACAGGAGTTTCTCTTCAGTCCAATACACTGTACTGGCTGGGAACAGACGCGAATGCTATTTGCACTGTGTATGGCCAGAATAGCACAAGAGTGCTGCTCTTAGCCTGAATGAACCCTTGCTGCTAGAACTTGAAACTGAACGTGATTCAACTCAGTTTAGGAAGTTTAATTGAACCCCAATGTGCCATGCAAGAAAAACACTCTGCTTTTGAGAAACGGGCATTCTTGCACTCTACTGTGTTTCCTATAGGACCAGTAGAGTGAGATAGCACATAAAAAAAAAACTGTGCTTCCTACACAAACGGGGCATATCTAGTTCAACTCAGTATTGGAAACTGAGTAAAACAGGAGCTTCTCTTCATTCCAATACACAGTACTGGCTGGGAACAGACGCGAATGCTATTTGCACTGTGTATGGCCAGAATAGCACAAGAGTGCTGCTCTTAGCCTGAATGAACCCTTGCTGCTAGAACTTGAAATTGAATGTGATTCAACTCCGTTTAGAAAGTTTAATTGAACCCTAGTGTGCCATGCAAGAAAAACACTCTGCTTTTGAGAAACGGGCATTCTTGCACTCTACTGTGTTTCCTAAGCGCCAGCACATTGATAAAGCTCAGAACAAAAGAACTGTGCTTCCTACACAAACGGGGCATATCTAGTTCAACTCAGTATTGGAAACTGAGTAAAACAGGAGCTTCTCTTCAGTCCAATACACTGTACTGGCCGGTAACAGACCCGAATGCTATTTGCACTGTGTGTGGCCAGAATAGCACAAGAGTGCTGCTCTTAGCCTGAGTGAACCCTTGCTGCTAGAACTTGAAACTGAACCTGATTCAACTCCTTTAGGAAGTTTGATTCAACCCGAGTGTGTCATGAAAGAAAAACACTCTGCTTTTGAGAAACGGAAATTCTTGCACTCTACTGTGTTTCCTAGAGGGCCAGTACAGTGAGCTAGCTCAGAACAAGAGAACTGTGCTTCCTACACAAACGGGGCATATCTAGTTCAACTCAGTATTGAAAACAGAGTAAAATAGGAGCTTCTCTTCAATCCAATACACTGTACTGGCTCGGAACAGACGCGAATGCTATTTGCACTGTCTATGGCCAGAATAGCACAAGAGTGCTGTTCTTAGCCTGAATGAACCCTTGCTGCTAGAACTTGAAAGTGAACGTGTTTCAACTCGGTTTAGGTAGTTTAATTGAACCCTAGTGTGCCATGCAAGAAAAGCACTCTGCTTTTGAGAAACGGGCATTCTGCACGCTACAGTGTTTCCTTTAGGGCCAGTACAGTGATCTAGCTCAGAACAAAAGAACTGTGCTCCCTACACAAACAGGGCGTATCTAGTTCAACTCAGTATTGGAAACTGAGTAAAACAGGAGCTTCTCTTCAGTCCAATACACTGTACTGACTGGGAACAGACGCAAATGCTATTTGTACTGTGTATGGCCAGAATAGCACAAGAGTGCTGCTCTTAGCCTGAATGAACCCTTCCTGCTAGAACTTGAAACTTAACGTGATTCAACTCCGTTTAGGAAGTTTAATTGAACCCTAGTGTGCCATGCAAGAAAAACACTCTGCTTTTGAGAAACGGGCATTCTTGCACTCTACTGTGTTTCCTATAGGACCAGTAGAATGAGATATCACATAACAAAAGAACTGTGCTTCCTACACAAACGGGGTATATCTAGTTCAACTCAGTATTGGAAACTGAGTAAAACAGGAGCTTGTCTTCATTCCAATACACAGTACTGGCTGGGAACAGACGCGAATGCTATTTGCACTGTGTATGGCCAGAATAGCACAAGAGTGCTGTTCTTAGCCTGAATGAACCCTTGCTGCTAGAACTTGACACTGAACGTGATTCAGCTCCGTTTATGAAGTTTAACTGAACCCTAGTGTGCCATGCTAGAAAAACACTCTGCTTTTGAGAAACGGATATTCTTGCACTCTACTGTGTTTCCTATAGGGCCAGTACAGTGAGCTACCTCAGAACAAAAGAACTGTGCTTGCTACACAAACAGGGCATATCTAGTTCACCTCAGTATTGGAAAATGAATAAAACAGGTGCTTCTCTTCAGTCCAATACATTGTACTGGCCGCGAACAGACGCGAATGCTATTTGCACTGTGTATGGCCAGAATAGCACAAGAGTGCTCTTCTTAGCCTGAGTGAAATCTAGCTGCTAGAACTTGAAACTGAACCTGATTCAACTCCTTTTAGGAAGTTTAATTAAACCCTAGTGTGCCATGCAAGAAAAACACTCTGTTTTAGAGAAAACAGCATTCTTTCACCCTACTGTGTTTCCTATAGGGCACGTACAGTGAGCTAGCTCAGAACAAAAGAACTGTGCTTCCTACACAAACGGGGCATATCTAGTTCAACTCAGTATTGGAAACTGAGTAAAACAGGAGCTTCACTTCATTCCAATACACAGTACTGGCTGGGAACAGACGTGAATGCTATTTGCACTGTGTATGGCCAGAATAGCACAAGAGTGCTGTTCTTAGCCTGAATGAACCCTTGCTGCTAGAACTTGAAACTGAACGTAATTCAACAATGTTTGGGAAGTTTAATTGAACCCTAGTGTGCCATGCAAGAAAAACACTGTGCTTTTGAGAAACGGGCAATCTTGCACTCTTCTGTGTTTCCTATAGGGCCAGTACAGTGAGCTACCTCAGAACAAAAGAACTGTGCTTCCTACACAAACGGGGCATATCTAGTTCACCTTAGTATTAGAAACTGAATAAAACAGGTGCTTCTCTTCAGTCCAATACACTGTACTGTCAGCGAACAGACGCGAATGCTATTTGCACTGTGTATGGCCAGAATAGCACAAGAGTGCTCTTCTTAGCCTGAGTGAACCCTAGCTGCTAGAACTTGAAACTGAACCTGATTCAACTCCATTTAGGAAGTTTAATTGAACGCTAGTGTGCCATGCAAAAAAACACTCTGCTTTTGGGAAACAGGCATTCTTGCACTTTACTGTGTTTCCTAAAGGGCCAGCACAGTGAGATAGCTCAGAACAAAAAAACTGTGCTTCCTACAGAAACGGGGCGTATCTAGATCAACTAATATTGGAAACTGAGTAAAACAGGAGCTTCTCTTCAGTCCAATACACTCTACTGGCTGAGAACAGACGCGAATGCTTTTTTGCACTGTGTATGGCCAGAATAGCACAAGAGTGCTGTTCTTAGCCTGAATGAACCCTTGCTGCTGGAACTTGAAACTGAACGCGATTCAACTCCGTTTAGGAAGTTTAATTGAACCCTAGTGTGCCATGAAAGAAAAACACTCTGCTTTTGAGAAACGGGCATTCTTGCACTCTTCTGTGTTTCCTAGAGGGCCACTACAGTGAGCTAGCTCAGAACAAAAGAACTGTGCTTGCTACACAAACGGGGCATATCTAGTTCAACTCAGTATTGGAAACTGAGTAAAACAGGAGCTTCTCTTCAGTCCAATACACTGTACTGGCTGGGAACAGACACGAATGCTATTTGCACTGTGTATGGCCTGAATAGCACAAGAGTGCTGCTCTTAGCCTGAGTGAACCCTTGCTGCTAAAACATGAAACTGAACGTGATTCAACTCCGTTTAGGAAGTTTAATTGAACCACAGTGTGCCATGCAAGAAAAACACTCTGCTTTTGAGAAACGGGCATTCTTGCACTCTACTGTGTTTCCTATAGGACCAGTAGAGTGAGATAGCACATAACAAAAGAACTGTGCTTCCTACACAAACGGGGTATATCTAGTTCAACTCAGTATTGGAAACTGAGTAAAACAGGAGCTTCTCTTCATTCCAATACACAGTACTGGCTGGGAATAGACGCGAAAGCTATTTGCACTGTGTATGGCCAGAATAGCACAGAGTGCTGCTCTTAGCCCGAGTGAACCCTTGCTGCTAGAACTTGAAACTGAACGTGATTCAACTCTGTTTAGGAAGTTTAATTGTACCCTAATGTGCCATGCAAGAAAAACACTCTGCTTTTGAGAAACGGGCATTCCTGCACTCTACTGTGTTTCCTAGAGGGCCAGTACAGTGAGCTAGCTCAGAACCAAAGAACTGTGCTTCCTACACAAACGGGGCATAACTAGTTCAACTCAGTTTTGGAAACTGAATAAAACAGGAGTTTCTCTTCAGTCCAATACACTGTTCTGGCTGTAAACAGACGCGAATGCTATTTGCACTGTGTATGGCCAGAATAGCCCAAGAGTGCTGCTCTTAGCCTGAATGAACCCTTGCTGCTAGAACTTGAAACTGAACGTGATTCAACTCAGTTTAGGAAGTTTAATTGAACCCCAGTGTGCCATGCAAGAAAAACACTCTGCTTTTGAGAAACGGGCATTCTTGCACTCTACTGTGTTTCCTATAGGACCAGTAGAGTGAGATAGCACATAACAAAAGAACTGTGCTTCCTACAAAAACGGGGTATATCTAGTTCAACTCAGTATTGGAAACTGAGTAAAACAGGAGCTTCTCTTCATTCCAATACACAGTACTGGCTGGGAATAGACGCGAATGCTATTTGCACTGTGTATGGCCAGAATAGCACAAGAGTGCTGTTCTTAGCCTGAATGAACCCTTGCTGCTAGAACTTGAAACTGAACGTAATTCAACTCCGTTTAGGAAGTTTAATTGAACCCCAGTGTGCCATGCAAGAAAAACACTCGACTTTTGAGAAACGGGCATTCTTGCACTCTACTGTGTTTCCTAAAGGGCCAGTACAGTTAGCTAGCTCAGAACAAAAGAACTGTGCTTCCTACACAAACGGGGCATATCTAGTTCAACTCAGTATTGGAAACTGAGTAAAACAGGAGCTTCTCTTCATTCCAATACACAGTACTGGCTGGGAACAGACGCGAATGCTATTTACACTGTGTATGGCCAGAATAGCACAAGAGTGCTGCTCTTAGCCTGAATGAACCCTTGCTGCTAGAACTTGAAATTGAATGTGATTCAACTCCGTTTAGAAAGTTTAATTGAACCCTAGTGTGCCATGCAAGAAAAACACTCTGCTTTTGAGAAACGGGCATTCTTGCACTCTACTGTGTTTCCTAAGCGCCAGCACATTGATAAAGCTCAGAACAAAAGAACTGTGCTTCCTACACAAACGGGGCATATCTAGTTCAACTCAGTATTGGAAACTGAGTAAAACAGGAGCTTCTCTTCAGTCCAATACACTGTACTGGCCGGTAACAGACCCGAATGCTATTTGCACTGTGTGTGGCCAGAATCGCACAAGAGTGCTGCTCTTAGCCTGAGTGAACCCTTGCTGCTAGAACTTGAAACTGAACCTGATTCAACTCCTTTAGGAAGTTTGATTCAACCCGTGTGTGTCATGAAAGAAAAACACTCTGCTTTTGAGAAACGGAAATTCTTGCACTCTACTGTGTTTCCTAGAGGGCCAGTACAGTGAGCTAGCTCAGAACAAAAGAACTGTGCTTCCTACACAAACGGGGCATATATAGTTCAACTCAGTATTGAAAACAGAGTAAAACAGGAGCTTCTCTTCAGTCCAATACACTGTACTGGCTCGGAACAGACGCGAATGCTATTTGCACTGTCTATGGCCAGAATAGCACAAGAGTGCTGTTCTTAGCCTGAATGAACCTTTGCTGCTAGAACTTGAAAGTGAACATGTTTCAACTCGGTTTAGGTAGTTTAATTGAACCCTAGTGTGCCATGGAAGAATAGCACTCTGCTTTTGAGAAACGGGCATTCTTGCACGCTACTGTGTTTCCTTTAGGGCCAGTACAGTGATCTAGCTCAGAACAAAAGAACTGTGCTCCCTACACAAACAGGGCGTGTCTAGTTCAACTCAGTATTGGAAACTGAGTAAAACAGGAGCTTCTCTTCAGTCCAATACACTGTACTGGCTGAGAACAGATGCGAATGCTATTTGCACTGTGTATGGCCAGAATAGCACAAGAGTGCTGTTCTTAGCCTGAATGAACCCTTGCTGCTAGAACTTGACATTGAACGTGATTCAGCTCCGTTTATGAATTTTAATTGAACCCTAGTGTGCCATGCTAGAAAAACACTCTGCTTTTGAGAAACAGGCATTCTTGCACTTTACTGTGTTTCCTAAAGGGCCAGCACAGTGAGATAGCTCAGAACAAAAAAAGTGTGCTTCCTACAGAAACGGGGCGTATCTAGATCAACTAATATTGGAAACTGAGTAAAACAGGAGCTTCTCTTCAGTCCAATACACTGTACTGGCTGAGAACAGACGCGAATGCTTTTTTGCACTGTGTATGGCCAGAATAGCACAAGAGTGCTGTTCTTAGCCTGAATGAACCCTTGCTGCTGGAACTTGAAACTGAACGTGATTCAACTCCGTTTAGGAAGTTTAATTGAACCCTAGTGTGCCATGCAAGAAAAACACTCTGCTTTTGAGAAACGGGCATTCTTGCACTCTATGTGTTTCCTAGAGTGCCTGTACAGTGATCTAGCTCCGAACAAAAGAACTGTGCTCCCTACACAAACAGGGCGTATCTAGTTCAACTCAGTATTGGAAACTGAGTAAAACAGGAGATTCTCTTCAGTCCAATACACTGTACTGGCTGAGAACAGACGCGAATGCTATTTGCACTGTGTATGGCCAGAATAGCACAAGAGTGCTGTTCTTAGCCTGAATGAACCCTTGCTGCTAGAACTTGACATTGAACGTGATTCAGCTCCATTTATGAAGTTTAATTGAACCCTAGTGTGCCATGCTAGAAAAACACTCTGCTTTTGAGAAACAGGCATTCTTGCACTTTACTGTGTTTCCTAAAGTGCCGGCACAGTGAGATAGCTCAGAACAAAAAAAGTGTGCTTCCTACAGAAACGGGGCGTATCTAGATCAACTAATATTGGAAACTGAGTAAAACAGGAGCTTCTCTTCAGTCCAATACACTGTACTGGCTGAGAACAGACGCGAATGCTTTTTTGCACTGTGTATGGCCAGAATAGCACAAGAGTGCTGTTCTTAGCCTGAATGAACCCTTGCTGCTGGAACTTGAAACTGATCGTGATTCAACTCCGTTTAAGAAGTTTAATTGAACCCTAGTGTGCCATGCAAAAAAAACACTCTGCTTTTGAGAAACGGGCATTCTTGCACTCTACTGTGTTTCCTAGAGGGCCTGTACAGTGAGCTAGCTCAGAACAAAAGAACTGTGCTTCCTACACAAACGGGGCATATCTAGTTCAACTCAGTATTGGAAACTGAGTAAAACAGGAGCTTCTTTTCAGTCCAATACACTGTACTGGCTGGGAACAGACGCGAATGCTATTTGAACTGTGTATGGCCAGAATAGCACAGAGTGCTGCTCTTAGCCCGAGTGAACCCTTGCTGCTAGAACTTGAAACTGAACGTGATTCAGCTCCGTTTAGGAAGTTTAATTGAACGCTAGTGTGACATGCAAGAAAAACACTCTGCTTTTGAGAAACGGGCAATCTTGCACTCTACTCTGTTTCCTATAGGGCCAGTACAGTGAGCTAGCTCAGAACCAAAGAACTGTGCTTCCTACACAAACGGGGCATATCTAGTTCAACTCAGTATTGGAAACTGAATAAAACAGGAGTTTCTCTTCAGACCAATACACTGCACTGGCTGGGAACAGACGCGAATGCTATTTGCACTGTGTATGGCCATAATAGCACAAGAGTGCTGCTCTTAGCCTGAATGAACCCTTGCTGCTAGAACTTGAAACTGAACGTGATTCAACTCAGTTTAAGAAGTTTAATTGAACCCCAGTGTGCCATGCAAGAAATCACTCTGCTTTTGAGAAACGGGCAATCTTGCACTCTACTGTGTTTCCTAAAGGGACAGTACAGTGAGCTAGCTCAGAACCAAAGAACTGTGCTTCCTACAGAAACGGGGCATATCTAGTTCAACTCAGTATTGGAAACTGAATAAAACAGGAGTTTCTCTTCAGTCCAATACACTGTACTGGCTGGTAACAGACGCGAATGCTATTTGCACTGTGTATGGCCAGAATAGCCCAAGAGTGCTGCTCTTAGCCTGAATGAACCCTTGCTGCTAGAACTTGAAACTGAACGTGATTCAACTCAGTTTAGGAAGTTTAATTGAACCCCAGTGTGCCATGCAAGAAAAACACTCTGCTTTTGAGAAACTGGCATTCTTGCACTCTACTGTGTTTCCTATAGGACCAGTAGAGTGAGATAGCACATAACAAAAGAACCTTGCTTCCTACACAAACGGGGTATATCTAGTTCAACTCAGTATTGGAAACTGAGTAAAACAGGAGCTTCTCTTCATTCCAATACACAGTTCTGGCTGGGAATAGACGCGAATGCTATTTGCACTGTTTATGGCCAGAATAGCCCAAGAGTGCTGCTCTTAGCCCGAGTGAACCCTTGCTGCTAGAACTTGAAACTGAACGTGATTCAACTCTGTTTAGGAAGTTTAATTGTACCCTAATGTGCCATGCAAGAAAAGCACTCTGCTTTTGAGAAACGGGCAATCTTGTACTCTACTGTGTTTCCTATAGGGCCAGTACAGTGAGCTAGCTCAGAACCAAAGAACTGTGCTTCCTACACAAACGGGGCATATCTAGTTCAACTCAGTATTGGAAACTGAATAATACAGGAGTTTCTCTTCAGTCCAATACACTGTACTGGCTGGGAACAGACGCGAATGCTATTTGCACTGTGTATGGCCAGAATAGCACAAGAGTGCTGCTCTTAGCCTGAATGAACCCTTGCTGCTAGAACTTGAAACTGAACGTGATTCAACTCAGTTTAGGAAGTTTAATTGAACCCCAATGTGCCATGCAAGAAAAACACTCTGCTTTTGAGAAACGGGCATTCTTGCACTCTACTGTGTTTCCTAGAGGGCCTGTACAGTGATCTAGCTCAGAACAAAAGAACTGTGCTTCCTACACAAACGGGGCATATCTAGTTCAACTCAGTATTGGAAACTGAATAAAACATGAGTTTCTCTTCAGTCCAATACACTGTTCTGGCTGTAAACAGACGCGAATGCTATTTGCACTGTGTATGGCCAGAATAGCACAGAGTGCTGCTCTTAGCCCGAGTGAACCCTTGCTGCTAGAACTTGAAACTGAACGTGATTCAACTCTGTTTAGGAAGTTTAATTGTACCCTAATGTGCCATGCAAGAAAAACACTCTGCTTTTGAGAAACGGGCAATCTTGCACTCTACTCTGTTTCCTATAGGGCCAGTACAGTGAGCTAGCTCAGAACCAAAGAACTGTGCTTCCTACACAAACGGGGCATATCTAGTTCAACTCAGTATTGGAAACTGAATAAAACAGGAGTTTCTCTTCAGTCCAATACACTGTACTGGCTGGGAACAGACGCGAATGCTATTTGCACTGTGTATGGCCAGAATAGCACAAGAGTGCTGCTCTTAGCCTGAATGAACCCTTGCTGCTAGAACTTGAAACTGAACGTGATTCAACTCAGTTTAGGAAGTTTAATTGAACCCCAATGTGCCATGCAAGAAAAACACTCTGCTTTTGAGAAACGGGCATTCTTGCACTCTACTGTGTTTCCTATAGGACCAGTAGAGTGAGATAGCACATAACAAAAGAACTGTGCTTCCTACACAAACGGGGTATATCTAGTTCAACTCAGTATTGGAAACTGAGTAAAACAGGAGCTTCTCTTCATTCCAATACACAGTACTGGCTGGGAATAGACGCGAATGCTATTTGCACTATGTATGGCCAGAATAGCACAAGAGTGCTGTTCTTAGCCTGAATGAACCCTTGCTGCTAGAACTTGAAACTGAACGTAATTCAACTCCGTTTAGGAAGTTTAATTGAACCCCAGTGTGCCATGCAAGAAAAACACTCTGCTTTTGAGAAACGGGCAATCTTGCACTCTACTCTGTTTCCTATAGGGCCAGTACAGTGAGCTAGCTCAGAACCAAAGAACTGTGCTTCCTACACAAACGGGGCATATCTAGTTCAACTCAGTATTGGAAACTGAATAAAACAGGAGTTTCTCTTCAGACCAATACACTGCACTGGCTGGGAACAGACGCGAATGCTATTTGCACTGTGTATGGCCATAATAGCACAAGAGTGCTGTTCTTAGCCTGAATGAACCCTTGCTGCTAGAACTTGAAACTGAACGTGATTCAACTCAGTTTAAGAAGTTTAATTGAACCCCAGTGTGCCATGCAAGAAATCACTCTGCTTTTGAGAAACGGGCAATCTTGCACTCTACTGTGTTTCCTAAAGGGACAGTACAGTGAGCTAGCTCAGAACCAAAGAACTGTGCTTCCTACAGAAACGGGGCATATCTAGTTCAACTCAGTATTGGAAACTGAATAAAACAGGAGTTTCTCTTCAGTCCAATACACTGTACTGGCTGGTAACAGACGCGAATGCTATTTGCACTGTGTATGGCCAGAATAGCCCAAGAGTGCTGCTCTTAGCCTGAATGAACCCTTGCTGCTAGAACTTGAAACTGAACGTGATTCAACTCAGTTTAGGAAGTTTAATTGAACCCCAGTGTGCCATGCAAGAAAAACACTCTGCTTTTGAGAAACTGGCATTCTTTCACTCTACTGTGTTTCCTATAGGACCAGTAGAGTGAGATAGCACATAACAAAAGAACTGTGCTTCCTACACAAACGGGGTATATCTAGTTCAACTCAGTATTGGAAACTGAGTAAAACAGGAGCTTCTCTTCATTCCAATACACAGTTCTGGCTGGGAATAGACGCGAATGCTATTTGCACTGTGTATGGCCAGAATAGCCCAAGAGTGCTGCTCTTAGCCCGAGTGAACCCTTGCTGCTAGAACTTGAAACTGAACGTGATTCAACTCTGTTTAGGAAGTTTAATTGTACCCTAATGTGCCATGCAAGAAAAACACTCTGCTTTTGAGAAACGGGCAATCTTGTACTCTACTGTGTTTCCTATAGGGCCAGTACAGTGAGCTAGCTCAGAACCAAAGAACTGTGCTTCCTACACAAACGGGGCATATCTAGTTCAACTCAGTATTGGAAACTGAATAAAACAGGAGTTTCTCTTCAGTCCAATACACTGTACTGGCTGGGAACAGACGCGAATGCTATTTGCACTGTGTATGGCCAGAATAGCACAAGAGTGCTGCTCTTAGCCTGAATGAACCCTTGCTGCTAGAACTTGAAACTGAACGTGATTCAAATCAGTTTAGGAAGTTTAATTGAACCCCAATGTGCCATGCAAGAAAAACACTCTGCTTTTGAGAAACGGGCATTCTTGCACTCTACTGTGTTTCCTAGAGGGCCTGTACAGTGATCTAGCTCAGAACAAAAGAACTGTGCTTCCTACACAAACGGGGCATATCTAGTTCAACTCAGTATTGGAAACTGAATAAAACAGGAGTTTCTCTTCAGTCCAATACACTGTTCTGGCTGTAAACAGACGCGAATGCTATTTGCACTGTGTATGGCCAGAATAGCACAGAGTGCTGCTCTTAGCCCGAGTGAACCCTTGCTGCTAGAACTTGAAACTGAACGTGATTCAACTCTGTTTAGGAAGTTTAATTGTACCTTAATGTGCCATGCAAGAAAAACACTCTGCTTTTGAGAAACGGGCAATCTTGCACTCTACTCTGTTTCCTATAGGGCCAGTACAGTGAGCTAGCTCAGAACCAAACAACTGTGCTTCCTACACAAACGGGGCATATCTAGTTCAACTCAGTATTGGAAACTGAATAAAACAGGAGTTTCTCTTCAGTCCAATACACTGTACTGGCTGGGAACAGACGCGAATGCTATTTGCACTGTGTATGGCCAGAATAGCACAAGAGTGCTGCTCTTAGCCTGAGTGAACCCTTGCTGCTAGAACTTGAAACTGAACCTGATTCAACTCCTTTAGGAAGTTTGATTCAACCCGAGTGTGTCATGAAAGAAAAACACTCTGCTTTTGAGAAACGGAAATTCTTGCACTCTACTGTGTTTCCTAGAGGGCCAGTACAGTGAGCTAGCTCAGAACAAGAGAACTGTGCTTCCTACACAAACGGGGCATATCTAGTTCAACTCAGTATTGAAAACAGAATAAAATAGGAGCTTCTCTTCAATCCAATACACTGTACTGGCTCGGAACAGACGCGAATGCTATTTGCACTGTCTATGGCCAGAATAGCACAAGAGTGCTGTTCTTAGCCTGAATGAACCCTTGCTGCTAGAACTTGAAAGTGAACGTGTTTCAACTCGGTTTAGGTAGTTTAATTGAACCCTAGTGTGCCATGCAAGAAAAGCACTCTGCTTTTGAAAAACGGGCATTCTGCACGCTACAGTGTTTCCTTTAGGGCCAGTACAGTGATCTAGCTCAGAACAAAAGAACTGTGCTCCCTACACAAACAGGGCGTATCTAGTTCAACTCAGTATTGGAAACTGAGTAAAACAGGAGCTTCTCTTCAGTCCAATACACTGTACTGGCTGAGAACAGACGCGAATGCTATTTGCACTGTGTATGGCCAGAATAGCACAGGAGTGCTGTTCTTAGCCTGAATGAACCCTTGCTGCTAGAACTTGACATTGAACGTGATTCAGTTCTGTTTATGAAGTTTAATTGAACCCTAGTGTGCCATGCTAGAAAAACACTCTGCTTTTGAGAAACAGGCATTCTTGCACTTTACTGTGTTTCCTAAAGGGCCAGCACAGTGAGATAGCTCAGAACAAAAAAAGTGTGCTTCCTACAGAAACGGGGCGTATCTAGATCAACTAATATTGGAAACTGAGTAAAACAGGAGCTTCTCTTCAGTCCAATACACTGTACTGGCTGAGAACAGACGCGAATGCTTTTTTGCACTGTGTATGGCCAGAATAGCACAAGAGTGCTGTTCTTAGCCTGAATGAACCCTTGCTGCTGGAACTTGAAACTGAACGTGATTCAACTCCGTTTAGGAAGTTTAATTGAACCCTAGTGTGCCATGCAAGAAAAACACTCTGCTTTTGAAAAACGGGCATTCTTGCACTCTACTGTGTTTCCTAGAGTGCCTGTACATTTAGCTAGCTCAGAACAAAAGAACTGTGCTTCCTACACAAACGGGGCATATCTAGTTCAACTCAGTATTGGAAACAGAGTAAAACAGGAGCTTCTCTTCAGTCTAATACAATGTACTGGCTGGGAACAGACGCAAATGCTATTTGTACAGTGTATGGCCAGAATAGCACAAGAGTGCTGCTCTTAGCCTGAATGAACCCTTGCTGCTAGAACTTGAAACTGAACGTGATTCAACTCCGTTTAGGAAGTTTAATTGAACACTAGTGTGCCATGCAAGAAAAGCAGTCTGCGTTTAGAAACGGGCATTCTTGCACTCTACTGTGTTTCCTATAGGACCAGTAGAGTGAGATATCACATAACAAAAGAACTGTGCTTCCTACACAAACGGGGTATATCTAGTTCAACTCAATATTGGAAACTGAGTAAAACAGGAGCTTGACTTCATTCCAATACACAGTACTGGCTGGGAACAGACGCGAATGCTATTTGCACTGTGTATGGCCAGAATAGCACAAGAGTGCTGTTCTTAGCCTGAATGAACCCTTGCTGCTAGAACTTGAAACTGAACGTAATTCAACTCCGTTTAGGAAGTTTAATTGAACCCTAGTGCACCATGCAAGAAAAGCACTCTGCTTTTGAGAAACGGGCATTCTTTCACTCTACTATGTTTCCTATAGGGCCAGTACAGTGATATAGCTCAGAACAAAAGAACTGTGCTCCCTACACAAACGGGGCGTATCTAGTTCAACTCAGTATTGGAAACTGAGTAAAACAGGAGCTTCTCTTCAGTCCAATACACTGTACTGGCTGAGAACAGACGCGAATGCTATTTGCACTGTGTATGGCCAGAATAGCACAAGAGTGCTGTTCTTAGCCTGAATGAACCCTTGCTGCTAGAACTTGACACTGAACGTGATTCAGCTCCGTTTATGAAGTTTAACTAACCCTAGTGTGCCATCCTAGAAAAACACTCTGCTTTTGAGAAATGGATATTCTTGCACTCTACTGTGTTTCCTATAGGGCCAGTACAGTGAGCTAGCTCAGAACAAAAGAACTGTGCTTGCTACACAAACGGGGCATATCTAATTCACATCAGTATTAGAAACTGAGTAAAACAGGAGCTTCTCTTCAGTCCAATACACTGTACTGGCTGGGAACAGACGCGAATGCTATTTGCACTGTGTATGGCCAGAATAGCACAAGAATGTGTTCTTAGCCTGAATGAACCCTTGCTGCTAGAACTTGAAATTGAACTTGATTCAACTCCGTTTAGGAAGTTTAATTGTAATCTAATGTGCCAGGCAAGAAAAACACTCTGCTTTTGAGAAATGGGCAAATTTGCACTCTACTGTGTTTCCTATAGGGCCAGTACAGTGAGCTAGCTCAGAACAAAAGTACTGTGCTTCCTACACAAACGGGGCATATCTAGTTCAACTCAGTATTGGAAACTGAATAAAACAGGAGTTTCTCTTCAGTCCAATACACTGTAATGGCTGGGCACAGACGCGAATGCTCTTTGCACAGTGTATGGCCATAATAGCACAAGAGTGCTGCTCTTAGCCTGAATGAACTCTTGCTGCTAGAACTTGAAACTGAACGTGATTCAACTCAGTTTCGGAAGTTTAAAGGAACCCCAATGTGCCATGCAGGAAAAACACTCTGCTTTTGTGATACGGGCATTCTTGCACTCTACTGTGTTTCCTATAGGACCATTAGAGTGAGATTGCTCATAACAAAAGAACTGTGCTTCCTACACAAACGGGGTATATCTAGTTCAACTCAGTATTGGAAACTGAGTAAAACACGAGCTTCACTTCATTCCAATACACAGTACTGGCTGGGAACAGACGTGAATGCTATTTGCACTGTGTATGGCCAGAATAGCACAAGAGTGCAGTTCTTAGCCTGAATGAACTCTTGCTGCTAGAACTTGAAACTGAACGTAATTCAACAATGTTTGGGAAGTTTAATTGAACCCTAGTGTGCCATGCAAGAAAAACACTCTGCTTTTGAGAAACGGGCAATCTTGCACTCTTCTGTGTTTCCTATAGGGCCAGTACAGTGAGCTACCTCAGAACAAAAGAACTGTGCTTCCTACACAAACGGGGCATATCTAGTTCACCTCAGTATTAGAAACTGAATAAAACAGGTGCTTCTCTTCAGTCCAATACACTGTACTGTCAGCGAACAGACGCGAATGCTATTTGCACTGTGTATGGCCAGAATAGCACAAGAGTCCTCTTCTTAGCCTGAGTGAACCCTAGCTGCTAGAACTTGAAACTGAACCTGATTCAACTCCTTTTAGGAAGTTTAATTGAACCCTAGTGTGCCATGCAAAAAAACACTCTGCTTTTGGGAAACAGGCATTCTTGCACTTTACTGTGTTTCCTAAAGGGCCAGCACAGTGAGATACCTCAGAACCAAAAAACTATGCTTCCTACAGAAACGGGGCGTATCTAGATCAACTAATATTGGAAACTGAGTAAAACAGGAGCTTCTCTTCAGTCCAATACACTGTACTGGCTGAGAACAGACGCGAATGCTTTTTTGCACTGTGTATGGCCAGAATAGCACAAGAGTGCTGTTCTTAGCCTGAATGAACCCTTGCTGCTAGAACTTGAAACTGAACGTGATTCAACTCCGTTTAGGAAGTTTAATTGAACCCTAGTGTGCCATGAAAGAAAAACACTCTGCTTTTGAGAAACGGGCATTCTTGCACTCTTCTGTGTTTCCTAGAGGGCCACTACAGTGAGCTAGCTCAGAACAAAAGAACTGTGCTTCCTATACAAACGGGGCATATCTAGTTCAACTCAGTATTGGAAACTGAGTAAAACAGGAGTTTCTCTTCAGTCCAATACACTGCACTGGCTGGGAACAGACGCGAATGCTATTTGCACTGTGTATGGCCATAATAGCACAAGAGTGCTGCTCTTAGCCTGAATGAACCCTTGCTGCTAGAACTTGAAACTGAACGTGATTCAACTCAGTTTTTGAATTTTAATTGAACCCCAGTGTGCCATGCAAGAAAAACACTCTGCTTTTGAGAAACGTGCATTCTTGCACTCTACTGTGTTTCCTATAGGACCAGTAGAATGAGATATCACATAACAAAAGAACTGTGCTTCCTACACAAACGGGGTATATCTAGTTCAACTCAGTATTGGAAACTGAGTAAAACAGGAGCTTGTCTTCATTCCAATACACAGTACTGGCTGGGAACAGACGCGAATGCTATTTGCACTGTGTATGTCCAGAATAGCACAAGAGTGCTGTTCTTAGCCTGAATGAACCCTTGCTGCTAGAACTTGACACTGAACGTGATTCAGCTCCGTTTATGAAGTTTAACTGAACCCTAGTGTGCCATGCTAGAAAAACACTCTGCTTTTGAGAAACGGATATTCTTGCACTCTAATGTGTTTCCTATAGGGCCAGTACAGTGATCTAGCTCAGAACAAAAGAACTGTGCTCCCTACACAAACGGGGCGTATCTAGTTCAACGCAGTATTGGAAACTGAGTAAAACAGGAGCTTCTCTTCAGTCCAATACACTGTACTGGCTGAGAACAGACGCGAATGCTATTTGCACTGTGTATGGCCAGAATAGCACAAGAGTGCTGTTCTTAGCCTGAATGAACCCTTGCTGCTAGAACTTGACACTGAACGTGATTCAGCTCCGTTTATGAAGTTTAACTAACTCTAGTGTGCCATGCTAGAAAAACACTCTGCTTTTGAGAAACGGATATTCTTGCACTCTACTGTGTTTCCTATAGGGCCAGTACAGTGAGCTAGCTCAGAACAAAAGAACTGTGCTTGCTACACAAACGGGGCATATCTAATTCACATCAGTATTAGAAACTGAGTAAAACAGGAGCTTCTCTTCAGTCCAATACACTGTACTGGCTCGGAACAGACGCGAATGCTATTTGCACTGTGTATGGCCAGAATAGCACAAGAATGTGTTCTTAGCCTGAATGAACCCTTGCTGCTAGAACTTGAAATTGAACTTGATTCAACTCCGTTTAGGAAGTTTAATTGTACCCTAATGTGCCAGGCAAGAAAACACTCTGCTTTTGAGAAACGGGCAAATTTGCACTCTACTGTGTTTCCTATAGGGCCAGTACAGTGAGCTAGCTCAGAACAAAAGAACTGTGCTTGCTACACAAACAGGGCATATCTAGTTCACCTCAGTATTATAAACTGAATAAAACAGGTGCTTCTCTTCAGTCCAATACACTGTACTGGCAGCGAACAGACGCGAATGCTATTTGTACTGTGTATGGCCAGAAAGCACAAGAGTGCTCTTCTTAGCCTGAGTGAAATCTAGCTGCTAGAACTTGAAACAGAACCTGATTCAACTCCTTTTAGGAAGTTTAATTGAACCCTAGTGTGCGATGCAAGAAAAACACTCTGTTTTAGAGAAAACAGCATTCTTTCACTCTACTGTGTTTCCTATAGGGCACGTACAGTGAGCTAGCTCAGAACAAAAGAACTGTGCTTCCTACACAAACGGGGCATATCTAGTTCAACTCAGTATTGGAAACTGAGTAAAACAGGAGCTTCACTTCATTCCAATACACAGTACTGGCTGGGAACAGACGTGAATGCTATTTGCACTGTGTATGGCCAGAATAGCACAAGAGTACTGTTCTTAGCCTGAATGAACCCTTGCTGCTAGAACTTGAAACTGAACGTAATTCAACAATGTTTGGGAAGTTTAATTGAACCCTAGTGTGCCATGCAAGAAAAACACTCTGTTTCTGAGAAACGGGCAATCTTGCACTCTTCTGTGTTTCCTATAGGGCCAGTACAGTGAGCTACCTCAGAACAAAAGAACTGTGCTTCCTACACAAACGGGGCATATCTAGTTCACCTTAGTATTAGAAACTGAATAAAACAGGTGCTTCTCTTCAGTCTAATACACTGTACTGTCAGCGAACAGACGCGAATGCTATTTGCACTGTGTATGGCCAGAATAGCACAAGAGTGCTCTTCTTAGCCTGAGTGAACCCTAGCTGCTAGAACTTGAAACTGAACCTGATTCAACTCCTTTTAGGAAGTTTAATTGAACCCTAGTGTGCCATGCAAAAAAACACTCTGCTTTTGGGAAACAGGCATTCTTGCACTTTACTGTGTTTCCTAACGGGCCAGCACAGTGAGATAGCTCAGAACAAAAAAACTGTGCTTCCTACAGAAACGGGGCGTATCTAGATCAACTAATACTGGAAACTGAGTGAAACAGGAGCTTCTCTTCAGTCCAATACACTGTACTGGCTGAGAACAGAGGCGAATGGTTTTTTGCACTGTGTATGGCCAGAATAGCACAAGAGTGCTGTTTTCGCCTGAATGAACCCTTGCTGCTGGAACTTGAAACTGAACGTGATTCAACTCCGTTTAGGAAGTTTAATTGAACCCTAGTGTGCCATGAAAGAAAAACACTCTGCTTTTGAGAAACGGGCATTCTTGCACTCTTCTGTGTTTCCTAGAGTGCCACTACAGTGAGCTAGCTCAGAACAAAAGAACTGTGCTTGCTACAAAAACGGGGCATATCTAGTTCAACTCAGTATTGGAAACTGAGTAAAACAGGAGCTTCTCTTCAGTCCAATACACTGTACTGGCTGGGAACATACGCGAATGCTATTTGCACTGTGTATGGCCTGAATAGCACAAGAGTGCTGCTCTTAGCCTGAGTGAACCCTTGCTGCTAGAACATGAAACTGAACGTGATTCAACTCCGGTTAGGAAGTTTAATTGTACCCTAGTGTGCCATGCTAGAAAAACTCTCTGCTTCTGAGAAACAGGCATTCTTGCACTCTACTGTGTTTCCTAGAGGGCCTGTACAGTGAGCTAGCTCAGAATAAAAGGACTGTGCTTCCTACACAAACGGGGCATATCTAGTTCAACTCAGTATTGGAAACTGAATAAAACAGGAGTTTCTCTTCAGTCCAATACACTGTACTGGCTAGGAACAGACGCGAATGCTATTTGCACTGTATGGCCAGAATATCCCAAGAGTGCTGCTCTTAGCCTGAATGAACCCTTGCTGCTAGAACTTGAAACTGAACGTGATTCAACTCATTTTAGGAAGTTTAATTGAAACCCAGTGTGCCATGCAAGAAAAACACTCTGCTTTTGAGAAACGGGCATTCTTGCACTCTACTGTGTTTCCTATAGGACCAGTAGAGTGAGATAGCACATAACAAAAGAACTGTGCTTCCTACACAAACGGGGTATATCTAGTTCAACTCAGTATTGGAAACTGAGTAAAACAGGAGCCACTCTTCATTCCAATACACAGTACTGGCTGGGAACAGACGCGAATGCTATTTGCACTGTGTATGGCCAGAATAGCACAAGAGTGCTGCTCTTAGCCTGAATGAACCCTTGCTGCTAGAACTTGAAACTGAATGTGATTCAACTCCGTTTAGAAAGTTTAATTGTACCCTAGTGTGCCATGCAAGAAAAACACTCTGCTTTTGAGAATTGGGCATTCTTGCACTCTACTGTGTTTCCTAAGCGCCAGCACATTGATAAAGCTGAGAACAAAAGAACTGTGCTTCCTACACAAACGGGGCATATCTAGTTCAACTCAGTATTGGAAACTGAGTAAAACAGGAGCTTCTCTTCAGTCCAATACACTGTACTGGCCGGTAACAGACGCGAATGCTATTTGCACTGTGTGTGGCCAGAAGAGCACAAGATTGCTGCTTTAGCCTGAGTGAACCCTTGCTGCTAGAACTTGAAACTGAACCTGATTCAACTCCTTTAGGAACTTTAATTCAACCCGAGTGTGTCATGCAAGAAAAACACTCTGCTTTTGAGAAACGGGCATTCTTGCACTCTACTGTGTTTCCTAGAGGGCCAGTACAGTGAGCTAGCTCAGAACAAAAGAACTGTGCTTCCTACACAAACGGGGCATATCTAGTTCAACTCAGTATTGAAAACAGAGTAAAACAGGAGCTTCTCTTCAGTCAAATACACTGTACTGGCTGGGAACAGACGTGAATGCTATTTGCACTGTCTATGGCCAGAATAGCACAAGAGTGCTGTTCTTAGCCTGAATGAACCCTTGCTGCTAGAACTTGAAAGTGAACGTGTTTCAACTCGGTTTAGGTAGTTTAATTGAACCCTAGTGTGCCATGCAAGAAAAGCACTCTCCTTTTGAGAAACGGGCATTCTTGCACGCTACTGTGTTTCCTTTAGGGCCAGTACAGTGATCTAGCTCAGAACAAAAGAACTGTGCTCCCTACACAAACAGAGCATATCTAGTTCAACTCAGTATTGGAAACTGAGTAAAACAGGAGCTTCTCTTCAGTCCAATACAATGTACTGGCTGGGAACAGACGCGAATGCTATTTGTACAGTGTATGGCCAGAATAGCACAAGAGTGCTGCTCTTAGCCTGAATGAACCCTTGCTGCTAGAACTTGAAACTGAACGTGATTCAACTCCGTTTAGGAAGTTTAATTGAACCCTAGTGTGCCATGCAAGAAAAGCAGTCTGATTTTAGAAACGGGCATTCTTGCACTCTACTATGTTTCCTATAGTGCCATTACAGTGAGCTAGCAAAGAACAAAAGAACGGTGTTTCCTACACAAACGGGGCATATCTAGTTCAATTCAGTATTGGAATCTAAGTAAAACAGGAGCTTCTCTTCAGTCCAATACACTGTACTGGCAGGGAACAGACGCGAATGCTATTTGTACTGTGTATGGCCAGAATAGCACAAGAGTGCTGTTCTTAGCCTGAATGAACCCTTGCTGCTGGAACTTGAAACTGAACGTGATTCAACTCCGTTTAGGAAGTTTAATTGAACCCTAGTGTGTCATGCAAGAAAAACACTCTGCTTTTGAGAAACGGGCATTCTTGCACTCTACTCTGTTTCCTAGAGGGCCCGTAAGTGAGCTAGCTCAGAACAAAAGAACTGTGCTTCCTACACAAACGGGGCATATCTAGTTCAACTCAGTATTGGAAACTGAGTAAAACAGGGGCTTCTCTTAAGCCCAATACACTCTACTGTCTGGGAACAGACGCGGATGCTATACGCACTGTATATGGCCAGAATAGCACAAGAGTGCTGTTCTTAGCCTGAATGAACCCTTGGTGCTAGAAATTGAAACTGAACGTGATTCAACTCCGTTTAGCAAGTTTATTTGAACCCTAGTGTGCCATGCAAGAAAAACACTCTGCTTTTGAGAAACGGGCATTCTTGCACTCTACTGTGTTTCCTAGAGGGCCACTATAGTGAGCTAGCTCAGAACAAAAGAACTGTGCTTCCCACACAAACGGTGCATATCTAGTTCAACTCAGTATTGGAAACTGAGTAAAACAGGAGCTTCTCTTCAGTCCAATACACTGTACTGGCTGGGAACAGATGCAAATGCTATTTGCACTGTGTATGGCCAGAATAGCACAAGAGTGCTGTTCTTAGACTGAATGAACCCTTGCTGCTAGAACTTGAAACTGAACGTGATTCAACTCCGTTTAGGACGTTTAATTGAACCCTAGTGTGCCATGCCAGAAAAACACTCTGCTTTTGAGAAACGGGCAATCTTGCACTCTACTGTGTTTCCTATAGAGCCAGAACAGTGAGCTAGCTCAGAACAAAAGAACTGTGCTTCCTACACAAACGGGGCATATCTATTCAACTCAATATTGGAAACTGAGAAAAACAGGAGCTTCTCTTCAGTCCAATACACTGTACTGGCTGGGAACAGACGCAAATGCTACTTGCACTGTGTATGGCCAGAATAGCACAAGACTGCTGCTCTTAGCCTGAATGAACCCTTGCTGCTAGAACTTGAAACTGAACGTGATTCAACTCCTTTTAGGAAGTTTAATTGAACCCTAGTGTGCCATGCAAGAAAAACACTCTGCTTTTGAGAAACGGGCATTCTTGCACTCTACTGTGTTTCCTATAGGGCCAGTACAATGAGCTAGCTCAGAACAATAGAACTGTGCTTCCTACACAAACGGGGCATATCTAGTTCAACTCAGTGTTGGAAACTGAGTAAAACAGGAGCTTCTCTTCAGTCCAATACACTGTACTGGCTGGGAACAGACGCGAATGCTATTTGCACTGTGTATATCCAGAATAGCACAAGAGTGCTCTTCTTAGCCTGAATGAAGCCTTGCTGCTAGAACTTGAAACTGAACGTGATTCAATTCTGTTTAGGACGTTTAATTGAACCCTAGTGTGCCATGAAAGAAAAACACTCTGCTTTTGAGAAACGGGCATTCTTGCACTCTACTGTGTTTCCTAGAGGGCCAGTACAGTGAGCTAGCTCCGAAAAAAAAAACTGTGCTTCCTACACAAACGGGGCATATATAGTACAACTCCGTATTGGAAACTGAGTAAAACAGGAGCTTCTCTTCAGTCCAATACACTGTACTGGCTGGGAACAGACGCGAATGCTATTTGCACTGTGTAGGGCCAGATTAGCACAAGAGTGCTGTTCTTAGACTGAATGAACCCTTGCTGCTAGAACTTGAAACTGAACGTGATTCAACTCCGTTTAGGAAGTTTAATTGAACCCTAGTGTGCCATGCAAGAAAAACACTCTGCTTTTGAAAATCGGGCATTCTTGCACTCTACTTTGTTTCCTAAAAGGCCAGTACAGTGAGCTAGCTCAGAACAAGAGAACTGTGCCTCCTACACAAACGGGGCATATCCATTTCAACTCAGTATTGGAAACTAAGTAAAACAGGAGCTTCTCTTCAGTCCAATACACTGTATTTGCTGGGAACAGACGCGAGTGCTATTTGCACTGTTTATGGCCAGAATAGCACAATAGTGGTGTTCTTACCCTGAATTAACACTGAATGCAAGAACTTGAAACTGAATGTGAATCAACTCATTTTAGGAAGTTGTATTGAACCCCAGTCGGCCTTAGAAGAAAAACACTCTGCTTTTGAGAAACAGGCACTCTTGCACTCTACTGTGTTTCCTATAGGGAAAGTAGAGTGAGCTAGCTCAGAACAAGAGAACTGTGCTTCCTACACAAACGGGGCATATCTAGTTCAACTCAGTATTGGAAACTGAGTAAAACAGGAGCTTCTATTCAGTCCAATACACTGTACTGGCTGGGAACAGATGCGAATGCTATTTGCACTGTGTATGGCCAGAATAGCACAAGAGTGCTGTTCTTCGCCTGAATGAACCCTTGCGGCTGGAACTTGAAACTGAACGTGATTCAACTCCGTTTAGGAAGCTTAATTGAACCCTAGTGTGACATGCAAGAAAAACACTCTGCTTTTGAGAAACGGGCATTCTTGCACTCTACTGTGTTTCCTAGAGGGCCAGTACAGTGAGCTAGCTCAGAACAAAAGAACTGTGCCTCCTACACAAACGGGGAATATCTACTTCAACTCAGTATTGGAAACTGAGTAAAACAGGAGCTTCTCTTCAGTCCAATACACTGTACTGGCTGGGAACAGACGCGAATGCTATTTGCACTGTTTATGGCCAGAATAGCACAAGAGTGCTGTTCTTAGCCTGAATGAATCCTTGCTGCTAGAACTTAAAAGTGACCGTGATTCAACTCCGTTTAGGAAGATTAATGGAACCCTAGTGTGCCATGCAAGAAAAACACTCTGCTTTTGAGAAACCGGCATTCTTGGACTCTACTGTGTTTCCTATAGGGCCAGTACAGTGAACTAGCTCAGAACAAAAGAACTGTGCTTCCTAGACAAACGGGGCATATCTAGTTGGCTGGGAACAGACCCGAATGCTATTTGCACTGTGTATGGCCAGAATAGCACAGGATTTCTGTTCTTAGCCTGAATGAACCCTCTGCTGGAACTTGAAACTGAATGTGATTCAACTCCGTTTAGAAACTTTAATTGAACCCTAGTGTGCCATGCAAGAAAAACACTGTGCTTTTGAGAAACGGGCATTCTTGCACTCTATTTTGTTTCCTATAGGGCCAGTACAGTGAGCTAGCTCAGAACAAGATAACTGTGCTTCCTACACAAACGGAGGATATCTAGTTCAACTCAGTATTGGAAACTAAGTAAAACAGGAGCTTCTCTTCAGTCCAATACACTGTATTTGCTGGGAACAGACGCGAGTACTATTTGCACTGTTTATGGCCAGAATAGCAAAATAGTGGTGTTCTTACCCTGAATTAACACTTAATGCTAGAACTTGAAACTGAATATGAATCAACTCCGTTCAGGAAGTTGTATTGAACTCCAGTCGGCCTTACAAGAAAAACACTCTACTTTTGAGAAACAGGCACTCTTGCACTCTACTGTGTTTCCTATAGGTCCAGTACAGTGAGCTAGCTCAGAACAAGAGAACTGTGCTTCTTACACAAACAGGGCATATCTATTTAAACTCAGTATTGGAAACTGAGTAAAACAGGAGCTTCTCTTCAGTCCAATACACTCTATTTGCTGGCAACAGACACGAGTGCTATTTGCACTGTTTATGGCCAGAATAGCACAATAGTGGTGTTCTTACCCTGAATTAATACTTAATGCTAGAACTTGAAACTGAATGTGAATCAACTCCGTTTAGGAAGTTTAATTGAACCCTAGTGTGCCATGAAAGAAAAACACTCTGGTTTTGAGAAACGGGCATTCTTGCACTCTACTGTGTTTCCTATAGGGCCAGTACAGTGAGCTAGCTCAGAACAAAAGAAGTGTGCTTCCTACACAAACGGGGCATATATAGTTCAACTCAGTATTGGAAACTGAGTAAAACAGGAGCTTCTCTTCAGTCCCTTACACTGTATTTGCTGGGAACTGACGCGAGTGCTATTTGCACTGTTTATGGCCAGAATAGCACAATAGTGGTGTTCTTACCCTGAATTAACACTTAATGCTAGAACTTGAAACTGAATGTGAATCAACTCCGTTTAGGAAGTTGTATTGAACCCCAGTCGGCCTTACAAGAAAAACATTCTTCTTTTGGAAACAGGCACTCTTGTACTCTACTGTGTTTCCTATACGGCCAGTACAGTGAGCTAGCTCAGAACAAGAGAACTGTGCTTCCTACACAAACTGGGCATATCCATTTCAACTCAGTATTGGAAACTAAGTAAAACAGGAGCTTCTCTTCAGTCCAATACACTGTATTTGCTGGGAACAGACGCGAGTGCTATTTGCACTGTTTATGGCCAGAATAGCACAATAGTGGTGATCTTACCCTGAATTAACACTGAATGCAAGAACTTGAAACTGAATGTGAATCAACTCCGTTTAGGAAGTTGTATTGAACCCCAGTCGGCCTTAGAAGAAAAGCACTCTGCTTTTGTGAAACAGGCACTCTTGCACTCTACTGTGTTTCCTATAGGGACAGTACAGTGAGCTAGCTCAGAACAAGAGAACTGTGCTTCCTACACAAACGGGGCATATCTAGTTCAACTCAGTATTAGAAACTGAGTAAAACAGGAGCTTCTCTTCAGTCCAATACACTGTACTGGCTGGGAACAGACGAGATTGCTATTTGCACTGTGTATGGCCAGAATAGCACAAGAGTGCTGTTCTTAGCCTGAATGAACCCTTGCTGCTGGAACTTGAAACTGAACGTGATTCAACTCCGTTTAGGAAGCTAAATTGAACCCTAGTGTGACATGCAAGAAAAACACTCTGCTTTTGAGAAACGGGCATTCTTGCACTCTACTGTGTTTCCTAGAGGGCCAGTAGAGTGAGCTAGCTCAGAACAAAAGAACTGTGCCTCCTACACAACCTGAGTATATCTAGTTCAACTCAGTATTGGAAACTGAGTACAACCGGAGCTATTCTTCAGTCCAATACACTGTACTGCCTGGGAACAGACGCGAAAGCTATTTGCACTGTGTATGGACAGAATAACACAAGAGTGCTGTTCTTAGCCTGAATGAACCCTTGCTGGAACAACTTGAAACTGAACCTGATTCAACTCATTTTAGGAAGTTTAATTGAACCCTAGTGTGCCATGCAAAAAAAACATTCTGCTTTTGAGAAACGGGCATTCTTGGACTCTACTGTGTTTCCTATAGGGCCAGTACAGTGAGCTAGCTCAGAACAAAAGAACTGTGCTTTCCACACAAACGGGGCATATCTAGTTCAACTCAGTATTGGAAACAGAGTAAAACAGGAGCCTCTCTTCAGTCCAATACACTGTACTGGCTGGGAACAGACGCGAATGCTATTTGCACTGTGTATGGCCAGAATAGCACAAGAGTGCTGTTCTTAGCCTGAATGAACCCTTGCTGCTAGAACTTGAAACTGAACGTGATTCAACTCCGTTTAGGAACTTTAATTGAACCCTAGTGTGCCATGCAAGAAAAACACTCTGCTTTTGAGAAACGGGCATTCTTGCACTCTACTTTGTTTCTTATACGGCCAGTAGAGTGAGCTAGCTCAGAACAAGAGAACTGTGCTTCCTACACAAACGGGGCATATCTAGTTAAACTCAGTATTGGAAACTAAGTAAAACAGGAGCTTCTCTTCAGTCCAATACACTGTATTTGCTGGGAACAGACGCGAGTGCTATTTGCACTGTTTATGGCCAGAATAGCACAATAGTGGTGTTCTTACCCTGAATTAACATTTAATGCTAGAACTTGAAACTGAATGTGAATCAACTCCGTTTAGGAAGTTGTATTGAACCTCAGTCGGCCTTACAAGAAAAACACTCTGCTTTTGAGAAACAGGCACTCTTGCACCCTACTGTGTTTCCTATAGGGCCAGTACAGTGACCTAGCTCAGAATAAGAGAATTGTGCTTCCTACACAAACGGGGCATATCTAGTTCATCTCAGTATTGGAAACTAAGTAAAACAGGAGCTTCTCTTCAGTCCAATACACTGTATTTGCTGAGAACAGACACGAATGCTATTTGCACTGTTTTTGGCCAGAATAGCACAATAGTGGTGTTCTTACCCTGAATTAACACTTAATGCTAGAACTTGAAACTGAATGTGAATCAACTCCGTTTAGGAAGTTGTATTGAACCCCAGTCGGCCTTACAAGAAAAACACTCGGCTTGAGAAACAGGCACTCTTGCACTCTACTGTGTTTCCTATAGAACCAATACAGTGAGCTAGCTCAGAACAAGAGAACTGTGCTTCCTACACATACGGGGCATATCTAGTTCAACTCAGTATTGTACTGTGTTTCCTATAGGGCCAGTACAGTGAGCTAGCTCAGAACAAGAGAACTCTGCTTCCTACACAAACGGGGCATATCTAGTTCAATTGAGTATTGGAAACTAAGTAAAACAGGAGCTTCACTTCAGTCCAATACTCTGTATTTGCTGGGAACAGACGCGAGTGCTATTTGCACTGTTTATGGCCAGAATAGCACAATAGTGGTGTTCTTACCCTGAATTAACACTTAATGCTAGAACTTGAAACTGAATGTGAATCAACTCCGTTTAGGAAGTTGTATTGAACCTCAGTCGGCCTTACAAGAAAAACACTCTGCTTTTGAGAAACAGGCACTCTTGCACCCTACTGTGTTTCCTATAGGGCCAGTACAGTGACCTAGCTCAGAACAAGAGAACTGTGCTTCCTACACAAACGGGGCATATCTAGTTCATCTCAGTATTGGAAACTAAGTAAAACAGGAGCTTCTATTCAGTCCAATACACTGTAATGGCTGGGAACAGACGCGAATGCTATTTGCACTGTGTATGGCCAGAATAGCACAAGAGTGCTGTTCTTAACCTGAATGAACCCTTGCTGCTGGAACTTGAAACTGAACGTGATTCAACTCCGTTTGGGAAGCTTAATTGAACCCTAGTGTGACATGCAAGAAAAACACTCTGCTTTTGAGAAACGGGCATTCTTGCACTCTACTTTGTTTCATAGAGGGCCAGTACAGTGTGCTAGTTCAGAACAAAAGAACTGTGCCTCCTACACAAACGGAGTATATCTAGTTCAACTCAGTATTGGAAACTGAGTGTAACAGGAGCTTCTCTTCAGTCCAATACACTGTACTGGCTGGGAATAGACGCGAATGCTATTTGCACTGTTTATGGCCAGAATAGCACAAGAGTGCTGTTCTTAGCCTGAGAGCCCTTGCTGCTAGAACTTGAACCTGACCGTGATTCAACTCCGTTTATGAAGATTAATGGAACCCTAGTGTGCCATGCAAGAAAAACACTCTGCTTTTGAGAAAGGGGCATTCATGGACTCTAATGTGTTTCCTATAGGGCCAGTACAGTGAACTAGGTCAGAACAAAGAACTGTGCTTCCTACACAAACGGGGCATATCTAGTTCACCTTAGTATTAGAAACTGAATAAAACAGGTGCTTCTCTTCAGTCTAATACACTGTACTGTCAGCGAACAGACGCGAATGCTATTTGCACTGTGTATGGCCAGAATAGCACAAGAGTGCTCTTCTTAGCCTGAGTGAACCCTAGCTGCTAGAACTTGAAACTGAACCTGATTCAACTCCTTTTAGGAAGTTTAATTGAACCCTAGTGTGCCATGCAAAAAAACACTCTGCTTTTGGGAAACAGGCATTCTTGCACTTTACTGTGTTTCCTAACGGGCCAGCACAGTGAGATAGCTCAGAACAAAAAAACTGTGCTTCCTACAGAAACGGGGCGTATCTAGATCAACTAATACTGGAAACTGAGTAAAACAGGAGCTTCTCTTCAGTCCAATACACTGTACTGGCTGAGAACAGAGGCGAATGGTTTTTTGCACTGTGTATGGCCAGAATAGCACAAGAGTGCTGTTTTCGCCTGAATGAACCCTTGCTGCTGGAACTTGAAACTGAACGTGATTCAACTCCGTTTAGGAAGTTTAATTGAACCCTAGTGTGCCATGAAAGAAAAACACTCTGCTTTTGAGAAACGGGCATTCTTGCACTCTTCTGTGTTTCCTAGAGTGCCACTACAGTGAGCTAGCTCAGAACAAAAGAACTGTGCTTGCTACACAAACGGGGCATATCTAGTTCAACTCAGTATTGGAAACTGAGTAAAACAGGAGCTTCTCTTCAGTCCAATACACTGTACTGGCTGGGAACATACGCGAATGCTATTTGCACTGTGTATGGCCTGAATAGCACAAGAGTGCTGCTCTTAGCCTGAGTGAACCCTTGCTGCTAGAACATGAAACTGAACGTGATTCAACTCCGGTTAGGAAGTTTAATTGTACCCTAGTGTGCCATGCTAGAAAAACTCTCTGCTTCTGAGAAACAGGCATTCTTGCACTCTACTGTGTTTCCTAGAGGGCCTGTACAGTGAGCTAGCTCAGAATAAAAGGACTGTGCTTCCTACACAAACGGGGCATATCTAGTTCAACTCAGTATTGGAAACTGAGTAAAACAGGAGCTTCTTTTCAGTCCATTACACTCTACTGGCTGGGAACAGACGCGAATGCTATTTGCACTGTGTATGGCCAGAATAGCACAAGAGTGCTGCTCTTAGCCCGAGTGAACACTTGCTGCTAGAACTTGAAACTGAACGTGATTCAACTCCGTTTAGGAAGTTTAATTGTACCCTAATGTGCCATGCAAGAAAAACACTCTGCTTTTGAGAAACGGGCAATCTTGCACTCTACTTGTTTCCTATAGGGCCAGTACAGTGAGCTAGCTCAGAACCAAAGAACTGTGCTTCCTACACAAACGGGGCATATCTAGTTCAACTCAGTATTGGAAACTGAATAAAACAGGAGTTTCTCTTCAGTCCAATACACTGTACTGGCTAGGAACAGACGCGAATGCTATTTGCACTGTATGGCCAGAATATCCCAAGAGTGCTGCTCTTAGCCTGAATGAACCCTTGCTGCTAGAACTTGAAACTGAACGTGATTCAACTCATTTTAGGAAGTTTAATTGAAACCCAGTGTGCCATGCAAGAAAAACACTCTGCTTTTGAGAAACGGGCATTCTTGCACTCTACTGTGTTTCCTATAGGACCAGTAGAGTGAGATAGCACATAACAAAAGAACTGTGCTTCCTACACAAACGGGGTATATCTAGTTCAACTCAGTATTGGAAACTGAGTAAAACAGGAGCCACTCTTCATTCCAATACACAGTACTGGCTGGGAACAGACGCGAATGCTATTTGCACTGTGTATGGCCAGAATAGCACAAGAGTGCTGCTCTTAGCCTGAATGAACCCTTGCTGCTAGAACTTGAAACTGAATGTGATTCAACTCCGTTTAGAAAGTTTAATTGTACCCTAGTGTGCCATGCAAGAAAAACACTCTGCTTTTGAGAATTGGGCATTCTTGCACTCTACTGTGTTTCCTAAGCGCCAGCACATTGATAAAGCTGAGAACAAAAGAACTGTGCTTCCTACACAAACGGGGCATATCTAGTTCAACTCAGTATTGGAAACTGAGTAAAACAGGAGCTTCTCTTCAGTCCAATACACTGTACTGGCCGGTAACAGACGCGAATGCTATTTGCACTGTGTGTGGCCAGAAGAGCACAAGATTGCTGCTTTAGCCTGAGTGAACCCTTGCTGCTAGAACTTGAAACTGAACCTGATTCAACTCCTTTAGGAACTTTAATTCAACCCGAGTGTGTCATGCAAGAAAAACACTCTGCTTTTGAGAAACGGGCATTCTTGCACTCTACTGTGTTTCCTAGAGGGCCAGTACAGTGAGCTAGCTCAGAACAAAAGAACTGTGCTTCCTACACAAACGGGGCATATCTAGTTCAACTCAGTATTGAAAACAGAGTAAAACAGGAGCTTCTCTTCAGTCAAATACACTGTACTGGCTGGGAACAGACGTGAATGCTATTTGCACTGTCTATGGCCAGAATAGCACAAGAGTGCTGTTCTTAGCCTGAATGAACCCTTGCTGCTAGAACTTGAAAGTGAACGTGTTTCAACTCGGTTTAGGTAGTTTAATTGAACCCTAGTGTGCCATGCAAGAAAAGCACTCTCCTTTTGAGAAACGGGCATTCTTGCACGCTACTGTGTTTCCTTTAGGGCCAGTACAGTGATCTAGCTCAGAACAAAAGAACTGTGCTCCCTACACAAACAGAGCATATCTAGTTCAACTCAGTATTGGAAACTGAGTAAAACAGGAGCTTCTCTTCAGTCCAATACAATGTACTGGCTGGGAACAGACGCGAATGCTATTTGTACAGTGTATGGCCAGAATAGCACAAGAGTGATGCTCTTAGCCTGAATGAACCCTTGCTGCTAGAACTTGAAACTGAACGTGATTCAACTCCGTTTAGGAAGTTTAATTGAACCCTAGTGTGCCATGCAAGAAAAGCAGTCTGATTTTAGAAACGGGCATTCTTGCACTCTACTATGTTTCCTATAGTGCCATTACAGTGAGCTAGCAAAGAACAAAAGAACGGTGTTTCCTACACAAACGGGGCATATCTAGTTCAATTCAGTATTGGAATCTAAGTAAAACAGGAGCTTCTCTTCAGTCCAATACACTGTACTGGCAGGGAACAGACGCGAATGCTATTTGTACTGTGTATGGCCAGAATAGCACAAGAGTGCTGTTCTTAGCCTGAATGAACCCTTGCTGCTGGAACTTGAAACTGAACGTGATTCAACTCCGTTTAGGAAGTTTAATTGAACCCTAGTGTGTCATGCAAGAAAAACACTCTGCTTTTGAGAAACGGGCATTCTTGCACTCTACTCTGTTTCCTAGAGGGCCCGTAAGTGAGCTAGCTCAGAACAAAAGAACTGTGCTTCCTACACAAACGGGGCATATCTAGTTCAACTCAGTATTGGAAACTGAGTAAAACAGGGGCTTCTCTTAAGCCCAATACACTCTACTGTCTGGGAACAGACGCGAATGCTATACGCACTGTATATGGCCAGAATAGCACAAGAGTGCTGTTCTTAGCCTGAATGAACCCTTGGTGCTAGAAATTGAAACTGAACGTGATTCAACTCCGTTTAGCAAGTTTATTTGAACCCTAGTGTGCCATGCAAGAAAAACACTCTGCTTTTGAGAAACGGGCATTCTTGCACTCTACTGTGTTTCCTAGAGGGCCACTACAGTGAGCTAGCTCAGAACAAAAGAACTGTGCTTCCTACACAAACGGGGCATATCTAGTTCAACTCAGTGTTGGAAACTGAGTAAAACAGGAGCTTCTCTTCAGTCCAATACACTGTACTGGCTGGGAACAGACGCGAATGCTATTTGCACTGTGTATATCCAGAATAGCACAAGAGTGCTCTTCTTAGCCTGAATGAAGCCTTGCTGCTAGAACTTGAAACTGAACGTGATTCAATTCTGTTTAGGACGTTTAATTGAACCCTAGTGTGCCATGAAAGAAAAACACTCTGCTTTTGAGAAACGGGCATTCTTGCACTCTACTGTGTTTCCTAGAGGGCCAGTACAGTGAGCTAGCTCCGAAAAAAAAAACTGTGCTTCCTACACAAACGGGGCATATATAGTACAACTCCGTATTGGAAACTGAGTAAAACAGGAGCTTCTCTTCAGTCCAATACACTGTACTGGCTGGGAACAGACGCGAATGCTATTTGCACTGTGTAGGGCCAGATTAGCACAAGAGTGCTGTTCTTAGACTGAATGAACCCTTGCTGCTAGAACTTGAAACTGAACGTGATTCAACTCCGTTTAGGAAGTTTAATTGAACCCTAGTGTGCCATGCAAGAAAAACACTCTGCTTTTGAAAATCGGGCATTCTTGCACTCTACTTTGTTTCCTATAGGGCCAGTACAGTGAGCTAGCTCAGAACAAGAGAACTGTGCCTCCTACACAAACGGGGCATATCCATTTCAACTCAGTATTGGAAACTAAGTAAAACAGGAGCTTCTCTTCAGTCCAATACACTGTATTTGCTGGGAACAGACGCGAGTGCTATTTGCACTGTTTATGGCCAGAATAGCACAATAGTGGTGTTCTTACCCTGAATTAACACTGAATGCAAGAACTTGAAACTGAATGTGAATCAACTCATTTTAGGAAGTTGTATTGAACCCCAGTCGGCCTTAGAACAAAAACACTCTGCTTTTGAGAAACAGGCACTCTTGCACTCTACTGTGTTTCCTATAGGGAAAGTAGAGTGAGCTAGCTCAGAATAAGAGAACTGTGCTTCCTACACAAACGGGGCATATCTAGTTCAACTCAGTATTGGAAACTGAGTAAAACAGGAGCTTCTATTCAGTCCAATACACTGTACTGGCTGGGAACAGATGCGAATGCTATTTGCACTGTGTATGGCCAGAATAGCACAAGAGTGCTGTTCTTCGCCTGAATGAACCCTTGCGGCTGGAACTTGAAACTGAACGTGATTCAACTCCGTTTAGGAAGCCTAATTGAACCCTAGTGTGACATGCAAGAAAAACACTCTGCTTTTGAGAAACGGGCATTCTTGCACTCTACTGTGTTTCCTAGAGGGCCAGTACAGTGAGCTAGCTCAGAACAAAAGAACTGTGCCTCCTACACAAACGGGGAATATCTACTTCAACTCAGTATTGGAAACTGAGTAAAACAGGAGCTTCTCTTCAGTCCAATACACTGTACTGGCTGGGAACAGACGCGAATGCTATTTGCACTGTTTATGGCCAGAATAGCACAAGAGTGCTGTTCTTAGCCTGAATGAATCCTTGCTGCTAGAACTTGAAAGTGACCGTGATTCAACTCCGTTTAGGAAGATTAATGGAACCCTAGTGTGCCATGCAAGAAAAACACTCTGCTTTTGAGAAACCGGCATTCTTGGACTCTACTGTGTTTCTTATAGGGCCAGTACAGTGAACTAGCTCAGAACAAAAGAACTGTGCTTCCTAGACAAACGGGGCATATCTAGTTGGCTGGGAACAGACCCGAATGCTATTTGCACTGTGTATGTCCAGAATAGCACAGGATTTCTGTTCTTAGCCTGAATGAACCCTCTGCTGGAACTTGAAACTCAATGTGATTCAACTCCGTTTAGAAACTTTAATTGAACCCTAGTGTGCCATGCAAGAAAAACACTGTGCTTTTGAGAAACGGGCATTCTTGCACTCTACTTTGTTTCCTATAGGGCCAGTACAGTGAGCTAGCTCAGAACAAGATAACTGTGCTTCCTACACAAACGGAGGATATCTAGTTCAACTCAGTATTGGAAACTAAGTAAAACAGGAGCTTCTCTTCAGTCCAATACACTGTATTTGCTGGGAACAGACGCGAGTACTATTTGCACTGTTTATGGCCAGAATAGCACAATAGTGGTGTTCTTACCCTGAATTAACACTTAATGCTAGAACTTGAAACTGAATATGAATCAACTCCGTTCAGGAAGTTGTATTGAACTCCAGTCGGCCTTACAAGAAAAACACTCTACTTTTGAGAAACAGGCACTCTTGCACTCTACTGTGTTTCCTATAGGTCCAGTACAGTGAGCTAGCTCAGAACAAGAGAACTGTGCTTCTTACACAAACAGGGCATATCTATTTAAACTCAGTATTGGAAACTGAGTAAAACAGGAGCTTCTCTTCAGTCCAATACACTCTATTTGCTGGCAACAGACACGAGTGCTATTTGCACTGTTTATGGCCAGAATAGCACAATAGTGGTGTTCTTACCCTGAATTAATACTTAATGCTAGAACTTGAAACTGAATGTGAATCAACTCCGTTTAGGAAGTTTAATTGAACCCTAGTGTGCCATGAAAGAAAAACACTCTGGTTTTGAGAAACGGGCATTCTTGCACTCTACTGTGTTTCCTATAGGGCCAGTACAGTGAGCTAGCTCAGAACAAAAGAAGTGTGCTTCCTACACAAACGGGGCATATATAGTTCAACTCAGTATTGGAAACTGAGTAAAACAGGAGCTTCTCTTCAGTCCCTTACACTGTATTTGCTGGGAACTGACGCGAGTGCTATTTGCACTGTTTATGGCCAGAATAGCACAATAGTGGTGTTCTTACCCTGAATTAACACTTAATGCTAGAACTTGAAACTGAATGTGAATCAACTCCGTTTAGGAAGTTGTATTGAACCCCAGTCGGCCTTACAAGAAAAACATTCTTCTTTTGGAAACAGGCACTCTTGTACTCTACTGTGTTTCCTATACGGCCAGTACAGTGAGCTAGCTCAGAACAAGAGAACTGTGCTTCCTACACAAACTGGGCATATCCATTTCAACTCAGTATTGGAAACTAAGTAAAACAGGAGCTTCTCTTCAGTCCAATACACTGTATTTGCTGGGAACAGACGCGAGTGCTATTTGCACTGTTTATGGCCAGAATAGCACAATAGTGGTGATCTTACCCTGAATTAACACTGAATGCAAGAACTTGAAACTGAATGTGAATCAACTCCGTTTAGGAAGTTGTATTGAACCCCAGTCGGCCTTAGAAGAAAAGCACTCTGCTTTTGTGAAACAGGCACTCTTGCACTCTACTGTGTTTCCTATAGGGACAGTACAGTGAGCTAGCTCAGAACAAGAGAACTGTGCTTCCTACACAAACGGGGCATATCTAGTTCAACTCAGTATTAGAAACTGAGTAAAACAGGAGCTTCTCTTCAGTCCAATACACTGTACTGGCTGGGAACAGACGAGATTGCTATTTGCACTGTGTATGGCCAGAATAGCACAAGAGTGCTGTTCTTAGCCTGAATGAACCCTTGCTGCTGGAACTTGAAACTGAACGTGATTCAACTCCGTTTAGGAAGCTAAATTGAACCCTAGTGTGACATGCAAGAAAAACACTCTGCTTTTGAGAAACGGGCATTCTTGCACTCTACTGTGTTTCCTAGAGGGCCAGTAGAGTGAGCTAGCTCAGAACAAAAGAACTGTGCCTCCTACACAACCTGAGTATATCTAGTTCAACTCAGTATTGGAAACTGAGTACAACCGGAGCTATTCTTCAGTCCAATACACTGTACTGCCTGGGAACAGACGCGAAAGCTATTTGCACTGTGTATGGACAGAATAACACAAGAGTGCTGTTCTTAGCCTGAATGAACCCTTGCTGGAACAACTTGAAACTGAACCTGATTCAACTCATTTTAGGAAGTTTAATTGAACCCTAGTGTGCCATGCAAAAAAAACACTCTGCTTTTGAGAAACGGGCATTCTTGGACTCTACTGTGTTTCCTATAGGGCCAGTACAGTGAGCTAGCTCAGAACAAAAGAACTGTGCTTTCCACACAAACGGGGCATATCTAGTTCAACTCAGTATTGGAAACAGAGTAAAACAGGAGCCTCTCTTCAGTCCAATACACTGTACTGGCTGGGAACAGACGCGAATGCTATTTGCACTGTGTATGGCCAGAATAGCACAAGAGTGCTGTTCTTAGCCTGAATGAACCCTTGCTGCTAGAACTTGAAACTGAACGTGATTCAACTCCGTTTAGGAACTTTAATTGAACCCTAGTGTGCCATGCAAGAAAAACACTCTGCTTTTGAGAAACGGGCATTCTTGCACTCTACTTTGTTTCCTATACGGCCAGTAGAGTGAGCTAGCTCAGAACAAGAGAACTGTGCTTCCTACACAAACGGGGCATATCTAGTTAAACTCAGTATTGGAAACTAAGTAAAACAGGAGCTTCTCTTCAGTCCAATACACTGTATTTGCTGGGAACAGACGCGAGTGCTATTTGCACTGTTTATGGCCAGAATAGCACAATAGTGGTGTTCTTACCCTGAATTAACATTTAATGCTAGAACTTGAAACTGAATGTGAATCAACTCCGTTTAGGAAGTTGTATTGAACCTCAGTCGGCCTTACAAGAAAAACACTCTGCTTTTGAGAAACAGGCACTCTTGCACCCTACTGTGTTTCCTATAGGGCCAGTACAGTGACCTAGCTCAGAATAAGAGAATTGTGCTTCCTACACAAACGGGGCATATCTAGTTCATCTCAGTATTGGAAACTAAGTAAAACAGGAGCTTCTCTTCAGTCCAATACACTGTATTTGCTGAGAACAGACACGAATGCTATTTGCACTGTTTTTGGCCAGAATAGCACAATAGTGGTGTTCTTACCCTGAATTAACACTTAATGCTAGAACTTGAAACTGAATGTGAATCAACTCCGTTTAGGAAGTTGTATTGAACCCCAGTCGGCCTTACAAGAAAAACACTCGGCTTGAGAAACAGGCACTCTTGCACTCTACTGTGTTTCCTATAGAACCAATACAGTGAGCTAGCTCAGAACAAGAGAACTGTGCTTCCTACACATACGGGGCATATCTAGTTCAACTCAGTATTGTACTGTGTTTCCTATAGGGCCAGTACAGTGAGCTAGCTCAGAACAAGAGAACTCTGCTTCCTACACAAACGGGGCATATCTAGTTCAATTGAGTATTGGAAACTAAGTAAAACAGGAGCTTCACTTCAGTCCAATACTCTGTATTTGCTGGGAACAGACGCGAGTGCTATTTGCACTGTTTATGGCCAGAATAGCACAATAGTGGTGTTCTTACCCTGAATTAACACTTAATGCTAGAACTTGAAACTGAATGTGAATCAACTCCGTTTAGGAAGTTGTATTGAACCTCAGTCGGCCTTACAAGAAAAACACTCTGCTTTTGAGAAACAGGCACTCTTGCACCCTACTGTGTTTCCTATAGGGCCAGTACAGTGACCTAGCTCAGAACAAGAGAACTGTGCTTCCTACACAAACGGGGCATATCTAGTTCAACTCAGTATTGGAAACTGAGTAAAACAGGAGCTTCTATTCAGTCCAATACACTGTAATGGCTGGGAACAGACGCGAATGCTATTTGCACTGTGTATGGCCAGAATAGCACAAGAGTGCTGTTCTTAACCTGAATGAACCCTTGCTGCTGGAACTTGAAACTGAACGTGATTCAACTCCGTTTGGGAAGCTTAATTGAACCCTAGTGTGACATGCAAGAAAAACACTCTGCTTTTGAGAAACGGGCGTTCTTGCACTCTACTTTGTTTCATAGAGGGCCAGTACAGTGTGCTATTTCAGAACAAAAGAACTGTGCCTCCTACACAAACGGAGTATATCTAGTTCAACTCAGTATTGGAAACTGAGTGTAACAGGAGCTTCTCTTCAGTCCAATACACTGTACTGGCTGGGAATAGACGCGAATGCTATTTGCACTGTTTATGGCCAGAATAGCACAAGAGTGCTGTTCTTAGCCTGAGAGCCCTTGCTGCTAGAACTTGAACCTGACCGTGATTCAACTCCGTTTATGAAGATTAATGGAACCCTAGTGTGCCATGCAAGAAAAACACTCTGCTTTTGAGAAAGGGGCATTCATGGACTCTAATGTGTTTCCTATAGGGCCAGTACAGTGAACTAGGTCAGAACAAAGAACTGTGCTTCCTACACAAACGGGGCATATCTACTTCAACTCAGTGTTGGAAACAGAGTAAAACAGGAGCTTCTCTTCAGTCCAATACACTGTACTGGCTGGGAACATACCCGAATGCTATTTGCACTGTGTATGGCCAGAAGAGCACAAGAGTTCTGTTCTTAGCCTGAATGAACCCTTGCTGCTGGAACTTGAAACTGAACGTGATTCAACTCCGTTTAGAAAGTTTAATTGAACCCTAGTGTGCCATGCAAGAAAAACACTCTGCTTTTGAGAAACGGGCATTCTTGCACTCTACTTTGTTTCCTTTAGGGCCAGTACCGTGAGCTAGCTCAGAACAAGAGAACTGTGCTTCCTACACAAACGGGGCATATCTAGTTCAACTCCGTATTCGAAACTAAGTAAAACAGGTTTTCTCTTCAGTCCAATACACTGTATTTGCTGGGAACAGACGCGAGTGCTATTTGCACTGTTTATGGCCAGAATAGCACAAGAGTGGTGTTCTTACCCTGAATTAACACTTAATGCTAGAACTTGAAACTGAATGTGAATCAACTCCGTTTAGGAAGTTGTATTGAACCCCAGTCGGCCTTACAAGAAAAACACTCTGTTTTTGAGAAACAGGCACTCTTGCACTCTACTGTGTTTCCTATAGGGCCAAAACAATGAGCTAGCTCAGAACAAGAGAATTGTGCTTCCTACACAAACGGGGTATATCTAGTTCAACTCAGTATTGGAAACTAAGAGAACAGGAGCTTCTCTTCAGTCCAATGCACTGTATTTGCTGGGAGCAGACGCGAGTGGTATTTGCACTGTTTATGGCCAGAATAGAACAATAGTGGTGTTCTTACCCTGAATTAACACTTAATGCTGGAACTTGAAACTGAATGTGAATCAACTCCGTTTAGGAAGTTGTATTGAACCCCAATCGGCCTTACAAGAAAAACTTTCTGCTTTTGAGAAACAGGCACTCTTGAACTCTACTGTGTTTCCTATAGGGCCAGTACAGTGACCTAGCTCAGAACAAGAGAACTGTGCTTCCTACACAAACAGGGCATATCTAGTTCAACTCAGTATTGGAAACTAAGAAAAACAGGAGCTTCTCTTCAGTCCAATACACTGTATTTGGTGGGAACAGACACGAGTGCTATTTGCACTGTTTATGGCCAGAATAGCCATAGCTAAATTGAACCCTAGTGTGACATGCAAGAAAAACACTCTGCTTTTGAGAAACGGGCATTCTTGCACTCTACTGTGTTTCCTAGAGGGCCAGCAGAGTGAGCTAGCTCAGAACAAAAGAACTGTGCCTCCTACCCAAACGGAATATATCTAGTTCAACTCAGTATTGGAAACTGAGTACAACTGGAGCTTCTCTTCAGTCCAATACACTGTACTGGCTGGGAACAGACGCGAAAGCTATTTGCACTGTGTATGGCCAGAATAACACAAGATTGCTGTTCTTAGCCTGAATGAACCCTTGCTGGAACAACTTGAAACTGAACCTGATTCAACTCCTTTTAGGAAGTTTAATTGAACCCTAGTGTGCCATGCAAAAAAAACACTCTGCTTTTGAGAAACGAGCATTCTTGGACTCTACTGTGTTTCCTAAAGGGCCAGTACAGTGAGCTAGCTCAGAACAAAATAACTGTGCTTTCAAAACAAACGGGGCATATCTAGTTCAACTCAGTATTGGAAACTGAGTAAAACAGGAGCCTCTCTTCAGTCCAATACACTGTACTGGCTGGGAACAGACGCGAATGCTATTTGCACTGTTTATGGCCAGAAGAGCACAATAGTGGTGTTCTTACACTGTATTAACACTTAATGCTAGAACTTGAAACTGAATGTGAATCATCTCCGTTTAGGAAGTTGTATTGAACCCCAGTCGGCCTTACAAGAAAAACACTCTGCTTTTGAGAAACAGGCACTCTTGCACTCTACTGTGTTTCCTATAGGGCCAGTACAGTGAGCTAGCTCAGAACAGGAGAACTGTGCTTCCTACACAAACGGGGCATATCTAGTTCAACTCAGTATTGGAAACTAAGTAAAACAGGAGCTTCTCTTCAGTCCAATACACTGTATTTGCTGGGAACAGACGCGAGTGCTATTTGCACTGTTTATGGCCAGAATAGCACAATAGTGGTATTCTTACCCTGAATTAACACTTAATGCTAGAACTTAAAACTGAATGTGAATCAACTCCGTTAAGGAATTTGTATTGAACCCCAGTCGGCCTTACAAGAAAAACACTCTGCTTTTGAGAAACAGGCACTCTTGCACTCTACTGTTTTTCCTATAGGGCCAGTACAGTGAGCTAGCTCAGAACAAGAGAACTGTGCTTCCTACACAACCGGGGCATATCTAGTTCAACTCAGTATTGGAAACTAAGTAAAACAGGAGCTTCTCTTCAGTCCAATACACTGTATTTGCTGGGAACAGACGCGAGTGCAATTTGCACTGTTTATGGCCAGAATAGCTCAATAGTGGTGTTCTTACCCTGAATTAACACTTAATACTAGAACTTGAAACTCAATGTGAATCAACTCCGTTTAGGAATTTCTATTGAACCCCAGTCGGCCTTACAAGAGAAACACTCTGCTTTTGAGAAAAAGGCACTCTTGCACTCTACTGTGTTTCCTATAGGGCCAGTACAGTGAGCTAGCTCAGAACAAGAGAAGTGTGCTTCCTACCCACACGGGGCATATCTAGTTCAATTCAGTATTGGAAACTGAGTAAAACAGGAGCTTCTCTTCAGTCCAATACACTGTATTTGCTGGGAACAGACGCGAGTGCTATTTGCACTGTTTATGGCCAGAATAGCACAATAGTGGTTATCTTACCCTGAATTAACACTTAATGCTAGAAATTGAAACTGAATGTGAATCAACTCCGTTTAGGAAGTTGTATTGAACCCCAGTCGGCCTTACAAGAAAAACACTCTGCTTTTGAGAAACAGGCACTCTTGCACTCTACTGTGTTTCCCATAGGGCCAGTACAGTGAGCTAGCTCAGAACAAGAGAACTGTGCTTCCTACACAAACGGGGCATATCTAGTTCAACTCAGTATTGGAAACTAAGTAAAACAGGAGCTTCTCTTCAGTCCAATACACTGTAGTTGCTGGGAACAGACGCGAGTGCTATTTGCACTGTTTATGGCCAGAATAGCACAATAGTGGTGATCTTACCCTGAATTAATACTGAATGCAAGAACTTGAAACTGAATGTGAATCAACTCTGTTTAGGAAGTTCTATTGAACCCCAGTCGGCCTTAGAAGAAAAACACTCTGCTTTTGTGAAACAGGCACTCTTGCACTCTACTGTGTTTCCTATAGGGACAGTAGAGTGAGCTAGCTCAGAACAAGAGAACTGTGCTTTCTACACAAACGGGGCATATCTAGTTCAACTCAGTATTGGAAACTGAGTAAAACAGGAGCTTCTCTTCAGTCCAATACACTGTACTGGCTGGGAACAGACGCGATTGCTATTTGCACTGTGTATGGCCAGAATAGCACAAGAGTGCTGTTCTTAGCCTGAATGAACCCTTGCTGCTGGCACTTGAAACTGAACATGATTCAACTCCGTTTAGGAAGCTAAATTGAACCCTAGTGTGACATGCAAGAAAAACACTCTGCTTTTGAGAAACAGGCATTCTTGCACTCTACTGTGTTTCTAGAGGGCCAGTAGAGTGAGCTAGCTCAGAACAAAAGAACTGTACCTCCTACACAAACGGAATATATCTAGTTCAACTCAGTATTGAAAACTGAGTACAACTGGAGCTTCTCTTCAGTCCAATACACTGTACTGGCTGGGGACAGACGCGAAAGCTATTTGCACTGTGTATGGCCAGAATAACACAAGATTGCTGTTCTTAGCCTGAATGAACCCTTGCTGGAACAACTTGAAACTGAACCTGATTGAACTCCTTTTAGGAAGTTTAATTGAACCCTAGTGTGCCATGAAAAAAAACACTCTGCTTTTGAGAAACGAGCATTCTTGGACTCTACTGTGTTTCCTATGGGGCCAGTACAGTGAGCTATCTCCGAACAAAAGAACTGTGCTTCCTACACAAACGGGGCATCTAGGTAAACTCAGTATTGGAAACTGAGTAAAACAGGAGCTTCTCTTCAGTACAATACACTGTACTGGCTGGGAACAGACGCGAACGCTATTTGCACTGTGTATGGCCAGAATAGCACAAGAGTGCTGTTCTTAGCCTGAATGAACCCTTGCTGCTAGAACTTGAAACTGAACATGATTCAACTCCGTTTAGGATGTTTAATGGAACCCTAGTGTGCCATGCAAGAAAAACACTCTGCTTTTGAGAAACGGCATTCTTGCACTCTACTGTGTTTTCTATAGGGCCAGTACAGTGAGCTATTTCAGAACAGGAGAACTGTGCTTCCTACACAAACGGGGCATATCTAGTTCAACTCAGTATTGGAAACTAAGTAAAACAGGAGCTTCTCTTCAGTCCAATACACTGTACTGGCTGGGAACAGACGCAAATGCTATTTGCACTGTGTATGGCCAAAATAGCACAAGAGTGCTCCTCTTAGCCTGAGTGAACCCTTGCTGCTAGAACATGAAACTGAACCTGATTCAACCTGATTTTAGGAAGTTTAATTGAACCCTAGTGTGCCATGCAGAAAAACACTCTGCTTTTGAGAAACGGGCATTCTTGCATTCTACTGTGTTTCCTATAGGGCCAGTACAGTGAGCTAGCTCAGAACAAAAGAACTGTGCTTCCCACACAAACGGGGCATATCTAGTTCAACTCAGTATTGGAAACTGAGTAAAACAGGAGCTTCTCTTCAGTCCAATACACTGTACTAGCTGGGAACAGACGCAAATGATATTTGCACTGTGTATGGCCAGAATAACACAAGAGTGCTCTTCTTAGACTGAATGAACCCTTGCTGATAGAACTTGAAACTGAACGTGATTCAACTCCGTTTAGGAAGTTTAATTGCACCCCACTGTGCCATGCCAGAAAAACACTCTGCTTTTGAGAAACGGGCATTCTTTCACTCTACTGTGTTTCCTATAGGGCCAGTACAGTGAGCTAGCTCAGAACAAGAGAACTGTGCTTCCTACACAAACGGGGCATGTCTAGTTCAACTCAGTATTGGAAACTGAGTAAAACAGGAGCTTCTCTTCAGTCCAATACACTGTATTTGCTGGGAAAATACGCGGTGCTATTTGCACTCTTAATGGCCAGAATAGCACAATAGTGGTGTTCTTACCCTGAATTAACACTTAATGCTAGACTTGAAACTGAATGTGAATCAACTCCGTTTAGGAAGTTGTATTGAACCCCAGTCTGTCTTACAAGAAAAACACTCTGCTTTTGAGAATCAGGCACTCTTGCACTCTACTGTGTTTCCTATAGGGCCAGTACAGTGAGCTAGCTCAGAACAAGAGAACTGTGCTTCCTACACAAACGGGGCATATCTATACACCTCAGTATTGGAAACTAAGTAAAACAGGAGCTTCTCTTCAGTCCAATACACTGTATTTGCTGGGATAAAACGCGAGTGCTATATGCACTGTTTATGGCCAGAATAGCACAATAGTGGTGTTCTTAACCTGAATTAACACTTAATGCTAGAACTTGAAACTGAATGGGAATCAACTCCGTTTAGGAAGTTGTATTGAACCCCCGTCAGCCTTACAAGAAAAACACTCTGCTTTTGAGAAACAAGCACTCTTGCACTCTACTGTGTTTCCTATAGGGCCAGTTCAGTGAGCTAGCTCAGAACAAGAGAACTGTGCTTCCTACACAAACCGGGCATATCTAGTTCAACTCAGTATTGGAAACTAAGTAAAACAGGAGCTTCTCTTCAGTCCAATACACTGTATTTGCTGGGAACAGACGCGAGTGCTATTTGCACTGTTTATGGCCAGAATAGCACAATAGTGGTGTTCTTAAACTGAATTAACACTTAATGCTAGAACTTGAAACTCAGTGTGAATCAACTCCGTTTAGGAAGTTTAATTGAACCCCAGTGTGCCATGAAATAAAAACACTCTGCTTTTGAGAAACTGGCATTCTTGCACTCTACTTTGTTTCCTATAGAGCCAGTACAGTGAGCCAGCTCAGAACAAGAGAACTGTGCTTCCTACACAAACGGGGCATATCTAGTTCAACTCAGTATTGGAAACTAAGTAAAACAGGAGCTTCTCTTCAGTCCAATACACTGTATTTGCTGGGAACAGACGCGAGAGCTATTTGCACTGTTTATGGCCAGAATAGCACAATAGTGGTGTTCTTACCCTGAAATTAACACTTAATGCTAGAACTTGAAACTGAATGTGAATCAACTCCGTTTAGGAAGTTGTATTGAACCCCAGTCGGCCTTACTAGAAAAACACTCTGCTTTTGAGAAACAGGCATTCTTGCACTCTACTGTGTTTCCTATAGGGACAGTAGAGTGAGCTAGCTCAGAACAAGAGAACTGTGCTTCCTAAACAAACGGGGCATATCTAGTTCAACTCAGTATTGGAAACTGAGTAAAACAGGAGCTTCTCTTCAGTCCAATACACTGTACTGGCTGGGAACAAACGCGAATGCTATTTGCACTGTGTATGGCCAGAATAGCACAAGAGTGCTGTTCTTAGCCTGAATGAACCCTTGCTGCTAGAACTTGAAACTGAAAGTGATTCAAGTCCGTTTAGGAAGTTTAATTGAACCCTAGAGTGCCATGCAAGAGAAACACTCTGCCTTTGAGAAACGGGCATTCTTGCACTCTACTGTGTTTCCTATATGGCCAGTACAATGAGCTAGCTCAGAACAAAAAAAGTGTGGTTCCTACACAAACGGGGCATATCTAGTTCAACTCAGTATTTGAAACTGAGTAAAACAGGAGCTTCTCTTCAGTCCAATACACTGTACTGGCTGGGAACAGACGCGAATGCTATTTGAACTGTGTATAGCCAGAATAGCACAAGAGTGCTGTTCTTAGCCTGAATGAACCCTTGCTGCTAGTACTTGAAACTGAACATGATTCAACTCGATTTAGAAAGTTTAATTGAACCCTAGTGTGCCATACATGAAAAACACTCTGCTTTTGAGAAACGGGCATTCTTGTACTCTACTGTGTTTCCTATAGGGCCAGTACAGTGAGCTAGCTCAGAACAAGAGAACTGTGCTTCCTACACAAACGGGGCATATCTAGTTCAACTCAGTATTGGAAACTAAGTAAAACAGGAGCTTCTATTCAGTCCAATACACTGTATTTGCTGGGAACAGTCGCGAGTGCTATTTGCACTGTTTATGGCCAGAAAAGCACAATAGTGGTGTTCTTACCCTGAATTAACACTTAATGCTAGAACTTGAAACTCAATGTGAATCAACTCCGTTTAGGAAGTTTAATTGAACCCTAGTGTGCCATGCAAGAAAAACACTCTGCTTTTGAGAAACGGGCATTCTTGCACTCTACTGTGTTTCCTATAGGTCCAGTACAGTGAGCTAGCTCAGAACAAAAAAACTGTGCTTCCTACACAAACGGGGCACATCTAGTTCAACTCAGTTTTGGAAACTAAGTAAAACAGGAGCTTCTCTTCAGTCCAATACACTGTATTTGCTGGGAACAGACGCGAATGCTATTTGCACTGTGTATGGCCAGAATAGCACAAGAGTGCTGTTCTTAGCCTGAATGAACCCTTGCTGCTAGAACTTGAAACTGAACGTGATTCAACTCCGTTTAGGAAGTTTAATTGAACCCTAGTGTGCCATGCAAGTAAAACACTCTGCTTTTGAGAAACGGGCATTCTTGCACTCTACTGTGTTTCCTATAGGGCCAGTACAGTGAGCTAGCTCAGAACAGAAGAACTGTGCTTCCTACACAAATGGGGCATACCTAGTTCAACTCAGTATTGGAAACTGAGTAAAACAGGAGCTTCTCTTCAATTCAATGCACTGTACTGGCTGGGAACAAACGCGAGTGCTATTTGCACTGTTTATGGCCAGAATAGCACAATAGTGGTGTTCTTAAACTGAATTAACACTTAATGCTAGAACTTGAAACTCAGTGTGAATCAACTCCGTTTAGGAAGTTTAATTGAACCCCAGTGTGCCATGAAATAAAAACACTCTGCTTTTGAGAAACTGGCATTCTTGCACTCTACTTTGTTTCCTATAGAGCCAGTACAGTGAGCCAGCTCAGAACAAGAGAACTGTGCTTCCTACACAAACGGGGCATATCTAGTTCAACTCAGTATTGGAAACTAAGTAAAACAGGAGCTTCTCTTCAGTCCAATACACTGTATTTGCTGGGAACAGACGCGAGAGCTATTTGCACTGTTTATGGCCAGAATAGCACAATAGTGGTGTTCTTACCCTGAAATTAACACTTAATGCTAGAACTTGAAACTGAATGTGAATCAACTCCGTTTAGGAAGTTGTATTGAACCCCAGTCGGCCTTACTAGAAAAACACTCTGCTTTTGAGAAACAGGCATTCTTGCACTCTACTGTGTTTCCTATAGGGACAGTAGAGTGAGCTAGCTCAGAACAAGAGAACTGTGCTTCCTAAACAAACGGGGCATATCTAGTTCAACTCAGTATTGGAAACTGAGTAAAACAGGAGCTTCTCTTCAGTCCAATACACTGTACTGGCTGGGAACAAACGCGAATGCTATTTGCACTGTGTATGGCCAGAATAGCACAAGAGTGCTGTTCTTAGCCTGAATGAACCCTTGCTGCTAGAACTTGAAACTGAAAGTGATTCAAGTCCGTTTAGGAAGTTTAATTGAACCCTAGAGTGCCATGCAAGAGAAACACTCTGCCTTTGAGAAACGGGCATTCTTGCACTCTACTGTGTTTCCTATATGGCCAGTACAATGAGCTAGCTCAGAACAAAAAAAGTGTGGTTCCTACACAAACGGGGCATATCTAGTTCAACTCAGTATTTGAAACTGAGTAAAACAGGAGCTTCTCTTCAGTCCAATACACTGTACTGGCTGGGAACAGACGCGAATGCTATTTGAACTGTGTATAGCCAGAATAGCACAAGAGTGCTGTTCTTAGCCTGAATGAACCCTTGCTGCTAGTACTTGAAACTGAACATGATTCAACTCGATTTAGAAAGTTTAATTGAACCCTAGTGTGCCATACATGAAAAACACTCTGCTTTTGAGAAACGGGCATTCTTGTACTCTACTGTGTTTCCTATAGGGCCAGTACAGTGAGCTAGCTCAGAACAAGAGAACTGTGCTTCCTACACAAACGGGGCATATCTAGTTCAACTCAGTATTGGAAACTAAGTAAAACAGGAGCTTCTATTCAGTCCAATACACTGTATTTGCTGGGAACAGTCGCGAGTGCTATTTGCACTGTTTATGGCCAGAAAAGCACAATAGTGGTGTTCTTACCCTGAATTAACACTTAATGCTAGAACTTGAAACTCAATGTGAATCAACTCCGTTTAGGAAGTTTAATTGAACCCTAGTGTGCCATGCAAGAAAAACACTCTGCTTTTGAGAAACGGGCATTCTTGCACTCTACTGTGTTTCCTATAGGTCCAGTACAGTGAGCTAGCTCAGAACAAAAAAACTGTGCTTCCTACACAAACGGGGCACATCTAGTTCAACTCAGTTTTGGAAACTAAGTAAAACAGGAGCTTCTCTTCAGTCCAATACACTGTATTTGCTGGGAACAGACGCGAATGCTATTTGCACTGTGTATGGCCAGAATAGCACAAGAGTGCTGTTCTTAGCCTGAATGAACCCTTGCTGCTAGAACTTGAAACTGAACGTGATTCAACTCCGTTTAGGAAGTTTAATTGAACCCTAGTGTGCCATGCAAGTAAAACACTCTGCTTTTGAGAAACGGGCATTCTTGCACTCTACTGTGTTTCCTATAGGGCCAGTACAGTGAGCTAGCTCAGAACAGAAGAACTGTGCTTCCTACACAAATGGGGCATACCTAGTTCAACTCAGTATTGGAAACTGAGTAAAACAGGAGCTTCTCTTCAATTCAATGCACTGTACTGGCTGGGAACAAACGCGAATGCTATTTGCACTATGTATGGCCAGAATAGCACAAGAGTGCAGTTCTTAACCTGAATGAACCCTGGCTGCTAGAACTTGAAACTGAATGTGATTCAACTCCGTTTAGGACGTTTAATTGAACCCTAGTCTGCCATGCAAGAAAAACACTCTGCTTTTGAGAAACCGGCATTCTTGCACAGTACTGTGTTTCTATAGGGCCAGTACAGTGAGCTAGCTCAGAACAAAAGAACTGTGCTTCCTACACAAACGGCAAATATCTAGCTCAACTCAGTGTTGGAAACAGAGTAAAACAGGAGCTTCTCTTCAGTCCAATACACTGTATTTGCTGGGAACAGACGCGAGGGCTATTTGCACTGTTTATGGCCAGAATAGCACAATAGTTGTGTTCTTACCCTGAATTAACACTTAATGCTAGAACTTGAAACTCAACGTGAATCAACTCCATTTAGAAAGTTGTATTGAACCCCAGTCGCCTTACAAGAAAAACACTCTGCTATTGAGAAACAGGCACTCTTTCACTCTACTGTGTTTAATATAGGGCCAGTACAGTGAGCTAGCTCAAAACAAGAGAACTGTGCTTCCTACACAAACGGGGCATATCTAGTTCAACTCAGTATTGGAAACTAAGTAAAACAGGAGCTTCTCTTCAGTCCAATACACTGTATTTGCTGGGAACAGATGCGAGTGCTATTTGCACTGTTTATGGCCATTATAGCACAATAGTGGTGTTCTTACCCTGAATTAACACTTAATGCTAGAACTTGAAACTGAATGTGAATCAACTCCGTTTAGGAAGTTGTATTGAACCCCAGTCGGCCTTACAAGAAAAACACTCTGCTTTTGAGAAACAGGCCCTCTTGAACTCTACTGTTTTTCCTATAGGGCCAGTACAGTGAGCTAGCTCAGAACAAGAGAACTGTGCTTCCTACACAACCGGGGCATATCTAGTTCAACTCAGTATTGGAAACTAAGTAAAACAGGAGCTTCTCTTCAGTTAAATACACTGTATTTGCTGGGAACAGACGCGAGTGCTATTTGCACTGTTTATGGCCAGAATAGCACACTAGTGGTGTTCTTACCCTGAATTAACACTTAATGCTAGAACTTGAAACTGAATGTGAATCAACTCCGTTTTAGAAGTTGTATTGAACCCCAGTCTGCCTTACAAGAAAAACACTCTGCTTTTGAGAAACAGGCACTCTTGCACTCTACTGTTTCCTATAGGGCCAGTACAGTGAGCTAGCTCAGAACAAGAGAACTGTGCTTCCTACACAAACGGGGCATATCTAGTTCAACTCAGTATTGGAAACTAAGTAAAACAGGAGCTTCTCTTCAGTCCAACACTGTATTTGCTGGGAACAGACACGAGTGCTATTTGCATTGTTTATGGCCAGAATAGCACAATAGTGGTGTTCTTACCCTGAATTAACACTTAATGCTAGAACTTGAAACTCAATGTGAATCAACTCCGTTTAGGAAGTTGTATTGAACCCCAGTCGGCCTTACAAGAAAAACACTCTGCTTTTGAGAAACAGGCACTCTTGCACTCTACTGTGTTTCCTATAGGGCCAGTACAGTGAGCTAGCTCAGAAAAAGAGAATGTGCTTCCTACTCAACCGGGGCATATCTAGTTCAACTCAGTATTGGAAACTAAGCAAAACAGGAGCTTCTCTTCAGTCCAATACACTGTACTGGCTGGGAACAGACGCGAATGCTATTTGCACTGTGTATGGCCAGAATAGCACAAGAGTGCTGTTCTTAGCCTGAATGACACCTTGCTGCTAGAACTTGAAACTGATCGTGATTCAACTCCGTTTAGGAAGTTTAATTGAACCCTAGTGTGCCATGCAAGAAAAACACTCTGCTTTTGAGAAACGGGCATTCTTGCACTCTACTGTGTTTCCTATAGGGCCAGTACAATGAGCTAGCTCAGAACAAAAGAACTCTGCTTCCTACACAAACGGGGCATATCTAGTTCCACTCAGTATTGGAAACTGAGTAAAACAGGAGCTTCTCTTCAGTCCAATACACTGTACTGGATGGGAACAGACGCAAAAGTTATTTGCACTGTGTATGGCCAGAATAACACAAGAGTGCCCTTCTTACCCTGAATGAACCCTTGCTGTTAGAACTTGAAAGTGAACGTGATTCAACTCCGTTTAGGAAGTTTAATTGAACCCCAGTGTGCCATGCCAGAAAACACTCTGCTTTTGAGAAACGGGCATTCTTGCACTCTACTGTGTTTCCCATAGAGCCAGAACAGTGAGCTAGCTCAGAACAAAAGAACTGTGCTTCCTACACAAACGGGGCATATCTAGTTCAACTCAGTATTGGAAACTAAGTAAAACAGGAGGTTCTCTTCAGTCCAATACACTGTACTGGCTGGGAACAGACGCGAATGCTATTTGCATTGTGTATGTTCAGAATAGCACAAGAGTTTTGTTCTTAGCATGAATGAACCCTTGATGCTGGAACTTGAAACTGAACGTGATTCAACTCAGTTTAGAAAGTTTAATTGAACCCTAGTGTGCCATGCAAGAAAAAGACTATGCTTTTGAGAAACGGGCATTCTTGCACTCTACTTTGTTTCCTATAGGGCCAGTAGAGTGAGCTAGCTCAGAACAAGAGAACTGTGCTTCCTACACAAACGGGGCATATCTAGTTCAACTCAGTATTGGAAACTAAGTAAAACAGGAGCTTCTCTTCAGTCCAATACACTGTATTTGCTGGGAACAGACGCGAGGGCTTTTTGCACTGTTTATGGCCAGAGAGCACAATAGTGGTGTTATTACCCTGAATTAACACTTAATGCTAGAACTTGAAACTGAATGTGAATCAACTCCGTTTAGGAAGTTGTATGGGACCCCAGTCGGCCTTACAAGAAAAACACTCTGCTTTTGAGAAACAGGCATTCTTGCACTCTACTGTGTTTCCTATAGGGACAGTAGAGTGAGCTAGCTCAGAACAAGAGAACTGTGCTTCCTAAACAAACGGGGCATATCTAGTTCAACTCAGTATTGGAAACTGAGTAAAACAGGAGCTTCTCTTCAATTCAATGCACTGTACTCGCTGGGAACACACGCGAATGCTATTTGCACTGTGTATGGCCAGAATAGCACAAGAGTGCAGTTCTTAACCTGAATGAACCCTGGCTGCTAGAACTTGAAACTGAACGTGATTCAACTCCGTTTAGGAAGTTTAATTGAACCCTAGTGTGCCATGCAAGAAAAACACTCTGCTTTTGCGAAACCGGCATTCTTGCACAATACTGTGTTTCTATAGGGCCAGTACAGTGAGCTAGCTCAGAACAAAAGAACTGTGCTTCCTACACAAACGGCAAATATCTAGCTCAACTCAGTGTTGGAAACAGAGTAAAACAGGAGCTTCTCTTCAGTCCAATACACTGTATTTGCTGGGAACAGACGCGAGTGCTATTTGCACTGTTTATGGCCAGAATAGCACAATAGTGGTATTCATACCCTGAATTAACACTTAATGCTAGAACTTGAAACTGAATGTGAATCAACTCCGTTTAGGAAGTTGTATTGAACCCCAGTTGGCCTTACAAGAAAAACACTCTTCTTTTGAGAAACAGGCACTCTTGCACTCTACTGTGTTTCCTATAGGGCCAGTACAGTGAGCTAGCTCAGAACAACAGTACTGTGATTCCTACACAAACGGGGCATATCTAGTTCAACTCAGTATTGGAAAATGAGTAAAACAGGAGCTTCTCTTCAGTCCAATACACTGTACTGGCTGTGAACAGACGCGAATGCTATTTGCACTGTGTGTGGCCAGAGTAGCACAAGAGTGCTCTTCTTATCCTGAATGAACCCTTGCTGCTGGAACCTGAAACTGAACGTGATTCAACTCCGTTTAGGAAGTTTAATTGAACCCTAGTGTGCCATGCAAGGAAAACATTCTGCTTTTGAGAAACGGGCATTCATGCACTCTACTGTGTTTCCTATAGGGCCAGTACAATGAGCTAGCTCAGAACAAAAAAAGTGTGATTCCTAAACAAACGGGGCATATGTAGTTTAACTCAGTATTGGAAACTGAGTAAAACAGGAGCTTCTCTTCAGTCCAATACACTGTACTTGCTGGGAAAAGACGGGAATGCTATTTGCACTGTTTATGGCCAGAATAGCACAATAGTGGTGTTCTTACCCTGAGTTAACACTTAATGCTAGAACTTGAAACTGAATGTGAATCAACTCCGTTTAGGAAGTTGTATTGAACCCCAGTCGGCCTTACAAGAAAAACACTCTGCTTTTGAGAAACAGGCACTCTTGCACTCTACTGTGTTTACTATAGGGCCAGTACAGTGTGCTATCTCAGAACAAGAGAACTGTGCTTCCTACACGAACGGGGCATATCTAGTTCAACTCAGTATTGGAAAATGAGTAAAACAGGAGCTTCTCTTCAGTCCAATACACTGTACTGGCTGGGAACAGACGCGAATGCTATTTGCACTGGGTATGGCCAGAGTAGCACAAGAGTGCTGTTCTTAGCCTGAATGAACACTTGCTGCTGGAACTTGAAACTGAACGTGATTCAACACCGTTTAGGAAGTTTAATTGAACCCTAGTGTGCCATGCAAGAAAAACATTCTGCTTTTGAGAAACGGGCATTCTTGCACTCTACTGTGTTTCCTATAGGGCCAGTACAATGAGCTAGCTCAGAACAAAAGAACTCTGTTTCCAAACAAACGGGGCATATGTAGTTCAACTCAGTATTGGATACTGAGTAAAACAGGATCTTCTCTTCAGTCCAATACACTGTACTTGCTGGAAAAAGACGGTAATGCTATTTGCACTGTGTATGGCCAGAATAGCACAAGAGTGCTGCTCTTCGCCTGAGTGAACCCTTGCTGCTAGAACTTGAAACTGAACCTGATTCAACTCCGTTTAGGAAGTTTAATTGAAACCTAGTGTGACATGCAAGAAAAACACTCTGCTTTTGAGAAACGGGCATTCTTTCACTCTACTGTGTTTCCTATAGGGCCAGTACAGTGAGCTAACTCAGAACAAGAGAACTGTGCTTCTTACACAAACGGGGCATATCTAGTTCAACTCAGTATTGGAAACTAAGTAAAACTGGAGCTTCTCTTCAGTCCAATACACTGTATTTGCTGGGAAAATACGCGGTGCTATTTGCACTCTTTATGGCCAGAATAGCACAATAGTGGTGTTCTTACCCTGAATTAACACTTAATGCTAGAACTTGAAACTGAATGTGAATCAACTCCGTTTAGGAAGTTGTACTGAACCCCAGTCTGTCTTACAAGAAAAACACTCTGCTTTTGAGAAACAGGCACTCTTGCACTCTACTGTGTTTCCTATAGGGCCAGTACAGTGAGCTAGCTCAGAACAAGAGAACTGTGCTTCCTACACAAACGGGGCATATCTATACACCTCAGTATTGGAAACTAAGTAAAACAGGAGCTTCTCTTCAGTCCAATACACTGTATTTGCTGGGATAAAACGCGAGTGCTATATGCACTGTTTATGGCCAGAATAGCACAATAGTGGTGTTCTTAACCTGAATTAACACTTAATTCTAGAACTTGAAACTCAGTGTGAATCAACTCCGTTTAGGAAGTTTAATTGAACCCCAGTGTGCCATGAAATAAAAACACTCTGCTTTTGAGAAACGGGCATTCTTGCACTCTACTTTGTTTCCTATAGAGCCAGTACAGTGAGCTAGCTCAGAACAAGAGAACTGTGCTTCCTACACAAACGGGGCATATCTAGTTCAACTCAGTATTGGAAACTAAGTAAAACAGGAGCTTCTCTTCAGTCCAATACACTGTATTTGCTGGGAACAGACGCGAGAGCTATTTGCACTGTTTATGGCCAGAATAGCACAATAATGGTGTTCTTACCCTGAATTAACACTTAATGCTAGAACTTGAAACTGAATGTGAATCAACTCCGTTTAGGAAGTTGTATTGAACCCCAGTCGGCCTTACAAGAAAAACACTCTGCTTTTGAGAAACAGGCATTCTTGCACTCTACTGTGTTTCCTATAGGGACAGTAGAGTGAGCTAGCTCAGAACAAGAGAACTGTGCTTCCTAAACAAACGGGGCATATCTAGTTCAACTCAGTATTGGAAACTGAGTAAAACAGGAGCTTCTCTTCAATTCAATGCACTGTACTGGCTGGGAACAAACGCGAATGCTATTTGCACTGTGTATGGCCAGAATAGCACAAGAGAGCAGTTCTTAACCTGAATGAACCTTGGCTGCTAGAACTTGAAACTGAACGTGATTCAACTCCGTTTAGGAAGTTTAATTGAACCCTAGTGTGCCATGCAAGAAAAACACTCTGCTTTTGTGAAACCGGCATTCTTGCACAGTACTGTGCTTCTATAGGACCAGTACAGTGAGCTAGCTCAGAACAAAAGAACTGTGCTTCCTATACAAACGGCAAATATCTAGCTTAACTCAGTGTTGGAAACAGAGTAAAACAGGAGCTTCTCTTCAGTCCAATACACTGTATTTGCTGGGAACAGACGCGAGTGCTATTTGCACTGTTTATGGCCAGAATAGCACAATAGTGGTGTTCATACCCTGAATTAACACTTAATGCTAGAACTTGAAACTGAATGTGAATCAACTCCGTTTAGGAAGTTGTATTGAACCCCAGTTGGCCTTACAAGAAAAACACTCTTCTTTTGAGAAAGAGGCACTCTTGCACTCTACTGTGTTTCCTATAGGGCCAGTACAGTGAGCTAGCTCAGAACAACAGTACTGTGATTCCTACACAAACGGGGCATATCTAGTTCAACTCAGTATTGGAAAATGAGTAAAACAGGAGCTTCTCTTCAGTCCAATACACTGTACTGGCTGGGAACAGACGCGAATGCTATTTGCACTGTGTGTGGCCAGAGTAGCACAAGAGTGCTCTTCTTATCCTGAATGAACCCTTGCTGCTGGAACTTGAAACTGAACGTGATTCAACTCCGTTTAGGAAGTTTAATTGAACCCTAGTGTGCCATGCAAGGAAAACATTCTACTTTTGAGAAACGGGCATTCATGCACTCTACTGTGTTTCCTATAGGGCCAGTACAATGAGCTAGCTCAGAACAAAAAAAGTGTGCTTCCTAAACAAACGGGGCATATGTAGTTCAACTCAGTATTGGAAACTGAGTAAAACAGGAGCTTCTCTTCAGTCCAATACACTGTACTTGCTGGGAAAAGACGGGAATGCTATTTGCACTGTTTATGGCCAGAATAGCACAATAGTGGTGTTCTTACCCTGAATTAACACTTAATGCTAGAACTTGAAACTGAATGTGAATCAACTCCGTTTAGGAAGTTGTATTGGACTCCAGTCGGCCTTACAAGAAAAACACTCTACTTTTGAGAAACAGGAACTCTTGCACTCTACTGTGTTTACTATAGGGCCAGTACAGTGTGCTAGCTCAGAACAAGAGTACTGTGCTTCCTACACGAACGGGGCATATCTAGTTCAACTCAGTATTGGAAAATGAGGAAAACAGGAGCTTCTCTTCAGTCCAATACACTGTACTGGCTGGGAACAGACGCGAATGCTATTTGCACTGGGTATGGCCAGAGTAGCACAAGAGTTCTGTTCTTAGCCTGAATGAACCCTTGCTGCTGGAACTTGAAACTGAACGTGATTCAACACCGTTTAGGAAGTTTAATTGAACCCTAGTGTGCCATGCAAGGAAAACATTCTGCTTTTGAGAAACGGGCATTCTTGCACTCTACTGTGTTTCCTATAGGGCAAGAACAATGAGCTAGCTCAGAACAAAAGAACTCTGCTTCCTAAACAAACGGGGCATATGTAGTTCAACTCAGTATTGGAAACTGAGTAAAACAGGATCTTCTCTTCAGTCCAATACACTGTACTTGCTGGAAAAAGACGGTAATGCTATTTGCACTGTGTATGGCCAGAATAGCACAAGAGTGCTGCTCTTCGCCTGAGTGAACCCTTGCTGCTAGAACTTGAAACTGAACCTGATTCAACTCCGTTTAGGAAGTTTAATTGAACCCTAGTGTGCCATGCAAGAAAAACACTCTGCTTTTGAGAAACGGGCATTCTTGCACTCTACTGTGTTTCCTAGAGGGCCAGTACAGTGAGCTAGCTCAGCACAAAAGAATTGTGCTTCCCACACAAACGGGGCGTATCTATTTCAACTCAGTATTGGCAACTGAGTAAAACAGGAGCTTCTCTTCAGTCCAATACACTGTACTGGCTGGGAACAGACGCGAGTGCTATTTGTACTGTGTATGGCCAGAATAGCACAAGACTGCTGTTCTTAGACTGAATGAACCCTTGCTGCTGGAACTTGAAACTGAACGTGATTCAACTCCGTTTAGGAAGTTTAATTGAAACCTAGTGTGACATGCAAGGAAAACACTCTGCTTTTGAGAAACGGGCATTCTGTCACTCTACTGTGTTTCCTATAGGGCCAGTACAGTGAGCTAGCTCAGAACAAGAGAACTGTGCTTCTTACACAAACGGGGCATATCTAGTTCAACTCAGTATTGGAAACTAAGTAAAACTGGAGCTTCTCTTCAGTCCAATACACTGTATTTGCTGGGAAAATACGCGGTGCTATTTGCACTCTTAATGGCCAGAATAGCACAATAGTCGTGTTCTTACCCTGAATTAACACTTAATGCTAGAACTTGAAACTGAATGTGAATCAACTCCGTTTAGGAAGTTGTATTGAACCCCAGTCTGTCTTACAAGAAAAACACTCTGCTTTTGAGAATCAGGCACTCTTGCACTCTACTGTGTTTCCTATAGGGCCAGTACAGTGAGCTAGCTCAGAACAAGAGAACTGTGCTTCCTACACAAACGGGGCATATCTATACACCTCAGTATTGGAAACTAAGTAAAACAGGAGCTTCTCTTCAGTCCAATACACTGTATTTGCTGGGATAAAACGCGAGTGCTATATGTACTGTTTATGGCCAGAATAGCACAATAGTGGTGTTCTTCACCTGAATTAACACTTAATGCTAGAACTTGAAACTGAATGGGAATCAACTCCGTTTAGGAAGTTGTATTGAACCCCAGTCAGCCTTACAAGAAAAACACTCTGCTTTTGAGAAACAAGCACTCTTGCACTCTACTGTGTTTCCTATAGGGCCAGTTCAGTGAGCTAGCTCAGAACAAGAGAACTGTGCTTCCTACACAAACGGGGCATATCTAGTTCAACTCAGTATTGGAAACTAAGTAAAACAGGAGCTTCTCTTCAGTCCAATACACTGTATTTGCTGGGAACAGACGCGAGTGCTATTTGCACTGTTTATGGCCAGAATAGCACAATAGTGGTGTTCTTAAACTGAATTAACACTTAATGCTAGAACTTGAAACTCAGTGTGAATCAACTCCGTTTAGGAAGTTTAATTGAACCCCAGTGTGCCATGAAATAAAAACACTCTGCTTTTGAGAAACTGGCATTCTTGCACTCTACTTTGTTTCCTATAGAGCCAGTACAGTGAGCCAGCTCAGAACAACAGAACTGTGCTTCCTACACAAACGGGGCATATCTAGTTCAACTCAGTATTGGAAACTAAGTAAAACAGGAGCTTCTCTTCAGTACAATACACTGTATTTGCTGGGAACAGACGCGAGAGCTATTTGCACTGTTTATGGCCAGAATAGCACAATAGTGGTGTTCTTACCCTGAATTAACAGTAATGCAGATCTTGAAACTGAATGTGAATCAACTCCGTTTAGGAAGTTGTATTGAACCCCAGTCTGCCTTACAAGAAAAACACTCTGCTTTTGAGAAACAGGCACTCTTACACTCTACTGTGTTTCCTATAGGGCCAGTACAGTGAGCTACCTCTGAAAAAGAGTACTGTGATTCCTACACAAACGGGGCATATCTAGTTCAACTCAGTGTTGGAAAATGAGTAAAACAGGAGCTTCTCTCTCAGTCCAATACACTGTACTGGCTGGAAACAGACTTGAATGCGATTTGCACTGCGTATGGCCAGAGTAGCACAATAGTGCTCTTCTTATCCTGAATGAACCCTTTCTGCTAGTACTTGAAACTGAACGTGATTCAACTCCGTTTTGGAAGTTTAATTTAACCCTAGTGTGCCATGCAAGAAAAACACTCTGCTTTTGAGAAACGGGCGTTCATGCAATCTACTGTGTTTTCTATAGGGCCAGTACAGTGAGCTAGCTCAGAACAAGAGAACTGTGCTTCCTACACAAACGGGGCATATCTAGATCAATTCAGTATTGGAAACTGAGTAAAACAGGAGCTTCTCTTCAGTCCAATACACTGTACTGGCTGGGAACAGACGCGAATGCTATTTGTACTGTGTATGGCCAGAATAGCACAAGAGTGCTGTTCTTAGCCTGAATGAACCCTTGCTGCTGGAACTTGAAACTGAACGTGATTCAACTCCGTTTAGGAAGTTTAAATGAACCCTAGTGTGACATGCAAGAAAAACAATCTGCTTTTGAGAAACGGGCATTCTTGCACTCTACTGTGTTTCCTATATGTGCAGTACAATGTGCTAGCTCAGAACAAAAGAACTGTGCTTCCTACACAAACGGGGCATATCTAGTTCAACTCAGTATTGGAAACTGAGTAAAACAGGAGCTTCTCTTCAGTCCAATACACTGTACTGGCTGGGAACAGACGCGAATGCTATTTGCACTGTGTATGGCCAGAATAGCACAAGAGTGCTGTTCTTAGCCTGAATGAACCCTTGCTGCTGGAACTTGAAACTGAACGTGATTCAACTCCGTTTAGAAAGTTTAATTGAACCCTAGTGTGCCATGCAATAAAAACACTCTGCTTTTGAGAAACAGGCATTCTTGCACTCTACTTTGTTTCCTATAGGGCCAGTAGAGTGAGCTAGCTCAGAACAAGAGAACTGTGCTTCCTACACAAACGGGGCATATCTAGTTCAACTCAGTATTGGAAACTAACTAAAACAGGAGCTTCTCTTCAGTCCAATACACTGTATTTGCTGGGAACAGACGTGAGAGCTATTTGCACTCTTTATGGCCAGAATAGCACAATAGTGGTGTTCTTACCCTGAATTAACACTTAATGCTAGAACATGAAACTGAATGTGAATCAACTCCGTTTAGGAAGTTGTATTGAACCCCAGTCGGCCTTACATGAAAAACACTCTTCTTTTGAGAAACAGGCACTCTTGTACTCGACTGTGTTTCCTATAGGGGAGTAGAGTGAGCTAGCTCAGAACAAGAGAACTGTGCTTCCTACACAAACGGGGCATATCTAGTTCAACTCAGTATTGGAAACTAATTAAAACAAGAGCTTCTCTTCAGTCCAATACACTGTATTTGCTGGGAACAGACGCGAGTGCTATTTGCACTGCTTATGGCCAGAATAGCACAATAGTGGTGTTCTTACCCTGAATTAACACTGAATGCTAGAACTTGAAACTGAATGTGAATCAACTCGGTTTAGGAAGTTGTATTGAACCCTAGTCGGCCTTACAAGAAAAACACTCTGCTTTTGAGAAACAGGCATTCTTGCACTCTACTGTATTTCCTATAGGGACAGTAGAGTGAGCTAGCTCAGAACATGAGAACTGTGCTTCCTACACAAACGGGGCATATCTAGTTAAACTCAGTATTGGAAACTGAGTAAAACAGGAGCTTCTGTTCAATCCAATACACTGTACTGGCTGGGAACAGATGCGAATGCTATTTGCTCTGTGTATGGCCAGAATAGCACAAGAGTGCTGTTCTTAGCCTGAATGAACCCTTGCTGCTAGAACTTGAAACTGAACGTGATTCAACTCCGTTTAGGAAGTTTAATTGAACCCTAGTGTGCCATGCAAGAAAAACATTCTGCTTTTGAGAAACGGGCATTCTTGCACTCTACTGTGTTTCCTATAGGGCAAGAACAATGAGCTAGCTCAGAACAAAAGAACTCTGCTTCCTAAACAAACGGGGCATATGTAGTTCAACTCAGTATTGGAAACTGAGTAAAACAGGATCTTCTCTTCAGTCCAATACACTGTACTTGCTGGAAAAAGACGGTAATGCTATTTGCACTGTGTATGGCCAGAATAGCACAAGAGTGCTGCTCTTCGCCTGAGTGAACCCTTGCTGCTAGAACTTGAAACTGAACCTGATTCAACTCCGTTTAGGAAGTTTAATTGAACCCTAGTGTGCCATGCAAGAAAAACACTCTCCTTTTGAGAAACGGGCATTCTTGCACTCTACTGTGTTTCCTAGAGGGCCAGTACAGTGAGCTAGCTCAGCACAAAAGAATTGTGCTTCCCACACAAACGGGGCGTATCTATTTCAACTCAGTATTGGCAACTGAGTAAAACAGGAGCTTCTCTTCAGTCCAATACACTGTACTGGCTGGGAACAGACGCGAGTGCTATTTGTACTGTGTATGGCCAGAATAGCACAAGACTGCTGTTCTTAGACTGAATGAACCCTTGCTGCTGGAACTTGAAACTGAACGTGATTCAACTCTGTTTAGGAAGTTTAATTGAAACCTAGTGTGACATGCAAGGAAAACACTCTGCTTTTGAGAAATGGGCATTCTGTCACTCTACTGTGTTTCCTATAGGGCCAGTACAGTGAGCTAGCTCAGAACAAGAGAACTGTGCTTCTTACACAAACGGGGCATATCTAGTTCAACTCAGTATTGGAAACTAAGTAAAACTGGAGCTTCTCTTCAGTCCAATACACTGTATTTGCTGGGAAAATACGCGGTGCTATTTGCACTCTTAATGGCCAGAATAGCACAATAGTCTTGTTCTTACCCTGAATTAACACTTAATGCTAGAACTTGAAACTGAATGTGAATCAACTCCGTTTAGGAAGTTGTATTGAACCCCAGTCTGTCTTACAAGAAAAACACTCTGCTTTTGAGAATCAGGCACTCTTGCACTCTACTGTGTTTCCTATAGGGCCAGTACAGTGAGCTAGCTCAGAACAAGAGAACTGTGCTTCCTACACAAACGGGGCATATCTATACACCTCAGTATTGGAAACTAAGTAAAACAGGAGCTTCTCTTCAGTCCAATACACTGTATTTGCTGGGATAAAACGCGAGTGCTATATGCACTGTTTATGGCCAGAATAGCACAATAGTGGTGTTCTTCACCTGAATTAACACTTAATGCTAGAACTTGAAACTGAATGGGAATCAACTCCGTTTAGGAAGTTGTATTGAACCCCAGTCAGCCTTACAAGAAAAACACTCTGCTTTTGAGAAACAAGCACTCTTGCACTCTACTGTGTTTCCTATAGGGCCAGTTCAGTGAGCTAGCTCAGAACAAGAGAACTGTGCTTCCTACACAAACGGGGCATATCTAGTTCAACTCAGTATTGGAAACTAAGTAAAACAGGAGCTTCTCTTCAGTCCAATACACTGTATTTGCTGGGAACAGACGCGAGTGCTATTTGCACTGTTTATGGCCAGAATAGCACAATAGTGGTGTTCTTAAACTGAATTAACACTTAATGCTAGAACTTGAAACTCAGTGTGAATCAACTCCGTTTAGGAAGTTTAATTGAACCCCAGTGTGCCATGAAATAAAAACACTCTGCTTTTGAGAAACTGGCATTCTTGCACTCTACTTTGTTTCCTATAGAGCCAGTACAGTGAGCCAGCTCAGAACAACAGAACTGTGCTTCCTACACAAACGGGGCATATCTAGTTCAACTCAGTATTGGAAACTAAGTAAAACAGGAGCTTCTCTTCAGTCCAATACACTGTATTTGCTGGGAACAGACGAGAGAGCTATTTGCACTGTTTATGGCCAGAATAGCACAATAGTGGTGTTCTTACCCTGAATTAACAGTAATGCAGATCTTGAAACTGAATGTGAATCAACTCCGTTTAGGAAGTTGTATTGAACCCCAGTCTGCCTTACAAGAAAAACACTCTGCTTTTGAGAAACAGGCACTCTTACACTCTACTGTGTTTCCTATAGGGCCAGTACAGTGAGCTACCTCTGAAAAAGAGTACTGTGATTCCTACACAAACGGGGCATATCTAGTTCAACTCAGTGTTGGAAAATGAGTAAAACAGGAGCTTCTCTCTCAGTCCAATACACTGTACTGGCTGGAAACAGACTTGAATGCGATTTGCACTGCGTATGGCCAGAGTAGCACAATAGTGCTCTTCTTATCCTGAATGAATCCTTTCTGCTAGTACTTGAAACTGAACGTGATTCAACTCCGTTTTGGAAGTTTAATTTAACCCTAGTGTGCCATGCAAGAAAAACACTCTGCTTTTGAGAAACGGGCGTTCTTGCAATCTACTGTGTTTTCTATAGGGCCAGTACAGTGAGCTAGCTCAGAACAAGAGAACTGTGCTTCCTACACAAACGGGGCATATCTAGATCAATTCAGTATTGGAAACTGAGTAAAACAGGAGCTTCTCTTCAGTCCAATACACTGTACTGGCTGGGAACAGACGCGAATGCTATTTGTACTGTGTATGGCCAGAATAGCACAAGAGTGCTGTTCTTAGCCTGAATGAACCCTTGCTGCTGGAACTTGAAACTGAACGTGATTCAACTCCGTTTAGGAAGTTTAAATGAACCCTAGTGTGACATGCAAGAAAAACAATCTGCTTTTGAGAAACGGGCATTCTTGCACTCTACTGTGTTTCCTATATGTGCAGTACAATGTGCTAGCTCAGAACAAAAGAACTGTGCTTCCTACACAAACGGGGCATATCTAGTTCAACTCAGTATTGGAAACTGAGTAAAACAGGAGCTTCTCTTCAGTCCAATACACTGTACTGGCTGGGAACAGACGCGAATGCTATTTGCACTGTGTATGGCTAGAATAGCACAAGAGTGCTGTTCTTAGCCTGAATGAACCATGGCTGCTAGAACTTGAAACTGAACGTGATTCAACTCCGTTTAGGAAGTTTAATTGAACCCTAGTGTGCCATGCAAGAAAAACACTCTGCTTTTGAGAAATCGGCATTCTTGCACTCTACTGTGTTTCCTATAGGGCCAGTACAGTGAGCTAGCTCAGAACAAAAGAACTGTGCTTCCTACACAAACGGGGAATATCTACTTCAACTCAGTGTTGGAAACAGAGGAAAACAGGAGCTTCTCTTCAGTCCAATACACTGTACTGGCTGGGAACAGACCCGAATGCTATTTGCACTGTGTATGGCCAGAACAGCACAAGAGTGCTGTTCTTAGCCTGAATGAACCCTTGCTGCTGGAACTTGAAACTGAACGTGATTCAACTCCGTTTAGAAAGTTTAATTGAACCCTAGTGTGCCATGCAATAAAAACACTCTGCTTTTGAGAAACAGGCATTCTTGCACTCTACTTTGTTTCCTATAGGGCCAGTAGAGTGAGCTAGCTCAGAACAAGAGAACTGTGCTTCCTACACAAACGGGGCATATCTAGTTCAACTCAGTATTGGAAACTAACTAAAACAGGAGCTTCTCTTCAGTCCAATACACTGTATTTGCTGGGAACAGATGTGAGAGCTATTTGCACTCTTTATGGCCAGAATAGCACAATAGTGGTGTTCTTACCCTGAATTAACACTTAATGCTAGAACATGAAACTGAATGTGAATCAACTCCGTTTAGGAAGTTGTATTGAACCCCAGTCGGCCTTACATGAAAAACACTCTTCTTTTGAGAAACAGGCACTCTTGTACTCGACTGTGTTTCCTATAGGGGACTAGAGTGAGCTAGCTCAGAACAAGAGAACTGTGCTTCCTACACAAACGGGGCATATCTAGTTCAACTCAGTATTGGAAACTAAGTAAAACAGGAGCTTCTCTTCAGTCCAATACACTGTACTGGCTGGGAACAGACTTGAATGCTATTTACACTGCCTATGGCCAGAGTAGCACAAGAGTGCTCTTCTTATCCTGAATGAACCCTTCCTGCTAGAACTTGAAACTGAACGTGATTCAACTCCATTTTGGAAGTTTAATTTAACCCTAGTGTGCCATGCAAGAAAAACAATCTGCTTTTGAGAAACGGGCATTCTTGCAATCTACTGTGTTTTCTATAGGGCCAGTACAGTGATCTAGCTCAGAACAAGAGAACTGTGCTTCCTACACAAACGGGGCATATCTAGTTAAAATCAGTATTGGAAACTAAGTAAAACAGGAGCTTCTCTTCATTCCAAAACACTGTATTTGCTGGGATAAAACGCGAGTGCTATTTGCACTGTTTATGGCCAGAATAGCACAATAGTGGTGTTCTTACCCTGAATTAACACTTAATGCTAGAACTTGAAACTGAATGGGAATCAACTCCGTTTAGGAAGTTGTATTGAACCCTAGTCGGCCTTACATGAAAAACACTCTTCTTTTGAGAAACAGGCACTCTTGCACTCTACTGTGTTTCCTATAGGGCCAGTACAGTGAGCTAGCTCAGAACAAGAGAACTGTGCTTCCTACACAAACGGGGAATATCTAGTTCAACTCAGTATTTAAACTAAATAAAACAAGAGCTTCTCTTCAGTCCAATACACTGTATTTGCTGGGAACAGACGCGAGTGCTATTTGCACTGCTTATGGCCAGAATAGCACAATAGGGGTGTTCTTACCCTGAATTAACACTGAATGCTAGAACTGAAACTGAATGTGAATCAACTCCGTTTAGGAAGTTGTATTGAACCCCAGTCGGCCTTACAAGAAAAACACTCTGCTTTTGAGAAACGCGCATTCTTGGACTCTACTGTGTTTCCTAGAGGGCCAGTACAGTGAGCTAGCTCAGAACAAAAGAACTGTGCTTCCCACACAAACGGGGCATATCTAGTTCAACTCAGTATTGGAAACTGAGTAAAATAGGAGCTTCTCTTCAGTCCATTACACAGTACAGGCTGGGAACAGACGAGAATGCTATTTGCACTGTGTATGGCCAGAATAGCACAAGAGTGCTGTTCTTAGCCTGAATGAACCCTTGCTGCCAGAACTTGAAACTGAACGTGATTCAACTCCGTTTGGGAAGTTTAATTGAACCATAGTGTGACATGCAAGAAAAACACTCTGCTTTTGAGAAAAGGGAATTCTTGCATGCTACTGTGTTTCCTGTAGAGCCAGGACAGTGTGCTAGCTCAGAACAAAAGAACTGTGCTTCCTACACAAACAGGGCATATCTAGTTCAACTCAGTATTGGAAACTGAGTAAAACAGGAGCTTCTCTTCAGTCCAATACACTGTACTGGCTGGGAACAGACGCGAATGCTATTTGGACTGTTTATGGCCAGAATAGCACAAGAGTGCTGTTCTTAGCCTGAATGAACCCTTGCTGCTAGATCTTGAACCTGAACGTGATTCAACTCCGTTTAGGAAGTTTAATTGAACCCTAGTGTGCCATGCAAGAAAAACACTCTGCTTTTGAGAAATCGGCATTCTTGCACTCTACTGTGTTTCCTATAGGGCCAGTACAGTGAGCTAGCTCAGAACAAAAGAACTGTGCTTCCTACACAAACGGGGAATATCTAGTTCAACTCAGTGTTTGAAACAGAGTAAAACAGGAGCTTCTCTTCAGTCCAATACACTGTACTGGCTGGGAACAGACCCGAATGCTATTTGCACTGCATATGGCCAGAGTAGCACAAGAGTGCTCTTCTTATCCTGAATGAACCCTTTCTGCTAGATCTTGAACCTGAACGTGATTCAACTCCGTTTTGGAAGTTTAATTTAACCCTTGTGTGCCATGCAAGAAAAACACTCTGCTTTTGAGAAACGGGCATTCTTGCACTCTACTGTGTTTCCTATAGGGCCAGTACAGTGAGCTAGCTCACAACAAGAGAACTGTGCTTCCTACACAAACGGGGCATATCTAGTTCAACTCAGTATTGGACACTAAGTAAAACAGGAGCTTCTCTTCAATCCAAAACACTGTATTTGCTGGGAACAGACGTGAGTGCTATTTGCACTCTTTATGGCCAGAATAGCACAATAGTGGTGTTCTTTCCCTGAATTAACACTTAATTCTAGAACTTGAAACTGAATGTGAATCAACTCCGTTTAGGAAGTTGTATTGAACCCCAGTCTCCCTTACAAGAAAAACACTCTGCTTTTGAGAAAAAGGCACTCTTGCACTCTACTGTGTTTCCTATAGGGCCAGTACATTGAGCTAGCTCAGAACAAGATAACTGTGCTTCCTACACAAACGGGGCATATCTAGTTCAAATCAGTATTGGAAACTAAGTAAAACAGGAGCTTCTCTTCAGTCCAATACACTGTACTGGCTGGGAACAGACGCGAATGCTATTGGCACTGTGTATGGCCAGAATAGCACAAGAGTGCTGTTCTAAGCCTGAATGAACTCTTGCTTCTAGATCTCGAACCTGAACGTGATTCAACTCCGTTTAAAAAGTTTAATTAAACCCTAGTGTGCCATGCAAGAAAAACACTCTCCTTTTGATAAATCGGCATTCTTGCACTCTACTGTGTTTCCTATAGGGCCAGTACAGTGAGCTAGCTCAGAACAAAAGAACTATGCTTCCTACACAAACGGGGAATATCTAGTTCAACTCAGTGTTGGAAACAGAGGAAAACAGGAGCTTCTCTTCAGTCCAATACACTGTACTGGCTGGGAACAGACCCGAATGCTATTTGCACTGTGTATGGCCAGAACAGCACAAGAGTGCTGTTCTTAGCCTGAATGAACCCTTGCTGTTGGAACTTGAAACTGAACGTGCTTCAACTCCGTTTAGAAAGTTTAATTGAACCCTAGTGTGCCATGCAATAAAAACACTCTGCTTTTCAGAAACGGGCATTCTTGCACTCTACTTTGTTTCCTATAGGGCCAGTAGAGTGAGCTAGCTCAGAACAAGAGAACTGTGCTTCCTACACAAACGGGGCATATCTAGTTCAACTCAGTATTGGAAACTAAGTAAAACAGGAGCTTCTCTTCAGTCCAATACACTGTATTTGCTGGGAACAGACGCGAGTGCTATTTGCACTGTTTATGGCCAGAATAGCACAATAGTGGTGTTCTTACCCTGAATTAACACTTAATGCTAGAACTTGAAACTGAATGTGAATCAACTCCGTTTAGGAAGTTGTATTGAACCCCAGTCTGCCTTACAAGAAAAACACTCTGCTTTTGAGAAACAGGCCCTCTTGCACTCTACTGTGTTTCCTATAGGGCCAGTACAGTAGGCTAGCTCAGAACAAGAGAACTGTGCTTCCTACACAAACGGGGAATATCTAGTTCAACTCAGTATTAGACTAAATAAAACAAGAGCTTCTCTTCAGTCCAATACACTGTATTTGCTGGGAACAGACGCGAGTGCTATTTGCACTGCTTATGGCCAGAATAGCACAATAGGGGTGTTCTTACCCTGAATTAACACTGAATGCTAGAACTTGAAACTGAATGTGAATCAACTCCGTTTAGGAAGTTGTATTGAACCCCAGTCGGCCTCACAAGAAAAACACTCTGCTTTTGAGAAACAGGCATTCTTGCACTCTACTGTATTTCTTATATGGACAGTAGAGTGAGCTAGCTCAGAACAAGAGAACTGTGCTTCCTACACAAACGGGGCATATCTAGTTCAACTCAGTATTGGAAACTGAGTAAAACAGGAGCTTCTCTTCAGACCAATACACTGTATTTTCTGGGAACAGACACAAGTGCTATTTGCACTGTTTATGGCCAGAATAGCACAATAGTGGTGTTCTTGCCCTGAATTAACTCTTAATGCTAGAACTTGAAACTGAATGTCAATCAACTCAATTTAGGAAGTTGTATTGAACCCAGTCGACCTTAGAAGAAAAACACTCTGCTTTTGAGAAACAGGCACTCTTGCACTCTACTGTGTTTCCTACTGAATCAGTACAGTGAGCTAGCTCAGAACAAGAGAACTGTGCTTCCTACACAAACGGGGCATATCTAGTTCAACTCAGTATTGGAAAATGAGTAAAACAGGAGCTTCTCTTCAGTCCAATACACTGTACTGGTTGGGAACAGACGCGAATGCTATTTGCACTGTGAATGGCCAGAGTAGCACAAGAGTGCTCTTCTTATACTGAATGAACCCTTGCTGCTAGAACTTGAAACTGAACGTGATTCAACTCCGTTTTGGAAGTTTAATTGAACCCTAGTGTGCCATGCAAGAAAAACACTCTGCTTTTGAGAAACGGGCATTCTTGCACTCTACTGTGTTTCCTATAGGGCCAGTACAGTGACCTATCTCAGAACAAGAGAACTGTGCTTCCTACACAAACGGGGCATATCTAGTTCAACTCAGCATTGGAAACTAAGTAAAACAGGAGCTTCTCTTCAGTCCAATACACTGTATTTGCTGGGAACAGACGTGAGTACTATTTGCACTGTTTATGGCCAGAATAGCACAATAGTGGTGTTCTTACCCTGAATGAACCCTTGCTGTTAGAACTTGAAACTGAACGTGATTCAACTCCGTTTAGGAAGTTTAATTGAACCCTAGTGTGCCATGCAAGAATAACACTCTGCTTTTGAGAAACGGGCATTCTTGCACTCTACTGTGTTTCCTATAGGGCCAGTACAGTGAGCTAGCTCTGAACAAGAGAACTGTGCTTCCGGCACAAACAGGGCATATCTAGTTCAACTCAGTATTGGAAACTAAGTAAAACAGGAGCTTCTCTTCAGTCCAATACACTGTATTTTCTGGGAACAGACACAAGTGCTATTTGCACTGTTTATGGCCAGAATAGCACAATAGTGGTGTTCTTGCCCTGAATTAACTCTTAATGCTAGAACTTGAAACTGAATGTCACTCAACTCAGTTTAGGAAGTTGTATTGAACCCAGTCGACCTTAGAAGAAAAACACTCTGCTTTTGAGAAACAGGCACTCTTGCACTCTACTGTGTTTCCTACTGAATCAGTACAGTGAGCTAGCTCAGAACAAGAGAACTGTGCTTCCTACACAAACGGGGCATATCTAGTTCAACTCAGTATTGGAAAATGAGTAAAACAGGAGCTTCTCTTCAGTCCAATACACTGTACTGGTTGGGAACAGACGCGAATGCTATTTGCACTGTGAATGGCCAGAGTAGCACAAGAGTGCTCTTCTTATCCTGAATGAACCCTTGCTGCTAGAACTTGAAACTGAACGTGATTCAACTCCGTTTTGGAAGTTTAATTGAACCCTAGTGTGCCATGCAAGAAAAACACTCTGCTTTTGAGAAACGGGCATTCTTGCACTCTACTGTGTTTCCTATAGGGCCAGTACAGTGACCTATCTCAGAACAAGAGAACTGTGCTTCCTACACAAACGTGGCATATCTAGTTCAACTCAGCATTGGAAACTAAGTAAAACAGGAGCTTCTCTTCAGTCCAATACACTGTATTTGCTGGGAACAGACGTGAGTACTATTTGCACTGTTTATGGCCAGAATAGCACAATAGTGATGTTCTTACCCTGAATTAACACTTAATGCTAGAACTTGAAACTGAATGTGAATCAACTCCGTTTAGGAAGTTGTATTGAACCCCAGTCTGCCTTACAAGAAAAACACTCTGCTTTTGAGAAACAGGCCCTCTTGCACTCTACTGTGTTTCCTATAGGGCCAGTACAGTGAGCTAGCTCAGAACAAGAGAACTGTGCTTCCTACACAAACGGGGCATATCTATTCAACTCAGTATTGGAAATTAAGTAAAAGAGGAGCTTCTCTTCAGTCCAATACACTGTATTTGCTGGGAACAGACACGAGTGCTATTTGCACTGTGTATGGCCAGAATAGCACAAGAGTGCTGTTCTTATCCTGAATGAAGCCTTGCTGCTAGAACTTGAAACTGAACGTGATTCAACTCCGTTTAGGAAGTTTAATTGAATCCTAGTGTGCCATGCAAGAATAACACTCTGCTTTTGAGAAATCGGCATTCTTGCACTCTACTGTGTTTCCTATAGGACCAGTACAGTGAGCTAGCTCAGAACAAAAGAACTGTGCTTCCTACACAAACGGGGAATATCTAGTTCAACTCAGTGTTGGAAACAGAGTAAAACAGGAGCTTCTCTTCAGTCCAATACACTGTACTGGCTGGGAACAGACCCGAATGCTATTTGCACTGTGTATGGCCAGAACAGCACAAGAGTTCTGTTCTTAGCCTGAATGAACCCTTGCTGCTGGAACTTGAAACTGAACGTGATTCAACTCCGTTTAGAAAGTTTAATTGAACCCTAATGTGCCATGCAATAAAAACACTCTGCTTTTGAGAAACGGGCATTCTTGCACTCTACTTTGTTTCCTATAGGGCCAGTACAGTGAGCTAGCTCTGAACAAGAGAACTGTGCTTCCGGCACAATCAGGGCATATCTAGTTCAACTCAGTATTGGAAACTAAGTAAAACAGGAGCTTCTCTTCAGTCCAATACACTGTATTTTCTGGGAACAGACACAAGTGCTATTTGCACTGTTTATGGCCAGAATAGCACAATAGTGGTGTTCTTGCCCTGAATTAACACTTAATGCTAGAACTTGAAACTGAATGTGAATCAACTCCGTTTAGGAAGTTGTATTGAACCCAGTCGACCTTAGAAGAAAAACACTCTGCTTTTGAGAAACAGGCACTCTTGCACTCTACTGTGTTTCCTATAGAACCAGTACAGTGAGCTAGCTCAGAACAAGAGAACTGTGCTTCCTACACAAACGGGGCATATCTAGTTCAACTCAGTATTGGAAGCTAAGTAAAATAGGCCTTCTCTACAGTCCAATACACTGTATTTGTTGGGAACAGACGCGAGTGCTATTTGCACTGTTTATGGCCAGAATAGCACAAGAGTGCTGTTCTTAGCCTGAATGAACCCTTGCTGCTACATCTTGTACCTGAACGTGATTCAACTCCGTTTAGGAAGTTTAATTAAACCCTAGTGTGCCATGCAAGAAAAACACTCTCCTTTTGAAAAATCGGCATTCTTGCACAATACTGTGTTTCCTATAGGGCCAGTACAGTGAGCTAGCTCAGAACAAAAGCACTGTGCTTCCTACACAAACGGGGCATATCTAGTTCAACTCAGTGTTGGAAACAGAGTAAACAGGAGCTTCTCTGCAGTCCAATACACTGTATTTGCTGGGAACAGACACGAGTGCTATTTGCACTGTTTATGGCCAGAATACCACAATAGTGGTGTTCTTACCCTGAATTAACACTTAATGCTAGAACTTGAAACTCAATGTGAATCAACTCCGTTTAGGAAGTTGTATTGAACCCCAGTCGGCCTTACAAGAAAAACACTCTGCTTTTGAGAAACAGGCACTCTTGCACTCTACTGTGTTTCCTATAGGGCCAGTACAGTGAGCTTGCTCTGAACAAGAGAACTGTGCTTCCGGCACAAACAGGGCATATCTAGTTCAACTCAGTATTGGAAACTAAGTAAAACAGGAGCTTCTCTTCAGTCCAATACACTGTATTTTCTGGGAACAGACACAAGTGCTATTTGCACTGTTTATGGCCAGAATAGCACAATAGTGGTGTTCTTGCCCTGAATTAACTCTAAATGCTAGAACTTGAAACTGAATGTCAATCAACTCAGTTTAGGAAGTTGTATTGAACCCAGTCGACCTTAGAAGAAAAACACTCTGCTTTCGAGAAACAGGCACTCTTGCACTCTACTGTGTTTCCTATTGAACCAGTACTGTGAGCTAGCTCAGAACAAGAGAACTGTGCTTCCTACACAAACGGGGCATATCTAGTTCAACTCAGTATTGGAAAATGAGTAAAACAGGAGCTTCTCTTCAGTCCAATACACTGTACTGGTTGGGAACAGACGCGAATGCTATTTGCACTGTGAATGGCCAGAGTAGCACAAGAGTGCTCTTCTTATCCTGAATGAACCCTTGCTGCTAGAACTTGAAACTGAACGTGATTCAACTCCGTTTTGGAAGCTTAATTGAACCCAAGTGTGCCATGCAAGAAAAACACTCTGCTTTTGAGAAGCGGGCATTCTTGCACTCTACTGTGTTTCCTATAGGGCCAGTACAGTGACCTATCTCAGAACAAGAGAACTGTGCTTCCTACACAAACGGGGCATATCTAGTTCAACTCAGCATTGGAAACTAAGTAAAACAGGAGCTTCTCTTCAGTCCAATACACTGTATTTGCTGGGAACAGACGTGAGTACTATTTGCACTGTTTATGGCCAGAATAGCACAATAGTGGTGTTCTTACCCTGAATTAACACTTAATGCTAGAACTTGAAATTGAATGTGAATCAACTCCGTTTAGGAAGTTGTATTGAACCCCAGTCTGCCTTACAAGAAAAACACTCTGCTTTTGAGAAACAGGCCCTCTTGCACTCTACTGTGTTTCCGATAGGGCCAGTACAGTGAGCTAGCTCAGAACAAGAGAACTGTGCTTCCTACACAAGCGGGGCATATCTATTCAACTCAGTATTGCAAATTAAGTAAAACAGGAGCTTCTCTTCAGTCCAATACACTGTATTTGCTGGGAACAGACACGAGTGCTATTTGCACTGTGTATGGCCAGAATAGCACAAGAGTGCTGTTCTTATCCTGAATGAACCCTTGCTGCTAGAACTTGAAAATGAACGTAATTCAACTCCGTTTAGGAAGTTTAATTGAACCCTAGTGTGCCATGCAAGAATAACACTCTGCTTTTGAGAAATCGGCATTCTTGCACAATACTGTGTTTCCTATAGGGCCAGTACAGTGAGCTAGCTCAGAAAAAAAGAACTGTGCTTCCTACACAAACGGGGAATATCTAGTTCAACTCAGTGTTGGAAACAGAGTAAAACAGGAGCTTCTCTTCAGTCCAATACACTGTACTGGCTGGGAACAGACCCGAATGCTATTTGCACTGTGTATGGCCAGAAGAGCACAAGAGTGCTGTTCTAAGCCTGAATGAACCCTTGCTGCTGGAACTTGAAACTGAACGTGATTCAACTCCATTTAGAAAGTTTAATTGAACCCTAGTGTGCCATGCAATAAAAACACTCTGCTTTTGAGAAACGGGCATTCTTGTACTCTACTTTGTTTCCTATAGGGCCAGTAGAGTGAGCTAGCTCAGAACAAGAGAACTGTGCTTCCTACACAAACGGGGCATATCTAGTTCAACTCAGTATTGGAAACTAAGTAAAACAGGAGCTTCTCTTCAGTCCAATACACTGTATTTGCTGGGAACAGACGCGAGTGCTATTTGCACTGTTTATGGCCAGAATAGCACAATAGTGGTGTTCTTACCCTGAATTAACACTTAATGCTAGAACTTGAAACTCAGTGTGAATCAACTCCGTTTAGGAAGTTTAACTGAACCCCAGTGTGCCATGAAATAAAAACACACTGCTTTTGAGAAACGGGCATTCTTGCACTCTACTTTGTTTCCTATAGAGCCAGTACAGTGAGCTAGCTCAGAACAAGAGAACTGTGCTTCCTACACAAACGGGGCATATCTAGCTCAACTCAGTGTTGGAAACAGAGTAAAACAGGAGCTTCTCTTCAGTCCAATACACTGTATTTGCTGGGAACAGGAAAACATTTTGCTTTTGAGAAACGGGCATTCATGCACTCTACTGTGTTTCCTATAGGGCCAGTACAATGAGCTAGCTCAGAACAAAAAAAGTGTGCTTCCTAAACAAACGGGGCATATGTAGTTCAACTCAGTATTGGAAACTGAGTAAAACAGGAGCTTCTCTTCATTCCAATACACTGTACTTGCTGGGAAAAGACGGGAATGCTATTTGCACTGTTTATGGCCAGAATAGCACAATAGTGGTGTTCTTACCCTGAATTAACACTTAATGCTAGAACTTGAAACTGAATGTGAATCAACTCCGTTTAGGAAGTTGGATTGAACCCCAGTCGGCCTTACAAGAAAAACACTCTGCTTTTGAGAAACAGGCACTCTTGCACTCTACTGTGTTTACTATAGGGCCAGTACAGTGTGCTAGCTCAGAACAAGAGAACTGTGCTTCCTACACGAACGGGGCATATCTAGTTCAACTCAGTATTGGAAAATGAGTAAAACAGGAGCTTCTCTTCAGTCCAATACACTGTACTGGCTGGGAACAGACGCGAATGCTATTTGCACTGGGTATGGCCAGAGTAGCACAAGAGTGCTGTTCTTAGCCTGAATGAACCCTTGCTGCTGGAACTTGAAACTGAACGTGATTCAACACCGTTTAGGAAGTTTAATTGAACCCTAGTGTGCCATGCAAGAAAAACATTCTGCTTTTGAGAAACGGGCATTCTTGCACTCTACTGTGTTTCCTATAGGGCCAGTACAATGAGCTAGCTCAGAACAAAAGAACTGTGCTTCCTAAACAAACGGGGCATATGTAGTTCAACTCAGTATTGGAAACTGAGTAAAACAGGAGCTTCTCTTCAGTCCAATACACTGTACTTGCTGGAAAAAGACGGTAATGCTATTTGCACTCTGTATGGCCAGAATAGCACAAGAGTGCTGCTCTTCGCCTGAGTGAACCCTTGCTGCTAGAACTTGAAACTGAACCTGATTCAACTCCGTTTAGGAAGTTTAATTGAACGCTAGTGTGCCATGCAAGAAAAACACTCTGCTTTTGAGAAACGGGCATTCTTGCACTCTACTGTGTTTCCTAGAGGGCCAGTACAGTGAGCTAGCTCAGCACAAAAGAATTGTGCTTCCCACACAAACGGGGCGTATCTATTTCAACTCAGTATTGGCAACTGAGTAAAACAGGAGCTTCTCTTCAGTCCAATACACTGTACTGGCTGGGAACAGACGCGAGTGCTATTTGCACTGTGTATGGCCAGAATAGCACAAGAGTGCTGTTCTTAGACTGAATGAACCCTTGCTGCTGGAACTTGAAACTGAACGTGATTCAACTCCGTTTAGGAAGTTTAATTGAAACCTAGTGTGACATGCAAGAAAAACACTCTGCTTTTGAGAAACGGGCAATCTTTCACTCTACTGTGTTTCCTATAGGGCCAGTACAGTGAGCTAGCTCAGAACAAGAGAACTGTGCTTCTTACACAAACGGGGCATATCTAGTTCAACTCAGTATTGGAAACTAAATAAAACTGGAGCTTCTCTTCAGTCCAATACACTGTATTTGCTGGGAAAATACGCGGTGCTATTTGCACTCTTTATGGCCAGAATAGCACAATAGTGGTGTTCTTACCCTGAATTAACACTTAATGCTAGAACTTGAAACTGAATGTGAATCAACTCCGTTTTGGAAGTTGTATTGAACCCCATTCTGTCTTACAAGGAAAACACTCTGCTTTTGGGAAACAGGCACTCTTGCACTCTACTGTGATTCCTATAGGGCCAGTACAGTGAGCTAGCTCAGAACAAGAGAACTGTGCTTCCTACACAAACGGGGCATATCTATACACCTCAGTATTGGAAACTAAGTAAAACTGGAGCTTCTCTTCAGTCCAATACACTGTATTTGCTGGGATAAAACGCGAGTGCTATATGCACTGTTTATGGCCAGAATAGCACAATAGTGGTGTTCTTAACCTGAATTAACACTTAATGCTAGAACTTGAAACTGGATGGGAATCAACTACATTTAGGAAGTTGTATTGAACCCCAGTCAGCCTTACAAGAAAAACACTCTGCTTTTGAGAAACAAGCACTCTTGCACTCTACTGTGTTTCCTATAGGGACAGTACAGTGAGCTAGCTCAGAACAAGAGAACTGTGCTTCCTACACAAACGGGGCATATCTAGTTCAACTCAGTATTGGAAACTAAGTAAAACAGGAGCTTCTCTTCAGTCCAATACACTGTATTTGCTGGGAACAGACGCGAGTGCTATTTGCACTGTTTATGGCCAGAATAGCACAATAGTGGTGTTCTTACCCTGAATTAACACTTAATGCTAGAACTTGAAACTCAGTGTGAATCAACTCCATTTAGGAAGTTTAATTGAACCCCAGTGTGCCATGAAATAAAAACACTCTGCTTTTGAGAAACGGGCATTCTTGCACTCTACTTTGTTTCCTATAGAGCCAGTACAGTGAGCTAGCTCAGAACAAGAGAACTGTGCTTCCTACACAAACGGGGCATATCTAGTTCAACTCAGTATTGGAAACTAAGTAAAACAGGAGCTTCTCTTCAGTCCAATACACTGTATTTGCTGGGAACAGACGCGAGAGCTATTTGCACTGTTTATGGCCAGAATAGCACAATAGTGGTGTTCTTACCCTGAATTAACACTTAATGCTAGAACTTGAAACTGAATGTGAATCAACTCCGTTTAGGAAGTTGTATTGAACCCCAGTCGGCCTTACAAGAAAAACACTCTGCTTTTGAGAAACAGGCATTCTTGCACTCGACTGTGTTTCCTACAGGGACAGTAGAGTGAGTTAGCTCAGAACAATAGAAGTGTGCTTCCTACACAAACGGGGCATATCTAGTTCAACTCAGTATTGGAAACTGAGTAAAACAGGAGCTTCTCTTCAGTCCAATACACTGTACTGGCTGGGAACAGATGCGAATGCTATTTGCACTGTGTATGGCCAGAATAGCACAAGAATGCTGTTCTTAGCCTGAATGAACCCTTGCTGCTAGAACTTGAAACTGAAAGTGATTCAAGTCCGTTTAGGAAGTTTAATTGAACCCTAGAGTGCCATGCAAGAGAAACACTCTGCCTTTGAGAAACGGGCATTCTTGCACTCTACTGTGTTTCCTATATGGCCAGTACAATGAGCTAGCTCAGAACAAAAGAAGTGTGCTTCCTACACAAACGGGGCATATCTAGTTCAACTCAGTATTTGAAACTGAGTAAAACAGGAGCTTCTCTTCAGTCCAATACACTGTACTGGCTGGGAACAGACGCGAATGCTATTTGAACTGTGTATGGCCAGAATAGCACAAGAGTGCTGTTCTTAGCCTGAATGAACCCTTGCTGCTAGTACTTGAAACTGAACATGATTCAACTCGATTTAGAAAGTTTAATTGAACCCTAGTGTGCCATACATGAAAAACACTCTGCTTTTGAGAAATCGGCATTCTTGTACTCTACTGTGTTTCCTATAGGGCCAGTACAGTGAGCTAGCTCAGAACAAGAGAACTGTGCTTCCTACACAAACGGGGCATATCTAGTTCAACTCAGTATTGGAAACTAAGTAAAACAGGAGCTTCTATTCAGTCCAATACACTGTATTTGCTGGGAACAGTCGCGAGTGCTATTTGGACTGTTTATGGCCAGAAAAGCACAATAGTGCTGTTCTTACCGTGAAATAACACTTAATGCTTGAACTTGAAACTCAATGTGAATCAACTCCGTTTAGGAAGTTTAATTGAACCCTAGTGTGCCATGCAAGAAAAACACTCTGCTTTTGAGAAACGGGCATTCTTGCACTCTACTGTGTTTCCTATAGGTCCAGTACAGTGAGCTAGCTCAGAACAAAAAAACTGTGCTTCCTACACAAACGGGGCATATCTAGTTCAACTCAGTATTGGAAACTGAGTAAAACAGGAGCTTCTCTTCAGTCCAATACACTGTACTGGCTGGGAACAGACGCAAATGCTATTTGCACTGTGTATGGCCAGAATAGCACAAGAGTGCTGTTCTTAGCCTGAATGAACCCTTGCTGCTAGAAATTGAAACTGAACATGATTCAACTCCATTTAGAAAGTTTAATTGAACCCTAGTGTGCCATGCATGAAAAACACTCTGCTTTTGAGAAACGGGCATTCTTGTACTCTACTGTGTTTCCTATAGGGCCAGTACAGTGAGCTAGCTCAGAACAAAAGAACTGTGCTTCCCACACAAACGGGGCATATCTAGTTCAACTCAGTATTGCAAACTGAGTAAAACAGGAGCTTCTCTTTAGTCCAAAACACTGTACTGGCTGGGAACAGACGAGAATGCTATTTGCACTGTGTATGGCCAGAAAAGCACAAGAGTGCTGTTCTTAGCCTGAATGAACCCTTGCTGCTAGAACTTGAAACTGAACGCGATTCAACTCCTTTTGGGAAGTTTAATTGATCCCTATTGTGCCATGCAAGAAAAACACTCTGCTTTTGTTAAACGGGCATTCTTGCACTCTAGTGTGTTTCCTATTGGGCCAGGACAGTGTGCTAGCTCAGAACAAAAGAACTGTGCTTCCGCCACACACGGGGCATATCTAGTTCAACTCAGTATTGGAAACTAAGTAAAACAGGAGCTTCTCTTCAGTCCAATACACTGTATTTGCTGGGAACAGAGGCGAGTTCTATTTGCACTGTTTATGGCCAGAATAGCACAATAGTGGTGTTCTTTCCCTGAATTAACACTTAATGGTAGAACTTGAAACTCAATGTGAATCAACTCCGTTTAGGAAGTTGGATTGAACCCCAGTCGGCCTTACAAGAAAAACACTCTGCTTTTGAGAAACAGGCACTCTTGCACTCTACTGTGTTTCCTATAGGGCGAGTACAGTGAGCTAGCTCAGAACAAGAGAACTGTGCTTCCTACACAAACGGGGCATATATAGTTCAACTAAGTATTGTAAACTAAGTAAAACAGGAGCTTCTATTCAGTCCAATACACTGTATTTGCTGGGAACAGTCGCGAGTGCTATTTGCACTGTTTTTGGCCATAAAAGCACAATAGTGGTGTTCTTACCCTGAATTAACACTTAATGCTAGAACTTGAAACTCAATGTGAATCAACTCCGTTTAGGAAGTTGTATTGAACCCTAGTCGGCCTTACAAGAAAAACACTCTGCTTTTGAGAAACAGGCATTCTTGCACTCTACTGTATTTCCTATAGGGACAGTAGAGTGAGCTAGCTCAGAACAAAAGAACTGTGCTTCCTACACAAACGGGGCATATCTAGTTCAACTCAGTATTGGAAATTGAGTAAAACAGGAGCTTCTCTTCAGTCCAATACACTGTACTGGCAGGGAACAGACGAGAATGCTATTTGCACTGTTTATGGCCAGAATAGCACAATAGTGGTGTTCTTACCCTGAATTAACACTTAATGCTAGAACTTGAAACTCAATGTGAATCAACTCCGTTTAGGAAGTTGGATTGAACCCCAGTCTGCCTTACAAGAAAAACACTCTGCTTTTGAGAAACAGGCACTCTTACACTCTACTGTGTTTCCTATAGGGCCAGTACAGTGAGCTAGCTTTGAAAAAGAGTACTGTGATTCCTACACAAACGGGGCATATCTAGTTCAACTCAGTATTGGAAAATGAGTAAAACAGGAGCTTCTCTCTCAGTCCAATACACTGTACTGGCTGGGAACAGACGCAAATGCTATTTGCACTGCCTATGGCCAGAGTAGCACAAGAGTGCTCTTCTTATCCTGAATGAACCCTTGCTGCTAGAACTTGAAACTGAACGTGATTCAACTCCGTTTTGGAAGTTTAATTTAACCCTTGTGTGCCATGCAAGAAAAACACTCTGCTTTTGAGAAACGGGCATTCTTGCATTCTACTGTGTTTTCTATAGGGCCAGTACAGTGATCTAGCTCAGAACAAGAGAACTGTGCTTCCTACACAAACGGGGCATATCTAGTTCAAATCAGTATTGGAAACTAAGTAAAACAGGAGCTTCTCTTCATTCCAAAACACTGTACTGGCTGGGAACAGACGCAAATGCTATTTGCACTGTGTATGGCCAGAATAGCACAAGAGTGCTGTTCTTAGCCTGAATGAACCCTTGCTGCTAGAACTTGAAACTGAACATGATTCAACTCCATTTAGAAAGTTTAATTGAACCCTAGTGTGTCATGCATGAAAAACACTCTGCTTTTGAGAAACGGGCATTCTTGCACTCTACTGTGTTTCCTATAGGGCAACTACAATGAGCTATCTCAGAACAATAGAAGTGTGCTTCCTACACAAACGGGGCATATCTAGTTCAACTCAGTATTTGAAACTGAGTAAAACAGGAGCTTCTCTTCAGTCAAATACACTGTACTGGCTGGGAACAGACGCGAATGATATTTGCACTGTGTATGGCCAGAATAGCACAAGATTGGTGTCTTAGCCTGAATGAACCCTTGCCGCTGGAACTTGAAACTGAACGTGATTCAACTCCGTTTAGGAAGTTTAATTGAACCCTAGTGTGACATGCAAGAAAAACACTCTGCTTTTGAGAAACGGGCATTCATGCACTCTACTGTATTTCTTATAGGGCCAGTACAGTGAGCTAGCTCAGAACAAGAGAACTGTGCTTCCCACACGAACGGGGCATATCTAGTTCAACTCAGTATTGCAAACTGAGTAAAACAGGAGCTTCTCTTTAGTCCAAAACACTGTACTGGCTGGGAACAGACGCGAATGCTATTTGCACTGTGTATGGCCAGAATAGCACAAGAGTGCTGTTCTTAGCCTGAATGAACCCTTGCTGCTAGAACTTGAAACTGAACGTGATTCAACTCCTTTTGGGAAGTTTAATAAACCCTAGTGTGCAATGCAAGAAAAACACTCTGCTTTTGTTAAACGGGCATTCTTGCACTCTACTGTGTTTCCTATTGGGCCAGGACAGTGTGCTAGCTCAGAACAAAAGAACTGTGCTTCCCCCACACACGGGGCATATCTAGTTCAACTCAGTATTGGAAACTAAGTAAAACAGGAGCTTCTCTTCAGTCCAATACACTGTATTTGCTGGGAACAGACGCGAGTTCTATTTGCACTGTTTATGGCCAGAATAGCACAATAGTGGTGTTCTTTCCCTGAATTAACACTTAAAGGTAGAACTTGAAACTGAATGGGAATCAACTCCGTTTAGGGAGTTGTATTGAACCCCAGTCGGCCTTACAAGAAAAACACTCTGCTTTTGAGAAACAGGCACTCTTGCACTCTACCTTGTTTCCTATAGGTCCAGTACAGTGAGCTAGCTCAGAACAAGAGAACTGTGCTTCCTACACAAACGGGGCATATCTAGTTCAACTCAGTATTGGAAACTAAGTAAAACAGGAGCTTCTATTCAGTCCAATACACTGTATTTGCTGGGAACAGTCGCGAGTGCTATTTGCACTGTTTATGGCCATAAAAACACAATAGTGGTGTTCTTACCCTGAATTAACACTTAATGCTAGAACTTGAAACTCAATGTGAATCAACTCCGTTTAGGAAGTTTAATTGAACCCTAGTGTGCCATGCAAGCAAAACACGCTGCTTTTGAGAAACGGGCTTTCTTGCACTCTACTGTGTTTCCTATATGGCCAGTACAATGAGCTAGCTCAGAACAAAAGAACTGTGCTTCCTACACAAACGGGGCATATCTAGTTCAACTCAGTATTGGAAACTGAGTAAAACAGGAGCTTCTCTTCAGTCCAATACACTGTACTGGCTGGGAACAGACGTGAAGGCTATTTGCACTGTGTATGGCCAGAATAGCACAAGAGTGCTGTTCTTAGCCTAAATGAACCCTTGCTGCTGGAACTTGAAACTGAACGTGATTCAACTCCGTTTAGGAAATTTAATTGAACCCTAGTGTGACATGCAAGAAAAACACTCTGCTTTTGAGAAACGGGCATTCTTGCACTCTACTGTGTTTCCTATAGGTCCAGTACAGTGAGCTAGCTCAGAACAAAAAAACTGTGATTCCTACACAAACGGGGCATATCTAGTTCAACTCAGTATTGGAAACTGAGTAAAACAGGAGCTTCTCTTCAGTCCAATACACTGTACTGGCTGGGAACAGACGCAAATGCTATTTGCACTGTGTATGGCCAGAATAGCACAAGAGTGCAGTTCTTAGCCTGAATGAACCCTTGCTGCTGGAACTTGAAACTGAACGTGATTCAACTCCGTTTAGGAAGTTTAATTGAACCCTAGTGTGACATGCAAGAAAAACACTCTGCTTTTGTTAAACGGGCATTCTTGCACTCTACTGTATTTCCTATAGGGCCAGTACAGTGAGCTAGCTCAGAACAAAAGAACTGTGCTTCCCACACAAACGGGGCATATCTAGTTCAACTCAGTATTGCAAACTGAGTAAAACAGGAGCTTCTCTTCAGTCCAATACACTGTACTGGCTGGGAACAGACGCGAGTGCTATTTGCACTGTTTATGGCCAGAATAGCACAATAGTGGTGTTCTTACCCTGAATTAACAGTAATGCAGATCTTGAAACTGAATGTGAATCAACTCCGTTTAGGAAGTTGTATTGAACCCCAGTCTGCCTTACAAGAAAAACACTCTGCTTTTGAGAAACAGGCACTGTTACACTCTACTGTGTTTCCTATAGGGCCAGTACAGTGAGCTACCTCTGAAAAAGACTACTGTGATTCCTACACAAACGGGGCATATCTAGTTCAACTCAGTGTTGGAAAATGAGTAAAACAGGAGCTTCTCTCTCAGTCCAATACACTGTACTGGCTGGGAACAGACTTGAATGCTATTTGCACTGCGTATGGCCAGAGTAGCACAAGAGTGATCTTCTTATCCTGAATGAACCCTTTCTGCTAGTACTTGAAACTGAACGTGATTCAACTCCGTTTTGGAAGTTTAATTTAACCCTAGTGTGCCATGCAAGAAAAACACTCTGCTTTTGAGAAACGGGCATTCTTGCAATCTACTGTGTTTTCTATAGGGCCAGTACAGTGATCTAGCTCAGAACAAGAGAACTGTGCTTCCTACACAAACGGGGCATATCTAGTTCAATTCAGTATTGGAAACTGAGTAAAACAGGAGCTTCTCTTCAGTCCAATACACTGTACTGGCTGGGAACAGATGCGAATGCTATTTGTACTGTGTATGGCCAGAATAGCACAAGAGTGCTGTTCTTAGCCTGAATGAACCCTTGCTGCTAGATCTTGAACCTGAACGTGATTCAACTCCGTTTAGGAAGTTTAATTGAACCCTAGTGTGCCATGCAAGAAAAACACTCTGCTTTTCAGAAATCGGCATTCTTGCACTCTACTGTGTTTCCTATAGGTCCAGAACAGTGAGCTAGCTCAGAACAAAAGAACTGTGCTTCCTACACAAACGGGGCATATCTAGTTCAACTCAGTATTGGAAACAGAGTAAAACAGGAGCTTCTCTTCAGTCCAATACACTGTACTGGCTGGGAACAGACCCGAATGCTATTTGCACTGTGTATGGCCAGAACAGCACAAGAGTGCTGTTCTTAGCCTTAATGAACCCTTGCTGCTGGAACTTGAAACTGAACGTGATTCAACTCCGTTTAGGAAGTTTAAATGAACCCTAGTGTGACATGCAAGAAAAACAATCTGCTTTTGAGAAACGGGCATTCTTGCACTCTACTGTGTTTCCTATATGTGCAGTACAATGTGCTAGCTCAGAACAAAAGAACTGTGCTTCCTACACAAACGGGGCATATCTAGTTAAACTCAGTATTGGAAACTGAGTAAAACAGGAGCTTCTCTTCAGTCCAATACACTGTACTGGCTGGGAACAGATGCGAATGCTATTTGCTCTGTGTATGGCCAGAATAGCACAAGAGTGCTGTTCTTAGCCTGAATGAACCCTTGCTACTAGAACTTGAAACTGAACGTGATTCAACTCCGTTTAGTAAGTTTAATTGAACCCTAGTGTGACATGCAAGAAAAACACTCTGCTTTTGAGAAACGGGCATTCTTGCACTCTACTGTGTTTCCTATATGTCCAGTACAATGTGCTAGCTCAGAACAAAAGAACTGTGCTTCCTACACAAACGGGGCATATCTAGTTCAACTCAGTATTGGAAATTGAGTAAAACAGGAGCTTCTCTTCAGTCCAATACACTGTACTGGCTGGGAACAGACAAGAATGCTATTTGCACTGTTTATGGCCAGAATAGCACAATAGTGGTGTTCTTACCCTGAATTAACACTTAATGCTAGAACTTGAAACTGAATGTGAATCAACTCCGTTTAGGAAGTTGTATTGAACCCCAGTCTGCCTTACAAGAAAAACACTCTGCTTTTGAGAAACAGGCACTCTTACACTCTACTGTGTTTCCTATAGGGCCAGTACAGTGAGCTAGCTCTGAAAAAGAGTACTGTGATTCCTACACAAACGGGGCATATCTAGTTCAACTCAGTATTGGAAAATGAGTAAAACAGGAGCTTCTCTCTCAGTCCAATACACTGTACTGGCTGGGAACAGACTTGAATGCTATTTGCACTGCCTATGGCCAGAGTAGCACAAGAGTGCTCTTCTTATCCTGAATGAACCCTTGCTGCTAGAACTTGAAACTGAACGTGATTCAACTCCGTTTTGGAAGTTTAATTTAACCCTAGTGTGCCATGCAAGAAAAACACTCTGCTTTTGAGAAACGGGCATTCTTGCAATCTACTGTGTTTTCTATAGGGCCAGTACAGTGATCTAGCTCAGAACAAGAGAACTGTGCTTCCTACACAAACGGGGCATATCTAGTTCAAATCAGTATTGGAAACTAAGTAAAACAGGAGCTTCTCTTCATTCCAAAACACTGTATTTGCTGGGATAAAACGCGAGTGCTACTTGCACTGTTTATGGCCAGAATAGCACAATAGTGGTGTTCTTACCCTGAATTAACACTTAATGCTAGAACTTGAAACTGAATGTGAATCAACTCCGCTTAGGAAGTTGTATTGAACCCCAGTCGGCCTTACAAGAAAAACACTCTGCTTTTGAGAAACAGGCATTCTTGCACTCTACTGTATTTCTTATAGGGACAGTAGAGTGAGCTAGCTCAGAACAAGAGAACTGTGCTTCCTACACAAACGGGGCATATCTAGTTCAACTCAGTATTGGAAACTGAATAAAACAGGAGCTTCTCTTCAGTCCAATACACTGTACTGGCTGGGAACAGACGCGAATGCTATTTGCACTGTGTATGGCCAGAATAGCACAAGAGTGCTGTTCTTAGCCTGAATGAACCCTTGCTGCTGGAACTTGAAACTGAACGTGATTCAACTCCGTTTAGGAAGTTTAATTGAACCCTAGTGTGCCATGCAAGAAAAACACTCTGCTTTAGAGAAACGGGCATTCTTGCACTCTACTGTTTTTCCTATAGGGCAACTACAATGAGCTATCTCAGAACAAAAAAACTGTGCTTCCTACACAAACGGGGCATATCTAGTTCAACTCAGTATTGGAAACTGAGTAAAACAGGAGCTTCTCTTCAGTCCAATACACTGTACTGGCTGGGAACAGACGCGAATGATATTTGCACTGTGTATGGCCAGAATAGCACAAGATTGGTGTCTTAGCCTGAATGAACCCTTGCCGCTGGAACTTGAAACTGAACGTGATTCAACTCCGTTTAGGAAGTTTAATTGAACCCTAATGTGACATGCAAGAAAAACACTCTGCTTTTGAGAAACGGGCATTCTTGCACTCTACTGTATTTCTTATAGGGCCAGTACAGTGAGCTAGCTCAGAACAAAAGAACTGTGCTTCCCACACAAACGGGGCATATCTAGTTCAACTCAGTATTGCAAACTGAGTAAAACAGGAGCTTCTCTTTAGTCCAAAACACTGTACTGGCTGGGAAAGGACGAGAATGCTATTTGCACTGTGTATGGCCAGAATAGCACAAGAGTGCTGTTCTTAGCCTGAATGAACCCTTGCTGCTAGAACTTGAAACTGAATGTGATTCAACTCCTTTTGGGAAGTTTAATTGAACCCTAGTGTGCAATGCAAGAAAAACACTCTGCTTTTGTTAAACGGGCATTCTTGCACTCTACTGTGTTTCCTATTGGGCCAGGACAGTGTGCTAGCTCAGAACAAAAGAACTGTGCTTCCCCCACACACGGGGCATATCTAGTTCAACTCAGTATTGGAAACTAAGTAAAACAGGAGCTTCTCTTTGTCCAATACACTGTATTTGCTGGGAACAGACGCGAGTTCTATTTGCACGGTTTATGGCCAGAATAGCACAATAGTGGTGTTCTTTCCCTGAATTAACACTTAATGCTAGAACTTGAAACTGAATGTGAATCAACTCCGTTTAGGGAGTTGTATTGAACCCCAGTCGGCCTTACAAGAAAAACACTCTGCTTTTGAGAAACAGGCACTCTTGCACTCTACCTTGTTTCCTATAGGTCCAGTACAGTGAGCTACCTCTGAAAAAGACTACTGTGATTCCTACACAAACGGGGCATATCTAGTTCAACTCAGTGTTGGAAAATGAGTAAAACAGGAGCTTCTCTCTCAGTCCAATACACTGTACTGGCTGGGAACAAACTTGAATGCTATTTGCACTGCGTATGGCCAGAGTAGCACAAGAGTGCTCTTCTTATCCTGAATGAACCCTTTCTGCTAGTACTTGAAACTGAACGTGATTCAACTCCGTTTCGGAAGTTTAATTTAACCCTAGTGTGCCATGCAAGAAAAACACTCTGCTTTTGAGAAATCGGCATTCTTGCACTCTACTGTGTTTCCTATAGGGCCAGTACAGTGAGCTAGCTCAGAACAAAAGAACTGTGCTTCCTACACAAACGGGGAATATCTAGTTCAACTCAGTGTTGGAAACAGAGTAAAACAGGAGCTTCTCTTCAGTCCAATACACTGTACTGGCTGGGAACAGACGTGAGAGCTATTTGCACTCTTTACGGCCAGAATAGCACAATAGTGGTGTTCTTACCCTGAATTAACACTTAATGCTAGAACATGAAACTGAATGTGAATCAACTCCGTTTAGGAAGTTGTATTGAACCCCAGTCGGCCTTACATGAAAAACACTCTTCTTTTGAGAAACAGGCACTCTTGCACTCGACTGTGTTTTCTATAGGGGAGTAGAGTGAGCTAGCTCAGAACAAGAGAACTGTGCTTCCTACACAAACGGGGCATATCTAGTTCAACTCAGTATTGGAAACTAATTAAAACAAGAGCTTCTCTTCAGTCCAATACACTGTATTTGCTGGGAACAGACGCGAGTGCTATTTGCACTGCTTATGGCCAGAATAGCACAATAGTGGTGTTTTTACCCTGAATTAACACTGAATGCTAGAACTTGAAACTGAATGTGAATCAACTCCGTTTAGGAAGTTGTATTGAACCCTAGTCGGCCTTACAAGAAAAACACTCTGATTTTGAGAAACAGGTATTCTTGCACTCTACTGTATTTCCTATAGGGACAGTCGAGTGAGCTAGCTCAGAACAAGAGAACTGTGCTTCCTACACAAACGGGGCATATCTAGTTAAACTCAGTATTGGAAACTGAGTAAAACAGGAGCTTCTCTTCAGTCCAATACACTGTACTGGCTGGGAACAGATGCGAATGCTATTTGCTCTGTGTATGGCCAGAATAGCACAAGAGTGCTGTTCTTAGCCTGAATGAACCCTTGCTGCTAGAACTTGAAACTGAACGTGATTCAACTCCGTTTAGGAAGTTTAATTGAACCCTAGTGTGACATGCAAGAAAAACACTCTGCTTTTGAGAAACGGGCATTCTTGCACTCTACTGTGTTTCCTATATGTCCAGTACAATGTGCTAGCTCAGAACAAAAGAACTGTGCTTCCTACAAAACGGGGCATATCTAGTTCAACTCAGTATTGGAAATTGAGTAAAACAGGAGCTTCTCTTCAGTCCAATACACTGTACTGGCTGGGAACAGACAAGAATGCTATTTGCACTGTTTATGGCCAGAATAGCACAATAGTGGTGTTCTTACCCTGAATTAACACTTAATGCTAGAACTTGAAACTGAATGTGAATCAACTCCGTTTAGGAAGTTGTATTGAACCCCAGTCTGCCTTACAAGAAAAACACTCTGCTTTTGAGAAACAGGCACTCTTACACTCTACTGTGTTTCCTATAGGGCCAGTACAGTGAGCTAGCTCTGAAAAAGAGTACTGTGATTCCTACACAAACGGGGCATATCTAGTTCAACTCAGTATTGGAAAATGAGTAAAACAGGAGCTTCTCTCTCAGTCCAATACACTGTACTGGCTGGGAACAGACTTGAATGCTATTTGCACTGCCTATGGCCAGAGTAGCACAAGAGTGCTCTTCTTATCCTGAATGATACCTTGCTGCTAGAACTTGAAACTGAACGTGATTCAACTCCGTTTTGGAAGTTTAATTTAACCCTAGTGTGCCATGCAAGAAAAACACTCTGCTTTTGAGAAACGGGAATTCTTGCAATCTACTGTGTTTCCTATAGGGCCAGTAGAGTGAGCTAGCTCAGAACAAGAGAACTGTGCTTCCTACACAAACGGGGCATATCTAGTTCAAATCAGTATTGGAAACTAAGTAAAACAGGAGCTTCTCTTCATTCCAAAACACTGTATTTGCTGGGATAAAACGCGAGTGCTATTTGCACTGTTTATGGCCAGAATAGCACAATAGTGGTGTTCTTACCCTGAATTAACACTTAATGCTAGAACTTGAAACTGAATGGGAATCAACTCCGTTTAGGAAGTTGTATTGAACCCCAGTCGGCCTTACATGAAAAACACTCTTCTTTTGAGAAACAGGCACTCTTGCACTCTACTGTGTTTCCTATAGGGCCAGTACAGTGAGCTAGCTCAGAACAAGAGAACTGTGCTTCCTACACAAACGGGGAATATGTAGTTCAACTCAGAATTTAAACTAAATAAAACAAGAGCTTCTCTTCAGTCCAATACACTGTATTTCCTGGGAACAGACGCGAGTGCTATTTGCACTGCTTATGGCCAGAATAGCACAATAGGGGTGTTCTTACCCTGAATTAACACTGAATGCTAGAACTTGAAACTCACTGTGAATCAACTCCGTTTAGGAAGTTGTATTGAACCCCAGTCGGCCTTACAAGAAAAACACTCTGCTTTTGAGAAACAGGCATTCTTGCACTCTACTGTATTTCTTATAGGGACAGTAGAGTGAGCTAGCTCAGAACAAGAGAACTGTGCTTCCTACACAAACGGGGCATATCTAGTTCAACTCAGTATTGGAAACTGAGTAAAACAGGAGCTTCTCTTCAGTCCAATACACTGTACTGGCTGGGAACAGACGCGAATGCTATTTGCACTGTGTATGGCCAGAATAGCACAAGAGTGCTGTTCTTAGCCTGAATGAACCCTTGCTGCTGGAACTTGAAACTGAACGTGATTCAACTCCGGTTAGGAAATTTAATTGAAGCCTAGTGTGACATGCAAGAAAAACACTCTGCTTTTGAGAAACGGGGATTCTTGGACTCTACTGTGTTTCCTAGAGGGCCAGTACAGTGAGCTAGCTAAGAAAAAAAGAACTGTGCTTCCCACACAAACGGGGCATACCTAGTTCAACTCAGTATTGGAAACTGAGTAAAACAGGAGCTTCTCTTCAGTCCAATACACTGTACTGGCTGGGAACAGACGCGAATGCTATTTGGACTGTGTATGGCCAGAATAGCACAAGAGTGCTGTTCTTAGCCTGAATGAACCCTTGCTGCTAGATCTTGAACCTGAACGTGATTCAACTCAGTTTAGGAAGTTTAATTGAACCCTAGTGTGCCATGCAAGAAAAACACTCTGCTTTTGAGAAATCGGCATTCTTGCACTCTACTGTGTTTCCTATAGGGCCAGTACAGTGAGCTAGCTCAGAACAAAAGAACTGTGCTTCCTACACAAACGGGGAATATCTAGTTCAACTCAGTGTTTGAAACAGAGTAAAACAGGAGCTTCTCTTCAGTCCAATACACTGTACTGGCTGGGAATAGACCCGAATGCTATTTGCACTGCATATGGCCAGAGTAGCACAAGAGTGCTCTTCTTATCCTGAATGAACCCTTTCTGCTAGAACTTGAAACTGAACGTGATTCAACTCCGTTTTGGAAGTTTAATTTAACCCTAGTGTGCCATGAAAGAAAAACACTCTGCTTTTGAGAAACGGGCATTCTTGCAATCTACTGTGTTTTCTATAGGGCCAGTACAGTGAGCTAGCTCAGAACAAGAGAACTATGCTTCCTACACAAATGGGGCATATCTAGTTCAAATCAGTATTGGAATCTAAGTAAAACAGGAGCTTCTCTTCAGTCCAATACACTGTATTTGCTGGGAACAGACGTGAGAGCTATTTGCACTCTTTATGGCCAGAATAGCACAATAGTGGTGTTCTTACCCTGAATTAACACTTAATGCTAGAACTTGAAACTGAATGTGAATCAACTCCGTTTACGAAGTTGTATTGAACCCCAGTCTTCCTTACAAGAAAAACAATCTGCTTTTGAGAAACAGGCACTCTTGACTCTACTGTGTTTCCTATAGGGCCAGTACAGTGAGCTAGCTCAGAACAAGAGAACTGTGCTTCCTACACAAACGGGGCATATCTATTCAACTCAGTATTGGAAACTAAGTAAAACAGGAGCTTCTCTTCAGTCCAATACACTGTATTTGCTGGGATAAAACGCGAGTGCTATTTGCACTGTTTATGGCCAGAATAGCACAATAGTGGTGTTCTTACCCTGAATTAACACTTAATGCTAGAACTTGAAACTGAATGGGAATCAACTCCGTTTAGGAAGTTGTATTGAACCCCAGTCGGCCTTACATGAAAAACACTCTTCTTTTGAGAAACAGGCACTCTTGCACTCGACTGTGTTTCCTAGAGGGCCAGTACAGTGAGCTAGCTCAGAACAAGAGAACTGTGCTTCCTACACAAACGGGGCATATCTAGTTCAACTCAGTATTGGAAACTAAGTAAAACAGGAGCTTCTGTTCAGTCCAATACACTGTATTTGCTGGGAACAGACGCGAGTGCTATTTGCACTGCTTATGGCCAGAATAGCACAATAGTGGTGTTCTTACCCTGAATTAACACTGAATGCTAGAACTTGAAACTGAATGTGAATCAACTCCGTTTAGGAAGTTGGATTGAACCCCAGTCGGCCTTACAAGAAAAACACTCTGCTTTTGAGAAACAGGCACTCTTGACTCTACTGTGTTTCCTATAGGGCCAGTACAGTGAGCTAGCTCAGAACAAGAGAAGTGTGCTTCCTACACAAACGGGGCATATCTAGTTCAACTCAGTATTGGAAACTAAGGAAAATAGGAGCTTCTCTTCAGTCCAATACACTGTATTTGCTGGGAACAGAAGCGAGTGCTATTTGCACTGTTTATGGCCAGAATAGCACAATAGTGGTGTTCTTACCCTGAATTAACACTTAATGCTAGAACTTGAAACTGAATGTGAATCAACTCCGTTTAGGAAGTTATATTGAACCCCAGTCGGCCTTACAAGAAAAACACTCTACTTTTGAGAAACAGGCACTCTTGCACTCTACTGTGTTTCTTATAGGGCCAGTACAGTGAGCTAGCTCAGAACAAGAGAACTGTGCTTCCGGCACAAACAGGGCATATCTAGTTCAACTCAGTATTGGAAACTAAGTAAAACAGGAGCTTCTCTTCAGTCCAATACACTGTATTTGCTGGGAACAGACGTGAGTACTATTTGCACTGTTTATGGCCAGAATAGCACAATAGTGGTGTTCTTACCCTGAATTAACACTTAATGCTAGAAGTTGAAACTGAATGTGAATCAACTCCGTTTAGGAAGTTGTATTGAAACCCAGTCTGCCTTACAAGAAAAACACTCTGCTTTTGAGAAACAGGCCCTCTTGCACTCTACTGTGTTTCCTATAGGGCCAGTACAGTGAGCTAGCTCAGAACAAGAGAACTGTGCTTCCTACACAAACGGGGCATATCTATTCAACTCAGTGTTGGAAATTAAGTAAAACAGGAGCTTCTCTTCAGTCCAATACACTGTATTTGCTGGGAACAGACAAGAGTGCTATTTGCACTGTGTATGGCCAGAATAGCACAAGAGTGCTGTTCTTATCCTGAATGAACCCTTGCTGCTAGAACTTGAAACTGAACGTGATTCAACTCCGTTTAGGACTTTTGATTGAACCCTAGTGTGCCATGCAAGAAAAACACTCTCCTTTTGAGAAATCGGCATTCTTGCACAATACTGTGTTTCCTATAGGGCCAGTACAGTGAGCTAGCTCAGAACAAAAGAACTGTGCTTCCTACACAAACGGGGAATATCTAGTTCAACTCAGTGTTGGAAACAGAGTAAAACAGGAGCTTCTCTTCAGTCCAATACACTGTACTGGCTGGGAACAGACCCGAATGCTATTTGCACTGTGTATGGCCAGAACAGCACAAGAGTTCTGTTCTTAGCCTGAATGAACCCTTGCTGCTGGAACTTGAAACTGAACGTGATTCAACCTCGTTTAGAAAGTTTAATTGAACCCTAGTGTGCCATGCAATAAAAACACTCTGCTTTTGAGAAACGGGCATTCTTGCACTCTACTGTATTTCCTATAGGGCCAGTACAATGAGCTAGAACAGAACAAATGAACTGTGCTTCCTCCACACACGGGGCATATCTAGTTCAACTCAGTATTGGAAACTGAGTAAAACAGGAGCTTCTCTTCAGTCCAATACACTGTACTGGCTGGGAACTGACGCGAATGCTATTTGCACTGTGTATGGCCAGAATAGCACAAGAGTGCTGTTCTTAGCCTGAATGAACCCTTGCTGCTAGAACTTGAAACTGAACGTGATTCAACTCCGTTTAGGAATTTTAATTGAACCCTAGTGTGCCATGCAAGAAAAACACTCTGCTTTTGGGAAACGGGCACTCTTGCACTCTACTGTGTTTCCTATAGGGCCAGTACAATGAGCTAGATCAGAACAAAAGAACTGTGCTTCCTACACAAACGGGGCATATCTAGTTCCACTCAGTATTGGAAAATGAGTAAAACAGGAGCTTCTCTTCAGTCCAATACAGTATACTGGCTGGGAACGGACGCGAATGCTATTTGCACTGTGTATGGCCAGAATAGCACAAGAGTCCTGTTCTTAGCCTGAATGATCCCTTGCTGCTAGAACTTGAAACTGAACGTGATTCAACTCCGTTTAGGAAATTTAATTGAACCCTAGTGTGCCATGCAAGAAAAACACTCTGCTTTTGAGGAAGGGGCATTCTTGCACTCTACTTTGTTTCCCATAGGTCCAGTACAGTGAGCTAGCTCAGAACAAAGAACTGTGCTTCCTACACAAACGGAGTATATCTATTCCAACTCAGTATTGGAAACTGAGTAAAACAGGAGCTTCTCTTCAGTCCAATACACTGTACTGGCTGGGAACAGACGAGAATGCTATTTGCACTGTGTATGGCCAGAATAGGACAAGAGTGCTGCTCTTAGCCTGAGTGAACCCTTGCAGCTAGAACTTGAAACTGAACCTGATTCAACTCCTTTTAGAAAGTTTAATTGAACTCTAGAGTTCCATGGAAGAAAAACACTCTGCTTTTGAGAAACGGGCATTCTTGCACTCTACTGTGTTTTCTATAGGGCCAGGACAGTGTGCTAGCTCAGAACAAAAGAACTGTGCTTCCCACACAAAAGGGGCATATCTAGTTCAACTCAGTATTGGACATTGAGTAAAACAGGAGCTTCTCTTCAGTCCAATACACTGTACTGGCTGGGAACAGACGAGAATGCTATTTGCACTGTGTATGGATAGAATAGCACAAGAGTGCTGTTCTTAGCCTGAATGAAGCCTTGCTGTAAGAACTTGAAACTGAACGTGATTCAACTCCGTTTGGAAGTTTAATTGAACCCTAGTGTGCCATGCAAGAAAAACACTCTGCTTTTCAGAAACGGCATTCTTGCACTCAACTGTGTTTCCTATAGGGCCAGTACAGTGAGCTAGCTCAGAACAAGAGAACTGTGCTTCCTACACAAACGGGGCATATCTAGTTCAACTCAGTATTGGAAACTAAGTAAAACAGGAGCTTCTCTTCAGTCCAATACACTGTATTTGCTGGGAACAGACGCGAGTGCTATTTGCACTGTTTATGACCAGAATAGCACAATAGTGGTGTTCTTACCCTGAATTAACACTTAATGCTAGAACTTGAAACTCAATGTGAATCAACTCCGTTTAGGAAGTTGGATTGAACCCCAGTCGGCCTTACAAGAAAAACACTCTGCTTTTGAGAAACAGGCACTCTTGCACTCTACTGTGTTTCCTATAGGGACAGTACAGTGAGCTAGCTCAGAACAAGAGAACTGTGCCTCCTACAAAAACGGGGCATATCTATTCAACTCAGTATTGGAAACTAAGTAAAACAGGAGCTTCTCTTCAGTCCAATACACTGTATATGCTGAAACAGACGTGAGTGCTATTTGCACTCTTTATGGCCAGAATAGCACAATAGTGGTGTTCTTACCCTGAAATAACACTTAATGCTAGAACTTGAAACTAAATGTTAATCAACTCTGTTTAGGAAGTTGTATTGAACCCCAGTCGACCTTACAAGAAAAACACTCTGCTTTTGAGAAACAGGCACTCTTGCACGCTACTGTGTTTCCTATAGGGCCAGTACAGTGAGCAAGCTCAGAACAAGAGAACTGTGCTTCCTACACAAACGGGGCATATCTATTCAACTCAGTATTGGAAACTAAGTAAAACAGGAGCTTCTCTTCAGTCCAATACACTGTATTTGCTGGGATAAAACGCGAGTGCATTTGCACTGTTTATGGCCAGAATAGCACAATAGTGGTGTTCTTACCCTGAATTAACACTTAATGCTAGAATTTGAAACTGAACGTGATTCAACTCCGTTTAGGAAGTTTAATTGAACCCTAGTGTGCCATACAAGAAAAACACTCTGCTTTTGAGAAACGGGCATTCTTGCACTCTTCTGTGTTTCCTATAGGGCCAGTACAGTGAGCTAGCTCAGAACAAAAGAACTGTGCTTCCTACACAAACGGGGAATATCTAGTTCAACTCAGTCTTGGAAACAGAGTAAAACAGGAGCTCCTCTTCAGTCCAATACACTGTACTGGCTGGGAACAGACCCAAATGCTATTTGCACTGTGTATGGCCAGAGCAGCACAAGAGGGCTGTTCATAGCCTGAATGAACCCTTGCTGCTGGAACTTGAAACTGAACGTGATTCAACTCCGTTTAGAAAGTTCAATTGAACCCTAGTGTGCCATGCGATAAAAACACTCTGCTTTTGAGAAACGGGCATTCTTGCACTCTACTGTGTTTTCTATAGGGCCAGTACAGTTAGCTAGCTCAGAACAAGAGAACTGTGCTTCCTACACAAACGCGGCATATCTAGTTCAACTCAGTATTGGAAACTAAGTAAAACAGGAGCTTCTCTTCAGTCCAATACACTGTATTTGCTGGGAACAGACGCGAGTGCTATTTGCACTGTTTATGGCCAGAATAGCACAATAGTGGTGTTCTTACCCTGAATTAACACTTAATGCTAGAACTTGAAACTCAATGTGAATCAACTCCGTTTAGGAAGTTGGATTGAACCCCAGTCGGCCTTACAAGAAAAACACTCTGCTTTTGAGAAACAGGCACTCTTGCACTCTACTGTGTTTCCTATAGGGCCAGTACAGTGAGCTAGCTCAGAACAAGAGAACTGTGCTTCCTACACAAACGGGGCATATCTAGTTCAACTCAGTATTGGAAACTAAGTAAAACAGGAGCTTCTCTTCAGTCCAATACACTGTATTTGCTGGGAACAGACGCGAGTGCTATTTGCACTGTTTATGGCCAGAATAGCACAATAGTGGTGTTCTTACCCTGAATTAACACTTAATGCTAGAACTTGAAACTCAATGTGAATCAACTCCGTTTAGGAAGTTGGATTGAACCCCAGTCGGCCTTACAAGAAAAACACTCTGCTTTTGAGAAACAGGCACTCTTGCACTCTACTGTGTTTCCTATAGGGCCAGTACAGTGAGCTAGCTCAGAACAAGAGAACTGTGCTTCCTACACAAACGGGGCATATCTAGTTCAACTCAGTATTGGAAACTAAGTAAAACAGGAGCTTCTCTTCAGTCCAATACACTGTATTTGCTGGGAACAGACGCGAGTGCTATTTGCACTGTTTATGGCCAGAATAGCACAATAGTGGTGTTCTTACCCTGAATTAACACTTAATGCTAGAACTTGAAACTCAATGTGAATCAACTCCGTTTAGGAAGTTGGACTGAACCCCAGTCGGCCTTACAAGAAAAACACTCTGCTTTTGAGAAACAGGCACTCTTGCACTCTACTGTGTTTCCTATAGGGCCAGTACAGTGAGCTAGCTCAGAACAAGAGAACTGTGCTTCCTACACAAACGGGGCATATCTAGTTCAACTCAGTATTGGAAACTAAGTAAAACAGGAGCTTCTCTTCAGTCCAATACACTGTATTTGCTGGGAACAGACGCGAGTGCTATTTGCACTGTTTATGGCCAGAATAGCACAATAGTGGTGTTCTTACCCTGAATTAACACTTAATGCTAGAACTTGAAACTCAATGTGAATCAACTCCGTTTAGGAAGTTGGATTGAACCCCAGTCGGCCTTACAAGAAAAACACTCTGCTTTTGAGAAACAGGCACTCTTGCACTCTACTGTGTTTCCTATAGGGCCAGTACAGTGAGCTAGCTCAGAACAAGAGAACTGTGCTTCCTACACAAACGGGGCATATCTAGTTCAACTCAGTATTGGAAACTAAGTAAAACAGGAGCTTCTCTTCAGTCCAATACACTGTATTTGCTGGGAACAGACGTTAGTGCTATTTGCACTGTTTATGGCCAGAATAGCACAATAGTGGTGTTCTTACCCTGAATTAACACTTAATGCTAGAACTTGAAACTCAATGTGAATCAACTCCGTTTAGGAAGTTGGATTGAACCCCAGTCGGCCTTACAAGAAAAACACTCTGCTTTTGAGAAACAGGCACTCTTGCACTCTACTGTGTTTCCTATAGGGCCAGTACAGTGAGCTAGCTCAGAACAAGAGAACTGTGCTTCCTACACAAACGGGGCATATCTATTCAACTCAGTATTGGAAACTAAGTAAAACAGGAGCTTCTCTTCAGTCCAATACACTGTATTTGCTGGGAACAGACGCGAGTGCTATTTGCACTGTTTATGGCCAGAATAGCACAATAGTGGTGTTCTTACCCTGAATTAACACTTAATGCTAGAATTTGAAACTGAACGTCATTCAACTCCGTTTAGGAAGTTGGATTGAACCCTAGTGTGCCATACAAGAAAAACACTCTGCTTTTGAGAAACGTGCATTCTTGGACTCTACTTTGTTTCCTATAGGGCCAGTACAGTGAGCTAGCTCAGAACAAGAGAACTGTGCTTCCTACACAAACGGGGCATATCTAGTTCAACTCAGTATTGGAAACTAAGTAAAACAGGAGCATCTCTTCAGTCCAATAAACTGTATTTGCTGGTAACAGACGCGAGTGCTATTTGCACTGTTTATGGCCAGAATAGCACAATAGTGGTGTTCTTATCCTGAATTAACACTGAATGCTAAAACTTGAAACTAAACGTGATTCAACTCCGTTTAGGAAGTTTAATTGAACCCTAGTGTGACATGCAAGAAAAACACTCTGCTTTTGAGAAACGGGCATTCTTGCACTCTACTGTGTTTCCTATAGGGCCAGGACAGTGTGCTAGCTCAGAACAAAAGAACTGTGCTTCCTCCACACACGGGGCATATCTAGTTCAACTCAGTATTGGAAACTGAGTAAAACAGGAGCTTCTCTTCAGTCCAATACACTGTACTGGCTGGGATCCGACGAGAATGCTATTTGCACTGTGTATGGCCAGAATAGCACAAGAGTGCTGCTCTTAGCCTGAGTGAACCCTTGCAGCTAGAACTTGAAACTGAACATGATTCAACTCCTTTTAATAAGTTTAATTGAACTCTAGTGTGCCATGCAAGAAAAACACTCTGCTTTTGAGAAACGGGCATTCTTGCACTCTACTGTGTTTTCTATAGGGCCAGTACAGGTAGCTAGCTCAGAACAAGAGAACTGTGCTTCCTACACAAACGCGGCATATCTAGTTCAACTCAGTATTGGAAACTAAGTAAAACAGGAGCTTCTCTTCAGTCCAATACACTGTATTTGCTGGGAAGAGACGCGAGTGCTATTTGCACTGTTTATGGCCAGAATAGCACAATAGTGGTGTTCTTACCCTGAATTAACACTTAATGCTAGAACTTGAACCTCAATGTGAATCAACTCCGTTTAGGAAGTTGGATTGAACCCCAGTCGGCCTTACAAGAAAAACACTCTGCTTTTGAGAAACAGGCACTCTTGCACTCTACTGTGTTTCCTATAGGGCCAGTACAGTGAGCTAGCTCAGAACAAGAGAACTGTGCTTCCTACACAAACGGGGCATATCTAGTTCAACTCAGTATTGGAAACTAAGTAAAACAGGAGCTTCTCTTCAGTCCAATACACTGTATTTGCTGGGAACAGACGCGAGTGCTATTTGCACTGTTTATGGCCAGAATAGCACAATAGTGGTGTTCTTACCCTGAATTAACACTTAATGCTAGAACTTGAAACTCAATGTGAATCAACTCCGTTTAGGAAGTTGGATTGAACCCCAGTCGGCCTTACAAGAAAAACACTCTGCTTTTGAGAAACAGGCACTCTTGCACTCTACTGTGTTTCCTATAGGGCCAGTACAGTGAGCTAGCTCAGAACAAGAGAACTGTGCTTCCTACACAAACGGGGCATATCTAGTTCAACTCAGTATTGGAAACTAAGTAAAACAGGAGCTTCTCTTCAGTCCAATACACTGTATTTGCTGGGAACAGACGCGAGTGCTATTTGCACTGTTTATGGCCAGAATAGCACAATAGTGGTGTTCTTACCCTGAATTAACACTTAATGCTAGAACTTGAAACTCAATGTGAATCAACTCCGTTTAGGAAGTTGGACTGAACCCCAGTCGGCCTTACAAGAAAAACACTCTGCTTTTGAGAAACAGGCACTCTTGCACTCTACTGTGTTTCCTATAGGGCCAGTACAGTGAGCTAGCTCAGAACAAGAGAACTGTGCTTCCTACACAAACGGGGCATATCTAGTTCAACTCAGTATTGGAAACTAAGTAAAACAGGAGCTTCTCTTCAGTCCAATACACTGTATTTGCTGGGAACAGACGCGAGTGCTATTTGCACTGTTTATGGCCAGAATAGCACAATAGTGGTGTTCTTACCCTGAATTAACACTTAATGCTAGAACTTGAAACTCAATGTGAATCAACTCCGTTTAGGATGTTGGATTGAACCCCAGTCGGCCTTACAAGAAAAACACTCTGCTTTTGAGAAACAGGCACTCTTGCACTCTGCTGTGTTTCCTATAGGGTCAGTACAGTGAGCTAGCTCAGAACAAGAGAACTGTGCTTCCTACACAAACGGGGCATATCTAGTTCAACTCAGTATTGGAAACTAAGTAAAAGAGGAGCTTCTCTTCAGTCCAATACACTGTATTTGCTGGGAACAGACGTGAGTGCTATTTGCACTGTTTATGGCCAGAATAGCACAATAGTGGTGTTCTTACCCTGAATTAACACTTAATGCTAGAACTTGAAACTCAATGTGAATCAACTCCGTTTAGGAAGTTGGATTGAACCCCAGTCGGCCTTACAAGAAAAACACTCTGCTTTTGAGAAACAGGCACTCTTGCACTCTACTGTGTTTCCTATAGGGCCAGTACAGTGAGCTAGCTCAGAACAAGAGAACTGTGCTTCCTACACAAACGGGGCATATCTAGTTCAACTCAGTATTGGAAACTAAGTAAAACAGGAGCTTCTCTTCAGTCCAATACACTGTATTTGCTGGGAACAGACGCGAGTGCTATTTGCACTGTTTATGGCCAGAATAGCACAATAGTGGTGTTCTTACCCTGAATTAACACTTAATGGTAGAACTTGAAAATCAATGTGAATCAACTCCGTTTAGGATGTTGGATTGAACCCCAGTCGTCCTTACAAGAAAAACACTCTGCTTTTGAGAAACAGGCACTCTTGCACTCTACTGTGTTTCCTATAGGGCCAGTACAGTGAGCTAGCTCAGAACAAGAGAACTGTGCTTCCTACACAAACGGGGCATATCTAGTTCAACTCAGTATTGGAAACTAAGTAAAACAGGAGCTTCTCTTCAGTCCAATACACTGTATTTGCTGGGAACAGACGCGAGTGCTATTTGCACTGTTTATGGCCAGAATAGCACAATAGTGGTGTTCTTACCCTGAATTAACACTTAATGGTAGAACTTGAAAATCAATGTGAATCAACTCCGTTTAGGAAGTTGGATTGAACCCCAGTCGGCCTTACAAGAAAAACACTCTGCTTTTGAGAAACAGGCACTCTTGCACTCTACTGTGTTTCCTATAGGGCCAGTACAGTGAGCTAGCTCAGAACAAGAGAACTGTGCTTCCTACACAAACGGGGCATATCTAGTTCAACTCAGTATTGGAAACTAAGTAAAACAGGAGCTTCTCTTCAGTCCAATACACTGTATTTGCTGGGAACAGACGCGAGTGCTATTTGCACTGTTTATGGCCAGAATAGCACAATAGTGGTGTTCTTACCCTGAATTAACACTTAATGCTAGAACTTGAAACTCAATGTGAATCAACTCCGTTTAGGATGTTGGATTGAACCCCAGTCGGCCTTACAAGAAAAACACTCTGCTTTTGAGAAACAGGCACTCTTGCACTCTACTGTGTTTCCTATAGGGCCAGTACAGTGAGCTAGCTCAGAACAAGAGAACTGTGCTTCCTACACAAACGGGGCATATCTAGTTCAACTCAGTATTGGAAACTAAGTAAAACAGGAGCTTCTCTTCAGTCCAATACACTGTATTTGCTGGGAACAGACGCGAGTGCTATTTGCACTGTTTATGGCCAGAATAGCACAATAGTGGTGTTCTTACCCTGAATTAACACTTAATGCTAGAACTTGAAACTCAATGTGAATCAACTCCGTTTAGGATGTTGGACTGAACCCCAGTCGGCCTTACAAGAAAAACACTCTGCTTTTGAGAAACAGGCACTCTTGCACTCTACTGTGTTTCCTATAGGGCCAGTACAGTGAGCTAGCTCAGAACAAGAGAACTGTGCTTCCTACACAAACGGGACATATCTAGTTCAACTCAGTATTGGAAACTAAGTAAAACAGGAGCTTCTCTTCAGTCCAATACACTGTATTTGCTGGGAACAGACGCGAGTGCTATTTGCACTGTTTATGGCCAGAATAGCACAATAGTGGTGTTCTTACCCTGAATTAACACTTAATGCTAGAACTTGAAACTCAATGTGAATCAACTCCGTTTAGGAACTTGGACTGAACCCCAGTCGGCCTTACAAGAAAAACACTCTGCTTTTGAGAAACAGGCACTCTTGCACTCTACTGTGTTTCCTATAGGGCCAGTACAGTGAGCTAGCTCAGAACAAGAGAACTGTGCTTCCTACACAAACGGGGCATATCTAGTTCAACTCAGTATTGGAAACTAAGTAAAACAGGAGCTTCTCTTCAGTCCAATACACTGTATTTGCTGGGAACAGACGCGAGTGCTATTTGCACTGTTTATGGCCAGAATAGCACAATAGTGGTGTTCTTACCCTGAATTAACACTTAATGCTAGAACTTGAAACTCAATGTGAATCAACTCCGTTTAGGAAGTTGGACCGAACCCCAGTCGGCCTTACAAGAAAAACACTCTGCTTTTGAGAAACAGGCACTCTTGCACTCTACTGTGTTTCCTATAGGGCCAGTACAGTGAGCTAGCTCAGAACAAGAGAACTGTGCTTCCTACACAAACGGGGCATATCTAGTTCAACTCAGTATTGGAAACTAAGTAAAACAGGAGCTTCTCTTCAGTCCAATACACTGTATTTGCTGGGAACAGACGCGAGTGCTATTTGCACTGTTTATGGCCAGAATAGCACAATAGTGGTGTTCTTACCCTGAATTAACACTTAATGCTAGAACTTGAAACTCAATGTGAATCAACTCCGTTTAGGATGTTGGACTGAACCCCAGTCGGCCTTACAAGAAAAACACTCTGCTTTTGAGAAACAGGCACTCTTGCACTCTACTGTGTTTCCTATAGGGCCAGTACAGTGAGCTAGCTCAGAACAAGAGAACTGTGCTTCCTACACAAACGGGGCATATCTAGTTCAACTCAGTATTGGAAACTAAGTAAAACAGGAGCTTCTCTTCAGTCCAATACACTGTATTTGCTGGGAACAGACGCGAGTGCTATTTGCACTGTTTATGGCCAGAATAGCACAATAGTGGTGTTCTTACCCTGAATTAACACTTAATGCTAGAACTTGAAACTCAATGTGAATCAACTCCGTTTAGGAAGTTGGATTGAACCCCAGTCGGCCTTACAAGAAAAACACTCTGCTTTTGAGAAACAGGCACTCTTGCACTCTACTGTGTTTCCTATAGGGCCAGTACAGTGAGCTAGCTCAGAACAAGAGAACTGTGCTTCCTACACAAACGGGGCATATCTAGTTCAACTCAGTATTGGAAACTAAGTAAAACAGGAGCTTCTCTTCAGTCCAATACACTGTATTTGCTGGGAACAGACGCGAGTGCTATTTGCACTGTTTATGGCCAGAATAGCACAATAGTGGTGTTCTTACCCTGAATTAACACTTAATGCTAGAACTTGAAACTCAATGTGAATCAACTCCGTTTAGGAAGTTGGACCGAACCCCAGTCGGCCTTACAAGAAAATCACTCTGCTTTTGAGAAACAGGCACTCTTGCACTCTACTGTGTTTCCTATAGGGCCAGTACAGTGAGCTAGCTCAGAACAAGAGAACTGTGCTTCCTACACAAACGGGGCATATCTAGTTCAACTCAGTATTGGAAACTAAGTAAAACAGGAGCTTCTCTTCAGTCCAATACACTGTATTTGCTGGGAACAGACGCGAGTGCTATTTGCACTGTTTATGGCCAGAATAGCACAATAGTGGTGTTCTTACCCTGAATTAACACTTAATGCTAGAACTTGAAACTCAATGTGAATCAACTCCGTTTAGGATGTTGAACTGAACCCCAGTCGGCCTTACAAGAAAAACACTCTGCTTTTGAGAAACAGGCACTCTTGCACTCTACTGTGTTTCCTATAGGGCCAGTACAGTGAGCTAGCTCAGAACAAGAGAACTGTGCTTCCTACACAAACGGGGCATATCTAGTTCAACTCAGTATTGGAAACTAAGTAAAACAGTAGCTTCTCTTCAGTCCAATACACTGTATTTGCTGGGAACAGACGCGAGTGCTATTTGCACTGTTTATGGCCAGAATAGCACAATAGTGGTGTTCTTACCCTGAATTAACACTTAATGCTAGAACTTGAAACTCAATGTGAATCAACTCCGTTTAGGACGTTGGACTGAATCCCAGTCGGCCTTACAAGAAAAACACTCTGCTTTTGAGAAACAGGCACTCTTGCACTCTACTGTGTTTCCTATAGGGCCAGTACAGTGAGCTAGCTCAGAACAAGAGAACTGTGCTTCCTACACAAACGGGGCATATCTAGTTCAACTCAGTATTGGAAACTAAGTAAAACAGGAGCTTCTCTTCAGTCCAATACACTGTATTTGCTGGGAACAGACGCGAGTGCTATTTGCACTGTTTATGGCCAGAATAGCACAATAGTGGTGTTCTTACCCTGAATTAACACTTAATGCTAGAACTTGAAACTCAATGTGAATCAACTCCGTTTAGGAAGTTGGATTGAACCCCAGTCGGCCTTACAAGAAAAACACTCTGCTTTTGAGAAACAGGCACTCTTGCACTCTACTGTGTTTCCTATAGGGCCAGTACAGTGAGCTAGCTCAGAACAAGAGAACTGTGCTTCCTACACAAACGGGGCATATCTAGTTCAACTCAGTATTGGAAACTAAGTAAAACAGGAGCTTCTCTTCAGTCCAATACACTGTATTTGCTGGGAACAGACGCGAGTGCTATTTGCACTGTTTATGGCCAGAATAGCACAATAGTGGTGTTCTTACCCTGAATTAACACTTAATGCTAGAACTTGAAACTCAATGTGAATCAACTCCGTTTAGGAAGTTGGATTGAACCCCAGTCGGCCTTACAAGAAAAACACTCTGCTTTTGAGAAACAGGCACTCTTGCACTCTACTGTGTTTCCTATAGGGCCAGTACAGTGAGCTAGCTCAGAACAAGAGAACTGTGCTTCCTACACAAACGGGGCATATCTAGTTCAACTCAGTATTGGAAACTAAGTAAAACAGGAGCTTCTCTTCAGTCCAATACACTGTATTTGCTGGGAACAGACGCGAGTGCTATTTGCACTGTTTATGGCCAGAATAGCACAATAGTGGTGTTCTTACCCTGAATTAACACTTAATGCTAGAACTTGAAACTCAATGTGAATCAACTCCGTTTAGGAAGTTGGATTGAACCCCAGTCGGCCTTACAAGAAAAACACTCTGCTTTTGAGAAACAGGCACTCTTGCACTCTACTGTGTTTCCTATAGGGCCAGTACAGTGAGCTAGCTCAGAACAAGAGAACTGTGCTTCCTACACAAACGGGGCATATCTAGTTCAACTCAGTATTGGAAACTAAGTAAAACAGGAGCTTCTCTTCAGTCCAATACACTGTATTTGCTGGGAACAGACGCGAGTGCTATTTGCACTGTTTATGGCCAGAATAGCACAATAGTGGTGTTCTTACCCTGAATTAACACTTAATGCTAGAACTTGAAACTCAATGTGAATCAACTCCGTTTAGGATGTTGGACTGAACCCCAGTCGGCCTTACAAGAAAAACACTCTGCTTTTGAGAAACAGGCACTCTTGCACTCTACTGTGTTTCCTATAGGGCCAGTACAGTGAGCTAGCTCAGAACAAGAGAACTGTGCTTCCTACACAAACGGGACATATCTAGTTCAACTCAGTATTGGAAACTAAGTAAAACAGGAGCTTCTCTTCAGTCCAATACACTGTATTTGCTGGGAACAGACGCGAGTGCTATTTGCACTGTTTATGGCCAGAATAGCACAATAGTGGTGTTCTTACCCTGAATTAACACTTAATGCTAGAACTTGAAACTCAATGTGAATCAACTCCGTTTAGGAACTTGGACTGAACCCCAGTCGGCCTTACAAGAAAAACACTCTGCTTTTGAGAAACAGGCACTCTTGCACTCTACTGTGTTTCCTATAGGGCCAGTACAGTGAGCTAGCTCAGAACAAGAGAACTGTGCTTCCTACACAAACGGGGCATATCTAGTTCAACTCAGTATTGGAAACTAAGTAAAACAGGAGCTTCTCTTCAGTCCAATACACTGTATTTGCTGGGAACAGACGCGAGTGCTATTTGCACTGTTTATGGCCAGAATAGCACAATAGTGGTGTTCTTACCCTGAATTAACACTTAATGCTAGAACTTGAAACTCAATGTGAATCAACTCCGTTTAGGAAGTTGGACCGAACCCCAGTCGGCCTTACAAGAAAAACACTCTGCTTTTGAGAAACAGGCACTCTTGCACTCTACTGTGTTTCCTATAGGGCCAGTACAGTGAGCTAGCTCAGAACAAGAGAACTGTGCTTCCTACACAAACGGGGCATATCTAGTTCAACTCAGTATTGGAAACTAAGTAAAACAGGAGCTTCTCTTCAGTCCAATACACTGTATTTGCTGGGAACAGACGCGAGTGCTATTTGCACTGTTTATGGCCAGAATAGCACAATAGTGGTGTTCTTACCCTGAATTAACACTTAATGCTAGAACTTGAAACTCAATGTGAATCAACTCCGTTTAGGATGTTGGACTGAACCCCAGTCGGCCTTACAAGAAAAACACTCTGCTTTTGAGAAACAGGCACTCTTGCACTCTACTGTGTTTCCTATAGGGCCAGTACAGTGAGCTAGCTCAGAACAAGAGAACTGTGCTTCCTACACAAACGGGGCATATCTAGTTCAACTCAGTATTGGAAACTAAGTAAAACAGGAGCTTCTCTTCAGTCCAATACACTGTATTTGCTGGGAACAGACGCGAGTGCTATTTGCACTGTTTATGGCCAGAATAGCACAATAGTGGTGTTCTTACCCTGAATTAACACTTAATGCTAGAACTTGAAACTCAATGTGAATCAACTCCGTTTAGGAAGTTGGATTGAACCCCAGTCGGCCTTACAAGAAAAACACTCTGCTTTTGAGAAACAGGCACTCTTGCACTCTACTGTGTTTCCTATAGGGCCAGTACAGTGAGCTAGCTCAGAACAAGAGAACTGTGCTTCCTACACAAACGGGGCATATCTAGTTCAACTCAGTATTGGAAACTAAGTAAAACAGGAGCTTCTCTTCAGTCCAATACACTGTATTTGCTGGGAACAGACGCGAGTGCTATTTGCACTGTTTATGGCCAGAATAGCACAATAGTGGTGTTCTTACCCTGAATTAACACTTAATGCTAGAACTTGAAACTCAATGTGAATCAACTCCGTTTAAGAAGTTGGACCGAACCCCAGTCGGCCTTACAAGAAAATCACTCTGCTTTTGAGAAACAGGCACTCTTGCACTCTACTGTGTTTCCTATAGGGCCAGTACAGTGAGCTAGCTCAGAACAAGAGAACTGTGCTTCCTACACAAACGGGGCATATCTAGTTCAACTCAGTATTGGAAACTAAGTAAAACAGGAGCTTCTCTTCAGTCCAATACACTGTATTTGCTGGGAACAGACGCGAGTGCTATTTGCACTGTTTATGGCCAGAATAGCACAATAGTGGTGTTCTTACCCTGAATTAACACTTAATGCTAGAACTTGAAACTCAATGTGAATCAACTCCGTTTAGGATGTTGAACTGAACCCCAGTCGGCCTTACAAGAAAAACACTCTGCTTTTGAGAAACAGGCACTCTTGCACTCTACTGTGTTTCCTATAGGGCCAGTACAGTGAGCTAGCTCAGAACAAGAGAACTGTGCTTCCTACACAAACGGGGCATATCTAGTTCAACTCAGTATTGGAAACTAAGTAAAACAGTAGCTTCTCTTCAGTCCAATACACTGTATTTGCTGGGAACAGACGCGAGTGCTATTTGCACTGTTTATGGCCAGAATAGCACAATAGTGGTGTTCTTACCCTGAATTAACACTTAATGCTAGAACTTGAAACTCAATGTGAATCAACTCCGTTTAGGACGTTGGACTGAATCCCAGTCGGCCTTACAAGAAAAACACTCTGCTTTTGAGAAACAGGCACTCTTGCACTCTACTGTGTTTCCTATAGGGCCAGTACAGTGAGCTAGCTCAGAACAAGAGAACTGTGCTTCCTACACAAACGGGGCATATCTAGTTCAACTCAGTATTGGAAACTAAGTAAAACAGGAGCTTCTCTTCAGTCCAATACACTGTATTTGCTGGGAACAGACGCGAGTGCTATTTGCACTGTTTATGGCCAGAATAGCACAATAGTGGTGTTCTTACCCTGAATTAACACTTAATGCTAGAACTTGAAACTCAATGTGAATCAACTCCGTTTAGGAAGTTGGATTGAACCCCAGTCGGCCTTACAAGAAAAACACTCTGCTTTTGAGAAACAGGCACTCTTGCACTCTACTGTGTTTCCTATAGGGCCAGTACAGTGAGCTAGCTCAGAACAAGAGAACTGTGCTTCCTACACAAACGGGGCATATCTAGTTCAACTCAGTATTGGAAACTAAGTAAAACAGGAGCTTCTCTTCAGTCCAATACACTGTATTTGCTGGGAACAGACGCGAGTGCTATTTGCACTGTTTATGGCCAGAATAGCACAATAGTGGTGTTCTTACCCTGAATTAACACTTAATGCTAGAACTTGAAACTCAATGTGAATCAACTCCGTTTAGGAAGTTGGATTGAACCCCAGTCGGCCTTACAAGAAAAACACTCTGCTTTTGAGAAACAGGCACTCTTGCACTCTACTGTGTTTCCTATAGGGCCAGTACAGTGAGCTAGCTCAGAACAAGAGAACTGTGCTTCCTACACAAACGGGGCATATCTAGTTCAACTCAGTATTGGAAACTAAGTAAAACAGGAGCTTCTCTTCAGTCCAATACACTGTATTTGCTGGGAACAGACGCGAGTGCTATTTGCACTGTTTATGGCCAGAATAGCACAATAGTGGTGTTCTTACCCTGAATTAACACTTAATGCTAGAACTTGAAACTCAATGTGAATCAACTCTGTTTAGGAAGTTGGATTGAACCCCAGTCGGCCTTACAAGAAAAACACTCTGCTTTTGAGAAACAGGCACTCTTGCACTCTACTGTGTTTCCTATAGGGCCAGTACAGTGAGCTAGCTCAGAACAAGAGAACTGTGCTTCCTACACAAACGGGGCATATCTAGTTCAACTCAGTATTGGAAACTAAGTAAAACAGGAGCTTCTCTTCAGTCCAATACACTGTATTTGCTGGGAACAGACGCGAGTGCTATTTGCACTGTTTATGGCCAGAATAGCACAATAGTGGTGTTCTTACCCTGAATTAACACTTAATGCTAGAACTTGAAACTCAATGTGAATCAACTCCGTTTAGGAAGTTGGATTGAACCCCAGTCGGCCTTACAAGAAAAACACTCTGCTTTTGAGAAACAGGCACTCTTGCACTCTACTGTGTTTCCTATAGGGCCAGTACAGTGAGCTAGCTCAGAACAAGAGAACTGTGCTTCCTACACAAACGGGGCATATCTAGTTCAACTCAGTATTGGAAACTAAGTAAAACAGGAGCTTCTCTTCAGTCCAATACACTGTATTTGCTGGGAACAGACGCGAGTGCTATTTGCACTGTTTATGGCCAGAATAGCACAATAGTGGTGTTCTTACCCTGAATTAACACTTAATGCTAGAACTTGAAACTCAATGTGAATCAACTCCGTTTAGGAAGTTGGATTGAACCCCAGTCGGCCTTACAAGAAAAACACTCTGCTTTTGAGAAACAGGCACTCTTGCACTCTACTGTGTTTCCTATAGGGCCAGTACAGTGAGCTAGCTCAGAACAAGAGAACTGTGCTTCCTACACAAACGGGGCATATCTAGTTCAACTCAGTATTGGAAACTAAGTAAAACAGGAGCTTCTCTTCAGTCCAATACACTGTATTTGCTGGGAACAGACGCGAGTGCTATTTGCACTGTTTATGGCCAGAATAGCACAATAGTGGTGTTCTTACCCTGAATTAACACTTAATGCTAGAACTTGAAACTCAATGTGAATCAACTCCGTTTAGGATGTTGGACTGAACCCCAGTCGGCCTTACAAGAAAAACACTCTGCTTTTGAGAAACAGGCACTCTTGCACTCTACTGTGTTTCCTATAGGGCCAGTACAGTGAGCTAGCTCAGAACAAGAGAACTGTGCTTCCTACACAAACGGGGCATATCTAGTTCAACTCAGTATTGGAAACTAAGTAAAACAGGAGCTTCTCTTCAGTCCAATACACTGTATTTGCTGGGAACAGACGCGAGTGCTATTTGCACTGTTTATGGCCAGAATAGCACAATAGTGGTGTTCTTACCCTGAATTAACACTTAATGCTAGAACTTGAAACTCAATGTGAATCAACTCCGTTTAGGAAGTTGGATTGAACCCCAGTCGGCCTTACAAGAAAAACACTCTGCTTTTGAGAAACAGGCACTCTTGCACTCTACTGTGTTTCCTATAGGGCCAGTACAGTGAGCTAGCTCAGAACAAGAGAACTGTGCTTCCTACACAAACGGGGCATATCTAGTTCAACTCAGTATTGGAAACTAAGTAAAACAGGAGCTTCTCTTCAGTCCAATACACTGTATTTGCTGGGAACAGACGCGAGTGCTATTTGCACTGTTTATGGCCAGAATAGCACAATAGTGGTGTTCTTACCCTGAATTAACACTTAATGCTAGAACTTGAAACTCAATGTGAATCAACTCCGTTTAGGAAGTTGGATTGAACCCCAGTCGGCCTTACAAGAAAAACACTCTGCTTTTGAGAAACAGGCACTCTTGCACTCTACTGTGTTTCCTATAGGGCCAGTACAGTGAGCTAGCTCAGAACAAGAGAACTGTGCTTCCTACACAAACGGGGCATATCTAGTTCAACTCAGTATTGGAAACTAAGTAAAACAGGAGCTTCTCTTCAGTCCAATACACTGTATTTGCTGGGAACAGACGCGAGTGCTATTTGCACTGTTTATGGCCAGAATAGCACAATAGTGGTGTTCTTACCCTGAATTAACACTTAATGCTAGAACTTGAAACTCAATGTGAATCAACTCCGTTTAGGATGTTGGACTGAACCCCAGTCGGCCTTACAAGAAAAACACTCTGCTTTTGAGAAACAGGCACTCTTGCACTCTACTGTGTTTCCTATAGGGCCAGTACAGTGAGCTAGCTCAGAACAAGAGAACTGTGCTTCCTACACAAACGGGGCATATCTAGTTCAACTCAGTATTGGAAACTAAGTAAAACAGGAGCTTCTCTTCAGTCCAATACACTGTATTTGCTGGGAACAGACGCGAGTGCTATTTGCACTGTTTATGGCCAGAATAGCACAATAGTGGTGTTCTTACCCTGAATTAACACTTAATGCTAGAACTTGAAACTCAATGTGAATCAACTCCGTTTAGGAAGTTGGATTGAACCCCAGTCGGCCTTACAAGAAAAACACTCTGCTTTTGAGAAACAGGCACTCTTGCACTCTACTGTGTTTCCTATAGGGCCAGTACAGTGAGCTAGCTCAGAACAAGAGAACTGTGCTTCCTACACAAACGGGGCATATCTAGTTCAACTCAGTATTGGAAACTAAGTAAAACAGGAGCTTCTCTTCAGTCCAATACACTCTATTTGCTGGGAACAGACGCGAGTGCTATTTGCACTGTTTATGGCCAGAATAGCACAATAGTGGTGTTCTTAACCTGAATTAACACTTAATGCTAGAACTTGAAACTCAATGTGAATCAACTCCGTTTAGGAAGTTGGACTGAACCCCAGTCAGCCTTACAAGAAAATCACTCTGCTTTTGAGAAACAGGCACTCTTGCACTCTACTGTGTTTCCTATAGGGCCAGTACAGTGAGCTAGCTCAGTACAAGAGAACTGTGCTTCCTACACAAACGGGGCATATCTAGTTCAACTCAGTATTGGAAACTAAGTAAAACAGGAGCTTCTCTTCAGTCCAATACACTGTATTTGCTGGGAACAGACGCGAGTGCTATTTGCACTGTTTATGGCCAGAATAGCACAATAGTGGTGTTCTTACCCTGAATTAACACTTAATGCTAGAACTTGAAACTCAATGTGAATCAACTCCGTTTAGGAAGTTGGATTGAACCCCAGTCGGCCTTACAAGAAAAACACTCTGCTTTTGAGAAACAGGCACTCTTGCACTCTACTGTGTTTCCTATAGGGCCAGTACAGTGAGCTAGCTCAGAACAAGAGAACTGTGCTTCCTACACAAACGGGGCATATCTAGTTCAACTCAGTATTGGAAACTAAGTAAAACAGGAGCTTCTCTTCAGTCCAATACACTGTATTTGCTGGGAACAGACGCGAGTGCTATTTGCACTGTTTATGGCCAGAATAGCACAATAGTGGTGTTCTTACCCTGAATTAACACTTAATGCTAGAACTTGAAACTCAATGTGAATCAACTCCGTTTAGGAAGTTGGACTGAACCCCAGTCGACCTTACAAGAAAAACACTCTGCTTTTGAGAAACAGGCACTCTTGCACTCTACTGTGTTTCCTATAGGGCCAGTACAGTGAGCTAGCTCAGAACAAGAGAACTGTGCTTCCTACACAAACGGGGCATATCTAGTTCAACTCAGTATTGGAAACTAAGTAAAACAGGAGCTTCTCTTCAGTCCAATACACTCTATTTGCTGGGAACAGACGCGAGTGCTATTTGCACTGTTTATGGCCAGAATAGCACAATAGTGGTGTTCTTAACCTGAATTAACACTTAATGCTAGAACTTGAAACTCAATGTGAATCAACTCCGTTTAGGAAGTTGGACTGAACCCCAGTCAGCCTTACAAGAAAATCACTCTGCTTTTGAGAAACAGGCACTCTTGCACTCTACTGTGTTTCCTATAGGGCCAGTACAGTGAGCTAGCTCAGTACAAGAGAACTGTGCTTCCTACACAAACGGGGCATATCTAGTTCAACTCAGTATTGGAAACTAAGTAAAACAGGAGCTTCTCTTCAGTCCAATACACTGTATTTGCTGGGAACAGACGCGAGTGCTATTTGCACTGTTTATGGCCAGAATAGCACAATAGTGGTGTTCTTACCCTGAATTAACACTTAATGCTAGAACTTGAAACTCAATGTGAATCAACTCCGTTTAGGAAGTTGGATTGAACCCCAGTCGGCCTTACAAGAAAAACACTCTGCTTTTGAGAAACAGGCACTCTTGCACTCTACTGTGTTTCCTATAGGGCCAGTACAGTGAGCTAGCTCAGAACAAGAGAACTGTGCTTCCTACACAAACGGGGCATATCTAGTTCAACTCGGTATTGGAAACTAAGTAAAACAGGAGCTTCTCTTCAGTCCAATACACTGTATTTGCTGGGAACAGACGCGAGTGCTATTTGCACTGTTTATGGCCAGAATAGCACAATAGTGGTGTTCTTACCCTGAATTAACACTTAATGCTAGAACTTGAAACTCAATGTGAATCAACTCCGTTTAGGAAGTTGGACTGAACCCCAGTCGACCTTACAAGAAAAACACTCTGCTTTTGAGAAACAGGCACTCTTGCACTCTACTGTGTTTCCTATAGGGCCAGTACAGTGAGCTAGCTCAGAACAAGAGAACTGTGCTTCCTACACAAACGGGGCATATCTAGTTCAACTCAGTATTGGAAACTAAGTAAAACAGGAGCTTCTCTTCAGTCCAATACACTGTATTTGCTGGGAACAGACGCGAGTGCTATTTGCACTGTTTATGGCCAGAATAGCACAATAGTGGTGTTCTTACCCTGAATTAACACTTAATGCTAGAACTTGAAACTCAATGTGAATCAACTCCGTTTAGGAAGTTGGATTGAACCCCAGTCGGCCTTACAAGAAAAACACTCTGCTTTTGAGAAACAGGCACTCTTGCACTCTACTGTGTTTCCTATAGGGCCAGTACAGTGAGCTAGCTCAGAACAAGAGAACTGTGCTTCCTACACAAACGGGGCATATCTAGTTCAACTCAGTATTGGAAACTAAGTAAAACAGGAGCTTCTCTTCAGTCCAATACACTGTATTTGCTGGGAACAGACGCGAGTGCTATTTGCACTGTTTATGGCCAAAATAGCACAATAGTGGTGTTCTTACCCTGAATTAACACTTAATGCTAGAACTTGAAACTCAATGTGAATCAACTCCGTTTAGGAACTTGGACTGAACCCCAGTCGGCCTTACAAGAAAAACACTCTGCTTTTGAGAAACAGGCACTCTTGCACTCTACTGTGTTTCCTATAGGGCCAGTACAGTGAGCTAGCTCAGAACAAGAGAACTGTGCTTCCTACACAAAGGGGGCATATCTAGTTCAACTCAGTATTGGAAACTAAGTAAAACAGGAGCTTCTCTTCAGTCCAATACACTGTATTTGCTGGGAACAGACGCGAGTGCTATTTGCACTGTTTATGGCCAGAATAGCACAATAGTGGTGTTCTTACCCTGAATTAACACTTAATGCTAGAACTTGAAACTCAATGTGAATCAACTCCGTTTAGGAAGTTGGATTGAACCCCAGTCGGCCTTACAAGAAAAACACTCTGCTTTTGAGAAACAGGCACTCTTGCACTCTACTGTGTTTCCTATAGGGCCAGTACAGTGAGCTAGCTCAGAACAAGAGAACTGTGCTTCCTACACAAACGGGGCATATCTAGTTCAACTCAGTATTGGAAACTAAGTAAAACAGGAGCTTCTCTTCAGTCCAATACACTGTATTTGCTGGGAACAGACGCGAGTGCTATTTGCACTGTTTATGGCCAGAATAGCACAATAGTGGTGTTCTTACCCTGAATTAACACTTAATGCTAGAACTTGAAACTCAATGTGAATCAACTCCGTTTAGGAAGTTGGATTGATCCCCAGTCGGCCTTACAAGAAAAACACTCTGCTTTTGAGAAACAGGCACTCTTGCACTCTACTGTGTTTCCTATAGGGCCAGTACAGTGAGCTAGCTCAGAACAAGAGAACTGTGCTTCCTACACAAACGGGGCATATCTAGTTCAACTCAGTATTGGAAACTAAGTAAAACAGGAGCTTCTCTTCAGTCCAATACACTGTATTTGCTGGGAACAGACGCGAGTGCTATTTGCACTGTTTATGGCCAGAATAGCACAATAGTGGTGTTCTTACCCTGAATTAACACTTAATGCTAGAACTTGAAACTCAATGTGAATCAACTCCGTTTAGGAAGTTGGATTGAACCCCAGTCGGCCTTACAAGAAAAACACTCTGCTTTTGAGAAACAGGCACTCTTGCACTCTACTGTGTTTCCTATAGGGCCAGTACAGTGAGCTAGCTCAGAACAAGAGAACTGTGCTTCCTACACAAACGGGGCATATCTAGTTCAACTCAGTATTGGAAACTAAGTAAAACAGGAGCTTCTCTTCAGTCCAATACACTGTATTTGCTGGGAACAGACGCGAGTGCTATTTGCACTGTTTATGGCCAGAATAGCACAATAGTGGTGTTCTTACCCTGAATTAACACTTAATGCTAGAACTTGAAACTCAATGTGAATCAACTCCGTTTAGGAAGTTGGATTGAACCCCAGTCGGCCTTACAAGAAAAACACTCTGCTTTTGAGAAACAGGCACTCTTGCACTCTACTGTGTTTCCTATAGGGCCAGTACAGTGAGCTAGCTCAGAACAAGAGAACTGTGCTTCCTACACAAACGGGGCATATCTAGTTCAACTCAGTATTGGAAACTAAGTAAAACAGGAGCTTCTCTTCAGTCCAATACACTGTATTTGCTGGGAACAGACGCGAGTGCTATTTGCACTGTTTATGGCCAGAATAGCACAATAGTGGTGTTCTTACCCTGAATTAACACTTAATGCTAGAACTTGAAACTCAATGTGAATCAACTCCGTTTAGGAAGTTGGATTGAACCCCAGTCGGCCTTACAAGAAAAACACTCTGCTTTTGAGAAACAGGCACTCTTGCACTCTACTGTGTTTCCTATAGGGCCAGTACAGTGAGCTAGCTCAGAACAAGAGAACTGTGCTTCCTACACAAACGGGGCATATCTAGTTCAACTCAGTATTGGAAACTAAGTAAAACAGGAGCTTCTCTTCAGTCCAATACACTGTATTTGCTGGGAACAGACGCGAGTGCTATTTGCACTGTTTATGGCCAGAATAGCACAATAGTGGTGTTCTTACCCTGAATTAACACTTAATGCTAGAACTTGAAACTCAATGTGAATCAACTCCGTTTAGGAAGTTGGATTGAACCCCAGTCGGCCTTACAAGAAAAACACTCTGCTTTTGAGAAACAGGCACTCTTGCACTCTACTGTGTTTCCTATAGGGCCAGTACAGTGAGCTAGCTCAGAACAAGAGAACTGTGCTTCCTACACAAACGGGGCATATCTAGTTCAACTCAGTATTGGAAACTAAGTAAAACAGGAGCTTCTCTTCAGTCCAATACACTGTATTTGCTGGGAACAGACGCGAGTGCTATTTGCACTGTTTATGGCCAGAATAGCACAATAGTGGTGTTCTTACCCTGAATTAACACTTAATGCTAGAACTTGAAACTCAATGTGAATCAACTCCGTTTAGGAAGTTGGATTGAACCCCAGTCGGCCTTACAAGAAAAACACTCTGCTTTTGAGAAACAGGCACTCTTGCACTCTACTGTGTTTCCTATAGGGCCAGTACAGTGAGCTAGCTCAGAACAAGAGAACTGTGCTTCCTACACAAACGGGGCATATCTAGTTCAACTCAGTATTGGAAACTAAGTAAAACAGGAGCTTCTCTTCAGTCCAATACACTGTATTTGCTGGGAACAGACGCGAGTGCTATTTGCACTGTTTATGGCCAGAATAGCACAATAGTGGTGTTCTTACCCTGAATTAACACTTAATGCTAGAACTTGAAACTCAATGTGAATCAACTCCGTTTAGGAAGTTGGATTGAACCCCAGTCGGCCTTACAAGAAAAACACTCTGCTTTTGAGAAACAGGCACTCTTGCACTCTACTGTGTTTCCTATAGGGCCAGTACAGTGAGCTAGCTCAGAACAAGAGAACTGTGCTTCCTACACAAACGGGGCATATCTAGTTCAACTCAGTATTGGAAACTAAGTAAAACAGGAGCTTCTCTTCAGTCCAATACACTGTATTTGCTGGGAACAGACGCGAGTGCTATTTGCACTGTTTATGGCCAGAATAGCACAATAGTGGTGTTCTTACCCTGAATTAACACTTAATGCTAGAACTTGAAACTCAATGTGAATCAACTCCGTTTAGGAAGTTGGATTGAACCCCAGTCGGCCTTACAAGAAAAACACTCTGCTTTTGAGAAACAGGCACTCTTGCACTCTACTGTGTTTCCTATAGGGCCAGTACAGTGAGCTAGCTCAGAACAAGAGAACTGTGCTTCCTACACAAACGGGGCATATCTAGTTCAACTCAGTATTGGAAACTAAGTAAAACAGGAGCTTCTCTTCAGTCCAATACACTGTATTTGCTGGGAACAGACGCGAGTGCTATTTGCACTGTTTATGGCCAGAATAGCACAATAGTGGTGTTCTTACCCTGAATTAACACTTAATGCTAGAACTTGAAACTCAATGTGAATCAACTCCGTTTAGGAAGTTGGATTGAACCCCAGTCGGCCTTACAAGAAAAACACTCTGCTTTTGAGAAACAGGCACTCTTGCACTCTACTGTGTTTCCTATAGGGCCAGTACAGTGAGCTAGCTCAGAACAAGAGAACTGTGCTTCCTACACAAACGGGGCATATCTAGTTCAACTCAGTATTGGAAACTAAGTAAAACAGGAGCTTCTCTTCAGTCCAATACACTGTATTTGCTGGGAACAGACGCGAGTGCTATTTGCACTGTTTATGGCCAGAATAGCACAATAGTGGTGTTCTTACCCTGAATTAACACTTAATGCTAGAACTTGAAACTCAATGTGAATCAACTCCGTTTAGGAAGTTGGATTGAACCCCAGTCGGCCTTACAAGAAAAACACTCTGCTTTTGAGAAACAGGCACTCTTGCACTCTACTGTGTTTCCTATAGGGCCAGTACAGTGAGCTAGCTCAGAACAAGAGAACTGTGCTTCCTACACAAACGGGGCATATCTAGTTCAACTCAGTATTGGAAACTAAGTAAAACAGGAGCTTCTCTTCAGTCCAATACACTGTATTTGCTGGGAACAGACGCGAGTGCTATTTGCACTGTTTATGGCCAGAATAGCACAATAGTGGTGTTCTTACCCTGAATTAACACTTAATGCTAGAACTTGAAACTCAATGTGAATCAACTCCGTTTAGGAAGTTGGATTGAACCCCAGTCGGCCTTACAAGAAAAACACTCTGCTTTTGAGAAACAGGCACTCTTGCACTCTACTGTGTTTCCTATAGGGCCAGTACAGTGAGCTAGCTCAGAACAAGAGAACTGTGCTTCCTACACAAACGGGGCATATCTAGTTCAACTCAGTATTGGAAACTAAGTAAAACAGGAGCTTCTCTTCAGTCCAATACACTGTATTTGCTGGGAACAGACGCGAGTGCTATTTGCACTGTTTATGGCCAGAATAGCACAATAGTGGTGTTCTTACCCTGAATTAACACTTAATGCTAGAACTTGAAACTCAATGTGAATCAACTCCGTTTAGGAAGTTGGATTGAACCCCAGTCGGCCTTACAAGAAAAACACTCTGCTTTTGAGAAACAGGCACTCTTGCACTCTACTGTGTTTCCTATAGGGCCAGTACAGTGAGCTAGCTCAGAACAAGAGAACTGTGCTTCCTACACAAACGGGGCATATCTAGTTCAACTCAGTATTGGAAACTAAGTAAAACAGGAGCTTCTCTTCAGTCCAATACACTGTATTTGCTGGGAACAGACGCGAGTGCTATTTGCACTGTTTATGGCCAGAATAGCACAATAGTGGTGTTCTTACCCTGAATTAACACTTAATGCTAGAACTTGAAACTCAATGTGAATCAACTCCGTTTAGGAAGTTGGATTGAACCCCAGTCAGCCTTACAAGAAAAACACTCTGCTTTTGAGAAACAGGCACTCTTGCACTCTACTGTGTTTCCTATAGGGCCAGTACAGTGAGCTAGCTCAGAACAAGAGAACTGTGCTTCCTACACAAACGGGGCATATCTAGTTCAACTCAGTATTGGAAACTAAGTAAAACAGGAGCTTCTCTTCAGTCCAATACACTGTATTTGCTGGGAACAGACGCGAGTGCTATTTGCACTGTTTATGGCCAGAATAGCACAATAGTGGTGTTCTTACCCTGAATTAACACTTAATGCTAGAACTTGAAACTCAATGTGAATCAACTCCGTTTAGGAAGTTGGATTGAACCCCAGTCGGCCTTACAAGAAAAACACTCTGCTTTTGAGAAACAGGCACTCTTGCACTCTACTGTGTTTCCTATAGGGCCAGTACAGTGAGCTAGCTCAGAACAAGAGAACTGTGCTTCCTACACAAACGGGGCATATCTAGTTCAACTCAGTATTGGAAACTAAGTAAAACAGGAGCTTCTCTTCAGTCCAATACACTGTATTTGCTGGGAACAGACGCGAGTGCTATTTGCACTGTTTATGGCCAGAATAGCACAATAGTGGTGTTCTTACCCTGAATTAACACTTAATGCTAGAACTTGAAACTCAATGTGAATCAACTCCGTTTAGGAAGTTGGATTGAACCCCAGTCGGCCTTACAAGAAAAACACTCTGCTTTTGAGAAACAGGCACTCTTGCACTCTACTGTGTTTCCTATAGGGCCAGTACAGTGAGCTAGCTCAGAACAAGAGAACTGTGCTTCCTACACAAACGGGGCATATCTAGTTCAACTCAGTATTGGAAACTAAGTAAAACAGGAGCTTCTCTTCAGTCCAATACACTGTATTTGCTGGGAACAGACGCGAGTGCTATTTGCACTGTTTATGGCCAGAATAGCACAATAGTGGTGTTCTTACCCTGAATTAACACTTAATGCTAGAACTTGAAACTCAATGTGAATCAACTCCGTTTAGGAAGTTGGATTGAACCCCAGTCGGCCTTACAAGAAAAACACTCTGCTTTTGAGAAACAGGCACTCTTGCACTCTACTGTGTTTCCTATAGGGCCAGTACAGTGAGCTAGCTCAGAACAAGAGAACTGTGCTTCCTACACAAACGGGGCATATCTAGTTCAACTCAGTATTGGAAACTAAGTAAAACAGGAGCTTCTCTTCAGTCCAATACACTGTATTTGCTGGGAACAGACGCGAGTGCTATTTGCACTGTTTATGGCCAGAATAGCACAATAGTGGTGTTCTTACCCTGAATTAACACTTAATGCTAGAACTTGAAACTCAATGTGAATCAACTCCGTTTAGGAAGTTGGATTGAACCCCAGTCGGCCTTACAAGAAAAACACTCTGCTTTTGAGAAACAGGCACTCTTGCACTCTACTGTGTTTCCTATAGGGCCAGTACAGTGAGCTAGCTCAGAACAAGAGAACTGTGCTTCCTACACAAACGGGGCATATCTAGTTCAACTCAGTATTGGAAACTAAGTAAAACAGGAGCTTCTCTTCAGTCCAATACACTGTATTTGCTGGGAACAGACGCGAGTGCTATTTGCACTGTTTATGGCCAGAATAGCACAATAGTGGTGTTCTTACCCTGAATTAACACTTAATGCTAGAACTTGAAACTCAATGTGAATCAACTCCGTTTAGGAAGTTGGATTGAACCCCAGTCGGCCTTACAAGAAAAACACTCTGCTTTTGAGAAACAGGCACTCTTGCACTCTACTGTGTTTCCTATAGGGCCAGTACAGTGAGCTAGCTCAGAACAAGAGAACTGTGCTTCCTACACAAACGGGGCATATCTAGTTCAACTCAGTATTGGAAACTAAGTAAAACAGGAGCTTCTCTTCAGTCCAATACACTGTATTTGCTGGGAACAGACGCGAGTGCTATTTGCACTGTTTATGGCCAGAATAGCACAATAGTGGTGTTCTTACCCTGAATTAACACTTAATGCTAGAACTTGAAACTCAATGTGAATCAACTCCGTTTAGGAAGTTGGATTGAACCCCAGTCGGCCTTACAAGAAAAACACTCTGCTTTTGAGAAACAGGCACTCTTGCACTCTACTGTGTTTCCTATAGGGCCAGTACAGTGAGCTAGCTCAGAACAAGAGAACTGTGCTTCCTACACAAACGGGGCATATCTAGTTCAACTCAGTATTGGAAACTAAGTAAAACAGGAGCTTCTCTTCAGTCCAATACACTGTATTTGCTGGGAACAGACGCGAGTGCTATTTGCACTGTTTATGGCCAGAATAGCACAATAGTGGTGTTCTTACCCTGAATTAACACTTAATGCTAGAACTTGAAACTCAATGTGAATCAACTCCGTTTAGGAAGTTGGATTGAACCCCAGTCGGCCTTACAAGAAAAACACTCTGCTTTTGAGAAACAGGCACTCTTGCACTCTACTGTGTTTCCTATAGGGCCAGTACAGTGAGCTAGCTCAGAACAAGAGAACTGTGCTTCCTACACAAACGGGGCATATCTAGTTCAACTCAGTATTGGAAACTAAGTAAAACAGGAGCTTCTCTTCAGTCCAATACACTGTATTTGCTGGGAACAGACGCGAGTGCTATTTGCACTGTTTATGGCCAGAATAGCACAATAGTGGTGTTCTTACCCTGAATTAACACTTAATGCTAGAACTTGAAACTCAATGTGAATCAACTCCGTTTAGGAAGTTGGATTGAACCCCAGTCGGCCTTACAAGAAAAACACTCTGCTTTTGAGAAACAGGCACTCTTGCACTCTACTGTGTTTCCTATAGGGCCAGTACAGTGAGCTAGCTCAGAACAAGAGAACTGTGCTTCCTACACAAACGGGGCATATCTAGTTCAACTCAGTATTGGAAACTAAGTAAAACAGGAGCTTCTCTTCAGTCCAATACACTGTATTTGCTGGGAACAGACGCGAGTGCTATTTGCACTGTTTATGGCCAGAATAGCACAATAGTGG